>NC_085137.1:159044673-160448623 GCF_035046485.1 Aedes albopictus
AGAGACCTCCCCCCCAACTACGTCACAAGTTGGCGCGTATGTTAGTAAGTAAACTTGAATGCAACTTTTGTAGGGTGGTTTGTATGGGAAATATCGTACCTAACATAAATTGCTTAAAACTATCGAATTAGATTTTGTAAAACGAAATATTTTGCATGAGTTGTTAATTTAGATGTCAACTGACCAATTTACCCTTTAGATTGCTTTAAACAATATTTCAATGCGCAATGGCTTGCAATAGTGAGTAAAATTAACTTTCATACATTTACTTCTATTGACTGTGAGGACGCGGTCGTTATCGATTTCAAAATCTATGGAACATCTCTCTAGTTTCAAAAAAGTTGCTCAAGTGATTGGCTGTATCCATCTGTTCGTTGATTCTTGAGTAAATTACTATTTTCAACATACTATGCGCACTGTCAATCATACTTGCTGATGCTTATGGCAGGTTACCTTCTCAACACCCAAAAGAAATTGGTGTTCTACCGCTTCCCAGAACCAAAAAACTGACTTTTCCAGCCGCATATTTCATGCAATCAACCCTCGTCAAATCAGGTCGAATCTATTTTCGTGTACCGACCGACCGTTCCTTGTGTGTCCCATCTATAGCTGCCAGCTCCAACAATCTCAGAACAGAATCAGATCGATGGCATAGAAGCGCCAAATCCGCGACTATCTACTGATAACGCACGAACCCTGTGCAAATGGTACTAGCTGCTGTTGGTGGAAAATAAAACCCCCTAGCGTCCGCGCCTCATTTCTGTCCTGCTCCGTTGGAGGCTATAGGGACGAAATCTAATATTGCCGGTTGACGCTAGTGGTGTGATATCGGAGGACTCGGTATAAATGCACCGCTGAGGTAAAAATTCAAAACACTATGCTGAAAGTTTTCCAAAAATAGTATAGTTTCATAGTTCTGGAAATATTATTATTGTTTTGATCGCCGCGATTTGATGTATTTATTTCAATGTTTGTAAAGTTATGGCCGTCTGATAGTGAAGAGACGGCTGGAAGATTGTAAGAAATTTAATTAGTTGGTTTTGTGTGTTTTTAATGTTTAATATATTTTAGAGTCCGCAGAAGATGGTCGAAGGCCAGTAAAATCGACCGAAACGTCCGGACAGTGTGGCAAATAAGTTTTTAATTATTTCTCGCCGAAAACCAACCGATGAACTACCAGCACATAGTTCTGGAAAAAAGAACGTTGAACATCAACGATTCAACGCGATTGCAGGATGCATTTCGCCCAAATCTTCCCCCAAAGTAATACGTACACACTGAGAGCCAACGAAGAAAAACGACACGGCAGCGCGCAATGAGCACTTTGCTGCGTTGAACCAGCAGCGTGGCGTGGAGACACCATGTGGTTGTTGGTGGTTGGGCCAGCTGTAGCAGCTGAAGGTCTGCCGGGAGGGTGACTACATAGAGCATAATGATGATAATGTGACACGAGAATGTAATAAAATCTAATCGAAGTTCTCTCCCTGGTGGGCGATAAATGGGTGGGTAGGTGGCCAAGCCAGAGGCCACTACCGTTCGGTCTTAGAAGCGTGTGAAGCAGATGAATCATTTGCCTACGCCCGGAGTAACCGGAGAGTGTCGGTTTGTTCTTCCTTTCGTGTGGGGTTTGCGTCGTACTTCGTTCGTACTTGCTACAGTTATCCATGCGAAGCTTTTCTGCATACAAATTCTGCTCTACATACGCATTCGGGGGCATTGAATGAAGAGATAGCAAACTGTCGGATGGAATGGGGCCATGCGATAAGGGAATAAAAATGGCATTTGACCGGTTGCAGTTGAGTCGGCTTTCAAGTTCGATGCCACTTTGGGAGCCGGCTTATTTTCCGGATGATTTGTGAGTGCTTTTTACATGAATTTGCCTACACTAATTGGAAATTGGGAAGAAGTTAATAGGGTATGCGTATCGATTTGATGTTTATCACTTGGCCTTTTTGCATAAGACCGTGACACACGGTTACATTCTTTTATTTGTACAACTTCCAATTAGGACAATATAATTAACAATAGTACGCCACAATACCCGTTTTGTGGTTGCCTTTTTAACTGTCGCTCTCTATCCGCGGTCACGCCCAATGCGAGTTATGCGTGGTATCACTTATGCCACTGCATTTTTTTATTATACCCTAGTATAGCTAGCTGTCCCGGCAAACTGCCTGCCAACTGTGTTTCTTGCATGTCAATAGGGACGTTCCTCGCAAAGTAATATGTATGGGATCATCCCGTTCCAGAGACCGGAGAGGTCTCGTCTCACACCAAGCGACAGACAGACAGACAGACAGACAGACAGACAGACAGACAGACAGACAGACAGACAGACAGACAGACAGACAGACAGACAGACAGACAGACAGACAGACAGACAGACAGACAGACAGACAGACAGACAGACAGACAGACAGACAGACAGACAGACAGACAGACAGACAGACAGACAGACAGACAGACAGACAGACAGACAGACAGACAGACAGACAGACAGACAGACAGACAGACAGACAGACAGACAGACAGACAGACAGACAGACAGACAGACAGACAGACAGACAGACAGACAGACAGACAGACAGACAGACAGACAGACAGACAGACAGACAGACAGACAGACAGACAGACAGACAGACAGACAGACAGACAGACAGACAGACAGACAGACAGACAGACAGACAGACAGACAGACAGACAGACAGACAGACAGACAGACAGACAGACAGACAGACAGACAGACAGACAGACAGACAGACAGACAGACAGACAGACAGACAGACAGACAGACAGACAGACAGACAGACAGACAGACAGACAGACAGACAGACAGACAGACAGACAGACAGACAGACAGACAGACAGACAGACAGACAGACAGACAGACAGACAGACAGACAGACAGACAGACAGACAGACAGACAGACAGACAGACAGACAGACAGACAGACAGACAGACAGACAGACAGACAGACAGACAGACAGACAGACAGACAGACAGACAGACAGACAGACAGACAGACAGACAGACAGACAGACAGACAGACAGACAGACAGACAGACAGACAGACAGACAGACAGACAGACAGACAGACAGACAGACAGACAGACAGACAGACAGACAGACAGACAGACAGACAGACAGACAGACAGACAGACAGACAGACAGACAGACAGACAGACAGACAGACAGACAGACAGACAGACAGACAGACAGACAGACAGACAGACAGACAGACAGACAGACAGACAGACAGACAGACAGACAGACAGACAGACAGACAGACAGACAGACAGACAGACAGACAGACAGACAGACAGACAGACAGACAGACAGACAGACAGACAGACAGACAGACAGACAGACAGACAGACAGACAGACAGACAGACAGACAGACAGACAGACAGACAGACAGACAGACAGACAGACAGACAGACAGACAGACAGACAGACAGACAGACAGACAGACAGACAGACAGACAGACAGACAGACAGACAGACAGACAGACAGACAGACAGACAGACAGACAGACAGACAGACAGACAGACAGACAGACAGACAGACAGACAGACAGACAGACAGACAGACAGACAGACAGACAGACAGACAGACAGACAGACAGACAGACAGACAGACAGACAGACAGACAGACAGACAGACAGACAGACAGACAGACAGACAGACAGACAGACAGACAGACAGACAGACAGACAGACAGACAGACAGACAGACAGACAGACAGACAGACAGACAGACAGACAGACAGACAGACAGACAGACAGACAGACAGACAGACAGACAGACAGACAGACAGACAGACAGACAGACAGACAGACAGACAGACAGACAGACAGACAGACAGACAGACAGACAGACAGACAGACAGACAGACAGACAGACAGACAGACAGACAGACAGACAGACAGACAGACAGACAGACAGACAGACAGACAGACAGACAGACAGACAGACAGACAGACAGACAGACAGACAGACAGACAGACAGACAGACAGACAGACAGACAGACAGACAGACAGACAGACAGACAGACAGACAGACAGACAGACAGACAGACAGACAGACAGACAGACAGACAGACAGACAGACAGACAGACAGACAGACAGACAGACAGACAGACAGACAGACAGACAGACAGACAGACAGACAGACAGACAGACAGACAGACAGACAGACAGACAGACAGACAGACAGACAGACAGACAGACAGACAGACAGACAGACAGACAGACAGACAGACAGACAGACAGACAGACAGACAGACAGACAGACAGACAGACAGACAGACAGACAGACAGACAGACAGACAGACAGACAGACAGACAGACAGACAGACAGACAGACAGACAGACAGACAGACAGACAGACAGACAGACAGACAGACAGACAGACAGACAGACAGACAGACAGACAGACAGACAGACAGACAGACAGACAGACAGACAGACAGACAGACAGACAGACAGACAGACAGACAGACAGACAGACAGACAGACAGACAGACAGACAGACAGACAGACAGACAGACAGACAGACAGACAGACAGACAGACAGACAGACAGACAGACAGACAGACAGACAGACAGACAGACAGACAGACAGACAGACAGACAGACAGACAGACAGACAGACAGACAGACAGACAGACAGACAGACAGACAGACAGACAGACAGACAGACAGACAGACAGACAGACAGACAGACAGACAGACAGACAGACAGACAGACAGACAGACAGACAGACAGACAGACAGACAGACAGACAGACAGACAGACAGACAGACAGACAGACAGACAGACAGACAGACAGACAGACAGACAGACAGACAGACAGACAGACAGACAGACAGACAGACAGACAGACAGACAGACAGACAGACAGACAGACAGACAGACAGACAGACAGACAGACAGACAGACAGACAGACAGACAGACAGACAGACAGACAGACAGACAGACAGACAGACAGACAGACAGACAGACAGACAGACAGACAGACAGACAGACAGACAGACAGACAGACAGACAGACAGACAGACAGACAGACAGACAGACAGACAGACAGACAGACAGACAGACAGACAGACAGACAGACAGACAGACAGACAGACAGACAGACAGACAGACAGACAGACAGACAGACAGACAGACAGACAGACAGACAGACAGACAGACAGACAGACAGACAGACAGACAGACAGACAGACAGACAGACAGACAGACAGACAGACAGACAGACAGACAGACAGACAGACAGACAGACAGACAGACAGACAGACAGACAGACAGACAGACAGACAGACAGACAGACAGACAGACAGACAGACAGACAGACAGACAGACAGACAGACAGACAGACAGACAGACAGACAGACAGACAGACAGACAGACAGACAGACAGACAGACAGACAGACAGACAGACAGACAGACAGACAGACAGACAGACAGACAGACAGACAGACAGACAGACAGACAGACAGACAGACAGACAGACAGACAGACAGACAGACAGACAGACAGACAGACAGACAGACAGACAGACAGACAGACAGACAGACAGACAGACAGACAGACAGACAGACAGACAGACAGACAGACAGACAGACAGACAGACAGACAGACAGACAGACAGACAGACAGACAGACAGACAGACAGACAGACAGACAGACAGACAGACAGACAGACAGACAGACAGACAGACAGACAGACAGACAGACAGACAGACAGACAGACAGACAGACAGACAGACAGACAGACAGACAGACAGACAGACAGACAGACAGACAGACAGACAGACAGACAGACAGACAGACAGACAGACAGACAGACAGACAGACAGACAGACAGACAGACAGACAGACAGACAGACAGACAGACAGACAGACAGACAGACAGACAGACAGACAGACAGACAGACAGACAGACAGACAGACAGACAGACAGACAGACAGACAGACAGACAGACAGACAGACAGACAGACAGACAGACAGACAGACAGACAGACAGACAGACAGACAGACAGACAGACAGACAGACAGACAGACAGACAGACAGACAGACAGACAGACAGACAGACAGACAGACAGACAGACAGACAGACAGACAGACAGACAGACAGACAGACAGACAGACAGACAGACAGACAGACAGACAGACAGACAGACAGACAGACAGACAGACAGACAGACAGACAGACAGACAGACAGACAGACAGACAGACAGACAGACAGACAGACAGACAGACAGACAGACAGACAGACAGACAGACAGACAGACAGACAGACAGACAGACAGACAGACAGACAGACAGACAGACAGACAGACAGACAGACAGACAGACAGACAGACAGACAGACAGACAGACAGACAGACAGACAGACAGACAGACAGACAGACAGACAGACAGACAGACAGACAGACAGACAGACAGACAGACAGACAGACAGACAGACAGACAGACAGACAGACAGACAGACAGACAGACAGACAGACAGACAGACAGACAGACAGACAGACAGACAGACAGACAGACAGACAGACAGACAGACAGACAGACAGACAGACAGACAGACAGACAGACAGACAGACAGACAGACAGACAGACAGACAGACAGACAGACAGACAGACAGACAGACAGACAGACAGACAGACAGACAGACAGACAGACAGACAGACAGACAGACAGACAGACAGACAGACAGACAGACAGACAGACAGACAGACAGACAGACAGACAGACAGACAGACAGACAGACAGACAGACAGACAGACAGACAGACAGACAGACAGACAGACAGACAGACAGACAGACAGACAGACAGACAGACAGACAGACAGACAGACAGACAGACAGACAGACAGACAGACAGACAGACAGACAGACAGACAGACAGACAGACAGACAGACAGACAGACAGACAGACAGACAGACAGACAGACAGACAGACAGACAGACAGACAGACAGACAGACAGACAGACAGACAGACAGACAGACAGACAGACAGACAGACAGACAGACAGACAGACAGACAGACAGATCATTCAAACCAATATCGCGTTATGATCGTCAGTATTTCACCTCTACCCGGGAACATGGCCTATAAGGAAGTTGCAGTTTAGAACTTAAATTTAGCAAATCTCTGAGGTATAATGTTGATATTTCAAAAGTTTGTCATACTTCAACATTATTCACATAATCACGAGAAAAACATGAAGTGAAAATGTTATAGGTACCTACTAGCAAATGTTCGTTACAAAAAAAGTCTTCTTTCTGGCCCAGTGGTAACCTCAATTCGATCGAAAAAAAAAACAGCTCTTGCTGTGCGGCGCAAATCCGATAACAGAATTAGCACCAATATCGATTATCCTAACGATGATAAGAGAAACGCGCCATCATCGCCAGAATCACTTTAATACCCCTACAGCCAATGCCGGTGGTGCGGTGCGTTCGTTGGCTTTTTTTTTTTCTGTCATTCCGCATGCTTCGGACAAAACACTTCGGACCAAGACTGATCCATTCGAGGAAAATCACCAAACAAAAACATGCCACACGACCGACAACGACATCGAAGACGACGACGAGGCAAAAAAAAAAATGCGAGAAAAGAACGACCGCCGGAGCCCAGAACAGGAAAATGGCATTAAAATTAGAGACGTTTTCCCGACGGGGACTCCTGAAGTATCAGAGTCCAAAGGCGAGAGGGGGTGGTTGATGCATTCCGAGTTCCGCTCAGCGGGTGGCACTTACTCCAATATCGGAAACGAGATATCCAGTAGAATCGACAACCTGTTGCGAGGGGGCGGACATTTCCGAAGCGACGACGACGACTGCATGCATGTGCTATAGTGCTGCATTCTGAATGAGTGGAACAGAAGGGTTGTGGCTGGTGGTAAGTGAATAAGTTCCGGTCGAGCAACAAGTGGATCAAAGTGGAGGTTCTATGATTATAAGAAATGGGCCGGAGGCGATTCCGGTGAACTGAAATAACCTTTTGGTTTGTTGATAACATTTATGTTGTGATATTTTTTTTCTTGCATTGTTGCTGTCTTTTTGTAAAATTAATGCATCAATAGTACAAACCATTCACTACATACAGTCACAGATTTGATAAGCATAGGGTGACTTAGCCGGTTTTGATAAAACTTGATAAAGGTTGGCAACGCTAGTAGCAAGAGTCTAGAGGACCTTACAAGAGGTCTATTGTAAGGTCCTTCAGACTTTTGCCACTTGCTGCTTATGAGTGCGTAGCTCACCAAACTCCTTTTGAATAAAACTAAGTTAACCCTCTTATTCCGAAGTTTTTGATTTTGAACTAAATATCATTTTTCTTCATCTAAAATCGATTTAAACATGTTTTGAAAGGTGATTCTTTTTGCATCATAATTTTGTAAATTTATGCTTATTCTTTGATTACATCGACCAGTTAAATAATTTGCCTACGGAGATCAAAACCACAGATATAATACTCCATCTTAGACGAGTTCACATAACATCCATGTTAATTAAATAAACTTTAGGCTAAAATAATCGGATTGATTTTTTCAAACTCGCTAGAACATCTAACAGTAAGCAATGCGCGTACACATCCATTCGGAATTTGCCAGTGCTCATTTCACCCCGAATCAACTACAACATTAAAATTGTTATTTTGAGAAAATTCTGATTTAAAATAAAATACTTTATCCATTGCTAATTCTGCGTGTACAGGTAACAATTCACTTGTTTGTTATGATGGACCAACTCAAACACTCGTAATACCTTATATGCTGTTGCTTCGAAATTATGAGAATTTCACCATATTAAAACCTGTTTTAATTTCAATAGGGGGATTCACTAAACAGATTAAATTGCTGCGTAAGCCATGATTTTCTGCTTATTTGAAATGTTTCAAGATTTTGCGAATGAAATAATCAAAGACTGCCTTGGCGATCGCGACGTTTAATCAGTTTAATCAGTTTACACTGTTTAGTGAATCCCCTTAATGATGTTTTGGTTATTTTGGAGGAATATTAAATGTACTCTTGAAAAATAGTACAATGACTTGTTCCTTTAACCCTCTAATACCCAAATTTTTGATTTTGATTTAAATATCATTTTTCGTCATCTTAAATCGATTTAAACATGTTTTGGAAGATGATTCTTTTTAATTCTCGATTTTATGAATTTCGGTTTTTGATTTTTCTAATTTTTATTTTTGAACATCCCCACATTTTTATATTTTTTCCGGGAAGCCTATTTGGGATACGGATTTTTTGAGACAAAAACATTTTGAGATTTTATAATAATTGTTAAAATATTGTTACTTTAAATTTTTGTCATACAAAATTTTAATTTTCCGTATAATTTTAAGGAAAATAATTTTAGAGTGTATTCGACCCCCTATTGAACTATTGAACTAGGATAGAATGAATTGAGAAAAAATTATATATGTTTATTGTAGCGATTCAATACAAAATAAACAATGATTTCTAAAAGGTGACTAAAACATCATTATTTTAATGATTTTTCAAAAATGTTAACACGCTTTAAAATACACCAAAAACCATTTTGAGATATACAGAAAAGTCCTAAATATCATCCAAAAATATAAAAAAAATGATGTTCCGCGAAACAAAAATTACAAAAATGCTCAAACTATACCTCGTCTAAAGGCGGGTTTGGGTATTAGAGGGTTAAGCTTATGCATTAAAAGTTTAACATAAAAGTAAACGGTTTCGGCAAAAACAATGGAGTCCATTTCGCCCCGGGTGTCTGTTATGCCCCGATTTCCCCTACAAAGTGTTCACTATATTTATTTTTATTTTTTTCATGGAAAATTTTAATCACCGTGTTACTTTGGAGGAAATAATTCTAGAGTGTATTGAACTCTCCATAACTCTTTTACTTTTTCAGAATGACCGAGAAAATGTTTAAAACTGTTTATGTTTATTTGTTTCTACTATCAACAGGCTAACTTATGATATTGGATCTACATAAAATCAATTTAAAATTATTCCTAAGTACTGCCCTTGACAGGTGAAAGTTGAAACCGTCTGTACATTTTGAGGCTCACTGTCACATTTATGTACACACGAACAATGGGAAACTCTGCTCCAGATTCTACGTAGTTTATGGATAGGCCCCAATTGCATGTACCGCGGTGAATTTTGGATATAACCCTAATTAATCCACCTATCGGTGATGGCACTTTTCTCGTGCCTTCGAAAACCCATTTCAATTAAACTCAAGCGATATGTTGATGTTTATCGCACTTTTCATACGTTTAACTGAAATTCATTTGATGGCACCAGAAATCATATCGTGTACCTGGCTTCCGATGATTGGATCTTGGATGTTCTGGTCGCCATTTCTGGAGTCCAGGCATCTTCCCTATGCCAAATATACCTATATTGCATGGTTTTAGAGCCTAAAACTCCATTAAACAATCGCCATCTTGAATTTTGAGCCACCATCTTAGATTTTAGATCGCTATCTTAGATATTCTGGTAGCAATGTTTGGACTCCGGACATCTTCCCCATACCAAGTATAACCATATTGCATGGTTTTAGAGCCTAAAACACCATTAAACAGCCTCCATCTTGAATTTGGAGCCACCATCTTGGATTTCAGGCTGCTATATTGGATTTCCCAAACCAAATATACCCATATTGCATAGTTTTAGGGCCTAAAACTCCATTAAAAGTCGCCATCTTGAGTTTAGAGCCACATTCTAGGATTTGGACCGGTATATTGGTTATTCTGGTCGCCATTTTTGAAGTCCGGACATCTTCCCCATACCAAGTATACTTATATTGCATGCTTGTAGGACCTGTAACTCCAATCAACAGCTGCCATTTTGAATTTGAAGCCACCATCTTGTATTTAGGTCACCGGCTTGGATATTCTGGTCGCCATTTTGAACTCTGGACATCTTCCCCATACCAAATATACCCATATTGCATGCTTTTAGGATCTAAAACTCCAATAAACAGCCGCCAACTTGAATTTGGAGCCGCCATCTTGAAAATTCTGGTCGTCATTTTTGGACTCCGGACATCTTGTTCATACCAAATATACCCGTATTGCATGTTTTTTTAAAGCTTAAATTTTTGTGTAGGGTAAATACACTAGACTTCACCCCCTTAAAATTCTGCACTGAAATAAATTTTGTTGGAGAAACTACCGAGTCCCATAGTTAAATTAATAACCGTACCTATGATTCTCAACCGACAAGAATTTCCAGTTAATTCCACTAAAACACTGCACAGTAATCCACGAACCAGATTAACGAGGAAAGATGCATTCAACGCCTTTAAATGAGTTTTTAGGAAAATATGGTCTTCTACAAAGTTGTCCTTAATAATAAGGCACTCTTTAAAATGTGCATGAAAATTAGGGTGGTCCATATTTTCACAGAAATGGGTAACCAAACATTTTTATTTGCAAGAATAACTGTATACATTCTAAGGAAAAGTTGTAGATCTATCAATTTTGAGCAAGTTTGCTGAAGACACTTTTTAAGTAGCTTTAAAATTGACCGATCAAGAGGTATTTTTCTGAATAAGTTTCGGGTGGTTCAAGAAAACCGGTTTTCTGGCGTTAACTTTTTCAGCTTCGATTTTTTATCAAAGTCGTCCAAGAAACACTTGTAGAGCATTTGAAGACGCGTCGTGCGCTGAGATGGTCGTTATCTTTTTTGGTTCAAAAGTAACAGGCGTTTTTCTTAAAAAATTATAGTTTATTTTTAAAAAGGGTTCATGATGGGTCGGTATTCCGTTCAAAATACGTACATAAAACTATTAAAAAGCAGATGTTTGGATCAGCGAAACTACAGGGTCCACCCCAATTTCACAGTAATGAGAAAAAAGGTCGAAATATAAGAAGAAAGTTTCCCAAAGACACCATGTATTTAAAACTTATGGTTTAGGCACAAACATTTTTGTCTTCGTAAATACGGCTCTGGAACCATTGTACATGGGTTGCAAAACGGTGAGTCGATAAGGAGAGCGTCTAACATAGCTCTGGTCCTCACAAGTTCCTACCTCATGCTTCCACGAGTCAAACGATGACAAAGACCGCCAGCTAAGAGTTGTGTGCTTAGCTGGTAGTGCAGCCTGGGTACTGTTGTCCTGACTTCAGCTAGATTGAGGTGGTACGACCCGATTGTCTGTTCATCAAGGAGGTGCGGCTCAAACAGTGTCTGTTCTGGCATCCAGCGGCTGAGTAATAAATGCTGCACCACGCCCAGCTAGATCCAAGGTGGTAGCCCCATCAGCTTGGTCGTCCCAGTGTTGGTTGGGACGTTAAACAGAACTGACACGATGGCTCTCCGGCGAGACAGCAGGGTTGGCATAGGCCCAATAAGCCACCCGAAAAAATCCCCATTGCGAATAACATAGGAGAAAATACAACTCGATACAATCGGCAAAGACCCACGCGACGAAAAAAAAGACTACGATTGGAAACGGTTTCATATAGCCGAGGCGGTAAACGCACGGGTATTCAGCATGACCATGCTGAGGGTGACGGGTTCGATTCCCGGTCGGTCCAGGATCTTTTCGTAAAGGAAATCTCCTTGACTTCCTTGGGCATAGAGTATCTTCGTGCCTGCCACACGATATACACATGCAAAATGGTCATTGGCAGAGGAAGCTCTCAGTTAATAACTGTGGAAGTGCTCATAGAACACTAAGCTGAGAAGCAGGCTTTGTCCCAATGAGGACGTTACGCCAAGAAGAGAGAGAGTGGAAACGGTTTCGCAGGATGTGACAGGATAATCTACGACGAACTACATCCCCGCAACTTCGACATCGTGGAGTTGCAGGAACTTTGTTGGACTGGACAGAAAGTGTGGAAAAGGGGGCATCGCGCGGCTACCTTCTACCAAAGCTGTGGCACCACCAATGAACTGGGCTGGGAACAGGATTTATAGTGTTGGGCAAGATGCGACAACGTGTGATCGGGTGGCAGCCGATCAACGCAAGGATGTGCATGTTGAGAGTTAAGGGCCTTTTCTTCAACTACAGCTTCATCAACGTCTACTGCCCACAAGAAGGGAGACCTGATGACGAGAAAGAAGCGTTCTACGCGCAGCTAGAGCAAACATACGATGGTTGCTCGCCGCGTGACGTGCAAATCGTTGTCGGCGACATGAACGCGCAGGTAGGAAGGGAGGAAATGTATCGAATGATAACGGCCCAGCGATGCGTAAACTTTGCAGCCTTCCGTGGTATGGTAGTCCGAAGCACCTTCTTCCCCCGCAAAGATATCCACAGCCACCTGGAGATCACCCGACCATCAAACAGAAAACCAAATCGACCACGTTCTAATCAACGGTAAATTCTTCTCGGATATAACCAATGTCCGCACATACCGCAGTGCGAATATAGATTCGGACCACTACTTAGTAGCTGTAAACATTCGACAATTATCACCACGCGTCGAAGTCGAACGCTGGGACTCAACATCGAGCAGCTGCATAACATAGAAGTGGCTCAAGACTACGCGCAGCACGGGAATATTCTCACGAGCGAACGTGACGTGGTCGAGAAGTGGTGGCAGCATTACGATGAGCAGCTCAATGGCGTCGTTGCAAGCACCGAAGGTGGCGCGGTAACAGATCTAGGTGCGCAGGACGAAAGATTTTGAGCCCCTTACCTTCAAGAGATTGAAGAGGAGGTTAACCGGTTGAAAAATAACAAAGCCGCTGGAGCAGATCAACTACCAAGCGAGTTTTCTAAAACGCGGCGGAGAAATGCTACCGGAGGAATGGATGGAAGGTATCGTGCGTCCCATCTACAAAAAGGGCGACAAGTTGGATTGCGGAAACTATCGCGCGATCACACTACTGAGCGCTGCCTACAAGATACTCTCTCAAATGTTATGCCGCCGTCTATCACCGATTGCAAGAGAGTTCGTGGGGCAATATCAGGTTGGATTCATGGGTGAACGCGCTACAACGGACCAGATGTTCGCCATCTTGCAGGTGTTGCAGAAATGCCGCGAATACAACGAGCCCACACATCACTTGTTCATCGATTTCAAATCGGCGTATGATACAATCGATCGAGAACAGCTATGGCAGATTATGCACGAATACGGATTCCCGGATAAACTAATACGATTGATCAAGGCGACGATGGATCGAGTGATGTGCGTAGTTCGAGTATCAAGGACACTCTCGAGTCCCTTCGAATCTCGCAGAGGGTTACGGCAAGGTGATGGTCTTTCGTGCTTGCTGTTCAACATTGCGTTAGAGGGTGTAATACCCAAGTAACAATTCCATTGCTGGTTGGTTTTGTTTGATTTTTATTAGGGTTTATCACAGCAATAATTAAAACTCACAGTTTTATGACTGCTTTTATGAAAACCGTTGATAAAATGTTTTATAGTATACTTGAAGATATGCATAAAGAAAGATTTTAAGAGTAAACAAAACCCTCCTATATGTAAACCTTCTGGCAATCATTATTACCACAATAAAACTGTTAAAACTCTCAACAGATGGCGATCCGTTCGATTAATAACGACATCTGTTGGTGGAAAAGCAGAAACTACGACGCTGCTAGGTTTATTGCGGTCATCATAAAAGTAAACTTGCTTTCGTGTTATTTTCGCTGATTATGGTCGTCACCATATTGAAGAATTAGCTAACGTGAATGGAAAATAGTTATTTTTGCTCAAATTAGCAATGAATTGATAGTTTGCCATAATTTCCATAACGTGCTCACATAAATAAACTTTCTCTGCCGAGTTTTCTTGTGATTCGCGATAGTTTTACTAAATTAACCATTTTTTTTTTAT
Organism: Aedes albopictus; assembly: GCF_035046485.1. NCBI lineage: Eukaryota > Metazoa > Arthropoda > Insecta > Diptera > Culicidae > Aedes > Aedes albopictus. The sequence goes on from NC_085137.1 coordinate 159,059,489, forward strand.
CTGTATTAACGAGATTTTTAGCCCAAGGCTAGTTCATCTCGGGACCCACGCTCTACTTCCCTTCCTTTACTCCTCGGCGTGATAGTCAAGTGCTCTAACCATCACACCAGGTCCGCTCCACAATTAACCAATTGATTTATTTCATTCTAAGATGATAATTTTCACTATTTTCGAAGCGCATTAATTTTATGGTTCTGCAACCCCAATATATACGGTAAAATTGAATGCGCATAAGCCTACCAACACAATAACTACTAAAAAATTGCTTTTAAATGATCGCTTTCTACTTACGAATGATGTATCCTCCTTAACTTTACGTGCCATCGAAGAAGCTTCACTGCATCTTGAGCTGTCATAGTTTTTGTTGAAAAAAAAAAACAACAACAATCGAGAATAGGAAATTTTTCTACTAGGTTTTAAAACGGCTTTATTGCTACTCTTAATGCGGATTGCAAAACCTCTTCGAGAGTGGTCCACTTAGCCGGAAGATGCTCTTAAAGAGGTTATCAAGAGGTTTTGATGTATAAATCAATTTTATTGCAAGTTTTAAAAATTTGGTCATGAAGATCTCTTGTAGAGCCGAACAAAACATAAAATGTTACTTGGGTAAGGAGAGCGGGGATAAACACGAGTGGGATGATTTTCACAAAGTCCGTTCAGCTGCTTGGTTTCGCTGATGATATTGATATTATAGCTCGTTGATTTGAGACGATGGCGGAAACGTACATCCGACTAAAGAGTGAAGCCAGGCGAATCGGATTAGTCATTAACGTGTCGAAGACATAGTACATGATGGCGATGGGCTCCAGGGAGGAATCATTTGTTTACTTGCGCTCACTGGTGACCACCGACAACGACACCAGAGACACACTGTGGCAGGAAATCGAGCATATTTTGGACTCCGCACAACTGTACGATTGAACAAAGTTCGTCGTCACACGAAGTAAACTATCTACAAAACGCTGATTAGACCGGTCGTTCTCTATGGGCACCAAGCATGGACCCTACGTGCAGGGGACCAACATGCCCTTGGAGTTTTTGAACGGAAGGTGTTGAGTATCATCTACGGTGGAGTGCAGATGGAAGACGGGACTTGGAGAAGGTGTTTGAACCACGAACTGCATCAGCTGCTGAGAGAACCAACCATCGTCCACACCGGGGAACCAGAATCGGGAGGCTACGGTGGGCGGGTGGCGTTTCACGTCACCAGGCTGTCGAATACCAACCCGACTAAAATGGTTCTCGAGAGCCATCCGACCGGTACAAGAAGACGTGGTGCGCAGCGAGCTAGATGGGTCGATCAAGTGGAGCACGATTTGGTGACCCTCCACAGATCAGTGATGGAAAACAGTGAGGAATGCAGCTGAGTAGACACAAACGCAAAGCTATCCTACTCGTGAACAACAGAAGCCAGAACATATTCGCACTTCCTTCACTCGCGAGCTAACGAAGCTGGTCGCACTCGTGATTAATTCGCGAAGCAGCTCTGAAAATTTTACAATTTTGTGAAAACACGAATTTACACGGCCGACAGATTAACTTTTCAGGAACAATAAAGCACAAACCACTACTATCTGATGGATAATTACTTGTTTTGCTATTAGAATCGCACTAAAATGCAATTCCCGCATCTCCACTTGTTCTTCGCGAATAAGAATTCATGAGTGTTTTTGTTTTTGTTTTGCTTCATACTCGTGAAGCAAGCGGGTGCGAATAAACTCACACACGGCTTACTCTTGGCATCGTGAGTAAACCGTTTGTTGCTTTTACACTCGCGAGTTGATTCACGATGAGAGTGTTTCCATCTCTGCCACAGAGTGCAGGACTGGAGACGCACAGCCATGAACCGAGTCGAATAGATACGACTCCGAAGTACGTACAACAGAGGAGCATCAGTCTGACTGGTAAGTTACCCCACGTCTCCACTAGACAGAAATGTCTTGCCATTTTGCTGCCAGAAAGAGAAAACGTAACAGAAATGATCAACACCGCTGCTTTTCATGCAAACAGCGAGAGAACATTTCTGTCATGACACATCTGTCCAGCAAAATGGCAAGACATTTCTGTCTAGTGGAGACGTAGGGTTAAACAAACATGTTCACTTGCGCCGCCTAGTGGCAAAATTACAAACCAAGTGTTGCATTGTAAGTAAGTCCTTGTACTTTGCCGTAACTAACTGATCAACTTTTCCGAAAACATCATATTTTTGAGATATTGGGATTCTGAGTTACGAGACATTAAAAAAAATGCATGATGACTAATTACTGACTAAGTTGAACTAAGTAAATTACAAATAAAGTTTGAAAATTTATGTATTATCAGATGAGTTTTTGTGCAAAAGTGTTATAAAACTGTAAATTGAGGATTAATAAGTAAACGAATATTTAAATAAACCAGGAGCAGTGCGATGTGAAGTCGCATCATCCGGAAGGAAGCGATTGGTGTAAAGATTTTGAACCTGCAATCAGGAATGAGTCGAGTAGGGACTACATCCGCAGCCGATTCAGAATATAAACGGCTCGTCATTCGCTTTCTCCCCAACTACCATTCACTGATCATCATCGTCATTATCATCGCCGTGAAAGCTTTCCGAACAGCAAACAGACCTGAAGTCGTGCTGATAAGAACGACCGAACCCGAAGCTCCCTCACACAGCCGTTCGGCGGGTGATTTTCCCACCCAACTTCCGAGAGCGAGTCGCCGATCGGCTCTCAGAGAGTTTTCCCGTCGCGTCGGAAAAGCGGAAGCCAGAAGGCACCATAACAAAAACATCAGGCTCTGACCCAATCCTCAAGAACCGGACTTGGCTGGCGGTGGCGAACGGCTACGTGTTGCTTTCCTCAATGGGATGTCGTTTAGTTTACATCGGACAGCCGCCTGTTGAACACGTTTTCTCCAGTTGACCTCCCGACCTTTCCGCGGTGGGAGAGAGTTGTTAGTGAGTGGTGCTTTTGCTATCCCGTCGGTAGTTGGTGGTTGGTGCACAAGAACATAAACTAGATTGTAACATTCTAGTCTGGTGGAAGCTACAAGTGGTTTTTTGTTCGGACTTCTGCTCAAAGTGAATCGTGTGTGACCTTAGGTGGACATCGGGGCAAGGGCAACAGAACATTAGGGAGCGTCCATAAATTACGTCACGCTTTTAGGGGGGAGGGGGGGTTAAGCAAAGTGTGACGACCCATACAAAAATTTCAAAGGTCCCATACAAAAAGCGTGACATAGGGGGGAGGGGGGGTTGAAAATTGACGATTTTTGCGTGACGTAATTTATGGACGTTCCCTTACCACTTGACTGGTGCTGTGAAGAAAGAATCAGAAGGGTGAAGAAGTGACTTCTTGCGGTCACACTTGTTGATTTTAGTGGTTTAGATCGTTCGGGTTTTCACACGTTGTTGGTTGGTTGTTCAACGGCACCAGCGACGGAGGAAGAAGTGAGTGAGCGTAGAATGTTTGTGCAAGTGTTCGGTGAGCTGTTCGCTATTTGAAACCAACCTGTTGCTGTTTTGTGAGTGACACTTCTGGCGAAATCTCAGGGGGAAAGTTCTACTGTAATATAAACGTTACATTGAAAAAGTGGTCAACTTTCAATATTAATTTGGAAATTGCTATTAAGAAGGTAAGGCTGGTGAAGCTTCGTTAAGAATACAATCGAAATCAAATTTTAGTCGTACTTTTTGATGTTATAGAGAGGGATTAAAACTTTTAGAAATTATTAAAAGGTTATATGGTACCGAGCCGTTTGAGCAGGGGCTGGTATTTTGGGCACTTTTTCGTCATAATTCAGTCAATTCCGTACCAATAGACATGATATTTCATACACGTCTAGACACTATAAATATTTTACCGCATTCCAAAATTTTTTTTTTTAGATTTTTTGAACTTTACTTTGATACATGAAATCACATTCAAAGAACGTTTTTGATTTAACCTTGTGACAGCTGCTAAATTGCTGCACAGTTCCGTCTCCGTGAAGTGATTCAACAAATCCTTTGCGAATACCATTTAAACTTTCAAATTAGTTAACGGGCACCAGAATTATGAAAATTTAGATGCAAATATCTTAATACTACCGGAAAATCCTAATTGGGTTTTTAAAATTTGAAAAATGTATTGATTTTTTGATTTTAAAAGAAAGAGCATCTTTGAGCCACTTTGAGCCACTATGATTATTTTTGAGATTTTTAGAACTTTATTTTGGTACATTAAATCAATTCCAAAGAGATTTTTTGAAATCACCTCTTGACAGCTCCACCCAGTAAAAAAAATGGCGGGGGGTGATTTGACAAATCGCTCCCATACAAAGTTCAAATTGGTTTTTGAATAGGTTCCCGGGCACCAAATTTCATGAAAATTTAGATTTCGGCTCAGTTTGCCAAGTTAAAACGGCAGGATAACATGATGTTTTTTTAATGATGTAAGGTACCCCGGGGCAAGTGGGACCTAAAAAATGGCTAATTTGGTTTTGTCACGCCAAAAATTTCAGATCACATTTTTTTTAATAATTCCAATGAACCCAAAAGACGTTGTTGGTATATTTGTTCTTATTAACGTGCATTAAAACTATTTCAAAATTTTAAAATCCCATATATTATGCATATAATGAAAAGTGTAGCAGATCTTCATTTATTGCGTTTCACGGGGCAAGTGGGACCTATTCAGAGTTTTTGTTCAAAGGGCTTAATATAAAATGCAACAAATAAGGTAACATAAATCATAAATCTCTTATATGAATGACTATCTTTAGAGATTAAAATAAGAAGAGGTTTATGGTATCGTGCATAAATTACGTTACACATAAAACATCGCTGGGGAAAAATACTTGAATCAATTCTAGCAGCTCATGCAAAATAAATTGATTTTTTATACAAAAAGCGCCGTAAAGTGAAGAAACAAAGGATTTCGAAACTTGGTCTCTATATTATATAGTTGATGAATCTCGCCAAAAGTAAATCCGGGATTTCGAGATTTTCAGTAATATCTTCTCCCTTACATGATCTTCCCAAGAAACAGAACTAGCTGAACAACAGTTTCTTAAGCTAAAGTTTACTTAAGAACAGTTTGTTCCACTCTTGTACAGCAAAAATGTTTGTTGGGTTACGATCATTTCATAATGTTTTTTTTTTTAAATCATGAATTTTGAAATAGTAGTTTACGTAACAAGGTGCAGAATGACGATTTTTACAGCACGAGTCGTACATTTATCCAACGAGGCTTGCCGAGTTGGATAATTACGACGAGTGCTGGAAAAATCGAGTTCTGCACCGAGTTACGTACAACGTTTTTTGCAATTTCATAAATTACCCTAGAAAATAGTTTTTAACAAAACTTTTTCATCAAACTGCAGTGTCACAATTTTTCAAAACTGCGTCCAGAAAGCATCAAGAAGTGATGATGATGATGATGATAGTTCTCTATTCATTGTAGCACGGTACTAAGCCCGATAGAAGTGGGCTGTCCACCCAATGTGATTTGATCAAGCTAAACATTATAATTATACTCAACTTGATTTTTTTTAAATCAAGATCACACAATTATATATAGTACAAGCCATCGCATTGGAGGATGCCCCAATGAATGTGAAGAAGAAGAGTTCACCATTCTCTACATAATGGTTTTAAAGGGAAGTTGGCATCTCCACTCTTCCAACCATATATAATGTATCGACTGGCGGCTCTGATAACCTTCCTCTTAACCCCCAGAACTGGTTGTGTTATATTTGCATTATATTATGTTAGCATTTGAAAGACGATTATTCTATTACATATATTAGATTTTGAAAAAAATGATCGAAAAAATAAAGTATTGTATACGAGAATAAAAAATGTTTACCTTTTATCGTTGAAAACTTACTAGTGCCTTACGAATGCCTCTTCGATGAGACACAGAATCGTATCTAGCCAGTACTTGTCCAGCTCCTGACGCTGCGACCGTGGCACATCCACCAGCCGCGGCGCTTGTTTGCGGACGGATGTCCTTCTTGAACAAAGAGAAATCGCTACCCACCTTGATGTCGTCGGCCGGGCTCTTGATGTGATTGTACTCCAAAAATCTCGACTTTGGAAAACTGGTCACCGTTCAGGGTGTTTTCCCACGATTTGGTGTCCGGTTCCTGGTACCAGAGCGTCCAGGTCGACTGCAGCGGGTGCTTGATCAAACATTTCGGGTCGACGATGACTCCCTGGTCGGCGTGGTTCTGCTCGATGTTTTCCGTTTGCTTCTTCTATTTCTCCGAAGTATTAGTTCCACACGCCATTCGTCCAAATGAAATTCCTCAGCACGAAAATAAATGTCCGTCCAGAAAGCATCAAGAAGTTGACCAAAACTAAAAACAGTGCTGTAATGGTTCATTACGCAACGCAAATCAGTGCTGTAATGAACCATTACAGCACTGATAATTTGGTGTGGGAAAGTAGGCCCTTTCCTGTCCGATTTGCGTGGGGTAAAACAGCCTATTACGATGAGAAATTGCAAAAAGGTCATTTCCCTATTTTAATTTTTTATGGACGGTTCCTGAATGCTCAAAAGAATTGGTTATGCATCGTTAAGTTAAAAAATAATGGAAGATATTTAGAGAAAAACATTAAAAGTACATGCTTTTGATTTTTTTTGTTCTACCCAAGGTTTTACCATTTTCGACAAGAATTTCATCATCTAAATGGAATTAATAAAGTATAATTCAACAGTAGATTACTGAACGCGTCAATTTTCATTGACTTTCGTGCTAATTTCATCTTAGGCTGGACAAGGCGAGATGAACCCATGAAATTGTGTTTGTTTATTCTCATAGGTCCCATTTACCCCAGATAGCGAAATGCACTGGGGCAAGTGAGAGCAGAAAACTTAAGGTAATAAATAAAAATAAAATACCGCTTTTTCGCTTGAAACCATTTGCAAGAACTCCAAATACCATCCTGAAACCGAAAAAGTATTTGTATAATGACAAATCTATTTTTAAACGACGAATGTAGTAGAGCACGTCGATCTCACGTAGTGAATTGAAAATTACATATGAACAACAATAACGTTTATGGTCTCTTTATGGTTGAAACAATAACATTGTATTCAAAGTATCCGTAGGCGTGATACCTATGTTTTCCATGAAAAATGTCAGTCTTAAAAATAAAAATAATAAAAATACTAGCTATAAGTCTCACTTGCCCCCGATTCTCACTTGCCCCGGGGTACCTTAAAACAATTTGATTGCCATAACACATAGTTTTTGCCGGAAGAGATCCTTAAGAACTTTCGGCTTCTATTCAAAAGTCAGAGTAATTTCTATAGTTATTTGTGTTTTTAGTAGGGTGGGGCGGGGCAAGATGGGTCGCGGGGCAAGATGGGTCAGTACCATTTTCGGGCGCATTACTCATGTTTTGATTATGTTAATAATTTTGTTAGATGACCAGCATGAATATACAAAAGTTTGGGGCATTGATTGAAAACATATTCACTCTCATTGGAAATAAAAAATAAAATGGTTTTTAGCAATTTTCCTTATGCGATACATTCCATATAATCTCCATATAAACGGCCGCGGGGCAAGATGGGTCACCTTCAATTTTGAACGTATTTTTGGAGCATTCAAAGGTTCTTAATTTCTTTATTTCAAGACTTTCACATAACTCACTTCAATCAAGCGGAATGAACGCCTAAAATTATAACATAAAATTATGATATTTTTTTAGTGAAAACATCAATTTTCAAGTCGTCTTAGGACCACTCAAATCGTAAAGTTTTTTATTTTCCAAATAAATTTATGAAATGTTTACTAGTAGCTCTCGTTTACTCAGTATGGATATCTTATATTTTGACGTTTTTCGTTGAGAAAATGTGAATTACTTAAAAGGCGACCCATCTTGCCCCGCACTTTTTTTCACGGCGCAAAATCGATCACTTTTTAAAACTGCTTGATTAACATCATATTTTGTATTAATTGAACATTTTATCGACTTTTAGCATAGCTAACTAGTGTATAGAAGAGTAGCGGACGAATACAAACCAATGCGATTTGCATTTACAAAGTTATGGAGAACCATCCTTAGGTGACCCATCTTGCCCCGCCCCACCCTACTGATGCACAAACAAATTACAGTGTATCAAACAATATTGTCCGTACAGTGACCCCACAATTTATGAATCGGCAAAAATGACCACAGTTTATGGATCACTCCATTTGATCAACATGGTGATTCATAAATAGTGTACAAAAATTAAGGTGATTAATCGGTGTGGGGTCACTGTACAACAAATTTTTCGTCAAAAAAATTGTCATTCAAATGTCATGACTTTTTTATAATCAAATTTTGATCAATCATAAACCATATATTGAAGCTCCATTTAAAATTTTGAGCGAGATTGAATTAGTTTTCCTAATATTATAGAACTTTGAGTAAAACGTGATGGTTTTTTAAAACAACATTTCAATACTATATATCTCAAAGAGTATTGGATGAAATATTTTCCAACTTTTTTGAGAAAACACTAACACATGAATATTTAATACGCAATCTTGTTAGGCTTAACTTGTTCACTAAAGAAAATATGAAAAATTTGCTTATGTAGTTGACGATGTTCATAAATTTATCATATTTTAAACATAAAATCTGCCATTCGTGTTCCACTAATAAAAGTGCATTAATTGAACGAAAAATGCATAGGACATACTCTGCATATGTAGTTTAGTAGGTCATGCATAAAAACATTACATAAAGAAAGTTTTAAGAAGTTGAAAACATGTGGAACTTTTATTGATCAAAATATGATAAATTTCCAAACATACACTCCCGATCAAAAGTTTGGGGTCACCCCCTCAAAAACATGTCATTTTTTTAGGCCCATATCTCCGCGGCCCCCTGGGGTGGCGTGCAGCCAATTCAGGGGGGCCACGGTGTTACCAAAAAAAAATAATTTTTTAATTTTTATTGTGCGATTAGACCAAATTTTGATTTTGTAAGTTTGTTTCGTTTTTTTTATTTATACTGGTAATCAGTAACACGTGAAAATGCAAGATGATTACTAACCAGAGATTGCCAGAATGGGTGGAAATCAGGTATGTAGATGGTGAGAGGGGGGGGGGAGGGCAAAGCGGAGTTTTTTTTAGTAGTTTCAAGAAACATGTCCACATGTTTATTCATTCTTAAATTGTGTTGTAGTTTATCAAACTGTCTTTGCGGATATTTCTGAATAAGTTTCCAAGATAATAACGAAGTTTGCTTATCTTTAGAAGTGGTTTGGAAAACACAAGAATTTAGCGAGACAATCTTTAAATCCCATTTCCATTATTTTAGCCCAAGTAACAATTTAAATTCCTTTTAGATTTGTTTATTTTTATGGAAGCTTTATCATAGCATGAAGAATTCATGAAACATTTATAGTTGTTTTTATCAAGAGAAAATAATCTCCATTCGTATGCGGTTTTGAAGCTTTCTTCAAGTTAATTTTGAAAATTGCGCACAAAACAACTTGATTCCCTAAGGCATTTGATCTTATAATAAGTTTTAAGACGTATTTGAAGTTATTTTCAACACATAACATCAACAAACTTTATTAAAAGTTTATGCTTCGTTTATTCAAGTACAATTCATCTGAGTTATTCTCCTTTAAAAACTTCTTAAAGCTTTCAATTCTTGAGCTAGAGCCACTAGTCTGGAACAAGAACTAAGCGGAATAATAAAATCTTATTAATTCAAATAATAAATTATGCAATAAATTGGCTTTTTTATGCAAATATAAACACTTAAACATTTTTGCTCACTGTTAATTTTGCCGTTTTGGTTCTTAAAAGTAATCATATCGACGAAATATTCATTTTATAGCCAATCAAAAATGCGAGTAGCTTGCTGAGGTCGTCCAACCTTCAGCCAGTTACTCCCACAGGCCGCAGCAGCTTAGATCGAAATTGAAATGGGTACTTACTGTGACTCTTCTCGTGCTTATGCTAAATAGTGTAATACTAGTAAGTTTTAGAAATGCACTTTTTAAATAGACGAAACTATAATAGAATTTGCACTTCCTGAAGCAAAATGTACAGAAACAACTTTCTAGCTCCAAAAAGGTAAACAAACAATTGTCAAAGGCGGTTACTCTTGAATAAAACGAATAAGTTTCATTTAAGACGAACAAATCTGCCTTAAGATCATCACTAGTAAAAACAATCATTAATAAATGCTGTAGATTTCATGCAAGGCGACTTGGTTCCATCATTGTTTTGAGGTGGTTTGGATTAAAGGTAATAACAATTGATGGCGGCTGCATGAGTTTTGTGCGCTTGGAACGGCAGCCATGTTTAGAAAGAATTGAAAAAGTTGCGTAGCCTTTTGTTTTTATAGGAAATTTATGTCTTCGTATATTAATGACTGATATTATTTTTGAGGCGCTTCGTTATTTTCGTATGTTTTGGGTGGCATATCAACGACAAAGTGGGTATGGCACGGAAAATTTTGATTCCCTGTCATCAATGATCTGTCAGGCAATTTTGATGCATTAGCCATTTCAATTTGATGAAAATTAATTCGCAGTTCAATTAACATTTCATCCATGAAACAAAACTAGTGCGCATCTGCATAATGCTGGTAAAAGATTTCATTTATCATGCACTATTAGCATTTTTGAGAAAGACAGCTAAAAGATCAACATGCTTCAAGCTATTCTTGTTAAAGTTTTATGAAGCTCTTATAACCAATCATCAGTATTAGGACATAAATACAACTAGTTTCAAAGCAGTCTTCAAAACCAGTCTTGAAGATCTCCTGAAAAGTGGGCCAGATTAGGCTTATAGATAGTTTATACCTATTTTATCTCGGATTTGCAGAACAAAGAGCTTTATTGCTAAGTTTTATTATTCAATCTTAGAAATTACTTCAGGATTGCCACAAAAGTATAATTGTTACTTGGGAGGGTTAACCACTGCATAACTAGACGTGTGCGCCGCCGCGCCGCGCCGCCGTCGCCGACGATTTTTTCACGCCGCCGCCGCCAGTCAAATTGACTCGGCGCGCCGCTGTTCATATTTTTCCACGCCGCCGAACAAAATTTCCCACGCCGATGAGAAAACGACAAAGATTTTTTTCTCGCCAACACTTTACGAATTACCTATTTAAACCTGATAGCAATTTTTAAATAGTTTCTATTGTTTTGTTTTTCTTCTGCACATAAGGTGTATTTTTCTGAAGTTCTTTTTGTATATCTCTTGTCACAATTTTATGTGATTTACTTTAGTGATTGCATACAGCAATACTTTGAAGATCCTCAGTTATCAATACTTAGCGCATCTCTTTTGTAAACCATAACAAATTATAAACAAAATTCTTAGGTTAATTTGGTTCACAAATACATCCTCCGTTATATTCTTTGTTTATCTCTTGGAAGATTTTCATGGCAATTTACGAATGATATTCTTGAAGGCATATTGCATGCAATCTTCAGAAAATTCAGTGTCATTTTTTCAGGGATTCTTTGAAAACTATGTTCATGAATTTATTCGGAAATTCTTTCCGAACATCCTTCATGAATTTTATTGAAAGATTTGTCTTGGAATTTTTCTAAATATTTATTTATAAATCCTTGTAGGAATTCCACATAAAGTTTCTGAGGGAAAGATTCCAGAAATTTCTTTGAAAACTTTTTCTAGAATTATTTCAGAAAATTCCTTGGAATTCTTTCATATAATCTTCAGGCATTAGATAAACAATTTATTCCAAAATTCCTCCAAGGATTCTTTCATAAATTCCTCCATGGATTCCATCTAAAGCTTACTAAAGAATTCCATCTAAAAGATCACTTAAGACTCCTTCAATTGTTTAACGATTTTTCATGAATGTCAGTAAGAGATTACCTCAAACATTTTTCCATGATTTTCTTCCCTTGGAAAATATCGTCAGAGGTTACCGAAGAAATACCTAGAAGGTTTCTCTTTGGAATACCTCCTACGGTTCTTTCGGAAATATTTTCTGGGATTTCTTTGGAGATTCCTCCGGGAATTCTTTAAGATATTATTTTTACAGAAGTATTCTATGAAATTACATAAAACTTGTAGAAGTTATTCTTGGAGGGTTATCAAAAAGAATTTCTATATAAATGTTTAAAATTTTCTGATGAGATTTAATTTCATTGAATCAATTTCAGAAAAAATCGTTGGAGAAGCTCCTGGAAAAGTCCTTGGGGGAGCTCCTGATATTCGCCACAAAAGGCATTTTTAAAGAACATCCTTGAGGAATTTCTGAATTAAACATGAAGAAGTTTCTGAAGGAGTCCCTGAGAACAATTCATCGGGAATTCGAGCAAAAATTGCGACAAAGGTATAAAAAGAATTCTTGAATAAATCCCCTAATGAATTATTGACATGGGCGTAGCCAGAGGGGGGCAGGGGGGCGTGTCCCCCCTCCTGGCCGCCAGATGTATTTTTTAATATCGAAGACTATCAATAATTCAGAGTTCCAGGAAAAAAAAACCTTAAAAAAATTAATATTTTAATACTTTGGCTTTGGGTCAATTATCAACCCTTTTTTACTCGAGAACCACAGGAAATTTCGCAAAATATTTCTCCAAGAGAACCACTTCAATCTTATCTTAGATTTGTTACCAAATAACAAGCTTGATTGAAAGGCTAAATTTTGTAATGGCAAAACAAAAACAGCGTACCAAATTTTCCAGATATGCCGGAACCGGTTCCGGCAGGGAAAAGGAAGGACTTTGTAGAACCTTATGCTGCTATAGAGTGCAGTTTTGTGCTACTGCAACACGAATTTTTACTGGTATTCAATTCAAACAAACGTCATGCTAAGAGCAAAATGCCTGGGATTTCTTTAAGAATACTTTCAAGGACGCCTTAAAAAATTCCTTTATTCAATTATTCAGGAACTTCTTCAGGGATTCTTTCCAGGAGTTTCTCCTTCGTGAATTCAGTTTTTTTTTATAAAAAACTTCTCTAAGGATTCCTCCAGGTTTTATTTTTCCATAGCTGCCTTTAGTGAGTCCCTCATTGATTGCTCCAGAGAATTTTTCAAGAGATCCTCTATAGGTTACACCAGACATTCCTCCGGGAAATTATCCTGGGATATCTATAGAGATTCCCCCAGTGATTGTTCCAGTGCTTTCTCCAGGAATTTCTTCAATAATTCGCATAGAAATGTCAGCCGAAATTCTTTTAGGTTTTTCTACAAATGTTCTTCAGAGATTTCTTCAGGAATTTCTACATATATTCCTTCAAAAATTCCACTAGAGCAGTGATGCCGAGTTCTCTATGTTGCCATAGAATTTCATGCAATAATTCTTATGGAGGTTGTTCTACTCCCAAAATAACCTAGAATAACGTGTTGAATGTTTCACAATTGGATCTAGAAAGTGCAATACAAACAGTTGAAAAAATAGGCCTGAGGATCGCTGCACTAGAGATATATTGTAATGTTTATTAATTCGAAGTATTTCTGCAGGAATATCTTCCAGAAACCCGTACACGAAATGTTATCAGAGACGTGCTAAAAAAAATCCAAGAGTTCCTTTAAACATTGTACAAAACATTATTTTTTGAGTCCATCCAAAGATTCCAACATTAATTCGACCAAAAATCATTGCAGACATGCATTTCTCCATATTTTTTTCCAGTAATTTGTTAAGAAAGTTTTCCTGGGATTTCCTAAGGAATTTCTTGTGGGATTGCTTCCTAGATTCCATGGAGTTTTTCAGGGATTCCTCCATGTTTTCCTTCAAGAAGAGATTTATTTTCAATTTTTTTTCGAGATATTCCTCCCAGAATTCCTCCAGGAATTTCTCCAGATCTCCCTCCAAGGAATCCTCCAGAAATTTATCTAGAATTTCTTAGAGGACTTCCTCGTGAGATCTCTTCAGATATTTGTCTAGGTATTCGTCCCATAATTTATACAGAAATTCTTCCAGGTATATTTTCAGCAATTCTGCCAGGGATTCTTCCAGGAATTCCTCTAGAGATTCTATAGGGCTTCCTCCAGGCATTCCTGTAGGAACTGCTCCAGGGATTTATCCAGGAAGTCTTCCAGGGATTGCTCCGGGAATTCCTCAAATTGTTTCTTCAGAAATACCTCTCGGGCTCTCTTCAAAAATTTATTCAGGATTTCTTTCGGAAATATTAGAAATCCTTCAATCTACTTTTCAGACATGTACCCAAAAACTTCTCCAGGTTTACCTAATGGTTTATTTTTAATTATTTCAAGAATTTCTGGACGAATTCCTCCAGCTAATACTATTGGATAATTTAAAAAGGACTCATACAGGAACCAGGAAAGTCTGATCCCTAAAAATCCTTAATCTTCCAGAAATTGCTCACCGCTACCAGCACCACCTTGAATCATGTAGATCAGGCGAGTTTTTTTTAACGTATTGTACAAAATACAACAGCGTGACTGCTGAAGGGTTAAATAATGCTTTTTGAATATAATTTTATTGAGCTAGTAGGCACAAATTTGCTAAGGGTGCTTGCCCCACCCCCCGACCGAAAAGTTGGCTACGCCCTTAATTATTAAAGGATGATTTGGAACAAACCCCGGAAGAACTCCTGGGCATACTTGTGGATTCTTGAAAAAATTTCTTGCACAATGTCTGATACAATTTTTCTAGAAGAACTTGTGAAGTATTCATAAAAGAATCGCGAAAAGAAATATCATGGAAAACTGGAGAATGCTGTGCAGTAATTCCAAGAAGAGATATTCTTGAGATATTCCTGGAGAAAGGTCAAAATATAAATCCTGAAGTGATTTCTAAAGGAACTACTGAAAAAATCTTTGGAGGGATTTTTCAAGGATCGCCGTAAAAAAAATCTGAAAGAATCCATGACGGAAGGTTTCTATAAACCTCTAGAGAAGTTTGCGATCCCACCCGTGGAGGAATATCTGAGGGTCTTCCAGAAAGCCCCCTGGAGAGTTCTCCAAAAAAATCTATTGAGAATTTTCTGGAGGAATTCCTGAAGAAACGCATGTAAAAATCCTTTGAGGAATTCCTGAAAAGAACCCTAACAGAACTCCAACAAAAATCAGATTTTACCATGACAGCACTGGACTAAAATGAGTTTTAGGAGAGAATATCCTAAGAAGATATGTGCGACGTTGTGAATTTCTATCGAAAGGAATCCTTTATAAATTTTCTGGTAATCGTCCTTAAGGATTTCTAAAAAAAATGCAAGGTAGTTTTTATTGAAATCTCCGATTTACATATGTGTACGTACACCTTTCACGCAAAATAGAAGAAAATTATACTGTAGTACAGGAAACAAATTAATACAAATTAATACGTTAATACACGTTTTTTAGCATTTCACTAAAAAAAATAAGGTCACGCCGATTACGCCGCCGCCGCCGCCGCCGAATAAGACGAACGGCGTGGCGCCGGCGTCGCCGCCGCCGCTGCCTCAAATTACTATAAACGCCGCCGCCGGTGAAAACTGCTTCGGCGCACACGTCTATGCATAACCCACAACCGCCAGCCCCAAGAGCAACAATTTGAGAAACCAATTTTCAGTATAAAACGCTTTCAAAAGAAAAAAAAAAACTGTCTCCTGCGCCGCTATTATTTATAAATAATTTATAAGAAAAGCGCTGAACTGCAGCGGAAATTTTTCTTGAAAAAAAAAAAAATGAACATTATCGCAATTTAAGTTTCAATTTTTATGAAGGTATGCAGAATTTTAGAAAAAACGTATTGAAACACTTGGTTTGAATCTAGACAAACATGTAAAAACAACCATTGCAAACGCATGCTTCTTCCGTCTCTCCTAGTCGTATTTTAAATTATTTCTCAAAACTTGTTCCGTGAACAGATAGAGAAGAGCCAGCTCTATCTGTTACTGGTAAAAGATTTCATGAAAAAAACATACGCCTAGGAGGGGAGAAGCACACATTCGCATTGGTTTTTACGCACTTTTCACATGTTGGTCTAAGTTTTTTTTTAGATTTTTTAAAAGTTTTTAAAAATTAAACATTTAATGATCATTAAGAAAAATAACACTTACATTTCTTTTTCAAGGATTTATACAATATCATTAAAAATAAGTTAATCGAATCAAAATATTGTTAAGGCTGTTGTAAACATTTTCAATTGCTTTACGATGCACTTCCTATTGACGAAAATTAATATGACATATTCGGGAAATGAACTCCAAGGTTTTTTTTCTAAAATTGAACAGGAAAACTCCTTCAAGACTTAAAACAGTAGTAAAATTTTAGAAAAACATTCAAGAGTTTTCCAAAAAAAATGAGTTCTTCCAGAGATTTGTATGTTTTTTTTTAAATAAAAAGTACTATGAAATCTACTTAGAATTCCGGTAGATCCGCCAGATAGGATGAATTGGGGTAAAAATTCGACCATAGTCAAAACAATATTTTTTGCCAAATGTCGTATATACATTAGTTTAGGCCAAATGTCTTGGCAATTTTAAGTAGTAACACTTTTGGTAAGTATGTGTCAAATTTCCATTTTTTTTCCAACCGCTATAATAAAAGTTTAAATCTAGTTTTTTTCAATTTATCAAAAACTGTTACATTATAGTTTATTAGGCAGTAATATAAAAACTAGAAACCAGTCTACATATGATGTAGGATGTGGACAACTTCTTAAATTTTGGCATAGATTTTTGCAACCCAAGTAACACGACTTGTTTCAAAGCCAGTACCAGCAACATCAGTGCAATTTATTCAGTGTTTGTATTAAGGACAACATTGTGGGCCCATATAGCCGAGGCGGTAAACGCACGGGTATTCAGCATGACCATGCTGAGAGTGACGGGTTCGATTCCCGGTCGGTCCAGGATCTTTTCGTTAAGGAAATTTCCTTGACTTCCTTGGGCATAGAGTATCTTCATGCCTGCCACACGATATACACATGCAAAAATGGTCATTGGCAGAGGAAGCTCTCAGTTAATAACTGTGGAAGTGCTCATAGAACACTAAGCTGAGAAGCAGGCTTTGTCCCAGTGAGGACGTTACGCCAAGAAGAGGAGAGGAAGATTAAGGACAACATAACATAATTGCTTCTCCTTTGAAACGCAAAAAGCGCAAATTCTAAATCGTTATGCAACTTGAGCTAGGGGAATTGATAAAAAAAGAATAAAAAATGTCCAGACTCGAACCATGGACACCAGGAGTATTAACCACTCACCTAACATACTACACCAGAAGCTCTGTGAGAGATTTGCTGCTCAACGCACCATAAAAGCAACTGAAGTTACGCGTTACTTCATTGCATCTTCTTTGTCACAAGTTAGAAAGCTATCAAAATGAAAAGATGCGCAAGTTTTCTTTAACACATTTGGAACCTAATCTGAACAAACAAACCACAGTTAGATGTTTTATGTGTGTTACATAGCACATTTAATGCAAGCTGACTGTATTGTCACTTGTGAGGAATATGTTAGCTCCGCCTCCATAAATCGATGTCAAATACGATGTTTTTGTAATTCCTATGAAACAAAGCTGCAACTTAACGATATTCGGAGTTTAAATGCAACTGAACTGACAAGATTGAAGTTCCGTGTGCTTTTATTACTCTTTTATACCAAAGCATAGAAAGCCACATTTTGCATGATGTTGCAGGTGCTGCTTGGGATAATTATGTTGTGTGTAGCAAATCGATATTCAGTATGATTCCATAAAGTTTAGGTAAAACAGTAAATTTTTATAACTTTGATCGCTTGGTCTCACTAGTTTCGTCATGTTTACAAATAATTGCTTTCAAGGATCGACTGTTATTTTGACTGGGGGCTTTTAGTGGCCACTCAGTCTTCATTCTTAAAACAGGTTTAATGCTTACCCGAAGTTTCGGCATTTCGCGCTGGTGCCTTCATCAGGGGGGGGTGGTGAATGTTCTCTTTTGATACATGATCAGTAACACTTTAGTGAACCTACGTGGACTTTTACTTTACTTTTTACCTTTTTTTATTTTTTTTGTAAAAGTCCGCTTAGGTTCACCAAAGTGCTTGGTTAGCAAAGATTTGAGGCCAACTTTGAGTTCAACAGGCCGAAAGTACGTAGGTTCCCCTAGCTATTTTTTTTATTTTATCATTCATTTCTACATTAAAACATGTCCGAAAGATCTCGTTTTTTGTAAACAAACATGTTGCTGTAGGGTCTATCTCGATCAATCCACACATGCCAATACCCTAAACTGAGAGCGTATAGTTAGATCTGTCTAATAACGGCATTGATATTCGTGAATGGATCGAGACAGATCCTATAAAAACCGAAATAGGGTGGGGCGGGGCAAGATGGGTCACCTAAGGATGGATCACCATAACTTTGTAAATACAAATCGTATTGGTTTGTATTCGTCCGCTACTCTTTAATACACTAGTTAGCTATGCTGAAAGTCGATAAAAAGTTCAATAAATACAAAATATGATGTTAAACAAGCAGTTTCAAAAAGTGATCGATTTTGCGCCGTGAAAACAGTGCAGGGAAAGATGGGTCACCTTTTAAGTAATTCACATTTTCTCAACGAAAAACGTCAAAATATAAGATTTGTTCCGCATTCATATATGCTCCATATCCATACTGAGTAAACAAGAGCTACTAGTAAATATTTTATAAATTCATTTGGAATATATAAAACTTTACGATTTGAGTGGTCCTAAGGCGACTTGAAAACCGATGTTTTCAATAAAAAATTATCATAATTTCATGTTATAATTTTGAGCATTCATTCCGCATGATTTTTTTTATTTCCAATGAGAGTGAATAATTTTTCAATCAATGCCCCAAACTCTTGTATATTCATGCTGATCATCTAACAAAATTATTAACAAAATCAATACATGAGTAATGCGCTCGAAAATGGAACTGACCCATCTTGCCCCGCCCCACCCTATGCTTGTTTACCAAAATTAGTTAGAACCTTTTGACAAGATTCTATGAATGTCACTATGAATGAATGAAAGAACTTGTATTTTTGCTACAACTCAGCCAATATTAAATCTAATGACTTAACCGTGTCTACGAGTTACAAAACTTCATGTGAATCGGTCAGAAATTGACTGAGTTATATCAAAAATACGAGACGTGCAAAAAAACAAAAGAATCGGGAGTATTCCAGAGTTGTTACTTAAGAGCTCTTCTGGGAAAATCAGGAAATATCTACCAAAATGTTTGTAGAAAATTATCCCGAATTTTGTTGTAAAACCAACAGCTATTTTTGTTTTAGATTTCAATAAGAACATTTTTCAGATATCCCGCAAAACAGACAAATGCGCCTCAAAAAACAATGAAATCCACTGGTTTTATTGGTTAATATTTATTAAGTTTCAGTCTAGAAACCCAACCGGACCGATTACGCAGAATAACGAATTCAAATTATGTTTCCATCTTCGTGGTTAATTTAGACACTTTTAAATAGGTGGCCTTTATTTTGCAAAAAAATGGAAATGCTAAAAGTTCTACGTTGGAAAATGATCAGGGTTCGTAATTTTCGGTTCAGTGATACGAAATATGCTATTGTCTCTCCAGCGGGAGAGTTTCTTTTCACTTTTTTGCATGAGGAACACTTTCGCTCCCTCTACTTTTCTGGAGAGTAACGACAAATGAACACTTAAAATCACTTCAACCAGCGGATAATTCTTTTTCAAAGCAAATTAACAAAATTGTGGTCACCACGGGATTCGAACCTGGAACATGACTAAAATCAAACGCGACACGCGCACTCTAACCACACAACCCCGTTAACTACACAGAAGAGAAGATTTGCTCCATCGCGATGCATCGTTGTCGTCATAAGAGTCAAGAAAACATAACATGATCGAGCAATCGGAGCAATCGAAAATCTCGCAGCTCTGGGAGTGAGTAAAAATGTTTTTTCATTCACCTCTTCGTAAAAGAGTTTTTCGCTGAAAAATGGCGTGAGGGAAAATTCGATTTTCGTGAGAATGAGTGAGCATTCTGAACGCTGAAAATGATCATTTTAGCTAAAAAAAGCCCGTATCTCAAGACTAAATGGTCCATCAACTGCCAAGGAGCATCAAATTCTCAAAAAATGTATGGTGGTCTAAAAAACGTCCCAAGTAACAACTGGATGACCAATTAGTATTGTAATAGCAGTTTATGCGTACAACGTTTTTTACAATTTCATAAATTACCGCTTGAGCATAGTTTTTAACAAAATTTTCCTCCAAACTCCATACTGATGTCCATAGCCATTTTTAAGAAAGTTTGATCATAGCAGATTATACTGTGCAGTTATCACAATGTTTTAAAACTGCTTCCAGAAAGCATCCAGAAGTTGATCAAAACTGAAAAGAGTGCTGTAATGGTTCATTACGCAACGCAATTCAGTGCTGCAATAAACCATTACCGCACTGCTGATTTGGTGTGGGAAAGTAGGCCTTTTCCTGGCAGATTTGGGTGAGGTAAAACAACCTATTACGATGAGAAATTGCAAAAAGATAAAAAAAAACCCTCATAAAACTTTTTTTTTTTTGGTTTTTTGATGATTCTAAGAACGTCTTCTAGGCTATTTGACAAAAAATGTAATGTAATGAAATTGAAGATTTTAGGATCCTGAAGGTCTAAAAATGTGCTCAGAATTGCGATATCTCGACTCAAATCTATGTATAATCAATTCATCTAGTGTTCGCCCACTTATAAACAGAAAATCCAAACTTTGTTGCAAAACACATATAATATATTTTTTAGACCGACCATGTTGTATGGTGTCTTAATGTGGTAGTGCTGTTGAAAAAAAAAACAAACAAGTTCAGAGAATTCAGAATAAAAAATTCAAACTTCATTTACAGTATCATAGGCTAAACAACTTAAAAGCCGTGATTTTTTCTACACTTGGGCAGTGGCTGCTACAAAGGATGGCCAAAATGTTTGTGATATGCAAATTTTTTCTCTCACAAAAAAGTTCAACATGCTATAACTATTCATAGAGTGCATCAAAAAATCTCAAATTTTGGCTGTTTGTCAACCTATCATATGTGCATCATTGGTACACATTTGGGCTCGATTGATTAATATTTCGCAAAGTTAAAACCGTTCGGGTAAAACACTGTTTTTAGACAACTCATTTTCGAGCTGTCATATTTCGGAAACTAGTGAACCGAAATGAATGAAATTTTGAACGTACACTTACAATATGTAAATGCTTCACAAACTATTAAAACATAGGTACTTTTTAAACGTTGAAAAAAATTATCATGGATTTACACTTTTTGGATTTTTCTCGAAAAAATGTAATTTTTTTACATCAATGTCAATAAATTTTAGTGTTGATATCCAAAGACTTTCCACTTCTGTTCTCAAGTTATCTCTAATCAGATATATTAGAGCCTATTTAGATTGAAGGAAGAACACATTTAGTAATTTTTGTGTGATATTGTAAATTTGACTTATTTTCCTCTATATGGTGAAACGATTCTCTTAGAGCCAGGTTTTTCCATCCCCCCAATTCCAGACGGGAATCGGCCTAAGCCCCAAGCTGCTGGTCTTGAGCCGACGGCTGCTTCCGGGGTGGGCGCTCAAGGCCTCTTTTTGATAACCTGGATCTCAGGGTCGTTAAGGTGGTCTTGGAGAATTCCTGGGGTATAGGTGTGGTAAAAAGGCGGATAATACAAAACGGAACGGACAACGGAAAACAAGATTTCTACGATCAAAACTAATACAAACTGTGATTCAGAGGAGCCATACAAATTTATTATTAATGGAACTAGAAAAACTTCGAGGTTATGTATGTGTGTGTGTGTATTCTAACGGTTTTACATAAGGTTCATGTACAAGATAGTTTTGGGACGAGCTCACCGGTACGTTGCGGCCGTTGCTGCTGCTGATGATCCGGTAGGCTGTTGATGCTGGAAGTCCGGATGTTTCGGGTGATCTTACGGTTATTCGGCTTCTTCTCCACTGCTTCAGCCATCTTCACAAACTCATCCTCATAAAAGAAGAGGGGGGGGGGGGGTAGCTTGACGGTTAGGCCTGGTTAGCTTACGGCCATTGTTCCACAGGGTCCGGAGAGCGGTACCAATTCGTGCACTTTCACTGGGTCGGGGTTCGAGCGAGCTGACACCATTGTTCATTGGTAAGGTACAGACTTTACGGAACGTCACGAGGTAGTCCTAACGCGAGGATTCCCTTCTTCTTACCACTTCCGACCGTTTCACACACTGCAGTTCAAAATCACCACACCCGCTCGAACTTTTCGTACGTTTGGTGATCTTTGGTAGCCTAACTCAGTTGGTATTAACTTTATATTGAAAGGTGTCTAATTAACCAACCGTTGTGGTGATGGCACACAAAGATCCGCACTATTAAACTTAAATGTTGTATACTGTTTGTGACGTTTAAGCTGTAGAGATTTTTAACATTTAATCGAATTGAAATTTGTTAGGATTATTTTTAGTTTAAGTTTTAATCACTAACACAAGGAACTCAACCGGTTTATAATATGGCGGACAAAACCGGACCGTCGCGTTCATCACTTCTCCGGACCAAAACTATAAGAGAGCCTCCCCAAATTCCGCCATGTCATTTATAGTCCCCAATAAGGGGGCGGAGGTGTGGAGAGGGTGTCGAGGGGGGGGGGGCGGCGTCTTCCACCACCCTTGGACCCACTCCTTATTCCATCCAGATATTCTTAATCTTGGTGACAGATCTGAAGATGATGATGATGACAGCCACTTACACTCTAAACAAATTATATTAATCAAGGTGTCTTGTGAATTTAAGTTGAAATTCCGATTGTGGCCACATGCAATGCCTTAACAAAACCTGACGGACACTTGTTTTACTTTTTTTGTAAATAAATAATCTAGTAATTGTATATAAATCAATCTGAATAAATATGTAAATAAAGCATCTGAATAATAAACAAATCTACAATCGGAATATATGAACAGAACAAAATAATTAAATAAATAAATGAATGAACAAATAAATAAATAAAGAGACACCTTAAACTACTAAGCGTAAAATAAACATAACTCAAACACAAACCTGTGGAGACCAACATTTATTATACACTTAGACATTTAAATAAATAATATAAATATACAATATTCAATAAAAAAAACAATAACAATAACATGCTCTGAACCAACAGCTAGCCTTTCCACCACACAAGTCATTGTTACCCAAACGGTTGGTAACAATGGGTAAAAAATTCAACCCGGTATAACTTAATTGGCCATGAGAAAATATTACATTTTATAACGTCGTATTACGTATCAATATATTGTTGATAAACGTTAAAAAATTCATTCAATTCGGTTCACTGGTTTCCGAAATATGACAGCTCAAAAATGAGTTGTCTAAATAATAGTGTTTTACCCGAACGGTTATAACGGCCCAAATTTGTACCAATGGTGCACATATAATAGGTTGACAAACAGTCAAAATTTGAGAATTTTTGATGCACTCTATGAAAAGTTACAGCATGTTGAATTTTTTTGTGGGAGAAAAAAAGTTGCCTATCCCAAACAGTTTGGCCATCCCCTGTATTTTGGGCACTTTTTCGCTTAAAGACAGTCAATTCCTAAGATATCAACGAATCACTTTTCAGTGTTTTACGAAAATGACCCCAAACTTTTGGCCGAAGACATCAAGAGTTAATTTACTAAATAACTTTTTCCTAGATTTTTTAGCCAAGTTCGATAAAAACCAGTTGAAAGATAATAGAAAACAGGTAACCGCTCATATCTTAAAATTTGGTCGACCCAATTTCCAGCGACACTGCCGTAAGTTTATTTTTATTTTTTTAGAAAATTTGGCAACTTTGGGTTAAGCTTACATACAAATATTTATGTTAAGTTTCACCCAAATCATGTTCAAAGTTACTTTGATTTATTATCTATTGAATGAGACCTAGACTTTTGAAATCGGACGCTAATTAGTGGATATATGGGCCTAAAAAATGTCATGTTTTTGAGAGGGTGACCCCAAACTTTTGATCAGGAGTGTATCTAACCGCGTTCCGAAAATTAAAATTAAAAATGATTCGGAAGGTGCCTTCTGATGCAGTACTACTGAGTTGCATAGCATCTTCAATACTGAGACATTGAAACATAGGGTCTGGTACCATTTGGGCAGCTGTACCTATTTTGGGCACTTGTCGCTATAACTGGGCCAATTTCAAACCGATTGATTTGAATTTTTGTATAGAATTAGGCACGTGCAGTATCTTATTCTATACAAGGATTCGAATCAATCGGTTTGAGATTGATTTGGTTATAGCGGCAAGTGCCCTAAATGGGTACACCTGCCCAAATGGTACAAGACCCTATGTATATTATCTCGAAATGGTATTTTTTTCAAAAACACCATTTCGAGATAATCGCGTTTAAAGTTTAGCGCTTTGCTTTGTCCTAATGGAGAGAGCGCGCCTCAATGGGCTGTAACTTTTGTTCTAGTGCACCAATCTCTTTGAAATTTGGCATGTGCTTTATCTTGCTAGTATACTTTCAGGTTGTGCAATAGAAAAAGTTTAATTTTTTTATCCTCGCTAGGTATGTAAACGATTAATAAATGACGTTACATTTTAGTATTTGATTTAACTACACTGCATTCTAGATTTTCTTTACAACATTTTTTTGTTGTGTAATTACAACGATAAGACAATTTCGATTTCATAATTGCTTCAGCCTTACTTTTTTACTAGCATTTTCTAATTTATTTACAAAAAAAAAATCCTGTTTTCTACCTAGCATTTATTCAGCCGGCGGAAAGTTTGCTCAAGAACAAGCCAAAAAGGGCAGATGAGGGTGGAAATGTGAATCGGACGCCAGGAGGCCGCATAGCAGAAGACAGAAATCCAATCCAATTCTAAAACAAAGTGGACAGAAGAAAAAGTGAAAAATAATTCCTCCCTGGTCTTTCGGTCTCCAACGTCGTCGTCGTCGCCGGTCGTCGGCCTGCTGTCGCTCGTTTGGTGAAGAAGGAAAGTTGACCGTTGTTGTAGGTACCAACTTGGTTGCGGCGGGCGTGATTCAGGTGCTAAAACACGACAAACTGAGAGAAGATTGGGACCGCAGAGACGACACTACTGTGGACTGAGTGAGAGCAAGTGCTTGGCCATTAATAAATTAAATGGCTAATTAGATAATTTCTTCGGGAGAATTGCGGTGGCAGCAGAAGTGGCAGAAGCAGCAGCCAGGTAAGGATCACGCTGAATGGGAAAATGTTTCGCTCATGTTTCGATTTAGCATTTTTATTTTTAGTGGAGTGTTATTTTCTTGCGGTAGGTTCGTAGTGATCGGTGTGGGATTTTGAAATGAAATGAACGAATTTTGCAATGAATGATTTGTTGTGTATTTAATCTCCAAATTTTATTTAGACGATAATAGGCTAAGCAACTGTCGAAGCCGTCATTTCTCCTAAATGGATGTTTACAGTTTTCTTTTCGGAAGAATTTTATCACTAGTAACAACTTTGACTGATCAGATTCAAACTATAAGCAGAAGGGTATAGTTTCAAAGTAAGCTTCGACATCGATTTGGCGTATTGAGCTCCACAGAGGAAGTTAGTTAAGTGATTCGAGTTATTTGATTATTCGCTTCTAGCAGTAGTTATCTATTTGGATGGCATTTATACTACAGCACTAATTGGAGTTTTGGTAAAGAAATCTGTTTTGAAAATTTAATCTGCTAATTGGATCATCTTACAGCGGTGGTTTGTTTTTGGAAAAACTTCGAAAGGCAAATAAATCAAAAGCCTTTTCGAAAGCAGTTGGTCGATACAGAATCCATTTGAATACTCCCCCCAGAAATCAATGATAAAACAAACTAAGTTACAATATGGAATCAAAACAATTTATTGTGAAAATGTTCCAACAGTTTGTAGGAACTATTGGAATTCTATCAGAATTTGATTGTCAGAGAGATACATAATTAACGGTAGGTACCCTAATAGTACGAAATTTCTTGGCATATCTCGATAACAGGAAAATTCAGGCAGAGAATTACTCCAAAAATGAGAAACCTTATTGAGCTTATTACGGAGCTGAGAAATTCCGGTCAAAAAATAAATAAATTGCAATGCACTGAAATAATCACTTGCGCGATTCCGGTCGTAGTCCTTACCAAGCTCAATCAGATACCTTATGTAGGAATATTATGTTGATTAGGGGCGTAGCCAGCTTTTTGGACATGGAGATGCGAGTACCCTTAGCACCTGCTTTTATAACTATGAAAATGAAAATAATCGAACTTTAAACATAAAGTGTCACTTTCGGAATTTTTAGGAATTATCTACTTCATATAGTATATTTGCTAGAGTTCCAAACCTAATTTTTACCAGTACTTTCAGGTATTTCGGCGGAAATTGTTATGCAATTTTTATGAATGTTCAAAGTGAACTTCCTCTGAAACAAAATCAATATACAAATTTCTCAAAAAGTTCTTCAAAAGCTCTTTTAACTAACTCGCCAACATTTTAAATTCTATAACTATAGAATACAAATCCTCATATTTTTTTTTAAATGTTGCTAAAACTTAAGTTTCTCCCATGTATCAAATCTTGATTTGTATCAAACTGATGCAAAAAATTGTGTTCAGAGGATTGGAACATATTATATTCAGCTTTCTATTCATGCCAGTTATAATGTTAGATCTGGTCAGTGCTAATTCGAAGTTCCCCTGAATACCTAGGGTAGAAGCTTCAGTTTTGGCCAGCCCGGAGTTTTGGCCATAGTGAGTTATTCAGCCTGTTGCGATCTAAATCGGCATAAATTTATTTTTTTACTAGTAAATTCTAATGTAATATGATGATAAAAGCTGTGAAAACCATACATTTTGATTAAAAATTAGAAGAAAAAAATAATTTTCCTTAAGAAATCAGCTCCCATATGTCTATTTTGGCCAGGGTGCTTCTAATTTGGCCACTCCCATAAGGAATACACGTGATTGGCCAAAATAGAAACCAAAGTTAAGAATATGGCCAAAACTGCGGCAATGCTTCTATTTTGGCCAGCGCCACTTTTAATACAAAAATTAAGTATTAGCTAGATTTCTGCATTTTTCTCATAAAGTATAGATCGAAACCTTTCATTTGACGCATTGGTTGTTTCCATAGGATTGTTGGTTATTTTTATAAAAATGATTTCCCTTAGACTGGCCAAAACCGGTGCCCGCACCCTATACCAACAAAAACAAAAATAGAGTTGCCAAATTTCAATGAGCATGGTGGTGTAGGGTGACCAGTTTGTCGAATTAAAAGTATACCCCGGTTATACGACAACAGTCGGTGTCGTATTAGCGGGGTAATACGGTTCTATGAATATCTAAATTATGCAGCAACAGAATAAACAATACAGAATTCACAATCGAAAGCATTCTGTTTGACCAAAACTATATTGGTGGCCTCTAAATGGCAATCCGGAATGCTTCCGGAATCCCTCAGGGATGCTTCCAGATTTCTTCTAGTTTGAGTAAAGAATCCTTCTGGATTAGGCTGAGTGTACCAGTTATCGTTTATATGAGATATTTCAAAATTTTGCATCATTTCAAAACTTTCATAATAGGTCAAAGCTTCAAAACTTTCTAAATTTCCACTATGGTGATAACTGGTACACTAACTCTACTTCCAAAATATTTCTGAGATGCTTCCAGAATCTTTCTTAGATGCTTCCAGTTTCTTTTTTGGGTACTTCACGAGTTTCTCGGGGATATCACCTTCAGGTTCATTTTGGGATGCTTCCAGAATCCTTCTAGTTTCCTTTAAAATTCTTTTAGATTGCTTCCACAATCCTTCTGGGATTCTTCCTGAATTCTTCCGGGACACTACCTGCTTTGAAAAACCATCTGAGTTGCTTTCACAAATATTCTAGGGTACTCCCAGTATCCTTCTGGGATTTGTCAAGAACTTTTTTGGGACGCTTCCCGAGTGTTTTGGGGATCATATCAGATTTCTTCAGGAATTCATCCAGAATTCTTCTGAGATGCTTGCAGATTACTTCTGAGCTGTTTCCAGAATCCTTCTGGGTTGGTTTCTGCACTCTTCGAGGTTGTTCGCAGAAGCTTTCAAGGATGCTTCCAGATTTCTTTGAAGATGCTTCCGAGATCTTCCACAATACTCCCACAATTCTTCGGGAATGCTTCCACAATACTTCTGAGCTGTTTACAGATTCTTTATAGGCTTCCAGAATACTTTTGGGATACTTCCAGAATTCTTCTGGGATGCTTTCGAAATCCATCAGGGATACTTCCAGAATCCTTCTGGCTCCTTCAAGAGTAATTCTGAATTGCTTCAAGAAACCTTCTAGGATGCTTCCAGAATAATTCTGAAATCTTCCAGATTCCTTCAAGGATGCTTTCCGAATGCATCCTGGATACACCTAGACTTCTTCTGAGATGCTTGCAAAATCCTTCTGGGATGCATAAGAATCCTTATGAAATCAGGGTGTCTACTACTTGAAAAACGACCTTGACTCTTCAGGAAATTATATGTAACAGGGAAAGAATACTTTGGGAATTTCTAGAGTAAGGTACACAGGGGCAAGTTGAAATGGGTGGGGTAAGATGAAACAGCGGGTTAAAATGATGTTTTCTAATGATGATAAACCGTTTGATCGCCATAACACCTAGTGTGTGATAGTGGATTCATACTAATATATGTACCAGTTGGTAACGACGCACGGCACATCTTGTGATCGCAGTAGGCATGGCAAATCATAGCCACTCGCGTCGTCGTCACTCGTCGCGTAACGTCAAAGTGCAAAGTGCGTGTGCATTCCCACAGCTCCCGCTTGCTCGCAGTTAATCTAAAGCGCACGCATAGTTTTTGATTCAAGTAATCCTTTAGCGAACGATGCATTTTCAAATTGTATTGAAATCTATTTCAAAACTTCGCGTTTCATCTTGCCCCAGCCGTTTCAACTTGCCCCGGTGCACCTTACTCGGGTATATTCCGTAGCTGATAAAACAAATACTATAAATCGGTTTTGTAATTTGAAAAAATTGGATATAATTTAATCAGACATTCATATGGAATTATTCTGGAAGAAATTCTTACCAAATTCCTAGAAAAATCCTGGAAAAAATCTATATTCCAGGATAATTTTCAGCAATAATCTGGTTTGGATAATCAAGAAGCATTCATCAGAAAAATGCTGACTGCATATAGCGATCCAATTGCGTTTTCAAACGCGTCACAAAGAAATACTGAAAAAATAGACAATTTTCGGAAATATTTCTGGCCAATCTTGGAGAAAAAATAATTGTTTTTGAATACTACTTCACTGAATGGAGGTACGCATCGCAAAAGAGTATCTGATTTGAGAATGTTTTGTAACAAATTTGGTAAAAATCTGGAATGATTTTCTGCCGGGTTCAGCCACAAAATTTTTAGACAATTCCTCAATATGTAGCTGATAAAATCATAATGGATTTTTGATTTGATCTTAGAATATAGTAGCCTTGTATTAGAAGTTCTCAGCAGAATCAGTTGACTAAGGCCTGTACTCGAAAAAATGCACCACAGAAAATAGTGTATAACTTTTGATTGAACGCATCCAAACAGCTGATTTTTCAAACAGTTACTGTATAGTATGTTTAGATTTGGCCATGAAAATTCGGTGAAAATCGGTAAGGTATTGTCAAAGATTATTAAAATAATTCCTTTTTTACTCTTCAAGCTCTAAAACCGGAAATACTCAACAGTTTTCGATGATTTTTGTTTCTGTAGGTACATGGAAATATGTTGAGCCATTATGTATGAATATTTTCAAAGTTAGAACATTTAGAATGTCACAATAAAAAAAAACATGTTTGATTATAGAGACATTTTTCCACATAGGCGATCACAACTTTTTATAAGTCAGATCAAATTAAATGAAATTACAGTCGAGTCTCCTATTAAACGCTGCCACCCACTTTACGCCCACCACAGTTTCTCAGCTGTCTTATATCCAATCCAGCTGATTTTTTTAGTGCAGTTAGTGCTCACTATAGACTTAACACATACAAAAAATGAGCTAAATTGGTTAGAGGATCGCCTGGAAAACGCGGTGGGCGTAAAGTGAATGGAAGCGTTTAGAGACCCGACTGTAATTTCATTAAATTTGATCTGACCTATAAAAAGTTGTGATCGCATATGTGGCCAAATGTCGCTATAATCAAACATGTTTTTTTATTGTGACATTCTAAGTGTTCTAACTTTGAAAATATTCATCCATAATGGCTCAAAATTTGACTGAGAACAGTTCAATATAATAGACAGTTCTACAGTCCAAATAGTGCACACGGACCTTGCAATTGTTAAAAAATACCTAAATTTACTCTAACGTGGTTTGAATTTTGATTTCTAGAAAAAAAAAAAAGAGCCGAACCGATTTTCACCTTTTAATATGTATTAGGTTGGGAACATACAGTCAAATTTTCAGACGCTTTTACAACAGTAAAGTTATAGCCAAAACCATTTTTTACAGTGGTGCACAAAATTTAAAAAATCTCATTTTTTTGCGTTTTTTTTTTGCCAATACTTTGCCTATTTTTTGGAATTTTCATTGTATCATCTACACATACTATACGGTATCTGTTTAAAAAATAAGCTGCTTAGATGCGTTCAATCAAAAGTAATACACTTTTTTTCTGTGGTGCATTCTTTTCGAGTACAGACTTTAATTCAGCGCATTACTTTTTGAACATATGGATTATTTATGCCGAATTCCTTGATTTTTTGTGAACTTTTGGAAGATTCCGATAAAATTACAACACATTTTTGAAAAACTTCCAGTTAAAGTTCCTGTTGCAGTTCATGTAAAGTGTAAAATTTTGTGAAATATGATGCACATAAATGGAGCGTGGGATTTCACAGAAGTATACAGGGTATAGATTAAATGATCTTGACAGGCAACATTTTCACTTTACAAAAAAGTGTTCAACTAGCTGTAACTTCTCGAAAAGTACATCAAATATTCTCAAATTTTCACTGTAAGTTGCGCAACTACTTGTGTATTAGTGGTCAAGATTTGAAAAAGATCAGGCTATTCTGCACGAAGCTATAAAGATTCTAGAAAAAGTTATAGTTATGCGGTAGCCAACTTTGAAGTTGTTATATCTTTGGATTCAGTGAGCCGATTGCAATGAAATTTTGACCATTTATGACTTATATAATGAGCTCTGAACCCAAGCAACACACTTGTACATTAATAAGTTCCTGTAATTTGTATGCAACTATATTGAAAGTTGTGCCATTTGAACCAATCGTCATATAAACGACTAAATTACAACTAAACAAGCGCAAGAGGTGGAGCCAATATAAAACATAAACGGTTTTAATACGCAATCGGATTATAACCAAGATACAACTTATAGTCGACTTACAAACTGTGACCGGTTCGACAACTAGTCAGCTAGTCACCACATTCGTCACTGCCAGTGACTATGCGCACATAGTTTCGTTCAAGTGATCAATAATTATGTGCACAAATATACCACAAAAAAGTCTGACCAAGCACGTAAATTTGTGTGCCGCTCCAGATTTATCGGTAAGTCACGCATTTTGGCTCCGTATTCCCAACGCGCCTCAGTCTACCTATCATATTGCGAGTGAAAATTTAGGCATTTGTGGTAAAAATTAACTCGCCATATTGCTTTGACGGAGTACATTTCAGCAGCTTATTTAATGCACCCATAAAATGCTGAAAATTAATTTTAGAATTCAGCAAGATACTATTTGCTAAATCATGTCTATGGGAATCCGTATTGACAAAGTACAACAATGCTGCACGCGGAACACGGATCTACCAAACTACCCAAAATTGGATTCTTTTGACGCAATCCCATAGTTCAGCCCAATAAGTCAACATTTGCGTGAATCGATTAAACTTATGCTAGGTAAATTTCCTTTACCTCTAGCTAAGAATATACTCAAGAGTAGGTAAATTCAACCCAAGATCCCCTTCATTCAACCCAAATTTGGGTAAATCTACATTTACCCAAAATTGGCTTATTGGCCTCATGGACCCCCGTTGGATAGGCACATCTTCGTTTATTTACGACAACATCGGTGGGGGGAGAGGAAAAACAACCTAAAAAATTTGATATACTCATTTTAGGGTAATCGACCCAAAATAAGGTAGTTTGAATTTTCCGTGTAGGACATAAGTAACCAAAAACGCAGGCACTTAGACGTGTACTTCCCATATACGTCGACAAGAGGCTGTCCATTTAGTACTTAAGGAAAATTTCACGTTTTTTGTAAAAAATGTAAACCCATTGTAAAATTTGTCGTGAGAAACTCCTAATATTTTTGTACGTTATGTTAGATTTCTCAAACCCCCATATATTCCCAGTGGTAGGTACCAGTCGTTCAGTACTGCGATGCGAAAATGGGGCTTTGTTAATGAGTCATTATTATACTTCCAATCAGGTTTTTTTCTTCTATTTTACCACTTTAGCTTTATAAAATTTGGAATAAGTCGATAAATTTATGAAGAAAAAATTACATTTTATTTGTACATGATTTAATAACTTTTTAAACATGTTGGTTTTTATAGTGCATTTTATAATTTTCACGATTACAAAAACACTTTGCCGCACATTTTGGAACTTCTACCTCTCCTGTCAAAATTCTTCGTTATGTTCTAAATAAGTTCCAGGTGCAACATGTTTATGACAATCAGAATCAATGTTTTGGTTGATTTGGTTTGTAAACGGTTGTAACTAAGATTCGTTGAAACAATAATATCACACTTCAGTTACAAATTGGTTTCGCAAGTTTGTTTTCATTTTGCTAGTTGTTATAAAAATGTTATACCTCAGTTTGGCATTACCAACAGGATTTAAATAGGTTTTTATTTTGTTTGTTTCATGAAAACTCAGTTGCAACATTTTTGCATTTTAGTTGCAGGTGTTACTTGGGAAAAACGTTTGACTTAACTTGAAATTATTAACAAGAGAAAAAGTTATAGTAATTTCATTTATTTTATGATTATTTAGTAAATTTGATCTATTTTTAATATGCATCCTTTTACTTTTTCAATTTATTGCCGACAATTTTGTTACTTTCTTTCAAAACATATTTATATTCAATTCAATTAGCCGTTATGTGTCCGACAAACTATTTGCTTTTTTCTACACCGTGCTTTTTAAATGGGCGCTGGGTACCCTGTCGGCCACATAATGGTTAGAGGGAAATTATATGAACTATAAGTAGCATCTTGAATTTTGAAACAATGTTAGTGTTTTGATTAATTTGCTGTTTTTTTTTAGAAAATAATCTTATAGTTATAATTTTAGTCAAACATTTTTCATAGCTCATTATCTGAGCCATAAATGGTCAAAATTTGAAAATATATGATGTACTTTTCGAAAAGTGACAACAAGTTCAACATTTTTCGTGAAAATGTTGCATGCCCCGATCATTTAGTCTATTTCCTGTACATAACATGTCATGTAAATGTCATGTAAACTCTCATTATATGTAGGGACAATGGAAATTCGCGGCTAAATTGTTCAAATTTCGCGGGCTATCATTGTGAATTTCGCGGTCCTATATTTTAAATCGTTTTGCTGAAGTTAGCTCTAATTTAACATGCCAAATAACAATTTTCTTATATTTTGTGAGGCGTAATAATCAATTCGTGAAAAAAGTCATCAATTTGATGAAAAAACAAAGAATAAACTAGAAATGCAATAAAATTTTATTATGTGGATACGCTATTGTAAATAACCGTACACTATTAAAAATTATCAACCAATTTATGGTCAAAAATTTGTTTCTGATGAAATTCGTAGGGTATTTTCCTAGGCATTCTCTTAATTTTGTGGTGGATTCTAGGTAGGCCTTGCCCCCTCATCTAGCTACGCCAATGCTTTTCGGATGTTCCAGATTTCCGGAACCGGTTCTCATTAGTTAGTCAATGTTAATGTCTATAAACAGAGTTCAAGTAAATACATTTCCAACGAGTATGGATCGGCCCTGATTACTTGTTTGGTTGCAAAGTTAAAGCTTCCCAAAGACCAAAGTTAGGGTCTCTTTAACCTTCACGTAGTCGACCCCTGACAATTCATTTTCAAAATTCTGGCATTTTGTCAATCCTCATCCGATTTTTTTTGAAGTTGCCGTCAATCGACTATAAATTGGTGCTAGTTTATTATACTCTAGTGGCCATGCGATATCCAGAACCATTCCGGTTTGTGCTGGGGTCAGGGTGGTTGCCAAAATTGCTCAAAGTGATTATTTCGTGTGTTATTGTGTTTGAACTATCAATTTTCAGCGATTTTTTTTGTTGCGGACAGTGAAAAACAACTTTGAATTTGTTGATTTGAATTTGTTTGAATAAGTTGACCCATCCGGATCACCGTGACAGGTTCCACGGGGCCTCATTGGAGGCACTTCTAGTTTTCAATATAAACATGCCATGCGACATATCAACCTTCATGCTTTCGAATGGCTGAGTCAAGAACGATAGACTGAAGTCTGTATCAACTAATATGGCCACCCCGGAACGTCTAGCACAGGATCCACGGGGGTGTCATCGGGAACATTTCTGGTTTGCAAGCAAAACATGCCGTGTGACGTATCAATCTTCATGATTTCGAGAGAATAGGACAGAAAAAAAATTGACTGAAGTATGGTTCAACTGATGTGGCCGCTCCGGAACACCTGGAGCAAGTTCCGCGGGGGCCTCTCAAACACAATACCATATAACATAATCACTTTTAGGAATTTGGCAAAACAGAGTCCTCCCCCACCCCCTGACCCCAGCACAATCTGGAATATCTCCGGAATGGTTCCATATATTACATGACCACTTCAGTAAAATAAACTTGCACTTGCAATTTATGATCGATTGAGGGCGACTTCAAAAAAATCGGATGAAAATCGGATGAGTTGTCGGGGGTTGGGTACGTAAAGTGAAGGTTAACGGCATTTTTCAGTTGAAGCAGGTTCCCGGAGGCCACAGTAGTCCTATTTGTTCTGAAATTCCTTCAAGAGTTCCACCGGATTTTTTAAAATTAATTTTCCAGAATGAGTGTAATCAGTTTCATACCTTTTAATTCCGCCCTATGTACATAGGGCGGAATTAAAAGGTAGGAAACTGATTACACTTATTCGAAGAGGGTATTCTGCTTAGAGGGTTCGAAAAGTCGGTACAAGATAATTTTCCAGCTTTTTCCAGCTTCTTCGTTTTCTTAGTGACTAAGGGAGGTCAATAAGCTCGTGTTATTCCATCTTAAAATAATATACTTAACTCTTCAGTAGTCACGCTGCTGTATTTTGTACGACACGTTAAAAAAGCTCGCTTGTTGTTCACAGCATCGACGTGGTGCTGATTATGGTGACCAATCGCGCGAATCACGGAAGGTTACATCGTTTTTGTTGTTGTAGTTTTGAAGAATAAGCTAATAGGTTGAAATTAGAAGTTCTTGTACCGATTGCTTATTACTTTTCCGCTTATTAAAGTTCACATTGGTTACATATTGTACTCACATCGGATTCCTTCTCAATTCCTCCCTCAATATTCCGCGTTCGTCTTCGAGAAAGTCCCACATCGGACTTCAACCCCTAATCCCGCTTTCCGTCTACGCAGAGCATTCCGGTGAAAGAACCCTTTCTCGCCGCCCACTCCAATTCAGCATTCCCCAGCTAGCAGCAAGGATAACAACACACACGATAATATCGACATTCTTGACATACACAATCACGAATATCGACGAGCCGAACAGAGCAAGGCGAGGATACTTGTGCCACATCCTTCGCATTGCACATTCTCCGTCGTTTTCCGGTGTGGGACTGGCAAAGCAAAACTTCTATTTTCTAGTTGGCATTCTCCTGGATGCTTGCTGCAGAATGTTTGCTTGCAGCGATTGAGCCAAGTAGGATTTACGCCGAAAGAATCGTGTCAAGATCGGATTCGGATGCATGTTTTGATTTGTGCGCTGTTTGCATGCTTTATCTCCTCCGAATGCCATCATCGTCATCATCAGGTTGTGTTGAAAGTGGCTGCAAATCTCGATGCTAGTCCTTGAATTGAGTGAAACCGAATTTACTGAACAGTAGTGAGTTGCGGTACGCTGTTGTATCGTTTGGAACGGACGAAATGTGAACGAGAACAACTTGTTGCTTAATTAGTTTTCTCTCTTTTTTGACAGCATAACGGATGGGTTTGGGTACTTAATGCACATATATACGTTTCGTGAGCTAATGTACGATTCGCTTACGAAAAAGTTCTGTGTAGCAATTTGTATGAAGAACAGTAGAATAAGCGTAGAATACACAGTGGCATGTTCCACTATAAAAAGTTGACATAATATATGTATTGTGAGGCAAGTAGAATGATACACTATGTCTAGGGAAGTTGAGAAACGTTCCCGACCGGAGCAGAAATCGAATCCACCATCTCCGGATTGGTTAACTGAAGACCCCAATATAGTCATTGTATAAATTTAATTCAAAGAGTCTTAAGTATTCTGGCCACTGTGCAACACCGGTTCAGAACCGACTCGTCCCGGAGGCTGCTCGTTCGTTGTCCTAAATAAATTCATTCATTCATCTTCATATTGGGACGAGTCACATTGTTTCTAAAATTCAACGATTGCATCCAAAATAAACCGAACCAGACAGACAGCGGACGGCCAGCGGAAGGCACTCAGGCGGAAGATGAACTTGGCCAACTTTCCAAGTTTGCTCGTGGGCTTGGGAAACGGAAAGTGTAGCTGTACTACCAGCCAAGCCAGCAACGTCATTGTGACTGCCTGCCTGGTTGCATGGTAGAAAATGGGCTTCGTCGGCTTTATGCAAATGAATGGACGGGCGTCGGCAGTATGTATGGAGTTGCGTGCTGCTGTTTATGCCTAGTCTGTTCTGACGTGGGCAACAGGGTAAAAATGGCAACGTTTATTCATGCTAGTGCTGGAAAAACAAAAAAAAAAATAGCCAATGTTCTATCTAAATAGAAAAGGGGCTGTTCATAAACCAAGACCAGAATTTGGCCATCTCAGACCCCCCCCCCCTCCCCCTTCGTAGACTTTTGTCCATACAAAAAAATTGAAATTTGTATGGAGCGTAGACTTTGGGCAGACCACCCCCCCCCCCCCAAAGTCTACGTGGTTTATGAACGGCCCCAAACGAGTAGAACCTAAGCTCTGTATTCTTCAATCCATGTACATTGTACATCTTATTTTACCTACAGCTGGATTCAGAGTCTTGAAAATGGAAAATAGAAGATTATGTAAAATGCGAACATTGTTACGTTCTTATGATCTGTTACTTTGACAATGATTTTTCATAAGAGCCTAACTGACTTGATCTATTTCTCTTCGTCGACTCTCTCTTTCGCTAATTACAAATTCAAAACAAACAAAATCATTATTCTTTTTGTTTCTAAAGCCTGCGCGCGCACTTTAGAATCGGTACACTTTTAACCGGCTGCCGCTCAAAAACGGTGTCACTTGGAAAAAAGTGTTGTTAGAAGCAATTTAAGCTTATCTATTGTAGTTTGTAGGAAACATATAAAATTTGTTGTTTTTATATTTTTAGATGAACTATTGATCTGAATTCGTAAATAGTGCCAGTTTTTTCTGCACACATTGAGCAAAAACCAATCATTGTCAGATTCAAGATTTGTGTAGGAATATATAATTATCAAACCCACCAATTACGCAGTATATAATAGTTCTTGGAATATGATTGTTGATTAAGGGAGGTAAAATATTCCATGAGTGTTTTAAAATTTCCAATATAGCTATGGTAAGCCTTTGAAGGGTTTTATGGAAAATCAAAGACTTGCATAGATATTTAAGGTTAAAAAAGTTGTTTTCGCATAAGCTTTAGTTCGGCAAATACGCATACGGGAAGGATACTATACGAATAGGATTGGTATACAAGAAACCAATGATTTGATGCAGAACAATATAATTAATCATGGCTCGAAAGCTGTATGGACTATTGCTGACGAAATTCATTGGATGTGTTTTGATGGCGTGAAATATCTAACGATTTTTTAAATAAAACTGAATTTACTCAGAAGTTTTTTATTTGTGATCATAGAATCACATCTATAGTAGACCTGTGCGCCGACTTTATTTTGCTCGGCGGCGGCGTGAGGGCCATTTTTGGCCGGCGGCGGCGGCGTCATCGGCGTCACGCCGGTGGCAGCTTTCGGCGGCGGCGGCGGCGGCGTGAATCGGCGTGGCCAAAATTTGACCATAATGTTAATATTGGCAAAGCAAAGAAGTTGCCATTATGCTCTACAAATTCTAGTCTGAGCTTTTTCATGACTATTGATGATAAACTATTACGCTTGAATAAATATCTTTTTTATTTCTGTTCGGGTCAGTCACTTCGACAGTGATTAGACCTATTGTGATATTACCTGTATCCTTAGTGTAGTACATGTTGCATTACTCCATTGCTAATGAAGGGCAATAAAATGTCGATTTTGCTACAGCTTATGTTTTGTTTTCTTAGAATTTTCAGAAGCTAATCAATTTGATAATAAGGTCCATTTATTTACACTAAGGAATCCCCGAATGATTTCAGAAAGGAATCTCAGAAGGAATTCCAGGTGGAGCCTTAAAGAAACTCCTGGAGGAATCCAGGAGTAACTCCTGGACTAATCCCTGCAGAAACCTCTAAAGAAATCCCTGATTGAAATTTTCGAGAAATTTCAGATGGAAATCCAGGAAGAATCTTCGAAGGAATTTCATACGGAATTCGAAAAGAAATCCCTTAACGATTTCTAGGAGGAATCGACGAAAAATATCCGGGAAGAATCCCAAAGAACTTCAAGCAGGAAACCTCAAAATCATTCTAGTGGAAATTTCCAAGGGAATTCGAAAAATATTATGAGGAATCTCTGAAAAAATCCAGGAGAAATCCGTGAGATAATTCGAGGAGGAATCCTCGAAGTAATTCCAGGAGGAATCTCCGAAGACATTTGAAGAGGAATTACCTAAGGAAACCCAAATGGGAATCCCGAAGGAATTCTAGGAAGAATCCCCAATGGAAAATCAGCAGAAATCCCCAATGGATTTTTAGGAAGAATTCCCGAAGGAACTCTAGGAGAAATCCCCGGAAGAATTCCATGAGGGATCCTCGGATGAATTTCGTGAGGGATCCCGAAGCAATTCCAGAATGGATCCTCGAAGGAGTTCCAGGTGGAATCTTCAAAGGAAGTCTAGGAGGAATCTTCGAAAAAATGAGAGGAGAAATCTCTGCAGGAATCCCTGGGGGAATCACCGAAGCAATTCCGAGAGGAATCTCCGAAGGAATGGCAAGCGAAATCCTCAAAGATTTTTGAAGAGGAATCCCCGAAGAAATTCCAAGAGGAAAAGGAAGGAATCCCCAAAGAAATTCAAGAAGGAATTCCAGGAGGAAATACGTGAGGAACTTCTGAAGGAATTTCAGGAGGAATCACTAAATAAATTCTAAGAGAAATCACCCAAAGAATTCCAGGAAGAAAGCCAGAAAGAATTCCAGGAGGAATCCATGAAGGAAGTTCAGGAGGAATTTTCAAAGGAATTCGAGAAAGAATCCCCAGAGAATTTCTAGCAGGAACCATTGAAAAATATCCAGAAGGAATCCTTGAAGGAGCTTCAGGAGAAATCATACAAGGAATTCTATAAGGAATCCCCGAAGGCATTTAGGGAGAAATTTTCGAAGGAGTTCCAGGATGAATCCTCGTAGGAAATAATTCTAGGAGAAATTCCAAGAGGATATCTTGAATGAACTGCAGCACAAATCCCAAAGAAAATTCAGCAGCAATCCCCAATTCCAGTGAGAATTTCCAAGGGAATTCAAGAAAGAATCCTCAAATGATTTCTGGGAGAAATCCATGAAAATATTCGGAAGGAATCTCTGCAGGAGTTCCAGGGGAAATTCCTGAGAGAGTACTAGTAGGAATCACCGAAGGAGTTTAACACGCAGAAAAATATCGACAGATTAAACCTAAAAACGCGTCGCTTTGAATTTACCATTCTTGTAAGCATTAAATCAATTCATCACTTTATTTGTTTCTATTCTTTCATATCATCAAAACAACAATTTTTTTGAATTGAATGAAACATCTGCGCTAGATTTTGTTGTCAACAAACATCTTTTATTGTTTCGGTCAAATAATTTTGTAGAATCAACAATCGGGATGTATTAAGACCACCATTTTGTATTTGTAAGATAAACAGTGGACCATTCTTTGCGCGAAATTGTTGGGGGAAAGTGCGACGAACAGTAATCGTAATATTGGCTTTTCTTTCGTGTTTTTTTTTATACTACTGTTGATAAAGGTAAGTGTTCAACTACGCTATTGAATTATATATGATTGCTTCTTTTATTTACTTCAGAACTTGTTTTTATTTTTTTCAGATCGGATATTCAGCGAAGTTGGCACGCAGACATTCGTTAAAAGGAACCGCACCACACTATCTAAAAACGGAGTGAAAATTTATGTAGAAGCAGGCATTTTATTTAAGCTAGTGTGATTTAATATAAAGTACAAGAAAAATGCTTGTATTTTATTCACGAAAATACATGTAAATAAAACCTGATCAATGAAATTGCTTTCAATAATATCTAATAATAGGATTTGTCAATTTAAAAATGTATATTTGTTGAAACAACAATTATGAATATTAGTTTCAATGTACAAACAAAAATCGTATTTTTGTTTCAAAGAAAGTTATGCTTCGGTTTTGACAGCTAGTTGTTTTCGAGCATTTTTAGAAACAACAAATTTACTTGTTGTGATGAAATTGCGAATTTGTTGAATCAACAAAAATTACTGGTAAGCCCTGAGTCTACAATAAAATTTGTTGAAACTATGCGTAATTTTTTTGAGTTTACAATATATTTTTCTGCGTGAAAGAGGAATCCTCGAAAGAATTCCAGAAGAAATTCTCGAGGAGGAATCACAGATGGAATTCCAGAAGGAAACCCCTAAGTAATTCTAATTCCATGAGGAATCTTCGAAGGAAGCCAGAAAAAATCTCCGATAGAATTCCAGGAGGAATTTCCGAAGCAATTCGAGGAGAAATTCCCAAAGGAAATCTATGAGGAATTCCCAAAGAGATTCCAAAAAGAAACCTCGAAAGAATTTAAGAAAGAATCTCCGACGAAACGGTATCTTCGTTTTTATTCCAGAAGGAATCCCCAAAAGAAATCCTGGATGAATCCCTGAAGAAAACCAGAAGTAACACCCGATGGAATTCCAATAGGAATTCCTGAAGATATTCCTGGAGAAATTCCCGAAGAAATTACAGGAGAAACCCCTCGAGGAATCCCTGAAAGAATTCTGGGAGGAATCTCCGAAATATTTCTAAGTGGAATACTCAAAGGATTTTCAATAGTAAACCCCGTAGGAATTTGAAGAGAAATCCCCATAGGAAGCATAGAAGAAATCTCCGGACGAAATTCTGGATGAATTCTAGGAAAAAAATCACCAGAAGAATTCCAGAAAGAAACCCGAAGGAATTTCGGGAGCCCTCCTGCAGGAATTCCATTAAGAGTCCCTGAAGAAAATCCAGGAGGAATTTCCGAAGGCATTCTAAGAGGAATCATAAAAGAAATTCCAAGAAGAAACCCCGAAGGAATTCCATGAGAAATCCCCGAAAGAATTTCAGAAGAAATCCATGAAGTCCAGGAGGATTCCCGAAGGAACTCTAGGATAAATTCCAGAAAGATTTCCAGGAGGAATCTCCGAAGGAAGTCCAGGAGAAATCCCTAAATAAAGTCTAGGAAGGATCCCCGGATGAGGTTCAAGAGGATACCCCGAAGTAATTCCAAGAGGAACTTCCGAAGAAATTCTAGGAGGAACCACCAAGGGAATTCCAGGAGGAAACCGCGAAGGAATTCCATGATGAATTCACGACGGAATATTAGGTTAGGAGGAATCCCCGAAAGAAAATCTAGGAAAAATCTCCGAAGGAATTTGAAATGGAATCCTTGAAAGAATTCCAGGAGTTCCTGAAGGAGTTTCTGAAGGAAGTCCAGGAGGAATCCCCTAAGAAATTACAGTAGAAATTCCTGCAGGAATTCCAGTGGGAATCTCCCAAAGGGAATCTTTCCGGGTAGGGAGAATGATTTGCAGGAATTGCTAGAGGAATTCCAGAAGGAAATCGTGAATGAATACTTTAGAAAATCCATGAAAGATCCCTCAAGAATATCCTGGAGATATGCCTGATTATAATCCTAACAAAATTTTTGAAGGAACT
Source organism: Aedes albopictus (assembly GCF_035046485.1). Taxonomy (NCBI): domain Eukaryota; kingdom Metazoa; phylum Arthropoda; class Insecta; order Diptera; family Culicidae; genus Aedes; species Aedes albopictus. The sequence continues at coordinate 159,101,576 of NC_085137.1, forward strand.
CCTACAAGATTCCCTGAAGGAACTTCTGTAGGAATTCCTGAATGAGCTTCTGGAGAAATCTCTGATGTATAACTCCTGAAGTATCTGTGAGTCATCCTGGAAAATGTCAATCTACAATCTGAAAAAAAAAACAGGAGCGATCCCTGGAAGAACTGCTGGAAGAACTTCTCGAGGAATCCCCATATTCAGAAGGAATCTTAAAAGAAACTCTTATATAGGAACCCCTGAATAAAATTCTGGTGGAATCTCTGAATTCTCTTGGAGGTACCCTCGGATCCTCCTATAAGATTCTCTGAAGTAAAAAATTTCTGAAGGAACTTCTACAGGAATCCATAAAGAAATATATGAGCAATCTCCGAAAAATATCTGCAAGAATCACTGAAACTGTTAGAGTAATCTCTGAAAGAACTCCTGGGCTGATTTCTGTTGAAACTCCTGTAAGAATTTCTTAACGAACTTCAGTATCCCTGCAACAACTCCTAGACTAATTTCTTAAGACCTCTACAGGAATTCCTAATGGAATTTTGTACTAAATTCTTGATGTATCTCCAGAAGGCATTTAAGAATCCTTCTGGAAGAATGTCTGAAGGGCCTTTATAAAGGATACCTGAGCGAACTTCTGTTGAAATAGTTTAAGAAACGTTTGGAGGAATTCCTAGTGATCACTTGGAGGCATCCCTGATTCCTCCTGGATCTATTTAGCTATCCCCGAACGAACTCCTAGAAAGATCACCTTCTTCTTCTTCTTTGTGGCTCAAATTCGTGTTCTTTGAGCACTTCCACAGTAATTAATTGAAGGGCTTGCTTTGCCTGCCATTATATGAATTTGTATATTGTGAGGCAAGTACAATGATACACTATGCCCAGGGAGCCGAGAAAACCGGAACGGGAATCGAACCCGTCGTTTCCGGATTGTCGATCCATAACCTTAACCACTAGGCTAACTGGAGGCTAGAGAGATCTTGAAAGAAGTCTTGAAAGAATGTCTGAAAAATTTTCATGAGACATCCCAAAGTAATTCCAAGAGGAATCCCCGAAGGAACTCCTGCAGGAACCCTTGCTGAAGCTCCAGGAGTGATCCCTGAAGGATCTCCTTGAGCGATCCCTACAGAACGTTAGGAGAAATCCCTTGTTGGAATTCTAGAAGAATTTCTGAAGGATCCACTGGAGGAATCTCTGAGGAAACTCTTGGACTAGTTCCTAAAGAAACTTCTGTAGAAATTCCTGTCGAAATCTCCTAAAATAAATGAATGATGAAACACCCGGAATTTCTGAAGAATTTTCTGGAGGAATCTTTGGTGGATCTCTTGGAGGCATAACTTAAGTGATTGTTTTCTTTTATTGATATTCCCTAAAAGTATTATTTTCAAAGTACTATTCGTTTTTAGATAATTTCAAGAGATTAGTTTTGACTGGCGTCTATAACTACAAAACTAACCGAATATGAATCATCGGTTTTCTCTTTCGCTAATGATCGTATTGCATTTACAGATGAGAAATCGATAATTACATACTTATTATAGTGATCTTAAGAATTTGTTTTATCTCATCTTTATGTTAACTTTATCTTGTTCAAACACTGATCATCGGCGCGAAAAATAAAAATCGGCGGCGTGCCAAACAGCGGCGTATGGCGCGCCGCCGATACCTCGGTCGGCGTCGGCGTGGAACAAAAAGTGTCGGCGGCGGCGGCGTGGCGCGGCGGCGCACAGGTCTAATCTATAGTTCCATAATCTATATGGTTTTCAGTGTTTTATCCATGAAAACTATCTTATTTTTGGCTTATTATGAGGAGTTAGCCTTATGACTGTTAATTTCCGACTGCTGCGAAGAAAAACTGCTGATAATTCCAAAAATAATCCAGGTTTCGATATGAATTAGGTTGGGCCACTTTAATTGGGGAATTGTAGATCCAAAAAACGATCTCAGGAAATATTTCTTCATAAAAAATTAATGTGAGTAAAATTATGTTTTGAATATAGCGCGAATGACTGAATGGTCAATAAGGCTAAAAGTTTATTATGGTCTTGTGAACCATATTTGTCAAGAGTTTAATGTCGTAACTTGTTTTGAGCATATGTTTGATGAGTATAATTTTGTTTCTTGTGGAAAAATCAGCCTGTAAGCTGTGAAATTTGAAAATATTGACGATCATTGATTTGTGCGGAACAAAATGGCAAAATGAAAAGACGCGCAAGTTTTTCGCAACACATTTGGAACATCATCTGAACAAACAAACCAGTGTTAGATGTATGCATGTATTAGATGTAACATAGCACATTTTATGCAAGCTGACTGCTTTATCATTTGTGAGGAATATGTAAGCTCCGCCTCCATGAATCGATGTCAAACACAAGGTATTTGATAATTTCTATGAAACGAAGCCAAAACTTTACGGAAGTCGGAGTTTAACCCGTTAACGCCCAAGGTGTCTCACAATTAAAAACTTTTTTTTTTTATCTGTATTAACGAGATTTTTAACCCTAGGCTAGTTCATCTCGGGACCCACGCTTTACTTCCCTTCCGAAATCCGAAGGAAGAACTCACATTTTGCGAGTTTGTCGGGAGTGGGATTCGATCCCAGGTCCTCGGCGTGATAGTCAAGTGTTCTAACCATCGCACCAGGTCCGCTCCTCGATTAAAATCTTTAAATAAATTTGTTATTAAAGGTCAAGCTCCAACAGAATAAGCATGATTTGACGAAAAAATGGAAGTCTATGGTGTAGCTCCAAAAAAATTCTTCATTGTAGGTCCTCAATATCTGATAATTTTCCCGAGTTCTATTTTACCACAACTTCTACGCTATCGTTATATTCTGATCCGTACAGATACAATACAGCTCTAAACAAGTGAGAGAGATGATAACCACTCAAAAAGAATAGAAAAGGAACTTATAAATTGGGGCAGAAATACAACCCGATAAACGCCTAAAAGTATACAGTGCATGGTCCTTGTAATTTCATGTAGTTTCGACTGCAGTGTTCAACATTACCTAATTATTTTTTTAAACAAAGCAAATAAAGAGTGCTCACTATGTGTAGCATAACCAAACGTTAAAATACTGTAGAAGTTATATTTTACACAGATTATGATTTCCAATAGAGTAATTGAGTTTTTTCTTCAGTACCCCACAAACTCTCTTTACGTACTCACCATGCGTAAACTTTTCAGAAATGTTGCATATTTTAAAAAGAAAATCGTGATGATTAACCTGGGCTTGTCAGGGGAATATCTGTAAATAAAAAGAAAATCGCGTTAAGTACTGCTCCTTTGAATTCCTTTAAGAATTTGCATCCTTTGACAGATACGTATTTCGACCTCAACTGTAAGGTCGTCTTACAGTCGTCTTACGATTTTAAGAAAATCGTGTTAAGTACTGATCCTTTTAATTTGTATCCGTTTGATCTCAACTATAAGGTCGTTTTTAGTGTCTAGCACCGCCTCGAAGGCACGTGATAGAGTGATAAAGGAGGTGAAAGTTGCTACGGAGATCGAAATTATCTGAGGATGGCTGAAGAGAAACAGTAAGCTGAAACGTCACAACGTTCAATCAGTAGTTTTCATTGGCTCACCGAGAAATATCAATAAAACAGTTAAACGGTGATTGACACATCCAATTAATTTAGAATTACGTACAAAAGTCTAGAGTATCTTCGTGCCTGCCACACGATATACACATGCAAAATGGTCATTGGCAGAGGAAGCTCTCAGTTAATAACTGTGGAAGTGCTCATAGAACACTAAGCTGAGAAGCAGGCTTTGTCCCAGTGAGGACGTTACGCCAAGAAGAGGAGGAGGACAAAAGTCTAAAAACGCTGGGAAGAAGAACATTCCTGGTAGAAATTCCTGAAGGAATCCCGGGAGAATTTACCGAAGAAATTCTGAGAGGCAAATCTGGTTGAATTCTGTGGGAATCTCAGCTAAAAGCTTGGTAGGATTACCTGAAATAATCACTGAAGAAATCCCGGGAGGAATTGCTGTATAAATCCTGAGCGAGGATCCCGGCTCGTAGAAAGAATTCCATTAGAATTCTCTGAACATGTTGCAACAGAACACTTTGAAAGTATACTAAAATGAAACTGTGAAGTAATTCAATCAGAAATCCATGGAAGAATGGTAGTTAAAATTTCTGGAAGAATCCTTTCCGGATTTTCTAAAGCAATTCTGGCAGAAACCCCTGATGTTATTCCTCAAGAAATCCCGTAAAGAATACCTGATGGAATCCTTAGAGAGATCATGACAGAAATGCCGGCCAGAAGATGAGCAGGTATTCCTGCAAGAACCATAGAAGATGTCCCTATGATCTAGGATTGCCTGAGAAAAATCTCGGAAGAAATCTATATTTTTTCATTTTTTTGGGAATCTCCTAAGGAATCATAGCAAGAATCTTGGAAGGATTCCTTAAGGAATCTTTAAAGGAATTCCAGCACAAATCTTTGAAGGAATGCAGAAAAGAATAGCTAAAAGAATCTTTTCAGAATTTTCCAAAGCAACCTCTGCATAAATCCCTGAAGAGCAAGCCTTATAGCAATCTCGGAAGCAATATCTGAAGGAACCCCGGGAATAAACCTGGGAAGACTCTCGAAAGGAATGCCTGAAGAAATCCTGGAAAGAATTCCTGAAGGTATCTCGAAACAACCTCAGCTCATCTAATCTAATTCTTCACCTTACTCTCTAGCCTCTATCTTACTGTCTTCTTTGCCCTCTATTCCAACTCTCTATCCTACGCTCTATCATAACCTTCAACCCTACCATCTGCCCTACCATCTACCCTACTCTCTACCCTAACCTTTTTCATACCGTCTACCCTATTGTCTATCCTAACCTTCTACTCCACTCCCTCTAGTCTATCCTTCACCCAAACCCTCTACCCGGCCGTCTGCTCCACACAAATCGAAAAAAGAGTGTAAAGTTCTGTGACATATGATGCACATAATTGGAGCGTGGGATATCACAGAAGTTTACGTGACATATCATGTAAAAGTCATAAAATATCATGTAAACTTCCATTATATGTCAACACAAATTTACATGATATATCATGTAAACCATCAAAGCATTAAGTTTACATGACTGAAATGAAGTTTACATGACGTGTAAATCTTATTATCTGTGCACCGTTTACCCTCCCAAGTAACACACTTGTCACATAAGATTCACGGCGGCGCAGGTTTTTGTTGCGCAAAAGTCACTGTGACTTACTTCTAACAAATAAATACTTACTTGCTAGAAGTAAGTCACATTGACTTTTGCGCAACAAAAACCTGCGCCGCCGTGACTCTTATGTGACAAGTGTGTTACTTGGGCTACCCGCTACCCGACCATCTACCATGACCCTCTACCCTTTTCCTCATAAAGCTCGATCAATAGATACCCATATTGCATGGTATCATAAATCAAACTACCATGCTGTGGCCGCAATCTTGGATATGGTCCGCCATCTTGGATTTCAAAATGGCGTCGGATATTCATTTTTGAGTTCTACTGATGAATCCCGATCGATAGATACCCATATTGCATAGTATGCAGCATTGTCGTTAAAAAGCATTTATTCTGGGGTTTTGACCGCCATCTTGGAACCTAAACCGTCATCTTGAATTCTAATACCCCTACTACCACAACCACATCCTAAGGAATGTGTATGCCAAATTTGATTGAAATTTCATGACACATTCCAGAGTTATGCCGAAACATTCATACATATATACATACGTACATACATATCAGCATACAAATGGACAAACGTACAAACATATAAACATACAAGCATATAAACTTACAATCATACATACATTGACTTTTGTATATATTGATTAACAACTATAAATGAACTATAAATTATTAACCATTGTCAAGATTCTAGGGAAATATGTTTTTCATTCACATTGGAAATGAAACTCATAGATCGTGACAATATGTAATCTTTGCAGCATCGTTTACGCCACCTAGTGAACCAGTCACAAACTAAATTGACCACTATGAGCAAGGCATGGGTGTGGAAACCATCTTCTCTGAAGAAAGGATTCTAAAATTTTGAATAATTCTGGAGATATTCACATCAAAAGGACTGTCCTATTTATAGGACACTGGGCGGATATGGGTTAAGCTGAGGCTGTTTCGTTTACAAAAATAAAATGAATGCATTTTGGAGATTTGTTACTACAGTGTGTTACAACAACCCCTGTAAATTCTATCGGCAAGCAGCAGTTTGGATATTCTTCGATTCACGCTACAGCTCTTCATCATGAAATGCTTGGAATGGTGAATAAAAGAAATGTGCGACATAGATTATTAATATTTTTTCACGAATTGGTTCTAAATTTCCTCATCTTCAATACCAACAATCCGGGAAAAAAGCAGCAGCATATTTTGCCCCATTATCCCCCAAACTTCTTATTTATAACATCTTTTATGTATATTCATTGGAATCAGAGTGTTATAATCTGAGTGACATATTATATTCACTGCAATGGAACAACTTGATTATACTTTTAGGGGAATTGGGGTGAAACAGGCTAAGAATCAGAAATATTACTGGTTGGCTCTTCATCAATATTAACTCATATCATGCATAGAAATTTCAAGTTAAAGTTGTTTTAATTTAAAAACAATAAAATTAAGTTTATAGGGGAATTTGGGTAAACTAAGCTCTAAAACTATAACTGCCACCATCTTCCGTCTATGAGACTATGCGCAAGTAACATTTAGGATATTTTTAGAGTATACGTTAGGAACAGACTTTCCCACATCCCGGGTAGACGTTAATATCATAATCATATCTTAAAACGATCAAATTTTGATCATGGTCATATGGGTAATTCTCGCTGAGACCGGCGCACTATTTACACCTTGTCTTCAAAAATGTTTAAGGTGCCGATTTTCTGAAAGCCCTCGCCTAAAAAGTAAGAAAAATGCATTTGGTTACTCAAATTGATGGACCCCCCGTTAGTTAGAGCCATAACATTTTTTGCAGACCCCTCGATTTTGGTCAAATGGTGGCTCACTCAAACCGTTATAACTCGAAAGTTTCTCCAACAACCACCTCAAAACGAATTGTTGTTGAAAAGAGGAAAGATAGATCTACTATTTACAATAATAAAAAGTTGGGTCGGCCATATTAATTTTGGCCGCCATCTTGAATTTTTATACCAAAACAATTTTTTCACCATGAGGGCAACCACCGATTTTCAAAATTTTTGCATTAATTGAAAGCTGGGACATTTATCCATAACATATCAAATAATTAGAGATGTCTTTTTCTTCTTTCAAAAGCTATGTGCAGTTTTGTAAATTAAGCCACGTTTTCTCCATACATTTCCATGCGCACCGGCAAAGACATGCAACAGCATCCGAGTTTACGGCTACATGTATACACCAAGGCGTGTGCCGCAAAATTTGGCCAAATCGGAGGTTCGTTTCCGTTTTTGACTGTTTCTCAATTACGCGGGCATTGTTTTTATAACTTTTTTAGTGTTTTGAAAAGCTTAAACCTTCAGCTTTCCATTAATGGGTTCAGAATTTTAATTCGTGTTCGTAAACACTGCGAAATAACGCTGCATTTATGTAAATGGTCGGCACCGGGCCCAGTGCGCACAAGTGGCATGATTTACGAAACGGCAGATAACTTTTGAAAGAAGAAAAAGACATCTCTAATTTTTTGATATGTTATGTATAAATGTCCCAGCTTTCAATTGATGTAAAAATTTTGAAAATCGGTGGTTGCCCTCATGGTGAAAAAAATGTTTTGGTATAAAAATCCAAGATGGCGGCCAAAATCAATATGGCCGACCCAACTTTTTATTATTGTAAGTAGTCGCTCTATCTTTCCTCTTTTCAACAACAATTCGTTTTGAGGTGGTTGTTGGAGAAACTTTCGAGTTATAACGGTTTAAGTGAGCCACCATTTGACCAAAATCGAGGGGTCTGCAAAAATTGTTGTGGCTCTAACTAACGGGGGGTCCATCAATTTGAGTAACCAAATGCATTTTTCTTGCTTTTTAGGCGAGGGCTTTCAGAAAATCGGCACCTTAAACATTTTTGAAGACAAGGTGTAAATAGTGGGCCGGTCTCAGCGAGAATTACCCATATCTTAATATGATTTTGACGAGATATTCAAAAAGTTGCCAAATATCTGCTCAATATCTCATCATGATATGATTTCAAAATTAGTACTTAATTTGATCTTTGGAAAGTCTAGTGCAACCCGCTGTATAAATGTCGAAATTTCCCAACATTGCGCATAAAAACTATTTTAAGTTTTCAACTTTCATTATGTGCCGTCCCCAAATAACGTAACGCTTCAGGGGATAGGGGTTCAATAACGACCGTTACGACCCATACAAAAAAGTTGGAGTTATCATACAAAGGCACATTATGGATTCCACCAGATCCTAGTGAATCAACCACCGAGTTCAAAAATATCGAATTTAGCGTTACATAATAAATAGATGTTCCCTTATGTACACCACAAATTTTACAAACGAGTACTGGGACAAAAAGGAAGTAGAAGTGGCCTTCATTTTCAATAGGCGGTTTTATGGATGCGGCAATTGAACAAAAAAAAACAGAGTAATCGGCACAAAAAAAGCATATAATCGATATTTGCTTTTCTTTAAAAAAAGGCATAAAAATATATACTGATTTTATCTGATAGATTTCTTAATCCCAGTTTATAATTATTTTATTTCAATGTCAGTAAACCAGCAGAGTCTTTCCAATTGAGCCCGATGACAACATGAGCTGGACCTCGATGTCGAACTTGCATTTGTGGTACGAATCCAATAAATGAATCATCGGACAATTTGGAAACTTTATCGGCCCGCTAAGCAAAATATGTCCATTTTGAAAAACGGATCGTTTGATTCTACATTCAACAAAACATACCGCTGCAGACGACAAGCTTTTTGAGTTTCAACCAACGAATTACGTAGCGATTCTGCCTCGGGTATACGAACAGACGACAATCGTGATGACTACGATCTTCTAAATGTTTCCAAAGCTTTTCTGGGCGACAGTTCACAATAGAGCACTTTCAGTGAAGTACATACTAGATTTTTAGCTGTTTTTTATGGCTATAAGGTAAATTCTCCGTTTCTGCAACGAAATTATGCAGGAGGCGTGGGTATTATGATTCCTTGCCTTATTTGGTGCTGTTGGAATAAAGCATTGGAAAACTTTGTTGCAAGAAATGGAGAAATCAATAACACAGTTACCTAAAGTTTTGCTCAAACATCATTAGGTTAGGCAAGAAATCAGGCAGGAGCCAGGCTTTTTGCGTCATTTCGTTGCAGAGATTGATAATTCACCTTCTCACCATCAGTAGGTCGGCTCTAGAGGCACGTTCTCCTCCATTTGGGAAATTTGTGCCACCTTCTCACCATACAAAAATTCAGCTCATTACTACCATCTAGTACTTCACTGATTGCGTCCTATTGGTGGAAATTCGTCCTGTTTTAGGCGCAAAATAAACCAAACATGTTTCTACGCATATCGTTTTTAAAGTTTGGATCACTAGCTTTGTTAACAATTCAGAGAAAAAGTATAAAATGTGAAATCATCTAGAGAAAAGTGCTCTCTTAATTTAGGAAAATATGCAATTCCTAATTGAGCCTTAATTCATTTTTATTTTCCACTAGCTGACCCGGCAAACCTTGTATTGCCCATTTTTATTGTAGATTTTGCACTACGACATAGTTTTTTTTATTTTTTTTTTTGTTAATTTTCTTAACTTCTTCTACATATGAACAGGAACATGGCCACCATGAGGACAAACTGAACCATTCAAAAATTCATTCGTTAGTTGTAGGGGAAATAGTTGTAAAATGAATACCCCAAGCGTTTGGTGAATTTTTAATGGAAATATGTAAAAATCTTGCATTTTTACCATGTAATATTTTTTTTTTTTTTTTTTTTTATTAATGTGTATTTTAACTTATAGCTAATTCTACACTTTGCAATATCTTGGGTGGGATTATGCTCTAAACATTCTAGAATAATAAAAATTGCTCAAAACTATACAGTTTTTTTTTTCGATTGTAAAAAATGCAAGAAAACCGAGTAGCGAAAAACAGTGAGGGTAAAATGAACAATCGATGGGGGTAAAATGAACACATATTTAAAAGTTCATTTAAACGTTTAATTTCGATATATGTAACTACTTGTCAGTAAATTTGATGTAAATTGTTTGTGCTACGATTTTAAAACTTCTTTTATGAAGTTTACAGTGTATTGAAATAATTATTTGAAAAAATGTACTAAAACACGCGGATTTTCTAATAACAATCTTATTCTGTTCAAGCAAAATATGTTTTCTTAACTTTTTACTCTAGTTATCTAACGATATACGTAAGAGATTTCAGTACATCTAGTTTGATTAGAATCTTATAAAAATTATATAAAGTTTCAACCAACTGTTCATTTTACCCCTAGCTCTGTTTGTTTTAAAGTTATTTCTAAAATTTTTATTTAAAACAATACCTATTTTTTTACAATAAATTTTTTTAGGGAAATTGTGGAAATTTGCGAATAATAGATGAATTGATTAATTTTTGAGTTATGAGTCATGTTTTATCTATATGGGAGTCTTTAACTTTACCCACCACCATTGAAACATTTGTGGTCTTCACATACCTTCACATTTTTACTAAGAAGAAGTTCAAACTTTTATCAGTATGTGCCTCTTAACTGGGAAACACACAATTTGTGTTTAATTGTCTGAATAAATATTATCTATTTTTTTTTCTAGAATACCCACTCCTTCATAACAGTTTAATGCGAAAAAATATCTATTTTTAAAAGAAGGAAAAAACACAGATAGATTGAGCAGCATAAGTATCAGGAAGTACAACCTGTGTGACAATGCGGGAATGATGATCATTCTGCCTGGTGGCATTTTGGTTTAATGACGATTCTGCCTAATGTCCCTTCCGGATATTGTTCATTTGGCTGCATGACATTCGGCCTAATGGTCTTTTCCCTTTTCATAGATGGAAGGGAAGGATTCAAAAACCTTCATATGCCAAATTTAGTTCCCATTGCTTTTTTACTGCTTTGTAACCGTTGGGTTACAAATTGTTTGTTTTTGTTTTGTATTTTATGTTGAGTATCGGACCTTTCACGTTTCTTGTGTAAAAACAGTAGGAAATATAGAAATTAAATGGTGAAGTACCGCTGTAACTGTTTTGTCGCTACCAATTATGTTACATGGCTGTAGAAATGGAGCGGCAACGAAATAGCAAATCACGGGAAAGGGAGAAAATTAGAATTTTAGCGGCCACCGCCTTAAATCAGCAGCTATTGCTAACGACGTCCGTGTGATGTGCATGTTTTATCCCTTTATAAGGCAGTGGCAACTATATTACCACCTAAACTTTTTTTTCTGCTCGATAACAACTTATATCGTAATTCTTTTGGTTCACTCTAGGTATGTTTTTGGTCATGAACTAAGCTTTAATCACAATTAGCTAGACGGTAATATTTGACTGCTTATAAATATAAGCTCAAAAACTTTAAAACCGATGATTTTGTAAATATTTTAAGAAATTATCAAATTACAGGTTTACATGAGCTGAATTACGCTGAATTACGTGTATGAGTTTAGTCTTTTTCCACTTCGAAATCAGGCTGTTTATCGCAGTCTTAAGAAGAAAAGTACCCCATTTGCAAGAATATTGCCACCTAAATTTTTGAGTGTTTCTTTTAAACAAAAATAGTTCTGTACATTAAATCATGCAAGATCATTTCCATAATCGTATGCGTTAACCTTTCGTTTAGTTTTGTCGGCCTTACAAAGGGAAAGTTTTTAAAATGTATCGACCTCTTTGTTTGGACCACGGCCCGCAGAACCGGGAACGGTTCCCGTGCCTAACCGTAAATGACCATGAGTTGTTATAGGGGGACTAATAGCTCGGCCCGAAGGCCCTAAACGTAAGGGAGCCAAATGTAACCAGGCGTCCATGTGAGTCAGACCGAGTGGTTTGTGTTAACAACCCCCCCCCTTTGTTAAGGAAGGGATAGGGACTGTATATCCGGATTACCTCCGTTCAGGTTAATCTGCAACAATATCAATTCCAGTTGCCCACCTGGTGGAAAACTGTTATCCACTTTAGGACCACACACGGCAGCTCGGGAGTCAAGATGGCTCCCGAGTCTAATAGCAAAGGACCCGCCATCGTCTACTGCAAGACGATTGCCTCAGGCCATTGGCCTTAGCCGTAAAGGAGGGACCCATCTCAGCACGCTCGTTCCGGTCTCGTCCTGGGCCGTGCCAATTACGTCAAAGAAGCAAGAAGACGCCTGATGCCCGAATCCATCCAGCAACTCCCGCTGGTCCCCGTCGGTGGAGTACTGACCCGACAAACCCGCCATTCCTTTCCCGAGCTTCCCCGGTGGCGAAATTCCGGCCACACGGTAGTGTAGGAGCAGCCGTGTGGGGCAAAGCAATGAGGCGGTAGTCTGCAGCAGCAGTGAGTAAATAGGCCTAATTAGATAATATCGTTTACACACTTTTGGAATTTTGATTGTTTTGACAAACGTCGAACTGCCTGCCTACTGTGTTTTTTGACATGCACGGACTCTACGGAGACGTTCCCCGCAAAGTCATCTGTATGGGAGCCCCCCGTTCTAGAGACCGGAGCGGTCTCACACCAAGCTAAGAACCTTCCCCGGCCTTAAACATACCCGCATACAAAATTTCAAGCCGATCGGTTCAGTAGTTTCCGAATGCATAGCGGTCAGACAGACAGACAGACAGACAGACAGACAGACAGACAGACGGAAATCCATTTTTATATATATACTAGCTAACCCGGCAAACTTTGTATTGCCCATTTCAATTGTGGCTCTTGCACTACCACACTTAAGATTGGTTTAGTTGAGATGATTTTGAATTTCTTCTCTTCTCATAAAACTTATTATAATTTCACAGTTTTTCTAATGTTTTTGTTTATTTTCTTAACACAGTCACCATGTAAACAAATTAAACAATTCAAAAGTTACATGGCTTCAAAGGATATGTAAACTTATTTGTATACTCATTAGAATGCTGGCTCCAGAGGCACGTTATCTTCCATTTTGGGCATTTGTTCCCATCTGTTATCATAATCCCAAATGCTTGACTAATGAGAAGTTCAAGCTTCTATTAAAACAGGTCTCTTATCTAAGAAACACACCGTTCGTGTTTTATTTGCCTGTATAAATGTAATTTTTGGTTGATTTTTATGTGACTTTCCACTCTTTCGTAACAGTTTAATTCGAAAGAATAGCCTATTTTCAAAAGAAGGAAAAATCTTAGATGAACTATGCAGTATGGTTGCTAACTAACTCTTTATCAGTGTTAAATTCTACCACAATGTTTAGACGGAATAGGCTATGTTGCCCAATTTAACACTAGTTTTTACATTGTGCCTAAGTAGTTTTAATCAAAATCTTGCATTTTCCCTCCCGTAGATGTATTAGTCATGTCTGTCTACCCTCAGTCATGTGAAGTATATGAAGCTATCAGAATAAATCTTTACCCGCGAAACCTGAAGCACCAGGAATGTTTATATCCTTGCTATTACTTCTTGGAAATAACATAACACAAAATGCTGTCTATGTTGACAACTGTGCCTATGCTATCTTCAAGAAATATTATGTAATATGTATAGTTAAATTAATTATGGTCAAATACCAATTGAAGACAACAACCTTTACTGCGATAACACCTATGTTGGTAGCCACCTACAGCACTGATGCCATCCCCAATGATAGACACTAGTTTTGAACATGTCATGCATGGGCTTCCAATGATACGAGAAACGAAAACAACCTAACTATTAAAACAGAGCCAATCCGTTCATTTGTCCTATCGGTCCTACCTAGATAAACCAAGTCATTTTCTCCCGTAACCTAGAAACGTCAGCCTAGTCATACACAAGTAACGTCCTTCAGCCTAGAAACAATCAGTTTTTGTCCAAAATGTCTCGTCGAACGTATTGACGTCAATAAAGTGTTAAAGTATGGTCCACTGCACGAACTTGGGCCGGCCCGCTCACTCCCAAAGATAATTTGGCGTTTGAGCGGTGTTGTCACCGCTCAAACATCAAACCATGTGTGAGAGCAAGCAGGCCAGTAGTATCGTGCAGTAATCCATTGTTCGCACGTTAGCTTCGAATCTATCAGCACTATTATGTGCTGCAACTTTCCTTCCTACTATTCGGTTGATTTTACCAGATTTATATAAAGAGAATATTACTGGATGTCATTGTAATATTAAAAAAAAACAAATTTGTTTTGATAAAATTACTAATTTAAATATATTTAATTATTGTAAATTACTCAAATTATTGTAAATTTAGTAGTAAATCAAAATCAACCAAAAAACGTGGGAAAGAAAGTCCAAACAGCATTTTCAAGTCTACTGGAAATAAAAAGTTTTCAAAACCTGTTACAAAACCTATAATTTTTCTAGTAGTGTAACGATCCTCAAAACCTTCTCAAACCAACCAACTTGGAACTATTGCTTGGGTATAGAATCTATTGAGCCCCGGCGGTCCCTCCGTGTTTATCGAGCATGTCTGATGAATATGCAAAAACATATGATCAGCCATACTCCATCTGCAGCAGCCGGTTCGTGATAAACCGTTGGAGGCGCATTAAAGTGTTAAAAAGGTGATATGATTCACTAGAGAATACTACATTACAATAACCTTCACTTTAATACCGTCAAACCCTGCGAACTTGGCCAGGGCTTTATGGATTATGGATTATGGATTATGGATTATGGATTATGGACATTGTTAGCCTTTAAAACCTCCAGATTCTGTAGAGAATCCTGAGAGGATTCTAGGGAAAATCCTGGCGGATTCTGGACAGAATCCTGAGAGAATCCTCAAGGATTCTAGTGAGAATCCTAAGAGAACCCTGAATGGATTCTAGAGAGAATCCTGAGAGGATTCAGGAAAAAAATCCTACAGGGATATTGGAAAGAATCCTGCAGGGATATTGGAAAGTATCCAGAGAGGATCCTGGGAGGATTCCGGAAAGACTCCTGAGAGGATTCCGGAGAGAATTTTGAGAGGACTCCGGAGAGAATCCAGGGAGGATTCCGGAGAGAATCCTGAGAGGATTCCAGAGAGAATCCTGAGAAGATTCTCGAGAGAATCCTGAGAGAATTCCGGAGAGAATCCTGACAGGACCGGAGAGCATCCTGAGAGAATTCGGGAAAACATCCTTTTGCATATAAAACAAACCAAATGATCCATAAACAAAAGCGCAACGATCCATAAAAATATCATTTCATGGGGTCTTGTAAGCAATTTTATTGCTCTTTTCGCATTAACTATGGATCGTATTGCACTTTTGTATGGATCATTACTGCTTTTTTAGGGATTTTCAGTTCAATTCTGTGGAACATGCAAATATATGTTATGGATCGTTTCGTATTTGTTTAAGGATCGTTTGTGTGGTTTTACTGGTACAAAAAAAGAGCTGCCGGATTCCGGAGAGAATCCTGAGAGGATTCCGGAGAGAATCCTGAGAGGATTCCGGAGAGAATCCTGAGAGGATTCCGGAGAGAATCCTGGGAGGATTCCGGAGAGAATCCTGGGAGGATTCCGGAGAGAATCCTGGGAGGATTCCGGAGAGAATCCTGGGAGGATTCCGGAGAGAATCCTGGGAGGATTCCGGAGAGAATCCTGGGAGGATTCCGGAGAGAATCCTGGGAGGATTCCGGAGAGAATCCTGGGAGGATTACGGAGAGAATCCTGGGAGGATTCCGGAGAGAATCCTGGGAGGATTCCGGAGAGAATCCTGGGAGGATTCCGGAGAGAATCCTGGGAGGATTCCGGAGAGAATCCTGGGAGGATTCCGGAGAGAATCCTGGGAGGATTCCGGAGAGAATCCTGGGAGGATTCCGGAGAGAATCCTGGGAGGATTCCGGAGAGAATCCTGGGAGGATTCCGGAGAGAATCCTGGGAGGATTCCGGAGAGAATCCTGGGAGGATTCCGGAGAGAATCCTGGGAGGATTCCGGAGAGAATCCTGGGAGGATTCCGGAGAGAATCCTGGGAGGATTCCGGAGAGAATCCTGGGAGGATTCCGGAGAGAATCCTGGGAGGATTCCGGAGAGAATCCTGGGAGGATTCCGGAGAGAATCCTGGGAGGATTCCGGAGAGAATCCTGGGAGGATTCCGGAGAGAATCCTGGGAGGATTCCGGAGAGAATCCTGGGAGGATTCCGGAGAGAATCCTGGGAGGATTCCGGAGAGAATCCTGGGAGGATTCCGGAGAGAATCCTGGGAGGATTCCGGAGAGAATCCTGGGAGGATTCCGGAGAGAATCCTGGGAGGATTCCGGAGAGAATCCTGGGAGGATTCCGGAGAGAATCCTGGGAGGATTCCGGAAAGAATCCTGGGAGGATTCCGGAGAGAATCCTGGGAGGATTCCGGAGAGAATCCTGGGAGGATTCCGGAGAGAATCCTGGGAGAATTCCGGAGAGAATCCTGGGAGGATTCCGGAGAGAATCCTGGGAGGATTCCGGAGAGAATCCTGGGAGGATTCCGGAGAGAATCCTGGGAGGATTCCGGAGAGAATCCTGGGAGGATTCCGGAGAGAATCCTGGGAGGATTCCGGAGAGAATCCTGGGAGGATTCCGGAGAGAATCCTGGGAGGATTCCGGAGAGAATCCTGGGAGGATTCCGGAGAGAATCCTAGGAAGATTCCGGGGACAGCCCCTTGGTATTTTTCATACTCACAATATGCAACAGGTTCTCAGATCACCGGCTAGATATTGGGCTCCGATGCACCGAAATTCCATGAATTCAATACTACGCAGCTCACTACGTAGTGGATCGATACCTGGCCGTTAACGTAATCGACATGGTCTGTCTTGGGTCTACGAACTGTTTAGTGCTATTGATCCTCAGTTCGGACTTCCTGTGGTTTGCAATCACCATTGAATATGTGGTACACCATGATCGCTGGTAACTTTGTATTACTCCTGATTGGCTTCAGGACGCTGGCACATCCGGTCCGTCCTTCTTGATTTGTCCTTGATCAAACAGACTTTGACACTGACACCCGGAGCCAAGAAGGGTTTAAATGTCCCTTGTAAGCAGGTATATGTTGTAAAACCTATCAATTGAGGTGGTTCCGAGATGAATAATTGAATAATAACACTTTTAAAATGTTGATTGCACATAGCCGTCCCGGCAAATGTCGTACTGGCTGCCTACTGTGTTTTTTGACATCCAGTTCCACAGCGAAGTGCCCCGCAAATTAATCTGTATGGGAGCCCCCCGTTCCAGAGACCGGAGAGGTCTCACACCAAGCTAAGAACCTTCCCCGGCCCCAACAGCACCCACATACAAAATTTCATACCGATCGGTGCAGTAGTTTCCGAATCCATAGCGGTCAGACAGACAGACAGACAGACAGACAGACAGACAGACAGACAGACAGACAGACAGACAGACGGAAATCCATTTTTATATATATACAGTCGAACCTCCATGAGTCGATGTTCCTTGACTCGATATCGACTCATGGAGGTAAATTTTTCCATACTGAAAAATAATTTCTGGGTTACTATGATGGTCCCCCCAAAAAGCTTCCCAAAGGATTTTGTTCCACTACTCGATATTTCCTTGAGTCGATGGTCCCTTCAATATCGACTCATGGAGGTTTTACTGTAGAAGATAGATAGATATATATATATATATATATATATATATATATATATATATATATATATATATATATATATATATATATATATATATATATATATATATATATATATATATATATATATATATATATATATATATATATATATATATATATATATATATATATATATATATATATATATAATATATATAGATATAGATACCATCACGTCAGTTTGCAAATTTTGGGTTTAAACTGTATTAATATTCTGCAATAGAACATTTATCATTGAGAAATCTTAAAAAATACTGCTCAAGATCAAAATTAGCTCTCACATTTCCATCTGCAACATCCAGAAATCGAAAGATCTGAAAATTACTGCTCAAGATCAAAATCAGTTCTTTGACACATTCATATAACATCCGAAAATTGTAAGATCTGAAAACTACTATTCAAGGTCATCATTAGTTCTTTCACACACTCATCTACAACATGGCGCGACCAAACCAACACAACTACCATTAACCGCAAACACCTTGGAAAACGTAGAACTCAATGCTCTTGTTACCTCCTATTTTCAGATATGAGTCGTAGTGCAGTGGTAATGTCACTGCTCATAAATCACAAGGTCATAAGTTCGATTCTGGTCGCAGCCATTTTTATTTTTTTACTCTAATCCATCTGTCAGATCATTTTATGATATTGGTTAGATGTGCTACAGCCTGAATCTCCCCAGATATTGGTCTGATCTTATAACATCAAAATGAGATATTATTATGTTCTTCCCCATACCAATTTTCGATCTTATTTTTGATCTTTTATCTCTTATGTCAAACAAACCAATAGCTAATTATGATCTTGAGTACTTCACTGAGGAATATCAAACAATGATATTGTTCTGATTTTTGCTTCTACTCGGGATGCCAGCCAATCAGAAGACACCATCGATCGGCCCATCGATCGATGCAGCGTTGAAGTGATGACCTAGCCAATTATCCAATCGAGGTGGCAACGCGTGCCCAACCAACGCGGACGACGACGGATCGGAAGACATCGACGCAGCCTTTGGCCGGGACCGTTTTGCGATAGGTTTAGGTAATAAAAGGTTTAGCGGTAGGAGTTGTTAGTTAGTTCCGAGTGTGAAGTGAGTGATATTTATTGTAATCTATCAATTAAGTGAAATAAAATTGTTTTTTTTTTATAAACTTTGATAGCTCAGAGCATAGAAATTTTAAGTTAAAGTTGTTTTAATTTAAAAACAATAAAATTAAGTTTATAGGGGAGTTTGGGTAAACTAAGCTCTAAAACTATATGTTGCCACCATCTTCCGTCTATGAGACTATGCGCAAGTAACATTTAGGATATTTTTAGAGTATATAAGCAATGGGTCATCGTTTGTAAATGTTTGGAATCGCTGGTATTGGGATGAGAACTACTCATATTTGTATGCGTGAAAACTCAAATATTACCAATACTTTTAGATCAAATTTGCCAAAAATGGTTTCTTCAGAAATAATCCATGTGTATTCGATAATTTTTTTAGTTATGATCATGTAAAAAATCATTAAGGCCGGAACAAATCTTATTTTCTTCTTTTGTCACTTTGGTCATTGGGGAGGATGATGAATAATAAATACATTTGATGATAAATCACCCAAACAATTAGGCAAAATCGTTAAACTCATCGGATTTGTTAAGAAATTTTCTCGACAACTTTAATTTCACTTTAAAATTTTTAAATTTCATGAATAATTTATTTGTATCCCCCCTCAAAATGTCGATTTCCGACAAAAAATTTCCGAGGGGGGGCGTGACATTAGAGAAAATCGAAATTTGTGTCAGCCTAATAAAAAAAAATGCATTTTTACCTTGAAAATATACCATTGCCTAATTGACCCAACAATACCCTAAAATTCCAACATTTTAATGACTTTTTGTACGTAACGGTACTCAATGGAGTTGGGGCGATGGTATCAACGGCGTCATGGTTGCGATTTTTTCCGCAGTCAAGTTCGCAGATTGTGAACAATCCTCGGATACCCACTTTACGTAATTTATGTTTAGTCCCTTACTGTGAGAGCTGTCAGATCAGTGTAACACGCTAAATATAATTTACACAAAAGGCAATTTACACGGAAAAAAATACACGGTTATGAATATTATTGGGTACCGGACTGGACACACAAAATTTGATCGTTTTCTTTGGTACATCGAGGTCTTGAAATTAGTCTGTGATGGTATCCCAGCGAGAAAAATATTAAAATTATAACAAATGCAGTAAAATAGCAGAAATTCTCAAATTTGAGGGGGAGCTGGGGTAGAACGGGCTCTAAAACTCGCTTCAGAGTAGTTGCCCGTACATGAATCACCCAACAACCAATTCTTGAGAAAATTTGCTTTCGAATAAGCCATCGATGGTCACATACGGTCTTGTATAGGGTCTTGTATTAAGAAAGTTATCAATTTTTTCCACCTTTGGGCTTGATTTTGCCCAATGTGCATTGTGGCATCATCTGAAATTAGGAGTGGGCCCAAAAATTGTTTTAACAGACCTAATTTGAAGTATTAGGTAATTGCGTTATCTTTTTTCGGATTCGATATGTGTATTGTTTGACCAAAGACTCAACAAATTGTACATCAATGTTCTGCTCCGATGATTGTTCTAATGGTAAATGTTGTTGTCTGTGACAACACTTTAAATCCCAAAGTCCCACTGTTATAACGCGTCATAATAAATTGAATGAGATAAACGGGACAAAAGTCGCGTGTCCTGACGCTGATGGTGCCGCCGTTCTTCTGTTAGGACGCCTTTTGTTTACTAACCATTCTAGCGCCATCATCATCATACTCCTAACTGACTCAACTTGGTCCTCACTTTTTGCAGTGGCGAGTCGTGCCCCTAGAAGGCATCATCCTGTCGGCAGTCAGACACTGCGGCTGAAGATGCTGGTTTGTTGTTGTTGAAATAAATGAGCTTTGATGTTCTTGGACATACCCCACGCATAGCTCTTCTATACTTCGCAAGCGAAGGCATCCAAGGATGGCGAGAAGCTCAAGATTTCATGGTCCAGAACCGACAGCAGACTGTAGCACTAACCATCAGTTAGCCAGTCAGTGGTGGTGTTTGGTGTGATTTTTATTATGCAGCTCTTAATAGGACAACCCTCGGACGGTGGACTGTGGCTGACCATTATGGGTAGACAAGAAGGACATCCCCAAGAAAACGCGCCTTCAAGGGTAAATATTGGACCAGGACAATTTAACGATTTGACGAAAAGTGGGTAGAAAAATTAACTACTGGTGTTGAATAGTGTTTAAGACCTTTTAGTTTGATAATTTTGGAGCAGACGTGGTATATTGAATTTTCGTGAAATGGAAAGTAATTTTATGAGATGCCAATTCTAAATAATTATGATTTGACCAACATAGCCGAAGAGATAAACCCGAGCGTATTCAGCAAGACCATGTTGAAAATTTAAACGTAAAATTCTACTCAACCAGACTCAGACTAAAAACCTCATTTAACCCTCGAGCAGTCGCGTCTTTGACTACCTGCAGCGACGCCGCGCTCACGCTGTGTACCACAAGCGTGTATTTTTCATGGTGCGTGTACTCAGTTCACGACGCGACCGCTCCCGGGTTAAAATACAAAGTAGTGCCAAATATCTTCAGTACTAAGCCAGGATGAAGAAAAAGTATATATAAAATCATGTTTGTCTATTTTTCCCATTAAAGCAAAGAATCGATTCCGGAAAACAATAAACCAATGTCACAGATTCTCATAATCGCATCAGATTACCGAGTAACGAAGCGATAAATCCTTCCACAAAAGTCTACCATCGTCGTCATCATCATCCATCGAACGTTGATCAAAAAAGTCAATGTCACAATAAAGCCTAATCCACATGTGAATCTGATTGATCCGTCTGCCGAAGTATCGTTTCCCCTACCATCAACAATATCAACTAGCACACACATACACTTCATCGTATCTTGAACTCCTGAGCTCTTTGCCGATTCGATGGTTGTTTATTAAATCGAAATCGAATGTAATGTGGGTGCTTGCTTGCTTACCGACTGACAGACGGTATCATGAGCTACATGTACGATGTTGATATTGTCATTCCGGAATCAAGTATCAAGAATAAATCAGCAATCTGGGAAAACGCGCGAAAATATGCCCTCAGAAGGAGGTGAGTCTAACAAAGTAAAGGGCAGACGATTCCGAGACCCGCTCTGTTCGATTCGCCGCGCCGGTCGTGGCTCTTCCATACTAGGTTGCGACAACACTCCAAAAGGCACTTGGAATTTGCCGACAACATATTTTCGTTTTCGTATCGTGTATCAAAATATCACAATCGCAGCGACACCATCCATCCTCGAAACACTGAAATTCCTTTTTACCCTTCTTACACCCAAAAGAAGGGTATAAATATCGTTCGAAAACCCGACTTTCGATCCGAGGCCCGGAGGGCCGAGTCTCATATACCAATGAACTCAGCTCGACGAACTGAGCAAATGTCTGTATGTGTGTGTGTATGTGCGTTACAAAAAAAGTCACGCACGTTTCTCAGCCGTCTGTCAACCGATTTGAGTTCTCTTGGAAGCAAATGAAAGCTACTACATCCTAGTAGAACGCTATTGATTTTTTTTTTCGATTGGACTTTTGGTTACCGAGATATCTCTCGAAGAGTACTTATGAGTCATACATCTAAACTTTTTAAGATTTTTGTCCAAGTGTATTATAATGAATATTTTGGCCGTTTGTCAATCGATTTGGGTTCTCTTGGCACCAAATGAAAGCTACAGCATCCTAGTAGATCGCCCAGAAATTTTATTTTGATTGGACATTTGGTTACAGAGATATCATTCGAAGAGTACTTAGGATTTATACAACTAAACCTTTTGAGATTTTTGACCAAGTGTATCATAATAAATATTCTGGCCGTCTGTCAACCGATTTCGGTTATCATGGCACCAAATGAAAGCTACAACATTCTAGTAGAACCCTTTACAATTTTATTAGGATTGGACATTTGGTTACCGAGATATCTTTCAAAGAGTCCTTGGGAGTAAGGTATACTTTTTGAGAGATTTTTGACCAAGGGAACCATAATAAATATCTCAGCTGTCTGTCAACCGATTTGGGTTCTCTAAGCACCAAATGAGAGCTACAATATCCTTGTATAAGGCCCTGAAATTTTATTTCGATTCGACATTTGATTGCTGAGACTTACGAAGAGTATTTCAATAAATTCTTTTTTATTAATCTATTCACTTACTTGTTATCTTGCATTAGTTTTTGACCAGTATATGGGAAATTATTTTTCAATCAATAATGCTGACAAAGTATATTGTTGTTTTCGATAAAATTATAAATAACAAATTACACACAGGAATTTTATGAAAACTAACAATATGTTAAATGAAAGCTTTGAATTTATATATTGTGGGAAAAATGCAAGAACCGGACAGCGAAAATAACTAGCTAATGCCAAAACTGATTGACTTAGTAGATATATCATTTTTGTCCTTTTTGCACCATAACCATGAATACCAAGTACTTCGGAACTAATTTAATCGACTGATTAAGAGATATTAGACAAAGTGTATCTCGCTAATTTTCTTATCCATTTGTTAATCGATTCAAGATCTTTTGGCAGTTAACAAAAGATACAATATTCCAGAATATGTAAGCTATTTTTTAAAAATTTCACACAAGATTCTAGAAGGTGTCTGACATTTCTGGTAGTTTAGTCCATGGTCCATGATGCTATTTTGGAAACCAATTCACTAGATGCCAAATCCACAAAATTTTTGCTAGAACTTTTGGCCCATCACACAAAATAAATATGTTAAATACAAATAATACAACAATAGTTTTAATAAGTGTAAGAAGGGTTCTGTTCACCATAGGTGGATTAAATCGGGTTTTTCGAATTATTTTCAATGTAGGCTCAGTACGAATTAGTGTAATCAGTTTTGTACCTTTTAATTCCGTCCTTTTTGCTTATCCTTTGACAGATACGCGTATTTCGACTGGATAACTGACACTGAGGAAGATTACAAGTGGTAGTTGAAATACGCATATCTGTCAAAGGATAAGCAAAATAGAGCGGAATAGGACAGATCGGTGAAGTACTAGATTTGTAGAAATGAGCTGAATTTTAGTATATGGTGAGAAGGTTAATTCTCTGTTTCTGCAATGCAATGGTGCAAAAAGCGTGGATATTATGATTCCTTGGCTAATTTGATGCTGTTGAGCAAAACTTTGGACAACAGTGTTGTTGTTTTCTCCATTTCTTGAAATATAAACAACATAGTTATCCAAAGTTTTGCTCAAACAGCATCAAATTAGACAAGGAATCATAATATCCACGCTTTTTGCACCATTTTATTGCAGAAACGGAGAATTGACCTTCTCACTATACTAAAATTCAGCTCATTACTACAAATCTAGTACTACACCGAACGTGTTCCCTTAGAAGATACAAAACTGATTACACTCATTCGTAGAGGATATTCAGCTTAGAGCGTTCGAAAAGTCGGTACAAGAACTAATTTTGTTCTTTAAAAATTATAACTCGAAACGGTTTGTTGCATTGAAATGATGCCTCCCAAGATAATTTAATTATAATAATTTATTTTTTCCAAAAACACTACTATTCGATTTTCTTTTATTTTCTGTAGACAGTCGACTTTCAGCCTCAAGATTTGCCAAGTAGCCTAGAATTGAGCTTAGCTTGATTGACCGCCAGTAGATGCTACTACAGTATCGCCACCTATACTCACATAAGGAACCAATGAGATATCTGCCGGGGACAAGCAGGCATCTTGAATGTGTGAGTGTTGGTGATCTTCTATTTTAGGCATCAATAATGGTGCGTGCCAAGTCAAGTTGCTGATCAATGTGGGGAAAGGGGATGAAGTGATGATTGCAATCGTTTGTATTGCCACATTTGCACCCATTTAGACTCGGCCGAAATTCATTATCATCACAGTCGAATTTCGCACACGACTTCGCAGCGGCTGGCATACACAAGTTCGGATGAGATCATGACAGGGGCGTTGGATGCACAACAGGTAAACTAAATAAGTTTGATTAGTGTGAAATTTCGCTGGGAAATGATGATTCAGTGGATTCTCAAATTATCACAGTAGTCTAAACATTAATGAGAAACCCAATATCCACATCAGACCGAATTTACCTCTGCGTCTGCACAAATTCATGCGGATGTCGGAGTGTTGATGAGCAGAGATGGCATAGATACACACGGAAAGATCGATGTACACAGAGCAAGGAGTAACTTTCACGCAGAGATCGAAAAGACAAAAGATTTCATGCAAACTTGTGTGAAATTTTACGCAAATTTGTGTAACACCGGATCAGCACATTTTTTGTGCTGATCCAGTCGTACGCAAATATGAGTGGAAAATCCTTTGTCTTTTCGCAAGTTACTCATTCGCTGTGTACTTTCTTTTAAGGGTGCACTGATAAACAGCTCTGCGTTTACATCTTCAATAAAATGAGCGCCGCTCTCTTTTGCTACGAATGTGGACCGGCAACAAACACACATCGCTCAGCCGCAAAACTTTGCGTGAGAGTGCGAATGTGTAAGGCTGTGACCATAGTGGGTAAGGTGAGATGCGATCGGATGCGATAAGTTATGAGATGAGAAGAGGGATGTTTGATAGGCCATAGTGCATGAGGTTTTCAATGAGGGTGCGCATGTTGTTTTCACATCCTTTTTCGCCTATTTCGTGCGCATCAACGACTCGCGTGATTTGATCGATGAAGTCGCTTGTATCGTTTCATCTATAAGAGCGGAAAGAAAAAATGCACCGCTTTTTGTTTTGCGCGGGCCGTTTTTTTTTGCTATAGTTTAGTCAGTTTTGATCCTGTTGCAATTGCAAAAACCGACCAGTTCAAAAAAAATCTGGTGTAACTGTACAAGATTGAGATTATTGAATTAATTATTTGAGAAAAGAATGTACATATAACATGTAATTATATCCGCGTGATGTCTTTATGTATACACATATTTTTACTTTCCGAACTGGTCTATCTGAGTGTTGATTTCAATTTAAATGAATATGAGACTGTTATACTGATTTTCGGCATTAAAACATTACTTGATTGTGCTGACCTCGGCAAAAAGAAACAAAAATTCGGCAAGTATGTATTATTGGGTATAGGTTTTTTTTTATTATAAAATTTTCGGCGATATCAACGAGAAAAGATGTCTCTAATGAGTACACAATATTCATCATAAGGACTGTATCGTTAATTATGAGTACACCTTTGAGGCCCTGTATTAAAAAAAAACTAAGTCTTATTTTGACAACTGCTGTGTGTTTATGTGTTGCTACCGTTGTAAACAAAAGATAACCTTCATTAAAAGTTAAAGTTTTTCCTCAAGTGAAGCAACGCGAGTGTTTACGGATGAGAAGCGAAAATCGGTTGTGACCAGGTACTGCTATGAAAAATGATTATCGCAAAGAAAATTAGCAAAAGTTGGAGGTATTAGCGTTTTTTCTGTCCAAAATGCTGTCAAACGATTCGGTATGCGTAATTCACTGATAGACTCACCCGGACGCGACAGAAAACCATTTGCGTCCAAGTCAAATTTGGACAGCAAAATTTGCAAAATCTTCAAAAGAAAAAAGGAGGCATTCATCATAGATTGCGCAAAAAAAGTGTGGAACGACTATTTGCATGGTTCAGCTCGCCAAGAAGCGTAATTCCCTTAAAACTTACCCAAAAGAGAAATGTCAAAAAAACAGTTAAATTCTGGCGGATCATGTGAAAACTCGGGCTCGGAAACTGTACGACGATGTTTTGAGCAAAAATTACATGTGCATAATCATGGATGATGAAACGTATGTCAGATTGGACAACAAGGCACTTCCAGGAGTACAGTTTTTCACTGTGAAGCATGGCACTGATGTTCCGAATTCGGAGAAATCGATTTTTTTGCAAAAAAGTTGGGAAAATGTATTAGTTTGGCAAGCAATTTGTCAAAAAGGTATGAAATCGTCACCTTTCTTCACCGTCCCAAGTATGAACGTCGAAACATACCGGAAGGAATGCCTCCAGAAATCAATTCTGCCACTCATCTGAAAGCACAAAGGTCCTACAATATTTTGATCGGATTTGGCATCCTGCCACTAT
Organism: Aedes albopictus; assembly: GCF_035046485.1. Taxonomy (NCBI): domain Eukaryota; kingdom Metazoa; phylum Arthropoda; class Insecta; order Diptera; family Culicidae; genus Aedes; species Aedes albopictus. Next base: position 159,128,395 of record NC_085137.1, read on the forward strand.
GCGCCTGACACCTTCGACTGGCATGAAGAAAACAATGTCCAATCTGTGGAAAAGGCAATGAACCCTTCAAATTGCCCGCAAATTAGGCACATTAAGAAGTATTTGGCTTTGATGAAAGGGAAACTACGGCAAAAGGATAGAGGACCAGAGGACGTCATCAAATTCAAGAAAAACTGGGCCAACCCAAACAAAACCATCGACGGAACGGTTGTCCAAAACCTTATGAAGAACACCAAGAAGAAGGTGCGAAAGCTGGCAAGATCCACGAAAAATTCAATATAAAATGATACCATGGGTTTTTCTGATGGTCAATAAACAATGTAATCAGGGATGGGAACACTCACTTCGAAAGAGTTACACTCACTTGCATTTTTCTCAGCTCAGAAGCATTTATTCAAGAAACGTTGTATGGACGACTTTTGCCTTGTGGTTTTGTCTTAAATTTTGCCGAATGGAGTAGGGGCCGCACACGAATCCCAAAGTCGGGACAGAGCTGTGAAAGCGACTCTCCGCGAGGTGAGTGTAATTTACATTCACCTCGTGGAGAGTTGCCTTCGAAGCTTCCTCACGACATCGGTATGCGTGTGCGACCCCTATTGTATTTGGAAAACTTTTAAACGAAACCACAAGGCAAAAGACGTCCATACATGGTTTTTTGATTGCACGCTTCTGAGCTGAGAAAACAGCAAGTGAGTGTAACTCTTTCGAAGTGAGTGTTCCCATCCCTGAATGTACACTCCCGTTCAAAAGTTTGGGGTCACCCCCTCAAAAACATGTCATTTTTTTAGGCCCATATCTCCGCCAATTTGCGTCCGATTTCAAAACCCTAGGTTTCATTCAAAAGATAATAAGTCAAAGAAACTTTGAACATGATTTAAAAGAAACTTTTTCAAAAAAATTTGTATGTAAACTTAACCCAAAGTTGCCAAATTTTCTAAAAAATGAATATAAACTTACGGCAGTGTCGCTGGAAGTTGGGTCGACCAAATTTTAAGATGAGAGCGATAATATGACCCATTTTCTATTAGCTTTCAACTGCTTTTTACAGAACTTAGCTAAAAAATCTAGAAAAAAAGTTATTAAGTAAATTAATCCTTGATGTCATCGACCAAAAGTTTGGGGTCACCCCTCAATATGATGTATCGGCCAAAAGTTTGGGGTCACTTTCGTAAAACATGAAATAGTGATTTGTTGATATCTTCGTCATCTATAGTTCAATTTTGATTATGTTTGGCTAATTTCAAAGATAATTAACTAAATTTACGTTTGATGTCTTCAACTTAACGTATTTAATGATTTTTGTATATAAAAATGTTATGTAAATTTAGCACATTTTACCACGCTTCAAAAAATGAGGCAACTTTACGTTATGTTTTAGTATGTAAATTTCAACAAATATGTGTGGTTCAATGTCTATGCAGTAAGAATCATTCATTTTGTTTCAAATAAGCCAAGAAGAATTAAAATTGAATGAAAGATGACAAAGATATCAACAAATCACTTTTCCATGTTTTACGATAGTGACCCCAAACTTTTGACCGATACAGCATTTTGAGGGGTGACCCCAAACTTTTGGTCGATGACATCAAGGATTAATTTACTTAATAACTTTTTTTCTAGATTTTTTAGCTAAGTTCTGTAAAAAGCAGTTGAAAGCTAATAGAAAATGGGTCATATTACCGCTCTCAACTTGAAATTTGGTCGACCCAACTTCCAGCGACACTGCTGTAAGTTTATATTCATTTTTTAGAAAATTTGGCAACTTTGGGTTAAGTTTACATACAAATTTTTTTGAAAAAAATTCTTTTAAATCATGTTCAAAGTTTCTTTGACTTATTATCTTTTGAATGAGACCTAGGGTTTTGAAATCGGACGCAAATTGGCGGAGATATGGGCCTAAAAAAATGACATGTTTTTGAGGGGGTGACCCCAAACTTTTGAACGGGAGTGTAATTAAATTTAATTCACAAAACAAATAAAACATTTTCGGATACAGCAATTTTCAGGTGTACCGTCTACCCCCGTTGGTTTGACCGACACCTCATTCAAACCAACGGGGCTCATTTTTTAATTTGAACTTCTAGTAACTCTGTGGACATTGAAAAACACACACACTTAATTCAGATTGCCGGGATATCAGCATTTTTCCATTCTTTTGCCGAGATTTGCACAGCCGAGTAATCAGCAAACAACAATTTTGCTGAGATCTCAGCAATTTTGACAGTTTATTGCTGAGCTTCGGCAATCGTTTTGCTGAGAGCCAGCTAACAAATGTCACTTTTTGCTGGGATATCAGCTGATAGTTTTACTGAGCAGACGGCTGTGCGCGTTTTTGCCGAGCCCGCAAATCTGTTTTGAGTGTGCACATATGGTAACCCTTTTTGCCGTTTTGTTTTGATTATGCGTTCCGTTTCACTCCGTTCCATGAGCTGAATGACGTTTGAACCATTTTTAGTTTGAACGATGTGCAGATTAGAGGGGGTCAAATTAAAAAGTGTTCAGATTAGATGCGGTCAAACCAACGAGGGTAGACGGTACTCATAATTAACGATACAGTCCTTATATTAGGTAAAAGAGTATCAATCGAAATTGATGTCACACTCTTTTCGTTAAGGGATCTAGTTTTGCCTGACAAAGAAAAAGCAGAACTTTTCAATCAGAATCCTTTTGGAAATCAAGTTGAATACCATAAAACCTTAAACTTTCTAACTTGCACATGAATAACATGCACTGAACAAACGACCATATCAAACATTGATCACTTGATTCAAAACCCGAACAGAGAAAATAAAATGTTTTCTTATACACAAATAATAACAAAATTATGCTGTAAAAAAACTTAAACGATTTGATGGAATACTATTTTATATGCAATGAAATATGTTATTTTACATGGTGATCGATAGACAGTATCATTAATTTTTATTACGTCTGGTCCATCAAAATGCATGTCATGTGAAAAAGCATTGAGTTATGTTTAAAAACAACAACATATTAACGCATTTTATATTACCTACTAGCATTCTCAACTCATTAAATCCGTATTGCTTTACATACACAACGAGCGCAATCATAAAATCCATACCAAACAAGCATTCTCTTGCGTTCTCTTGCGATCACATGCGTCGAAGCAGCTCCATCGCATCTGCGCACTCATCGCAACTCATCTACTATGTACGGTTCATGCGTTCTGCATATAGTTTCCACAGAGTGTGCTTCGCCGCTTATCCGATCTCTTTTCTCTTTGCATCGCACCTCAGCCACTATGTGCTCAACGTAAGTTGCCACACGAGCTGCGCGAGACGTCGCAGAGCTCAAACTTCTTCTGCGTGAGCATTGCTCATTTCTAGGAATGTGCTACACATCTGCGCTGACTGAGCTGCAAGTTGTAGGCTCTCGGCAGTACAGAGTAGCGCATTGAGGGGCCTCCCCAAGATTCCCGAAGCACTATATGTATTTTGTTCAACGAACTCATATAAAATAGAGTTGTCCTAGAGTAATTGTAATTGGGTTACCAAAAGTATCGAGATTATTTTATAATCGGAAATTTGACTTGAGAATAAATCTAAATCCTAAACTTCATAATTTTTGGTGCACTGACATTATTTTTAGAATAGATTTACATTTTTTGGGGATATTTTCTTCAACATGAGCTGCCATTCTAAAACCATAAAACCGTTTTGTCAATTTATTGATAAATGCAAAACAATTGAAATTAAAAAAAAAAAACAACTAAACGATTCTATTGTTTCTTTAGAAAGGTATACAATATTAAACAATTGGATAGAAAGAACTTTCTTGTGTATTTTGGCGTACACGAATTTCTCAAAAACCTCTTGAAAGTTTTTATTGAATTTCGTAAAGAAATTAAAAACGTTTCATAACAAAACCAAAGATTATTTTTTTCAGAGTAAATTAAACGATGTTTGTGTATCAATAGAAATGTCATTTCATTGATAGTTTAACAATTCAAACACTTATTTGACAATGATTGTGCATGCTTCTGTTGATTATACGATTATATTCTAAAAACACCTACTTAATACCCATCTGGCTCAGTTCGTTAAAGACAGATGTTTTTATGGGAAAGATATGATAATTATTAAAAGAGATATTTAGGAAATTCTGATCAGTTTTGGAAACCGAAAACATCTCGGAGCAATGGTTTTACATATCTATATTTTGGGTTTCACCGACGTTTTGAGAATTTATTGCTACAGTTGCCCCCTAATGACCTAACTTTTTTCATTCAAGTCTTGAAGTACTCGTATAATATTGCAATCACAAAAAAAACAGTAAAAATTAAAAAAAATACGAATTACACAACATTGACAAAAAAATAAATATAAGGTTTACATCTTTAAAATCTTGCTTTTGAGGGCCTACTCTAAAAAGTTTGCCCCGGGCCCCCCGAAGCCTAAATCCGGCACTGGGGACAAGCCAGGCATTGAACCCAGGACCTATTGCATATGAATCCGAAGCGGTTGCCACTAGACCACCGAACCCGTCTTAATTTTCCAAGTAGCCCAGGATTTTTATTTTTCATCTATTTCGATACACATTTTATTTTGATTTTACTTCGAAGGAAAGGTGATTCATGCTATGCGCATCGCTTCGTGCCTTCTGCACTACCTCGCAGTTGCTGATCAACACCGGCTCCGTTTGCTGGTGGGCTACGGACAATTTCTTCCCCTGCATCCAGTTCTCAATAGTGCCTACCGCCTCCGAAGCAAGCATCTCCACTGCTAGTGGGCTTCGTAACCGTGCGGTTAGCGGCGTCAGTCGTCTTCTACACTCAGCCAAATAACCTTAAGATTTCCATAAGGCCCAACTTATGAAACGGCCTTTAAATAATTCATAATGTTTCGGATGAATTTCATAAGGTCACTCTATGACGTAAAATCGTCTCACAGCTTGGCTTTTATTCATGTTTAGCAACATGGTATTCTCAAGCGTCGGTAGCCGTGTGGATAAAACACGGGCTCGGTGATCCCGACGTTCATGGATCGAATCCAGTCCAGCATCATTTTAAGATTTTTTTGTTCTTTTCATAAGTTTATCTTATGAAATTTGTCATAGCAAGCACGATCAATTTTCATAAGGTATTCTTATGTCATCCATAAGAATTAGTTATAGCAAATTTTCATAAGGTATTTCGATGAATTTCGCTAGTTTTTTTCGCTGAGTGTAGTCGTTTCGTAAGCCTCGCAGTGCTTCACTGAAAAAAATCGACACGATCGATTCACGTGTTTTGGCATATGAACTGATTCTAAAATGACAACGTTAGTCTGATGTGTTTTTCTAACGCATTATGTGTTTCCTACACGTCAGATTAATCAGATCCTTAACATGAATTTCGGAACAAAGCCAACATCACCAAATCAAATGTAATTCACTTCAGTATAATATTTCCTACACTTGGTGTTCAATTAGCTTTAACTATGACTGAATCAAACAGCCAAAACAGCGCAATCTCATGTGTGGTACGATTGAAACAAAAGTAATTTCACAAATGAATTTGCGCTACTGTTTTTTCCAAATGCTTTTCAGAATTGGTGACACATGACCAACGAAAAAAAAGTCAAACGTGTTTCATCATGGCCAACCAACGACAGAACCGTCAGCCATCTCATTTACTGGAGAAATTTCAGCTGAGCTACAATAAATTTTAAGCATTATATTTGAAATGTATTTTATGTATATACAGGTTTACATTTAATTTTTTGTCATAATTTAGACGTATCCAGTGTTGACAGAGTGGGCGGCGCAGCTGGTGAAGCATTTTAAAAGTACCTCAACCTCGTTTTTATGGTATGTTAAGAATTTTTCAAACAAAGCCTAAGATTTAACTAAATTGTTTTTAAATTATACATTTTTCACAGTATAATGTACCGCCTGCCTGGAATTAGCAGCTCATCAACTCACTAAGGTCATAAAGGTAATTCATCTAATGAATTGTAGACTGAATTCAGCATTAAGTTCTTTCTAATCTGTTTCTAGGAAAAATAAACACGAAAGAACTCGGATCGGCAAGCCACTCTCAAATCGGACCCAAGAGTATTTGCGCAAAACAACAATATAGTTTATTACAATTACAAACATTGATTTTTTGAATAATACGGAGTTTTTATCGAATTATATAAAACGAAGCGCTTTTGTTTTGCGCGAGTTCTTAGTTTTGCTTTTACGGTTTTAATTTGAATTGCAAAAGATGTTTTTTTGAAGGTGATTTACTTTCAACACATCATTTGCAATTCTAAACTACAACCGCGATGGTAAAACTATGAGCTCGCGTGAAATAAGAGCGCTTTGCATTGTATTTATTACTAGAGGACTAATGGGCAGCATATGGTGAAATTCATGTGCATCAAAACATGAAATTTGTGTATTCACAAGTCGAATTCAATAAGATCGAAAAGGTACTTTCATTGGTACTTCCATCAAATTCCATATGTATCTAATTTAAATTTCGTGTGAGATACACATTCGAATCGTGTCGATTGTTTTTAGATCGGTGAAAAAATAATGCTGGTGATTCTATATGTTTCACACGTGATATTCACAGGTTCTACAATTTGCGCAAATCTATATGTAAAACACATTACTCGGACGTGTAAATTTTTTTGAGTGTACTGTCATTGCCGCTCCAGTCGGGGAAAACTTTTCGTCAAACGGAAAATTCTCCATTGGGCCACTGGGTGTTATGTGTGTTATCCGTTGTCTTGTGATAGTGTAATGTTCAGTCTGTGCAGCCTCTGGCTGAAGACGGTGTAGTGTCTTTAATTTAAAGTAATGACTCGCCAACTACAACCAGCGCCAGCGTGATGTCGTCCGCAAACCCAACGATCTTAATGCCTGTCGGTAATTTCAGTGTCAGCACCCCGTTTTACATTGCGTTCCACAACGTCAGACCAAGAATAGATCCTGTGGGACGCCCGCGCTTACCGGAACGTTCATCTGTCCTGCACTGGTATTGTAGTACAGGGTCCGGTTGTCGAAGTAGCTACCACAGACAAACAGACGTAACACTTGCAAAATTTCCATCGACCACGCTTTTAACGATCATTTTAAATTTTCATAGTTGTAGCTTTCACAACCAGAGGCGCGCGCATCGTTTTTCTATGCGTTTGACGTTTCACACTAGCGCCTTCTGTTGACGATATGGCACAACACAGTGATTCGTGCAACTTTTCCACCAGGTGATGGTAGTGTGAACTGGGCGATGGATTTCCATGAAAATCGTTCAAGGTGTTACGTCTGTTTGTGTAGCTACTGAGAATCCTGCAGAGGTAGTCAGGAACCTTCATCTCGTGCAGCGATAGCTTATCAACTTGCGCTGATAAATGCGTTTTTGCAATTACGTTATGAAAAGTCCTACTTTTTAGTTGGCGAATTCTATGATGAAACGGCCTACTTTTCTGTATTGATGTAAAGGTGCTGAAAAGTACTACTTTTCGGCACTCTTTAAAGTGCTGAAAAGTAGCTTCGGTCGAAATACATATCTGTCAAAGGATGCAAATTCTTAGTGGAATTCAAAGCAACAGTACTTAACCCGATTTTCTTTTTATTTATCGAAAAGTTAAAAAATAACCACGACGGTGACCCATTTAAAATTTGATAGACGAGTACTTATTTGTAACAAAATACAGTATGCAGCCAAATCATTGCGAACAAAAAATAATTATGGAACTGCCAAGACTATCCCTGCTCGGGAGTAGGGTTATTTTTAACCGGACGCAAAATAACTATCTAAGTGTCATATTTTAAATAAAAGTTAAACGAACACGCGAAATGGTTCACAGCCTTAAAAGCCTCTGCTATTTCCTTTTACTCTCCCCTATAAACGCCTTCTGCTCGCTGGAACGAACAAGCGAAACGGTACACAGCCTAAGCAGGTCCCTGGGGGTTTCAGAGAGTACCATAAGATCTCAGAAGGCGTTGCAAGAGGGTTTCAGAGGCGTTTATGGGATATCGTTATTTTGACTCTGCGACTGAAATTGAATGTATATGACCTTATTGTTCACTGCTCTTTTCAAAATGTGAGTTCCAAACTTAAAAAATGTAATGTATATTAATCGTCGAAAACCCCTCGCAGAGTAAATTTCTGGCTACGCTACTGACTAGGAGGTGTTAGAGGTGTTTCATAGGCCTGAGTATTGCCAACCTTCCAGATTTATCTGGGTTTTCCTGATTTTAAGGTCCCATTTTGTAAAAATCAGGAAGATATTTTTTTGCGGAATTTCTAAGGTTTTGCTCGGAATTTTAAGGTTTTTCCATATCATCCAGGCATTTGCAGCCAAATTTTACAAATCATCCACATTTTTCGAAAATCGACCTAGCGCCCCTGCCCAGAGGGGTACCAGGAAATCTCAGGGGCGTTTCAAGTGGGCCCCAGGGGGATCCAAGGGGTACCATGAGGTCTTATGGGTATTTTAGGGGGTCTCAGGGGCATTTAAGGGGATATCGGGAGGATTAGGGAGGTCTCAGTGGCGTTTCAGGGCTTCAGGGGATCGATGTGGCGCTTCAGTGTTTCGGTCTCATGGGGGTTCCAGGGGGTTCCACAGGATCTCAATGGCATTTCAAGGCTCCCAGGGGGTTTTATCTGGAGCTCTCAATGGTGTGTCCGGGGGTCTCAGGGGCGTTCCAGGGGTTCTCAGAGGCGCAGAGGTCTCAGGGGGCTCCCGGGTAGTGCCAGAGGGTCTCAAGGGCGTTTCATTAGATCTCAGGGGCGTCTCAGAAGGTTGTCACCTCTCTGCAGAGGGCGGCGCATGGGACTAGGAGACAAAATTAGATAAATTAAAGCGATTCCTGAGACTATCCCATTTTCTTGAGCTACAGCAAGAACCAGGTTCTAGAAAAGCGGAATCAATGCTGAACGAACGATCCATCCCAAACCAAGATTGAAATCAAATCACACATAAAATATGTTCTGGGGCTAAAGACCACCGCTGCTTTGCATGCAGTGAGCATTTCCACACCACGACATCACCAGTCACCAATGTTTTAGGAGGTCTCAAGAGCACTTGTGGGAGGCTCAAAAGGGTGAAAACGTGACATGGGAGATCACCGAACTACGTTCATGTAGGGATTTTTGTTATACTACTTTACGGGTTTGGGCCGAAGGGTTTCAGATTGTCATGAAACTTTTACCACAGGCGGGATTAATGGATATATGAATAAAAAAATGAGAAAAATTCAGGGCCGCCTGTTTTCCCGGAAAACTTAGGTGGATTTTTTTGTTTTCCCCTGACACTACTTACTTTGAAAAATCATAACTCAAGAACGAAGCATCGTAGAAACAAAGTTTTTTCATGAAAATGAAAGCAAATTTTCTCAAGAATCCAAGAAAACACGAACTGGATTTTTTTTTACAAAATTTTCCACAGTTGAGAAAATTTGTTTTTATATATTGTTTGTTATTACACAGCGCAACATTTTTTTGTCTCAAGAGCAAACTTATGTGTCTCTGACAGTTTTTGGGCCGCTGAATCCGAATCCGGGCTCAGATTTGCTCCAGCACGTCACAATTTTGAGATATATCTCAATTTCTACGGCAAAATCTGCGATTTTGGGCTTTTTTGACTGCCTGCCACGAGGCATGGAAATATTTTTTTTAAGCAATCAAAAGGTAAATTGGTCAATTAACATCTAAATTATTGACTCTTGCAAAATATTTCGTTCTACCAAATCAAATTTGAAAGATTTAAGCATTTTATGTCAGCATGACTTGCATGCAGCTTTTGGTGGGTGACTTGTATGGGAAATATCATACCTAATACGATCAACGATCAAAAACGATCAAATCTGACTAATACATGTCAATGGTTGCTACTCCGTTATTGATCTGAGCTGAGCTGGTACCAATTGCACTGAGATCCAAATGAATAAGGGCTGGGACACTCCACTTATTCTCAACGTGCAATTCTAGCAGCTCATACATTTTGGATCAATACCGGCACCGGCCACGTCCCTATAGTCAGTTGGGAAGGGAAAGGAATGTTAGAGTGTGCTGGTTGTTGCTACTAAAGACCCAGATCACCTCTGCATCCCCACATCCAGCACGGACTGGGGTATTTGTTAGACGGAAAGGAGATCTGGGAGTCGCCGTTGGGTCGGTGATGCGCTCAAACTTAGGGGCTGTATACTTATCTTGCGAGGATATAAAGTCTTTGTTATGATTCTGATATTATAAATCATTTTGCATCCATATTGTTATCAATAACTTTTCGATTTCAAAATTTGTTAATGAAACATTGTTATTAAATTGTTATGGAACTAGCAAAATTTGTTATTTACTGGTCTATTAGGGTCATTTTTTTGTTATGATTTATATTTATTCCCTTCTGCTCGGGGGAATTACTATCTCATGAACATTTTTTCGAAAATTTTCCACGAGTTCCGACATAGTTTTACCGGATTTCCTTTATGAATTCTCAACGGTCGAAAAATTTTTTACAGTTCATTTTTTATTCATTTTTTATTCTCGAGAAACAAAAAACTTTGTTTCTACGGTGCTTCGCTCTTGACTTATGATTTTTTCAAAGTAAGTAGTGTCAGGGGAAAACAAAAAAATCCACCTGAGTTTTCCGGGAAAACAGGCGGTCCTGATTTTTTCTCATTTTTTTTATTCAAATATATATGAGTCCTGCCTGTGGTAAAAGTTTCATGAAAATCTGAGGCTTTTCGGCCCAATTTTTGCGATAAAAAATCCCCATGTCGTAAGGCAATAGGATGCAAATGGGTCTACAAGCGGAAGCAGGATGAGACTGGTCAAGTAGCAAGATGCAAAGCCAGACTAGTGACCCAAGCATTTTCTTAAAAGATGCTGGTGTACCATGAGAACTTAAAAAAGCTTTTCTGGACACCAAGCGCTGGATTCAGTTGGTGTTGCTCGAAAACTGGCAAAAGGAATGGACACAATCCAGTAGAGCATATCTGAGGGACGTGAAACAAAGCATAGACACGTGGAGCGATCTCAACTCCATGAGAGACCAGACAATCATCTCCCGGCTACGGACCAGGCACACTAGGATGTCCCATGATTTCGGAGGAGCTCGTTTTCACCGCGCCTGTGAGATCTGCGAGTGCGGTTTAGACAACTCGGTGGAGCATTTTATTTGCATCTGCCCTGCATACTAGGGCCCCAGGCAGCTGACCGCGATTTCGAGTAGTATCCGCGAGGCCCTTGGTGATGAACCATCAACACTCGCGGCGTTGTTACGCTTCATTAAAGACGCCGGGCTTTATTTTAAAATTGAAGTGTGCATTATTTTGGCATTATTCCGTGTTAAGTTCTAATGGTCCCCAATCCTGTTTTTATCTATGCACTTGCTTGTTAATTTCTCTATGTGAATTTACGGATTTTTTTCGTTTCTTTTTGTAGTTCCACAACCGTCACTATATGGAAACCTTTTTTGTCTTTTAGTTTGTTTTAAGCTGTTTTTGTGTAGTGCATAACTGTACTCTGTTCGAATAACGCCATGTGAATTAGTTTTAAGAACCACCTCTGTAGTCTTTTCAGGCGAGCCCTTCTGGCTCGTCCTGTTTTTCATGACCTGGGATGAACCTGCAGAAAATCCCTGAATAAAAAAAAATAAAACAGCTTACCTATACGGAGAGCTACAGAAGGCGATCTACATGAAACATCCTCCAGGATTCAATAACAGCAATCACAACAAGTAACGGGATCCACAAGATTGGTGACATATTCAGGAAGTGGGGTTTCGCAGCTCAACAACTGATCCTTGTCTATACGACAGGTAACAAAGAAATCCAAAATGTATCTCCTGATCTGCGTCAATGATATAGTCGTGGTTGTTCAAACGGTGTCCTAGCACCGTGCTTTGGTGGCAGCACTGAGGGGGAGTTGAACTCCTCACGGAGTTAAGAAATCTTCATTTTTTCTGGGCACTGCTTTTGTGGCGCAAAAGTGCAATAATACACCAATCAATTCATTGTAACATTTGTATTTGCAAACCAAATCCCATCATTAATTGCATTCACAATTAGAAAAAAAATCACCGGCTTCGGTGATATTTAACTGAAATCTCAACCATTATTTTTGTTTTACCGTAAATATTCGGTAAAGTTAGCAACTTTTACCGAACTTCGTTAGAGTTCGACAGGTAAAAATAACATTTTACCAAAATTTGGCAATATTGAAAAAAAATTTCCGAACGCGAATAGCGTTGCTGATTCAACCTACCTACTTCAGTAATCTAATCTAATCTAATCTCACACTAACGCAGCCATTACTTGAATGCATCCTGGATTCAAGTCTATCATTTTTCTTGTCTAACGGCCAGGCCAACTGCGCAGCATGTACCGCAGAGAAGATTTCAAGGGATAGAACGATTTCAACATAGTCAATATTTGAAAACATTCTACACCTTGAAATCGAGGGGAAAGATGGAAGCATGGACCTCCCGTACCAAACGCTTCCAGATAACGATGTAGATATTTAAACATGTTTGCATTGCATATTTTAATATGGTGATGTGTACGGTGATTTGCTAAAAAAGATTGATTAGTGCGCCTAGATTGGTGGTAAGATTCACTGAAAACAGAATAAAGGATTAAGTAATAAATACAGAATAAGGCATAAGTGATACGCTCGTTACAGTTACTATTTTTCAAAAATGGCATTATACTATGCAGTATGACCCATAAAAAATGCAACAGTTTTCAAAGTCATCGTTCCCCTACTTCGAACTGATTAACCTCGCATGTATCTATTGGATAGTATAGTAGAGCCACTAATCTTATAATGGCAAAGGAACATAGACTGATTCCATGCAAATACCTTCGGAAATATAACGTTGAACATATGGATGTCGAAATCGTCCACGCGCCAGAGGCCGTTTTTTAAGGATATAATTTTCTTTCAATTGCTTTCAATCACATTCAATCAAATTTTATTTTCAAAATAGTACTTTTATGGCTGGATAAGGTCTTCAGGAGTTGGTTGGTTCGTCGGACAAGCACGAAAAAAATATTAACTTATAAATTAAGAGACATTTTGTGAAAATTGAATTATTTGACAAATGATAATTTTTAGAAAATATTATGTTTTAAGCATGAAATTGTTTTTAAGTACATAGTATTTGTACCTATCATAAAGGTAGGTATATATGCCTTCATCGACAGAAAAATGTTTTGAAAAATGTTCTAACAGTGTTAAGTTTTTTATTAATTTATCTTAAATACGGTTTTTAATATGTAGCACCTTTTTTAGTTTTTGTTTCCTAAACATTTGAAATTATTTTTAAAATATTTTTCAAACATGGGCGTATTAAAGAGTACATATTTCTTCATGGTTTCCATGTGTTTAAAAGTTTTTATCTTAGCTCATTTTGCTTTGAAAATTATAGGAAAACTTGATTTTATTTAGAAATTGTTAACAATTATAAGGTATCCCATATACGTAACCAATGAATATTTTGACAAAAATTTTAGAGATCCTGTATGACAATGACCTCCTTGTTGTATCCTAATCCAAAAAAGCTTAATTCATTGGGATTATTTCATTAAAAATCATCAAATACTGCAAAAAAAATGGAATGTCGCATTTTTTTATGGGTCATACTGTAAAATGACCTGAATCTCCCTGAAACAAAAGGTTTATCAGCAGTTAATACAAAACATAAATTAAAACACGAACATTACAAAAATACATCAAATTTTAATCTGGAATGCTACCACTTTAGGCAGTAAAATAGTAAGATTAAAATTTGATGGAATGTGGTAGATCTTACACCGTAACGCACCGTTCTAAGGTGATCTACCCACGTTACGGGACCAACTTACCTAATTCAGTAATGTTCACAAAAAGATGTTCCAGTGTAGCAAGTGTTTGAAATTCGGAGTACGAGATCATCATACTCATTTTGTATTTCATACACCTTCAGTGAATGTTTGAGTCAACGACTACGACTACGACGAAGACGACACCGCCTCATATTCCCAACAAGCGATGATGTATGAATGAGGAATCGTTTTTCCTCTCAGCTGAAGCCCAGAGGCAAAATACTTTCAAGATCTATGTCAGAGCGAACCCCTGTGTGGTCCCATTCACCTTCATCGTTCATTGCTTCCGGCCGCCGTCCGTCGATCCTCTACCACACGAAGCCGACGAAGGCACAGCTGAACGACGAAAATCTCCTTCCGCCGACGCCATCCATTCTAGAGCAAAGGGGGCATCACTTATCCAAATTTGACTCTCCCATATCTTCAAGTTCATATCTTCTGATACAGATGGTTCGTCCTTGCAGCTGTGCTCCCACTGGTTGAACTGGCTAGGTGGGACGATGGAGGAAATGTGTACCATAAATCCGATACACACACATGGCTTAGAGTTATCCGAGAATAGATCCGGTGAAACTTCTTTTAGCAGCGTTCTGTCTCGAATGGGGCGTAAGTTCATATTGCAATGGCATGGTCTACTGCTGGAATCTGGTGATAGTTGGACTACATATACTGCTAGAACTAAGGGGGAACACTGTATAGGAAAGTGACTCTCTGTTTTGTTTTTTTTTATGAAATCTGGTGAGAAAAAAATGAGAAACGAAATGAACGATGAATACCTTATGATAAGCTGTGATGATCCTGTGACGTATGATACACAAAATTTCACAGAATATGTCATGACAATTTAAAATTCGATTCGTCCATGAATGGAAATTCAGATTACGGAATATTCTGGATACCCTTTGAAGAATCCAATAACGAAATTACGAGCTTCAATGAAGAATCCATTCCCATACGGTGTGCTAACACCCACTAAAGAACTTCTTCCACCAAATGATGCCAATGTCCTGTTGGCACGTTGAATCCTCGTTCGGATTCCACCCCTCCGTCGTTTCTCGACAATGTGCGCCATCAAATCAACACATGTTTCCATCTACCGACGACGACGGCGGAATCCACCGGAGATCTTGACAGCCCCCAAAGATACGCCCGCCTCTGATTCTTCCATTCAGCACACCACCGGCGACGACCAGGATTTCCACGACGACGATGACGATGGCGACAATGACGATAGGGTAATGGTATAAATTTGAAAATATGACTCAATTTATCTTATTCTTCTTTCGTCTACTCTCGTGACTTTTGATTATGGTGTGTTTTTTTTCTTCTCCGCTGCCGCCTGATCCGTGCTGTATCGCTTGAAACAGCTTTTCTGTTTTGTGGTGTTTTATTCTACAAGTACAGTGTTTCCCAAACTCTTCAATATTTCTCGCATTATGGGATTAGAAAATAAAATCTTGTTAATTTCTTAATATTTACTCAGGGTAGTGCCAAGTGGAAATCATAATGTTGAAATCCCGACTAGAAAATTACATCAAGTTTATATCATATTGTGATGATATTTCTTTTTTCAATAATTTATTATGTTATAAACTAAATGCAGGATAATGTTAAAATAACTAAAATTGTAACATAAAGTACACTGGTCTAAACAAGATAACAACCCTTTTTTGTAATAATCAGATCAAAATTATAACAAGATCCGTTTCCGGTTTCAGTTGCAATTCGTCCATTCGTAATGACATAATGACCATTTGACCTATTAAGTTTCAGCCTAATAATCTTCGGTCTAATGACCCAGCATCAGATCCACCAGATATAAGTTCAAAATTAGTTCAGATTAGTCCAGAAATTTATTCGTTAAATTTCTTCAAAGATTCCTCTAAAATTCCAATTAGGGATTTCTCCCAGTGGCGTCTCGTAACCTCACTTTTTACCTGTTCAACGACCCTAAAACTTGCATTTGCGGAGAATTTATGATCAGAATCAAATTGAAAATGGACGAAAACGACTCTGTTCAAAATTTTCTACAAATTACAAGCCAATATGATGAGAAAATTCAAGATTTCACGTTCGTTGAACAGGTATATTTGAGGTTAGGGAATTGCCACTGATTTCTCCAGAAGTTCTTTAGAGATCTCTTCAGGAATTATGTCAGAGATGTCTCCATTAGTTCCTTCAGAGATTCATCCAGGAGGATTTAGAGATGCCTCTAGGAATTTCATCTTGGATTTTTTTTTCAGAAGATTTCTCAGTTATTACTACAGGGTTTCCTTCAGAAATTACTCCACAAGTTCCTTCAGGTATTTTTTAAGGAGGTTTCGGGGATGCTTCCAAGAGATCCATCAGTTATTCATCCAGAAGATCCTTCAGGGATTCTCAAAAGAGGTCCTTTAGTGATTAATCTAGGTGTTCTTTCAAGGATTCCTTCTGAAGTTCCTTCGGGAATTCTTACAGGAGTTCCTTTAAGAATTGGTCCAGGAGTTCCGTCACAGATTCCTCCAGCAGTTACTTCGAGGACTTCCATCAGGGATTTATCCTGGATTTTCTTCAGGGATCTTACTAGGAGTTCTTTCAGGGATCGCTTCAGGAGTTCCATCATGGGTTCCTACAGGAGTTCCTTCTGGTATCTCTTCTGGAGTTTCCTTACTCAAGCAGCATTTTTAAATCGAGTAGATTTCAAGAGGTTATGAACAGCATTATAAAACCAAAATTAGTTGATGAAGAGGAACCAGGGCTTGTTAGGGGAATATCTGAAGGTAAAAAGAAAATCGTGTTAAGTACTGTTTCTTTGAAACCCACTAAGAATTTGCATCCCATGACATATACGTATTTCGACCTCAACTGTAAGGTCGTCTTCAGTGTCTTGTAGTCGAGTCAAATACAAGACACTAAGGACGACCTTACAGTTGCTTTTTGGCAAACTTTTTGCTAAAAAATCTAGAAAAAAGTTATTAAGTAAATTAACTCTTGATGTCATCCACCAATAGTTTGGGGTCACTCCTCAATATGATGTATCGGCCAAAAATATGGGGTCACTTTCGTAAAACATGGAAAAGTGATTTGATCTTCGTGATCTTCGTCATCTATAGTTCAATTTTATTCTTTTTTGCTCATTTCAAAGATAATTGACTAAATTTACGTTTGATGTCTTCAATTTAACGTAATCAACGATTGTTATATATAAAAATATTATGTAAAGTTAACACATTTCACCACATTTCAAAAAATTGAGGCAATTTCACGTTAAATTTGAGTATGTAAATTTTAACAAATATGTGTGGTTCAACCCAATGGTAGCTGAACAGTGAGAGTCAAAGCTGAACAATGGTTGGTTAATGGTGACATTAGCTGAATAATCCGTATGCTGAACATCTAGTTGAAAAGTAGCTTGTTGAGTTTACAAAGTATCTTTTGTTCAGCTTATCATCGTATGCTGAATATGATATTCGATAGAAGATTCTCCAACTTCTCTATATCCATTTATCCAGCCTTTCTGAAATATTGAAAGTTATGCGCTAGAATTTTTTTATTCAGCCTTTAATGATAATAACAAACTATCAGTGAGAAAGTTGCGCGGATCATAATAATTCACAAAAATGGATTGTAAAACTAAAACTTTCAAAAGAAAAGGAATGGTACTTATTACCGCAATTTCAAAAACAAGACGTGAGAAATGTGAAAAAGTGTTGAAGGCCATATTTTCTGAAAATGAAGAAAGGGATTTTGTCGTCTTCGATCACCGAACGATGGATTGCGAACCTGCTGTGGAAGTTACACTATCGAAAGGTTATCCGTACAGAATATATAAATGATAAAGAATTGCTTGACCAAATATTACATTTGTATATTTAATAGGCATCAACGGTATTCCTGATGTTAAACAATTACCAGGGGGAGAATCGGTCGGTCCCAGTGACGCGGTCAGTGATGAGGACTATGGTAAGTATTGAAGGTGACGGTATAAATCGATCGTATGGCAGAGGCGCTCGACTGTGAACCAAACCTCTACAATGAAGAACCAAGAGAACCATTACGGAAATGGGCAATTGAACATAACATAAGGCATCAAGCCTTAAAAGATCTCTTACGGCTTATAAAACACCAATATCGAGATAATGATCTGCCTTCCGTTCCACGAACATTACTGGCCACGCCTCAGAACACGAGCAATTTCATCAAGGACATTCCAGGTGGAAGATACTGGCATCAAGGCTTGGAGCGTTGTTTGAAAAATTGTACCATTTTGAGGACGGGGCTGACGACCGGTCTTTGATGAGCGTTGTGGCATTTTTGTCTGGCCACATCAAGACGCTTCCGTTGACTCAACGTTGAGTCACAATAGATCTAAAAACAGGTCGCAGTGACTTATATACCCAACAAGGAATAAAAAAAAAAAACGTTGAGGCACGACAGAGATGAGGGTTTTTCCGCGTTCTACCGTTTCGACAACGGCGAAACAACCAGCGTTCTCTAAAAATAGATAGCAGAAACTTGTTATCCACACCGTGGAATAATAATTATGAATATTTACCTGTATTTCTGTTCATTTTCTCTGACTGCAGCGGTGTTTTACGATAACCGTACCGAGAACTGAACTGTAAACATAACAATGATGTTTTGACAGCTAATCAATGCATTCGTAACAAAGCACTTCCATCGCTTATTCAACTTCAACACAGCCTTTGTTCATAATTGTTCAAACTTTATTCAGACACGACGGTATCTAGCTTGTTCTTTCACAAATCACTAAGCTCGTACCATTTCAGGTGGAGCAGATGCTAAAGTAAGTGACTATGAATCAATGCACCGAAGTTCGATTCTCAATTATAATCTTCATTTATATATTTCAATTTCAGCAACTATGAACTACTATTCTACATCTAGACCAAGAGTCCTGGCAATTCTGGCATAAATTCTGTGGGACTAATTCTGATTTTTTTTTAGTGCTATGTGATGATTAATTGCTGAACTAAAGATGATTAAGCGACTCAAAAGCTTCACCTGATCCTTGTCTGTACTATAAATAGAATCATAAATCATTCCCATTTGTTGAATAATTGCTGGCTAAAGACTGAAAAGCGTTCTTCGCTCGGATATAAGCGCTTCTTCAACCTTAATCGAGCTTCATGGAGAGCTCAAATCAACTTATGGTTGGATAAAATCACCAAAATTGGGTGTTTAAGAGCTGAACAAATGTTTACAGTTCTTTTTCACAGCTTTTGTTCAAATTAAGGCTGATTAGTATAAGTTAGAGAAGCGCATAATCAACATCAAATTGTTACCTGGGAATGTCTTTGCAGTAAGTACCATTTATTATGTTTCGAATAAGCCAAAAAGAATTAAAATTGAATGAAAGATGACAAAGATATCAACAAATCACTTTTCCATGTATTACGATTGTGACCTCAGACTTTTGGCTGATACATCATTTTGAGGGGTGACCCCAAACTTTTGGTCGATGACATCAAGAGTTAATGTACTTAATAAGTTTTTTTTCCATATTTTTAGCTAAGTTCAATGAAACGCAGTTGAAAGCTAATAGAAAATAGGTTATATTAACGCTCTCATCATAAAATTTGGTCAACCTAATTTTCAGCGACACTGCCGTAAGTTTATGTTCATTTTTGCGAAAATTTCGCGGCTTTGGGTTAAGTTTACATATAAACATTTTTGGAAAGGTTTCATCTCAATCATGTTCAAAGTTTCTTTGACCTATTACACTAGTTTACAGCATTTTTGAACTCGGTAAGCTGATGATCATTTTTGGTGTAGAATCATGCCCTGAGTTCGAAAACGCGAAGGAAAAAAATTACAGTAGAGCGGAAAATTTTTCGACTTTCCATACAAGGTTGATGATTTGAAATCGATTTTTGTTCTATTTTTAAGCAACGTCGCTCACTTCACACACCTCATTCTCCGTAATCAATGCTCCGATTGAGCTGAATTTTTTACTGTAACTCGCCTACATATGATATGTCAAATAAACGTCGAGAAAGAATTTTTAACTTGGTTTTTTCTTATTGAAAAAAATACATTTCTTCAAAAAAATTAGGGAATTTTGCTAAAATTTAAGAAGATCGTCCCTAAAACTCGCCAATATCTTGAATTTCATCAATCTGACGCAAAACCTGTATTCAGATGACCGAATGGTATTGTATTCAGCTTTTAATTTATGGAAAAAGATTTAAAATTGGTTGAACAAAACGCAATATATTTGAATTTTAGTAAATTACATATTTTGAAAAGTTGCAGAACTCGATATTGAGCTAAATCTCAAAAACTGTTCTACTTTAAATTTTTTGAAGGTCGGTTTCGAAATCAGCACTAAATTGTGCTTCAAAAATTTTGGTCGTTGACAGAAGTTCACGACTTTCGTTTTATTTTGTAAACTTGTGTTATCTTTTGAATGAGATCTAGGGTTTTGAAATCGGACGCAAATTAGCGGAGATATGGGCCTAAAAAAATTACATGTTTTTGAGAGGGTGACCCCAAACTTTTGATCGGGAGTGTATACAGAAAAAAGTGTTTGCGGAATAACTACTAAATCAAGCCAAACATTTCAATAGGTGCTATCTGCATTTGAGAGGCTCTCTTTGCTCACTTTCTCTTTTAATTATTGCAATGTAATGTTACACTTTTCAACTATTTTTGCAGTACAAATTAAAAGACGATTGTTTTGACCATCGTTCAATGCAAGGAGACAATCATAATACAAATAAACAGCTGTGATTTTAACGAAAGAGAGGGAAACCAAAGAGAGCCTCTCTTCTGCAGATAGGACCTTTAGACATAGACATGTTTGGCCTGAAATCACTTTAAATGCGGCAAGGTTTACCCACAGTTGACAGACACTGTTCTAGCAGAACGTCTCATCGAACAACCCGGGTACACGAACTTTGATCTGATGGAACGATTTGAGGGCGGCCCGCTGCCGCGCCCCGGTGATGACGATGGGGAGTTGTGCGTGCACGCGACATCAAGACCGGGGTGACCGAGCAACAGTTCAGAAAAGTTCTGATACGGAAAATTCAATCTCTGCCAACCGCCGCCCCGTCCGCCCATCCAGCTCGCCGAATGGGAAATCGACGGTGAAACAGACAGACAGTGATTTCTTTTCTCGGAAGACTCGGCTGCTTGGCTTCTACTTACCGACCTATACTTTTCTGCTTTTTTCCGTCGTTTTCCACATCGTATAGCCAGCCGGTCGCTTTGATTCGTGGGGATTGGAGGTTGAGTGGAGGGTGTCAAGTGGGTAAACGGAAACAAAATCAATGAATTCTCAACGCCTTTTCATTGATTTGTTTCGGCTTAACAGGATCAAGTGGGATTATGGTGATAATGCGCTTAAGACACTATAGGATTCTTTTGTGTTTTGTGTCTTGTTAACATATTTTGATCTTAACGGTTTTTCAATTCTCTTTAAATTGTTAAGACAAATGAATTGCCGAAAAAATATTGAGATAAGAATT
The DNA here is from genome assembly GCF_035046485.1 of Aedes albopictus. Lineage (NCBI taxonomy): Eukaryota > Metazoa > Arthropoda > Insecta > Diptera > Culicidae > Aedes > Aedes albopictus. The sequence continues at coordinate 159,149,673 of NC_085137.1, forward strand.
TTGTTTACATTTCAGGTTTTCATCATGAATCGCAACTAAATCGGTAAGTAATAATGCTTCTCGTTGAGTTACAAATATTGTGCAACAATATTGTTATTTTTAAGTGTATCCCGAGATGTCAGATCTGCAATTTTTCTTGGATATACATAATTTTCTGTAGGAGATAAAGAGAATGATTTCTGCATGACGTCATCGTGCATTGGAGTATGGGGCAGCATCACACTATCAACCTTGTCATTACGCTTACTGTTACTGATGCTTGCTAGGGGAAGGGCAGGCAAGGAGAATAATATATCATCGTTTGTTCACATCCCGTAGATAAATTTTGAAAAAAAAAATCCGACACACTAACATCGTACAATAGATCGACATTCCAAACTAAAAATATATATGAGTGTAGAATTAGCAACTAGTTAAAATACACAAAAATAAAAACCAAAAAAAAAAAACTAAAAATATAACAGATGGCTCTTTTTTCGTGTGGTAGTAAAATTAAATTTTGTCGGTCATGAAGGTGTCCCGGAATATGAAGTAAACACAAAAAGTTGCCTTTCCAAACCATTCTTGATCACTATTCACTAAATTTTAACAAAACTTTCCCGTTTTCCAAATATTAACGTTTTTCGCGATTTTTTTCAATACGATTTGACAGATTCTGACCACCATGCTTCCGTGAGCTTGAGGTGAGAATTTGAGAAATTTGACAACCGAGAGTAGCACAGACGATAGATTGAATACAAGCGATAGTGTCGCCGCCAAGCTGTCAGTGCTGGAAGCTAGATGCTACACTATCCTCGATGTGCATCCCTGAAACCTCCAAGCTTTTAATTCCAATAACGGCATCGGTCACGTCGTTACGGTTATCGAGGAAAGGAAGGAATGTTAATGTCACCATATACCGTTACAACTAAAGACCAAGAATACCTATCCATCTTCATGGATCCTTCATCGCAGAAGGAGCTTTTGTTAGTGGGAAGGGATAGAAAGTTGCATGTTTTCGATACATTTAGGTGTGATCGGTGTGAGGGCTCATTCATATATTACGTAATGCAGAACTTGACAATTTTAGACCCCCTCCCTCCCCCTATGGGAATATTTGAACGAACCCTGACCTGCAATGCGTAATTCCGATGTTCCGGAAGAAATGCAAATGATGTCTGTCGACATCTGAAATTACAAAATCTTCAAAGATTCTAAAAAAAAACTCAGACAACGTCTTCAGCCAGAGGCTGTACAGACTGAACGAAACTAAACACTAGACAAGGGACACACAGAGCATGTACCAGTGGATACGAAGAACAAACTATTCACTCGAAAAGTTTCATCGCCCGGATCGGGAATCGAACCCTCACCCCACAGCATGGCGCGGTTAGAAACCTGGTGACCCTAAACTGTTGGCTAGGAGGCTCCACAATACAAAACCTAACATACTCAAAATTTAAAGTTGTGTTGACGGACTTCACAAAGTGTGTTTGAAAAATTCATAAAAAAAATATATGTTTACGATTGTCGCAGTAATGCTGTATGAATAGTGAATACTGTTGAAAAACTATTTTGCTTCAGTTTTGCTCAAACAGCATCAAATTAGAGAAGGAATCATAATACCCACGCTTTTTGCACCTTTTCATTGCAGAAACGGAGAATTGACCTTCTCACTATACAAAAATTCAGCTCATTACTACAAATGTAGTACTTCGCCGACCTGTCCTATTATGTGAAAAATGACCGTGTAAACGAAAAAAAAAGTTCATTCCAAAAATTTCAGCAGTTGAAGCTTATAAAATAACCTTCTCAAAAATATGTTTTTGAAAATTTTCCACGAATTCGGGCATATTTTTTCTGGCTTTTTTTACGAATTTACTCAACTGTGGAACATTTTGTGGAAAACTTTTTCCGGTTCATATTTTTTTTATTCCTGAGAAAATTTTCTTTTATTTTGTATAAAAACTTTGTTTCTACGATCATTTCTTGTTGAGTTATGATTTTTCAAAGTAAGTAGTGTCAGGAAGGGGAAAAAATCCACCTAAGTTTTCCGGCGACCCTTAATTTATTTTGAGCCCTCTCTCTCTCTCTTCTTGGCGTAACGTCCTCATTGGGGCAAAGCCTGCTTCTCAGCTTAGTATTCTATGAGTACTTCCACAGTAGGCCGTCCCTATTTTTGCAAAAGTTGAAAATGTTAAAAGTTCAATATTGCAAAACGATCGTTTTAGCTAAAAAACCATCATGACAAAATTTGAAGTCCGTATCTCAAGGCTAAGTGGTCCCCCACGGGGCCTAAAGTTCTCAAAAATTGTATGGGGTCAAAAAAATCATGAAATTTTTTCGACGAAAAAATTACACTATTCTACTAGAATCGGTGATTTTAGGACCCTAAAGGGCCAAAAATTGGCTCAGAATTGCGATATCTCTTTCCGTTTCTGAGTTATTGACGAAAAACTACCTAAAATTGAACATTTTGACCATTTTTTTAAATCCCTGAGTAAACCTGCCATATTTTGTACGATAACTCAAAAACGAAAAGAGATATCGCAATTCTGAGCACATTTTTGGCCCTTTAGGGTCCTAAAATCACCGATTCTAGTAGAATAGTGTATTTTTTTCGCCGAAAAAACTTCATGATTTTTTTGACCCCATACAATTTTTGAGAACTTTAGGCCCCATGGGGGACCACTTAGCCTTGAGATACGGACTTCAAATTTTGGCATGATGGTTTTTTAGCTAAAACGATTGTTTTGCAATATTGAACTTTTAACATTTCCAACTTTTGCAAAAATAGGGACGGCCTATTCCACAGTCATTAACTAAGAGCTTCCTCTGGCAATGACCATATCGTGTGGCAGGCACGAAGATACTCTATGCCCAAGGAAGTCGAGGAAATTTCCTTTACGAAAAGATCCTGGACCGACCGGGAATCGAATCCGTCACCCTCAGCATGGTCATGCTGAATACCCGTGCGTTTACCGCCTTGGCTATATGGGCCCTGCTTGTGGAAAAAGAATCACGAAAATCTGAGACCCTTCGGCCCAAACCCATACGGTAATTAAAATAAAAAATCCCCAGTTCCGTAATTTCCAAGAGATTCACTGATTACGGCAGATTATGCAATTTACTCCCGTAGATTTAAAGCACTGAATTTCATAACAGTTTGGAATTCCTAGAACATCGCAAGATATGAAAACCTGTTCGATATTCATCCAGAGGGCTATTTAAAAAAATTCCTTCAAGAATTCATCCAGAAAATCTCCCATAAATTCCTTTATGAGCATCTCCAAGATTATTCAGGAAACCTCCGGAAATTCATCAAGAAAATACTTCTGGGACATTTCCAGGGATTCCTCTAGGAACTGCTCCGAGACTTCTTCCCAGAGTACCTCCAAGAATGTCTCCAAGAAATAAATCCAAGAATCCCATCTGGAGTTTCTCCGAAACTTCTTCCAGGAAATTTTCCAAAAATTTCTCCAGTTTTTCTTCCAAAACTTCTGCTAAGAATTTTTCCAAGGATTCCTCCAGAAATTCTTTCAAGAATTCGAACAGAAACTCAAATAAGAATTACTATCAAAAATTCTTCCAAGAATTTCTCCAGGAATTTGGCCAGGGCTTCCTTTATAAATTACTCTAGAAATTCCTCCAGGGATTTTTCAATAATTACCTTCAGCAATTTTTACAGGAATTCCTTCAGAAATTCCTCCAGAAATATCTACAGGAATACCCCCAGGAATTCCTTCAAGAATTCCTTCAGGAAATCATCCAAGACATCCGACAAGAATTCCTCCAACAATCCAGAATTCCTTCCAGAATTCCCTTTCATTAATTACTTCAGGACAAAACGCCAATAAGATCGGTGATCCTCTACGGACACGAGACATGGACCATGCTTGAGAAGGACCTGCAATTATTCGGAGTTTTTGAGCGACGCGTGCTAAGAACGATCTTCGGTGGTGTGCAGGAGAACGCTGTGTGGCGGAGAAGGATGAACCACGAGCTCGCTGCACTCTACGGCGTACCCAACATCCAGAAGGTGGCCAATGCCGGAAGGATACGGTGGGCAGGGCATGTTGCAAGAATACCGAACAACCCTGCAAAGCTGGTGTTTGCTACAAGAAGGCGTGGAGCCCAGAGGCCCTTGAGGACCTGATTTTTTTCAAGCGTTATTTTACACCAACCAAAAAAAAAATGGCAAAGTATGATCATTTTTTTTTTGAACGTGTTTGGATGGCCTCAACTGTCCATCATAAAGTCAACAGGTATCATAGATTTTTTTACATCATGAAAAACTGCGATTTGTAATCTGCCATGTCCAGGGAATCTTCCGTAATTAAGTTTTGTTTTATTTTTTACATCAAGAGTTACGTTAATGATCAATTAGGCTTATTGAAGATCATAGAATGTTAACAGAGACTGTGAGGTACTTCCTGGATTATTCAAACTGTTCTGCAATGCAGAAAATTGGATCTATAGCTGCAACAACGAGTTTTGTTTGCCATTTTGAGTTAAAAAAAAAAGAAGTTATTTTGATGCGAAAGTGAAAAGATGAAACAGTTTGAAAACCGCATTTGGAGGAGAAAAATACGTAGGACGCACAAAAGTTAAAGTTTGTCAAAGGATTACCAGATTCTAATTGTCTTAGCAGAAGTTAATGAGGAATAACTGGAGAAATTCTTGAAAAAAAAAACTTGAGGTATTGATGATGATTAACCTGGGCTTGTTAGGGGAATATCTGTAAATAAAAGAAAATCGGGTTAAGTACGGTTCCTTTGAATTCCACTAGGAATTTGCATCCTTTGACAGATACGTATTTCGACCTCAACTGTAAGGTCGTCTTCAGTGTCTTGTACTTGACTTGTACTTGAGTCGAGTCAAGTACAAGACACTGAAGACGACCTTACAGTTGAGGTCGAAATACGTATCTGTCAAAGGATGCAAATTCTTAGTGGAATTCAAAGGAACCGTACTTAACCCGATTTTCTTTTATTTAACTTGAGGTATTTTTGGGGACCTTTTTGGAGATTTTTTTTGAGAAATTCCTGATGTGATTCTTGGAGGAATTCTGGAAACATGTCTCAGAGCGCTCCCTAGTGGAAATTCAAGAAGAATTTATCAAGGAATTCCTGAAAGAATTCCTGAAGAAATTCCTGGAGTAATTCTTGAAGGAGTTCTTGGAGGAATTTCAGGAGTAATTTTTGGCGTAATTCCTTAACAATTTTCGGAGTAATTTCTGAGAAAATCCCTGAAGGAATTTTCAAACGAATACTTAGAGTAATCCCAGGAGTATTTTCTAGAGGAATTACTAAAGGTTTCCTGAGTTTCCAATTCTTGAAAATATTTCCTGAAATATCCTTGGAGGAATTCCTGGAAGAATTCTTCGAGGAATTCCTGAAGAAGTTCCTGGAGGATTTCCTGAACAATTTTTGTTGGAATTCCTTGAAAAAAATCTTCACGAATTCCCGGAGGAATTTCTGGAGAAATGCCTGGAAGTAATCTCTGATGAATCCCTGGAGTATTTTTGGAAGAATTTCTGGACGATTTTCTTCAGGTTCCTGGAGAAATTCTTTGAGCAATTTCTGGAGAAATTACTTGAGAGCTTCTAGGAAAAATTCATAGAGGAACTCTTGGAGGAATTCCTGAAGAAATGCCTGGAGAATTTCTTGGCAGAAATCTATGAGCAGAAGTCTTGGCAGAATTTTTAGAGCAATATCCGGAGAGATTCTTGGACAAATTCCTGGAGGGATTTTTGTAGGATCTTCTGGTAGAATTCTTGGAGGAACTCCTGGAAGAGCTTTCGAGGAATTCCTTGAAAAATTCCTGGAAGATTTCTTCCAGGAATTATTGTCAGAAATTCTTAGAGGAATATCTGGAAAGATTCTTTGAGGAATTCTTGGCGAAAGTTTTAGAGGAATTCCTGAAGGATTTTTTGGAGGAGCTACACCGATAAAGTAAAGAAATTCATGTGTAGAGCTTTTGAGGATTGAAGGTCTAAATTCAAGAATAGTATGGATGACCTAGATCACCAAGTGATCGTTGCTAAGTTATCAGAATTGTACTCCGAGGCTCTAAGAGTAGTGTAGATAATATTCCGCGAGCATTCACAACAATAAAATTATCCTAAGATATTGCGACCCATACTTCAAAATACATTGGGTCCATTTGTATGCCAGTGGACACCCAAATAGCAACACATTGAGATACTCGTTATATTATGCGGTACAACAGATACAATCGTGAAACAATTATGCCGATAGAGTGAACAGAAACAAGAGTAGAGCCTGTAGAGACCTTGTAGGTCTTGATTCCAGAATAGTTTGGAAAGCCTGGAATATCTCATGAATGTACCAAATATTATAAAAATTATAGTTGTGCACTGAGGCTCCATCAGCAGTATGGACGAATATGTTTTACAATTTGAGCATGATACAGTATGTAGATATCGTAACTCAAACTTCAAAGTGTTTTGGAGGCCATTTGTATTTCACGGAATGTCCAACTACGACAATAACGAGCATTGCGTAGCGTTGCGAGGTCGAATGAGCAACAACGTGACTAGTGACAGAGTGAACACAAATGATGGTAGATGGTGTAGATTTTGAGAAAATGAATTCCAGAGTAGTTTGGATGACCTAGATCACCCAATTCATGGACCATGAATTTTCTAGGAGTGCTTTGAGGCTTTCTGAGTACCGTAGACAATGTTCTGTGATGATTCATCGTGTATAAAATTTGGTATAGGATGTTGGATTTGTGACACAAACTTCGGAGTACCTTGAAGGCCTTAGAATAGCGCTGGGATCAAAATTTCAACAGACTATGATGGGTACATTGCTTGTCAAGGATCAGTGAAAACTATTGATGATTAACAAAACGATGAAGTTTGAACAAAAACATGTAGAATTTATTAAAAAATACAAAAAAGCAACGTATTTTCGGCTACCAGCAAAAGGGGGAGGTATCATGCATTTCTTAGTATAACTATTCCCCTTGACTATAAAAAAAACTTCAGGGTAAAATGTTTTAAAACAAAGAAGGTATTACATTTCTGCCAAAAGTAGATCGTCCCGGGTATTTACGGTGTACAGTGGTTTTTCGGTTTTATCACGGTCAAAAAAAATTTTACCGTGATATAAACAAAACCGTGAATTTGGCGAAACGAGAAATAAATGTAAATTTTTTATCCAAAATTGTTCAGCTGCTAAATATATAAGTCGTAGCTTAGATTTTTCAACTGTTTTGGTGGACTGGACAATGCTGTATTGATTTTGGAATGTTTTGAAACAAGTGTGATAAAAACGAAATGAAAATCGTGATAAAATCGAACAGAAAACCGTGAAATTGGGCGAGTAGTGATTAAAACGACTAGTGATAAAACCGAAACGCCACTGTATTGAGAACATTCCCCTTTTGATGTCCCGATAACCATCCCGATAAATCGAATACAACCTTTGAGCTGCTCCCACACCAGACCATAATCCATCAGCTGTCACACCGGAAACATAAACACAACCGATCACATGTTTCGATGGCCACTAGAAGGCGCCTCAAAGCTTCATCCCCTGATGGGAACAAACATATTTACATAAAGAGCCCCGTCTAAACGTCTGTAAACACAGTTTGTCCGCCCATCGACATTCCCCGGTGGAGAATCCTGTTCGAAGCCTTGAAAGAAGATGAAGAACCGACAGCCGGAGACGCATTCCAAGGAACATTGCGGACCATCTCAGGAAACAAATATTTTCGGAACGGGGCGCTGCGCTGGAAAATAAAAATAATCCCGTTTTTGTGCTATTTATGCCGTGAGTAGGTATACCTGATTTCCATCCTTTTGGTCGGATTTCGTGGGAGGAAAATCAAACCAAGGTCTTCTGATAGTGGTTGCCATGTTGCAACGATACCCGTGTCGTTCCGAGTACACCCATCCGCCGCTCATCCACAAAGATCAAAAAGCACACCTTCCCACTTTGCTTCCTTCCGATGATGTCGACGACGACGACGACGACGACTACGCCAACGGCATAATCGAAATCATTTATCATCCAAAGGAGGTTCTCCTCGGGAAGCATCATACGCCGCGGCGGAAGACCGACGACACCTATATCGCTTTGCTTATCGCTTCCTATCGCGTACGGGGGAAGTTGCAATCCACAGCCACAGGGTCAGATTGAGGTTCATGGTAGTTATTATAAAAAAAACCTGAGAATATTTCTAGCACATTTTCTATAGAAATGTCGATAGCATTCTAGAGAGTATTACTATAAAAATTTTTTGAAACCATGCTCGAAAAAATTCAGAATAATTTCGTTGGGAGAAATTTCTGAAAAATGTGTGAAGTGATTAGTCGAGGTATTCTTGCTCAAACTGCGCAGAGAAATCCCAAGATGATTCCTGTAGAAAATTTTTAGAGAGAATTTTGAAAAAATTTCAGAGAAATTATTGAACAAAAAATTGGAGGAATTCTTTTATGTTTCATTAAAAGCATTTCAGAAATCAACCCTGAAAAACTCTTTTAGGAATTCCACTTAGAACTTATTAGAAGGAATTCTTGGAGAAATTGTTAGTTAAATTACTGAAGTAAGTGCTCAGAAATTCTTATGGGAATTGGAACTATTTTGTAAGTTTGCTGGAAAAAGTCCTGGATATAATTTTAGAGTAATGATAGGAAAAATTTCAACAAAATGGCAAAAGAAATCTCTGACAGAATTCTTTTTCGAGTTAAGCGCCTGCCTTAAGGACAAACGTCTTGAAGCCCCGCTTGAACAGTGCATCAGAATTTCAGACGCACATATCTGAAGAAGCAATTTTCAAGCAACAGTGAATTTTATTGTTCTGTTCTTGCTCACTTGTAATAAGCTTAAAATAAGAAGATCAGGTGCGCTGAATTTGTTTACGAAGAGATTTGTGTCTTCAGACTCTAGTTTAATTTAAAAACACTTCACTAATACTTTACTTTTGCAAAAGAAAATAAAAAATGAATAACTCTTTTAAAGAAAAACTAGAAAGGACGAGCAAATTCCTTTTAATTCTACTACTGTGCTTATCTTCGGACAGATAGGCCTATTTCGTCTGTGACTTACAGACTTCTTCAGTGTCAAGTGCTCGAAGTAATAGTAAAGTGAGAGATTTGTGTGCTCGAAATCGTGAGTTGGTGCCAAAGTCGGCCATAGTGGCGGCCATTCTGGGATTCTAACAAGTCTATCCTTAACTTCAGGAGACATTTCTTAATAGTTTCCTGGAATAATTACTTGAACATTTCTTGGAAGGATTCTCAAAGGAAGTCTGAAAATAATCGTTTCTTTGATTTCTTGATGAATGGATATAGTTATTCCTAATGGAACTTCTGGTAAATATGCTGAGAGAATTCTCTGAAAGAAATATGGAAAAATCAGTAGATAGATAGAAATTCTTGAACTTTTTGGAGATATTTTTTAACAAATATCGTACCGAAAACTTTTGCGGAATCGTTGTCGATGTTTTTAAAAAAATCAAAGGATGTCCTTCAAAAATCTATGGACTTTTAAATAAATTCATGAAAAATTCCCTTTACATCAGAAGATCTTGAAATTCCAAATATAATGAGCATATCTATAACCTTCTAGAGAAACACTGAAATGACCCTCCCAAGCAGGAACGCCTGGTTTTTTTTTTTAATTTTAATACAAAAAAAAACAACCCCTCTAGCTCAAAAATCTTGTACCGTCTACCCCCGTTGGTTTGACCGCATCTAATCTGAACACTTTTCAATTTGACTCCCGCTTATCTGCAAATCGTTCAAATTAAAAATGGTTCAAGCGTCATTCTGCTAATGGAACGGGGTGAAATGGAACGCAGAATCAAAACAAAACATCAAATAAGGTTGCCAGCAGTGTGTTTTATCGTCGCCGACAGGGTTTGCTGGAAGTTCAAACTAAAAATGAACTCCGTTGGTTTGCATGAGGTGTCGTTCAAACCACCGGGGGTAGACGATATATGAGATGTATAAAATGTGTATATGTAGGAGGAATTACCGAAGTGTTTTGTTATGGAAAATTCAATGTAAATCATGGAACAATATGGCTAAAGGATTTCCAACAGGCATTGGAGAAGGGAATTCCGTAGAAGTTATTCAAAGATATGCCGAAGAGTTTTTCAGAGAAGTCAGCGAAGAAATTTCAAAGGAAATGACGAAGAATTTCATCTCATTTCTCACAGGCATTGTAATAAATATTTATGTAAAAATTTTCAATAAGTAGCCCAAGAAAAAAAAATTTAAAAAACAGTTTGAAAAAAGTCATTTAAAAATTTCTGAAGGCATTTGAAAAAAAAAATTCCAAAAAATATAATCCATTTGGAATTTTTGGTGGTTTTTGTGATATTTCTTTAGAATTTCATGCAGCAATCACTTGGATAATTTTCGTGAAAATTAGTATTAGTAAATTCTTGTTGAAATGTGTTAAGCCATTTCTGACATTTCTCTTGAAGCAATCAAAGTAAAATTTTGAAAGAGATTGCTAGAGTTAAACAAAAAAAAAACGTAAAAAAATTCTTGAAAAAAATCTAGTGAAATCATTAGACATTCCTTGTACAATTTCTGACAAATTTTTGGATTACCTTAAAGAAGAATTCCTGGAGATGTATTTGAAAATAAGTATGTGGAAATTTATTTATAAAATCCTAACGCAGAGGTTCCCAACCTTTTTGAGGTGGCGACCCCCTTTAAGATTTGTCGGAACATCTGGGGCCCAATGGAATTTTTTGAAAAAAAAATGATTTAAATGAACGAAACCGAGTTTTTTTGGGTACACTGACGTAGCCAGAAATTTACTGTGGGAGGGGTTTTCGACGATCAATGATACGTTTTTTTTATTCGATTCGATTTTTTTTTTTTTTTTTTTAAAGAGTGTAAATTTCTGTGACATATGATGCACATGATTGGCATTGGAGCGTGGGATATCACAGAAGTTTACATGACATATCATGTAAAAGTCATAAAATATCATGTAAACTTCCATTATATGTCATGTAATTCAGCATGACTCTGTGTGTTTACATGACATATAACATAAATTTACTTGATATATCATGTAAACCATCATAACATTAAGTTTACATAACTAAACTGAAGTTTACATGACGTGTAACTCTCACTATTTTTAGCTGTGCACTCACATTTCGTAAACAATGATGTCATGTACATTCAATTTGAGTTATAGCTGAAAAAAAGGCGGCGCAGCCGAAAAATTTTCTTCTGAAGGCGTTTATACTGAAAATTTGTTCCTAAAATAATTGCTCTTGGGGGTAACGCTATACAAAGTTAAAAATTGGTATAATTTGCACAAAATAGAATAAAAATTTAACAAGTTTTTGGAAACATCGCGGCCCCCTTGGACTGGCTTCACGGCCCCCCAGGGGGCCGCGGACCATCGGTTGGAAACCCGTGTCCTAACGGGTTGGAAAAACTGAATTCAAAAAAGTTTTTCTTAAAGAATTTCAGAAAAAAACACTGAACTTGTTCAGTGTTTTAAGTTGTTCTTGTAGATATTTTTGGAGCCGTTGATTTTTCATTATGGCCTAACTGACATTGTCGATTTCTCTTCATTGATCCTCTCTTTGTATTATTATAGAGAGAACATGTTTTTTATGTGTATTGAGTGTTCCTATGGGAATCCCTTGATACACTACTGAATTATCACTGAACTATTTTGAAAATTTGCTGGAGATATATCTGGACAATAATTACGAATATAGTTCAGGAGGAATCTCTAGAGAAATTCTGGGCGGATTTTTGGAAAAGAGTAGAGAAAATTCTGAAAAAAATTCTAGGGTTCCGCTTATTTTAAACTCTGGAGATGTTTCTTAATAGTTTTCTAGACTAATTACTAGAAAATTTCTTGGAAAGATTCTTGAGGAAATTCTGAGAATAATCATTAATTGATTCCTTGATGAACGGCTGGAACTCCTGGTTGAAATTTCTGTTAGAATTCAATGCAAAACTTTTTGGAAAAAATAAGGAAAAATCGTAGAGGAAACTTTTGTGGAGTTATTAAAGACCTTTTTCAGGTGATGTCCTTAAAATAACTATGGATTCTTGATGAAATTCATTAAAAATTTCCTTTAGTTCAGCAGTTGTTCTAAAAATCCAAATTAAATGAGGATATTTATTTAAAAAACTCTGAAAGGTTGTCCGATCAAATTTCTGAAGGAACCAAAGGAGAAATTAAGAAAAATTTTGAAAAAAAATCTGAAAGCATTTTTAATAAAAATCCTTAAAAATAAAAAAAAAATCCTACAAAAAGTCTGCTGGAACTTAAAACGGATCGTCTTGATTTGATTCTTGGAGAATGACTAAGATAATTACTGCAGCAAGTTCAAAAATAATCCTTATGCATGACTTCTTCCTGCAGAAATTTTAGTAAAATTGATAAATTTCTAATATTTCTGAAAATATTTATGAAAGCACTCCTGAATATATCCCTTTAGCTATTCTTCTAGAAATTCCTGTTGCAGTTCACGAAGGAATGATAAATTTCTAAACAAATTTTGAAAAGGTCTTTAAGAAAAACGTTGGTTAATTTTTGTTAAAAATACGGATGAAATTTGAGAGGGAGAAGAAGAATATCGAAAAGTTTTCTTGATAAATTTATAGAAAAATTGCTTGGAAATTCTGAAAAAAAAATACGTGACGCATTTCCTCGAAAAAGTTAAGGACAATTTCTTAAAAGTTTTCCTGGTGCAATCAGAAAAATTTCCTCGGAGAAATATTTAAACGAGAATGAAAAATATCTTTCATAAATTTCGTTATGATTTGTCTGAAGTATTTGAAAAAAAATCATGGACAAAAGGACATCCCGATTTTATTTTTGGAGAAATTCATAAACCAATTATCGAAGAAATTCATGATGAATTATTCAAGAAATTACAAAAGATATTTTTGAAGAATTTCATGTAACTGAAATTACTGAAGGAGTTCTGGGAAAACTCTCTGAGGATCCTTAGGAAGCAGTTCCCATAGGATTAACTAGAGAGATTCTGGAGAAACTGAAGTTTTTTTTTGTTTCGAGTAAATAGTAGGGAAAATTTTTGGAAGAAAAAGTACAGAAAACAAACTTGAACAGTTTTGGAAGGCCTTCTAGAGAAGCGTAGAAATATATATAATTGGAGAAAGTGAAAAAAAAACAGCATATTTTTTTAATTTCATTAGTGTTTACTTGATAACTGAGAGTTTCTCAAGAAAATTTTTGAAAATTCATGGAAGAATTGAGCCGATGCAAATATTAGTTTTCAAAAAAAAATAAGAAACAAACAAAAAAAAAGAAAAAAAAAACAATGAAAAATTGAAAAATTACCCATTATTGAAAAAAAATCAGCTATTGAAATATTGTTGCATGGAAACATTTGTTCTTTCGAAAATTGAGTCATAGGCCGCCATTTTTTTGCCCCTTCAATATTTTGGGATGTTTAAAGTGGGGGTGACATAAAACAAACTAAATATTTGCATCGACCTTATTGGTTGCAGGAAAAATAAAATAGAAAAAATAATGCAGGTACTGAAGAAACACTTGAATTGACTTTGAAAAGTTTTTGAAACATGTTGAAAACACTGACGACATTCCAGTAGAAGAAATAAACTAAAAAATTTCGTATTTATGAAGAAGTTCCTAGCTTTTTTATTTATTTTTTATTCGTGAATTTTAGCTTAAGTTATAGATTTTTTAGCTTAAGTTCATAGATTTTCAGAGGCAATGCATGGAAAATGGGAGTAATTTATGAAGCCATGTTTGCTAGGAAATTTATTGGAACAGTCCATCAAGGAAGTGGAAAAAATATGAGAATTCTTTGATTACTTACTTAACAAAATCATGGATAAACTATTGAATGAATTCCTCGTCAAATTCTAAAAGTTTCTGTGGTTAATTAATAAATGTAGAATTACTTGAGAAGTTCTTTGTAAATATTTTGGAAAAGTTTCTAGGGAAATTGCTTTTGGCAATCCTGGAAATACTCCTGGAAAAGTTTGAAAATATGCCAGGAGAAATTAATGGAACATTTCGAGCGGAGTTCCTGGAAAATTGTCGTAGTTTTTGAGGAATTCCTAAAACAATTTCTACATAAATTTCTGAAGGAACTTTAGTATAAAGTAAAACATAAAGTATGTTTAAATAAATTCTTGTAGCAATTTCCAGAGAAACTCTTTTAAATATTATTGAAGAAATATCAGGAGCTTTCCTTAGATGTACATCTGAAAAAATCTTGAAAGAAAATGGACTTACAAAGTAACTTTAGAAACACCATACAGAAACATATGAAAGGTCTCTGGATTAAACATTTTGGAAACATTGTTAAAATTACCGACACATTTTCATTCAAAGTACTGTAAAATTTTATTCGTCCCATAAATTCGGTCCTGGCAGATGGTAGAGCAACAGTGTTGATCGATATGCCGAGGCTGTTTGCGTGTTTACGCTTCTAATCGAGGGTGGAAGAGGTGATGTTACCGCCCCGTGTGTTCTGACTAGCAGTGGCTGGGCTGATAGCGGTGGAAAAGGTCGAGTGGAAGTCTCCCCCCCCGCACTTCCCAGAAGGGTCGCAACGGAGAGCGGATTTTCACACCTGTTGCACGAATCGCAATTAGGTGGGGTGAGACGGCGGCGATGCTAGGTGGAGGAAAATCGGATTGTGTTTCTGTATTATTCGTGTTGTTCCGACACCCGGGTATTATGTCGAGATTTCTGCCTCACTCTCTCGTGCTCACATGTGGGTTTTGCCGTTCTCCCCATACCTAACAGTGTTTGAGCAGGAATCGTAATGGGCGTCGACAAGACCACGCACCACCGCTCCGAAGAATTTATTATGCAACCTGTTGATTTCATTTTGGAGTGGAAATTTATTCAACAGGTTAACTCAATTGACTGCCACAATGAGGAAAGAGAAGCAATGAACAAGTAAGTGAGTCGTTTGACTTTTATGATCTCCGTGGTACATGGTTGGCAGTGGCAGTGGCTTCACTCGACTTCTCTGGTGAACATTATCATTGCATCATTGCGATAGCTCACTAGGGGTCAATAACAGTAGGGGTTATGATAACTAATGTACTTTGAAATTCTGTAATTTTTTTACATGTTTTCCATGTCCACATGAACTGGTTAGTTAATAAATAGTCAATGACCACTCCGGCCACGTCCTTACGGTCATCGACAAAGGGGGAGGGGGAATTTTAGTTCGAAAACCGTTGCTACTAAAGACCATGGACTCCACTCCATTGTCGTCTCTGAAAGGAGTATTTGTATTAGAAGGGTAGTAGAAGTTGTTTCTGTTCTCCAGGAGGAGCGGCTCACAACAGCGTCTGATCCCCATGTTAGGGGCGGCTGATCTACGTCCGAATGCCAGGGAAGGACTCTAAGCTCAACTGTGCACTGTGGTCCTCCGGAAAGTAGGGGATTGGTGTCAGGCCCTACGAGCCAGCCGTAAAAAAAACCATTGTAGCCGAAAATCAGCAACAGAATAAAACGAACCGAGACCGACGGCAACGACCCCAGCGAACAAAAAGGACTTGCGATTGGAAACTCGGTACGTGAAACTGCCGATCTCTGAACTTCATTGGGAGCACCCGCATACTCGCCGATCTACTGAAGGACCGCGGGTTCGGCATCGTAGCGCTGCAGGAGATGTGTTGGGCAGGATCCATGGTGCGAACGTTTAGAAGTAATCATACCATCTACCAGAGCTGCGGGAACACACGCGAGCTGGGAACAGCTTTCATAGTGATGGGTGATATGCAGAGGCGCGTGATCGGTTGGTGGTCGATCGACGAAAGAATGTGCAGGTTGAGGATCAAGGACCGATTCTTCAACATCAGCATAATGAACTTTCACAGCCCACACTCCGGAAGCACTGATGATGACAAGGACGCATTTACGCGCAGCTCAAACGCGAGTACGATCGCTGCCCAAGCCACAACGTCAAGATTATAATAGGAGATTTAAACGCTCAGGTAGGCCAGGAGGAGGAATTCATACCGACGATTGGAAAGTCCAGCACCCACCAGCAGACGAACGAAAACGACCTACGACTCATTGATTTCGCTGCCTCCAAAAATATGGCCTCCAAAAATATAGCACCTTTTTCCAACACAGTCTCCCTTATCGTTACACCTGGAGACCACAGCAAACGGAATCGCAAATCGACCACGTTTTGATTGATGGACAGCACTTCTCCGACATTTTCGATCTCAGGACCTATCGTGGCGCTAATATCTACTCTAATCAATACCTGATGATGGTTAAACTGCGTTCAAAACTCTCCGTTATTAACAATGTACAGTACCGGTGGCCGCCCCGGTACGATCTAGAGCGACTGAAGAAACCAGATGTCGCCACCTCATACGCGCAGGGCTGGAGAACTGCTGGGGTACAGTCAAAGCAGCCATCAACAACGCAGCCGAGAGCACCATTGGGTACGTAGAACGGAGTCGACAAAACGATTGATTCGACGAGGACGCAGCGTGGGCGGTAATGCAGCGGCATGAAACCCGACAGGATTTGGAGCGATACAGACAAAGGCGGAAGCAGCAGACCCGCCTCCTCCGGAAGCAAAAGCGCTACTTGGAAGAAACGGAGTGCG
This sequence comes from Aedes albopictus, assembly GCF_035046485.1. Lineage (NCBI taxonomy): Eukaryota > Metazoa > Arthropoda > Insecta > Diptera > Culicidae > Aedes > Aedes albopictus. Next base: position 159,166,257 of record NC_085137.1, read on the forward strand.
AGGAAATGGAACTGCTGTGCCGCTCACAAGAAACACGAAAGTTCTTCCAGAAGCTCAACACATTCCGACATCATCGACTTCATGGCGGCATAAGATAGTATCGACCGCATTGGATTATTTTCCACGAACGCCGTTTTGACGTAGTCATTTCTTCCGCTGCCTTGATCTGCAGTGCCGGCGTTCTCTGCACCATTCAGATGTTCGTCGATGTGTTACTTCCACCTTTCAATTACCTCACGTTGGTCCGACAAAAGGCTCCCGTTCATATCCTGGAAAAAATCGGAAGCAATTGCGGGATGCGTTTAGCTCCGAGGGGTCCTCTACACTACTACGAGAAATTACTGTATAGATGAAAGAGAAATAAGCAATTGGTCTTGATAAACAATTTGTTGCACCAACTTTTTTGTTTTGTTACGCGATGAGCAATGCGCACGTAAAGAAATGCCCTTCGAAACCGTCCACAATATCGAACGCAGTCAATGCTGCGAAACAAAGTGGAAATACAATACCTACTCGCAAAGAAATATTAACCGGGGAGCAGCCGCGTCGTGTACTGAGTACACGCGCCATGAAATATGTACCCATGTGATCGCGTCGTCGCTGCAGGTAGTCAAAGACGCGACTGCTCGAGGGTTAAATTAAAAGATACAAAAATTCATTTAACTCAATCGAAGACAGTATTCTACTTGAAAAGTTAATGTACGGTTAATGTGTATTTCAATATTATGTGGATTTAATACAGTATGCATGCAAAAATTATATTCTTTTTATATCGACCCCCGAAACCGTCTTCGACTGATTGAACCCTCGCAGCACGAGTTTTCCCGCGAAAACACCGTTGCTAGTTGCTGCTGCTGGTTAGGACACTCGATTTAGCATTTTTCAACACGCTCCTTAACATCGCCACCCACTCGTCTTGGACGAAGGCCACCGACCAACCACCAGCAGCGCCACAAGCTTCGGTAAAAGCATCATGAGCCATATTTTTCTCCGGCCACTTAGAAAACGACCGTCGCAAGAAGGACGAGCGACAGAAACGCCGCCGTCGTGAGGAAGTAGCAACAACCCGATGACATAGTGACACTTTAACGAAACAAGCTAAGCCTCGCCTGCAACTGAGTCGATAATCAAATAATAATAAAAATAATGGCATGTTTTCCGAGCCATTTCCTCCGGAGACTTTTCTTCGCGCGAAAGGGCGAGAAGCTGGGGAAATATTTTTTCCCATTCTTACACCACTTACTCTTGTACCAATCAGGAGTGCTGGCTGTGTGGCTGCGTTCCTAGCACTGCACTGTGTAGCTATCTCTAGAGTTGAGTTGAGAAAGATACCCTTCTGAGGTCGGGAGGATCCAGTCAGTGCCGTCGTCGTCGGGTACATAGTACATAACGCGTGACAGCCAAGTGGTTCACGTTACTTGATGGGGAAAAAGTATCTAACATGGCAACAGAAGTATAGTGTAAACTAGCTTGGTTCAATGGATTGCAGAGGAAAGTATAAGCACCGAAAAAGTGAAATATGGGTTAGAGTAGAACGTTTCCAGATGGTCATTCTTTCATAGGGCTCACTACGTGTTGTTAGCATTATTACAAGACTTAAATAGTTATAACTAATGTGTCAGAGCCTGAAATACATTTTTGAGTTTGTGAGAAGCTATCGAACCGGCTTTGTTGACGGCCGCTCGACATCAGACTAATCATCGCCATGTCGCAAATCATCCAAATACTTGATTTAGATTTAAAAGCCTTATTCCGACAAATCTCATTAATTTTCGCTAAATCGTACCCTGCATCAAAATCAATGAACAGGTGAAGAGTTTATAAATTATAGTCCCTAAATTTGTCTAGGATTATCCGCAGGTTGAACATTTGCTCCATCGTTGATCGGCGTTCATGAAAACCAGCCTGGTGTTCACGGACGAAGGATTCATCAAGAGGTCTCAGTCTGTTAAACCGGACTCGTAACAGCATCTTGCACGCCAAATTGGAAAGGCTACATAACCCCTGTGTAATCTTCACTCTCTAGTATGTCGGCTTTCTTTCGTGCATATCTCTAAAGGAAATGCTAGATGATTTCCTTGACTTTTTATGTAATTTAAGCTTAAAACGATCTGGTGTTAGTGGTAGTTTCTAAAGACCTAGCTTTGTGATACATATAAAGAAGTTTGTCTAGAAGCGGTTTGAAAGGCAGAAAAATGCGAAAATGGGAGAGACAGAAATGTTTGTAGTCGTTGTGCTCGAGTACCGGCGCTCTCGCGCTTGGAAACCATTTCGAGGAAGAAGGCTGCTGGAAAAAAAATGTTATGTCATTTATTTTTCGAACAGTTTGAGGTTGGCTGGGCCTGTGATGTTCGTGTGGAAAAATGTGAAATGTACAGCCGGTAACCGTTTTTTCCAGTACATTTCTCATCCCTGATTTTAACTTACAAAATATTTCTACTCTTTGGTCCGATTGGGTTTAAGGAACATTCTAGATGGCCTGAGGGGCGCTTCATCGGGTGGTTTCAGGGGATTACCAGAGGGTCTCAGGGACGCTACAGGGTTTCAGGGAGCATCAGGAGGATTCTTGGGGGCCTCAGGAGCACTTCGAAGAGTCTCAGGGGATTCCATGGCACTTCAGGGGTATTAAGGGGCACTACAGGGGGACTCAGGGGTGTTTCAGGGGGTTTCAAGAATAAGGTACCCTTAGGAGACCTTAGGAACGTTACAAGGGGGTGTTTCAAAGGGTACTATGAGGTCTCAGGGGCATTTCAGGGGCTTTTCAGGCGGTCTCAGGGGAATTTAAGGGAGTTTTAGGGGGTACCAGGAGATCTCATAGGTGTTTCAAAGGGGTGCCATGGGGTTTCAGGGGTACTATGAGGTATCAGGGGCGATCAAGAGAGTCTCCGGGTCGTCTCAGGGACGTTTCAAAGAGTTTCAGGGGATACCAGTGGATCTTAGGAACGTGTCAAGGGGAACCCAAGCGGTTACAAGGCAATACCAAGAGATTTCAGGAGTGTTTCATGGGAGCCTCAGGGTTGTCTCAGGGACATTTCAGAGGATCTTAGGGGCATTCAAGGGAGCCTCAGGGTTGTCTCAAATGCGTGTCAGGGGATCTCAGGGGCATTTCAGGAAGATTCGAGGAATACCAGGAGATTTCAAGGCGTCCCAGAGGGTATCAGGGTCTACTGGTGCCCCTTGAAACAAACATCCAGAAACACCCCTGAGACTCTCTGTAACTTACCTGCAAGTCCCTGAGACCCTTTGAAGCGCCCCAAAGGCTCCCGGGAACCTCCTCGCTGAGACTCTCTGAAATGCCACTGAGGGACCCCGGGAACCCCCGTGCTGAGAATGGAACGCCAATGAGGTGCTCAGAAATACCCTTGAATCCCCATAGGACTACCTTGAAGGCCTCTTGAAACCCCTTTAAACTCCTCAGAAAACCGTTTTGACCGCCTGGAATGCACCGCAGATCTTCTGGTACCCCCTGAAATCATTTGAGACCCCTTGACTTGCCCCTGAGATCTCCTGGTATTCCCTGAAATCTCTTGGGATCCTCTGAAACGCCCCTGCAACCTCACTTTGCTCTCGATTACAAACGTCCCATGGCCGCCGATGCCATAGTTATCGTCATTACCCCGCGTCATAAGCCCTTAAAGGCTCCTGAAATCCCCTGAAACAATCCCCTAAACTCCCCTGAAGCCTCTTGGAATCCCCTTCTTTTGGGATCTCTGGGAACTTGACCCATCTCAAGTGTACAACAGCAAGACCTGTTCTCGCAAACTTAGTTTCTGCAAAAGCCCAAACTTAATTTACGCACGAAATTCCTTTATTGCTGCCAGACTTTTGAGCCATACACAGCAAAAATTTCTAAAAAACTATCATATTCTATTTCAGTGGTTTTCAGATCGTGCACCGCGGTGCACTTGGTGCACCGCAAAGTCTCGACAAGTGCACCGCAAGACATATCAAAATCCTGCCATTACTTGAACGTCCAATTTTCGAAAATACCTTGTGGTCCACTGCAAAACAAAGTTCAGAACGATCGCTATATAAATTTCCAAGGTTCTTGTCGAGGTAGAGTTTTGATTATCCTTGATTAACCAAAAGTCAAGGCATTTGCAAAGAAATTAACCAAAATTCCAGGCATTTGCAATGAAATTTACCAAAAGTCTCGTAATGTAAGAATGACTTTTTAATAAATCCGGCAAGGATAAACCACCATCAATTATTTTACAATGAATCTGTAGTGCTTCTTCAATAACTTCGCTGAAAATCTCAAAAGAAATTCAACCTGTATTATTGCTACGAATTTTCGTATGACCTGGTAAAGGGTCTGTCAAGAATCTCGCAAGCAGCTTCCAAGAATTTCTCTCAGTTTTCCACTACTTTTCAGATTATATATTTTTAAATTTTGATTGTTTTTGTATTACCTTCAGAATTCCTTATGAATCGACCAGAGATCAAGGATGAAATTCATCGAAAGCCTTGTCAGTAATCGCAAATTTGTCAGGAATCTTCCGAGAATCCAGTTATAGTTGAAAATCCTTGAAAAGATTCAAGGGTAAACGCAGGAGTTCTTCGAGATTCTTGTTAACTTGTTTGGAATCCACCGGGGATTATTGTTGTCCGAAAATTTTCAAGAATATTTTCAACAACAGAAAAAATATCTTGGGTTCATCAACAGTTTCACTCGAAGTAAGCACTGACAAGTTATAAAAAAGCAAACCAATGTTATACCGTCTACCCCCGTTGGTTTGACCGCATCTTATCTGAACACTTTTCAATTTGACCCCCGCTAAACTGCACATCGTTTAAACTGAAAATGAGTCAAACGTCATGAGCAGAATCTGAAACGGAATGAAACAGAACTCAGAATTAAAACAAAACAGCAAACCACCCTCAGGGTTACTAGAAGTTCAAATTAAAAACTGGTTGGTTTGCATGAGGAGTCGTTCAAACAACGGGGGTTGGCGGTTATCATATCAATGGAATCAGTATTTCAACATATATCGTTGCACCAGGAAGAAACTTTGGAAAATATAACAGCGTTTTAAGAAACTCTCAAATTGGATTCTTTGACTTTAATGAACAGGTGCACCACAAAGCAATTCACGCTAACGCCGCTCAGCACAAAAGTGCATAATTTCCAGACTACACCAAAAATGTGTAACCCTTGCACATTCACAAAATCAGCTCCTGTGACCGCAAAACCGTTAAATTCGCAAAAATTTTTGTACAGCAATCTAGCTAGGTTTACTAGTGACCTTGTAAAACAAAAAAAATATCGACATTTCGCATCTAGACGAGTGTACGAGCTGTTTTTGAAAATGTGTAACTGTAACACATTTTTGTGTAGTGTGGAAATTATGCACTTATGAGTAGGGCTTACACATTTTAGTGCTGAGCGGTTTTACTGTGTTCATTTCTTCAAAGTGCACCGCGAGTCAAAAGGGCTGAAAACCTCTGTTCTATTTCATTGAATTTTACATTCAAGAATTTCTTGTATGGAATGTTCAATATGAGTTTTATACTAAAAGCAAGCTGTAAATTGGAAAAATGTATGCGATATGACGGGATCCGTCTGTTACAAGCTATATGATGTAACATTCTTTAACTAGTTCATCTCCACGCTTTCGAAGGAATAATTCATATTTTTATGTGTTTGCTGAAAGTTAGATTTGATCCCCAGTCATCGTCGTGAATGGCACATGCGCTTTTATCATCACACCAAGCTCGCTCAACCTGTTCTTGTACAATTTTTTGTTTGTTTCACATTTCTATCCGTAAATTGTGTGGCTTCGTGGTCGTGCGGCTAAGGTCACCAAGCCTTTAGTCGCATCGTGCTAAGGAGCGCGGGTTCGATTCCCGCCGCAGCTGTCAGGAAAAGTTTTCGGCTGTGCCACTGGGCGTTGCATGCTAGTCCGTTGTCTAGTGTCGTGCTTCCTTCAAAGAGCAAATAGGCTCACTGGAAGCATTGAACGTGTCCGTGTCTTTAAAAAAAAAAAAAAAAAAAAAAAAAAAAAAAAAAAAAAATTGAAATGTTTCCCGGTCATGAAAGGGGTGGATCTCCCGTAAGGACATATGGTGACTTGAGTTGCTCTATGTTGTACCGTAGTGGTTGCCGCGGTACCGTACATTGTTGATCATGAAAAGTTTTGGGCGTATTTTCACCATCTCCAGGTAGTGGTCACAGTCAATGTTAGCGAATGTAGTTGATTTGCGATTCCGTTTGCTGTGGTGTGGAAGTGGTAAAATCGATGAGTCGTAGTTTTCGTTCGTCAGCTGGTGGGCACTGATCTTTTCAATCGCCGGTCTGAGTCCCTCCTCCTGGCTTATCTGAGCGGTTAGGTATCCTATAATGATGATCCTGAGGTAGTGACATTATAATCGGTAATACACGTGTTTGAACTGCGCGTAGAATGCGTCCTTGTCATCATAAGTGCTTCCAGAGTGAAAGCTGTGCGTGCACGTTGAATTTGCTGAAGTTGACATTCTTTCGTCGATCGACCACCAATGGTATGGCTACCACTAAACTATGGCAGCACAGATTCTGTTTGGAATTTGGAGCACTCTCCAGCCACTTGGACGTCGATTATCCGCCCGAGCATGGTGAAAAGACGCTGGTTGTAAGCCGTTCTTCCTGGCAAGCCATTCCTTCTCATCTCACCGTATCAGCCTACGACCAAAATTCCCACCGGGGCTGGTACTATTGTCAAAAGGTGACAAGATTTAACGGCACTTCTTTAAAGAGTCCATTACTACAACTGGCTGAAATTTAATGCTGAAAATTGGAATGTAAATATTATAAAGGCGTCATTGTACTTCCATCTACCAGATTGTACATTGTTCCATTTCCACATACATTATACCTACTACGAACTTATCGTGAAACAGATTATGATATATTGACCCTGCGGGACGAACAACAGTAGGTATCAATCCCAACTCAAATGACATAATTTACCATACAGAAAAGCATTCTGGGACCTGACTTTTCCGCCCACTTCCCGTTGTTGTGTCACGTCCCAGTGCGCGCATATTGCTTGATGCATTTGGAAGACATATCAAAACTTTTCTCACATCTGAAAGCCCACGTTCTATCAGTCAGCGTGTGTGGTTCGGCCACAACATATGCCATTTCGCCGATATACTTGTATATTTATGTTGACTTTCGACTTCCCCCGATCCCCCCAGTGAAGTCCCTGTGCGCATCGGTCGGTGTCGGTGCTCCAAGAACCTATCCTAGATTGGGGCAGTACGACACACGGCCTGTGTTAGTGCCACGTTCCGTTATCACCACGTAACGGAAAAGCGAAGGGAGCCCCACCGCACTTGACGAGGACTCTCCACTCGAGAAGTGTTGGGAGCTAGGCTAGCGTTTAATTTGAGGTTCGTGTTGCGTGAAATGATTTATTCGAGTTACCCTCGCTGATGACATATGTTTAGGGTTCTACTAGGGGTTTGGCGAGGCGAGGCTCCCACTGACTGTGGTATAGGCGGCAGGCGACAAAGTGCAGAGATTAGATTTCGTTTATTTAGCTCGTCGACGGAAAAAGAACGCATGGCTCCGGCCGAACGGATCCGGGGTGGTCGACTTGGGAAAATGAGATTCCAGAGATATAACTGATGAGAAGGTATTTGCACAAGCGACGATGATGACGACGACGGGAATGGCTTCGTTACTGGTGATGGTGTTTGATATGGGTGAAAGTGTGTGCAGATATGTGGCGAAGCCAGATAAGGACATTTTAATCATGGTGTTGTGGGTTGGAAAGAAGAATGGTTGTTGTAACATTTAGATTAGCTATTTGACCATCGGAGCAGTGGTAAATGATAATGAGCTTTTCCAGGATTAGCAGGAGGAGAAACCTACACCATGCCATGACGCAAATGTAGTAAATTTTGATTACGAATGAAATTCAAATTTAAAATAAGTAGAAAAATTTGACAGCAGATCAAGCCTAGTCCGGTCGCGATCCCACGCAACGTCAGGCCATTTCCTTTGTATCGACGACGTGATCTGTGTTATCCCGATGCATTTCATGTATCGACGTCCTTGCACATTTTCTCCACGATGTTGACGGGCTGTAATTGTCGACATACCCCGCTAGCACCACACTGCGTGTTGTTCCAAACCGTGAACATACGAACACCATGAATTTCCGAGTCTCTTCTTCGTTCGGGCAGGTTGGGCAAATTGGTAATTCTGCGTGGCCGAACAGATGGACGTACTTCCTGAAGAATCTATGGCCTAACAGAAACTGTGTCAGGTGGAAGTTGACTTCTTCATGTTCGCTCTATATCCACACCTATACGTTAGGAATATGCCGATGGGTTTACATTTCCAATCGCGGTACACGGTGTGCTGAAACACGATTATTATCGAACTTGCATGAACCTAAAATCTTTTTTCGTTATAAGTTAGCCTCAACCGAGTAGAAACAGATTCTGGAGGGTAGAAAATCTTTCATCGGGGAAAATTGAAATAAAATTGATTTTAGTATTTTACCATTTTTCTCATATATTGTACTATGCAGCACAAAAACTGGTGAACATGCTTATAATGGGGCACGTTCGGTGTAGTACTAGATTTGTAGTAATGAGCTGAATTTTTGTATGGTGAGAAGGTCAATTCTCCGTTTCTGCAATGAAATGGTGGAAAAAGTGTGGGTATTATGATTCCTTGCCTAAATTGATGCTGTTTGAGCAAAACTTTGGATAACTATGTTGTTTATGTTGCAAGAAATGGAGAAAACAACAACACAGTTACCCAAAGTTTTGCTCAAACAGCATCAAATTAGGCAAGGAATCATAATACCCACGCTTTTTGCACCATTTCATTGCAGAAACGGAGAATTGGCTTTCTCACCATACTAAAATCCAGCTCATTACTACAAATCTAGTACTTCACCGATCTGTCCTATTAAAATATGATCTTTTCTACTGCAATGAGAATAAATACCAAAGCTCTAATAGTAAGACAAATTAAATAGTCTTCATATTGAATTGGGGTACTTTTATTGGCATTCGTACTACGTGACCGGCCCACCATAGTTTACCGAAATTCATACACTTTATTACAAATACAAAAAGCAGCCTGAGCCTACATAAACTAAATATTACCAACACTAGACAATGAACAATACACAGCAGTGAACTATTTTAGAACTAGACATGGAAAACTCACCGGCGAATCGACTCAAAAAATCTATTAGCGAAACCGAATAAGTGAACCTTGGCTTCTTTTCAAAAAAGATACGATTCACTGAAATTCATTATGAGCCCAACGAGTTGTCAAAATGAGTTAGAAAAATGTATGTATGTATCCTGCATTTTGCTACGCCATGCTCAGACAGTTGTGTAAGCCATCGACGTCCGTACTATGAAAGAGAATTTTCTCAAAAACTGGGCGGATATGTACGGAAATAAGTCGGGCACATCTAAAAACGATATTATTCATCAGATTTAGGAAATGAGTTACTGAATCGATCAAAATAAGTCGACTATTTTTTGTGAGTAAATCTGTAGTGATTCACTCTCAAAATTGTAAAGCATCAGAACCCGACTCCAGTTAAGCAAGGCTGATCTTTACAACTAAAAGACTAATGCCCCTAAATGCACGGGTACGAAAGATGTTGTAAATACGTATCATAAAATTATGGAATGTGTGAAAGTTGTAAAAAAAGCAGCTCGATTCTACTGAACACCTCCCAAAGCGTAGTCAAAGCGGAAGGTGGACTTTTTGCGACTAAATTATATGAAAAGCAATTCGATACATTTAGTGACATTCGATTTGACGTGCATCACACAGCAAAGGTGCTGCTGCTGCAAAAATGCTGCATCGGGATGTTCCATAATCGTGAAATACGGCTTCAGGTCTTCAGCATATGCAAGTTTAATGCTTTTAAAGATAATGTTGATGTCATTCATATACAGTAGAAATAGAAACGAATCAAGATGATTGCCAAGGGGAACGTCGGATCATACTGTGAACGATGAAAAGACGTAGACACCAATTTTCACAGACATACTGCGTCCGTTTAGATAGGATCAAAGCAACATGAGGAGATTGTTGTTCATACCGAATTTGGCCAGTGCGATTTTGTGATTGATTTTATCGAAGGTGACAGAAATGTATGCATTCAACAGTTGGAAGATACATATTAACAGGTAAAACATAAATTTAAATTGTATAACAAATACAGAAAACAATGTCATGTTCTGAAATTTACATGTAACATTAAAAAACAAGGACGCGCAAAGTGCAGCAAGGATGATTATTATTATATAATAATATTTTACAAATATTTCACATATATTTTTATATCTGCCTTTTAGGGCTGCCCAACAAAACAAGGTATATATTTATATATTTTCACTGCCTAATAACCTAACACTTAAAAAACAAAATAATGCTGTCCTGACGACGTGTTTAGAAGTCAGTCCTTTGGTATCGTTGATACAGATACTACTACATATAAGTATTATCAGGAAAAAATAACATTGTTATTTAAAATGGAAGCTGGGCCATTAGCATCGATAGGAACTACAAGTAATGTCTGCAAATTCACAAATCACGTGTGCATACTTTAGGATTCATCAAGAGTTTATGATTACTGGCATATAGAATGCAATGAATTCGGTAGAATATTTTTTTTTTAATTTGAGTGCTCAATTCACACCGACGGCTGGTAAAAATCTGTGTGAGAACAAATGTTAAAAAAATGTTTAAATAATGTACATAGTTTGACTACGCGAATCTTATGTGTTTATTTTTATCTCAATCTTTATAACAATGAAGTGTGTTAGATATCTAACTTTATTTCCCAAAAACTGTTTTTTTTTTCATGAAAGTGACTACACTTTCTCCCGAAGGATATTATTTTAATAGTTACAAGAAGATAAACTTGTTAACGTTTACACTGAAACCTCCATTTAAGTCGATGCATGGCTGATCGAAAATAATTTTTACCGTACTAAACTATACAATTTTATATTTTTTGACAAATCTCCTTTGTCATGCGAAGTGTTAAAAAATATAAAAGTCTATAGTTTTATATAGTAAAAATTATTTTCGATCAGCCATGCATCGACTTAAATGGAGGTTTCAGTGTATCCTTATCTGAACGTTTCCTGACCAAAGATTGAAACCTATAAGCTTTTCGGGGTTTTGTCTGAGTGAAGTTCAACAAGACATAATCTTCATATAGAGGCTGTGCAATTTATGCGCTGTTCGTTCATATACATATCTGATTAGACCGGCCCACATTTGTATGAAGCGAAAAAAAAGTTTTCAAAATTCACGGGGCACCCTCTAGAATCGTGCCTTTGGATGATAAGAACAATCTGAGAAAGATTCAGCTCAATCGGTTGAAAACTGAGCTGGCGCAAATGAGTTGAAGGTTTGTATGGGATTTTCAGTCCAAATATATGGGAAATTGGATGACCTCCAGTCTCTCATACAGCACGCGATTCTGTCACATTCGCCCGAAAACCATTCGCCCGAATGACAAACGCCCGAATGACAAACGCCCGAATTCCAATCGCCCGAATAGACCATTCGCCCGAAAAGACCATTCGCCCGAAAAGACCATTCGCCCGAATGACCATTCGCCCGAAAAGACCATTCGCCCGAAAGACCATTCGCCCGAAAGTCTTCCGCCGATTTCATGCAATTTCATTGACAAGTTTTTTTCTGGTTTGCCATAATGAAAGTTTAAGGACAGATGCATGGTGTACTTAGTATACGATCAATCGCAAGTGCCAATAATAATCATATTAGCTTAGTTTGAAAGAACAGCCTATGTTTTGAAGAAGGCCTAATTGCATGTGAAAATATTACATAACAGGTCATTAATTGTTATAGCATTGTTGATCGAAAGGCTAAAGACAAAGCTTCAAAACAGATTAGTCAACACTTTTAAGTTAAAAGTGTTCACTACTGATCTACTCGGAGTAACTACGTTTCATTAAAATGAACAATAATTGATGAAAATTCAAACGTTTGAGCTAACGGCTGCAGAAAAAAACACCAAAATCACGAGAATTCAGCGTTCGTATTTAAACAAGTTGTTCTTTTGAAACCACATTTGAAATCCAGAAGTTTTAAAAATGTAAAACGTCATGGTTCCCCATAACAGAACAACTTGAAAGAACAGCCTATGATTGAAAGAAGGGCAAAATTTTGGCATAAAATGACATCAAATTGAATTTAATTTCCTTGAAGGTGAAACTAGAAAGAAAAGCCGATTAACAAAAGAAGGGTCAATTCCAATAAATGTTTCTACAGCTATATTGCCAAAAATATTTGTAACAATATAAGTCTTAAATCAGACTATGTTCAAAGAAAGCAAAAACCTCTGACAAAATGGTTTCAGTTACTTTTAGTCGATAATGGCGTCCAGCCATACGCGTGGACGACGCCTGAATTGATTTCAGAAAAGTGTTGTCAAGATTATTATGGTTTTCGGGCAAATGGTCTTTCGGGCGAATGGTCTTTTCGGGCGAATGGTATTTCGGGCGAATGGTCTTTTCGGGCGAATGGTCTATTCGGGCGAATGACTTTCGGGCGTTTGTTACATTCGGGCGTTTGTCATTCGGGCATTTGGAATTCGAGCGAATGGTTTTCGGGCGAATGTGACAGAACCCAGCACGCTGATTTGGCGAGTTCGATTTGGCTCAGAATTGAAAGAATAGCAGTTGATACCCTAATGAACAACTTTGTAGAAGAACATATCATGATAAAACTTAATTTAGTTGCGGTTTTAGCCAATGAAACCAGGATTAAGACATCTTCCCCCGTTTACTCTCGGTTGTTACATGCAGCACGTGTTTGCCGTTCGAAACTTGCTCACTACATCATAGGCGGCTATGTTGTCCTTCATTTTCATTGTTCACGCATGTGTGTGAGTATCGAGACAATGTAGAATTACATAGCTGCCTATGATGTAGCGCGCAAGCTAGGGCCGACCAACACGTGCTGCATATAACAACCGAGAGTAAACGGGGGAAGATATCCTCATCCTGGTTTCTTTGGCTAAAACCGCAACTAAATTAAGTTTTATCATGATATGGTCTTCTTCAAAGTTGTTCATTAGGGTATGAACTGTTATTCTTTCAATTCTGAGCCAAATCGAACTCGCCAAATCGGCGTGCTGTATGAGAGACTGGAGGTCATCCAATTTCCCATATATTTGGACTGAACATCCCATACAAACCTTCAACTCATTTGCGCCAGCTCAGTTTTCAACCGATTGATCTGAATCTTTCACATATTGTTCTTCTCATCCAAAGGCACGATTCTAGAGGGTGCCCCGTGGAATTTTTCGACATTTTTGTATTTGGGCCGGTTTAATATCTGATATATGAAAATTGGCAGACTCTAGTGGGCTGGTCACTTAGAACGAATGCCTCAAACAACTTGTATTTCATTGTACAATGTTCTACATTTGTTTCACTCCTTGGATTTTAAAATTAATGAATGGGACGGTAGCTTTTAACGAGGAGTTTGGCTTAAATGTTTTTGCGTAACACTAGATAATATAGAAAAAAGGCGATATACTAAAATCAATTTATTTCAATTTTCCCCGATGAAAGATTTTCTACCCTCCAGAATCTGTTTCTACTCGGTTAAGGCTAACTTATAACGAAAAAAGATTTTAGGTTCATGCAAGTTCGATAATAATCGTGTTTCAGCACACCGTGCGGTACGTGCCGTTCCAATCCAGCTGTCATTTTCTCAATGAATCAGCTCTCACCATCTTGTGGGTCCCTGTCATTCCTTTCCTCCTGTAGCACTCACATTCCTCGTTTACTACTACTTCGATAAGAATGCACAGTGGTCCACGAATCCGATTTACGAGGAAAGATGCATTCAACGCTTTCAAATGAGTTTTTAGGTAAATATGGTCTTCAAAGTTTTCCCTAATAATAAGGCCCTCTTTGAAATGTGCATGAAAATTAAGATGTATCTAAGGTTTGTTAGCTCCGGCACGCTGGAATAATTTTCGATAAGTTGTGCAAGCTACAGAAGTCTAAACGTTTGAGTTTACATCTCACTATACTAAATTAAAATAACTAAATTAATAGACAAAAGCTTAACACTGCTATTTCAGTGATGATATGGTGATAAATTTGCAAGTTTAGTCAAAATGTACTTAAATCTATGAAAAAGGCATAAATATATTATATAAAGCCAATTTTGGTTAAAATTTGCCACAATTGGGATATAATCAAGTTTTGGAAAAGATAATTATGCATTAAACTGAGATATAACGCAGCCTTGCTTTTTGACAAAACAAAAACCATTAAAACAGGTACAGCAGCAATTTTAGCAATTTTAAAGATCAAAATAAAATGAGTCTGTACTTCACCCAATCTGAATCTTATAGATTATTTCTTATGGTCATAGTTGCTACCACTAATGCTGAGGACAACAACCTAATTTGATTCAATTTAACACCATTACTCAATAAAAGCTAGACGAAATACCAATGACAGACGTGCATGCCGGCCAAAAGGAACTTGAGACACATTTGCAATTATTACAAAAGGATAAAGGACAGTTTATTTCAAAACATATACTATATTTGATCTGTATTATGTGAGCTTTCAATTAATACATTCACTTTGCAAATCTGAATTACAGATGGGAAATAAATTCAATTTTACTGTGTATCCGAACTTATTGAACACCGTGTAGTGGAGCAAAACGGTTAGTAAACTGCCAATAGTGCCTATAGACAAGTGGTCAATAGCGTAAAATTACCGTTTCCTGTTCCACACCTTGGCCGACCACAGCCAGTTCATCTGCCCGTCGGTCTCCCAGGTTAGGACCTCCTTTAGTCCTTCATTAAAATGTCCTATAGTGAAAACGAGCGATTTGTAGTGGTTTGCCGTCAAATTCTTATCTTTATTTCTCCAGAGGCAGATTTTGTGGCGGATGAATGGATTCAAATCCGGAAGCAATTTGGAGTACACACGGATAACTAATTATGATTACCTAATAATGTACATTTTCGTGCGCTGAAAATGTTGCTACGTCATTCCGTTCAAAAGATATCGATTATTTTCTAGAAAAAAATAAGCACTTTTCAAGTATTTTTCACTTGAGTTACAAAAATAACACCCCTCTAATTTTTTTGATATGTTTTATAACAACATGTCTTTTTTTTTAATGCGGGCAAAAGATATTTTTTATGTTTGCCCCAAATCCGTCATAACAAATTTTAAAAAAACTATAGGGTAAGTGTACCAATTATGGCTATAGTACCAATTATTCGCCATAGTTGATTTTCACCCTTTAACGATGTAAATCAACAAGAACAATTTTGTGAACAACAGATCACGTTCACAAAATATGGTCGCACTCATTTAAATTCCACATTTTGCTCAAATCATGGTAGAAATAAATCATTTTCCTTATAATTTCGGCTTCCTTGCACCCTTTTTCGTCATAGTGTACCAGTTATGGCTAACCCCATAAGGAATGCACGCAAATAGTGCGAAAAGGAACCGAAATTAAAAAATGTAACCATAACTGGTACAGGGTTCCTATCATTGGCACACGCTGTAATAAATACTAAAAGTAGTTTCTGCTCCGTTTCTATATTTTTCGTGTAAAGTATGGAAACTAAGCTGTCTTTTGACTTATTGATGACATTCGTTGGTCTTCTCGTTTTTTTTGTATAAATAGCTTTCCTTAGATAGTGCCATAATTGGTACACGCACCCTTTTTTTAGAAAAATGCCTGTAACTTTTGAACCAAAAGAGATAACGACCATCTCAGCGCAAGAAACGACGCGTCTTGAAATGCTCTACAAGTGTTGGGCGACTTTGGTGAAAAATCGAAACTGAAAATGTTAACGCCTGAAAACCGGTTTTCCTTGAACCATCCTAAGCTTATTCAGAAAAATACCTCTAGATCGGTCAATTTTAAAGCTACACAAAAAGTGTCTTCAACAAACTTGCTCAAAATTGATAGATTTACAACTATTCCGAAGAATGTATATAGATATTCTTACTAATAAAAAAGTTTGATTCCCAATTTCTTTGAAAATATGGACCACCCTAATTTTTATGTATATTGAAAAGAGGGCCTTATTTTTAGGAACAACTTTGTAGAAGACCATATTTGTCAAAAAAAAAATCATTTAAAGGCGCTGCATGCATCTTTCCTCATAAATCTGGTTCGTGGACCATTGGGGAATGTTAGCCAAATGGCGGCCGATGGCGGCACCAAGATCGACAGAGGTGGACGGATCAAAAAGGCGAGGGCTGCTCTTGCGAGTTTAAGACATGTATGAAAAAACAACCAAATTAGTCGATGCACCAAAATTCGAAATTACAACTCGAACGCGAAATCTGTGCTGCTATACGGCAGTGAAACTTGGTGTGTGTCAGTGGGGAACACTCAACGGCTGCAGGTCTTCATCATCTGCTGGATCTCATTCGTGCATGGTGGCCTCACAATTAGATCTCCAACGTGGAGCTCTATCGTCGATGTCATCAAAAGCCGATAGCGACAGAAATCCGGGAGCGAAAGTGGAGGTGAGTCGACCACACTCTACGCAGGGGCGGAAACGAAATCTGCAAGCAAGCGTTAGATTGGAACCCAGCAAGACATCGCAGCAGAGGCAGACCTTGTAAAATATATGACCATTTTCAAAATTTACGCGAGATTCGTTCGTTGCGTAATTTTATATGACGCCAAAAGTCTCTGAAGTGATATTGTTTATTAGCAATATTGAGTGAAACATGTCTTGTTTCTTTGTTCAAAAAAAGGTAGAGAAAATCGGATCATCAGCAAACGAATTCTGCTAGTCTGGTAATTTGGTAAACATCTCAACTTATGAAATCTCAGAGGACGATAAAGTCAGAAACGTGAACAAATCGAGGGTAGACAGATTCCGGAGTTGGCAAGATCAGAGGTATAGTAAAATTGGATCAAGCATGCATTACCGCTTCCATCATTAAATTTGATCGATCCAATTTCCAGCGACATAGCCTTAAGTATTAATTTATATAAAAAATGCTAAGTTCTTTGGCCAATGATCTTTTGAATGATGCATAGATTTTTGAGAGTGACCCCAAAATTCTAGACGAACATTTGAAAAGGGCCTATCTGCTTTTTGTAAACAAACATGTTTCTATCTCTGCAGGGCCCATCTGCATCAACCCACGCACATCAACACCCTTAACAGATAGCTTGAAGAACACTTTTTCTGATATGGGTGTTGATGTGCGTGGGTGGATATAGATAGGCCCTACAAAGATAAAAACATGTTTGTTTACGCAAAGCAGATAGGTCCTTTTCAAATGTTCGTCTAGACTGAAGGGAAGTGTATATCAAAAGAATGTTAAGCCAGATCATTTATTCCCCAACCCAAGTAACTTTTTAAGTTTTGTTCGGCTGTATAGGAGATTATCATTACTAATTTTATAAAACTTGCAATAAAATTGATGATACATCAAAACCTCTTGATAACTTCTTTAAGGCGAAACTGGAAGCATTTTTTCATTTTTTGATTTTTTATTAAATAACGAAGCAATATTTTCAAAATCGGTTTTCGTACACATGTAGAGTGTGGATCAAGGTATCTTCTGATTTTTTTTGAGGTGGAAAATGTTTACCATTTTTGCAGAAACCATTTCTTCGTGAAATTTGTTCAAAAATGGTTTTTGCAAAAACGAAAAACATTTTCCACTACATTGAAAATTCCGAGATGAACCAGCCCAGGGCTGAAAATCTCGTAAATAAAGATAATAATAATAATAATAAGGTAGGTAATCAAAAGTTGAACCAAATTACGGCTTTCCGAAGTAGCGCAAATTTTGAGTGATTTTTTCTCCCACATGGAAATAATTTACTACGGCAAAATCTTACGTACGTGAAAGCCACGGGTTTAAGCTTTCTGTTAAGTGGTAAAAAAATTGTATTTGCACCGAATTTCATTGAAAAATTCGAATATTCGTCCATAATGATTTTATTCTTAATTTGAACCATCGTAATCATAATTTGAACCAATTTTAATCTTAATTTGAACTACTGGCGGCAGCAGCTCGAGCATCTCCCACAACAGCCAATTTCGCGCTGAACAATAGAAAAACACATGGATATGCTATTTCCCATAATTATTTTTCATTAGGCAATGGAATTTCAACTACGAATGTTCTAAACTCTTCAGGAACTTGGAAACTAAATTTGGAATTTTTCAACCCCCAAGAGTAAACAAAACAACCACTAGCGCAGTCTGCAGGCCAATACTGGAAGCTCGCCCCCGTTTACTAGTTCAAATTTAGATTACAAATGGTTCAACTTAAGATAACATTCTCCATGTAAGAATTACTTTAACTTGATAATTTTATGACAAATAATGCGGAATATTATTCGGTTGGTCAATTCTACGATAAATAAGCTTTCATTTAACGTGTTCACATATTGCATGTGATACAATGCATGAGCTGTACGAGTGCACCGAAAATGTGCTTTCTCTGGGGGGAAATGGGTGAAATCACAGTGATTTTTCAATTGACTGTTTTCCATGACAAAAACGCCAAAAAGTCCATGTTATCAGGATATATTACGGAAAGCTGTTTAACATCTTTTTCGGGACAATATTTGCCTAAAAAGTACGTCTTTTTAATGAATTTCGAAATGGTTCAAATTAAGATTACAATTTCACTAGTTCAAAGTTTGATTTCTTACCCTACATTAAAAATTCAGAAGATTTGATCCATATTCTACACGTGCACGAAAACCGATTTTGAAAATATTGCTTCGTTATTTAATAAAAAAAAATCAAAAACCAAGTAGTGAGGAAATGCTTCCAGTTTCGTCTTAAGAGCATCTTCCTGCTAAGTGGACCACTCTCAGAGAGGTTTGGCAAACCGTATTAGGAGTTGCAATAAAACTGTTTTAAACCTAGTAGAAAAATTTTCCACACTCGAAAAGAGGTTATGACGATTGTTGTTGTTGACAGCTCTAGATGCAGAGAAGCTTCTTCAATAGTACGTAAAGTTCAGGAGGAAACATTATTCACAAGTAGAAAGCGACCATGTCAAAGTAATATTTTAGTAGTTATTGTGTTGCTAGGCTTATGCGCAATCAATTTTACCGTGATATTGAGGTTGCAGAAACATAAAATTAATGCGCCTCTAAAATGGTGAATATTATAATCCTGTAATGAAATAAATCAATTTGTTATTTCAGTAAAACTCTCTCGAATTACAAGAAAGCTCAACTGAGATAGTTTATTTTTGTGAGCATCTCAAAGAAATGACGGCAAACTATTCATTCATTGCTTATTTGAGCAAAATTAACAATTTTCCATTCACGTTATCCAATTCATCAATATGGCGACGACCACAATTATCAAAAATAAAACGAATGCAAGTTTACTTTTATGATGACCGAATTAACCTAGTTAACCATAGTTACTACTTTTCCACCAACAGATGTCGTTACTAATCGAACGCAGATTGTTTGATTGAACTAGGTTCCTAATTCTATTCTTAAACTCTAATTTAGACATATTAAAATCGAAATCTGCACTAACTACATTAAAAGCTTTCAAACACGCACGAAAAGGACCATAGTTGGTTCTATGAAGCGGGATTGCAAGAAGCGTTGAGCTACGGAATCGTCGCGGTGGAACATTTAAGGGAATTTCACCAAGAAGTGTAGGACAATGAGGAGATCAAAGACGAACAATCGTTGAAGTTTAACTCGCCTCGCCGCCTCCTCCTCTCTCCTCTCCTCTTCTTGGCGTAACGTCCTCACTGGGACAAAGCCTGCTTCTCAGCTTAGTGTTCAATGAGCACTTCCACAGTTTTTAACTGAGAGCTTCCTCTGCCAATGACCATTTTGCATGTGTATATCGTGTGGCAGGCACGAAGATACTCTATGCCCAAGGAAGTCAAGGAAATTTCCTTTACGAAAAGATCCTTTACCGACCGGGAATCGAGCCCGTCACCCTCAGCATGATCATGCTGAACACCCGTGCGTTTACCGCCTCGGCTATATGGGCCCTCGCCGCCAAGGATTCTAAATTTATGAGCTGGCAACGGTCTGGATAACTTGGAAGGTTGGTTGGATCCGACCATGGAAGCTATCACAACACAATCCGCAAGAAAAAAAGTTTGCGTTAAATGGAACGGTGTCTAAACTGGTGCAGCATACTCCAAAATGCTCCGAACTAGTGCGCAGAACAGTGATTTCAGTGTGTAGACGTCAGTGAAATCCGAAGCATGCCGGTGAATAAAACCTAACGCTGAACACGCTTTGCCAATAACTGTAGAAATGTGCTCGTTGAACTGGACTTTCGAGTCGATTTAAACTCCGAGATCGTTAATAGACTGAGCACGCGCTACTGGAGTCGATCCGATAAAGTACTGATTGATGACCGAAGTGTTGCGGCGAGTGTAAAAGATATAACCTTGCATTTGCTTTCATTGATGAGCATCCCGTTGTCACCGCACCAAACAAATAGCGTGTTCAAATCTTCTTGCAATGCCACGCAGTCTAACAATAAGGTGATGACACGATACAAATTCAAATCGTCAGCGAAGGATAGCTTACCGCATGCTAGCAGCTGATACAGGTCCTGATATAGCAGGCTGGTATAAATGATGATGTTTTACTCTTCAAATCTGGCTTTATGGATATCTTCAAGTATTCTATAAAACATTTCATCAATGGTTTTCATAAAAGTAGTCATAAAACTGTAAGTTTTGATTATTGCTGTAATAAAACCCTAATAAAAATCAAACAAAACCAATCAGCAATGTAAAAATTGTTACCTGGGATGTTTACTAGAGAGAACTTGAATCATGCATACCTACTCATGTCAAACTGTAAGGATGCATCAACAAATTGCACATGCCACTTCTAGTCCGTGTAATGTCAAGGGTGCGGTTGTTGTTCTGGTATACATATAATCGGTTTTATACTAAGAAGGCAGGAGAGGAAGCAACTTGTAGTAACATAATACACGCGTAATTCACCACCGCCAAGTACACTTTCACACCTGACACCACCAATTTCCACATGATGCGATATGGCTGTCAGTAGGTGTGTGCTTACTCTGTTAAGAATGCTACTCTCCTGAATAGTAGGTTGCTGGAGCACTACTTCACTGGGCGGATAGGTGCCGTGTTTAGTTCTCCCATCTGTTGTAGCTACATATAACCTTTCTACGTGAGTAAACCGCTCACAGCCATAAATTAAAGTAGCTAAGTGGAGCTATGATACTTGCTGAATCCAGGAGGAGCTACATTACATCATTTTGTTACGGCTCACATAAACTGTTTCTCATATGCACTGCTAGCAGATGAATTACCATGCAGCTGGTAGAAGGCAAAAAAGAAAACTTGCTTAGCATCCCATCAAATCCAGCTTTAATTTAAAACTAAATTACATGAATCACAAATGTACACACTGACCGTTATTCCCGCGTGTCCCCCGCAAAACGAACTTCTCGGCACAAATTAAGTTAAAGTCGTTCGACAAGTTCCAAGTTCCTGCTTAGTTCAGCACTGTTTGTCGTGCTTCCTTCCTTCCTGCCTGCTCGAACCTACCACGGCACAAGCGACCTCGCTTTATCGAGTAAACGTCTAGCCTTTTTCATTACCCCCTCTGGGCTCTTGGCTCTTCCTGACCATCCCTGCCCGGAGTCCATTTCACACAGAGACAGTAATAAAGCTTCCCCAACAGGAAGTGAAAGTTTTCTGCAAAACGATTTTACAACTGCTCCCAGCGGGGCTGATGGTGGCTGGTTGGATAGGTTGGTGGAACGTACCTAACAGCAACAAGTTTCACTTGTTGCTTTCCAATTGGGAGATAGATGCTGATTGTGGAAGATTGCTTCTCTGCTTTGCCGGGTTGTGCTGCAGTCAGTTCGTGTACTGGAGAGGGTGGTGGATTGAAATGTTTATTCAATCGTAAGGAATGTTCTTTTTGGTTTGTGGATTTGTAAAGAATATTGAAAGTTTCGATTGGGATAATAAATGGGGTTTGTGGTATTGATCAGATAACACAGCGTAACAAAAATTAACATTTGGTCTGTCTCAAGAGCAAACTTATGTGTCTCTGAAAGATTTTTTTTTTTTTCACGACACGAATGCCACAATAATGGTAAAGTGTCGTTAATAAATAGTAATAATAATAATAATGAAAGATTTTGGGCCGCTGAATCCGAATCCGGGCTCAGATTTGCTCCAACACGTCACAATTTTGAGCCATACCTCAATTTATAGGGTAAAATATGCGATTTTGGGCTTTTTTGACTGCCAGCCATTAAGCATGGAAATATTTTTTTAAGCAATCAAAAGGTTAATTGGTCAATTAACGACTCATGCAAAATATTTCGTTTTACCAATTCGAATTTGATAGTTTTAAGCGATTTATGTTAGGTTCGATATTTCCCATACAAGTCACCCTCCAAAAGTTGCATGCAAGTTTTCATACTAACATAAAATGATTAAATCTATCGAATTTGATTAGGTAAAACGAAATATTTTGCATGAGTCGTTAATTTAGATGTTAATTGACTAATTAACCTTTTGATTGCTTAAAAAAATATTTCCATGCTTAATGGCTTGCAGTCAAAAAAGCCCAAAATCGCATATTTTACCCTATAAATTGAGGTATAGCTCAAAATTGTGACGTGTTGGAGAAAATCTGAGCCCGGATTCGGGTTCAGCGGCCCAAAATCTGTCAGAGACACATAAGTTTGCTCTTGAGACAAAAAAAAATGTTGCGCTGTGTAATTTTTGATGCA
This sequence comes from Aedes albopictus, assembly GCF_035046485.1. Lineage (NCBI taxonomy): Eukaryota > Metazoa > Arthropoda > Insecta > Diptera > Culicidae > Aedes > Aedes albopictus. Next base: position 159,189,017 of record NC_085137.1, read on the forward strand.
CAATGGGAGTAGTGAAAGAATTGGATTTTATACACCGTAAAAGCACATTGGGATATCACATAATCAACAATAGACCTACTCCACAATACTCGGTTTGCTTGCAGTTGCCGCTCTACCTCCTCTATTCTTGCACCAACTGGAACAATCGTCAGTTTTGCGAAGTTGTTGTCTGGAATTCTTGCAACATGCTAGCCTACCGCAACTTTCCGGCTTTGGCCGCTTTCTGGATGTTTCGCCGCCACACACCATAATGGTACTCCGCCAAAGATCTCACGCATTGCAAGAAAACTCCGAGTGCTTGCACATCTTTGAGCATGCTCCACCGTAAGGTTTCCTTAGATGTCAAAACTAGCTGACTGGCCATTATTTTTTTTATCGTGCGAAATTCTGAAAATTGCCAGGGCCTGTGGCGTAGCGGCTACACGTTCACTTCATAAGTGGATGGTCATGGGCTCGATCCCAGCCCCGGCACTTGCAATTTTTCGTCAGTTGCTCTTCCTCCCGAGAGCAGCTGACACCTGACCCTCTTCTGAACATATGCTCTAACGAACCCGGAAACTTGGATATCGGCTAACGGCAACTCATAATGTGGGGGTCGGACTGGAGAAGGAACAAGAGCCACACATCAACATCCTCGTGTTCATCATTCTACCCATGGACAGGGTAGAAAAGTGACAGCAGGGCAACGGCATCCAGTTCGGTATAGTACAATTAGAATAGAATACATTTAGGCGCTGCACAAAGTGTAAATGCAGTCGCCAATTGGAATCGCTCACGCAGTGCCCTAGTTTACAAAAAGAGCTCCGTCAATTAGGTTAAGTGATTGAAGAATAAAAAAAATCTGAAAACAAATCCCCCGCCTCCTCAAATTCCTTTGAAATTTCGCTTTCTCTCTTTTTCTTCACAAACTAAACGTCATGCTCAACCTTACAATATATAATTACCTTGGTCCACGTGGCGTGTTTGTAGATGACCACCGGTATTATACACGTCATGCAGATGGCACGACTTCCGCTAATGATTCGTTTTCGCATTTTTAACAAGTAATCGAGGCGAACGCATTCCTTTACCATCTCAAAGGTATCCTTGTCTATCATAACACTGCCGCCATGGCTTGTTTTGTCTCGCTTAGTTTCTCTTATCAGCATTCGCAATCACCACCAGCGGGACATCTACTGCTTCGCTTTCAAGCCGGGTATACAGCTCTGTTGTAATGTGTCAGCGACACAAATAAATTGGCCGGATCGGTTGAAAATCCTAACCGGCTGCTTCATCCGACACTTCTCAGGACACGCAATACCGCAATCTTATACATCAGGCACGGAAGTACATCATCCCGTCGTAGTCACCGTCGAGATTCAATTAACAAACTAGTGTTCTTCTGAAATCTTCAAGCAATCAGCATACCGTCCATCGTTGTTTTTACAAATCTTGTAGGGGCATCTGGGGTAATACGCACTGTCGAGGCAAAACGCACCCCCTTTGTTTTTCAGGGATTATCGGTTTTAGAGCTTTGAAACCTTATCAGTCTAATAGAACGTCTTAATAAATGAGAATCTGGAAAATTTTACATATCTGCGTTACGTAATTAGTGAGAAAAATGAATAAAATTGAAAAGCACGATTCTGATGTAATTTTCCCGATCGTTTGTCGAATGATTTGATGGTGTAAACCGACCAAACATCTAATGCTGTTGTGTTTATTCAGTTCATTGAGGGCAATGCTGAGCATAGGAAAAATAACTTAAACAGTAATCTACGTAAATTATATGTTTTAAACTATTTTATTTTTTGCTATTGATTGGGGCAATATGCACTCCATTGGTTGGGGCAAAACGCACCTATAGAAAACAAGCTGTAATAATATCTATGAGTGCTCTGTAAGTAATCGCAAACAAAATTGAGCTATTGTTTGTCTTAAAACCTTATAAAACATGCATTTTGTCTTAGAAGTAAAAAGATTTCTAAACTCGACGATGCATCTTGCCTCAATGTTGTGGTGCGTCTTGCCCCTTTGTTTGAGTGCATCCTGCCCCATTGTTGTAGTGCATTTTACCCCGAGCAAGGGTGCATACTGCCCCGCATAAACATACGAAGCCGTAATGTTAGTCTTTACAAAAAACGTTGTTTTCAAGAGCTGAACTGTATTAAGGCTGAAATTTTGTTTGGTTTCTCTTAGAATGAAAGTATATGCAATGAATGCATGCATTAAACCAATAAATTATTGCCTTTTTATATGCATTTGGACGCATCTTCCTTAAGTGGTGCGTATTACCCCAGAATCCCCTAAGCTTTCCGGGAAAGTCGCTCTCGTCCATGATTTTCTATTGATTTGCGTGGTCGATACTGTCGTATGCCGCCTTGAAATCAATGAATTGGTGATGCGGAGGGATCACGCACGGACTAGCCCATGGCATTTCTGGTTGATTTGCCGCACAGTAAAGATCTGGTCCGTTGTCGACCGGCCATCGACAAAACCGGTTTGAATACTTCCCCGAACTCATTCGTGAATAACCTACGACGGAAAATGATCTGGGATAGCATTTTGTGGGCTGCATTCAGAATGGTGGTCGCTCTCGCACTCTAATTTGTTACATTTCTTGTAAATAGGGCACCTTTCTTTCCACTTCTATGGCAATTGATCCCTTTCCCAGATCATGAGACAATCAGCCGTTGCAGACAAATGACCAACGAGTTCTGCTTGTATTTCCGCTTATCCTTATCTGCTGTCTTATTGTTTATGAGTTTCTGAGTGGTACCCCAAACTTGACTTAACGTGAGAATTTGTAGGTACTCATCATCCGCCGTACTAACGTGTTGAAAAGAAGAGGAGGTTTTATGCCTTTTGGAGAAGAGGTTCAAAAGGAACTTCACTTCAAGGGGCTTTTCCCTGCTCCAAATAAAGAAAGAATTAAAAAAAAAAAACGTACTCATTAATTCCGCTGCCTTGGTCCTCAGTGCCTGCAACTGCGTGCTCTGCACCATTAGGTGCTCATCGAAATGCTGCTTCCACCTCTCGATCACCTCACGTTGGTCTGTCAAAAGGCTCGCGGCACGAAGCCATTGCGGGATGCAGTGATCTTCTGGTAGAACTTCCCAAATTCGTAGCATTTCCATTTTCTCGCACTCCTGCCACTTCCAGGCGGCGTTTTTTTCTTTCTCCCGAAAAAGGAGGCATGGTGTGCCAGAAGCCATTATCAACAAATAAAACTATCCACCAAATTGGCACCCGTTATTCGAAAGGTATTGTATTCAAGTACCGTAATCCGGGGTCAAATTGATCACTTTAAAACAACTTTTGCGGAAAACATCAGTGCCTATTCAAATATAGCCAAAAGAATTTCTGTAAAACCAGTACCCTGTGGATCTCCATGGAACCATGTAACAGGATTTTGTTCATCGTATTCAAACTTGAAGTTAAATAACTCCAAATGTCAAAAAATTGGAAATGCCACTTTGGGGCGAATTTGGTCAGTATACAATTAAGCATCGGTTGGGAAGGAAATTTTCCTATTCCGCTTAATTTGGCTCTTCTAAAACCGAATACCTACCTTGATACCTTGTTGGCTACAAAGTAACTTTACTCCAATGCCGAGCGTATAGTAGAGCACCATCTTCGTCGGTCTTGGGCGATGTTCCTCCAGTTTCCCCGAACGTGTAGGGATCGTAGATCTTCTTCAACCGCGTGCAGCCAGCGAGTTCGCGGCCGCCCACGAAGTCGCCTACCTCTACCGGGTTCTCTGCTGAATATTGTTTTCGCTATTCTTTCTTCCGACATTCGCACTACGTGTCCAGCCCACTGAAGTCTGCCGTATTTTATACGTTTCACAATATTCGCATCTTCGTACACTTGGTACAACTCGTGATTCATGCGTCTGCGCCACACTCCATTTTCTTGTTTCCCACCGAGAATTGTCCGCAGCACTTTGCGCTCAAAAACTCCAAAAGCTTTTCGGTCTACCTCCTTTAACGTCCACGCTTCGTGACCGTAGAGGGCAACCGGAAGAATCAGAGTCTTATACAGAGCGAATTTTGTTTGCGTTTGCAAGTTACGGGACCTAAGCTGGCTACGCAATCCGTAAAAGGCCCTATTCGCAGCTGCAATACGCCTTTTCACTTCACGGGAAACGTCATTGTCACATGTCACAAGTGTTCCAAGATAAACAAATTCTTCAACAACTTCAAACACTTCCCCATCAATCACTACCTCAGCACTAACACCACTAGGCCTGCTTCTGTCTCTACCCGCTATCATGTACTTCGTCTTGGTAGAGTTAATCGTCAAGCCTATCCTCGCTGTCTCTCTCTTCAGAGGAGCATAAGCTTCCTCCACTGCCCTACGATCGATGCCGATGAGATCAATATCGTCCGCAAAACCGAGGAGCATGTGCGACCGTGTGATGATAGAGCCATTCCTCTGCACGCCTGACCTCCTAATCGCTCCTTCGAGTGCAATGTTGAACAATAAATTTGAAAGAGCATCCCCCTGCTTCAATCCATCCAAGGTCACAAACGACGTAGACACTTCGTCCGCGATCCGAATACTTGATTTTGATCCATCCAGCGTTGCGCGTATCAGCCTAATTAGTTTCGCCGGAAAACCATGTTCTGACATTATCTGCCAAAGCTCATTTCTTTTCACTGAATCGTACGCTGCTTTAAAATCAATGAACAGATGGTGAGTCTGCAAGTTATATTCCCGAAATTTATCTAGGATCATCCGCAGGGTAAACATTTGATCCGTCGTTGATCGGCCCTCACGAAAACCAGCCTGGTATTCGCCGACGAAGGACTCCTCAAGAGGTCGCAGTCTGTTGAACAGGACACGCGACAGTATCTTATACGCCGAATTTAAAAGGGTAATCCCTCTGTAATTGGCACACTCCAGTCTGTGCCCTTTCTTGTAGATTGGGCATATGAGGCCATCCAACCAACTGGTGGGCAATTCTTCATCCTCCCAAATCTTTATAATAATCTGGTGGATTGATTGATGTAGCTGCTCGCTTCCGTGCTTAAGAAGTTCGACCGGGATCTCGTCCTTCCCAGCAGCCTTGCTGTTCTTCAGCTCCTTAAGGGCCTTTTTAACCTCATCCAGTGTTGGTGGTTCCACTGCTTGACTGTCATCCATTATGTTAATCCTGTTCCTGGGTGCTCCTTCGCTGCTACCATTCAACAAATCTTCGAAGTGCTCCTTCCACCTGGCTGCCACCATTGTTTTGTCTGTAAGCAAATTTCCTTCCCGGTCATTGCACATGGCGGGCACTGGCGCAGTCTTGTGCCGCGCGCCATTGACAGTTGCATAAAATCTCCGCATATCGTTCCTGTCCATACTTTCCTGCGCTTCAGCAATAACACTAAAACCGAAAGCAATAACTAGCAAGCAATAACTAAAACCGAATAACACGTCTAAAATCTTACAACTAGTGCATTTAATACTTTGAATGCAAAATTAAATTAGAAATTTCCCATTAAACGCCTAAATGTAGGCAATTTCATTTGAAATAAGTGATTTCTATCACAATAAATGACTATTTTATCATAAAATGAACATTTTATAACTATTTTATATTCTGATTAGCTGCATAACATCCCAACCAAGGCTCCACAAAAATATTAAAACAGAGAATTTAAGGGAAGTCCTATTAGCAATCGATTGTTTAGTAGCAATGATTTCAGCTAAATGAGAAATGCATTGCAAATTCCTACAAAAATAAGGCAAAACTAACTTTTTCCTAAAAAAATCAAAAGTCTACACTCATCTCCAGACATCTACGAACCAGATGACGTAAAAAGTTTAAGATCATTACGACGCTTAAGAGTTCCTAGTATAGAACTACAAAGTAGAACCCGAATGATCAATTTCACCCCGCTGATCAACTTGACCCCGGTTTACGGTACTCCCCAAGTAACCATGACGCTGGATATAGAGCATTAATTTCGCTTTATAGTGTATTATATGACATACATACGATATAAAGTTGTTTTGTCATATAGGTACCATTAAAGTGGATTTAAAGTCGAAAGTGGCGCTACTATTGTTGATTTAAAGCAAGCTTTACTGGGGTGATTGCTAAAGCATATAAAATGCTTGTACCATACAGCTAATGCAATGAAATAGTATTGAATGCATACTTAAGGCATCATTTCAACAAAAGAAAAAAAGTATTTTTTCATTTTTCTGTCTATTTTTATCTTCTCATACCTGTTCCGATACTCTCACTCTGATGCTTTTTTATTCTATTTCGGGAGTTGAACCTAGACTGCTGAAACTGGACCGCGATGAAACTCGGACACGCTAACGCTGTGCTACGACTACCATGTATTTTGCACCTGGAAAAATGTGCAACATAAAGCAACGTATACGCAGCTCGTGCTTTATTTAGCAGCTCTAAAAAGTTGTGCTAGGGTCTGAATGCTATCAGTTATTTTACTCTCCCAAATTCATTCGAAAACAAGCGACTGCTGAACCGATTGATTCCACAAACGAAGATAATAGGTATAAAGATATAAATTAGTCTGTGTTGATTCTGCTCTTATTGTTTTCATAAGTGCTCATTTCTACCATTTCATTTCATCATTGAAATCGGGGCACTATGTTGAATAAGGAAACCAATACCTCAACCCCATATAATGTTGTTCCCTCAGCATCTGATTGTGTTCGTGTCTCAACCAGAAACCAAAAAAAACATACACAATACAAATTTTCAAACAGCAACATCTGAGCATGATAATCTAAATTTCACGCAGCAATCCATGAAAATTGTTTTCCTTTTCTTTTGAATGGTTGTGTTTGAAAAAAAGAATTAGTAAAGGCATACATAAAGTAATGAACCTTGCATTATTGATTGCCATACAGCTTTTAACATGGTAATGCATTGAAGAATTAAACAACGTCCCTATAGAACTATACCGAACTGTCAAAATCCCATAATGGTTCAATGCTTTCATAATGTAGATTAAACGCTTTATTACTTGACAGGTGTAGAATAAAAGTTATCTCGCATTAGCTTAACTATAATACGATTGAATTAATGTTATGATTTAATGCTTGTGGTTACTTGGGTCGTGTTCGAGCTACGCGCAGAATGCGTCCTTGTGGTCATCAGTACTGAGTGTGGGCAGTGCACGCTAATTATGCTGAAGTTGCGGCCCTTGATTCTCATTTTGCATTCGGGTTGGCTTTCTAGGGTAAGAAATCAAACTTTGAACTAGTCAAATGGTAATCTTAATTTGAACCATTTCGAAATTCATTAAAACGACGTACTTTTTAGGCAAATATTGTTCCGAAAAAGATGTTAAACAGCTTTCCGTAATATAACCTGATAACATGGACTTTAAAAGCATTGAAAAAGGCGTTTTTGTCATGGAAAACAGGCAATTGAAAAATCACTGTGATTTCACCCATTTTCCCCCAGAGAAAGCACATTTTCGGTGCACTCGTACAGCTCATGCATTGTATCACACGCAATATGTGAACACGTCAAATGGAAGCTTATTTATCGTAGAATCGACCAACCGAATAATATTCCGCATTATTTGTCATAAAATTATCAAATTTAAGTAATTCTTACCTGGAGAATGTTATCTTAAATTGAACCATTTGTAATCTAAATTTGAACTAGTAAACGGGGGCGAGCTTCCAGTGTTGGCCAACAGACTGCGCTAGTGGTTGTTTTGTTTACTCTTGGGGATGAAAAATTCCAGATTTAGTTTCCAAGTTCCTGAAGAGTTTAAAACATTCTAAATTGAAATTCCACTGCCTAATGAAAAATAGTTATGGGAATTAGCAGATCCATGTGTTTTTCTATTGTTCAGCACGAAATTTGCTGTTGTGGGAGATGCTCGAGCTGCTGCCGCCAGTAGTTCAAATTAAGATTAAAATTGGTTCAAATTATGATTACGATGGTTCAAATTAAGATTAAAATCATTGTTGACGAATAATCGAATTTTTCAATGAAATTCGGTGCAAATACAAACTTTTTACCACTTAACCGAAAGCTTATACCCGTGGCTTTCATGTACATAAAATTTTGCCGTAGTAAATTATTTCCATGTGGGAGAAAAAGTCACTCAAAATTTGCGCTACTTCGGAGAGCTGCAATTTGGTTCAACTTTTGATTACCTACCCTACTTCACAGAATCGTTACTTGCTCTGTGGCGGAGTTGGTGAACGCGCCCTGTCTAGCGAACTTGTGGAGACGTGGGTTCAAACCCCACCAGAACTACGTTGATTTTTTTTCACAATTTTTCCACTCAATTTGACCATTTTTCAACACATGTTGTACCTGTGAACTTCTGGCATTACGTATGTCTAATACATATACCATTTCGATTGGTTATCCAATAAAAAGCAACATTCGTTCATAAATCAATTGTTGATTGTAATCAACCAAGATATGACGATGTTCACAATAAGCTATGATAGTGAATATTTTATCCTTTTTACAAAAATCATAATTATATCTATTGAAGAATTGTTATCCCTAATGTAACCTCTATTTTATCCTTTGTTATGCATTGAACTTCTTCTTTTGCAGTTTCAAATAGTCAGATACGAGCCACTACTATTTCAAGACTCCACAACCAACAAACAAAGCTTATGGCTCTTCTTAAGTTTCACCGTTTATCCCGGGTTGTAAAACACTCTACCAAGAATGGGAGAGGGTGTCGGTGTTAGGTTTATGTGTAGTTTCTTAGTTGACCGTAAAACCCCCGTGATATGATTTATACCGGCGAAACAAGAACCGCTTGTGGTAAAGGTTTACATTTACCGCACGCGCACACACACATACACTACACACCACTAGATACATCCCTTTGAGGCGTGGGACAACCGAGCAAGAAGCTCGCTTCTCTACTAGCCCGTGGCCCGGCGGTGGTGGTGAAGGTGGTAGGTAACACGCGTTCCTTTGCCATTTGACCCTCGGCCGCGACCGGCTTCTGAACCGGACACGGACGTGAAACCTCGGGTGCGCGGTTCTAAAGGGGCACTTTGCCGTGTTCACTCGCATTCTATAAAACCCAGCACCTCTCCCAGCCCCATGCCCATATGTGGCGCAGATGCGGTAAAATGTTATCACACGTACATTCCCATACCTCTATAGACATAACCTACGCCAACGGGTTCCGTTCCGTAGGAGATTGGCTAGAGCTAGAAGAAGAATATAGCGCCATTCCTTTTAACATTCCGCCATAACTCAGCGGATGTTTTGATTCATAATTCAATAAAAGCCGTGTGTTGTAATGCGAAGCTCTACTCGTCGACAGAGTGTGGACGTGCGGCAGGCATTGGGACATGTGGGACGACGGCTCTAGAAGTTGTACGACGACGGAAGATTCCAGCCAACAGAAGAACCATCAGTAATCGCGGTAATCGGTTTCGGAAGATAGGGCGTCGAAGGAGCGAGACGGATCATTTCGCGGAAGAAGGATTGATTTATGGTGTCACAGTTCATAACCGCTTTATAGGAGTAACGGTTGGTACCGGCTGTTTTTCCTTCGGTGTCAAGTGGTTTGTTTCGTGAGGAAGAATTGATGTTCAGATGGTGCACGTGGGATTATATGGATTGTAGCAAACCAGGTGGTGATTTTTATTGAGGGAATTAGAACTGCCGGAAATTTCACAACTTGACTAAAGCATTCCTGCATTTTTATTTCAGTATTACAGAATGAACAATTTCAACTTGTAACTACGCATCTGAAGAATTATAACTTAGGGCTCATATAGCCGATGCGGTAAGCACATTCAGCAAATACCATGCTGAGAGTGACGAGTTTGATTCCCGGTCGGTCGAGGAGCTTTTTGTAATGGAAATTCCTTAATTTCTTGAGCATTGAGATATCTTCGTGTCTGTTACACGAAATACAAATAGAATTCGTAGGAAACACCCGCATACTCCTTTGTCCTTCAGTAAAACACAGGCTCTGCATAAACCTGTACGCCGTGGCGCCACACCACCGCCGCCGACACTGTTTGTCTCACACCGACGCCGAATGAGCTGTATGTTTTGTTTCTTATTTTGCATTTTTTTTTGTTAGAAACGAGTACGAATGATTCACAAAGAACGGAATCAATAGGTGCCAGATTCACTTTTTTTTAAATAGGATGAATTCAGGAGCACAATATTATTAAGATCACGGGGATCTTAAAAAGCTGTTCATAAACCACGTAGACCAAACTTTGGACATCTCAGACCACCCCCCCCCCCTCGTAGACCTTAGTCCATACATTTTTATTTATTTTTTTTATCTGTATTATCGAGATTTTTAGCCCTAGGCTAGTTCATCTCGGGACCCACGCTTTACTTCCTTTCCGAAGGAAGAACTCACATTTTGCGAGTTTGTCGGGAGTGGGATTCGATCCCAGGTCCTCGGCGTGATAGTCAAGTGTTCTAACCATCACACCAGGTCCGCTCCAAGTCCATACATTTTTTTTAAACATGTGTGGAGTGTAAACTTTGATCAGACCCCCTCCTTCCCCCAAAAAATCTACGTGGTTTATAAATGGTATCTAACATGATCATTAACGAAAAAGAAAATCGATGATTCATATTCAGTTTTTTTTTGTAGTTCTAGAAGACGCAAGGGAGGATCAACAAAAAGAAATCAATCAATGAAGTAATAGCCATATGATATTATATTGTAATACAGTACGATCCTACAATTTGAAGACTGGTCATAGGAACTTTGGTCTATTTGTGTTTGCCTTTCTAATGTTAAGGAAAACTATGCAGACGACTCTTATTAAGAACTTCAAATACGAAACTTTTGCTTCTTTCATTAGATTTCATTCATTAACAGAACGAATAAATCAGTGATGCCAGCAGTGATTCCCCGGAGATCTCCTAGGGGATTCCTACAAGAGTTTCTTCAGGGAAAGATTTAGCGAAGATTCGTACAGGATTCCTTCAAAGATTCCCTTAAAATTCCAATCAGGAATTTCTACAGAAATAACTTTAAAGAGATGTCTTCAGTAGTTCCTTTAGAGATTGATTCAGAAGGATTTAGGAAGGCCATTTGGAGTTTCATCATGCATTTTGTTTTTTTTTTCAGAAGATTTTTCATTTATTTCTTCAGATATTCTTTCAAGAGGATTAGGGCGTAGCCAGCTTTTCGGTCAGGGGGGGGGGGGGGGGGGGGGCAAGCCCCCTTTGCAAATTTGTACCTACTAGCTTTTATAACTAAACGCAATACGATGAAATGGAATATAATAACATTATATTCTTAAAGCATTATTCAACCCATCAGCATCAGCAGTCACTCTGTTGAATTTTTTACAAAACGTTTAAAAAAGATCTACATAAATTAACGTATTTTTTGGTAGTGGTGACCAATTCCTGGAAGATTAAGAATTTTTATTTACTCGTGCCTTATTTTTTTTTTGTTAGGCCGGAACAAATCTCATTTTCTTCTTTTGTCACTTTACTCGTTGACTCGTCAAGGGGGAGGATGATAAATAATAAGTGCATTTGATGCAAAATTACCCAACCAATTCGGCAAAATCGTCAAACTCATCGAATTTGTTAAGAAATTTTCTCGACCACTCTAATTTCACTTTAAAGAGTTTAAATTTCTTGAATAATTTATTTGTGTCCCCCCTCAAAATGTCGGATTCTTCCAAAATTTTCGGAGGGGGCGGTGACATTAGAGAAAATCGAAATTTATGTCAGCCTTATTATCTACAAAACATTCATGAGTAATTATAGCTACTCTTTTGAGGACTTACAAAGAATTTCAGAGTGCCTCTATGAATCCTTTTGAAATTATCTTCCAATACTATTCGCTGGAAAAACTCTTCCAGAAAATCTTGAAATAATTGAAAAAAATCATCAGGTAATCCTGGAAAAGTTCTTGGGTACATCACTAAAAAGATGACAGGAGGCTTTTAGAAATGTTCGTAGGAACTCCTAAATGAACTCTTAAAGAAAACCAGAGAGAAATTATTTGAGGAATTCATAGAGCCTGGAAGAACTCCCGGGTCAATCTCTGGAAGACTTTCTGGATAAATCCCTGATGAAACACCCGAATGAATTCCTGGAGAAATTCCTACAGGAATGCCTGCAGGAAGCCCTGTAGAATCTCTGAAGAAATTCCCGGAGGAATCCCTGGAAGAAACCTGGAGGAATTCCTTTATAAATTATGGGAGTAATACCTAGAGAAATATCTGAAGAGATCTCCTGAGGAAATCCTAGAAGAAATCCTAGATTAGTTTCTGGAGGATTCCTTGTAGGATCCTGGATTAGTTTCTGGAGGATTCCTTGTAGGATCCTGGGAGGTATCCTTGAAAAAAAATCAAAAGAAATCTTTTGAGGAATAACTAGAGGAGATCTTAGAGAAATTTCTGAAGAAATCCTTGGATTTTTTTTTTTTTCATTTTTATTTATGTGTATTTTAACTTACATGCTAATTCTACACTCAGAAATCCTTGGAGGAATTCTTGAATAAATCCCTGAAAGAATTCCTGGAGCAATCCCTGAAACAATTTCTGGGAAAATCTGAGAGAATCCTGGAGGAATGCCTGGCGAAACTTCTGAACAAATTCCTGGCGTAATTCCCGGAAGACCCAGCAAGAATTCCTGGAGACATTTCTTGGATGAGTTCTTGGAGCATTCCCTGGAAAAAATCCTGGAGAAATATCCACGCAATTCTGGGAGGAATCGGTGGGGATACTTCTGAAAAAAATCCCTTGAGAAATTCCCATAGGATTTCCTGGAAGAACCCTTGGAGGAATTTCTGGGAATATCCCTGAAAAAAATTCGTGGAGAAATCCCCGGAGGAATCGCTGAAGCAAATCCTGGACGAATCTCCGGAGGAATGCCTGAGAAATTCCTGAAAGTATTCCTGGAGAATTTTCTGGAATAATCTCTAAAGAAACCCTTAGACCCCAATTTCTGAAGGATGTCCAGGAGCAATTCCTGGGGGAATTCCTGATGAAATTCCTGTTGTATTTCCTGGAGAAATCCCTGGATAAAATCCTGGATGAATACCTGCAGGAATCTCTAGAGAAATTCTTGAAAGAATTACTGGATAAATTTCTGGAGGAATCTCCAGAGGAATTCTGGAAGCTTTCAATTTATTTGTCTATTTCTGAACAAAATCCATTGAGAAGTTTCTGGGGGAATTTCTAGCGGAATTCCTGGTAAAATCCTCGAAGGAATCCCTGGGGAAATCCTTGAAGAAATTTGTGTTGAAATCACTGAAGGAATACCTCAGGAAACCCATGATAAATTCGTGAAGGTAATCGTTGAGAACTTCCTGGAAGAATTTCAGAAGAAACCCATGGAGAAATTCCTGGGTGAAATCCTGCAGGAATACCTGGAAGAATTCCTAGAGGTATTCCTGGAATTGCTGGAAGAATCCATGATGAAATTCCTGGAGGAATCTCTAGAGGAATTCGTGAAAGAAGCGGATAAGTTTCTAGAGGAATCTCCATGGGAATTCTGGAAGATTTATATTATTTTTATGTTTCTGAAAAAAAAAAATCCTTGAGGAAATCCTGGAGGAATTTCTAGCAAAATTTTTGGAGGAATTCCTAGCGAAATCCTTGAAGGAATTCCTGAAGAAATCCCTGGAAAAATCCTTGAAGGAATTTGTGAAGAAATCCCTGGAGGAATCTCTAGTGAAATTCCTGAAGGTATTTCTGGCGAATTTCCTGGAAAAGATTCTTATGAAATCCCTAGCGGATTTGCTGGAAGAATCCTTAGAGGAACTTCAGGAGGATTTCCTGGAGGAATCCCTGGAAAAATCTCTGGAGAAACTCGTGGAGAAATGCTTAGAGAAATCCCTGAAGCAATTGATGAAGGAATTTCAGGAGAAGTCCCTAGATAAATGCCTAGAAGAATCCGCGAAAAATTCTTGAGGGTAATCCTTGAGAATTTCCTGGAAGGATTTCTGAAAATATCCGCAGAGGATTTTCTGGAAAAAATCCTAGAGAAATTGCTGACATAATTTCTAAAGGATGCCCAAAAGCAACTCCTGGATCAATTCCCAGAAAAATTGTTTGCAGGAATTCCTGAAGAAATTCTTAGGGTCATTCCTGGAGAATTTCCTAGAGGAGTTCCTGGAGAAATTCCTGGATAAAATCTTGGAGGAATACCTGGAGGAATTCCTGGTGGTTTTCCTTTGGGAACTCCTGAAGGAATCTTTGGAGGAATTCTTGCAACAATTACTGGATGGAATGCTAATCTTATCTAGATGAATCCTGGGAGAAATTTCTGAAAAAAGAAATTCTGCAAAATTCCTGGAGGAATTCCTCGAGGAAACCCCGGAGAAGCTCCTAGATGAAATTCTGGTGGAATGCCTGCATGGATTTCTGAAGGAATCTCTTGGAAGAATTATGAGGAATTTCTAGAGGAGTCCCTGAAGCAATTCCTGGAGGAATATCTGGTGGAATTTGTGGAAGATTCTCTGAAGTAATTCTTGGAAAATCTTTGGAGGAATTCCCGTAGTTTAGTCTTTAAGAAAAATCCTTGGAGGTATCCCTTAAGGATTTCTTGGATAAATTTCTGTAGGAATTCTTGGCGAAATTCTTGGAAAAATCACGGAAGCAATTACTGGAGGAATCTCTGGAGGAATGCATGGAGGCAGTCCTGAAGGAATGCACGAATTTTTTGGAGGAGTCTCTGAAAAATAATTTTGTAGCAATTCTTCAAGGGATCCTTGAAGCACAGACAAACAGGCGTAACTCTTAGAGGAACTTCATCGAAAACTTTTCTCATTTTCATGAGCACACTGCCATCTGTTGGTAGAACCGCACGCGACACTGTCGGCCATGATGGATTTCGATTTGACGTTTTGCTGACACGCACACTACTACACAAATTGCCTGTAATTTTCGTTTGCATCATTCAGCAACGTGTACACTGGCAAACGTCAAAGCGATCGAACACTAGCGCATCTGGTGGAACGATCTCGCAAATCAAATGAAATTTGAATAGATCGTTAAATACATGTGCCAAGCCGTTTTGAAGAGTGTTACGTCTGTTTGTCTGTGCTTGGAGGATATCCTAGAAAAATGCCTGTAGGAATTCCTGAAGGAGTCTCCACAGGAACCTCTGGAGAAATCTCTAAAGGTATTTCTGGCTGAATTTATGGGGGAATCTCTAGATGAATTCCTGAAGGATTTTTAAGAGAAACCCCTGCAGGAATTCCCAGAGGAATATCTGGAAAAAATCCTAGAAGAATTCATGAAAAAATCGTAGATTAATCTAGTGAGGAATACCAGGAAAAGTTCCTGAAGAAATCGCAGACGGAATTCTGAGAAATTTTGGAGGAATTCTTAGAAGAGTTCCTGAAGAAACTCCAGAAGGAATCCCGGAAGCAATTTCAAGAGGAATACCTAAAGGAATCTCTTAACAGTTCCTGGAGGAAGTACTGAATAATTCCTGGAGGAGTTCCTTAAAGAATATAAGGAGAAATTCCTGAATGAATCCTAAGAAGAGTTCCTGTGAGAATTTTTGGAGGAATTTTTAAATTAAATTGTTCCAGAAAGAATCACAGAAGTGATTCCCGAGTTAAGACCTGCAGAATATCTTGGAGAAATCCATGAAGGATATCCCAGAGGAATGCCTTTAGGAATTATCAGAGGAATCTCTTCTGAAATACTCCTGAAGGAATCTCTAGAAGATTTCCTGGAGGAATCTCTAGAGGCATTTCTGAAGGAATCCCTGGATGAGTTTTAAGGGGAATCCCTGCAGCAATTCACAGAGGAATCCCTGGAATAATTCCTAGAGGAAAACCTGGAGGAATTTCTGAAAAAAATCCCTTGAGAAATCCCGGAAGCAATCCCATGAAAAAATCCTAAGGAAATCCCAGAAAAGCTTTCGTAACAAATTCTGTAGAATTTCTGTAGGAAAAAAAAAATGAAATCCATGCCTGCAATATTTTTTGGGCGAATTTTGGAAAAACTCTTTGGATGAACTCCCAAATGTTTTGTACAAAAGGAACTCTTGGATTATTTTTTAGCTAATCTCTGGTAAAATTCTGGTATTCCTGCTGAAATACTTCGAAATATTCTAGATTGAATTATTGGAGCAATCACTAGTGGAATTTTTGAAGGAATATATAGATAAATCCCTGAAGAAATCTCTGGAAGTGTTCCTCCTAAAATACCTAAAAGAATTTCTGCTAACGGAAATCCCTGGAGGAATTCTTGGAGGAATAATCGAAAAAAGCAATAGAACAATCAATGATGGAATCGCTGAAGGAAGCTATGGAAAAAATCTTGGAAGAATTCGTCGATGACGACATTTGTAAAATTTTTTGAAGGAATCGTGGGCTGAATTCTTGAAGCATTTCTTGGAACAAACCCTGAAACCATCACTATCGAAACCCTGCAAGATGCCGATGAAAGAATTCACGAACGAGAAACTCCTGGAGAAGTCCCTTTTTTTAATTTCTGAAAAAAAATCCCTGAAAAGTTTCTGAATAAATGCCTAAAGGAATTTCTGAAAGTTCCCTGAAAGAACTCCTAAAGAAATCCCAGGTGTTTTGCTCTTGGCATGGCGTTTGTTTAAATTTAATAGTGAAAATTCGTGTAGCAGTAGCACATAACTGCACTCTATAGTGGCATATGGTTCTACATGGTCGTATCGGAACCAGTTCCGATATATCTTAGTACCACACAATCTTGAAAATTTGGCATGCTGTTTTTGTATTCCATGAATAAACATCAACAAATTTAGCCATTCAACCAAGCTTGTTTTTTGGTAAAATTCTATTATTGGATTGAAGTGGTTCTCTTGGTGAAATACTTGGTGGAATGTCCTGTAATTCTCGACTAAAAAAGTTTGATAATTGTGGATAAAAACCTTAACTATTAGAATGGTTTATTTTTTGTGATATTTTTTCTGGTACTCTGAAATATAGATAATCTTTGACTTGGCTCGATTTCTAAAAATAAATCTAGCGGCCAGGAGGGGGGCACGTAGATTTTTCCAGGAAGATTCAGGGATGCCTCTAGGATTACATTAGAGATTTATCCAGAGGTTCCTCCAAAAACCCGTACCGAAGCTTCTTCAGGGATTCATCTAGGAAAAAAAATTTCATAGGACTATAATCATACATAACTCCAGCATTTCCTACAAGGATTTCTCCAGAATCTGTTTCAAAGAATGCTTCAGGTTCTCCTTCTGGAAATATTTCACGAGTTCTTTCATAGATTCATCCTGGAAATCCTTCGGAGATTCCTTTTTAAAAATTTTGCAAGGATTCGTTCTGGAAATCCTTTTGGGATTCTTCCTAGCATTCCTTCAAGGAATCATTCTGGTATTCCTTCGGACAGGGATGGAAACACTCACTTGCAAAGAGTTACACTCACATGCTATTTTCTCAGCCCAGAAGCGTGCAATCAAAAAAATATGTATGGATGACTTTTGCCTTGTGGTTTTATCTAAAAGTTTGCTGAATAGAGTAGGGGTCAAACACGCATACCAAAGTCGTAACAGAGCTGTGAAAGCGACTCTCCACGAGGTGAGTGTAATTTACATTCACCTTGTGGAGAGTTGCCTTCGCAGCTCTGTCACGACTTCGGCATGCGTGTGCGACCCCTACTCTTCAGCAAACTTTTAGATAAAACCACAAGGCAAAAGTCGTCCATACATAGTTTTTTCATTGTACGCTTCTGAGCTGAGAAAATAGCAAGTGAGTGTAACTCTTTGCAAGTGAGTGTTCCCATCCTTGTCTTCGGGAACTCCACCTGAAATTTTCTAGGGGATTCCTTGAGGAATTTCTTTGAGCATTTCTTCTGGACTTCCTTCGGTGATTCCATCTGGATTTTGTACGGGGATTTCTCCAGGAATTTCTTCAGGGATTTCTGCTGGAATTCCTCCTAGTTTTACTTCGAGACTTCTCCCGGAATTTCCTCGAGGAGTGCTTCTGGAATTCCTTCGGGGATTTCTACTGGAATGCCCTTGGGGATTTCTCCTGAAATTATTTCGAAAATTTTTCTTCAAAAACATCGGCCATTACGCTTGAAAATGCTTCGAAGATTTCTCCTGTAATTCCTTCTGGAAATCCTTCATTTTTTTTTTTTTTTGAGATTTCTCCTGGAATTCCTTCAAGGAATCCTTCGGAAATTCCTCCTGGATTTCTTTCGGGGATTTCTCCCGGACTTCCTTCGGAACTTCTCAAGGAATTTCTACTGGGGTTCCTTCTGAAATTCCTTCGGAGATTACCGGGGATTCCACATGAAGTTCCTTCTATGAATCCTCCTGAAATTCCTTCGAGGATTCTTTCTGGAAATCCTTCGGCGATTCCTCCTGAACTTCTTTCGGAAACTCCTCCAGGAATTCCTTCGTAGATTCTTCTTGGAATTCCTCTAAAATTCGAATCAGGGATTTCTTCAGAAGTTTATGCAGGGATTTCTCTGAGAGAGATTCTTGACACACCAGGGATTCCTGCCGAAGTTTCTTCTGGGTTTCATACATCAGTTCCTGCAGGAACTAGTCCAAAAGTTTCTTCCTGCAGTATTCCTGCAGTTCGTTCAAGGTTCCTCCTGGAAATCTTTTAGGATTCCTAAATATTTTTTATTTTCATTTTGAATCTCATTTTGCAGCATTTGAAGAGGAGTGTGGTCAATGAGGGCTCAAGTCAGTCCAAAGCCGATGATAAGGAAGTGTAATGGTTGAATAGTCTTTGCTGACCACCCAAACGCCATGCGTTAGGTAAACACATGGTAGTGTGTAATGTAGCGGCTTCGGGACAGACCAGGTGAGTTACAGCGAAGACCACTTTATCAAGAAGACATAGAACTCAGCAGTTTTCCCATACTAACGGCTAGCGTCACCGACAGCAACGCCGCCTGTTGAGATAAGGTGGTAGTCTATATATATAAAAATGCAGTGGCATACGTGGGACCGCGCATAACTTGCGAACGGAGGGTCCGATTTTGATCGTCTTAGTTTTGTTCTGTTAGTTTTCACCCAAGGAAGGTTTATGAGACAAAAAACATGGAAAAATTGAGAGTTTTTGAAAATCGATCTTCCATACATCTTGTGACCGGGGACTTGGTCTTGGATAGAAACTTGAAACGTCAAAAAACGTAGTAGGCAAGACAAAGTTTGCCGGGTATAGCTAGTTTTGTATAAAAGTGTAAGAGGGCGTTGGTGATAGTATGAAGACTTACTCACACTATCATAAATAGTTCCACCTTGATCCGTTAGCAGCGCTGCTAACCCTAACAGTGACTCCCGATTTCCAGCAGTGCTGCAAGTCTTCTTGATGAAGTGGTCTTCGGTTATAGAGTGTTGACCATGATCGAGACTGGCAAGCCAAGCTGAAATACAAGCTCAGACCCAGTCAGAGTGACACGTCAGAATATCAGAAATAATGTAGAAGAGAGTAAGGAGTCAAATTAACATTATGGAGGTTCTGACAAATAGAACATGAATATTGCTGCTGACTTTATCCATTTCTGGCCGCCTACCGATAGGGTATCATTTACACTATATTCAGCCTGAAATTCCCCCTTTCCAACCACTTGGACCAAACAAAGTAAGGGGCCGTCCATAAACCACGTGGTCATTTTTTTGGGATTTTTCAAACCCCCCCCCCCCCCCCCCCCCGCGTGGTCATTTGTCCATACAAATATTTTAATTTATCCATACAAAATGGTCATTGGCCGAACACCCCCCCAATGACCACGTGGTTTATGGACAGCCCCTAAGAGAGCAACCACCGCCACTTTATGAACATCCAAATCGTGTCACACTGGCTACATGGATTGTGCGACCATGTTTGCTTAGCACTGTATACCCACTACGTTTAATGATAGCATGGTAGATTCCCTTCCATGCCATCATCGTTTCTTCCAAGGCATTTGGCACTTGTTGCGATGTTGCTGAGGAGAGTGGCCAGGGGGTGGATTCTACGGATGCTGCCTGAATGGGTGAATTGTGTGTTTCATTATAATGGTGATGATGGTGATTATTATTGTTATTACTTTTGTCGCTGATGAGAGCGTTCAACGTCGACGACAACGCGTTGTTGTGCTCGCCTTGAGCTATTCGACGCCACGTCGCTCGTTTGCGAATCACTGGGATTAAACCTGTCCTGTCCCCCCGCGTGTCCATCCGATCTGCGACAATTGGGCGAGAAACCCAAAATAGGATTCCCAGAACCGTTTCTTCAACTGGTGGAGTGTGCCCAAATTGCTGGCAACCCGGCTGGCTGACTGGCTGGCTGGCCGGAACCGAAGGACACAATCGCCGGATTTCGTGCTTTCATATATAATCATTAACGGTACTGATCGATTCAACGCAGTAAAAAAAAACTTCTACAACGAACAGCTATTAGTGGGCCGATGGCGATGGCATTGGAGCGGGTGCTCGGGTTTTATTATTTTGGACACTACAATTTTCCGATGATGGGCCAAAACCGAGAGGGAATTTCCGCGGTAAAACGCACAGGAAGCGCACGGAGATTGATTGGTGGATTAAATGATTATGGCTAATATCCTGGCTTCGACCGACCAACAAAGGATACGCGGCCAGCCAGTCAGTCAGCCGGTGCGGTAGTAGGGCTGAGAGTGCACCTACCCCGAAATCGGACGACTGCGGGTTGGTGGCAGCGAAGACCATGATGATGATGATTGAACATACAAACGCAATTTCGTCCTCGCAGAGGAGAGCCAGGGTGCTAAGGCACGGTTTTATGGCGAGTACTCTTTCGCGCCACGCTGAAGTGTTATGAATTGCGTATTCAGTAGCAGTGTTTTCTGTTTGATTGCGTTACTTAACAACACTGTGTTTTCATTTCCGCCACTAGGAAGGAAGTTGGCCGGTGGTGGTGGACGGAGGGCGGTGTCCTAACAACTGGTTCGTGAAACGATTTTAGGGATTTTGCCCCGGAATCGATGGTCATCAATGGAAAGATTATCGGAGGATCATTGAATGTAAACGTTTGATGAAGGCTGTAAAGCTTTGATGTTTGGCCTAAATTTAGGGGTTTATGTTGTTGCCGGTGAGGAACGGGAATTGATTCTAATGTAGCAATAAAGAGAATTTTCTAGCCCAGGTTGATGAAGGTTCATCAATTTGCAAGGATATGTTTGGCTGTAATCATCGGCGTGAGCCATGACACATTGGGCAAAACCAAGTCCAAAGGTGGGAAAAATAAAAACTTTCTTAATACAAGACCCTACGTGACCACCGGCGATGGCTTATTCGGAAGCAAATTTTCTCAAGAATTTATTGGTGGCTGATTCATGTACGAGCAACTATTCTGACGCGATTTATAGAGCCCGTTTTACTCCTAAAATTTGAGAATTCCTGTTATTTTACGGCAGTTAAGATTTTAATGATTATTTCAGTGGGATATCATCGCACACTGGTTCCAGCCACATGTGAGGGCGGTCATAAATATGATTTTCTCTAGTTTCATTATGAAACCGCTTAATTTGAGGCATATTTGCTCCCCAAGAGCATTTTTATATTCTTTATTAAAAATGGGCTCAACAAGTTTTAAGCTTTACGGAGCCGAAATTCATTATTTTGCAGTTTCGGTTACCAATTGATTTGTATATACTAATACTAGTTTAGGCGGTCCATGGTAGTCAAAACTGCTCAAATATAGTGAAATTTATGATAAACATCAATTAGAACTATGTTAGAATCGAACACAAACAACCAAATGCATGTCAGTTGGTTGAGACTTTTTAATAGAGTGATAAACGCATAGGTAGACCTGTGCGCCGCCGCGCCACGCCGCCGCCGCCGACACTGTTTGTCTCACGCCGACGCCGACCGAGATATCGGCGGCGCGCCATACGCCGTTGTTTGTCACGCCGCCGATTTTCATTTTTCGCGCCGGTGATCAGTGCACGAGAAAATTTAAGTTTATATAAAGTTAAGATAAAAACTCTCACTATCACTATAATAAAACAATTCTGCAGAAGACTTAAGAACTTCTGAAAAAATTCAAATGGAATTTCAGAGTGTGCATTCAAATACGAATTTTATTGATTGATTTGTCTTTATTTAAGAGACTTTCAGCCCTACGAATTCTATGATTTTTTTTTAAGTTTTCATTTGATTTCATTCATTGTTCGTCATTTATATCTCCCCAGAACCAGAGGTTATTCCGGAAAGATTTAGTGATGCCTCCAGGATTTTTTTTTTTCAGAAGATCTCTCAGAAAGATCTCGACAAGAGTACCGTCAGGGAAAACTCCGGGAATTCTTTCTGGAGGATTCAGGGATGCCTTCTAGAGATACATCAGAGATGCATCCAGAAGATCCTCAGGATCTGAGATTTTAGGCAGGGATTCCTTCTAAAGTTCCTTCAGGAATTCCTACAAAAGTTTCTTTAGAAACTAGTCCAGGATTCCTCTCAGAGATTGCTTCAGGACATTTTTCACTAATTCCTCTTGAATTCCAACAAGGAATTTCTCCTGACATTTTGTAGGGATCGCCCAAGGAGATCCTTCAGGTACCACTCTGGGAGTTTTATCAAGGCTTCCTACAGGAATTCCTTCTAGTATCCCTCCTGAAATTCCTTCAGAGAATCCTCTTGGAATTACTTCGGGATGCATCATGAAAATTTTTCAGAGATTCTTTCACGACTTCTTTCCCAGATTGTTCCAGAAGTTCCTTCGATGATCTCTCCAGGAGTTCGTTAAGGGATACTAATAGCTTCAAGAGGGATGCCTCCAGGTGTTCAATAGTAATTCCTGCAGAAATTTATTTGAACAGGAGTTCGCTCAGGTATCCTTCCAGAAATACCTTCGGAGATTCTTTCAGGAGGATTCATAAATGTCTCCTGGAGATCCATCGAGAATTCCGTAAGAAGTTTATTCAGGAATTCTTGAGAAATTAGTCTAGGGGTTCCGTCAGAGATTCCTCCAGGAGTTTCAGGGATTCTTGCAGATGTGCAGATTCAGAGATTCCTCCTGAATTTCTTCAGGGATTCCTACAGAAGTTCCTTCAAATCTCTCCAGGAGTTCCTTCAGAGAGTATTATAGGAGGATCCAAGGCTACCTGCAGGAGCATTCAGGGATTCCCCCAGAAGTTTATTCAGGTATTCCTATATAAAAGTTCATTCTAAGATGTCTTTAGGATATCCTTAGGGGATTCCTCGAAAAGTTTCTTTAGCGATTCTTCCAAGAGTTCTTCCAGGGATCGCTGTTAGGGTTCTTCCAGATTGTAGATTAAAATTGAGAATTTTCCAGGAGGTCTCACGGATGCCTCCATGAGTTACATCAGAGATCTTTTCAGAAGCTTATTCAGGAACTCCTACAGGAGTTTCTACAGGTAATCTTGTAGGAGTTCCTTCAATAAATTCCTTAGGGTTACAATCACGCATATCTCCCGGATTTTCTTGAGGGATATTTTATGGAGTTTTAACAAGAGTTCCTCCAGGATGTCCTTCTGGAATTCCTCCAGGAATTCTCCGAAAGATTCCGGTAAGAATCCTTCGAGGATTCCACTTGGAAATCCTCCGGACATTCCTACCAGAATTCCTTCGGGAATTCCCCCTGGAATTCCTGCAGGGATTTCTCTCGTAATTTCTTCGGGGGATTCCTCCTGGACTTCCTTCACGGGTTCCTCAAGACTTCCTTAGAGGATTCCTCCTGGAATTCCTTCGGTAATTCCTCCTGGAATATCTTCGGAGATTGCTCCTGTAATTCCAACAGGAATTTCTCCTGGAATTCTTTCGGGGATTTATCTTGGAATTTCCGTGGAGATTCTTCCTACATTTTCTTTCGGAGTTTCCTCCTAGACTTCCTTTGAGAATTGTTCCTGAAATTCGTTGACTATTTCTCTTTGAATTCCTTCGGAGATTCCTCCTGGATTTCCTTCAGAAATTCCTCTTAGAATTCCTCCAGGAGTCACCCTGGAATTCCTTCGATGTTCTCTCCTAGAAGTTCTTCGGGGATTCATCCAGAAATTCGTTCGGGGATTCCTCCTGGAGTTCTTTCGGAGATTTCTCCTGGACTTACTATGGGGATTCCTTTTGAAAATCCTTTGATTATTCCGCTTGAAAATAATTCGGAGATTCCTCCCAAAATTCCTTCAGGAGTTCCCTCTGGGATTCCTGAAGGGATTTCTACTGTATTTCCTTCGGAATAACATTCCCTCGGAATAACATTCCTTCGGAATAACATTCCTTCGGAATAACATTCCTTAGGAATTACATTCCTTGGATTCTTTCGGAGATTACTTGTGGAATTCCTTCGGCGATTCCTCATAAAGTTTTTTCGGTGAATTTTCCTGGAATTCCTCCGGGAATTCCTCCTGCTATTCCGTCGGGGACTTTATACGGGAATTTCCACTGGAATTTCTTCGGAGATTCCTCCTGGATTTCCTTCGAGTTTTCTCTAGGACTTCTTTTGGCTATTCCTCTTAGAATATCATCGGAGATTCCTCCTGGTATTACTCATGGAATTCCTCAAGGAATTTCTCATAGAATTCTTACAGGACTTCCTCCTAGAATACCTTCGAGGTATCCTTCTGGAATCCCTTCAGTGATTCCTTTTAGAACTCCTTCGAGAATTTCGTCTGGTTTAATCCTAGAATTTCCTCAGGAGTTTCTCCTGGAACTTCTTGATGATTTTCGTTAATTTCTCCTAGAAAGCCTTTGGGGATTTTTTTCTCGAATTCCCATGGAAATTCCCGCTAGAATTTTTTTGGGGATCCTGCTGGAATTGCTTACTGGATTATAGCTGAAATTCCTTTGGGCTTTAAGCTGCAGTTCCTTCGGGATTTTTTTTTGTATTCCTGCGAGGATTCCTCCTAGAACTATTTCAGGGGTTTCTCATCGAATTCCTACGAGGATTCCTCCTGGAACTCTTTCGGGGATTCCTCCTAAAATTCCTTTGAGGATTCCTCTTTAAAATTATCCAGTGATTCCTCATGAAATTCCTTCGAGGATTTCTCCTGGAATTCCTACGCGAATTCCTCCCGAATGTTTTACGATGCTTCCTTCTAGAAATTTTTTGGGGATTTCTTCTCCAATTTCTTTTGCAAATTCTCTGTGGAATTCCTTCGGGATTCTTCCTGGACTTCCTTCTTAAATTCCTCCTGAAATACTGTCGGTAATTCCTCTTGATATTCCGTCGTGAATTCTTCCTGGAATTCTTTCGAGATTTCCATATCGATTTTCTTCTGTAATTTCTCTAAGAAGTTTTCCGAAAATTCCTAGAGATCCTTTCGGAATTCCTTCTTGAATTTCTCTGGAGATTTCTCCTGGATTCGAGTTGGGATTCCTTCGGGATTTTCTCTTGAAAAACCTTTGAGGATTCCCCTTGGAATTCCTGCTGAGGTTTTTCCTGTAATTTCTTCGAGATTCCTCCTAGACTTCTTCCATTTCTTCGACGATTCATCCTGAAATTCCTTCGGAAATTCTTCCTGGAATTATTTCGGTAATACTTTCTGGACTTCCTTCGAAGATTCCTCCTAATATTTCGTCGGGGATCCCTCCTGGAATTCCTTCGGGACTTTCTCTTGGAATACCTTTGGTCTTTGGTGATTCCTCTTCAAATTTCTTCCGAGATTCCTCCTGGAATTCCTTCTGGGATTTCACATGCTATTCCATCGGAGATTCCTTCTGGAATTTGTTCTTGGAGTTCCTTTGGTGATTCCTCTTCGAGTTATTTTGGAGATTCCTCCTGGAATTTCTTCGGGAATCCCTCATGGAATTCATAAGGGGATTCCTATTAGATTTCCTTCAGGGATTCCTGCTGGAATTCCTTCGAGGATTCCTCGTGGAATTCGTTTGGCAATTCCTCCTAGAATTCTCTCAGGAAATTCTCCTGTTATTTCTTTAGAGATTCCTCCTGGATGTTTTTCGTTGAATCCTCCTAGAATTCCATCGGGGATTCCTCCTGGAATTCTTTTGGGGATTCCTGCTGTTATTCCCTTTGGATTAGTGCTTGAATACATTTGGGGAATCCCTCTGGAAATCCTTAGTGTAAATAGTGCGACCTTATTATCAAATTTGATAGTTTCTGATGGTTCTAAGAAAACAGAATGAAAACTGTAGTAAAATCTATATGTTATTGTCCTTGATTTGCAATGGAGTAATGCAACATGCAATATTCATTCAAACATAATAGTTTATATGTATGTCATCAAAAGTCATGAAAAAATCTCAGACTACAAATTCTAGAGCCTAATGCAAACTATTCTTTGCTTTGCTAATGTTGACATTATGGTCAAATTTTGGCCACGCCTATTCACGCCGCCGCCGCCGCCGCCGCCGAAAGCTGCCACCGGCGTGACGCCGACGACGCCGCCGCCGCCGGCCAAAAATGGCCCTCACGCCGCCGCCGAGCAAAATATGGTCGGTGCACAGGTCTACGCATAGGACTGAAATAAGAAAAAGTCAATAGAAATGTCTACTTAAGAACATCTCACACTTAATTTGGAATACCGTGTTCGGTAATTTTTTGACGAAAATAGAACAGCGGTATACAGCTATACTGCATTGCTTACCCTTTGCACCAGGTTTTGACAGTTGGTGTACTGATCCTCAGTAAAATCGATTACCGAAGATACCGAAATAGTTCTGCAGACGAATTTTATTGCTCTCGGTCTAAACTGTCAAGTTTGAACACTGTTGCGTGAGCAATCTAGTTACCTAGATTTTGATCAAAGGTCTGAACACGCTCTTAAGAGCAATCCAGGAACATTTTCGGCACGCTCACAGAACATGAGCGATCAGAATGCATCTCTGCCCTAAACTACAGAAACTATATGTAAGCATTAGTGAATGCTGTTATTCTACAATACACTAAAACCTCTTTTTATGCATGTTATTTTATGCACTTTTAATTTATGCACCTTTTTTTATGCCCTGCATAAAAAGAGGGAATGCTACTCAGAATCAATATTGTGCATAAGAATATTTAATAATGACGGGAACTATTGCAACGGCGGCCCAGAAGTGTTTACAGAGGAGAGCAAAGGAAGGTTACAGACACATTTTTGGGTGTTTCCGAAGGTGTCATCCCCATGTGCGTTACATGGAGTCCTACTGGGTCTGAAGGGGGTTTCGGAGTCATTCTAGGAAGCCACAGAGCATTTTATCAGAAGCGTTGCGGAGGCGTTTGTAGGGGTTTTGGTTTAGGGAGATTTGTGGAGGCATTTTTGGAAGTTTCTGAGCATTTTCGGCGAGGTTCAGAGGCGTTACGGAAGCGTTACGGAGGATGTTTCAGAGGTTTAGGTGCGTCTCAGGAGCGTTACATGGTGTCCGAGGGGGTTTAAGGGGGATTATGGAGGCGTTTCGGGATGTTTCAGACCATTTTCGGCGTGATTCAGAGGCGTTACGGAAGCGTTACGGAAGAGTTTTCGGGGGGTTCGGAGCTTCTCAGGTGCGTTACATGGGGTCCGAGGGGGTTTAAGGGGGATTTTGGAGGCATTTCCGGACGTTTCAGAGCATTTTCGGCGGGATTCAGAGCTGTTACTTAAGCGTTATTATCAGTTTTCGGGGGTTCGGAGTATCTCAGGTGCGTTATAAGACTTCCGAGGGGGTTAAAGGGGGATTTTTGGAGGCATTTCAGGATGTCTCAGACCATTTTCGGTGGGATTCAGAGGCATTACGGAAGCGTGACGATGAGTTTTCGCGGGTATCAGACCGACTTAGGTGCGTTACATGGGGTCGTGGGGGTTACAAGGGGAACTTGTAGGCATTTCAGGAAGTTTCAAAGGATTTTTAGAGACCTCAACACAATATCTTTTAAATCACCCCTGAAAAACCCTTTGATTTAAAGATTGTCTTGAAACCCCCTGACCTGAAATGCCCTGAAACTCCCCTGAAACCTCCGTAATCCTATTGAAACGCTCTTGAAATTATCATCATCAATTTGAAATGTCTCTAAAACCCCTTTGGACGCTTTTCATAGGGTCCATAAACCCCTTGAAACGCCCCTGAAATGCCATCAAACGCTCCCAAAACGCACATGTTCCTGAAATACCCTGAAACTCTCGGAAATGACTTTGAAATACCTTAAAGCGGCTCTCAAACATCTTGCAACGTCCTTCAAAGGCTCCTGAGATCCCATGAATTGCCCCTAAGGGAGCATCCATTTAGTGCGTCCCGCAAAATTTGGGAATTTTAGACCCCCTCCCCCCTTCGTACGGGTTTTTCGTATACCTAATGCATTACTTGTCACACTTTCCTGACCCCCCCTCCCCCTCCTATGAGCGTGACGTAATTAATGGATATCCCCTAAAGCCCCTTGGTACGCCCCTGAAACCCACTTAATACTATTGAAATACCGCTGAATTCCCCGTAATCCCATGAAAACACCAAAAAATCTTGACATAAAGCCCTTGAAAAGCTCCTCAAATCCCACGAAATAACCCCTTAATACGCCCCTGAAGCCCCTTGGAACCCCTTTTTTGGGCTCTCTGGGAACTTTATGGAAACCCCTTTAGCCCCACCTCATCTGCCCAGGAGCAAGACCTGTTGTCGCGAACTAGATTCCCTAATTAAAGCTCAAACTTAATTTATGCATAAATTTCCCTCTTTTTATGCCTTTTTTAATTTATGCACATTTTTAATTTATGCAGTCCCAGCCATGTGCATAAAAAGAGGTTCCAGTGTATAACAATGATATAGGTTGCAAACATCAGGAATCTACTTTTTTTTTGATAATTTTGATACGTTTAGGTCGACTAATGTAAAGAAATTCAAGTGTCGAGACCTTAATTAAGGATGTTTTGATAAATCGAAACATTCTCACGTTTGTGTATCGCAATGATTTCCTCCATCTGTTTGTGATTCAGCTTACTAGGGGTACATTCTATCATGTACACTTAGATAGTTACAAATTTTCAACGTATCACAAGTGATACAAACGGTGTATATTCATAATGTTAACTTTTATCATCAATCTTAAATAGTATTAAATTAAGCGCACACATAAAATGAGTGATTGCAAGGAATACTAGCGTCAAATCATGTTGGTGTCATCGGCACTAGATGTTCCGATGCTTTATTTTTTGAAAATTTTCTATTTTGAGAATGTGTATATTGAAGCGACACACAGTGGGACGAAATCGAAAAAAGTGGGACATGGGTATTCACTCAGAAGCTATTGGATTTAGCGTTATGTGGTCTTCTACAATGTTTCTCCATTTTTTAATTAATTTTTGATGTAATAAAATTTCACTGAAGGGTGGTATACACTAAGATAAAAAAATAACTTTTTTATTTTACGTCAAAAGTGAAAAATGTCTAAGAAAACATTGTAGATAATGTATTCAGAAGAAACTTTGTCGAAGACCAAAAAATTCTATCTCGCCGCATTAAAAAGTTACAGTGCAAAAATGGTGTATATGTCCCTTAAAATCGTTTTTTCGTCATATCTTTTTAGAATGAATTTTCCCAGTTCTCCAAAGTTGTAGATCCTGCAAAAATACACATTTTTTCTGAAGACAACAAATGGCTATCTTTTCGTTTAAAAGACTTAGGAATGTTTTTCTTACTTTTTTAAATCAACTTTAGGGGGATAGATCATACAGAATAGCGGCGATTAGCAGCTAATTTCCACGTTATGTTATGCACCAACTTACACCCTTATTATTATTATTATTATTTATTTTAATTCAAAATTTAGAAAGAACTTACACCCTTCTGATACATATGCAAATCACAACGGGATCGAGTGGGATTCACTACACTTTTGCAATTTAGGTATCGTAGGATTTTGACACAAATACCTCACTTAACAACAGTATGATTAAAAACTTTTTTCAAAACATTTTTGTTTATTTTGCCTTTGATCCGCAAAGTTGTAGATGCTCAAAAAATGCACGGTTTTACAGACCAGATTGCAGAGTTCGATTATGTGAAAAACATCAAATCCTGGGAACTAATAGGAATAAATGACTAAATATTTAAAAAAAAAACAGTAATTTGTTGATTATATATTTTCTACTGATGTGCACAATGGGCAGACCAGGGGGAACGTGACCTAGCGAGCATTGGACGAAACCGAGAATGGAGAGCGGCAGCAATAAACCGAGTATTGTCTTAAATGTGATGTTGAACAAATAAATGTATGTATATACTATGCATGTATGTATTTGTTCTGAATACTTGTCGATAACTTATGATACCTACACAGTTCGAAAAAAACCTGTAAAATTATGACGGATCGAATGTAACAAAAGGACCCGTCATATTTCATATTTTTTTGCTGTGTACTTTTATGATTTTACAGCGACCCCACACCGATGAATTACCTTAATTTTGTACACTATTTATGAATCACCATGTCGATGAAATGAGTGATCCATAAACTGTGGGCATTTTTGCCGATTAATAAATTGTGGGGTCACTGTATTCCAAAATAAGTATAATCAATTCGATAATAACGGGTGGCCACTAAATAACGGGAATGCTTTTAGCAGCTGATTAAAAACAATAGAAGCGTCCATAGAGTAAACATTTTTTAGACAAAACCATCGTCTATCTATCCACAAAGTCAGCGTATTTTTTATTTTGTGTCAACTTATTCTGTTCTGCAGAAAACGACATTGAAACAGGAAGCACTACCAAAACGCCTTGGACGGCTCTACTGATTGCTCAAAACAACCGTAAAAAAAGTTAATAGTAAACCATTATAAAACTAGAACCCGCCCGGTTTTGAATGAATTCCACATTTCGGCATCCCAAGAAACAGATCCTGAAGGAAATAGAGGAAAACTAGCAAAACCAATAAGCATGATATCATTTCACATGATAAAATCTTCTTTTGTGACATGGGCTGGATAAATCAATAGAATGCCTTGTTAAATAACAAATATTTACATCAAATCACATTTACACATTGAACAACATGTAAATGGTTCGTTATAAAAAAAAAATAGCACAAAAAAAGTTCAACAATGAACCGCAGTGCACAAATTACATCGACACGTTTTGGTGATACAGAAAAATAACATTTTTTGGAAATTTCTATAAATGTCATTTACGGGAAAAGGCTACAACCAAAGCAAAAAAAAAAACAAGTCAGTATCCCCATTTTTTCTTATTACTGTTTGAGTGTGTAGATGCTAAAGGTAGCTGAGAAACCATTTATTTTGACCAACGATTTCACAGACGCAGAAAATGCGTGAAAGTAAACTCTGAAAAGTCGTACAAAGCAGTTGCTCCAACATCACTGCAAAAAAATACTGTACAAATTACTACGTTCAACTTTCTTAAATTTTATATTTTCCATGGACGTACATTGTTAAACCTTTATGATAGTTAAATTCAGATTGCCATTTTTAAAGATCATATATTTTTAAGAGCACATTCAAAGCATTCCCGTTATTTAGTGACCACCCGTTAGAGCTTGTATAATAGAGCGTTGTATGATTTAATTAAAAAAAAAGTATGAAAAAATACATTCCTCGCATATTTCAAAACATTATCACTTTTCTCCTTCAAATCAGCCTTAAACCAAACAGTAAACAACTCTGACCTTTGTATATTAACCCTCGAGCAGTCGCGTCTTCGGCCACCCTCAACGACACCACGCACACGCTTTGTATCACAAGCCTGATTTTTTCATTATACGTGTACTCAGTACACGACGCGACCGCTCCCGGGTTAAACATAAAAATGGTTCGAAATCACTTGTAAAATTAAACTCTGACACACTCTGACTCACCTCGATATATCTAAAACCAGAACACGTACAAAAATGCCGCCTTCAGAAAAGTTGTTGCTTTTGGGCTTAATCACTTTGCTGAAGACTGCATCTTTGTAAGTCCTCAAGTTTTGGAGATATCGAGGTGAGTCAATGTGATGCAATATTGTTGCTTTACTTTTTGTGAGTCTATACTTATGGCGGGTAGTGTATTTCTATGCATCTACAACTTAACTAATCGAAGACAAAATGAACAAACATGTTTTGAAAAAATCTTTTAAACATACTGTTTGTTTAGTGAGGTATTTGGGTTAAAATCTTACGATACCGTCGTTGGGGGTGAGAATGGGTCAAAAAGGATACTCAAAGATTATTTGTTAAATAACAAATGCAGTTGAAGTCGGACTAACTTTTTATTTGGTATGTATACTCTTCTGTATGGTAATGATAGTTTAACGGGGAAGTGCCACATTATATGAATTGTGTACTAAACTACAAATGATTGAAAATTGATCCAATCTCACCCCTTAGAGGGGGTGAGAATGGGTCAAAGTATTCAAAGACGCTTATTTAAGAATACAAGTTCATTTTATTGATCATATCAAGTAAACCTACTTAAAATATAATGTAACCATGACGAAAAAAATTTAGGTAATTTTGAAAGATGATTAATTCACCTAAAAGGGCTAATATAATCGAAAAAATGGTTGAAATTTGATAAAATGAAGTTTGTATGTTGTATCGCCATTTTTAACCGCCATAATCATCCTTATTTAAAGTTTCAACCTCCATGAGAGGAGGGGGGATTACAATGAGGGAGAGACGCATTGAAAGATTTTTTAAAAAAAAACATGATATTTTTCGATGTTCGTTTTGTTATGTTACAGGTTTTATGGCCCCGGTATTTCCTGGTAGTTTCACGATATTTCCTTAAAATTTAAAAAATGAATGGAGAAGAAAACCGCTATCAAGTCTATTTTGTGAGCTCACGATATTGCAGTACACTAAAGATTAGCTGATAATCAGAGGAGTTGTCCAAACGCATGGGTTTATTGTTATAAATGATTTTAAACACTAAACGTGTAAAAAAGCGAGTGTTGACACTTTTTCGACATATTTTCGAAAAAAAGCGTGATTTTATGAAGATACCGTAAACATGGCACCACTCTAACGTCAAATGGGGACTGGATAACAAGTTGAATTTAGTTAAGGTTATATGCACTCGATAACTTGCTTGACCCAATCTCATCCCATTCTTAATATTTAGACATAGGGTCGAATATATTGAACTTTTAAATAAAAAGTGCATTGACAGCCCGCTTTTTTCGTTGCATCAACCAGGTAATACCTACAGCTAACCACTTATAAGAAAATTTATGGTTAGGTACTTGTGTGAAACATTACGAAGGAGAAATTTTTCCAGTGTGATTTACTAGTAAATTCATCATATAAGTTAAGCCACAAATTTAACAAAAAGACGATAATTGCTAAACATCTTATTCTGCATCATGATGTGTAAAAACATCTTCTCTTTGAAATAATATAAAGTTTTCTATATAATTTAGCGATAGTTGATGAGCTATTTCCAATTTTATGTTTCTTCGTTTTGACCCAATCTCACCCCCCCAGACCCATTGTCACCCCCATCGACGGTACATAAATTGAAAAAGTGCAATGAATCCCGCTCGATCCCGTTATGTTTTGCGTATGTATCAATAGGGTGTAAGTTGGTGCATAACATAACGTGGAAATTAGCTGCTAATAGCTGCTATTCTGTATGATCTATCCCCCTAAAGTTGATTTAAAAAAGTAAGAAAAACATTCCTAAGTCTTTTAAACGAAAAGATAGCCATTTGCTGTCTTCAGAAAAAATGTGTATTTTTGCAGGATCTACAACTTTGCCGAACATTGGAAAACTGGGAAAATTCATTCTAAAAAGATATGACGAGAACACGATTTTAAGGGACATATACACCATTTTTGCCCTGTAACTTTTTAAAGCTGCGAGATAGAATTTTTTGGTCTTCGACAAAGTTTCTTCTGAATACATTATCTACAATGTTTTCTTAGACATTTTTCACTTTTGACGTAGAACAAAAAAGTTATTTTTTTATCTTAGTGTATACCACCCTTAAGTGAAATTTTATTACATCAAAATAAAGTACTTAAAAAATGGAGAAACATTGTAGAAGATCACATAACGCTAAATCCATTAGTTTTTGAGTAAATGCCCATGTCCCACTTTTTTCGATTTCGTCCCACTGTGCGACAGTCGAATTTGACGTAAAAAGTTAGAATTAAAAATATACACCGTTCGTATCACTTGTGATACGTTAAAAATTTGTAATTATCAAGGTGTATACGAAAGAATATACCTTTAGAAAGCTGTATCACAAGCAGATGGAGGTGATCATTGCGATACACAAACGTGAGAGTATTATTAATTTATCAAAAAATCTTCAATAAAGGTCACGACCAGAGTTTCCCATTGCTCATGTGTACATAAATGTGACAGCGAGCCTCCTACCAAATTGTCTCCCAGCTCTTCAAAATCGCAGTGTGCTGCGCTGCTAGGAGGCTCACGAAAATCTGGTGGGTGCGAGCTAAGCGCCTAGCTCCCGGGGAGCTCGTCTCATGCGCTGCGTGAGCTGTTGGTATCTAAGGTGAAAAACAACTTCTTGGTAACGAAGAACCTCAACAACTTTTTTCCGTACACAACTCAAGTGTCTGGTTGGTCTATACGATACGACTAGGGACTCTCAATGCAAAGGTTAAGGTATCAATTCTCGTTCGTTTAGGAAGTTTTTGTCGTGAAATTTTCTAATTTAATCAGCGCATGAGACGAAGCTCATGAGACACATCCTGAGAAAAATGAGGCACACAACTTTCAGTCTCAAAATGTACAGAGCTCCTGGGAGCTCGCTTGCCATGTGGCTCCCGTACATGGCACTACAGCACGTGTACATCAACTCTGGTCACGACACATGAATTTCTTTGCATTATTGGTCGACCAAAACTCATAAAAATTGTTATAAAAAGGTACACCCCTGCATGTTTACAAGCTGAATTATTGTTATATTGTAGAACAATAGCATTCATTAATGCTTACAAATAGTTTCTGTAGTTTAAGGATAACTGACCCATGGTTCTCAACATGTAAAATAAATTCACCCAATATAACCCTGAAATTGATAAAACTCATGTCAAAATTAATTTCATATGCCAAAACCAACACACCAAGAAGCAAAACGCGTGGAAATATGGCGAAATTTTGAAGTTTCTGAATTAATTGCTAAGTGGATCTTTTTTCTTGTCATCCCCAATTTTTAAGTAACTTTCTTAATCTTATCAGACATCATAGCATTCTTCAAAAACCAAACATTGTGTAACAAAGATTACTAAAATAATGTAAAATGGATAAAGTGCATTCATTGAAAGGTATATTTTATTATTTTCGCATGTAGTTTTTTTTTTATTCCTTACATTTATTTGGTAGGCACTCTGTGTTCATGACCGCTACTGTGCCGATTTCATAGTGTACCTATAGCTTACTGTTACAAGATCTATATTTAGCCCTATTCTTTACTACCTCGCTCTCTATCGCATACAAGTGTGTATTAAGAGATGCTTCTCTGTCGTCTATTGTTGTTCGGTTGTGATGTGTGGATACATTATCGCATGGTTCAATCTATATTCAGTTATTCATAGTCCATTGTTGTACGCCGCGCCGTTGGTTCATTACCGTGTTGTTGTGGTGTCGTGTGAGGCATATTGCCTTCGAAGAGGGTCAAGTGCCGCAGTCACCATCTGACACTGGTGGAGGATGGATGTGTCCCCTGTGCATCGCGCTCCGTGTTGTATCATCCGGTGGCTGGACGAGGTGTTTTTGAGGGGGCTGGGAATCGAACCCATGACCATCCGCGTATGAAGCGAACGAGCAGCCTCGAGGCCAAGAGGCCCCCTCATCGCATGTAGTTAATATTACAAATTGTAATTACTATATGGTGAATCTTTTTTTTTGTGCCGGTCACTGTATAGGAATTCCTCCAGGAATTGATCCAAGAAGTCCTTCAGAAATAACTACGTCGATTTCTCCAGGAAATCCTTCAGGGATTTCTTCAGAAATTCCCAAGAAATTCCTTCCCGAATTCATCCAGGAGTTTCTCCTACAGTTTTTCCTGAAGTTTCTTCAAGAGTTCCTCCAGGAATTCCACCAAACATTCCTTCGGGAATTATCCCAGGTATTTCTTCAATAATTTCTCCAGAAAATACTCCAAGCATCCCTTCAAAAAATATTTCAGGAATTCTCCAGGATTTTCCAGGGATTACTCCAGGCATTCTTCCAGGGTATCCTCCACGAATTTATCCAGGTATTCCTTTTCCAGGGATTCTTCCAGAGATTCTTCCAGAGATTCCTCTAACGATGTTTCCAGAGATTCGTCCAGTAATTCCTCCAGACATTCCTCCTAGAATTGTTCCTGAAATTTCTCCAGAAATTCCTAAGGCAATTCTTCTAGGAATTTCTCTGGGAATGTCTTCAAAAATTTCTCCAGGGATTCCTCAAAGGATTCCTCTAGAGATTCTTTTAGGAATTCATTTAGGGATTCCTCCAGGAATTCTTCTAGGAATAGTTCCACGGAATTACCCCAATAGATTTCTCTGTCCAGGTATACTTTCAGAAATACCTCCAACAATTTCCCCAGGGATCTCTCCCAGAATTTCTCTAGGGAATCCTGCAGGATTTTATCAGGGATTCATTCAAGACTTTTTCCAGGCTTTGCTCCAGAAATGCATCCAGGAATTTCTCCAGGAAGTCCTCCAGCTAATTCTCTTGGAATTCCTCCACGGATTCATCCAGGAATTCCTCCAGGGATTTCTCTAGGAATTCATCTAGGGATTGCTCCGGGAATTCTTTCGGAGGTCCCTCCCAGATTTCCTCTAGAGATTCCACCAGGAATTAATCTAGGAATTCATCTAGGGATTGCTCCAGGCATTCGTCCAGGAATTTCTGCGATGCCTACATGAAATCCTTCTGTTATTCCTACAGAAATTCCTCCAGGGATTCCACCAAAAATTCGTCTAGCGGATTCTCCAGGTATTCTTCCAGGTATACTTTCAGAAATCCTTCCAACAATTTCTCCAGAGATTCTTCTAGGAATTCCTCCAAGGATTTCTCCAAGAATTCCCCTAGAGATTCCTCCAGAAATTTGTCTGCGAATTCATCGAAGAATTCCTCAAGAGAATTCGTCTGAAATTTCTCCAGGAATTCCTCCCATAAACAGCTCTAATGATTACTCCAGGAATTCATTCAGCGATTGCTCCAGTTATGCTGTCAGAAATTCCTCTTAGGATTTCTACAGATTTTACCCCAGGTATACCTGCAGGAATTTCTCTATGCATTTCTCCAGGAATTCCTCCAGGGATTCCACCGGGAGCTCTATGAGAGGTTGCTCCAGGAATTCCTGTAGTGATTCCTTCTGAAATTCATCGCGGGATCTTTTCAAAAATTTACTCAGGGATCAGAAATCCGCCCATCATCATTTCCGGGGATTCACCCAAGATTGTTTTCAGGATTACCTGAAGACTTTTTGAATTACTGAAGTATTCCTAGAGGAATTGCTCCAGTAATTTGTAATGGAATTCTTTAAGATTATTTTAGAGGAATACAGGAGCCAGAAAATACTCCAAGAAGTTATTCAGGAATTCTTTTACAAATATCTCCAAAAAACCTCTAAGGAATTCACCCACTGATTTATTAAGGAATCTATCAATGAATTCCGTCAAGCTCCTCTAAAGGAGTTTCTTCAGAAATTCGTCCTGTGACTCTTTCACAGTCATTATGATTTACTTTAAACAGAAAAGTACTTACATGCTATTAACGATTTCAGACATTTCTTCAGGAGATCCTTCAGGAATTGACCCAGAGTTTCCTCCCTAAATTAAAAAAAAGCCTTATTTAATTCCTCCAGACATTTATTTTTGAACACATTCCATCTATTCGTCCAGGATGATTTTTCAAGAATGCCATCACAAATGAACTCTCAAAAGAGTTCTCAGAAAATACCTCCAAAAAAATTCTTCAAGAATTGCTCCAGGGATTCCCTTCTGAAGTTATTACTGGGACGCCTCGAAGGTATTCAGTTTCATGGCTTTCACGAGAATACCTTCAAAAAATCTTCCGAGGATCCTTCCGGGAATACGTCAATTGAGATTTCTAAAAGAGTATGTTCTGATGTGAGTATATGCAGTATAGGAGTGACCAAGTAGAAATCACCTTCAGTATGGTTTTATTTGATACACTCGCATTTACGCTTCAGCTATATGGGCTCTTTCTTTTTGTCATATAATAAGAAAGAGCCCATCTATTTTCTCTAGGGGTTCAAAAACTTCTGCTAGAATTCCATTGCAGATTTTTTCCCTCATGATACTTGCATTCCACAAGGAAGCACTTAACTATATTTTGGGTTCTTTGGGATACCCATCAAAGAATTCCCTTTAAAATTATCATTTAGATTAAATTTCTCGGCAATTCAAAAAACAAGTTGTACAAATCATTGCTACTTATATAATTCTGATTATATCATATTTAAAACCAAAACGTACAGAGTAAAATACTTAACCATTTTGGACAATGACCTTGTAAAATGAGACAAGTCTCCAATAACTATCAACTTAAATGAATATTATGCCAAATAAATGTCTATGATATCTCTATGTTTCTCATTAGGACAGTTAATAATCTAGCACAGTTAACCGTTATGTGTCCGATAAAATGTTTGCTTTTTTCTACACCATCCTTTTATATGGGCGCTGGGTACCCGGGTAACCTGTCGGCCACATAAGGGTTAGCAAGAAAATAGTCTCAGAACCGTATCCGGGTGTCCCGGAAGTGGTCAAATCTAAAAGCGAACCAAAACCATGCATGATACACATCAAATCGCGGCTTTTTTCAATAACCTAATGACAGGTTATGCAGAAAATAGCCTCAGGTCGCACATGCGGCTACCTGTCGTGCTCCGAAACCGATTCCGGGTGTCCCGCCGGAAGTGGCCAAATTTAAAAATGAACCAGGACCCATGTATGCGAAACATCAAATCTCGGCTTTTTAGGAACCCCAGGTGAACAGTTGGCAAGTAAATAGTTTCATACCATATTTGGAATTGGGACAATCGGTGGTGTTCCTAAACCGGTTCCGGGTGTCTGATGTTCTAATATTTTTTTTTAACCGAAATAGCGATCGGAAAACCTCGATTTTTTCAATTTTTGAAAATATCACATCAATGCCCCTCCCTCTAAGAACGGGGACGGTCAAAACTCCAGATTTATTAGTTGGGAGCAATCAGAAAAGGTAAAATTTAGAGCTGAGCAGAACAAAAGTTGATTTTTACTGGACAGTGTGAACAACAAACCCATTTGCTCCTAACCTATTACTTAACTCAAGGTTTAACTGTGTATTAATCAAATTATTCATAAATTATTACAGTATATATTTCTCTGTGCCAAAAACAGGTTTGCTTCTAGTATCGTTTCAATTCAATGTAATCCCCGTTATGTTCAGCAAACAAATATTTTTCGTTTTCATCCTCCAATGCACATATACCT
The DNA here is from genome assembly GCF_035046485.1 of Aedes albopictus. NCBI lineage: Eukaryota > Metazoa > Arthropoda > Insecta > Diptera > Culicidae > Aedes > Aedes albopictus. Next base: position 159,228,196 of record NC_085137.1, read on the forward strand.
TAAAGACCTCGACTTCAAATTGCACGACCCATTGCACTTGTAAACGAGAGTATATTTTTATATGATAATTGCTTCTCGCTCCTACATCTCATTGCATATTCAATTGGGCGTAGACAAACTACCACGTACCTACTTCCGACTTTGAGCTGTTGCTGCCACTAGAACATCTTCCACTTCCGCCAAAGCCAAACTGAGGCAAACACTCCTTCCTATCGGGCAAACAACACCCTACACGATGACGACGACGACGGTGAGACCCGTCGACCCCAAACAACCCAACCTTTGGCCCGCTTTCTTTCCTGATGCTTCTGCTGCCCTGGACCATCATTGTAACTCAGAAGACAGTCTAAAATTCAAACCAGATTGTTACCACCAACATCTCTCGACTAGAGCGTGAGCATCATACACTGCACTATGGGGAAAGTGGTGGCCAAAAATCGAAAAAATGACTTGCTTTGAATGACGTGTCTTATATACCATTTGAGAGCCAGATAGTTCAAACCTAGATTCCCAAAATTTCAGCCCTCTGTGATGGAAACTCATTGCGCCACAGATATCAGACTTAGAAAAATAGTGAAAATTGTAGAAAAAATGCATTTTAAACAAATGCAGTTTTCTTAGTGAAAAAACGGTTTAATTGTGGATTTGAATCCACCGATGCAAATGTTATTGTCTGAACTTCAAAATGGGTGTGTTGTTGGGGTTACACGGTTAATTGAAATTAGTAAAAAATGAGTAATTATTGACAAAAACAACATTTTTTGCCTAAGTTGGTCTATATCTAACAAGCAGGGTCGAGCAGTCTCAAGAGACCGCCTCCACAGCTTAGTATGGGGTCTATAGTATCTGCGGAACGCGAATCCAGCTGCGGATAGCTGCGGATGAGCGTCATTTTGGCCCAAGCCCGAAAAATTTATTTTTTTTTGTTATATTTTTGTTAACTATGATTATTGATTATGCGAGCATATACAAAAAAAATCGTACAGATTAAACAGTGCTTCAAGGGTGGTACTGTTAATTGTAAAATTAAGTCTTAAAAATGTTACACACTTAATTACTTTTATGTTAAAAATGGGTAAAAACTGACCGAAAATTATCGTTCCATATATAAACTGTATCAACCCATCTGGACTGAAATACTTCTTTTGTTCACGAAAATTTTGTTTATATTTTCAATACACATTTAGCAACAGGGAAAGAAACACCACATCTTATATATTAATTTTACTAAAACCTACCTACTTGTACTTGAAAGACGAGGATAATATTTTCAATTTATAAGTTCGTTTTCAATCTCAACGCTAGCAACGTGAATATAGCACAGTAGTTAATTCAACGCAAACAAATCTGAAAATAATTGCATGTGGTAATATGGAACATAGGAGCATCGTGTTACCACAGACAAACAGACATATCACTTGGGACAAAATGCGATAAAAATCATCATCACGAAAACATAATCGTCCAATGCTAATTGCGTTAAAAAGGGAAACGATGGGAACTGCGTAGAGTGAGACGTCTGTTTATCTGTGGTGTTACCTTAAATCTGAAAAAAATCTCAAATAGTTAATGCAACAAAAGTATTTGACTTTATCAAGGCAAAATATAATTTTGATCTTGCTAAAGAAGAACGACTACAGTAGACGTACGCTCAGTGCAAAAGCTTTAACTGCAATGCTTTTTAACTGCAAGTCCGCTAAGTGCAACAATTTAGCAGTTATCGCACCGCTATCCGTCGTAATGAAATGTCAACAGCGATTCGATGTTTTTCTCATGCACTTTTGCTGCAATGTGATGTTTTTCAAATGCATATTGACTGCATTCTGCAGCAACTGACAGTTCCATGACATCTGCCAGTTTTTGCAGTTATCGAATTCGTTAAGTGAAACGCAAACATGTTGCAGTTATCGAACGTCTACTGTACCTCAAAAGTTGAAGTACGTAGCACAATATTTTTATTTTTATTTTTGGGGGGGGGGGGGGGGGGGGGAGGTGGTGGCAGATAAGTTGGAGGGGGGCTCTTGGCAGATAAACAATTCTTTACCAAAATACATGATCGATAAAACAATACTCATTTTGAAAAATGGGAGGGGGTCAGATTTGCATCGAGAGGGGGGGGGGTGCTTCCACCTCCAACCCTCCTGTTTTATCTTATGCATGGCAATCTTATTCTAGTTTTGATTTGCATTTGAATTGCCTCAAAAATAAAAAAGAAACGTTAAAGTTAATTGTTCAGGAATAAGTAGTTCCTAACTGGGTTAAATACTAGTTACAGCTTCCAGATGTGATGAAAATACATAAATTTGACTAATGTTATGCTAACCTTACTAGAATACTTCCAAAAAATGCGGAAAACCCAAGAAAATATTTTTGGCCACCACTTTGTATGGAGCCGCCCCATAGTGCACTGGAAGTAGCAGCGGCGGTGGTTGTGGCAGAAGGCGTCTCGTCTAGCGATTGGGAGCGAAACGACGACAACGACGGTGAAAAGGCACCAATTTGCAACGGCTGATTGCCGAGCAAGCAAGCAAGCAAGCGACGAACGATGATAGCAACAATAACCGTGCAGTATGAATGAATCGAAACTATCATTTTTTGCTGTTTAGGGTTACCAATGTTGGCTAGGTAAATTTAGAGCTACAAGGGATACTCAAAACAACAGGGAGAGGTGAAATTTTCACTTTTTAAAAAAGGTTCAACTAGCTGTCACATTTCGAAAAAGGTATCAAATATTCTCAAACTTTTAGTGTAAGTTCATCAACTAGTTGTGTATCAGTGGTCTAAAGTTAGAAAAGATCGGGCTATTTTACACTAACTAACTAAGAATTCTAGACAAAGGTATATTATTATGAAAAGATATAAATGATATGACCCACTCTCATCGTTTATATGGAAAAATTAAAAATTCAATGGTATCCCATCAGATCAAAGCTTTTTTGGTCCCATTTCTGGACCCATACAAGTGTGCAAAATTCGGGTAGGGTCGGTTATGTCTACGTTTTGCGCATCGCGTTTGAAGTTTGTACAGTCATACCTCGATATAACGTAACTCGATATAACGTAACCTCGATATAACGTAACTCGATATAACGTAACTTTTACCTCGATATAACGTAACTTTTTTTTGGTTCCAACTTTTCACTATATAAATAATTAGAGTGATTTATAAAATTTTCTATATGATTACACCCCTCCTGGAACTAAGCCTGCTATCCAGTTATGGGTTATACGACCACTTTCAAAGTTTTATATGAATTTTCGGTGTCACTGTTGATGAGAAATGTTATTTAGCTCTTCACGGAACAAACATTACATCTTCTACTCATTATTGACATTACATCCCTACTGGAACATAGCCTTTAAACTCCAAACGAGATGACAGTAGACAGCATTGGTAGTGAACTCGATTTCGTGTGATACTGGTTGTAAGAACACCAGTAACGGTCCGCTATGTCTTAGAGTAAATTTTATAGAAAATCACTAGAGAAATTCTGTGATAAACTCCTGGAGGAACTTCTTGAGAAATCACTGGAGAAATTTGCGAAGAAATCCTCAGATGAACCCTTGAAGGAATTTCTAAAGACATTCCTGAATAAATGGTGGAACTCCTGGAGGAATACCTGGAAAAAAATCGCGCTTTATCCTCGGAGGTATTTCTACTGTAATAAACACAGTTATTCCTGGTAACACTCAGAGGCAGTCTTTAATTACATAAGCAACTTCTGTATAAATCTCAGCAGGAACTTCTGGAGAAATTAGTGCACTGGTGGAATCCTAGTTGGATTTTTAAGAAGGGTCACAGTGAGAATCCATGAAAAAAAACTCAGCTTGAATTCCTGAAGTAATTAAAAAAATCCTCGATGCATTCAGGAAGAATTCCTGGAAAAATAAAATTAGGAATATCTGGAGGAATCTTTGAAGAAATTTATAGTGGATTTCTATCTGTTATTCTTGGAGAAATCCTTACGATATTTTTTTAAAGAATTACTTCTGTATCTCAGAAGGAAATTTCCAAGGAATCTCTGGAGAAACTTCTGGAGAAATCACAGAATTTTTCCTAGCGAGATCTGAAGAGAAAATCTTTTGGAAACTCCGTCAAATTGTGCTGGATGAGTTGCAGCAACAATACCTGGGTGAATCTTGGCAAATTCCCCAAGTAACACACTTGTCATAGAAGAGTCACAGCGGCGCATGTTTTCGTGACGCAGAAGTTACTGCGATTTACTTCTAACAAGTAGGCCCATATAGCCGAGGCGGTAAATGCACGGGTATTCAGCATGACCATGCTGAGGGTGACGGGTTCGATTCCCGGTCGGTCCAGGATCTTTTCGTAAAGGAAATTTCCTTGACTTCCTTGGGCATAGAGTATCTTCGTGCCTGCCACACGATATACACATGCAAAATGGTCATTGGCAGAGGAAGCTCTCAGTTAATAACTGTGGAAGCTATCATTTTACAGTATCGGTTAAACTGTTTCAGACAAACTTTTTCAACTTATGACAAAAATGCAAAAAGTATGTTTTCCCATACAAAATCCCATTCAAATTTCAATTGCAATGCGCAAAGTGTAGACGCAACCGATCGTGCTCAAATTATGCAAGATACTCAGGACCCGAAACGGAACCAAAAAAGCTTTGATCTGAGAAAACGGTTCCGATGACCCACGCTAATAATTATCCTATAGCCATCTTTAAGCTGTTATATCTGCGGATTCAACCAACCGAATGCAATGAAATTTTGATCATTTGTAACTAATATAATGAGTGTTGAGAACCACTGAACAGTCTCGCGTCTCTCGCCGCTCTGCTTGCTCACCGATAGCATTTTCAATATGCGATCGGTTGAAGCACAAAGGCAGACATTAGATTTAGAAGTTCTGTAACCGTCATTGTACATACGTGTCGCGTCAATGTAATGTAGTTTTCATGTTCAATAAAGTTACATTTTAATCTGTTTATTCGTTTACACCTGGAGTATCATAACACTACCATGTGTCTCGGCCACCCAGAACTCCAGGATGTAACAATGAGCTATCAAAAATTTTGACTAAACCTGAACTTCTTCACTAGCGTGGGTCATCGGAACCGTTTTCTCAGATCAAAGCTTTTTTGGTTCCGTTTCGGGTCCTGAGTATCTGTGCAAAATTTGAGCCGGATTGGTTGCGTCTACAATTTGCGCATTGCAATTGAAATTTGAATGGGAAAACATACTTTTTTGCATTTTTGTCATAAGTTATAAAAGTTTGTCTGAAACTTTTTAACTGATACTGTAAAATGATAGCCTTGGATGTTCTGAAAAACTTTGTTGAAGACCGCAAAGCGATCCGATGCTTGTGAGAATAGTTATAACCTACGAACCGCATGCATGTGTTTAAGTTTTAACATATAAAGGAATAACAATAGCAACAAATTCAAGCTGTTTCGGCAAGCAATGTTAACGCTATAACTTTTTTCATAAGCATCAGATCACTTTGTGATCTTCGACAAAGTTTTTCGGGTCATTCTAGTCTATGTTTTCATGGTTTTAGAAAATTCAAGCTTCAAGAGAAATGCAAAAAAGTGTGTTTCCCATGTAAAATCCCATACTAACTTCAAACGCGATGCGCAAAACATAGACATAACCGATCGTGCCCAAATTTTGCACATATATTTGGGTCCTGAAATGAGACCTTAAAAGCTTTGATCTGATGGGATACCATTGAATTTTTCATTTTTCCATATAACGGATGACCCACTCTATTCTTCACACGAAAGAAAATTATAACAATTAGATTATTTTTCTAATATTATAACACCAATTTATCTAAAACTTCATCATCGTTTCAAAATTCGAGATAGTAATAATAAGTAGTTCATATAAATTATTCTAATTGACTTGTATATATGTATTTATGTTTCGAAGGAAAGCAACCAAATGATCGGCATTCAATTGGAAAAGTAATGGGATGCATATGAAAAATAGATAAATTTACTAAAAAAAGAATAGAATAAATTACATCGCTACAACTTTTTTCTTATAAATAATCTTGTACCGACTTTTCGAACCCTCTAAGCAGAATACCCTCTTCGAATGAGTATAATCAGTTTCGTACCTTTTAATTCCGCCCTATGTTGCTTATCCTTTGACAGATACGCGTATTTCGACTACTACTTGTAATCTTCCTCAGTGTCAGGTATCAGAGTGGATAACTGACACTGAGGAAGATTACAAGTGGTAATCGAAATACGCGTATCTGTCAAAGGATAAGCAACATAGGGCGGAATTAAAAGGTACGAAACTGATTACACTTATATATAATTTCAAATTAAGTCAAATGTTTTTCAAAGTTCATTATATTAGTCATAAATAATCAAAATTTCTTTGCATTCCGTTCGTTAAATCCGGAGATATAACAGCTAAAAGTTGGCTATCGGATAATTGTACCATGTTATAGAATCTTTTCAACTACGTGTAGAATAGCCCGATCTTTTTCTAAATTCAGACTACTGATACACAACTAGTTCATGAACTTACAGTAAGAATTTGAGAATGTTTGATGCCCTTTTCAAAAAGTTACAGCTAGTTGAACATTTGAACAAAGTGATAATTTTTTTTTATTCTTCAATCACTTACCCTAATCTACAGCTTAACCTAATTTGTCCATTAGAGCACTGTGTGAGCGATTCCAATTGGAAGTTGTACTTACATTCTGTACAGCGCCTTATTGTATTCTATTCTAATTGTACTACATACACTGTGGTGCATAATTGATCGGACAAACGTCGATTTACATACAAAATAACCAAGTATGAGATGCTGTAACTATGGTTTGCTTTGATGGATGGAGCTCAATTTTTGACACGAAACTACAAATATGCTGAATTTTGTGTATACAAAGTATAAAATGTTTTCTTTCACAGGTCTGGGCGTGGCAAGGCGTTGAAAAAATTGCAAAAGTGATCGGACAGCGGCACGCGTGTAAATCAAAGGGGTACCGCTGTCCGATCACTTTTGCAATATTTTCAACGCCTTGCCACGCCCAGATCTGTGAACGAAAACATTTTATAGTTTGTATACACAAAATTCAGCATATTTGTAGTTATGTGTCAAAAATTGAGCTCAATCCAACAAAGCAAACCATAGTTACAGCATCTTAAACTTGGCCGTTTTGTATGAAAATCGGCGTTTGTCCGATCAATTATGCACCACAGTGTATATCGAACTGGTTGCCGTTGCGCTGCTTTCACTTTCTACCCTATCCTGGTTGTTGTCGTAGTAGCAATGGGCTGCGATACACACCTAGTAACAGCACCTAGTGACCCTAGGTAACCAGTTTGTTTGTTACTGTAAAAAAAACTTTTCCCCTTACCAGAACTCCTACAAGCTAGTCGTATTTTTTAATAAAGCTCTTATTATTATTATTATTATTATTATTTATTTTAACTTAAAATTTGGAAGAGGGAAAAACCCCTTTGAGTGATTTCCATCATTGAAATCTCTCTCAAAGAGGCACAAAACCTCTTCTTCTTTTCCAAAACATTACAATAAATAACTTAAAACTAAAGGCTCTTGCGGAATCAATCCATAACTAAGCCAGAATCTTCAAATGTCCTAACCAAGCCGGCAAAGAGGAATCGTCATCGGAATCGAATTTTGAATACTGAAAATAAAAATAAAAAGAAAAAAAAATACAAAGGCAGAATCAAACAGTATATGAAATTTCTAGTAAAAAATCATACAGTAATTTGAATATCGGAAACTGTTTACTTCCAAGAATATCTCGAACAGATTCAGGAATGGGATGGTTAAGATTTTGTAAATTCTTGAAAAATTTATTTCTTGGCAAAATAAACTTTGAACAAAATAATATAATGTGATCAATGTCCTCATAAAATTCCCCACAATCACATAAATTTGAATCATTTATATTGATACGGTATAAATGACTTCTACAATTGTAATGATTCGAAATCAATCTTGAAAAGCAGCAAATAAAATTTCTACTAGCATCCATATGGTTATACCAAGGAAAGTGTTTAACCGTAGGACAAATAATAATAATAAAGCTCTTATTACTTGTTCAAGTCTGCCCAAGTTATTCCTGTCCTCAAACCCGAATCTCAACAATTATGAGCACGAGAATGTTGATGTGTATGGGTTGCCGTTCGCCGATGTATAAGTATCCGGGTCCATTTGAGCCATGGGCTCAGAAGAGGGTCAGTGTCAGCTGCCCTCAGGGGGAAAGAGCAACTGACGAAAGTGCCGGGGCTGGGATCGAACCCATGACCATCTGCTTATGAAGCAAATTTTTGACCAATTGCGCCACGGGCCCGGGCCAGTGATAATTTTACCTGTCGCAGTTATTTTGAGTATGCCCTGTAGAAGCGAATAATTATAGAACAGAATATTGCATTTCTATTTTTTTATTAGTGTACTACATACAGGGGATGGCCAAAATGTTTGGGATAGGCAACTTTTTTTTTCACAAAAAAGTTCAACATGGTGTAACTTTTCATAGAGTGCATCGAATATTCTCAAATTTTGACTGTTTATTGACCTATTATATGTGCATCAGTGGTACAAATTTGAGCTCGACTGGTCAATCTTTCGCGAAGTTATAACCGATCTGATAAAACACTATTTTTAACTATCAATTTTTGAACTGTCATATCTCGGAGACCAGTGAACCGAACTGCAAACAGCCCTTTAGAAAGAATCCCTGATAGGCTTTCTACAGGAACACCATTAAAACATCCCAGGTAACTCCTAGAGGAATCGCTGGTGGAGTTCCTTGAAAAATTCATTGATATATTTCTGAAATATTCGCAGGACGAATTTCTTAATTCATTTTCAGGAGCTCTTAGGGGCATTCTTGAAGAAATTCTTGGATGGATTCCTGAACATATCCGTGGATGAAGAAGAATTTAAGAATTTCTTGGAGAAAGTTATGAAAGAATTTCTGAATGACTTCTTGAAAAATTTCTCGACTCTTGTATGCATTCGTGTAAAATAAGGATCAATTTTAAGGATAAATCACTGTAGGAGTTCCTCTAGAAATCCTTGAAGAGATAAAAAAAAAATCAGCAGGTATTCCGTGGGGAATTCCTAGATATACACAAAAAAAAATTCCTAGAAGATTTTTAGCGGGAATTCCAGTAGACGATTCTGGAGGAATTCCAGGATGAACCTCTGGAGGAATTCCTGGAGGAATATCTAGCAGAGTTTATGGATGAACTCCTGGAGGATTGCCTGCCGAAATTCTTGGATGCAATCCAGAAAAAAATCCTGGGGGAAATCCTGGAGAAGTTCCTGAATGAAATCCTGGAGGAATTGCTGGAGTAGAAGTCTGCCTGTAGAAATCGCTGAAGGAATTCTTGAAAAAAACCTAATCGAACCCCAAAAACAATTCGTGGAGGAACTTCTGCAGCAATCCCTGTAGCAGTTCCTGAAGGAAATCCTGGGGAACTCGTGCGCGTTGACTGTTTTGGTTATGGTTACTGTAAAGCCGTGAAAAAATATGAGCTATAATTGCCTTCCATGAATGTATTTGGTAACTCTATCTTCAGGCGAATTACGTTACATATGGATTCTTATCATTGCATGAATGATCAAGGAATCGGAAAATATTCCACGACATAATACAGGAGAAGAAAGCTATTTTAGTCAATGGTACATACTTTTATTGAGAAGCTCCATTTTTAACTGAATAAGGTCGATGCAAATATTATTGCTCTTTTGTATCCGAGACCTCTCATAGGGTACGAGGATTGAATTAATTAAAATTAATAAGAAGCAAAAAAGAAAATGAGGATTGAAAATAGTTATTTCAATTTATGTGCTAAACTTTCGAAATAAAATGGTTTTTGACTGTTGAAAATATGTAGCTAATTTGCTTTTGAAAAAAAATGTCGCAATTTTGCAAACTTTGTTGCCCTTTCAATAATTTCGATTTTTTTAAGGGGCGGGTTTTCACAAGGAAACAATTGTTTTTTTTCCAGAGACGAACCAGTCAAAGGCTGAAAGTCTCCATTATAAAGACAAATCAATCAATTGAATTTTTGCATCGGCTCATATGTTTTTTTAAAAAAATGAATTTAAATCTCGTTCCCAATTTAATGACAATTCAGTCATTTTAAAGTAAGCATATCTCATAAAATACCCAAAAACAATGACCGACCCCAATCAGTAATCTTTGCTAAAATTACTCTGGAAAAACTGCTAAAACTTTGCAATCTTGTTTCAGATAGAACATAAAAAAGTTTCGTTCGCTTGTCACCATAAAACACTCGAACCTAGTCAGGCGATGATGGAAAAAGCGCGTCCAAATTGCCACCTCACATTTGCCTCCCACGCACTCGTCTCGATTGCCTCAGATATAATTGTGCCTGCTGTTTTCAATTTGACTTTTAGTCTAACAAGAGAGTTGAATTATTCTTTTATTTTATCAACGAAGCAAAAACAAAACAAAGCGCAAACTTCATCCAAAACCCAGCGGAAAGGTTCAAGTGCTGAACTTTGTAACTGACGAGGCTTGTAATCGCATGGTCTGATGGAGTTTTTAAACTTGTTGGCCACGGCTCACGTGCCTGATGGTTGTCACATTCACACCAGGCTTTTGCATCGCGTGAGAAAAGTTTAGACGATTGAGAAGCACGGTGCTTATGTTGGGATGAATTTTGGCTTCTATGTACATTTACTTTAAAACCTGGAAAGTAACACACTTAGTAAGCACACTGGATCCCCGGATTAAGGATTGGGAGCCTCACGGAAAGATTATCCACTAGTTAAAACATAGCTCTTGCTATAGACTTCTCACAAGATCACTTCAATAATTGTTAATTTACAGAGTTTGGAAAAGTCTTACAAATTACCAAATCCTTTATGTCTAATTCCTTAATGTCTTCTATTTGAAATTATTCATCTATCTTCCAAGATTATTCATGTTATAATGCCATCTTATAATCATATAATCATCTTACAATCATCTTCAATATTATGCCATTACTTTTGTCTCCGAAATCATTCGATAAAGCACAGGCCAATCGATGAAGCATTTTAAAACTCTATATTGACCACAGTTCAAACCGCACTCCTCCCGGAGTGGTGTCGGTTGGCCACAAAACTTATCGCTAGACAATAACCCAGACCAAGCTCATATTGTACGTGCATTGTTCTCCCGTGCAAATATTGACATCGTTGTCCGTTCGTTGTCATCGTCATCGGTGCTGTCATCATCATCTAGTGGGTACTTGTAGTTCCTGCGGCACAGGAAGTAAGTACCTCTCGAGCAGCACCAAGTATATAAATATCTGTGTGAGGCTCTCACAGACAGAATTGCGTCCAGGAGACGACTTAATTCTGGGAAGCATTTGTCAAATATTTTAATTTTCTCCTAAAACTTTTCTCCTTGCCGGCGGCAGCGAGCTTCATGATGTCAGGGCCACCGAGAAGTAAACTGACTTGTTGCTTTGGTTCTTTTGCTGTATGGTTTGTAGACTAATCCATGAAAAGAGGAAAATGTTTTAACATTGTATGTTTGCATATATGCATATAACCGTGGTTATTTTATATGGTTAAGATAGAAATTTAAACTTTAAATGAAACGTAGAATGTTGCAGAGTAATTACGCTAAAAAAAAGATTTTTTTAATATTGTTGATACTTTTGATATGTTTGTTTTGATAGATTATTGATGCATAAAGTTTCGCCGAAACTATTTTAAAAAGTTCCTTGGTAACCTTGTTTATGAGGTGTGGCCTCGTGGTCGTGAGGATTGCTAATTGCGTTTGAAGGTATATATTTTTTGTAGCATCAGTTACTTTACTCACATCTAATTTATGCCCTCACTTTATGTGCCAGTCTAACCGTAACCCTAGAGCGCAAAGAAGCGTGTAGCAATTCCGTTTCCTTCTGAAACCCCGGTAGATTGGTGGTAGCCATTTGTTGGTGGTGTAGTTTTCACTTAGTTTACTTAGACTCTGGGGAAGGGGCTATACCGGAGCGTCACCGTTGCAGAACCCTTCCCTTATTCTTACTCAACAAGGGGGTTGAGAGTTAGATGGTGGCGTTCCTCGCTTCCTCGCTTCGTTCTTGCTGTTGGTGGAATGCTCTAGCGTTGGCCCGGAAATGAGTGAGAAAATTTAAATACAGTCCAAGTTTTATTTGCCTTTGTACTCACTTTATACTTTCGTGGACTAATTCTAGTACGTTGGCTGAGAGGACATATAATTAATTAAGGATGACGGCGAGTAAGATGCTTGAGGATTCTATGGAGGTTATCTAAATTATTTTTTTTTAATATTTCAACTGGTGACCGGATGATCGGCTTATCGTGATCCAATTGATATTAACTTTACTGTTGAACACATGGTTGAACAACTTAGGGTAAAAGGGTATAATACGCCCCACCGGAGCAAAACGCACCCCTTCATTTTCTAGCGATTCAAGCGCCTTTCGCATGCGTGATCGATAAGAAATCCTAAACATTGGCGAATAATTGCCATCAAGCTGGTCCGTTAGTTGGTTGGTACAGAAAAGCAATAAAAATATCAAAAAGTCTGAAATCGAGGCTTTTGGCGTAATATTTTACCTCTTGTAAGCTGACTTCATTGTAAACGAAGCTAGTTCTGTTCGCTTGTGTTATTTTGCAACTTTTATGCAGTTAACCTTCGCGTACCCAACGTCTACTTCGGATGATTTTCGAATCTTGAATCAGCTATGAAAAAGGCATTTCCCAACCGATTTTTTTGAAGTCAATTGCATTCGCTCCAGGTTTGTCCGAATTGTCAAGGACTACCATACGGAACCGGTTCACCCATCCGTTCCGGAGTTATTCCAGATTCCCTTGGGGTCATGACCGGCCGGAAAATGACACATTAATGCATTTTACTCTGAATCTATAGTTTTTTTGGAAATTTGCACATATTATACGCCAGGAATATAGAAACTATATAACTGCAAGGAACCATTGACTTGAAATGACACAAGCAGTCTCATAAACCGGATATGTCCTGGGTGCCCCCAGGGATGTGGTCAAAGTGACTATTTTAGCAACATTGTCAGAATCATTCATGCGGCACCTCGAATTTCATGATTTGTCGAAACATGAAGGAAAATAGTCCTTCTAGGTTCCCATGACGTCCAGTATACACCCGAATTGTTTCGGATGTCCTCACTTCCACAAATTTTTGGCAATCTCAGATCCCCCCTCCCCATCGTAGACTTTCGTCCATACAAAATTTTCGAAATTTGTATTGACCGTAGACTTTGGCCAGACCCCCCACGTCCCCCCTTCAAGTCTACGTAGTTTATGGACAGGCCCTAATACCTAGGGTAATGTTATCCTCGACCATTTCCTCACGGGGCAAACAGGACATTTCTAAAAATCAAGGCATCAACACTCACTATGTTCTTTTATGTTTTGACAAATTGTGAAGTTCGAGGTATCACACTATTGGTTTCCACAACCTGCCGGGGGACATCTGGGACATACCCGGTGTGGCGAGGTTGTTTCCAAGGGGCCCTGGGAACCTAGAATAACTATTTTCCTTCATGTTTCGACAAATCATTATGCTTGAGGTGTCGCACGGTGGCTCCACCCCACTACCCCGAACGCCACTACCCCGAAAGCCATTACCCCGAATAGGTCACTACCCCGAAAGCCACTACCCCGAATGGGTCATTACCCCGAAACCCATTACCCCGAATAGGCCATTACCCCGAAAGCCACAACCCCGAATGGGCCATTACCCGCAATCATCCAGGAGATCACCAAAAAAGTGATGGCCGATTAAAAGTTGATAATTATAAGTTAGAAAACGCTAATCAGTAACAAGTGTATGAATACTCTTCTCCACCCTTCCCTATAGTGGTAAAACTGAACTTATTCAAATGTTTGCCTTCTTTAAAAAATAGGCTGTTCTTTTGAGTTTGCAGAGTCCAACCGTGTACTTTTGCAGAGTTGTTTGGCAGCCTGTTAATTTATCTATAGACATTTTCCTTCTTTTAAGCAGAGGCTGTACTTTCGAGTTTGAGTGTTATATAGTTTATTTACAGACGAACCACTCCATAGTGGATTTGTTCTTTGAATAATAGGCGGTTCTTTCAAATTAAGTTATTAAAAACTAAGTGGCGGCCAAATTGGTTCAATTTTTTTTCTCTTGAGGATAGACTGTTCTTCCGAGGCCTGCTCTTCAGTCGATCTATAATTTATTCAGCCTCAATGTTCATAGCTATGCTAGAATGAAGCAGTTCAGTTGACATATAAACTCATTATCTTGATTGAGTCTATCAGTATGCATTGGCTGTGGCCCTACTATGATGAATTGGTTCTATACTATTTTCCAGAATGCCACATTTTTTCGTTAAATTTATTTCAAAGAAAACCTGAGATCATTATATTAATTAATTTTAGTACATTTAAACATGATCTGATATTTTGTTTCTTATTTTAATTAATTGTATCAGTTGATGATCAGTTTCCGGAACGTCAAGCCTTAAAATTGTTTTCAAATATTTTCAAGATTTTAGTACTTGCAGTACTTGCAAAGTAAATCCAGCATCGTTGGACCAAATGGACTTTTTTGTCTAGCGATTAAACTGTAGCTTTTATTTTCGTCAAAGGCTGTTTTTCTAGGTGCACTTACATAGTTTACTGGCAGTTGAACTGCTTACTGTATATGAGATTTGCCCTTCTTCAATTTATAGGCTGTTCTTTCTAGTTACATCGTTACCGGGTTGATTGACGACTAATCTATTAATTCTATCTGGTGTTTTTCCTTCTTTGAAAATTGGACTATTCTTTCGACCTATATTGTTACAGAGTTGTTCGGTAGCCTGGTGGTATATTGGCCCTTGCAGGTTTCTGTATAGAAGCCGTGCATAAACTAGGTAGAGTTGATAATGATTAACCAGGGCTTGTTAGGGGAATATATGTAAGAAAAAAGAAAATCGCGTTAAGTACTGTTCCTTTGAATTCCACTAAGAATTTGCATCCTTTGACAGATACGTATTTCGACCTCAAGTGTCTGGTACTTGACTCGACTTCGAGTCAAGTACAAAACACTGAATACGACCTTACAGTTGAGGTCGAAATACGTATCTGTCAAAGGATGCAAATTCTTAGTGGAATTCAAAGGAACAGTACTTAACGCGATTTTCTTTTTTCTTAGGTAGAGTTTCAGAGGAAGGGGGTCTATCCATAGTCTACGCACCATACAATATTCTAAATGTTTGTATGGACAAAATTATATGACAGGGAGGAGAAGAGGTCTGAGGTGACCGAAATTTGGTCTACGTGGTTTATGAATGAACCCACAGGAGATTTGCCCTTCTTTAATTTATAGGCTATTCTTCTAGTTATAACCATGCAGACCTTGTGGGCGACCAACCTATTAACCGCATTTTTCCTCTTGTTAAGAATGTGTTGTTGTTTTTTTAAGCTTCACTGTTACAGAGTTTAATTACCAAACTGTCTATTCCTCCTTAAGAGATTTTCCCTTCTTCTAGGTATAGGCTGTTCTTTCGAGGCCAATTTTTCATAAAATAAAAGTTTCATAAGTAAAAGTCATAAAATATCATGTAAATTTCCATTATATGTCATGCAATTCAGCATGACTCTGAGTACACAGAGTAACAAAAATTGACTTTTGGTCTGTCTCAAGAACAAACTTATGTGTCTGTGACAGATTTTGGGCCGCTGAATCCGAATCTGGGCTCTGATTTGCTCCAGCACGTCACAACTTTGAGCTATACCTCAATTTATAGGGCAAAATATGCGATTATGGGCTATTTTGACTGCAAAGCATTTAGCTTGGAAATATTTTTTTCAACCAATCAAAGGAAAAATTGGTCAATTAACATCTAAATTAACGACTCATGCAAAATGTTTCGTTTTACTAAATCGAATTTGATGGTTTTGAGCGGGCAAATTTCTGGCTGCGCTAGTGGTTAGATACGGTGTTTGGTAAAGTTAGGCTTGAATTCTGAGCCAAAAACTGACAATTACGCTTTTTTCTTTGTTACCTAACTTTAAACCTTGCGAAGCTATCGCGGCAATTATCACGCGATAGATAAACAAAAATGTTGCTTTCAACAAGATTCGAACCAACACTTTCCAATATCATGTTTGTTTAAGCATAACCACGCGACCACCAGTAGAATACAATTTATATATAGAAAGGAATAGGGTTAAAACACTAGACTTCGCTCCCCTTAATTTCTGCTTCAAACTTCGCCACTTCATACATAAAAAAAATGAATTTATATGGCAAAGGCGAAGACTAGAGCAGTAGCGAAGTCTAGTGCTTTTACCCTACATATGAGCACCAAAGAAAACACGGTTTAAATCGCGATAATTCACACGAAAGAAATCGATAATATCATTCATCGGTTCCTCTGTTTCAAAACTATGGTGAATTGTTATCTGCATGACATTATTTTTAAGACATTCAAGAACATTTTTATGAGGATAGAACTTTTTTCAACTTAAAAAAATCTGCATGAAAATTAGTTAACCCGGGACCGGTCCACAGTGGCCGGAGGCCGGACAAAACCTCAAAAATTGACTTCAATATTTTATTTTTCTAATATTTTTCTTCCATTATAGATACTTCAACAAAGAAAACCCCAAATTTTCAAGTCATTTGGTCGAAAATTGAATCTTGTAGATTTTTTCAAAGTTGAAGTTTTAAGTGCTACTATACAAGTATTTATTGTCTTTATTTTATGAGCTTCCTTCATTTGTTCGTTGTAAAAGTTACGAAGTTTTGAATAATGTGACAATATTTTTTGTGTTTTTGGGTATGAATAACCATTACATTTCAGGGATTGTTTAGAATACAATCACAAAATTATTATGTTTTTACAATTTGCAAAAATATTGACTTTCGTGAAATTTTGAAGAAAAACTTCGTATTAAATAGATCCAGTACTTGTTTAGGAAACATCAGAAAACGACGCCGTATTCCGGATCTGACGTGAAATTTTGTCTAGTTTTTGACTATATAGGTCACTGTTTGCGCATTTTTGCGCTAAGCACGAAAAAAATTTTTTTTTTCTTTTTTTTTTTTTTATCTAGTTCGTTTATTTGGGGCTCAATCGCGTATAACGCTTTACGGAGCCGAGGATCTTTCTTTGTACTTAATAGTATACATTATACAGAGTAATAACTTTTTAATGATATCTGTTAGTAATGGGTGGAAGCCAGGGTACTCGTGGCAGCTCGAGGTTAGACGGTCACATTTTGAGGGATGGACAGGGTAAGGATTGGGCCAAAGGTTTCACTGCTGCTCATCCGGGGGTGAATCGCATCTTGCTGGCGTATTCGGTGCCTTGTGGTGTTGGTACCAACTTGTTGTGGGACTTGGTCTTCCGGATGGCCAGGAGCAGCTTGGTAACACAAAGAGGACAAAACAGAGAAAAAAAAACTGGAGAAGAAAACAAAGCAAATTAAACTTTTATACCAGCAGAGCGAAGAAAGTCGAAAATACATCCCATGTATGTGACATCGCGGGTCCCCAACACATCTCTCACAAAAACAAAGGGTTGTCTACCTCGGGCCTCAAGGGTATCCAAAAGTAGCGCTCTGGAGGCGTCATTATCCGGGCATTGCCAAACTACGTGGTCGATGTCATCATAACCGGAACCGCACTTAGTACAAACATTGCTCAACGCGAGGTTAATCCTGTGTAAATGCGCGTCTAGCGAGTAATGGTTGGACATAAGTCTTGACATCACGCGAATGAAATTGCGACTTACATCCAGACCATACCACCACACTCGCAAAGAAACATTAGGAATAATGGAATGTAACCACCGTCCCAGCTGGCCATCTCGCCAATCATTTTGCCAACTTTGAAGAGAACTCTGGCGAACAAAATGGAAAAATTCATCATGTGAAATTCTTCTATCATAGATCTCACCTTCCTGTGCGCCCACCTTTGCGAGAGAGTCCGCCTTCTCATTGCCATAAATTGAGCAATGTGAGGGGACCCATACAAAGGTAATCTTGTAGGATCTTTCGACCAGTGCACCCATCTGCTCCCTTATTTTTGTAAGAAAGTAAGATGGATGTTTTACAGGTTTCATCGACCGGAGTGCCTCAATCGAACTAAGGCTATCCGAGAAGATGAAGAAATGGTCTACGGGCATGTTGGAAATCATCCCCAAAGCGAAATTGATTGCTGCCAGCTCAGCAACGTAAACCGAACAAGGTTCCTGAAGTTTGCGGAAGGCGGTGAAATTTTCATTGAAGACACCGAAACCAGTGGATCCATTTATGCGAGACCCATCAGTGAAGAATCTCTTACAGGAATTGACATTTTGGTACTTTTCGTTAAAAATGCGAGGAATAGATATACAACGAAGTTGATCTGGTATTCCATGAATAGCTTGTTTCATGGACAGATCGTATTTAACAGAGGTACTGTCATTAGTGAAGTGTACACGGGGAGGATTATAACTTGGTAGGCTTATGTCAGATGACATGTAGAACAGATAGATTCTCATGAATTTTGATTGAGTGTTCAGACTGAGCATTTCTTCGAAGTTTTCAATGACAAGTGTGTTGCTCACTCCACACTTGATAAGTAACCTTAGCGAGAGCTCCCAGAATCGGTTCTGGAGAGGTTTCACCCCTGCCAGGACCTCAAGGCTCGCATTATGCGTTGAGTGCATACAGCCGAGAGCAATACGCAAACAACGGTATTGAATTCGTTCCAACTTTATTAGGTGGCAGTTTGCTGCTGAGTGGAAGCAGAAAGAGCCATACTCAATAACAGAGAGAATAGTCGTTTTGTAAAGTTTTATGAGGTCTTCCGGGTGAGCACCCCACCATGTTCCGGTAATTGTGCGTAGAAAATTGATCCTTTGTTGACATTTTTGCACCAAATACTTGATTTGGGTACCCCAAGTGCCTTTTGAATCAAACCAGACCCCAAGGTATTTCGAAGTCAAAGACTGGTCGATTTCTATTCCCAAAAGATTGAGTTTCAGTTGGGCTGGGTTCCGCTTTCTAGAAAACACAACCAATTGAGTTTTTTGCGGAGCAAACTCGATCCCTAAATCTCTTGCCCAGATTGACAGATTATTTAGAGAATTTTGCAATGGTCTTTGCAACATTTCTGCATGTGGGCCTTTTAGAGAAACCACAGCATCATCTGCAAGTTGTCTTAGCGTGCATTGTCCTTCCAAGCAACTATCAATGTCTTTCACGTAAAAATTATAAAGCAAGGGACTTAAACATGAGCCTTGGGGTAGGCCCATGTAACTAATTCTGGAAGTTGTCAGTTGTCCGAGATTGAAACTCATATGTTTTTCTGACAACAAATTATACAAGAAATTATTCAAAATTCCTGGAAGTCCACTATTGCGCAGTTTTTCTGACAATATTCCTATGGAAACTGAATCAAAGGCGCCCTTAATATCCAAGAAAACTGAAGCCAGTTGCTCCTTTTCCGCAAAGGCCAGTTGAATATCTGTTGAAAGCAACGCTAGACAATCGTTTGTTCCTTTGCCCTTGCGAAACCCGAACTGTGTATTTGAAAGCAAGTTATTCGATTCGACCCAATGATCGAGTCGTGATAGGATCATTTTTTCCAACAATTTCCTTAAACATGATAACATAGCAATTGGGCGGTATGAATTATGATCAGACGCTGGTTTACCAGGCTTTTGAATAGCTATTACTTTGACTTGTCTCCATTCATGCGGAACGATGTTGTTCTCCATGAATGAGTTGAACAGGTCCAGTAATCGTCTTTTCGCGATATCTGGGAGATTCTTTAGAAGATTGAACTTGATCATATCGCTTCCCGGAGCGGAATTGTTTGATGAAAGAAGAGCCATAGAAAGTTCCAGCATAGTGAAGGGTCTGTCCAGAGAACCGTCTCTTGGGGATGTTTCCCAAGAAATCGGTTGTGCTGGGACTGAGTCTGGGCAGACCTTTTTCGCGAAGCTGAATATCCAACGGTTGGAGTATTCGTCACTCTCATTAGAAGAAGAGCGGTTTCGCATGTTGCGAGCCACTCTCCAAAGCGTTGTCATTGAAGTTTCTCTTGAGAGACCCTCAATGAAGTGTCGCCAATAACTACGCTTCTTCGCTTTCAGCAGGTTTCTCAGCTGTCTTTCGAGCTTTGCGTACTCTTGATAAAGATCTGAGGTACCGTGCCTACGAAAAGTTTTGAAAGCATCAGATTTTTTAAGATACAACTGGGTGCAATCATCATCCCAGCCTAGTGTGGCTGGTCTTCTTTTGAAGGTTGCACTTGGAACACGTCGTTTTTGTGATTCTAATGCACTCTTATATATCAGTTCAGACAGGAATCGATACTCATCCAAAGGTGGGAGGGGATTGAATGATTCGATGCCAAAAGATACCGCTTCTGCATACTTTTGCCAATCGATATTCCTTGTGAGGTCAAAAGGAACCTGAATTGGATGGTCTGACCTTTCACTATTATGCTTTATGGTGGTTATAATGGGTAAGTGATCACTACCATGAGGATCCTCGATTACCTTCCACAAGCAATCGAATGATAGTGAACTTGACCCCAGTGATAGGTCGAGACGACTTTCTTTGCCGTCAGATGCAATACGTGTCACTTCACCTGTATTTAAAATGTTCAAATTGAAATCGTCGCACAAATCATAGAAAATGGCCGCTCTATTATCGTCATATGGTTCGCCCCACCCTGTACCATGCGCGTTCATATCACCCAGAATTAAAACTGGATGTGATAGTGCAGAAACCGCATTCCAAAGATGACGGCGGTTAATTGAAATTCTTGGAGGAATGTAAACGGAAGCTACGCAAAGTTCTTTACCCTTTACGTTTATTTGGCAAGCGACGATTTCTACGCCAGGATGAGTCGCGATTGGAATTCTATAAAATGAGTAAGTCTTTTTGATCCCCAAAAGAACTCCCCCATAATGGTCATCTCTATCCTGGCGTATAATGTTAAAATCGTGGAAGTTGAGTTCATCTTCAGAAGAAAGCCATGTTTCACAAAGGGCAAATATATCACAATCAGAGTTGTGAATCAAAAACTTAAACAGGTCTAATTTAGGTTTTAGACTATGACAGTTCCACTGTAGCACAGTGATCATATCTTGTACCTCACTTGATGAATTATCCATCGAAAGATATGATCGCAGCAAGGAGGGGCCATGATTGTGTCAGATTCCGAAGATATTCTTCTACTGTAGGTATAAACATATCAATAATGCCTCTAAATGTTTCTGGAAGGCTGAGGGCATTATATAAGCGATCCACGAGAACCCTAAAAGTAAACAGTCCTCGCTTGGGTCTAGGAGGCTTGCTTGAACTGCGAGGAACTTTGGTAGCTTTTTTCTTGCTACCTTGTCGATTATTTCTCTTTGAAGTGTATTTAACAGGCGGAGACGGGGGTGACAGGTTCTTGCTACAACATGGATCTGAAGCTAGAGGAACCTGATTCTTCGGAGTTTTTAAGTTTACTCCGTCTCCTTTAACATTAGGCAAACTTTTGAGGGAAGACTTTAAAAAGACCTTTCGGCGCAATCCCGGGGAAGATGATGACTTCCTTTTTCCAGGTGCGTGTACCTCCGAAAGAGATCCACCCTCATCAGTTTCGCCATCGTCCTGATCATCGGAAGACAACTCCTGATAGGGATTTTCAACTGGGACAGCTGATTCAGACACGGAATCTGGTGTTTTAAAAGATTTCACCATCTCCGCATATGTCTGTTTGGAGCGCTTTATGATAGAGCGACTCTCATTTCGAATGCGTCTTTTGTAAGCCGGGCAAACTTGCAAGTCGTGTGGATCTCCGTCACAGTAGCTACATTTTTCCGCTTCCTGTGTGCAAGAGTCCTCCAAATGAGCTTGGTTGCATTTGCCACAACGGGGCTTGTTGTCGCAAAAGCTATCACTGTGACCAAACTGCTTGCATTTGGTACAATTAAAAACCTTCGGCCTAAAAAGATGCACTGGGTAAAAACCACCATCAATTACAACAAATTCCGGGAGGACGGAACCTGGAAAAGTCACTCGAAAAAACGCTGAAGGCGAGTACACCTTTTTATTTCCTTCCATGGAAACCTTAGATAAGCGTTTACAGTCTAAGATAGCCACATCAGGAATTGACCTATTTTTGAATCGACCAAAGCCGGTCTTGATGTCCTCACATGTCAGCATTTCGTCGAGGATCTTCCCCTCCACCTCCACTTCTCGTGCTGGCACATAGACCGCGTATTCAACAGTAAACGCTTCGTGTTGAGCAATTTCATTTGCTGCTTTGTAGCTAGGTGCGGTAACACGCAGCTTGGATGCTTTCACTTGGTGAACAACGGTCCCAGGATACTTACGCGTCAGCTCTCGAGAAATCGAAAGCATATTCAATGGTTTGCATTTGCGCCGGAAATAGACAACCCAAGGTCCAGGCGAAGATGGCTGATAAAACCGCGTACGAGCAATGATATCATTAGGAGGCGTTTCGCCTCCAATCGAATCTTCCATGTGGAAACAAATTTATGAAAAATAACTCAAAAGTGCAAAGAGGAAGAGAAAAAACCTTAAAGTATTTACAGTGCACTTTCTTCCTTAGGACGACAACTGTTTGGTTTGTAAAACAAACAATGTTAATAATATATAAAAAAAATAAAGCAAAAAAAAAAAAACTTGTACTAATAATATACGAATTCAATTCTTATGATTATTTTAGCGCACCCTGTAGGATGCAAAAAAAACGGTATTGAAAAAAAAAAGAAAAAATAGCTAATAAAAAAAAAAAACAAAAAAAAAATGTTCTGTTATTTACAGTTTGTACACCCTTACCCGTATACAGTAGTTTGGGAACCACTGTAATGGATGTCAAAAAAAGCACGTGGTCGAATGTGGACTGGGGATACAATAGACAAAAGCGATCAAAACAAATTGGGCAGACAAAAGAGTGTATCGAAAGAGTGATACTTATCTGACCGGAGCAGGTAGATATTTATCAGGCAGGCAGATGGTAAAGCTGACCGTCGCGTCTGCCTTCGCAACCGTCGCCGCCGTCCTCTTTGTTGACGGAGGGGCTGATGATGGCGATAATGATGACTTTTGGATGCGATTATTCCTTGACCTTGATGTACGATGATGCAAGCACCTCGCTTCCGCGTTGCGCTGGATACCACCTTGCGACACTACACTTCGCACAAGCAGGAGAACGCACGATATAAAAAACCTTCCGCAATTGCGGGGGAAAAAACTCTACTTGTTTAAAGGCTATCGCGTGGTGAGATACGGAGCACACGTCCGACTCGTCCAAATGCACAACAGGGAATCTTTTTTTTTTTTTTTCTAAATATCAGGTGAAAATGGAGGAGCCGCATGGTTATGGAGGAAGTGATATTGTTTGAAGTTTAAATTTTATCTTACCATAGTTCAAATTGACTACAGAATACTGACAATTTATTGTAATGAAAAACACAAGAAGGTGGGTGCTCCTGTTAAAAACAGTAAGCTGGAGAGGAAAGGAGTGATGACTAAGTCTTTATTTACTTTGAATAAGCCTTTATTTACTTAGACACTACCTACATTTTGCTTCACCAGATACAACCAACTCTTACAACCTTTAAAATAAAAGAAAGATAAAAACAACCGTGAAAAACATGTAAAAAGAACTACAAATCATTACTCATTGATTTTCTTAAACTGGTCGTTTCTTGGATTTATCTTAATCGTTGGAATTTCTCAGCAACCTTGGAAGCAATCTCTTCACGAACTTCTATCGAAGTTTCAATATATAAAGACACTAATTCGTCGACATCTACGGATTTCTTTTCTACACGCACATCGCTGCAGTTCAAAGCAACAATCATCTACAAAATATAAAAGGAATTCACTAAACGGCGTAAAACGCTACGTTATATATTTTTCTGTGTAAACGTCGCGATCACCAAGACAATCTTTGAATATTTTAATCGCATTTTTTTGAAACGAACATTTTACGCTCTGTAGTGAAACCCCTTATATTGTTTTATTTTTTTTAACTTGATGTTTTATTGTACGTTATTCATGCGTTTTCGTTAAACACATTCTACTGAACGACACACAGAGTGATAAAGATTTTGAAAATATTTACTGGAACTCTACTGTTCATCAATATGATTTCCGATCTCTTAACGATCCGTTTATCAACAACTCCCTTCAATATTGCGAATACGAATTGCCAATTCTTTATAGATAGGGTTGTTTTGGTTGCTTCGACAAGTGATAGCAGAGATCAATGTACCTTACAACCCAAACTCGGAAGAGCATGTATGAAGTTGTTGAAACGAGATTGATAAAAAGCAGTTCAAATTTTACGCAGTTCACTATATTAAACTATCTGACCCCACAACGATTTAATTAACACACCTCCGTGTACCCACCGTAAAATGTCACGTGGTCTAAGGGCAGTCCATGAGAATAGACCACGTCTTGTCAGCCAACATTGGTGGTCTGTGTATCTGAAGTGATACATTGAAAGAAGACGTAGGTAAACGAAAAAATCGTTTATGATTCATGTAGTTTTGAAGATTTTGGACCACCCTAACAGCAACAAATACACAGTTATAGTTTATTTGAACACCAATATATGATTTAAGAACCCCCAAATTTTAAAACCTACGTTCAGAAAGCTCGTCGTGATAGCTTATTATCGATTATTTTTTACATGCTTTCCATAATCAGATGATTTCAAAATTTTGAACCACCCTAATATAGTAGAATCAAAATATATGAAAAGTTCCATATCAGAAATAGATTTAGGGAACTAAAATCATCATAACTTGTGAATTTTAGCAATTTCGGTTAACATTTGAGGTTTTGTCCGACTTTTGTATGGAGGCCCGCCACTGTGGCGGTCACGTCGTGCACTATGAAAAATTGCACGGTTTCGGTACACAGCGTCAGCGTGATGTCGCTGAAAGTGAACGGAGACGCGACTGCTTGAAGGGTAAGTCTTTCGAGCTATAGAGTTATTTCATTCATTTATTCAGTTAACATCAAATTCATGATAATACTGAATCATTTGCAGCTGCAGCTCTCCAACGTCGGTCACGCCCAACACTCGCCAGATCACGCTCCACCTGGTCCGCCCATCGTGCTCTCTGCGCTCCAAGCCTTCTTGTACCAACCGGATGGTTAGCAATCACCAACTTTGCAGGGTTGTTGTCCGGCATTCTTGCAACATGCCCTGCCCACCGTATCCTTCCGGCTTTGGCCACCTTCTGGATGCTGGGTTCGCCCCAAAGTGCAGCGAGCTCGTGGTTCATCCTTCTCCGCCACACACCGTTCTCCTGCACACCGCCGAAGATCGTTCTTAGCACGCGTCGCTCGAAAACTCCGTACGAAAACTCGTACGAAATTTTCAGACAAAAACCTAAACTCAAATAGAGTTTGTCTATTTTTATCAAATTTATTGTTAATTGCCCAGTATATCAGTGCTACTAACAGCCCAAAACAGTTTTCTTGCACCAAAATTCAAATTTATAATTATTGAAAAATAATACAGAAGTGTTATTTTCCCATCAAATATCGTCTGATATCTAAATATCATTCAGATATTTACGCTTTAATGTTGTTATTCTGTTTGCAAACGTCCATCACAGCTCGGAGCCACCAATGTTCTAACTTTTTCCCACCGAGGAAGGAAGATAAATCAGAAGAAAAATCATCACGTTCATCTTCTGATGAGCAGACAGATTTCGCTGAAACCACTCGAAGCCACAGAAAATTCTTCCAATTTGGTGTGTCACAAAATGCCCAAGGTTGTTTTGTTTGTTATCCGTGGAAATATTTTCATTTCGTACGCTCCTGGAAATTATGGGGAAACATCGCGTCAGCGACGACGACGACGACGACAGATTTCTGAATGATCCCCGCCAGGTGGACAGTACAAGTGTCCGCGGACTAATCTTCTCCCTACCTGATGTGGGGGAGTAAAAGGTGGAATTGGGGTCAAATCCGGACAGAAATTTGTCCTGCGGCGATTGGATTCTCACGGAAGGTGCTTCCCGACTAGAAAATTGAAACAAAAATAAAACATAATCCTAACAAACTATGATATTCATAACTCATTGTGATATAATCATGTTCAACATCCTTGGATTTTTTAAAATACCATAACCATAACATATCACATTATGTTACAGATGTTGTTTTATAACTCATTGTATTATAATTTAGTTTTAAGTCTTCGACATTTTAAATGTTATGTTACAAAATTGTATCAAATTTTGATAGAAACTAGTAATCCTGAGGCTAAAATTCATATCACATTTTGATATAATTTTGATATGATTATAACAAAATAGGTTATAATCTTGATTAGACTAGTGTGCTTTTTGTTACAGTTTTAGTTATTTTAACATCATCCTGCATCTAGTTTATAACAAAATTAGTTATAGAAAATATTATAACATCATAACACAATAAGGTATAAACTTGATATAATATTCTAGTCGGGTTGTGTCTCTATGCTTCGTGGCAATAGCGGGTCTACGTCAGAGAGTGGTACCTTTCGATTCGATTCAGGGGGGAAATAATAATTAAGTGTGTCTACAAATGTTGAACCGTTCCGCTTCCAATGTGAGTGACATTATTAAATTTGCTACTCGTCAGAGTGAGATTATGGCATCGAAGTCAGTTCAGTTAATTTACCAATAAGCTCCGTCAAGTCTCTGAGTGGGATTTCCAAGTCGTTTTAGCTCACCTGAGGGCAACGAGTGAAAAGTGTCATCGAGTTCGAACGAACGATTAACCTCTCGAGAAGTTAAATTGATTGTCAACCCTCTTTCGAAGAGCTTCAATCAATCACCAGGTAATTAGGTTGTATCAAATTGCCGAAAAACAGTTGGTCGGTGAAAATTCATTTTGGAGCACAGAAAATTAATATCACGTAAATTATTTAATTTGCTGTAAAACAACAGCTTCCAATTAATTCCGTTTATTTTGATGCTTCGGAATGGTCCGCGTGGGACTGATTTGGCATTTTCACAGAAACAAACCGCTCTGATTGGCTTTCATTGACTTGTAGCGTCGCTGTTCTTTGTAGGTATCTTCTCGATTCTTTATCATCATTACCCATCATCAGGCAGAGGATTGCAAGGAATCGATTCTCGTGGGCTCAGAGTCGTGTCTTTCGCAACATTGACGCTATCAGGCCGCTACGCTGTACACGTTGGCTGCTGGGTTGAGTTGGCCTTTGCGGATGGACGAAGTAAAACAAACCTTGAAGAATAAATCCGCTGTAAACGTGATATCATCAGAAATCAATAATTTACCTTCCGTGTACCTTTTTTCCACTGTTATTTCTGGGTTTCGCTATTATGGTTGTTGTACTTTTTGCTTGTCCAATGTTATGCCAACTTGCTCTTTTGATGCTTGTGTTAAACTCCATTGACTGAAACAGACAATTTTATGCTGCTATGTACCGCTAAAAACTCGATAATGT
Organism: Aedes albopictus; assembly: GCF_035046485.1. Lineage (NCBI taxonomy): Eukaryota > Metazoa > Arthropoda > Insecta > Diptera > Culicidae > Aedes > Aedes albopictus. The sequence goes on from NC_085137.1 coordinate 159,255,632, forward strand.
ACGAAAAACATCTTCTCTGATCTCTTCCTAGCATAAAATTACTTGTTCACAATCAGGAACTGTCATATTGCTTTACCACGCAGTAAAACTAATGTATCAATGTACCAAAATCCCGATCCGTGCAAAAAAGAATCGGATGAATATAAGGTAAAAATTAACTCCCTCATGCGCTAATTCCTGTTATGAGTGTTCTTTTCGATTCCAATTCTACTTTTATGAAGTTTAGAATCCAGAATCTATTTGCATCATTTCAACATTTCAACTACAATCCTTCGGAGATTTTTTCCAAGATTTTTTCTATCATCATTTTCAACCTTATCAACTTTCATTACACTTTTCTGAGCCCATTATGACTTTTTCAGCCGTTTAAAACATTTGTCGAGAGTTCTTTCCTCATTTGTTATACAACTGATTAGGTTTAATTATGCTCATTCAAGTAAGTCAAGCATGAAGCTTCTAAAATTGCATTCATTCATCATGGAACGAAACTTCTCCAGCCCTTCATGGTGACCCAGTGACATTAGAAATTTCCATCAGATTTTTTATCCACTTTTCCAGCAACTCGTTCGCCATGATTGGTGTGCTACCATCCATAATCCGTATAATGACCAACCGTTTCCTCTTCGCTCGAAAGTTTGATCCTTCCTATGAATGACACCATCGCATCAGAAGAGTGTAGGCCCACTACCCTCCCGCAACGACATCTGATGGATTCGCTTTCCCAGAATTGCAAACCCCGAAGCATTGTTTTCCAATTAGACACCAATTAGAACAGAATACCTTAATAACCGTTTAGCATCGTTTTCCGCCCGGGAACGTAACAATTCTAATCATCATTTACACTCCCACACCAGCTAATAGTGTGTCGTTGCTCTTGCGGTGGGTAAAATCAGCGCAGTACACATTCTCAGCGCCCACCCGCACGTTCACTTGCCGCAACAGAGTCAGATGAGCATCTACAGTGTTGGTCAGAATAGTTGCAACTTTTTCGGATTTTCCACTCTAAGTGATCAGCTTTGCGGGGTCACTTATAGACCGAATAAACAATAAATTTGTGAAAACTCTTTAAATATACTCTGTACAGATAGTTATAGATACGTTTCTTCGAATGATAAATGAGAGATGAGATGATCAAAACTGATTCTACGAACCTAGTTTATGGACAGCGTTTTTTAATTACGTGTCATAATTCAGAGATATGCAACCATAAAATAAGTGCTTCAACACATGAAGCACAAAAAGATGGTATTATGTTGCCATGTAATAATCACAGAATTTCAACAAAATATTCACTGAACTTTTCAGCATAACTTTTGAACTTGAAACACTAGTACCGTAATCCAGGGTGATCAAAAAGTTAAATCATTCTCCAGCGGTTCTTGCGTATAAGCAAAGTTTGCTTATACGCAAACTTACATAACCATTGGCGTAAAAAGGAAGTGGTCCGAGGGGTCCTGGCCATCCAGAATAATCCAGTCCGAAAAAATGACAATTCTGAAGTATACACAATTTATTTCGACATGGCCATTACCCCCCTCCATAGACCTATGTATGACCTATACATAACTCAACTTAAGGCGAAACTGGAAGCATTTTCTCACTTTTTGGTTTTTGATTTTTTATTAAATAACGAAGCAATATTTTCAAAATCGGTTTTCGTGCACATGTAGAGTATGGATCAAGGTATGTTCTGGATTTTTTTTGTAGTGGAAAATGTTTTTCGTTTTTGCAGAAACCATTTTTGAACGAAATTTCACAATAAAATGGTTTTTGTAAAAATGGAAAACATTTTCCACCTCAAAAAAATTCAGAAGATACCTTGATCCATACTCTACATGTGCACGAAAACCGATTTTGAAAATATTGCTTCGTTAGTTAATAAAAAATCAAAAACCGAAAAAATGAGAAAATGCTTCCAGTTTCGCCTTAAGTTTGTAATGTTTTTAATATGTGTAAATAACTTCCTACTAAACTGATTTTCGATTTCGTTGATTTGTGGTAGCATTTATTTCCGAGCAGGAATGAATAACTGACACATAACTGGAGCATACCAAAGTCATGTATCATACATACCAAGACAAGGTATTGGTCGATTATCCAGGTATTGAAAATAACTTATTTTGGTATTTTGTAGGTATTGATACAATACCTCAACGAGTTATTGGTTTGGTGTTGAGGACTGCTTGAGGTATTATTCAATTATGGAAAAATTGCTATTTGTATGGAAAACTCGCCGATTATTATTTAGTTATTGCCATACCTGATGTCATTATTGACGCGTTATGTACAGAATAGTCACCAGTTTAAATGTGTTTAAATCGAGGGATGTAATATTAAGTTAAAACAGTCAATTCAAATCTCACATTGTATAAAGTTTCCATGCCAAGCATGAATTCTTGAAGGTGCGTTATACCGTCTTACCCCGTTGGTTCGACATGTTTTAATACGACACTTTTTAATTCGTACCCCGCTTATTCGACATATGTCGAATTAAAAAGTGTTCAAATGTCACAGCGATGTACACTGTAAATGCAAAACAGTTTGATACTGTGACTATACTCGCACCCGCAGCAGCTCCTCTTGCAGCCGATAATTCCGGAAGTTCTGAGTTGATGCTATTAGACACCCAAACCGCCTGGAGACCAACTGGAATGAACTGAGGATGGAAACAATCGTGGAAAGAACTAGCTTTTCATTCGTACCACCGCAATATCTGTTGAAATTATATTTCATAACAAATCCGGAAATCAAATTTCAATGAGCAAGATGGTATAGGGTGACCGGTTTGTCAAATTAAAAGTTTACCCCGGTTATTCGACAACAGTCGGTGTCGTATTAGCGGGGTAATGCGGTAGTACACTAAAACCCCAATTTACGCTCAAAACGGTGGGAGCGTAAATTGGGGGAGCGTAAGATGGGGGGAGCGTTATTTGGTAATTAGTGCGTAAATCGGGGGAGCGTTTTTTTCAGTTTCAGAATTAGTTAGTAAAGACCAAAATTACAAAGTTTGTAACTTTTGAAAACGTTATAAGTTATTTAGTTACACAATCAATAATTTAGCAATTTTGCAAAGTTCAGTGGTTCCCACCCTACGGTCATGGGCCAAGCGCATTTCTCAAGAACCGAAGGTGGCAACTTCGATTACGTGAAAAGGTTTTTTTGGATTCTGCATTTCAGGGAGTACTCACAATGTAGTTGGCTTGCAAATATCAGTGGATCCCAAACTGGGGTCACGGGCCAGAAGAATTTCTCAAGAACTGAAAGTGCTAGGAAGAAGTGCAAATGTTTTTCGGATTGAGCATCTCAAGGTTCAAAATTTCTAAAATACGAATGGTGAAAAAATTAGTGGTTTACAATCTATGGTCACGAGCCACGTGAATATCTCAAAAACCGTAAGTGTGACAACGAAATGAAAAGGATTTTAGGGTTTTACGCCTTTCGACCGACTTACTTAAGTAGAGACCAGTGATTTCCAATATGACGTCACGGGCCACAGCAATTTCTGAAGCATCAAAAGTGCTAGAAAATAGTGCAAATGTTTTTCGGATTGTTTATCTCAAGTACCTTTAATACAGATGCATTCGAAAGATCAGTGGTTTCCAATCCATGGTCACGGGCCACGCAAATTCTCAAAATCCTTCAAGTTGAGGGTGAAATATTTTTTTTTTTTTCAATTCACGCTTCACGGAGCATTGATTACGAAAAAGTTGTGTAGCAAACTCAATGGTTTCCAATCTGAGATTACAGAATTTTGCAAAATTTTGCAGGAACCAAAAGTGCTAAGAAGAAGTGCATATGTTTTACGGATTGGTCATCTCAAGAAGGTGTATCTTCAATATAGATGTGTTGGAAATATCAGTGGTTTTCAATTTGTTGCCACGGGCCACACGAATTTCTCAAACACCGAAAGTGTGAAAATGAAATGAATTTTTTTTTAATTTTCAGGTTACAGGGATCTTAGAGCCGTTTCAGGGATGCTCAGGAACTTCCAGGGGAATTTCCGGGGGTCTCAGGGGTGTATCAAGGGGTCCCAGTGTCATTTCAGTGGATCTCAGGAGTTCTCAGGGTGTTTGAAGGATATCTCAAGAGGCCTGATGAGCGTTTCATGGGGACGAGGGGCATTTGAATGGCCAAAATATGGTATGTGTGCTTTATGAACAAACCCACACTACCGTTATACCGTTTCCTTAGCTTGGAAACCACTAAGCTTTGCAACGCCCCTTCATTTTTACAAGTTTTTCTTGAGGACTCCCAGGACTTTCAGCTTTTGAAAGACTACCATGGCACTTATCTCACTGATTGCATGATCTAAAAAACATTTTCACTTTCTCAATCTAAAGTACGATTCTTGAGAAATTTGGATGACCCGTGACCTCAGATTGGAAACCTTTGAGCTTCACAACACCACTTTATTGCAATTAGTGCTCCGTGAGATACAGATTTAAAAAATAAAGCTTTTTCACTTTTATATTATTGTTTATTTTAACTTGAAATTTTGAAAGAGGGAAAAACACTTTTGAGCGATTCCGGCATTTCAAAAACGAAATATTTCTCAAAGCGGCACAAAAGCTTTTTCACTTTGTCATCGCACTTTTGGCACTTGAGAAATTAGTAATACATGTAATTGTAATACATGTACCTATATCTCCTAGACGCAGTTTCCAAAAAAAATCTCTCCTAGAACTTTCAGATCTTGAGAAGATCGCGTGGCCCGCCAACCAAGATTGAGAACCACTCAATTCTGCAACACTGCCGGTGGTTGTGCTCCTTGAGACGGACAATTTGAGAATCAACTTCAAATTTCCATAATACATACACTGTGGTGCATAATTGATCGGACAAACGCCGATTTTCATACAAAATGGCCAAGTTTGAGATGCTGTAACTATGGTTTGCTTTGGTGGAATGAGCTCAATTTTTGACACGGAACTACGAATATGCTGAATTTTGTGTATACAAAGTATAAAATGTTTTCGTTCACAGGTCTGGGCGTGGCAAGGCGTTGAAAATATTGCAAAAGTGATCGGACAGCGGTACCCCTTTGATTTACACGCGTGCCGCTGTCCGATCACTTTTGCAATATTTTCAACGCCTTGCCACGCCCAGACCTGTGAACGAAAACATTTTATACTTTGTATACACAAAATTCAGCATATTCGTAGTTCCGTGTCAAAAATTGAGCTCATTCCACCAAAGCAAACCCTAGTTACAGCATCTCAAACTTGGCCATTTTGTATGAAAATCGGCGTTTGTCCGATCAATTATGCACCACAGTGTACATGTTTCACATGTTAGTTGTTCCCGAATACCCAAAGCCCAATTTTACGCCTAATGAGCGTTATTTTGGAATTCATGCGTAAATGGGGGGGGCGTAAATTGAGCTTAGCGCAAATAATGTGAGCGTAATTTTTGATTTTAGTGTAATGGCGTTCTTCTTCTTCTTCATCTTCGGGGCGTAGCGTTCTCACTGGAACAAAGTCTGCTTCTCAGCTCAGTGATCTATGAGCACTTCCACAGTAGGTATGTCCAATTTTTCAAACATGTTCAAACAAATTTGGGGGTAGACTTGAGAATCAGATCAAATCTACCCCCATATTTTGATTGGCATTCTAAAGAGTGTATTTATCGTAAAGTAGGTAGTTGGAACTGATCACAACAGACTTAAAATAATTTGATTTGACTTTTAAGCAATTTTACTATTGGACATACAGTATGAATCCTTGGAAAAAGAAATGGCAGTACTGATTTTGTGAAAATAAGAATTAACCTGAGACTTTAAACTGTATTATGGAACATATGTTTTTAAAATTAAATTAAAATTAAAATTTAAATGGAAATTTTTGAATGATCCGTAACGCTCCACTATACCCCCTCCCCCTATAGCGTTACGTAATTTGTGGAAGGCGCCTAGTTTTGGGAAGTGTTTAGCTTTATTTATTTAGTTTGTTTTTATGGCTCAACCGCGTGTCACGCTTCACGGAGCCGTAATCCATTCTTACATCCAATTTATTGCTTTCCAAAATGTGTTAGTACTAGGAGGAGGCCAGGGTACTCGTGGCTGCTCGAGGTTAGCGAGTCACATCATTTTGAGGATAGGTTTCAGGATTCATTGCAGCACATCCTGGAGGTATTTTGGTTTCGGAGTCATCCCTGGCGGTGGCATGAGCTTGTCACGGATAATCGTCTGCTGGATGGCCAGGAACATAACAAAAGGGACAAACACAGAAAAACTGAAGCAAAAAACACAAGGAGATTAAACCTTTATACAACACTTGCGAAGGATATCATAAATGGACCGTATATAGATAAGATCGCGGGTCTCCTACACATCTCTCACAACAAAGGGTTGTCTACCTCGGGCCTCAAGGGTATCCAAAAGTAGTGCTCAGGAGGCGTCATTATACGGGCATTAGTATGGGACACGCTTGTATGGAAAAAATGAATCCTCGCTCCAATTGACTTTTCAGATCCTATTTAGGTCCCATATGAACTGTACAAAATTTGAGCGCAATCGGTGAAACTATAATTTAGCGCAAGCGGTTCAAAGTTTCTATAGGATTTACTATGGGAAAAGTTACACTTTCAAACAAAAAATCCCAGAGGTCGCCCCTTGTCTCCTTAATTCAAATCGATCACTGTTTCTTGTAGAAAAATCATTTATGAAACTTTCCTTCGAAGACCGCAAAACAATTGGATGCTTGTGGAAAAAGTTATTGATTTATTACCAATTAGTGATCCAACGAACGGCTTTTTGTTTTGTATTATCAGCAGCACTGCTGCTGCCGTTGTCGCATGGGGTGGCGGGAGGCATCACCACCCCCAGAAACAGCAGCAGCCAAGGCAGCAGCTACAGTGCTGCTAATAAAACAAAACATAAAGCCGTTCATTGGATCACTAATTGGTAATAAATCAATAAGTTTTTCCACCAGCATCCAATTGTTTTGCGGTCTTCGAAGGAAAGTTTCATAAATGATTTTTCTACAAGAAACATTGATCGATTTGAATTAAAGAGACAAGGGGCAACCTCTAGGATTTTTTGTTTGAAAGTGTAACTTTTCCCATAGTAAATCCTATAGAAACTTTGAACCGCTTGCGCTAAATTATAGTTTCACCGATTGCGCTGAAATTTTGCACAGTTCATATGGGACCTAAATGGAATCAAAAAAGTCGACTGGAGCGAGAATTTATTGTTTGTCCCATACTAACGGGCATTGCCAAAGTACGTGGTCGATATAATCATAACCGGAACTGCACTTAGTACAAGCATTGCTCAACGCGAAGTTAATCCTGTGTAAATGCGCGTTTAGCGAGTAATGGTTGGACATAAGTCTAGACATACACGAATAACATCTAAATCATGCCACCACGATCGCAGGAAAAGATTAGGAATAATGGAATGTAACCAGTCCCAGCTGGCCATCTCGCCAAACATTTTGCCGACTTTGAAGAGAACTCTGGTGAACAAATTGGAAAAACTCATCGTGTGCAATTCTTCTAACATAGTTCTCGCCTTCCTGAGCGCCCACCTTTGCGAGAGAGTCCGTCTCCTCATTGCCATAAATTGAGCAATGTGAGGGGACGGACCAACGTGCCTTTGGAGTTTTCGAACGGATGGTGTTGCGTACCATCTACGGCGGAGTGCAGATGGAAGACGGGACTTGGAGAAGGCGAATGAACCACGAGCTGCATCAGCTGCTGAGAGAACCAACCATCGTCCATGCCGCGAAAATCGGGAGGCTACGGTGGGTGGGTCACGTCATCAGGATGTCGGATAGCAACCCGACTAAAATGGTTCTCGAGAGTCATCCAACCGGTATAAGTGGAGGACGATCTGCGGGCCCTACGCAGAGTGCGGAACTGGAGACAAACAGCCATGGATCGAGTGGAATGGAGACGGCTACTATGTACAGCAGAGGCCACCCCGGCCTTAGCCTGATCGGTAAGTAAGTAAGAGGGGACCCATACAAAGGTAATCTTGTATGATTTTTCGAGCAGTGCACCATCTACCAGAGCTGCGGCAACACATGCGAGCTGGTAACAGCTTTCATCGTGCTGGGTGATATGCAGAGGCACGTGATCGGTGGCCGATCGACGAAAGAATGTGCAGGTTGTGGATCAACTGCCGATTTTTCAACTTCAGCATAAAAACGTGCACTGCACAGCCCATACTCCGGAAGCACTGATGACGCATTTTACACGCTAGTCCAGATGCAGTACAAGAGGTGGTCGAGGGGTTCGGAGTCGGCTTCGTAGCTCATACCGGTGCCCTGCGGTCGAGATCGACCCTTACAGCGATTAAGTGGCCGCGGAGAGGAAGTCTCGGTAGCGGTGCTGTAGTGGCGTCGGTCTACTGGGTTGGATCCGAGCCCGCGGTTGGAAAGGGGTCCCCGGCAAGGGTCGGGGTAGGTGAGATCCTGCTGTCTGCAACCTACGGGTGCATCTGATAGGGCCTGAAGGGTAGTGATACCCTTCCTTACGGGCAGGTCAGATCGGGTTGCACGTGGGCATCAGTTCTTGATGTCCGCTCAGCAGGAGCGGGCGGGGTTGACTCTGCCCGCCTTCCGAGGACAAAGGTAGTGGCGAGGACCACTCGGGAAACTGGCTAAGCGCCAGCATGCTACCGTGATGGACTCTCCAGAGCGAGTCATCGATGTTCGTTGCTGCTAGGCTACGCAGCTAACCTTGAGGGTGCGATGTGCACTAGCCGCTCTCTGAAGCAATACCTTCTTGGTGGTTCCGGAGAGACGTAGGGTTTGGCGACCATAGGAATGGTTTAGCGGGTACGAGGAGAGAGTAGTCCCGGCTTTTACTTTTGTTGTAGAAGACGGCCTCAGACCTACACTACCCTAACCTTCTGTTAGGGTGTCTGTTGAGCAGATTATACCCCTATGGTTTAGAAGGAAAAAAAAACACGCAGCTCGAACGCGTGTACGACCGCTGACCAAGCCACGACGTCAAGATCATCATAGGAGATCTAAACGCTCAGGTAGGCCAGGAGGTAAAATTCAGACCGACGATTTGAAAGTTCAGCGCCCACCAGCAGACGAACGAATGCGACCTACGACTCATTTCGCCGCCTCCAAAAACACGGCCATATGTAGCACTTTTTTCCAACACAGCCTCCCTTATCGTTACACCTGGGAATCACCACAGCACACGTCAGAACCTGTGGCGCCAACATCGACTCCGATCACCAACGCCCAAAACTTTCCGTCATCAACGATGTACGGTACAGGCGACCGCCACGGTACACCCTAGGGCGACTAAAACAACCGGATATCGCCTCAGCATACGCGCAGAATCTCGAGGCCGCGTTTCCAAGCAAGGACGAGCTCGATGAGTGAAAGCAGCCATCAACGACGCAGCCGAGAGCACCATCGGGTACGTGGAACAGAATCGACGGAATGAATGGTTCAACGAAAAGTGCAGAACGGTTTTGGAGGAGAAGAACGCAGCTCGGGCGGTAGTGCTGCAGCAAGGAACGCGACAGAACGTGGAACAGTACAAGAAGCGCAAACATCAGACCCGCCTCTTTCGGTGGAAAAAGCGCCACCTGGAAGAAACAGAATGCGAGGAAATGGAACTGCTGTGTCGTTCCCATGCAACACGGAAGCTCTACGAGAAGCTCAATGCATCCCGCAACGGCTTCGCACTACGAGCCGAACTATGCTGGAATAAAGAAGGAGGCCTCTTGACGGACGGACGTGAGGTGATCGAAAGGTTAAAGCAGCAGTTCGACGAGCACCTGAAGAGTGTGGAGAACGTAGACACGGGAGACCACGGCAACAGAGGAAACGACGCCAGTGCAGCGAAGGGCGGAAATTAATCAACTCCCACGCTGAAGAAAGCAAAGGATGCCATTCATCAGCTCAAAACCGACACAGCAGCTGGTAAGGATGGTGTCGCAGCTGAACTCATCAAGATGGGCCCAGAAAAGTTGGCCACCTGTCTGCACCAGTTGATAGTCAGGATCTGGAAATTCGAACAGCTACCGGAGGAGTGGAAGGAAGAGGTAATCTGCCCCAGTCACAAGAAAGGCGGCCAAAGTGCTATGGCGCCGTCCACAAACTACGTAACGCTCTAGGGGGAGGGGGGAGTGCAGCCAAGCGTTACGGCCCATACAAAAATTTTAAGATTTTCATACAAAAAGCGTTACGGAGGGGGGGAGGGGGGTTGAAAAATGCCGATTTTAGCGTTACGTATTAAATGGACGCTGCCTATCCCAGATCATCTTCCGTCGTCTGTCACCTAAAACGAATGAGTTCGTGGGAAGTTACCAATCCGGTTTCATCGACGGCCGGTCAACAACGGACCAGATCTTCACCGTACGGCAAATCCTCCAGAAATGCCGTGAATACCAGGTCCCAACGCATCACCTGTTCATCGACTTCAAAGCGGCATACGACAGTATCGACCGCGCAGAACTATAGAAAATCATGGACGAAAACGGCATTCCTGAGAAGCTGACTAGACTGATTGAAGCAACGATTGACGGTGTGCAAAACTACGTAAGGGTTTCGGGTGAACTTACATACATACAGAAATATAATATCTTTACTAAGGTTGATCTCACTGCACTGTCGTGTGCAGCATAGTTGTTCCATGTTCTAATGGGAATCCCTATTCACATTGGCCAACTATGCTGCACACGGGAGTTTATCAGAAACCGAAAAAGTTGCAAAAGTATTAGTCATTACTGTAGTAGCAGCCGACAGCAGCGGACGGCTAACCAGAGATTGCGTTCTTTCGCGAATGCCGCAAAGCTGCCCACACAATTCGCCGCAAGCCATGTGAATTCCGCTTGCTCATGAGCACTGCTGCCTGATAATGCCAACAATCAACCGTGCCATCATCATCCATACCATCGTCGTATCCTCCTCATTCATTCAGTTATCCTGCCAACTGGGTACGTAGGTACTCTTTGCAACATCCCACTAGGCTGCCACGTTGACGATGCGGCGTGTTGTTGGCTGATGATGACGACAACCAACCAGCTAACCATCTGTTGGTTAGTTGGTTGGTTGGTTAGCTTTGTCGTTCCTTGTATTATCATGCTGAGGTCGTGTTGAATTGTTATACTGGATCCGATATCAGAAGCACCAATGAATGGCAAGATGAGAACGATAATGGTAATGTTTTATCAATGATGCACGGTGGCTTCCCACGTAAACCTCTTAACCTTTAACCGTGATAGTCACTATGTATTGTGTAGGTTGGTGGTACAGTTTCCAAAAACAATTTTGTTAATGGAAAAAATGTTTAAAGAGTAGACAAATGTTATGAATATAATGTTTCCTAATTAGGAATATATGCAGTGTCAATATAACTCATGTGTACAAACTTTTAACAAAAATACAAAAAAAAAATCATGTCCAGGATTAAAATTCGAACAGTACCTCTATATTCAAGTGAATCAACTCTCGCTCGTCGTATCGTTGATGTCACTTATTCATCGTGCAGGATTGCAGACACCATCTATTTCAGAGCGTACGTTCACTAGATAATAAAAATTATTCAATTCCAGTCAATCATCCCAACCAGCATCACACTCGTGGTGTTGAGGTACTCTAAGCTAAGCTAATAACATCAACCGCATTACCGCGCCGGCAAGAATGTCTACATCACGGGTTCCCAACCGGTGGTCCGCGGCCCCCTGGGGGACCGTGAAGCCAGTCCAGGGGGGCCGCGATGTTACCAAAAAAATGTTAAGCTTTTATTCTATTCTGCGCAAATTATCCAAATTTTAAATTTTAATAACCGCTACCCTCAAAAGCCACAATTTGAGGCACAAATTTTCAGTATCAAACACCTTCAGAAAAAGAAAAATTTCGGCTGCGCCCCTTTTTTTCAACTACGACTCAAATTGAATGTACATAACATCATTATTTACGAAATGTGAGTGTCGAATTAAAAAAAACGTATCAGTGATCGTCGAAAATCCCTCCCACAGTAAATTTTTGGCTACGCCACTGTACCCAAAAATCTCAGATTCGTTAATTTTTTTTCATATTTTTTTTTCTAAAAATTTTCATTGGGCCCCAGATGTTTTGAGAATTTTTAAAGGGGGTCGCCATCTCAAAAAGGTTGGGAACCCCTGGTCTACATCATAAGTACCTGAGCGTATCCGGTAGTGATGCTGATATCTCTGAAACAGCCATAAGCATGTGGATGGCATTAGGATTCGTCCCACAAGCAGCCTATCAGGATCCTACCAGTCAATTAGGCGACAAACACCGCGGGTGCTCGCGCGGGTGTACATAATGAATGAGATCACCACATGCATCCGTTTCGTAACATACAGCATTGGGATATTGGCCAGGATCCAGTGTAGGACATTCAAGGATAACATATGATGGGATAGCTGGTCAATGTTGAGTATTGTATGCCATTGTTACTACGCGCACATGTAGGAATAAAATAAGCCACATTAAGGTTCTAAGTTCCTAGCTCCAAGTTCTTAGTTCATGATTTTTAGTTCTTCGTTCTTCGTTCTTCGTTCTTCGTTCTTCGTTCTTCGTTCTTCGTTCTTCGTTCTTCGTTCTTCGTTATTCGTTATTCGTTATTCGTTCTTCGTTCTTCGTTCTTCGTTCTTCGTTCTTCGTTCTTCGTTCTTCGTTCTTCGTTCTTCGTTCTTCGTTCTTCGTTCTTCGTTCTTCGTTCTTCGTTCTTCGTTCTTCGTTCTTCGTTCTTCGTTCTTCGTTCTTCGTTCTTCGTTCTTCGTTCTTCGTTCTTCGTTCTTCGTTCTTCGTTCTTCGTTCTTCGTTCTTCGTTCTTCGTTCTTCGTTCTTCGTTCTTCGTTCTTCGTTCTTCGTTCTTCGTTCTTCGTTCTTCGTTCTTCGTTCTTCGTTCTTCGTTCTTCGTTCTTCGTTCTTCGTTCTTCGTTCTTCGTTCTTCGTTCTTCGTTCTTCGTTCTTCGTTCTTCGTTCTTCGTTCTTCGTTCTTCGTTCTTCGTTCTTCGTTCTTCGTTCTTCGTTCTTCGTTCTTCGTTCTTCGTTCTTCGTTCTTCGTTCTTCGTTCTTCGTTCTTCGTTCTTCGTTCTTCGTTCTTCGTTCTTCGTTCTTCGTTCTTCGTTCTTCGTTCTTCGTTCTTCGTTCTTCGTTCTTCGTTCTTCGTTCTTCGTTCTTCGTTCTTCGTTCTTCGTTCTTCGTTCTTCGTTCTTCATCTTCGTTCTTCATTCTTCGTTCTTCGTTCTTCGTTCTTCGTTCTTCGTTCTTCGTTCTTCGTTCTTCGTTCGTCGTTCTTCGTTCTTCGTTCTTAGTTCCACTTTTATCGAGTGTGTGTAATTTTGAACAGTCATGTTTCATTTTGGATCATATCGACCCCTCCGGCCCCAAAGGACCTTACTTTGGACACATTATTCCATTACCTTCAACCACGATGTGGTCAACGGTAATCGAACACTTACACCAGTTTGCTATATCACTCCTGAATGGGAAGAAAATTGAAAATATGATAGCGTAGCTGGACCTCGAAGCGTGTCTCCTTATCGATGTGATCATTCTGTGCCAATGCATCTTTATAGAAAAAAACACACAGCTAGAACAAGCGTGGTGAAGTGGAAAGCGCAACGACGAAGTACCGTGCAATAAAGTGCACCGAGAAAAAAAAATCCGCACTTGCTGGTGGCGACAAAGTGAGATGTTTTATGCGCCATCCCCGGACACGCGACACCAACCCTACGCTCCCATTATTGAACCGCTGCCGACGCCGACGAGGGGATTCATTATGAGGCAAATATTAATTTACCCGCACAGGATGTAACAGGAGATGATGTGATTTTCACTTTGCACTCTCTCGGTTGGCTGGCTGGTTGGTGGAGTGGCGCAGAGCAATAAGATTCTGCTCCACTATTGCCGCCGCCACGTGGATTATGGTCTCGTTTTTTTTCCTTCTACTCCAATTCAGCTCCGAGAATTATGATGACTGGGTTTAAAAGAGGAGAAAATGTGATTCTAATGTAAGTTGACACTTTATCGGCGATAAGGCGCCAATGAGGTTGTGTCGTCGAATGGAGCAATGTAACACGAGAGAATCAATCGAGGACTCTAACAGTGGGTATGAAGGCAACGGTTTCAAAAGTGTTTGAAATTCATTCAAACCTTATTTTCTTAACAATACAGCAGTTGGTTATTGAAATAATATCATGTAGGAACTGAAATCTATGATTTTTGGAACATACAAATGAAAAACGTTAACATCATTCGTACATCGTGTTTTTTTAATCAAGAATATTTTGTAGAATAGATCAGTATTTATATCATTACAGATAACACTAGTTTACCAGAAACACGAAAGTACGAAGTCTTGACATTTTGGCAAGCCAGCTTAGATTAATATCAGTCAAAATTTCAGTTTTGTATCTGTTTCAAATAATGACACCCACGCATCGATTGTTTATAAATAACGTGATACAAAATCAAACACCATTGATATTGTCTGTGCCTACACAGAAATAAGGCACTCTCAAATAAAAAATAGCTCAATTCAATTTTTTCGAGCTCAAAAAAGCACTCGCAAAAGAAAACGCTATCAAAAAGCCACACGGTGGTCAACCTTTACATAGAAAATCGATATACACAATAAGAAAAAAATCACCGACTTCGGTAATGTTTTACCGAAATCTCAACCGTTAACCCGGGAGCGGTCGCATCGTGTACTGAGTACACGCACCATGAAAAATGCACGCTTATGGTACAAAGTGTGAGCGCGGCGTTGCTGCAGGTAGTCAAAGACGCGACTGCTCGAGGGTTAAGTTGTTTTACAGGAAAAAATAGGTAAAGCTTGCAACTTCTACCGAACTTCCTTAGAGTTTGACAGATAAACGATAACATTTTACCGAAATTTTGTAATTTTTTACAGAATTTCGGTAAAAATCCATTACCGAACGCTCAGCGGTTGAGATTTCGGTAAAAATTACCGAACGCAATTAGCTGTGTAATAGATTTGAGAATGTCGTGATACTTAGTCCTGTCACGGTCGCCATGTAGTAGTCCGATACTGTTATACTCGACGACGGAGGTGATATGTAATTCAAATAAATAAAAGTGGAATGATATTTGTATGTCACGATTTGACGTGAGAACAGGCCATCGGATTATTTACATAACTTTTTCATTGTTGCATTCGAGCAAGGCTCCGACGTCTATGGTTTTCACCAAGGATGGAAGAAAATCACTTCTAGTGACAAATAATACAGGATACGAACAATCCAAGATTGCTTTGCTCTTGCAGTAGCATGATGCCAACACCTTCGCCCCGTGCTTGTATCGTGGGATCACAGGCAATCAAAGCATCTGATGCACTCTTTATCATGGGATCACACGTTATCGGATCATGTTACAAGTCGCGATAAATTTTATTCATCACGATTTAAATTTGGATTTAAACCACTTATGAGCCAATAAACAGAATTCATGATTGAAAACAATACATTCATTGGCATATAAAATAAATAACACTGAAAGCGGCGTTGTGTGTGCTATGGTCGTACGATCCGCCGTGTTCATCAGCATTTTAAAGTTGTTGTAGCTCATGGTTTTGAAAAGTTTTTGTACGTTTGTGTAGTTTACAAAATTTCCTTTCGAAAGACACTGTTCGTGAATCTGTGCGATCAAATTTGGAAGAGTTCTCTTCGTGTGAAGTTATAAACTAAAGTGATAAACAACGTCTTCAGCTGGAACAGTATTGTTTTATCATAAAGGCCCGCTTTAGGGCGAAGACCGCGCGGCAGGGCAGCGGGTGGGCCGCTCGCCAGAATGACGTCGGTACTGTGTAGCGTGTGCATACAGAAGATTATTGCTGAAAACGATCGGGTTTACTGCTTCGGTGGCTGCCACAAGATCTTCCATGCGAAATGTTCCGACCTGCACTCCTCAGCAGTGACTGCTTTAAGGCAAAATGTGGGGCTGAAGTATATGTGTTTTGACTGTCGTAAGAGTCAAATTGATCTGAATGCACTGAAAAATGATTCCACTGAGATTGCAGCTACGGTGGCTGCTATGAGCAAATCAATCGAAGAACTCGACACAAAACTGAGTGAAACAGTTAGATCCCAACTCGACATCCTCCAAAGCTCTTTGATGTCGCGCGTTAAAGAGCTCATTGAAAAAGAAGTTTCCAACTTCCAGTCGAAATCTACTACTGTGGTTGCAAGATCTTATGCAGACGTCGCTCGTAGCACACGAAGTATTCCATCAGCCCCAGTGGTAAACTCTTCTTCCGCACACCGAAAAGGATTAAGTACTCCCGTCTCTGCGATTACCCCAATTGCAACTGATGATATGCTATGCTCAAACGACAACTTGGATGATGACCGAGGTTGGCTCCGCTCTGGGAAGCGTCGTGGACCGAGATCGGCTAAAAACGTGAACAATATCAGGCTCACTCCTGTTCAGCCCGACCCTGCTGTGGTGCCAGGTAGTCTAGCCCCTAAGTCTGGTGCGATATTGCGTATCGAGCAAACAATTTGCTTCAAGCCGCTCGAACCTCAACCAGTCGAAGTAACGAAAAGTGACCTTCAACAGAACCTCGATCCGGTCAGTTATGCCGTGAAAAACGTTCGCTTCAAGGAGTCAGGGGAAGCATTTATTCGATGCGAAACTAGAGAGCAAGCTCTAAGGATGGTCTCTGCTGCAAAGAAAGTACTGAACGAGAAATATTCCGTTGAGATACAAAATGCCCTCAAACCACGTGTGAAAATAATCGGATTCGATGAAAGTGTGACTAAAGACGATTTGGCTGACATGATCAAAAAGCAAAATGTGTCACTTCATGACCTTGAGATGCAGGTCGTTCGACTGACGAAAAACGAGAAGCATAAATCCAATCCGATGACTGCACTGATTGAGGTAGACGCGAGCTCACTTGCAAGACTAATCAAACTGCAACGTTTGAATATTGGATGGTGTCGCTGTCGTGTCGTGGAGAGCATAAACGTAAACCAGTGCTATAATTGTTTTGAATATGGTCACAAAGCGAGTGATTGTACTGCTCCTGCTTGTTGCCCCAGGTGTGCAGAATGTCATGAGTTCAGCGAATGCGAGTCAAGTTACTACAAATGTGTAAACTGCTTCAAACATAATGAACAACATAAGACGGATTCCGATAACCAACTGGATATTTCTCATTCCTCATGGAGCACTAGATGTCCTATTCTCCAGCGCCGCCTAAATCGTGCCAAGCAAAGAATCGACTATTCATCATAGCAATCAATCGATGCCACTACGATAGAACCTTGCCCAAAATGGATTTCCGGTGATTACTCAGTTTCCTCAGGTAAACTAAATATAAGTATATGTTCTGCCGAGGCGGGTGAAGATGCTGCACACAACCTTATGAGAACCACATTCCAGTCAAAACACCATTTGCACCAGAGTTCACCAGCGTCATCATGTCCCACAGATTTGTCATTTGGCGACACCTGTGCTCTCTCAGGTAATTATTACATGGGTATATGTCCTGCCGAGGCTGGAGAAGATACTGCGCACAATCTCATTCAGGCTGCATTACAGACCGGTCGTTTGGATGCCATCTGCGATATTGCTACGGAGTCCTCTACGATGTTTCCATCTGGCGACAATGATGGTTTCTCAGGTAAACATAGAACAGATATATGTCCTGCCGAAGTTAGGGAAGATGTTACACGCAATTTGACCCCCTGCACATTGCAGTCGCACCAACCTATCAACCGCTCTACGACGACCATGAACCACTCACGTGATGAATCCCACGACGGAAAGAGAGCATCCCGCCCAGCGTCAGAAATGAATTCGTCACCACCGCTCAAAATTTACTACCAGAACACACGAGGGCTGAGGACCAAAATCGACGAGTTTTACTTGGCAGTATCTGAAATGGAATATGACATCATCGTTTTAACGGAGACGTGGCTAAACGACCAACACCTATCGACCCAATTATTCGGAAGCAACTATGCGGTATACAGGGATGATCGAAATTTCGCCGTCACAGGAATGTCGAGAGGAGGGGGAGTATTGATTGCTGCAGCTAATCATCTCTCTTCAAGTCAAGTCTACGTCCGGACCACTGTCGAATTGGACCAAGTCTACGTCCAAATAGGTTTGAGTGGAGTCGATGTCTACATCGGTGTCGTATATTTCAGTCCTGATCAGGCCACGGTTAAATCTACAATTGAAGATCATCTTGATTCTGTTAGAGCCATTTCTGATCGCTTATCACCAGCCGATACCATCCTGATGTTTGGGGATTACAATCAACCGAATTTAGTCTGGAATGCCGCTCCTTCAGGGTTTGCCTTCCCCGATCCTGTTGAATCTGGTTTCCATGTTGCCTGCTCTGCTCTCTTAGATGGCATGTCCCTTCTGGATCTCAAGCAGCTAAATGTGATCAAGAATTCTATTGGCCGTACTCTGGATCTTGTATTCGTCAGTGGCGACAAACATGACTCTTGTGAAATACTTCCGGTTTCGGACCCGTTGGTAAATGCTGACGCATTTCATCCCCCGATGCTGTCTCTCCTGGACTGCTCGCCGCCGGTACGATTTGAGGAAATAGACGACACAGGGCAATTCAATTTTCGTAAGGCAGATTTTCATGCGCTAAGCTTAGCTCTAAGGCATGTGGATTGGTCTCATCTTGAAGCTGCTGATGACGTCAACGTAGCAGTTGCTATATTCAACAGTACGCTCACCGACATGTTCCAGGATTACGTACCTGTCTTTCGACCTCGTTGTCACCCACCATGGTCAACTGGTCAACTACGGCATTTGAAACGAAGGCGCGCCGCTGCTCTCCGACGTTTTTCAAACAACAGAAATGTTTACACGAAGCAAGTATTTATGCTAGCTAGCAATAAGTATAAGTCTCTCAATCGTAAGCTTTACAACACATTCGTCCGACGAACTCAGTCTAATTTAAAGCGCAATCCTCGACAATTTTGGTCCTTTGTGAATAAGAAGCGCAAGCAAAGCGGGCTTCCCTGTAGCATGTTTCTGGGATCGCAAACTGCAAACAGCCCACAAGAAGTTTGTAACCTTTTTGCGAAACACTTTGGTAGTGTGTTTCAACAACAGTTCGATGGTGAAGAATTTACTCGAGCTGCACTTGATGATGTCCCTAGTGATGTAGTTGCCTTGTCCTTTCCTGGCTTTGACGAAGATGATATCCTTTATGCGATCAACAAACTGAAATCATCAACTGCCGCTGGTCCAGATGGAATTCCACCAATCCTTCTTAAGAGATGCGCAAGTTCGCTGTGGCATCCTTTGCAAATCATTTGTAATAAATCCATAGCGCTGGGAAAATTTCCAGAAAGCTGGAAGCTATCAGTAATGTTCCCTGCTTTCAAGAAAGGTGATAAGCGGGACATCAAGAACTACAGAGGGGTAACATCGTTATGCGCTGGATCTAAACTATTGGAGACTTTGGTGAGCCGCGTACTATTTTTTGCCATGAAGAATTATATTGCGCAGGAACAACATGGTTTCTTTCCTGGACGGTCGATTAACACTAACTTGGTCGAATTCACATCGTTTGCTTTAAAGGAAATGGAAGCAGGAGGACAAATCGACACCATATATACCGACTTAAAATCTGCGTTCGATCTGGTGAACCATGACATCTTGTTGGCAAAAATGAAGCGTCTAGGTGCTCCACCCAAATTCGTTTCATGGTTAGAGTCATACCTTGATAGTCGCGTTCTGTACGTTAAAATTGGCAATGCAACATCGGATAACTACCACGCCTCCTCCGGAGTACCTCAAGGCAGTAATCTTGGGCCATTGCTGTTCTCGATTTTCTTCAACGACATTTGTTTTGTGCTCCCAGACGGGTGTAGACTGCTCTACGCCGATGACCTCAAAATATTTTTGCTGATCAGATCGGTAGAAGATTGCCTGGAGCTTCAACGTTTGGCAGATATCTTCCAAAACTGGTGCTCTAGAAACATGCTGACAGTGAGCACTTCTAAATGCTGTGTAATATCGTTTTCCAGAAAGAAAACTCCAATCAAGTGGACTTACAAAATCTCTGGAATTGAACTGGAACGAGTTTCTGTTGTGAAAGACCTTGGTGTATTACTTGATTCAAAGCTGTCATTCTCGGATCACTATTCAACGATCATAGCGAAAGCTAATAGGAATCTAGGTTTCATCTTTAGGATTGCAGCGGAATTCCATGACCCATACTGCTTACGTGCTCTTTATGTGAGTTTGGTGCGTTCTGTATTAGAATCGGCCTCTATTGTTTGGTGCCCTTACACCGAAATCTGGAGCAGACGAATTGAGGCCGTGCAGAAACGATTTATCCGATACGCCTTAAGGTTTCTCCCCTGGAATGACCCTGACAACTTGCCACCGTATGAGGACCGTTGCCGCCTGATAGCCTTGGAAACGTTATCGAACAGGCGTTCTCTTTCAAAAGCAACTTTCGTTGGAAAGCTATTATTAAATGTTATCGACTCTCCTAATTTACTTCAACAAGTTAGGCTTAATGTCCCCCCTCGTGTGCTGAGGAATCACGACTTTCTGCGGTTAGACTACCATCGAACTATGTACGGACAGAACGAACCAATCAGGGCAATGTGTAATATCTTCAACAGCGTTATTAATGTATTTGATTTTAATGTGTCCATAGATGTTTTTAAAACTAGACTAAGAAGATTGTTTGTTAGGTTATAAGGTTTGAATGTTCATGTAGACACAACAGTCAGATGGACAAATATAATATAATAATAATAATAATAATAATAATAATATCTTGATATTAGAGCAACAAGAATGCACAAAAAGTGAATGATTTTTGTTATTTATCATTTCATCTGCATGATAAAGATCGCATCATGGTCGCACATGCCTCGCGATTCAATTTTCGCGGAACGTGATTTGTTATAATGCTTGACGACAAGGTTCTATCGTTGTTGCTATGATCGCGCGATGCGCTTCAACCGCGACACATTCGAGATCTTATCATGATCACTAGATTTCCATCCTTGGTTTTCACAGTTGTAATCATCTGGGTGTCTACCCTATTGCATTTTGAAATAGAGAAATCCTCGATGAACAGTAACAGATGTACTTGCAAAAGTTCAACCAGAAAGTTTTGAGAAAAATCCATTAGGAAATAGCATCAGTCAATAGTTTTGCACATATTTTTGGAGGAAAATCTCAGAGAGTTGCAGCAGGCATTGACGCGATCGGTCGTATTTTGTTTTGATTGCAGGTCGTTTTCCGAGCTACCGTGTGTCATGATTTGATCGATCGCTTGGTTAGGGTTACGCCTTCCGTACTACATTTCCCGAGTTAATGTACAGTTGCGCCAGTTTATTTAGACAAATGGGACCATTTTTTGTTTCGGAAGTGCCGGGGTTCATTGTTTCGCGCTTGCATTTTCCATAGCATTGTTTTAAGTTTAGGTCTGTTTGCATATCAGAAGAAATTTCTCAGCCTATCTTGATCCATCGGAAATTCCTTGCCAAATTCGCTCAAGAAACCGTTTTTTCTTCGATCGCAGTACACAGTTGCGAAGAAATGACAATTGAGCGCCATACTTACTTAATTTCAGTCCTTAGCACCCACGGTGGTGCAGAGGGCCAAATTGAAAGATTTCCATACTGGGCGATTGCCAGCCATCGCCTTGACCTGTGGCAAATATCTGTCGACTTACTTGATTTCGTTGCTGAGGTTGCGCCGCCATGAGCCTCTGGGTCTGCCTCTGCTGCGATGTCCTGCTGGGTTCCAGTCTAACGCTTGTTTGCAGATTTCGTTTCCGCTCCTGCGTAGAGTGGATTTCTGTCGCTATTGACTTTGATGACATCGACGATGGAGATCCAACTGTGAGGCCACCTTGCACGAATTATATACCGCAAGCATCTATTGATTAGGATCTGCAGCCGTTGCATGTTCTCCACTGATACACACCAGGTTTCACTGCCGTACAGCTGCACAGATTTCACGTTCGAGTTAAAAATTCGTATTTTGGTGCGTCGACTGATCTGGTTGTTTTTCCATATATTTCTTAAACTCGAAAAAACAGCCGAATTTAGGGGGGGGGGGGGGCAGGGGGTCAGCCCCCCCCCCCCCATTTTAGAAGCCCCTACAAAATTTCACTTCACGAAAAAAAATGTTATTATACTTAGTGTTATTATAGATAGATTTGATTTTTGTCTCAAGAACTTCGAATTATTTACTGTCTTCTGGCTGTATGTGCACACTGATTTTAGAGTCCCTTGTTCGGCTGCTCTATTTTCGGTAAAAGTTCGGATTACCGAAGGTCGGCACAGTTTTACCGAAGGTCGGCACAGTTTTACCGAAGTTCCGATAATTTTTACCGAACGTTCGGTAAACATTGCCGATGATTCGGAAGAGTTTAACGAGTTTAACGAACGTTGATGAACTTCGATAATGTTTTGCTGAATATTCGGTGATCTGAACTTTTTCCGAAAATAGAACAGCTGAATACTGTACTTTATTGTAAGTGTGTGATATGTTGTGATTCTTTTGAAAAATACTGCAACTATTTACCCATTTTTTTATGAAATTTTAAATTTTGCCTCCAAAACTTAATAACATTTATTTTGTTGTGCAATTGCTTATGAAAAATTACCGGAAATCCTGAAGAAAATCTTCGATTGAATTCTAATGAACTCCAAAACTCTATGAATTGCAGAGTCAAAAAATTCTACTAAATATGTTTGTTTATTTTCCGAAAGTTTTTGAAAACATTTTGAAGAATTTTCTATAGAGTTCTTGGAAGAATTAAAAGTTTTTTTTTCTTCGAAATTTATACGTAGTTTTGAAATCCTTGTATTTCATTTTATTTAGACAGCTTACGTCTTCCCAAATCAGGGAACACCAAATCTGTTGAAACATTTTTTAGAGATGCAGATTATTTTAAAAAGTTTCTGTCCAAGTTTTTTGAGTTTAGAGATTTGCTTGTTGAAATAAGGAAGAATCCATGGTGAACTCCTGGTAAAATCCATAGATTCCAGGAGAAAATTTCAGAAGGAACTGGCTAAAATTTTGTCCGGGTTTTCCGCTAATGATATTCAAGAATTTAATAGGAAATTCTGTCGGAAATGCAGTCAGAATTCCATCAGGAACTCCCTTTAAAATTTCTTCAGCATTTTCTATTATAATTTTCTCTTCGATTTCAGAGCTTTGTGGAAAATTATTTGGGGAGGTCACTAGAACCACCCCTTACAGTCGCGTTAGAACAATTGATTAATTGATTTGTCTTTATTTAAGAGACTTTAGGCCCTTGCTACACGTTACAACAAGTTATTGTTAAATATTCTTTATTTGTGGTGATAACTTGCAACTCCCCCAGAGGTTGTTGAAGGGATCCACTAGAAATTCTCTTAGGATTTCGCAAAAAAAAACTACACCACCGATTGTGCTACAAATTTTACTGGAAATTTCATAATTATTTCAGCTATAAATTCTTCTTGAAATGTATCCATAAAGAATGGCATTAATTTCTACTAAATCGGAGATATAATGCCGCGTTGTTTTTACGCTAGAACTTCAAATCTGTAATGAATAAATTTAATGGATTTCAACATTTTCCCTAGATTTGTTCTAGATGCAAATTCTTCCCCAACGACATTAATACCTTCATTAACATATTTGTTAGAAAGATTATTATATTTTTTAGATTTTTTCATTGTTATATGGGCAAAAATAAATCCTCTATCAAAAGAGCCCCCACAACACTGTGGCCCCAGGCCCCCACATTTAGAAATCCGGCCATGAGTAGGGGTGATAGTATATATCCTTGCTTCACTCCAGCAACGACCCGGACCGGATCGGACAAAACACCGTTGTGCAGTACTCTGCACGAAAATGCCCTTTACTATGCTTCAATGAGGCCGATGATTTTCTCAGGGAGACCCTTGCGTCGGCGGGCTTCCCACATGTATTCGAAAGCTTTTTCGATGTCAATGAACAATGAACAGAGAGACTCTTGGAATTCATTGATTTGTTCCAGAATAATACGGAGCGTGACAATATGGTCCACACAGGATCGTCCGGCACGGACTGCTTGCTGCCGTCGGAGAGTTGCGTCAATCTTCCAATCTAACCATGTGTGTTGCTTGGGCAGTCAGCTCACCCTTTTTGGGTTCCTTTACTAATGTCGCGATTTCCCATTATGTTGCGGAATAATTAATGCAGTAGTTGTGCGGATACTACGGGGTCAGCTTTGAGCATCTCAGCTGATATACTATCGACCCCTGGGGCTCTGTTCGATTTCATGCTACGGATGGCTGTTTCTATCTCCTGCACTGATGGAGCTTCGGTGTTAAACGGGTGATGCGTCAAACCCTTGGCGGATCATGCTGAGGTGTTGATAGCGTGGCTGACACTTGAAAAAGGTTTACAAAGTGCTCGAACCAGCGTTTCAACTGTCCAGCCGTGTCGTGTCTTTCACGGACATCGCAGCATTCATCTTGGTCCCACTAAGGCGACGTGAGACATCGTAGAGGAGACGGATGTCGCCGGTGTTTGCGGCTTTCTCGCCTTCGTCGGCTAGGGAGTCCGCCCAAGCTCGTTTGTCCCGTCCACATGAGCGTTTCACTTCTTTCTCGAGAGCCGAATAGCGCTGACGGGCTACGGCTTTGGCTCCTCGTGTTTTCACTCGCTCTATCGCGGCTTTGACGTGCCTTCGCTCCTCTATCTTCCTCCTGGTATCATCTGTAATCCACTGCTTTCTCCGGGTGCGTAACTCACCCAAATTATTCTCGCCGGTGGCGATGACGGCATTCTTGATGGCGCTCCATTGATCTTCTACGCTTCAACCTTCTGGGATATTCGAAGCACGGTTCTCTAGCTCCTCGACGAAGGACTTTTTCACCGCAGCGTCTCCCAGTCGGCGTGTGTTGAACCGGTGCCCGATTTTCTCCTCCTGTCGATGGACCCTAGCAATACGCAGTTGGATGTCGCCGATTAGGAGATGATGGTCGGACGCAATGTCGAATGTCGACGCTACGTTTGTTCCGCACATCAAGAAGCCTCCATCTCCATTTTCGGCTGATGTAGATGTGGTCAATTTGATTTTCCGTAACGCCATCAGGAAACCAATGCACAATGGGTCCAGAGCCGTATTTGCGAAGACAAAAATGTTTGTGCCTAAACCTTAAGTTTTAGATACATGGTGTCTTTGGGAAACTTTATTCTTATTTTTCGACCTTTTTTCTCATTTTTGTGAAATTAGGGTGGTCCCTCTAGTTTCGCTGATCCAAACATCTGCTTTTTAATAGTTTTATGTACGTTCACAAAATGTTCTACAAAGTTGTAAAAGAACTTATTTGGAGCAAGTTTGCCGAAGAAACCATTATTCTATCTCTTATGGTTCCTAACTTATAATTTTTTGAAAGATTCATGTTAGGGTGAACCATGAATTTCAGTTTTCATGAAATAACTTTTAATTCGTTCGTTTCTCGTAAATACTTTGTTCCGAGCACATTTAGAACTATCAACTACGCATATTTTTTCCGAAGAGCTAAAAGTTCTAACTCGCGTAGTTAAAAAGATATTGGCATTTTTCTTTGAAAAATTACTTTTTTTCAAAAAGTCATATCTCAAAAAGGAGCAAATGGATTTTCAATCTCCTGGTTGCATTGGAAAGATCGTACTCTGTTCTATTTATGGTGAAAAAACTGTAGGTACCTTTTTTGTTTAAAGCTTTTTATTGAATTTTGAAAATGCGATTTTTTTCATGGAAAAGCAGTTGTAACTTTGAAAATCGATGAGATACAAACTTGGCGTCTTCGACAAAATTGTGAGTTTTTGGCTGCTTTAAAAGTGCCCAGAACAAAGTATTGCGAAAAAATCAACACATAAAATTATATTGAGTAAAAACAGATTTTCATATGAAAAATGACACATTTCAAGCAAATTCAACTCGTCTTTGTTAGATAGATCAAAGTAGCTTGGTAGATGGTCATCCATTTCATTCTAGAACCAATGTTTATTTATACTGTCATCACCATTTAGGCACAATGTTGATAAGATATTGTAATTCATGTAACTTTGATAGGTTTTTACGTTAACATAAACATATACTAGTGATTGACATTTGCACTATCCATACATTGAAGTGATGAAATTGAAATTAAATTGATGGAAATCAGCTCAAAATCACATTTTAAGTTGAGTTCATTGACGAATTATGGATTATAAGCAAATTTAAACATTTTCGACATGGTTACTTCGATCTATCTAAAAAAGACTAGTCGAGTTTGCTGAAATTGTTACGCTTTCCTTATGAAAATCGGTTTTTATTCAATATAATTTTATGTGTTGATTTTTTCGCAATAATTTGTTCTGGGAACTTTTAGAGCAGCCAAAAACTCACAATTTTGTCGAAGACGCTAAGTTTGTATCTCATAGATTTTCAAAGTTACAACTGGTTTTCCATGAAAAAAATCGTATTTTCAAAATTCAATAAAAAGCTTTAAACAAAAAAGGTACCTACAGTTTTTTCACCATAAATAGAACAGAGTACGATCTTTCCAATGCAACCGGGGATTGAAAATCCATTTGCTCCTTTTTAAGATATGACTTCTTGAAAAAAAAGTGTTTTTTTGAAGAAAAATGCAAATATCTTTTTAAATACGCGAGTTAGAACTTTGAGCTCTTTGGAAAAAATATGCGTCGTTGATAGTTCTAAAAGTGCTCGGAACAAAGTATTGACGAGAAACGAACGAATTTGAAGTTATTTCAGGAAAACTGAAATTCATGGATCACCCTAATATGAATCTTTTAATAATATATAAGTTAGGAACCATAAGAGATAGAATAATGGTTTCTTCGGCAGACTTGCTCCAAATAAGTTCTTTTACAACTTTGTAGAACATTTTGTGAACGTACATAAAACTATTAAAAAGCAGATGTTTGGATCAGCGAAACTAGAGGGACCACCCTAATTTCACAATAATGAGAAAAAAGGTCGAAAAATAAGAAGAAACTTTCCCAAAAACACCATGTATCTAAAACTTAAGGTTTAGGCACAAACATTTTTGTCTTCGTAAACACGGCTCTGGACCCATTGTGCAATGTCACTTTGTGCACTGGTCGATGAGGAAAGAGGGACCCCCTAATTACCGTGTCATTGTTGCCACAAAACTCTGCAAACAGCCTTCCGTTTTGCTCATTTCTCCGAGACCATGGCGTCCAATGACGTGCTCATAGTCCGAGTTGTCGGAACCAACCTTCGCGTTGAAGTCGCCCATGAGGAACTTGCTATCACCTTTCGGAATCTTGTCCACGACAGCATTCAATTGACTGTAAAAGTTCTCTTTATCTTGTAATTCGGCAGCATCGGTTGGCGCGTAACATTGGATAATGGTAAGGTTTCGAGCCCGTGTTCTAAATCTGGCTACAATTATCCTCTCATTAATAGGTTCCCACTTCATGAGCGCTGCGTGGGCGTGAGCGCTGAACAGGAAACCAACTCCACGGTGGCGAGGAGCGTGTTCACCTCGTAGGCCAGTGTATAGCAGAATTTGACCCGACGTCAATCTGTGTTCTTCAAAGTTCGGCCAACGGACTTCGCTCAGTCCTAGGAGCGTCATACGGAGCCTATTAAAAGAGCTTCCACTGGAATGTACATGTAAAATGTCGCCGAACATAAAATGCGATAAAATTAAAGACTTGAATAGCTTCAACTTGGTATCAGGTGGGGCGGCAGAGGTACAGCAGTATAACGTTCGAAGACTGGCGTATAGGTATCTTTCCACACTGTTGGTCAATCAGTCTGTCTCACTGTAAATCACTTTGGAAAAAAGTGACCTAGGTTGCTAGCGTTTTCTAACCAATCGATGTTCTGACCATTCATCACGATTCTTGGGGCGAATGAAGTTATTCCTTCAACCTTCAGCGTTTCGACGTCGGCAAGTAATGAATAGTGCCTTGCACTTGGCAGGATTTACTTGAAGATTGTTGCGTCGCGAGAAATCAGCAACACGTTCGAGGTCTGCATTCACCATCCTCATGAGTTAGTTCGTAAAGTTCGACATCATCAGCGTAAACTTGGATAGAACAGTACTGCAGAACCGTTGTTGGTAGGTCATTTATATGACAACTGAAAAGTAGAGGACCAAGAACTGATACTTGTGGCACATCAAATGAAACTACAGCGCTAATAGAGTGACGTTCGCCGCAGAAGACCGTGTGCCTCTTACCAGACAAGTATGACTCCATAAGACTCACTACGCTAGTGAGAACCCAAACTGCGATTCCAATTTGTCCAAAATACAGTGACAGACATTCGTTTAGCCGAGGCCCAAAAGTTTTCAAAAAAGTGTCAGGAAACTCATACAAATGATTTTATGATAAAACTTTTTTATGTCAGTGACAAGGATGGGAACACTCACTTGCAAAGCGTTACACTCACTTGCTATTTTCTCAGCTCAGAAGCGTGCAATCGAGGAACGATGTATGGATGACTTTTGCATTGTGGTTTTGTCTAAAACTTTGCCGAATAGAGTAGGGGTCCCACACGCATACCGAAGTCGTGCGGGAGCTGCGAAGGCAACTCTCCACGAGGTGAATGTAAATTACACTCACCTCGTGGAGAGTCTCTTTTACAACTCTGTCACGACTTTGGTATGCGTGTGCGACCCCTACTCTATTCGGCAAAGTTTTAGACAAAACCACAATGCAAAAGTCGTTCATACATCGTTTCTTGATTGCACGCTTCTGAGCTGAGAAAATAGCAAGTGAATGTAACTCTTTGCAAGTGAGTGTTCCCATCCCTGGTCAGTGACAGTATCTCTAGTAATGTTTATGAAAAGGTGATACATCACACTGATATATACACTGAAACAAAAACGAGGGTAAAAACTCTTCACAGGTCATTTTTTGCCTAGACATTCGTTTAGCCGAGGTGAATGAAAATTTGGTTTTCAATAGAATTTTTGTAATTTCGTGAGTGTTTTTCAAGGATATACCCCAAGACATTTAGTTTATGACGTGTTAGCAAGATAATTGATCTTAAAAGTTTATTTATTTGTGAAATTCAAAGAAATATTACACAAATTTGTCCCGATAAGTAGAAACGATAATACATTGATTTATTTCAGGAAAATGCTTTCTGTAAACACTCTAATGTAAGCTTAACTGTATGATACTAGCAATACTATATGAATTAGAAGACCGCCAAGCGAAAGAACTGCAAGAAGAGTAGGAATTTTTGAACCCTGTTTATTTTAAAGCAGATGCTCATACAAAAATGCATGACATGGTCAAAACATTGGCTTATGCTAGAAATTTGAATACTATGGGTGCCATTTCTCAAAATGTGAGGCATCCAATGTATGTTATTTCAGCCAGAATACAGTCTAGCAGATATTGGGATCTATAAAAAGACGTAATAGTAGTAAAAAATGATTTTTCTGTTAAAAACTTTGTTTTTCTTAGATTTTTAAGCTGCACTCGTCGTGATACTTTTATTGGAATCTTTTAAAACACTTCCGATGAAAATACAACAAATCTCAACTTGAAAACATTTTCAATGTTATAACTTACTTATATGAGATGCATGTAAAATTAATATGGCAACACTTCTGAAAACGATCAAATTCATGATTTACAAGTCGATCTATAATGCAGGTCACCATACAAAATGATTGTGTTGGATATTATTCGAAATTTGGTAGTTTTTATTATTGAATTCCAAAAAATGTACAATTAGGCTAAACGAATGTCTAGGCAAATTTTCTATTTTTCTTGTATTTTACGGCCATAAAATAAAAAATATTTTGTTTCATCCCATTAAAAAGAACTTAAAATTATTATAGTTGCGAAAAAATATGCCTCGGCTAAACGAATGTCTACCACTGTAGTTTTCCATGCCGGATAGTATCAAAAGCTTTGGAAAAATCCAGCAGTAACAGTATACCAGAGCCATTTTTGTCGACAATGTTCCCATGGTCGTCGTATACTTTCAGAACAGCGGTTTTGATACTCTTCCCTCTACGAAAGCCAGACAGCAGATTATTTGCATCGATAAAACAGGTCATTTGTTGTTTTAGTAGCTTTTCAAAAGCCATCGACAAAGCAGGGAGTATGCTGATAGGACGCAGATTGATAATGTCGCGTAGGTGTCCTTTGTTCTTCATGATGTTGTTATGTCGGGTAAAAACTTAGAAGGTTTTCGGAGGGACGTAGAAATGACGTGTTGTGGTTTACAGTCTAAACACTTCTGACCGAAGAGTTTATTGTGAGTCTTCGATAGTGTACTTTACTCTCATGTTCTCTCAATTCCGGATGGTAGATCTCATGAAAAGAATTATCGGTTAGACTGGTTCAAACATAACAGATGCTATGTTTTGTTTTTCGTTTAGAAATTTCAAATAAATAATGTATCATCCATGGACCTACCATGGATGCAAAGATAGATCATCAATCTGGTGAGTTGCTTTCATGCTTTTCTTAACCCGTTCAAGCCCTTGCATAAAAATAAAACAATATAAAACGGCCTAGACACCTGTGTTTTTTTTCTATAGTCTCGTTCCAGAGAGCAAGTAGGGTAATTTTCCAATTGTTGCACGGCTAAAAACTCGCCTATTGTTGCACACTCCATGTTACTCTTATGGGGTGTGCAACAATTGGCGAATTTTTAGCCGTGCAATAATTGGCGATTTACCCTAATGGCTTTTAAGCCTAGACTTTAATGCCCGGGCACGAGATTAAATATATGTGTCCCATCCCAAGAGAAAAGACGTCAATCTTAAAGGAGTGTGCATTTGATTATTCTAAACAGAGAAACGCATGATATGTATTTGTAAAAATTTACGAAGGAACAACCTATTAAGTTTTTTTGTAAGTGTGAAACGTGAGCATAGCGCGAAAGATTACACATAACGGACACAAGCATTTAAAGCAACCCTGAGCTTATCAACTGATCCGGCCATTGCATTAGAGTAGATAAAATCATCATATATAAAGTGAGGTAAAATCAAAGATTTAAAAAGTTTTAACTTAGTTCCAGAGTCATAATGCTTAGTTATCAAACTCAATCTTTTCAAAGACCCATAAACTTTGGAGCATTGCTATTTATATGGGCATTCCATTTTAAATTATTTTTGAAAAGAAGTCCTAAATTTTTAGCATTATCAACAAGTTCCACTACTTCACCATAAATTAAAATTAGAGGTGGTTGAGGAGGAACTTTGCGCTTAGAAATAAGCACCGCCTTTGTTTTTTTTTTCTGAATTGATGGGAAGTTAATTTTCTTTAAGGCCATATGAATAAAGATTAGTGAATACTCTTTAGTCAGATCTCTGTGAAGATTCACAGAAATTTGCTCCACGACTTCACATAGATTTAGTAATAGTAGTTTACGCAACAAGGTGCATAATGACGATTTTTACAGCACGAGTTGTACATTTATCCAACGAGGCTTGCCGAGTTGGATAATTACGATGAGTGCTGTAAAAATCGAGTTCTGCACCGAGTTGCGTACAACGTTTTTTGCAAGTTCATAAATTACCGCTTGAGGATAGTTTTTAGCAAAACTTTTTCAACGAACTGCACACTGATGATCATAGCAATGTTTAAGAAAATCTGATTATAGCAGGTTATACTGTGCAGTTATCACAATTGTTCAAAACTGCGTCCAAAAAGCATCAAGAAGTTCATCAAAACTGAAAACAGTGCTGTAATGGTTCATTATGCAACGCAAATCAGTGCTGTAATGAACCATTACAGCACTGTTAGTTTGGTGAGGGAAAGTAGGCCTTTGGACATCATCAGCAAAAAGATGTACCGAACAAAATTCTAGAACACTTGGTAAATCGTTTATAAAAAGGAAAAAAGTACTGGTCCCATGACCGATCCCTGTGGAACTACACAGGGTGATGTGAAAGCAGACAGCTCATCGTTACAGGACACAGCTTGAGTACGATTTTCTAAAAAATTTCTTATCAGTTTGCAGCAGGATTTGAAAAATTGTACAGAGAAATCAATTTGTTGATCAATTTACTGTATACCACACGGTCGAAAGCTTTAGGGAAGTCTATTAATAATAGAATTGTTACGCCATTTCTGTCAACTGAATGTGCGATGTCGTCATGTACTTTCAACAAAGCAGTTTCAGTACTATGTTGACCTTTGAAGCCTGACTGGATAAGATGAATAAAATTCATTCTATTAACATATTGCAGGATTTGACCTCAAACACTTTAGAAACCGTAGACAGTAAACTTATTGGCCGCAAATTCGAAATAAATTTAACATTGGGTTTTTTGTAGATTGGAATGGCTTTGATACGTTTCCAATTGGTAGGGAATTTACTTGCAGATATTATTAAGTTAAAAAGGTGTTCAAAAACAGGTAAGGCATAGGAAATAATAATTCTCAGTTGGTACGGTTGTCCCCGTTTCTTCTTTCAATAAATCCGAAAAAGTTGGTCAATCACGTTATTCACACTGCCACACAATATAACTGTAGCTGTGCTTATAGAACTGTAAGCTGAGTAAAATGTAGAATTAGTTTAAGTTAATGTACACATGAATATAGATAAAAAGTTGAAAAGCAGGCATTGTTCCACTTGGAGTGGAACGATAAGAAGAAGAAGAAGAAGAAGAAGAAGAAGAAGAAGAAGAAGAAGAAGAAGAAGAAGAAGAAGAAGAAGCTTGATGAATAAAGTGGGCTTCGTGGCAGTGCGGTTAGCGGCGTCAGTCGTCTAGGCGTCTCGTAAGCCTCGGATTGCGGGTTCGATTCCCGCTCCAGTCGGGGAAAACTTTTCGTCAAACGGAAAATTCTCCATTGGGCCACTGGGTGTTATGTGTGTTGTCCGTTGTCTCGTGTATGTAATGTTCAGTCTGTGCAGCCTCTGGCTGAAGACGGTGTAGTGTCTTCTTTTAGATCCAACCAAGTTTTAAGTTCGAATACAGTTCGTGAGCTCGCAACCACTTCCAGGGTACTGATTTTCTTCCTCGTGCCCACATCTCTCAATCTACCAAGAAACCATTCCAGCAGGGCTCGCCGCATTGAAAATGTCCCCGGTCTCGTGCGTATGTAGCAAGTAACAACAAGCCAACTCAACGCCATCAGCAGCGGCGATCTAAATTAGAAGAATATAATCTCAGCGGGATATGATTCAATTTATTTTCATCAAATTGTTTGCCCGCCACCACCGTTGGCGTATTGTGCTGCTATGCTACACGTTGCGTTGCGTTGTTGTCGACGAAGGCTGGATTGTCGTTTTTGCTTTTGGTCTGCCACGCGTGCGGCGGCCTTACGTCGTCGTCGTTGTCGTCGTTTGTTGAGTTGACACAATGCGCCCAGAATGCCTTAATAAGACTGGGGAAGGAAGCGGAACCGGGGTTTGCTTTCCGCTTCGGTGATTTCTCGTCTGCCAAGCTTGTTGCTTATCGATAGGTACCAACAACGTGTTGAACGTTTCTGGGTTGTGGTGGCTTGGTCAATGGTGATGAATTTTTGATGTAATTAAAGATCCTGCGATAGCTTGGGGAGCAGCTGGACAATATAGAACTATGGGTCTACTGGAGGTAGTTCATAATTTAATAAAAAATAGTATGGTTTAACCAGGAGTCTGTTTCTGTGGAGAAATCATAATTGTATCGATTCCTGTTAATGGAAAAACAAAGGCCCAGCAAAAAAAGAAAGTCCAATACAATATATCAATACAAATGTGGGTTTATTTGAATATTGTTTTCTCTAGCTCACATTATTCAATTGCATAAAAAATTTCGTTATTATAAACAGTTTGAATCATCACAAAGTAACATAAAAACAAGAGCCGTAAGTCTGGAAGTTCAGAACTAATCTGCACCCTGACCCAGAAGCCTGTCCCTGGGCAAAAGCTCCACAACGTTGGTGGTACTATACGAAACTCAAGCTGGCTAAAGAAACCGGATAAGAATAACCTCCAGTTCACAGGAACGGCATTTAACTGCTGTGGCCAGCAGTGGTGGCATAATCACGTCTCGGGATACACTTTTTTTCCTCACACAGTTTATCTATCCAACCAACCAGGTTCTCAGACACCCAACCAAGTCCCGCTGCTGGCTGGTGTGGTCTGCAAATTAATCTTGAAATAAAAATAGATTGCAGGGAAAATTGGCGCGGAAGTGTTTTATAATCTCCCAGGGCGAGCGTAATACTCATTCCGTTTATCTCTCCTTTGGCTTTCTTTGCCCTTTTTTTTCAGACATCCAGCCGAGAATAATTTCTGAGTAAAGCCGTAACCAGCGCCGACGGACTGGCAGGCGGACGAACGAGTGAGTGGGTAGAATCCCAACCTGACCCGGGCGTAAGAATCCCTCCGCCCAGAACATGGAAAACACGACAACGGCGACGGTGGCGAGAAAATTGAGTTCGGTTCAGAGTGAAAAGTGGTAACCAGTGACCTAAAGTGATTAACCGAGAACCGCGCAAACCCACACCCGGGAAGCAGTGAGCGGGGTAGACATTTGCGAATTACTAAGGCGTTAGACTAGCCAGCCACAGACACAAAAAAAAGACAATCATCAAAATGAGATCGGACCTGGCAGACGATAGGAACATCCTGCAAATAGCGGCAGCCGAAATTGCCGAATCATCTGACACGAGCGGATTCTTCGAAATCAACAGCAACGGATCCAACGGACAGAATGGGCACCGCTCCGACGATCTGCTACAGCTTCCCGATGAGTACTTGACCGGTAACGTGCGGCCCACTTCCAGACCGAAACGAACTGCTAGACGACTACAAACGGTAAGTTTCTCTTATATATGCCTAAATTTTAATAGTCATTATGGTATTTATACAAATTCATTAATTTATTGTATGTTGAATTTAATTATTTGCTCTACAAGACATTCATGGTAACATTACACTAGTTTACTTTTATTATTATTATTATTATTTTTCTTTATTATCGAGATTTCCAGCCCTCGGCTGGTTCATCTCGTACTAGTTTACTAAATAAAACGGAATTTATTAACGACCAATACTATGCATGCCTAACCAAGAGCTCGGTATCGTATTCTTATTTTTTGAAACAGTTTTTGAGTAATAGCATAAAACTATGTTTTACATTGGGCTGCAAAACGATGAGTCAATAAGGAGAGCGTCCAATATAGCTCTGATCCTCACAAGTTCCTACCTCATGCTTCCACGGGTCAAGCGATGACAAAGACCGCCAGCTAAGAGTTGTGTGCTTAGCTGGTAGTGCAGCCTGGGCACTGTTGTTCTTCTGACTTCTGCTAGATTGAGGAGGTACGATTCGAGCGTTTGATCGCCAAGGAGATGCGGCTCAAACAGCGGCTGTTCTGGCATCCAGCGGCTGAATAAGAAATGCTGCACCACGCCCAGCTAGATCCAAGATGGTAGCCCCATCAGCGTGGTCGTCCCAGTGTTGGTTGGGACGTTAAACAGAACTGGCACGATGGCCCTCCGCCGAAACAGGAGTGTTGGCGTAGGTCCAATAAGCCACCCGTAAAAATCCCCATTGCGAATAACATAGGAGAAAATACGACTCGATACAATCGGCAAAGACCCACGCGACGAAATACGGACTACATACGATTGGAAACTTGGAACATGGAATTACAAGTCACTAGGTTTCGCAGGATGTGACAGGATAATTTACGACGAACTACATCCCCGCAACTTCGACATCGTGGCATTGCAGGAACTTTGTTGAATTGGACAGAAAGTGTGAAAAAGCGGGTATCGAGCGGCTACCTTCTACCAAAGCTGTGGCACCACCAATGAACTGGGAACAGGATTTATAGTACACATGGCTTGGTCAGCCAAAGCAAAATCAAGAATTTGACATAGGATTTATAGTGTTGGGCAAGATGCGACAACGTGTGATCGGGTGGCAGCCGATCAACGCAAGAATGTGCATGTTTAAGAGTTAAGGGCCGTTTCTTCAGCTACAGCATCATCAACGTTCACTGCCCACACGAAGGCAGACCTGATAAGGAGTAAGAAGCATTCTACACGCTGTTGGAGTAAACATACGATGGTTGCTAGCCGCGTGACGTGAAAATCGTTGTCGGCGACATGAACGCGCAGGTAGGAAGGGAGGAAATGTACAGACCGGTAATCGGGCGAAACAGCCTGTACGCCGTATCGAATGATAACGGCCAGCGATGCGTAAACTTTGCAGCCTCCCGTGGTATGGTAGTCCGAAGCACCTTCTTCCCCCGCAAAGATATCCACAAAGCCACCTGGAGATCACCCGACCATCAAACAGAAAACCAAATCGGCCTCGTTCTAATCGACCGTAAATTCTTTTCGGATATAACCAATGTCCGCACATACCACAGTGCGAATATAGATTCGGATCACTACTTAGTCGCTGTATGCATACGCTCAAAACTTTCGACAGTTATCACCACGCGTCGAAGTCGAACGCCGCGCCGCGGCTCAACATCGAGCAGCTGCGTAACGTAGAAGTGGCTCAAGACTACGGGCAGTAGTTAGCAGTAGCCCTACCAACGGAAGAGCAACTTGGCGCAGCTACACTTGAAGATGGCTGGAGGGACATCCGATCCGCCATAGGTAGTACCTCGGCTACAGCACTAGGCTTCGCGACTCCGAATCACAGAAATGACAGGTACGAAGGCGATTGTGAACAGTTGAAAAAACGAGAAGAATGCAGCATGGGCGAGAATGCTGCAACACCGTACGGGAGCGAATGAAGCACGTTACAGACAGGCGCGGAACATGCAGAACTCAGTCTTCCGGATGAAGAAGCGCCAGCAGGAACAACGAGATCGCGAAGCGATGGAAGAGCTGTACCGCGCAAAGGACACACGAAAGTTCTACGAGAAGCTGAACCGCTTGCGCAGAGGCTTTGTACCACAAGCCGACATGTGCCGAGATAATCACGGGAATATTCTCACGAGCGAGCGTGAGGTGATCGAGAGGTGGCGGCAGCATTACGATGAACACCTCAATGGCGACGTTGCAAGTACTGAATTTGGCGTGGTAACAGATCTAGGAGTATGTGCACAGGACGAAAAACTTCCGGCCCCTGACCTCCAAGAGATTGAGGAGGAGGTTGACCGGTTTGAAAAACAACAAAGCCGCTGGAGCAGATCAACTACCAAGCGAGCTTCTAAAATACGGTGGAGAAGTACTGGTGAGAGCACTACACTGGGTCATAACCAAGATTTGGGAGGAAGAAGGGCCCATATAGCCGAGGTGGTAAACGCACGGGTATTCAGCATGACCATGCTGAGGGTGACGGGTTTGATTCCCGGTCGGTCCAGGATCTTTTCGTAAAGGAAATTTCCTTGACTTCCTTGGGCATAGAGTATCTTCGTGCCTGCCACACGATATACGCATGCAAAATGGTCATTGACAGAGGAAGCTCTCAGTTAATAACTGTGGAAGTACTCATAGAACACTAAGTTGAGAAGCAGGCTTTGTCCCAATGAGGACGTTACGCCAAGAAGAGAGAGAGAGAGAAGTATTACCAGAGGGATGGATGGAAGGTATCGTCCAATCTACAAAAAGAGCGACAAGTTGGATTGCGGGAACTACCGCGCGATCACACTACCCGAGCAAAGTACAATAACTGAGCAGTAACAAACTGATAACTAGTGTTCGCTCCAGAACAAATTTTACAATTTTGTGTTATCAACTTGGTAGTTCATGTTATCATTACCTGTCAAACTGGGGGCATCATCGTCGACAACAACAACGGAAGTTAGTTATCAATAACCGTTGCAAATATCTTTCTGATAACAAAATAAGTTTTCAATTGGATAAAATTGATAGATTTACAGAAGTTGTTATCAGGGTGCCTTTGATGATAACATTATGAGATATTATATTGGTATCACGGGTATACTTGGTTGTTATCATGTTTGTTATGTTGCCTGCTTATTCAGCCACAATGAGAACATATTTAGTTAATTATTTTTGATATCAGATAACACAGTATGTTATCCGGTTGTTATGAAACTTTGCTCGGGTACTGAGCGCTGCCTACAAGATACTCTCTCAAGTTTTATGCCGCCGTCTATCACCGATTGTAAGAGAGTTCGTGGGGCAATATTAGGCTAGATTTATGGGTGAACGCGCTACAACGGATGATCGCCATCCGCCAGGTGTTGCAGAAATGCCGCGAATACAACATGCCCACACATCACTTGTTCATCGATTTCAAATCGGCGTATGATACAATCGATCGAGATCAGCTATGGCAGATTATGGACGAATACGGACTCCCGGATAAACTGATACGATTGATCAAGGCGACGATGGATCGAGTGATGTGCGTAGTTCGAGTATCAGGGACACTCTCGAGTCCCTTCGAATCTCGCAGAGGGTTACGGCAAGGTGATGGTCTTTCGTGTTTACTGTTCAACATTGCGTTAGAATGTGTAATAAGGAGAGCGGGGATAAGCACGAGTGGGACGATTTTCACAAAGTCCGTTCAGCTGCTTGGATTCGCTGATGATTTTTATATTATTACATTCGACTAAAGAGTGAAGCCAGGCGAATCGGATTAGTCATTAATGTGTCGAAGACAAAGCACATGATGGCAAAGAGCTCCAGGGATGAATCTCCGCGCCCGCCACCCCGAATTCATATCGACGGTGACAAAATCGAGGCGGTTGAAGAATTCGTGTACTTGGGCTAACTGGTGACCGCCGACAACGACACCAGCAGGGAAATTCAGAGGCGCATTGTGGCAGGAAATCGTGCTTACTTTGAACTCCGCAGAACTTTAGATCGAATATTGCATTGCATTGCATCGTCACATCCACGGCTAAGGGTTTCGACTAGATCATCGCTGGACAGATCGTCCGTGTTCATAAGCAATCGCTTCACAAATGCCGGCTTATCGAATCGCGAGGTCAGCTATCCCCGATGACGGTCAATGACCTTGGGCTGTTGCCGTCTTCCTCCGTGTTCCACTCTATATTGAATCGCCAGATGGTCACTGTGCATATATCCATCGTCGACCCTCCAATCTGAGCTAGGGTTTAGACCCGGGCTTCAGAAACTTACATCAAAGATGGACTCTGCACCGTTCCTACTGCAGGTTTTTTTGTCGCCTACGTTCGTGACGTCCACATTCAAACTGGCCATAGCCCAGCCGCTCACGTTAGTCAAGCGGCTACCCCACTCAACCGCCCAGGCAATGAAGTCTCCACCGATGACCACGGGATTCAATCCCACTAGTGCGCTTGTTAGCAAATTCAGCATACACGAGAGCTGGCATTCGCTGGAGCCATCTGCCATCTGGAAGGGGCATAACAAGGCAGTACGCTCCGTTGATTTTCGCTGTTGCGAAACCCTCGTGCGACGTGGAAATTATTTCCTGGACTGGAAAACGACCGGTTGTACAGATCGCCGCTAGGTTGGCCTTATCCGCTACCCCAGTTCCCGTTATCGGGAGGGATGCGGTATGGGTCCGATAGTAGGGCGGTGTCTTTTTTTTTTTTTTTTTTTTTATAGAATGAGGAAACCTGTTGGTTAGCAACACCGTAGGAAAACCACATTCTGCACTACCTGACCTTGCTCCGCGGCACGCCCGTTAGGGATTACTTCGTAGAGGAGGGGGGGGACTGTGCTTTCGCACTCTCGCTCATCTGTCAGCCATCACACTCGGCATATCTCTAGGGGGCCAACTCGACTAACTGTTGGTCGGCCCGCCATTTCCTTTGGAGGTGGAGCACGATTGTGGATACCGTGTTCGACACGGCATTCCACTCGTCCACCCCCGTACACATCCTCTCAATAATGTTATCGGGAGTAGTATCCCTGCCGCATACCTCTAACATGCTCGACCTCTGCTCCGCAAAACGCGGGCACTCGAAGAGTACATGTTCCGCCGTCTCCGCCCTGTTTGCACACTCCGGGCATGAGGGTGAGTTTGCATGCCCGAACCTGTGCAGGTACCACCTAAAGCACCCATGGCCCGACAGGAATTGTGTCAGGTGAAAGTTCACTTCGCCATGGGGTCTACACGTCCACCGGGACACGCTCGGTATGAGCCTGTGTGTCCACCTACCCTTTGTTGAAGAGTCCCAGACTCTTTGCCATTTCACCATAGACGAAGTTCTGGCGTTTCGTCGCGCACCTCTCGTACCTCTTTCATCGTAGCACTCAACATCCTCGGCCAACACCAGTGCTATCGGCATCATGCCCGCTAGCACGCATACCGCGTCTTTCGAGACAGTCCGGTATGCACTGGCCACCCTGAGGCACATCAGCCTATGTACACTCTCTAGTCGGTCAACATTCCTCTGCAGCTTGAGCGCGTTCGACCATGCGGCGGCGCCATACCGTAGTATGGACACCGCGACTGACGCGAGCAGCTTCCGCTTACTCGAGACAACTGCCGAACTGTTTGACATCATCCTAGACAATGCCATAACCGCTACACTCGCCCTCTTACAAGCATACTCGACATGACTACTGAAGCTCAACTTGTCGTCGACCATGACTCCAAGAAGCTTCAGTGAGCGACAGGACTCGATCGAGCACCCGCCCGTGGTGACCACTGCCTGCTGTGCAGACAGGCGGTTGTTCACCACCACCACCTCTGTCTTGTGGTGTGCGAGTGTCAGTTGCCTCGACCTCATCCAGCCCTCCACTATGTCAATCGCATGCGCTGCCGTCAATTCCACCTCTTCGAGCGACTCACCGTATACCACCAGGGTAATGTCGTCGGCGAAGCCAACCAACTTTACTCCCGGTGGTAGTGCTAGCCTCAGTACTCCATCATATGCCGCGTTCCACAGTACCGGACCCAAGATGGATCCTTGCGGTACACCTGCAGTGACATTGTACTGTTTTTGGCCTTCCTCGGTGTCGTAAATCAGCACCCTGTTCTGGAAGTAACTACCCAGAATACGCCTTAGTCCAGCCGGGACACCTAAGCGAGATATGGCGCTCTCTATGGCGGCCCAGCTTACACTATTGAAGGCGTTTCTAACGTCTAGCGTTACGATCGCGCAGTACCGTATGCCTCTCCTCTTTTTCTGCAGCGCAATTTCGGCCAATCCAGTCACCGACCTAATGCCATCTACTGTCGATCTACCTTTGCGAAACCCGTACTGGCTGTCTGATAGCCCCGCGTTGTCCGACCTCTCGGTATAACCAATAACCTTGACAGAATGATCCACTCTAGGAGTTTCCCGGCCGTGTCTAGGAGGCAAATTGGTCTATAAGCCGACGGGTCGCCTGGTGGCTTCCCGTGCTTGGGCAGTAGAACCAATTTTTGCCTTTTCCACCTCTCCGGAAACTCGCCTCTATCCAAGCATCTCTGCATAGCCGATCTGACCATGTCAAGGCTAGCCTCGATGGCCGCTTTAATAGCCACCGTCGGAATGCCATCCGGGCCCGGGGCCTTGTTCAGCTTAAGTGATTTCGCAATTGCGGCTAACTCCTCATTCGTCACTGGGGGAACCTCACTCGGACCAGGATGGTCTTGTGGTGTGGGTGCCCATGGTCTCACCTCGTGGTGCGGGAACAACGTTTCCACAATCCTCTGCAGCATCGCGGGAGAGCGTTCCGGTGGTGCAGATGTGCCTTTCGTTTTGCACATGACTACGCGGTATGCATCTCCCCAGGGGGTTGTGTTGGCCGTCTGACAGAGATCGTTGAAGCACGCCCGCTTACGCGCCTTGATCTCTTTGTTCAGTGCCAACTTTGCCGCCCTGTATGCCACCTCTCGCTCCGCTCTCGACTCATCGGTCCGGGCTCTCTGCATCCTTCTCCTTGCCCTATGGCAAGATGCACGGAGCTCCGCGATTTCTTGATACCACCAGTACACCGGTCTTCGTCCATTCCTGGGTATGGATCGTCTCGGCATTGCCGCATCACACGCTCGTCTCAAGGTACCAACTAGACCGTCGCTAGACAAGTAGTCTGTATTCTGCTCCATGAGCATCCGCTCCACAAATGCCGGCTTATCGAAACTCGAGGTTAGCCATCCTCGGTGAGTGTCTCTTATCCTCGACTGCTGCCGTCTACCGCCCTGTTCGATACTGTATCGAATCGCCAGGTGATCACTATGCGTGTACCCGTTATCAACTCTCCAGTCTGAGCTAGGGTTAAGCCCTGGGCTCCAGAAGGTCACATCAATGATGGACTCCGCACCGTTTCTGCTAAAAGTGCTTACACTGCCGACATTCGCGATCTCAACGTTCAATCCCGCCATAGCTTCGAGTAGAGCCCAACCTCTCTCGTTCGTAGAGCGACTGCCCCACTCGACCGCCCACGCGTTAAAGTCCCCACCGATGACCAAGGGGCTCAGTCCAGCTAGAGCGCTTGACAGTGAATCTAGCATGGACGAGAACTGACCTATCGGCCACCTAGGTGGGGCATAGCAGCTGCAGTAGTAGACTCCGCCGATCTTCGCGATCGCGAAGCCCTCGCACGTCGTGGAGATTATCTCCTGGACCGGGTACCGACCGGTCGTACAGATCGCCGCTTTCTTGGCCTTATCCGCAACCCAGTTCCCGTTATTGGGGGGGATGCGATATGGGTCCGAAAGAAGCGCGATGTCTATATTCGACTCCGAGGCGGATTGCCACAACAGCTGCTGCGCGGCTTCACAGTGATTCAGGTTCAACTGTGTGACTTGCGTCATTTTCGACCGTTACGTCCACTTATGCTTGGGCACTTAGGCCCACCCGTCACATGGCCCTTGTTCGTCGTGCAAATCAGACACTTTGGCGCCGATTTACACTCCCTGACGAAGTGGCCTTCTACTCCGCATCTTCTGCAGAGCTTGCTCCTATCCGGGCCTTTGCATGCCCCCGACTTGTGGCCTCGTCCGAAACACCTGAAGCACACTTCCGGCGGCTCACATACACTGAGCGGGCACTCCGACCATCCGACTTCAACCATGCCCTTAGCAGTCGCTTTCTTCGGTTCCCCGACTGGAAGCTTGATCGTCGCGATCTGCGTACCTGCTGGGCCTCGCCTCATGCGGATCGATGCGCATGGCGCGTCCACATTACACTGCTGTTTAAGAACAGCAGAGAGCTCCTCCGCGGTGGTGATCTCATCCAAGTTCTTGCACTGGATGGTCATCTCCGGCGTCAGAGCCCTCACCCGCACTTTTTCACCAAGCACCTCTTGTGCTAGAGCCGTGTAGGAAGAGCCCTTGTTAACGGCATTCTTCTTCAGCTCTAGCATCATCTCTCCAGTCCTAGTGCGCCGGATGCTTTTAACATCCGCACCTAGTCCCGAGAGACGATCCTCGCTCCGCATAGCCCGCAGCACATCTGCGTAGCTATTGCCCTCTGCTTTGAGCACCAGTGCGTCGCCTTTCGTACGCTTACGCGCCGGCTTCGCCTTGGTTTTGCTCAAAACCTTCTCTTTTTCTACGCGCCCTCTCTTGCCAACCGTGATCCAAGGGTTCACCTTCCCTTGGACCGGTTGGTCACTGCTACCGCTCTTAGCAGTCTCGCCTCGGGGTTTCGGCTCTTTGCCCCGAGCCCGTTTCGCGCCCGGCTTGGCGTTACTCGCACTACGCGGGCGTTTGCCATTCACCGGCCGCTCCACATCCATCGATCTCGGCCGTTTGGTTTGGGCCGAGATTTTTCCACTCTCTGCAGCCCCACCTGGCTGCACCTTGCACACACTCTCTGTGGAGGAGCGGTCCGTTTGCGTGGACCTCTTCTCTCTACCCGCACTACGATCAAACAGGAGATCGTACTCTCTCCGGGCCTGGGCGACCGAATCGCGGAGCCTCAGCAGACCTTTTTTAAGGTCTTTGCTGATGTTGTTCCGCCCACTGGTGTATCCGATCAGCTCGTCGAGCTGTTCGGAGACCACCAGCAGCTTCGGAAGTCCATCCCTATTGCGAGTCAGCGCACGCGTGAGCTCTGCTCCACTCATCTGCGTGTCCTCTATTGCCGACCCGACCCTCGGAGTGCCGTACTCCGACACTTGCGGGGATTCTACCCTCGACGCCTGCGTTGGTGATCTGACCAGTCCGCTTTTCGCGAACGGGTTGATCACCTCACCCTCCACGTTCTCAGATTCCCTAATTAAATACGTTTCCATCTCTACTGTAAGGGTCCCCCTTAGAGCCGCTATCCCTCACTGCCACTGAAGTAGTCGCCCAAGGATCCCGGTGGTTATCTATGCAAGCAGGGAGGCCACCCACGGGTTGGCACAGGCCCTTATGGGACCTGAGCTCAGAGCCAGGATCAGCGCAAATCAGGATACTTCAACTGAACCTACCTCCACCCAGTTAGTTTCCTAAGCTGGATACAGTTCGGGAACGTACTCTAAGGCCTTGCCAAGGTTTTATGGGACGGAAGGCGGCTCCGACATTAGCCCATCCGTCGTTTCAGGTCAGTGTCACCCGGCCCTA
This sequence comes from Aedes albopictus, assembly GCF_035046485.1. Classification (NCBI taxonomy): domain Eukaryota; kingdom Metazoa; phylum Arthropoda; class Insecta; order Diptera; family Culicidae; genus Aedes; species Aedes albopictus. Next base: position 159,299,922 of record NC_085137.1, read on the forward strand.
CTAAGAGGATAGAATGCCGTCACCACCAGCACTCCTCTACTCCGCGGTCCTCTTAGAGTGTACCATCTCATTGACCAGTAACGTCGCGCGCCAGTATATCGTAATCAGGAGCTTACTGACATCGCTCCTGATGTGCCCGAGGCACCCCTGACTAGGCTATGGCACTTTGGAAGCGGTGCCGGTTCGCTTGAACAGAGTTGATGCTTCCGGATGTGTGGTATTTCTGAAGAGGCCCAGCAGAGCCCACTGCTGAACCCCCGCCACGCCTAGGCAAACTCCGCTTGAACAGTTCGTGTGCAGCGCACATGATGCTCGGTCACCTTGCGATGCCAAAGGTGGTGAGTCCTCACTGATGTTAGAACATGCTTCGCCTAAGAAACGCCATCTTAAGCTCCCACCGACGCCGAGGGCGGTGTCTGTACTTGACTCCAAGACTGGCTGCCACAGCAACTGTTGTGCAACTTCACAGTGTTTCAGGTTTAGCTGTGTAATCTGCATTATCGTCGGTTGGTTCGACCTCCTCGCGTGCCTGGACATTTACATAGGTCCGCCCGTCATAAGGCTTTTGCTCACCGTGCCGTTTGGTGCCGAGTTACACTCCTTGGCGATGTGACCTTCCACTCTGCACTTCCTGCAGAGTTTGCTCTTGTTGGGACCATTGCACGCCCACGACTTGTGTCTTTGCTCTAAGCACTTGAAATTGAAACACGCCACTGGCGGCGCGTTCATGCTGAGCGGACGCACTGGCGATCCTACATTGATCTTGCCGACTGCAGTCACCTTGTTCACCTTGTTATCTGCGTGCCTGCTGGACCCTTTCCCAGGTGGATCGATGCACCTGGTGCACCTACCCCGCACTGCTGCTTAAGTGCGTCTTTTTTTTTCCTTCTAAACCATAGGGGGATAATCTGCTCAACAGACACCCTAGCAGAAGGTTAGGGTAGTGTAGGTCTGACAGGCCGTCTTCTACAACAAAAGTAAAATCCAGGACTACTCTCTCCTCGTACCCACTAAACCATTCCTATGGTCGCCAAACCCTACGTCTCTCCGGAACCACCAAGAAGGTATTGCTTCAGAGAGGGTCTAGTGCACATCGCACCCACAAGGTTAGCTGCGTAGCCTGCAGCAACGAACATCGATGACTCGCTTTGGAGAGTCCATCACGGTAGCATGCTGGCGCTTAGCCAGTTTCCCGAGTGGTCCTCGCCACTCCCTTTGTCCTCGGAAGGCGGGCAGGGTCAACCCCGCCCGCGCCCTACTGCTGAGCGGACATCAAGAACTGATGCCCACGTGCAACCCGATCTGACCTGCCCGTAAGGAAGGGTATCACTACCCTTCAGGCCCTATCAGATGCACCCGTAGGTTGCAGACAGCAGGATCTCACCTACCCCGACCCTTGCCGGGGACCCCTTTCCAACCGCGGGCTCGGATCCAACCCAGTAGACCGACGCCACGACAGCACCACTACCGGGACTTCCTCTCCGCGGCCACTTAATCGTTGTAAGGGTCGATCTCGACCGCAGGGCATCGGTATGACCTACGAAGCCGACTCCGAACCCCTGGACCACCTCTTGTACTGCATCTGGACTAGCCATTCTCCGAGTCCACGCGCCACCTCCTCTGTAGCTCCCAGACGATGTGGGTAATAGCCGTTGAAACGGCGTTCCAGCCAAACTCATCCCTACACATCCTCTGGACCAAGTTGTCCGGAGTTGTGTCCTCCCCGCATGTGGCAAGCATGCGGTCACGCATTGTGCGAAAACGCGGGCACACGAACAAAACGTGTTCCGCCGTTTCCTCTAAACCATTGCACACTGGGCATTCGGGAGAATCCGCATGCCCGAAACGGTGTAGATACTGTCGGAAGCAACCATGACCTGTAAGGACCTGTGTCAGGTGGAATGTGACTTCCCCATGGCGCCTATTAATCCAACTATCTACCCTCGGTATCAACCTATAGGTCCACCTTCCTTTGGTGGAACTGTCCCACGCGCGCTGCCATTTGACCATAGAGGCCATCCTGACAGTCCTGCGTATGCCTCTTGTGCCGCGCATTTCGAAGCACTCCATGTCCTCACTGATAAGAATGCTGATGGGCACCATACCAGTAATGACGCAGAGAGCGTCGTGTGACACGGTACGGTACGCGCTCGCAACCCTCAGGCACATAAGCCTGTAAGTACTTTCCAGCTTCCGTCGGTAGCATTTAGTACTTAGCGCGGTGCCCCACGCCGGGCCGCCATACCTAAGTATGGATGTAGCAACACTAGCCAGAAGCTTGCGCTTACTGGCGTACACCGCAGAGCTATTGGACATCATCCGGGACAGTGCCGCAATAGCTGTGGAGGCTCTTTTACAGGCATAATCGACGTGGCTACCGAAGGTAAGCTTATCGTCGATCATCACGCCCAAGTGTTTGACGGAGCGCTTTGACAGGATAGTACAGTCTCCTACACTGATCTCCGTCTGCTGCTCTGACTTCAGGTTGTTAACAACCGTCACCTCTGTCTTGTGGTGAGCCAGCTCCAGTTTTCTGGACCGCATCCACGCCTCCACAACCTTGATCGAGTGGTTGGTAGTCAACTTTACCTCCTCGATCGTTTCACCGTAGACTTCGAGCGTAATGTCGTCGGCAAATCCGACAATCACCACTCCCACTGGATACTCTAACCTCAACACCTCGTCGTACATGACATTCCATAACACCGGACCCAGGATGGAACCTTGCGGGACTCCTGAGGTTATGTAAAAGCACTTCCGACCCACCTCCGTGTCGTGGACTAGTACACGATTCTGAAAGTAACTTCCGAGAATCTTGTACAGGTACTCCGGTATCCCCAGACGCAAGAGCGCATCGGCAATAGCAGACCAGCTGGCGCTATTAAACGCATTCCTTACATCCAGAGTCACTACCGCGCAAAAGCGAATTCCCCTCCTCTTAGGCTCGAGTGCTTTCTCGGCGGTTTTTGTAACCGACAAGATAGCGTCTACGGTGGACCTCCCCTTCCGGAAGCCGTACTGGTTACTCGAAAGACCATTTTCGCCCTCGGTGAACCGCAACATTCTATTGAGGATGATCTTTTCGAGCACCTTCCCCGCCGTGTCAATCAAGCATATTGGTCTATATGCCGACGGGTCTCCGGGTGGTTTCCCCACCTTTGGCAATAGTACCAGGCTCTGCCTCTTCCAAGCTTCTGGGAAAACTCCCTCGTCCAGGCATTTCTGCATAGCAGACCTGAACATCTCGGGAGCCTCTGCAATAGCTACTTTTAAGGCTAGGTTCGGAACTCCGTCCGGACCTGGGGCCTTACCTACGCTAAGGGACTTAGCTATCCCCGCAAGTTCCACATCGGTGACCCTCTCCTCATCGCCAGCCCCAGCCCCCGGCTGTCCTACGAAAGGAGGCCAAGGACTAGGATCATGACGCGGAAAAAGTCCTCCGATGATCCCCTCCAACATCTCTGGAGATTGCTCTGTAGGAGCCATCACACCTCTCGTCTTGGCCATAACGATCCTGTAGGCGTCACCCCACGGGTTCGTATTGGCACTCTGACAGAGACCCTCAAAGCAGGCCTTTTTGCTTGCTCTTATCTCGGTCTTAAGCGCGGCTTTTGCAGCGGCGAACACCACCCGCCGTTCGTTTCGCTCTTCCTCTGATCGTGCTCGCTGCATCCGCCGCCTAGCCCGTAGGCAGGCGCGGCGCAGGTCCGCAATCGCGTCGGTCCACCAGTAAGCCGGTGGCCTCCCATTTCTAGGGTGGACTCGCCTAGGCATGGTCGCATCACACGCACGTGAGAGCACCGCTACCAGCTCGTCGCCGTCTAAACCGATTAAGTTTCGCTCACGGCGGAGCGCCTCCCTAAATACCCCTTCGTCGAAGTATGATGTCTTCCACCTGCGAGGGCTTGGCCTTGGCCTAGCCGCCTCTTCTTCTATCCGCTGTCTGCTGTTATTGTAGTCGATACTGTAGCGAACCGCCAGGTGGTCGCTGTGAGTGTAGCCATCATCTACTCTCCAGTTCGAACTACTTGTTAGGCCAGGACTACAAAAGGTCACGTCAATAATTGACTCCGCTCCGTTTCGACTAAAGGTACTCTTGGTACCGACATTAGCCAAGTCGACATCTAAGATGGCCAGTGTTTCTAGCAGGATCTGACCCCGCTGGTTCGTGAAACGGCTTCCCCATGCCACGGCCCAGGCATTAAAGTCGCCTGCTATTACCACCGGCCTTCGCCCTGTTAGCACGGTCGTTAAGCGGTCCAGCATTTGCGTGAACTGCTCGATCGGCCACCGCGGAGGCGCATAACAGCTACAGAAGAAGACCCCGTTTACTTTGGCGAACGGGGTATTTACCCGTCGTCCATATCGCCGCCATTTTTCTGGTCCCATCCGCGACCCAGTTGCCGTTGCCGGCGGGTACTCGGTATGGGTCCGATATGATGGCGATATCCGTCTCCCACTCAGAAACTGCCTGACAAAGCAGTTGCTGAGCCGCATCACAGTGGTTCAGGTTCAGCTGCGTTACCTGCACTGTGATATGTTGTTCACTGCGGCTTTCTTGAAGGCCGGGCACCTTGGGCCACCCATCGGATGTCTGTTGTTCGAGGATTTCCCGGTACAGATCATGCAGATGGGCGGACTCGTGCAGCTTTGGGCCTTATGACCTTCAGCGCCGCATCGCCTGCACAGTTTGCGCCTGTCGGGGCCTTTGCAGTCCCACGACTTGTGTCCTGGTTCCAGACACCTGAAGCAAACCTCTGGTGGCTCGTGGAATGTCAGGTGACATACACACCAACCCACCTTTATGCTCCCTACTTTAACGGACTTTTTGACGTCCGCCACAGGTAGCTGAACCAAAGCTATCTGTGTCCCTGCTGGCCCTTTCCGTAGCTTAACGGCTGCGGCGGCCACCTGCACATCGCACTGTTGCCGCAGTGCCGTGACGAGCTCTTCCACTTCGGTGATCTCATCGATGTCCTTGACCTTCAGAGTCGCCTCATGTGTCAGAGCCCTCACCTGCACACCCTCACCAAGGACCTCTTCTGCCAGCCTCTTATAGGCGGCGCCCTTGTGCTCCTTCTGGCGCTTCAGCTCCAGGATCACGTACGAGTACGTCTAATACTGCGTACGTCGGCTCCAAGACCCTCAAGCTTGGCTTCGCTTCGCATCATCTTCAAGACGTCCGAGTACTTGGACTGTTCCGTCTTGATGACGATAGCGTCGCCTTTCTCGCGCTTGGCACCTGCCCTCCTACGCCTTGGCTTGGCGTCCTGCGCTACTACCTGCGGATTCGCCTTCTTCTTCCTCTTCCGCTCTACCTTCGTCCAAGGGGGGTCCTCCCCTTGGATCGCCCTACTCTGTGGCTGTTGAGGGCCCACTAGCGGTCGCAACCCCTTGTTCCCATCGTTCCGGGACGGGCCAGCCTTTTCAGGCCCACCCTTCCCAGCTTTCCGGGAACCCTGGCTGGGGTCCGACCTTCCGGCATTATTACCGACTTTCGGGGTAATGATTCGCCTGGCCTTGCGGGCACCGCCAGACAGCTCCTCGTCTGACGGTTGCCTCGCCCGCTTCTGCGATTGCTTGCCCCGTTTGTCGCGAGCAGTCGCTTCCGCCTTATTCGGACTTCCTGCGAAGGAGAAGGCCTCCGTTTGGGTAAACTTCGGCACTTTCTCATTTGCAGGCTCCGCTGCTGCAGCAGTCAGCAACGCGAGTGCCGCGTGCTCCTGCTTGGCATCGTCGATCGACGCCCTAAGTCGAAGCAAGGCCGTTTTCAGGTCCTTGCTTATGTTCGACTTAGTGGACGCAAAGTCGATGATTTTGCCAAGCTGCTGCTCAGCCACCTCTATTGCGGACCGTCCTTTGGATCCTCGGTTGACGGCCCTCAACAACCACGCTCCGTCCATAACCTCCACCGGCTGGCTTGCCGGGAAGTGGACTGGAGCACCCACGCTTGAGCTGCGTACGCAACTCCCAGCGCCTATCTCCTCACTTCTCCTTGTCGGAGATCTCATCAACCCGCTTCTTGCGAAGGGGTTGATCCCACCACTATTTCCACTTAGATTCTGATTTTTATTTGACTTCATGATTAAATCCCACGAGTAGCACGGGAAAGAATGTCCACCACGCCAGAGCCCTGCATTAACGCGGTAAGGGACAGCTTACTGTGGGGGGTGCCCAGGTACCCCACAGGCTCCGTTAAAGATCGAGCATCTTTTTCACCCCCTCGATCACTCATTCCTCAGCACGGGTCGCTTGACACCTTGAATTGGGGTTAGTAGTCCTATTCTTAGCCGGCGACTACGCGGCTGACTCGCAAGCGGGGGGGGGGTGCGTCAGGCCCCAGGACTTTAGTCCCTGCTGCCCCATGTGCTGCTGCTTAAGTGCGTCTGTGAGCTCCTTTGCGTCGGTGATCTCGTCCAGGTTTTTACACTGGATGATGGTCGCCTCCGCCGTTAGGGCTCTCACCTGCACTTTTTCGCCCAGTTCCTCTTGAGCTAGTGCTTTGTAGGTGGTGCCTTTCTTGACCGCATCCTTCTTCAGCACTAACATCATCTCTCCAATCCTGGTGCGCCGTATGCTTTTTACATCCGCGCCCAGCTGTGAGAGACGATTTCCGTCTCGCATGGCCCTCAACACCTCGGCGTATGTATCCGCCTCAGTTTTGAAGACCAGAGCGTCGCTCCGTTCGCGCTTGCGGGCTGGTTTCACTTTTCTCAACTTCTTCTTCTTTTCAACTGTAATCCAAGGGTTCTCCTTCCCTTGGTCCGATCCCTCCATCCGCCCTTGGTGTCCCTGCCCCTTGCGCGTTTCGCAACCGTCTTGGGAGCTTAGTTGCTCGCACTGGCTGTCCCTTTCTTCCTCTTCGGTTTTTTGCGGGATCCTGCCGGATGCTTCTTGGGCCGCGTCTCCTCGGCAGGTTTCGACCATACAGCTCGAGCAGTAGGACGGCTTGGCCTTTCCGCTACGGCTCCGGCGAGCTGCATGGTTTCGTGCTGCATCATCGCGTTGCCAGCAAAGAGGAAGCTGTCCATTTCTGTGGACCACTCCTCCCTGCTCGCATCAGCCGCATATTCCGATCAGAGACCAGGGGGGCATACTCCTTCTTGGCCAGAGCCAACGATTTGCGGAGCTTCAGAAGACCCTTTTCAGGTCCTTGCTGATGGTAGTCCATCCGCTCGTGTAGCCGATCATCCCGTCCAGCTATTCGGCAACTATCAACATCTTTGGTAATCCGCTCCTGTTGCGAATTTTATTTTCATTGACGAACCTTTCGAAAGTTGTTCACCAACTATTATGTGAATTTCTCAAATATTTTTTTTTTCGGCAATCGCTTTTGTAATTTTCTTGGAAATTCTTTTGACATTTTTTTTAATATTTAAGTAATAAATTCAACAATGCCTCTTCAAATTCCTATGTAATGTTTTTGGGAGTTTCTTCATCAATGCTTTTAGGAATTCCGCCAGCAATTCTTCAAGGAATCTTTCGGCAATTCCTTTGAAAACTCCTTGCAGATGAGATTCACAAAGCTCTTTTGGAATTCCTTCTGCAATTCATACGATTTTTTAGACAGTTTCTCTGTGCATTCTCCAGTGCTGCTTTTGGAAATTCGTGGGGTTATTTTTTTTTCTTCTGCAATTCCTTTTCCCTCACTTGCTCTTCCCTCGAGAGTGGCTGACACTGACTCTCTTCTGAACCCATAGCTCTAACGGACCCGGGTATTGGATATAGGTAAACTGCTACTCATAATGGACCCTCAATTCTATTACAACTTCTTCGACAATTACTTCAGAAACATGTAGCTTTGGAAATTCCTCCGGCAATTTCTTTAAAAGTTCCTTCATAAATTCCCTAAATACTTTGAGAAGTCCTTCAGCAAATACTATAGGAATTTCTCTAGCTTTGTATTTGGAAAGTCGTTCGGTAATTCCTTCGGAATTCCTCAAGCCTCAAATTCAAATCTTTTGGGAATCTATTCCGAAATTCCTGCGGCATATTCTTTGGGAGATCCTTCAAAACATCTTTATAAAGTCTTCCTGAAATTTTCATTTTTTTTATTTTCGAAAACTTCATTGGAATCTTTTGGAACTCCTTTGATAGTTATTATAGGATTTCCTTTGGCATTTTGTTCGGCAATTTTGATGAAAATTACATTAGGGTTTTATCATGCAGTTTTTGAGGATTTTTTTCTGTGATAGATCGTACGAGATTTCCTATGGAAATCGATTCAAGAATTCCATTTTCAAAATCCCTCGGCCATTCTTTTGGAAACCGTCATTCCTTTGAAAAATTCTACAGCAATTCCAATTGAGAATTTATCTTTTTTGTCTGAACAATTTAGCGATTAATGGCCGAAGTAATTTACAAAAAATATGCTGAGAAAACTGTGGAAGAAATTTCTAACATGATTCCTGTGAAATTTCTAAATAAATACCCGAGAAAAAATCTAGTGTCTGTGAAGGTTTCAAAGAATATTTGCAAGGAATTATTGAAAATAAATTCTAACAGAACTACTAAAGCAATAGAGAATCACATTTCCAAAATTTAATACATTCTAACTGAACTTGTCGAGGACTTCTACTGAATTTTAGCTAACAGACTGTAGCGATATCCTTAAAATCTAAAAAGCTGTGTTATTGAGCTAATTAAAGAAAACTTTTGAATTATATTGATAAATATAATATTTCTTGTACATCTCTGGGAGTTAACTATGCTTGAAACTTGCAAATTCTTATTGGCAAAAATAGTAGTTAAAATGCTTCAATGAGAAGTTTTCTAAAAAAAATGGAGATGGGAGTATTTTGGGTGAAGTCCCTAGTAAAAAAATATTGACAGAAATTCAAGGAAGAATGCCTTGCAAAAAAAAAAGTACACATGAAAAGATTGCGGAAGAGAACTCTCGAAGACTGGTGACCTCTTTGAGGCATCCTTGTGGGATTTGATTTTATAAGAAGTCTCATGGGAATTACTACACCATTTGAATAAATTGGAATTTTGTCCACTCCGCAGAATTGATGTGCAGCTTTGAGACCGAGCCCCGCTGCAGGAGGAATTCCACTGCACTTCCCAACTAACATTTTCAGTGCTAGAAGCTTCAGTCATTTGTTTTCTGTCATGTAACAACTGAGTTGAAAAAGCCAACACTGTATAAAAGGTAAGTTTGTCAAATATAAACCATAAGCTAATACACGGCTGCAAAACAAGCACCATACAGCTACCATAGTCTGCTTTCAGAAATCAATCACTTGTCACTGGGGTTGCCTCTACTGCACTCTATTCCAACTTCGGAAGGAAGATTTCCCGGAAGATGTGAAAACTTGAACAAATCGAATAGGAGTCGTCAGTAACAAAACAGCTGCTAGTATACAGTACAATTCGCAATACTGACAAATCGTCAAACCAGCAGCGCTTTGAAGGCCGTTTTGCGATATCATTACAGCTAAAAGCTGTAATAAAGAAACTTGGTACGGCTTGTCGGGGTACTTTAATTATTCAATTTTAAAAGTGATACGCTGAAAAAACTCACTTTTTGTACTTAGTATTTGCGTGGTGCTGATGTAGGTGACCAACCGCGTGACTAACGGAAGGTTAAAAATAGTTTAAGGTACCTATCTATTCTAGAAATATACGTGCTAACAATTATCTGATTCAAATTTGCATTTTGTTTTTCTAGAATTAGACTTCTTAAAATAGCTATTACAATTGCAATAGTTTCTTAAAATACCTATTATAGCAGTCGTCTCCATTTACACTGAACCAAACCGTCGTCCGTTTGTTTCTGTATCGTTCCCAGCAGGAGTGCACCCTCGATCCGGATATGACCGACTCGAGCTCGCAGAGTGACGACACCAGCTGCGGCAGTAGCCGCAACGGAAGCCGCGCAGGCAGCAGCCACGGGGGCAGCCGTCACGTTTCTTCCCATTCCGGTCATCATCTGCAAGCGAGCAACACAGCGGCCGCACGTCGCCGAAAAGGCGTCCTCAATGCCAAGGAACGGAACCTGCGGCGGCTCGAGTCCAACGAGCGGGAACGAATGAGAATGCACAGCCTCAATGACGCATTTCAGGTGGGTACGAGACGAGCGTGTGTAATGTGGCTGTCTGTGGTGCAACTCTGGGATGCTCATTTTGCCGTGGGTTTTAGGTCGACACAGTTGTAGGTCAGTAGATTTTAGATTCGTGAACTTCCCACATAGCTTTGTGTGATTAAAACTGTTGCGGGGGATTCCTTCAGAAGCACTGAACATTGAAGAGATGAACTAGCCGTAATAGGAAATTCTTGTGTATAATTTGAAAAGATACGTCGTTAATTAATCTTCTTCTTCTTCTTCTTCTTCTTCTTCTTCTTCTGCTTCTTCTTCTTCTTTTTCTTCTTCTTCTTTTTCTTCTACTTCTACTTCTACTCCTTCTTCTTCTTTTTTTCTTCTTCTTCACCTTCTATGTGGCTACGTTTCCAGTGGAACTTGGCCTGCCACTCTTCAACATGGTGTTCTTTGAGCACCTCCGCAGTTATTAATTGAAGGGCTTTCCTTTTCTTTCCTTCGCACTCACTTGTACATAATTAGTGGGCACAAACGCGAGTGTGTTGTGGATTAGCATCTAAGCCGGAAGAGAGATGGGTTTGTGAAAAAGGAGTGTTTACGCTGTGGCTTCGGAGTCAGTTTGGCTATTCCGCAGAATCATAACCTGTTCTGTAGCTTAGTTTTTTTTTTTGTTTTTATTAATGTGTATTTTAACTTAAATGCTAATTCTACACTAGTGGCTTAGTTAGTTAATGCGCCGGTCTAGCGAATACGGAGTCGTGGGTTCAGATCCCACCAGAACGTGTTTTTTTTTCACAAATTTTAATTTGTCAATAAGCACCATTTCGTTGCTTCTAATTACAAGTTTTTTCAGGGTACCTATTCCATTCCTATCCTAATACAGTACACCCAAACTAGATACGGCTCTAGAACCATTGTGCATCCGACCCTGTGGTATAAGATTAGGAAGGCTTCGCATACCTCACTTAAATAGAGATTCGAGTGCATGCCAAATAGCACATCTTTACATCAGGCATCCCGAAATCGATGTGTTTATCGTATTCGAATGTTACATCTATTTATCTATGTTTCAACTTTTTTAATAAGTTATCCGTTGTTTTTGTTAGTAATATATCCAATTTGATGGAGACACATCGCTTTCTGAGAGCAGCTAAGTACTTTAGTGGGTTCGAAGCAACAAAAGACCATGTCGCAAATGAGAATCTTCTGGCATCCGACCATAGTCACGATGATGGGGGAGCTATTTAATTTTCTCGGTTCTTGACGACAGTAATTGATACCCAAGCAACACAAGTAATTAAACCCCAGCTTTTCCACTCTTTTCTTTTCTTTTTTTTTCCTCTCTTCAACAGTCATTAAGAGAAGTCATACCGCACGTCAAGAAAGAACGTCGTCTGTCCAAGATAGAAACGCTAACCCTGGCCAAGAACTACATTACCGCCCTCACCGATGTCATCATTGTCATGCGAGGCGAAGGCGACACCTCCTCCAGTGGTGCATCGCCGTTGGTCTCGGTGACGACGGCGACAAACGCACTGCAGAACAACTGCATCCTCAAGACGGACGCCGATCTTCGACATCCACTGCAGCAGCAGCAGCACCATCATCCCGATCAGATTTCGTCCAATATATCGATACTTGACGGGCTGAACAACGGTATCAGCCAACATCAGCTTCTCAACCAACACCAGCAGCACAACCACAGGGCTAGTAGTGATAACAACGGCACTAGCAGTAACAACAACAACAACATCAACCTGGTGGATTTCAACAGCATTGCCAGCAGTAGAGGCAGCTGCAACGGCGGCGGTACCACCCACGGTAATAGTAATAATAATAACAGCATCAACAACAATAGCAACAACCATAACGTCAGCAGCAACAGCAACAACAACAACAATGCAAGTAGTATAGACATTGATAACAGCTTCTACGAGGATCCATTTCAGATGATGTAAAGCGCCCACCCTCTTCTTTCGCCATCATCATCACCGGTGAGTTGGTTTTCCAATTCTATCTAGTTTTCCAATGCACACTAACAATGGGTTGAGGAAGCGATCGGAATTTTCTTTTCTTAACTTGGTTGATTGAGAATCTGTTTATATTGTATGCTGGGTTGTATGTGGTGTCTGTTTCGGTCAATGGATACATTCTAAACAGCAATCACAACATGATTGCAGGAATGCAAACTTTCAAAAGATGGATTGATGAGATCAGTAAACATCTTCTGCTACTGATTTTGATTAGAGGGCATAAGCTGCCCATCTGAAACCACGTTGTCCTGAGTCCTCACAAACGAACTAAAACTCTCGCTCTTCGGTGAATACTTAACGAATTTATATTTTTTACAATACTACAGATGTCTAGTATACTGTGACAGAAACAAAGTTTTCGCTCCCAAAAGTGGGTCCCATTTCGGATCCATATCAACTACGCAATATGTCAGTTTGATCATAGAAACTATATTTAAGCGACCACCGTTCTAAGTTTTCAACACTTTGAGAAAAAATAGCTTTTTAAAAAAAAGTTTATTGTTAAACCTAAGCTTATCAAAATAAAAATAAGATTACTGTTGGAAATTTTACTAGGAAACAATGCTTTATAAAGTGATCTGACGCATGTGAAAAAAAATAATTGACTGAAAACCGAATTGCAAGGCAATACTGTTTAGTAAAGTAAAGATGTAAAGAATAACAATAAATAATTTTCATCATTTTAACGATCGGATATGGCTTAATAACTTTTTCGCATCGTTTTAAATCTTCGGAGTTCTGATTTATCATGAGATTTCCTACACAAATCATTCATCGACTTATTTTTTGGTATCAAGGAATGAGCTATGGCGATTATGCTTTAGAAAAATATATTTCACCTATGGGTAAATCGTATGAAAACTTGGGCACCCCGAGTACTCCAACTCGGGTGGTAAGTCCCATCCCAGGCCTTTATCATCTTTCTGGTCATCGGCTTCTACGGTAGGCGACGTTCCATTGACTCCAATTCCTAACATCTCAGCATCCCAAATACTCACAAGCAGTCCGTCCGCCGCAGTATCTCGTCTGCCCAGGCACCACAACCCTGGAGATAGCAGTCCACAACAACAGAATTATCTCAACTGTAGTCATGCCACATTAGATCCCGCCACCCGTCATCCAACGCCTGCTCTCCCTAAGCCAATACGTTTCTTGCTCCAGTGGAATCTTAGAGGATTCCTCAATAATCTCGCCAATCTAGAGTTTCTCATACATCCATCTCCCCCATGGTGCCTGGCTCTGCAAGAAGTGAACAAAGTCTCCATTGAACAACTGAACCGATCACTTCGTGGCCAATATCGCTGGACTTTGCTGCGTGGCACCAATCAGCGACACTCCGTTGCCATTGGGGTTATGACCTCAATACCCTTCGAGGTCCTTAGACTCGACACCGACCTTCCTGCTATCGGAGTACGTCTTCATGGGTCTGTCAGCGTATCCGTAGTAAACATCTATCTTCCATGTGGTACCCTACCGAATATTCAAGAAAAGCTTAACAACCTCCTCGAAACCATATCCGGCCCATTTCTGCTGGCTGGTGACATGAACGCCCACCACCCTATGTGGGGGGGAAACCGTGCAGACGCCAGAGGAACTTCGCTACTGCACTTTTTCGAAGAACATGATCTCATCGTTCTCAACGATGGATCCAACACCTTTTTCAACAACCACGCTTCATCGGCCATTGATGTGACAGCGGTGAGTCGGTCGCACGTCAACCGCTTTCAATGGAATGTCAATCCCGATCTCTACGGTAGTGACCATTTCCCCATACAGATAACTACCATGGCTACCCCGCCAGCGATCACTCGACGCCCAAGGTGGATTTACGAGAAGGCCGATTGGGACAATTATCAACGAACATTTCGTGACCTAGCCCGGAATCAAGAGCCAACAAATTGGACAGTCTTTGCCAATACAATCAATGAAGCTGCCAAGTCATCCATTCCTCGCACAAATAACCAACCAGGTCGTAGGGCCCTAAATTGGTGGACGGACGAAACTCGGAGGGCTGTTAAAGCTAGACGGAAAGCATTGCGTGCCGTTAAGCGCATCCCTACGGGCCACCCAAACAGAGAGGAAGCTCTGCGTATATACCGACTTTCGCATCTTGAATGCAAGAAGGTAATTGCAGATGCAAAATATACGAGCTGGGAGATGTTTCTAGAAAGTATGAACGCATCGCAGACCTCAGCTGATCTCTGGAGCCGGATAAACTCCATCAGTGGGAAACGACAGACAAAACCGCTGACTCTTTGTCTTCAAAACACACCCATCTCAGACCCCCCTGCAGTAGCCAAGGCCCTTGGTGAATACTTTGCCAGTCTGTCAAGCATCAGTAACTACAACGAATCTTTCAAGCGTCGTACACAACCTACTATCAACTCAGTAACATCCTATATCGTCCCCGAAGATCCAGACAATACGCAGATAAATCAACCTTTTTCTCTCGGTGAGCTCCTTTTCGCGCTGAAGTGTTCCAGTGGAAAATCCGCTGGCCCGGACGGCATCGGCTATCCCCTCCTTAAAAACCTCCCCCCTTCGGGAAAGTTACACCTACTGGATCTTATTAACAAATCATGGACCACCGACACCCTCCCCTCGGAATGGAGTGAGAGCCTTGTCGTTCCTATTCCTAAGATAAATACGGATACTCGCGATCCTACCAAATACCGACCAATCGCCCTGACCTGCTGCATTTCCAAGGTGATGGAGAGGATGGCAAACCGAAGGCTGAAACAATTTCTGGAATCCCATGACCTACTGGATCATCGACAGCATGCTTTCCGTGCTGGCCATGGAACAAGCACCTATTTTACCCAGCTCGGAGAAGTCCTTCACTCAGCACAATCGAACGGCTTACACACTGAAATCGTTTCACTGGACTTGTCCAAAGCTTTCAACCGGACTTGGACACCACTAGTTCTACGCCAACTAGTTGAATGGAAGCTATGCGGTCATATAGTTCGATTCGTTCAGAACTTCCTGTCTGGACGCTCCTTCCGAGTTGCTGTTGGAGATACTTCATCCGAATCCTTCTCCGAAGAAACCGGCGTACCGCAGGGGTCGGTGATAGCTGTCACACTCTTCTTAATTGCCATGAACAGTATCTTCAACAACTTGCCGAAAGGAATTTACGTATTCGTATACGCAGATGATATACTTATCGTAGTATCTGGCAAAACACCAACTCGGGTCCGGATCAAAGCGCAAGCGGCTGTTAACGCCGTTTTCAAATGGGCATCCACAGTAGGATTTGAGTTGTCTGCCTCCAAAAGTGTACGATGCCACGTCTGCCCCTCAAACCATCGTGTTTCCGTGCCTATCACCGTTGACGGTCAGCTTATTCCCACCAAAAAAACGGTAAAAGTGATTGGTGTAATCATCGATCGTGGGCTCACCTTCCGGCAGCACTTTGACTCGGTCAAGCAGAACTGTCGTACACGGCTCAATTTAATCCGTACTATCTCCCGTCCCCATCGGTCGAACAATCGAAATATCCGGTTTCGCGTTGCGCATGCGATTATCGACAGTCGGTTAACATACGGTCTTGAACTTACGAGTCCTGCCAAGAACCGTCTAATAACAACCCTCGCACCCGTGTACCATGGATACATTCGCACCATATCTGGACTTCTCCCTTCCACGCCTGCCGACTCTGCTTGTGCGGAAGCTGGTCTCCTTCCTTTCCGCTTCTTTATATCCGCAGCAATATGCAAAAAAGCTGCAGCTATCATCGAAAAAACAACCGGAGATGAAAGGATCTGCCTCCTCAATGAGGGGAACAGTATCCTCCGTACGGTCGCCAATGTAGATCTCCCCGCAGTGGCCAGGATCCACTGGAACGGAGATAGTTGTTGGCACTCGCCCAAACCAAACACAGACAACACGATCGCAAACCAGTTCCGTGCAGGGGACAACACAATCGCACTTCGAGCGACCGTTTTAGATTGGCTACGCTCCAATTACCCTTCCCATGATCACCGCTACACCGACGGATCGCTGTCTGTCGCTGGCGTCGGCATCGGGGTCTGCGGTCCCAATATGTCCATCAGCCAGAGTCTTTCACCACTCTGCTCGGTTTTCTCAGCGGAAGCTGCAGCCGTGTATATAGCCGCCACCAAACCATCTAACCGTCCAATAATTATCCTAACGGACTCGGCAAGCGTTGTGTCCGCTTTGCAGTCGGAGAAACCTACGCACCCTTGGATTCAAGGCATATTGCTCGACGCTCTGCCCGGTACTACCCTTGCGTGGATTCCCGGGCACTGTGGTATCCCCGGAAATACAACCGCTGATCATCTCGCAGGTTCCGGCCACTCATTCTCTCGCTACAACGAAAGTGTTCCGTTCGACGATGTAAAAAGATGGCTAGCGAAAATCTTCAGGGAATCCTGGAACACCGAATGGGCCCAACAGAACTCACCGTACTTGCGAAAGATTAAGCCTTCAACCGACCGCTGGGAAGACCTCCCCTTACTAAAGGAGCAAAGAATAGTATCGCGTCTAAGG
Source organism: Aedes albopictus (assembly GCF_035046485.1). Lineage (NCBI taxonomy): Eukaryota > Metazoa > Arthropoda > Insecta > Diptera > Culicidae > Aedes > Aedes albopictus. The sequence continues at coordinate 159,316,506 of NC_085137.1, forward strand.
ACTGGGCATTCGCGTTTCTCGCATAGTATGAGTGGTGATGGCCCTTTTCGCCGAATATGTACGTATTGTGATGTACGCAACACCGTGGAGCACGCCCCTCTGGCGCTCCCTTGTTGAGGCACCCTTCTGGTGACCCATAACTTGACAAAGTGTTGAACTAGCGTAAGTTAAAAAACACTATAATAAAGAAAAAAAAAAAAAAACGTATGAAAACTTAGTAAGGCGAGCGCTTGAAATCCCGATCAGATTTCGCCTGCAAAAATAGCAAGTGGGCTACCAGGAGAAAATCCAGGAGGAATCCCAGCCGACATTTTTGGATAAATTCCAAGAATACGGCTGGTACAAATTATATTTTGACTTTTTGTCTCCCCCCCTTCAAAAACTTTTGGCTGGATTTTGCATTTTGAGGGGGCAGATGAAAAAATATTAATCAAAATTTTGGGGTTTGGTGAAAATTCTTTAACTAATCCGATGAGTTTTAAATATTTTTCAGATTAAATGCTTTATTATTTTTATCTCCCCCTCGACCAGCCAAAGAGTGGTGGGACAAAAAGTGAAATAAATATTTGTAACGGCCTAATTTCTGAAAAAAAAACTGTTTTAAATTCCTTCAGAAATTCCTGATGACATTTCTCTTGAAATTTCTGCAAGAAATCCTGTGGAGAAATCTGTGAAGAAATTCTTACTTACCTTACCGGTAAGTTAAAGGCCTAACTCAAGTAACCAAAAGTTCGGATTCCACTTGAAGAACGAACTCAGAAGTTCATGTTCATGTTTTTCCAAAAAGTTACTCATGTACTGTTTATGAACTTGGAAGAACATGTACAAGCTTTTGACTTCTCCTCAAAACGACATTAACCGTAGTGTGGCCAGCAAAAAAACACCGGTAGAATGCCGGCAGGGTACCCGGGTACCCACGAAACTGAAATGATCATATCTCCGTCAATTTTCCTCCGATTTCATTTTTTTGGCTCATTCAACTCACAAACTCATTATCTGTCGATATAGTATTTGGTTAGACCGGTCCGATCACCGTGGGTGCCGGGAAATCCGCATTTCCGGGCTTAAGATTTTATACAAAACAATCCTTGGAATATTCGGTAGGCTAGTGGCAATATCGATATCAATCATCCTAAAATTGCTTCAGCATTGTATCTGACCAGCCTACGATCATAAACCTGTTGAATTTATAGCTGCGATTTCGGATCAGGTTTCCCGTGGGGTCCCGTGGGCCACTATACGGTATCCTAGGCTCAACAATGTGGGATTTAATGTGGTATAAAGTCATGCTCCCGAGAATCCGGATTTCCCGAAAAATACAGTCATTAGATCGGCGTAACCACATATTTTCTAGATAGATAATGAGTTTCTGAGTTAAATGAGCCAAAAACAATTGAAATCGGTGAAAAATTGACGGAAATATGATTATTTGAGTTTCGTGGGTACCCGGGTGCCCTGCCGGCATTCCACGTAATAAAAAAAATCAGCGGCCGCTCCCCCCGACCCTCCTCACTTGGAAATTCGGTCAACCCCGTTAATATATATATATATATATATATATATATATATATATATATATATATATATATATATATATATATATATATATATATATATATATATATATATATATATATATATATATATATATATATACACGGTGTTCAATAAGTTCGGATACACAGTAAAATTGAATTTATTTCCCATCTGTAATTCAGATTTTCAAAGTGAATGTATTGATTGAAAGCTCACATAATACTGATCAAATACAGTATATGTTTTGAAACAAACTGTCCTTTATCCTTTTGTAATAATTGCAAATGTGTCTCAAGATCCTTTCAGCCGGCACGCACGTCTGTCATTGGTATTTCGTCTAGTTTTTATTGAGTAATGGTGTTAAGTTAAATCAAATTAGGTTGTTGTCCTCAGCATTAGTGGTAGCAACTATGGCCATACGAAATAATCTATAAAATTCAGATTGGGTGAAGTACGGACTCATTTTATTTTGATCTTTAAAATTGCTAAAATTGCCGCTGTACCTGTTTTAATGATTTTTGTTTTGTCAAAAAGCAAGGCTGCGTTATATCTCAGTTTAATCTATCATTATCTTTTCCAAAACTTGATTATAACCCTATTGTGGCAAATTTTAACCAAAATTGGCTTTATATAATGTATTTATGAGTTTTTCATAGATTTAAGCACATTTTGACTAAACTTGCAAATTTATCACCATATCATCACTGAAATAGCAGTGTAAAGCTTTTGTCTATTAATTTAGTTATTCTAATTTAGTATAGTGAGATGTAAACTCAAAAGTCAACGTTTTAGACTTCTGTAGCTTGTGCTACTTATCGAAAGTTATTCCAGCGTGCCGGAACTAACAAACTTTAGATACATCTAAGGCTAATAAAAAAAAGTAGAAAAAGACTTTATTCAAAACCATATGCTATATTTGATCAGTGTTATATGACCTTTCAACAAATACATTTACTTTGAAAATCTGAATTACAGATGTGAAATTAATTCAAGTTATATAGTGTATCCGAACTTATTGAACACCCTGTATATATATATATATATATATATATATATATATATATATATATATATATATATATATATATATATATATATATATATATATATATATATATATATATATATATATATATATATATATTCACGAGTTCTAAGATCTGGCAGAGTTTCAACTTCCTACTCTCAATAATCATAAAAATATCGAGAATTGAAATCGAAAAAGGTATCCAGGTACCCTGCTGGCCACATAAGGGTTAAAGTAAAAAAAAATGCCCAGAAAAAACTTACTTTGAACTTTTGAGCAGAGTTTAATTAAATTTTAATCGAACTCATGTTGAACTTTTGCGCGGCTCTAAAGCTCAAATAAAATTCAGTTGGACATATTCCCGGAACTTGAAAAGTTCCGTTTCGAACTTGTTTCGTGCTTGTTTTGAACTTACTAAATACTCAAAGTTCAGATAAATTTTAACCGTACCAAAAGTGAACTTCACTTGAACTTTGGCAACAACGGAGCTCGGGAGAAGTTCTCATTGAATTAAATCACTCGGAAATCGTGTTAATTTCACAAGTACACTTTGTTTCACTATAATCAACGCAAAGCATCCGTATTGTGTGGCTCAAATGCTGCCCCCACAGCGGACTGTTCCACCTCGGATTGCGCCGAAGTTTTTTTTTATGTGCATATTTTTTTCCAGCTTTGCTGGATGTTTCCAATCCCGTCTCACTTGTCGCTGCAGCGCGCTGGTAATCGTCACGATTGTAGTCACTGGAAACTAAGCTGGAAGCTTATAATCTTTTGTGAAAGTCGATACTCTGGTCCTAATTTATTGCTTTGCACTGCGAACCACAACAAACTGAAAATGTCAAACTGTGTAAGTTCACAAGAAGTTCCACCTGAACTTCTTTCGAACTTTCGACTTCAAAATGTATTACAAGTTCAGAGAAAGTTCACACACGTACCTGATTGAGCTCTACTAAATGATAACTAAATGAGCCCTTTGCCATCATGTACTTTTTCTTCGAAACATTAATGACTAATCCGATTTGCCTGGCTTCATTATTCAGTCAGATGTACGTTTCCGCCATCGTCTCAAATTTACGAGCTATAATAGCAATATCATCAGCGGAACCAAGCAGCTGAACGGACTTCGTGAAAATCGTACCACTCGTGTTTATCCCCGCTCTCCTAATTACACCTTCTAACGCAATGTTGAACAGCAAGCACGAAATACCACCACCGTACCGAGAGTGTCCTTGATACTCGAACTACGCACATCACTCGATCCATCGTCGCCTTGATTAATCGTATCAGTTTATCGCGGCATTTCTGCAACACCTAGCGGATGGTGAACATCTGGTCCGTTGTGGTGCGTTCACCCATGAATCCAGCCTGATATTGCCCCACGAACTCTCTTGCAATCGGTGATAGGCGGCTGCATAAAATTTGAGAGAGTACCTTGTAAGCAGCGCTCAGTAGTGTGATCGCGCGATAGTTTCAGCAATCCAACTTGTCGCCCTTTTTGTAGATGGGACACACGATACCTTCCACCCTCCCCCCACCCCCCGTAATACTTCCTCCTCCCAAATTTTGGTAATGACCCAGTGTAGTGCTCTCATCAGTGCCACTCCACCGTATTTTAGAGGCTCGCTTGGTACTTGATCTGCTCCGGCCGCTTTGTTGTTTTTCAACCGGCTAACCTCTTCCACAATCTCATGGAGGCTAGGGGCTGGAAGTCTTTTATCCTACGCACGTACTCCTAGATCTATTACTACACCACCTTCGGTGCTTGCATGGCGACGGTGCTTATCGTAATGCTGCCATCACCTCTCGACCACCTCACGCTGGCTCATGAGAAGATTCCCGTGATTGTCTCGGCACATGTCGGCTTTTGGCACGAAGTAAAGGAAAACTTTCAGGTATTTCTCCAAGAGTTCAAAAAGATATTTCCCTTAGATATCCTCTAGGAATTATGCTTGGAATTTCTCCAGAGATTCCTTCAACAATTCCTTCAAGAAATTAAGATTTTTTCACAGGATGTCCATCAATGATTTCTTCAGGAAGGTCTCCAAGTACTGCTTCAAGATTTCTTCAACAATTCCTTTAAGGATTCTTTCAGGGTTTTTTTTTTCTAAGGATTCTTTCAGAAACTTTAGATTGTATCAAAAATTTCTGGAAAAATTACCTAAGCAATACCACCTCCTATTCTTCCGGGTAGCCTTAAAAAAAACCCTGAGTTCATTCCTTCGCGAAATTTTTCATCGATGCTTCAGATTTTCTGCAATAGCAAGGATGTATATGCGGATTTTTTTGAGGAACTTTCTTTTAAGATTCAGTAGTTCTCCTGGGATTCCTTCAAAAGCTTTCTTCTAGGATTTATCATTGATTTCTTTTCGGGATTGGCCAAGGAGATCCAACTAAAATTCCTCCAGTAGCATTTTCTGGCGTTTTTTTTTTTAAGAAGTTCCTTCTGGGATTTGGAATTCCTCCAGAAGATCTTTCTGAGATTCCTCGAGGTCTAGGAGTTGTTTTAGAATTTTCTTCGGGAATATCTCCTACAATTCCAGCTAGATTTCAGGATTGCTTCGGGAATTGCTTGTGTGATTCTTCCAGATTTTTTCGGGGATTCCTCCAGATGTACCCTTTAATATTTGTCAGGGAGTTATTTTTGGGATTTCAGAAGACAGTTCTTCTGGGATTTTTCCTATTCTTTCGTGTGTTCTTCCTGTGAATTCTTTTAAGATTTCAAATGAAGTTTTTTGAGAAATACAAAGTGGCACTACTGAAGGAATTTCAGAAGAATCTTCAGGGCTAAATTTCAGGTATTTCTTGAGGGTTTCTAAGAAGAAATTTCTTAAATTTGGAAAGAATTTGCTTAACGAATCTCAAAAAATAGTTTCCAAAAAAACAGAATCCCAGGAACAATTCAATTCTTGAAAAAATCGCAGAATAAACCTCTGAAGTTCCCAGAAAGAAATTTTCTAAATTTGAAGAGGATCATCTTGCAGAACCTCAGGAAAAAAATCCAGAAGAAAAAATCCCAGGATCACAGAGCAATTTGTGTTGTTCATCCTTCAAGGAACTCAAGGATAAACAACACAACACTATATTGGAAAATGCCTGAGAAATGATCATTGAGGAGTCTCAAAAGGATCTTCTTAAATAATCCTTAGAAATTCTTTTAGGATTCCTCCAAAAGTTCCTTCCAAAATTCTAATGGGAATTCCAAAAGAAATCTCAAACGGAGCTTCTTGAGGAATCCCAGAACTCACTGGGATATTTAAGAAGGAACTTCTTTTAGGAATCTCTGATGAAATTTTAGAAACAATTCCTGGAACAATCTCAAAGGTACCTCTAATAGGAATAGCAGAAGAAACACTGGGAAAAAATCCAGATAGCTTTTTGTTCAATTTGTAGTTTTATAAATGACAAACAATTTTACAAGTCAATAAAAAGAATATTTTATAGTTGGCAACCATTAAGAACCATTCTTTCTTACAGTACCTAGAGCAGTTCTAGAAAACTCTCAAAAATAACAACTGAAGGAATTCCTCAAGGTCTCCAAGAGAAACACCCGGAAGAGTTCTTTGAGGAATATCAGAAGAACGAAACCTAGAAGAAATATCTGGAGGAATCGAAGTTCAAAGTAGTCATAACAGAACAACAAATTTGACAACAGAACACAAACATGAAAATACAAACGCAATCTAGAACAAAAATTCATGAGAAATCTCAGAAGAAACATCTTGAGGATTTCAGAAGAAATACCCTAAAGAATCACTGAAATAATTTTTGAAAATTCCACAAAAACTACCGAAAGAATTCCAGAAGGATATCCAGCATAAATCGCTTAAGGAACTCCTTGAAAATTATGAGAAGAAACTTTTGCACGAAAGGCAGAAAAATAACTGGAACTACGAAAATATTTCCAAAACGATATCAAGGAGAAAATAAGGCTGACACAAATTTCGATTTTCTCGCATGTCAATCCCCCCCTACCGCCCCCCCCCCCCCCCCCGGAATTTTTTTTCGGAATTCGACATTTTGAGGGGGGACACAAATAAATTATTTAGGAATTTACAAATTTTAACGTGAAATTAGAGTCGTCGATAAAATTTCTTAACAAATCCGTTGAGTTTGACTAATTTTGCCTAATTGCTTGGGTAATTTTTCATCAAATATCTTCATTATTTATCATCCACCCCCCCTTGACGAGTCAACGAGTCAAACAAAAGAAGAAAATGAAATTTGTTCCGGCCTAAATAATGAAGTAAACTGCGCTCCAATAAAGATCGAAATTTTACGAAATATTCTTCAGTAACTTTGTTTTGCAAATTCATAAAATTTTATATATTACAACACAGGCTTCGAAATAATTAAAAACTGGTCACATTACGGAGAAAACAGGTTGCCAGGAATTCCAGAATGATGTCAATATGATCAAAAATGTTCGAAATAGCCTTCAATGAGTTTGTTTTTATTTTTTGACTCGTGAAGTTTGTCATATTTTTTGTTGATTTTCTATTCAAAGCAACGAGCATTGTATGTAACTGAGAATGAAATCGAAAACATTGACAACCTTCCAAACAGCATTTTTTTTTTTGAAATTTATGCGCGATTCATAACGCATTAACCTTCCTTTTGCATCACGTTGGCAGCAGCTCGCTGACGTAGTGTACGGTTTGGGTCAAAAATGACCCTAATGCCAAAGGAGAGTTAAATAATTTAAAAAAAAATGTACCGCGGTGTAAAAGGTCTGTAAACCCCTGAACAAGGTGGAATACGCCAAAAATATCTAGCTTATTTTAAACTTCATTTTTCCCGTCACTGTATCCCCTATTTTGCTTGTAGGTGTCCATAATGGTTCAAAATTAGTTGATTAAATGTCTGCGTCGCCACAATTCTATCCAACGAATGTCCAAAAAGCATTGCATTAATTATCTCATCACCGTGACATTCTATATCCCCACCTACGAGTAAAGTTTTTCCATCGAATACTTCCAACTGCCGTCATGACGCCAAAATCTCACCCAACTGTCTCGAGTCCTTGCTTCCTATTTTTTCTTTCATCCTGAATCCAAAAGACGGTCATCACACCAGTGACCGCGCCAGTAGCAAGAAGGTGACGCAATTTCAAGACACAACCACCGATGGAAGTAGTCCCTCGTGGACAGTTTGCTTATTAATCATGCTAATCATGTGAATAATGAATAGCACTTCTTCTAAATTTCTACCGGTTCGGCTGTGGTCTTCTGTGGTGGCACTCATAGCGACTGAGCGTAATTGTATTGACGGTGGAACACCGTCGAAGACGGAGTCATTCATGGAATCGTCACTATATTCCTTCCTACGCAGACAACGACGATAAGAGAATTTAGGAAGAATAAGATTTGAAAAAAAAACAGAATACAATGGTGAAGTTAACGTAGTAGTCGTTGACTAACGTTTGTACATAATAATACTAGTTCAATATTTGAATGCATTGTCGATACATATTATATGGTGTTGTCCATAAACTAAATTGACTAACTTTTGATCATCATTCTGCTTCAATCCAATCCATCCAAGTTTATGAACGAGACAGGCACTTCGACTGTAGACCGAACTATATGCCCAAGGAAATTAAGAGAATTTCCATTACGAAAAATTCCTGGACCGACCTTGAATCGAACCTGTGAACTTCAGCGAAGCGTTTACCGCTTCGGCTATATGGGCCGCAGACGTTATCCTATGGCAAAAGACGATGACTTCTTAAGAATACAGTCCAAGCTACAGACGCAATCAACCAAACATGAGAAATCGATGGTGCAATCGAATTCAAATTTGTAGTTAGGAAATCAAGTTGGTTGGAGAGTTCCAACTTGAACAGATTTGCAATTAATAAACCAATGTCATCAATCGAACGGTCGCCGTATTGAAATATTAAACTCCAACGCTATGTTTTAGTCTGCGATTGCAGATAAGGTTGGTGCATAGCACTGTTTCCGACAGAACAAATTTCCACGTTGTTCTTCTAATCATTTCCACTTTAATCCAATTCATCACTGGACCAAGTTTCTCATCACCACAGCCCGTCATCCACCGGAATTTCTTCGTCGGAGTGGAGCAAAAAAAAAGAGAATCCAACGAACGCAATTGGCCACCCATCAATCATTCAATCGAGTTTGTTTTGTTTTTCCCTCAGGAGTGGACTAATCCGCCTCCCTATTCGGTGAGGGGGGGGGGGGGGATATTGGCAATGATGTCTGGCTGACGGCAGGGCGGACAGTGACACATGTACCTGAAGCGGTATCATGCTAGCCAGTCCGAACGATAAACACTTATCGATTTCCAAGCCCGCCGGTCGACGTTTTGAGTGAGGAGTCAACTCTGCTTGAGTATCGATACTAGCGGGGTAATGTTCCCTTGATAACAGCTATCCTGAATGGAAAATCTAAGGGAGCTGTTATGAATTGCATTGTGCAGAGTTTCGAAAAAGTTCAATATCTGAAGATCTGAAGAGAACTCATGAAAGAATCTAGGGATTCCAGGGAAACCTATCAGTTCCAGGAGTTGCTCCAAGAGCTCCGTCAAGAATTCCTCTAGGAGTTCCCCCGGAAAATCTCAAAAGAGTTCCTCTGGAAATTTGTACAGGCGATCTTCCAGGAGTTCCTCCGGAGATTGCTACAGGAGTTCCTTATACCTCGGACAGACATATGATACGAGTGTGATTCCTGTACAATGGTACGCAGTGTCAAGAAAATTTTAACACGACTGACTTGAACTGAGAGAGTTTTCAGTATGGCACTCATTTCAAGCGCAATTGTACAGTGATTCTTGTATCACATGTGTGTCATAAGTATTAGGGAATTTCTCCAGGAGTTTCTCCGGGAATACCCCCGGCAATTGCTCCATAAATTTCCTTGGAAATTCTTCCAGGAGTTCCTCCAGAAATTTCTACAGGATATCTTCCAGGAATTGCTCCAGGAGTTCCTCCGTGAAATCCTCCAAAAGTTCCTCCGGGACTTCCTTCAGGAGTTCCTCCGGCAAATGCTTCAGGTGTTCCTCAACGAATTCCTCCAAAAGTTCCACCACGAAATGCTCCAGGTGTTCCTCTGGGAGTTCCTCCGGGAGTTGCTCTGACAGATCATCCGGAATTTCTTCCAGGAGTTTCTTCGAAAATTCCTGTAGTTCCTCCGGATTTTGTTCAGGAGCGATCACTTCTGTTAAATCAGCGCGCAGACGCAAACTTTTTCCTATATGAGCTCACGAGAGTTTGGAGTCAAGCTAGCAAATCAACGAGAATCGTTATAGAGGTGATGGCAGTGTTCTTCTATTTTTCATCATGGCGTCCAGGGCAACAAATTTGAAATTAAAACTTGAATTCCTCAAGGAATTTCATCGGGAGAACTGCCAAAAACGCCTCCGGGATTTTTTCAAAGAGTTCAACCAGGAATTCCTCCAGGCGTTCCAAGCAATTTCACCTGAAATTTCCCAGGAGTTTTCCATGAGTTCCTGTGCGAATAACCTGGATTTCCTGCGACAATTCTTCCAAGATTTTTTTTTCCAGAAATTCTACAATTGATTTGAGCAGTCTTCTATTAAAAGGTGGTGCAACTTATAGCCAGAAGTCCCCCAAAACTTTTTCCAGGAATTCCTCAGGAAGTTCTTTCATGTGTTTCCTTACAGTTGCTCTGGAAATTCATTCAAAAATATTTTCAAGAGTTGATTGACAACAACTTTTTCCGGAATTCTTTTCCTGCAATGCTTGCAGGAGTTCCTCCGACATTTTTTCGGAAGCTACCCTGGGATTTGTTCTAGGAGTTTCTCCAAAAATTTCTCTGATGTTTCTCCGAGAAAAATTCCAGGGGTTCATCCGGAAACTGCTCCAAAAGCTATAGCGGGGTAGTTGCGCTAGAAAATTTCGCTAGAAGGTACACATGGGATATTTACTGGAGTTTTCTGTATGTTCTCCAGGAATGTAAAGAAATTCTTAGCTCACGAGATTTAAGACAAACGTCGTAAAAAGCTTCTTGAAAAAAAAATGCCAATATGGAAATTTCTGAACAAAAAAACATTGAGAACCATTGTAGAAATCCCTGAATGAATTATAAGAAGAATCTGAAATTCTTGGAGATTCACTTCATCCAGGGAGTGCACATATATATTGAAGAATTGCAGAAAAAAATCATTGCAAGAGAAATCTTAAGAAATTTTATGATTAACATATTGAAAAACTTTACATAGAGCTTATGAAAACATTGCTGTTGGAAGTTGCCAACATATAACGGCACGGGTTGATTTCCGAATCAATAATATCAGAACGACCGGAGACGTAGGATTTACGTTCTAACTAGGATATTATTTTATTCCTGAAATTGAGGCATTACAGGATATTTTTGTTAGTTATCGTACATTCGTCGGATTTCTTATGTTTGCATGTTTAATATTAGTTTTACGAAAAAAGGTTTTTGGTCATTTTCACTTACGTTTAGTCCCGTTGTGTGATACTTGCCGGTGATCAAACTACTAAAGGTCATGTGTTGCTTACTAGATGGCCTGTTTTCTGGTACTCACTGCAACTTTCCGTACTTAATTCCGATAGCCGTACTAGAATAGTTTAGTTTTAAGCATTTTATCATTATTTATGTATAAAAGTTACCTTTTGCATGTAGGTATAGGCTTAAGTAGGTTTTAGGTTATAACAAATTCACTTTGCATGGGCAAACTGTAGGGAAAATTCTAAGATTATAATTCACTTCATCATAGTAAAACACCGAATCGTTACCTAATAAGTTCACACGATTAGCAAATTAATTCCAATTAGTTATAAACTACAAAACAAATCTAATAGTTATTTCTGTAAACTGTCGTTGCACGTGATAATGTTGATAAGTGTTTTTACATCAATTGATTGTGTTCTGTCTATCAATCTATAACAATGCATTGGATAGTCACGCATGACCAATGTCCACGGAGAGTGAAGGTGGCGTACATTACCTGGGTGTACTAGTGTGCGAGAGTCAAACAGTTGGATCGGACGGTGCGCATCTACGCCAGGGGCGTACTCACAATTGCAAAAGCAAATCTTGAAGGAGTTTTTCGATGCATTCTAGATGGATTTCTAATTATATTTTATATAAAATATTAGATGTAATTCCTGGAACATTTCATTCAAAATTTCCCAAGAGAATTCCTTGTGGAAATCCACATATTTTCTTGATGAATCTCTACATGCATTTTTGCTCAAGAATTTCAATCATTCCTGCTACAATATTGTAAGATTGTCACTTAACTTCTCGAAAAATTGTTTTTGAAAGAATTTTGGATGAAGTCTTGTTTATTATCCAGAAGAACTCTTGATGGTATACCAGAGCTAACGCATGAAGAAATTTTCGAAGATACTGGAACAAAGTCCTGAAAGAGTTCTCCAGAGTTACCAGAGTAACCCCAGAAGTGTTTCCCGGAGAAACTCCTATAGGAATTCTTGGAGAAACTCTTAAAAGAATTCTTCCAGAAACTACTTTATAAATATCCTTAAAACCTCCTGAAGGAATTGCCAGAAGAATGCCTGAAGGAATTCCCGAAGGAACTGAACGAATATCCGGAAGAGCTCCTGGGGGTATTTCCAGAGAAACTACTGAACGACTCCTCAGAGAAATTGCTAAAGAAATTCTTGAATGAAGTTTCTGAAGGAATTCCCGTAGAACCTTTCGTAGTAATTCCCGGAGGCATTTTTAAAATAAGTTCTCAGAAAAGCTCCCAATGGAATTCACGAACTCCTAGAGAAATTACCGCTGAGGAAATTTTCACCGGAATTACGGAATCTATATTTGGAGGGACTCCTGCCTGAAGAACTTTTAATTCTCGGAGTAAACCGTGGAAGAATTCCCGGAAGAACTATTAATAGAATTTTCAGAGAAACTTCTTAAGAATTTAAAATTCTGAAGCAATTTTCGGAGGAACTCTTGAACAAATTCCCGGAGAAAATTCCAGAGGAATTTCTCGTCGGAAATCCTGAAGGAAAATTCGGAGGAACTCCGGATCGAGTCTTCGGAAAAAAATTCTGATGGAATTTCTTGAAGAACTCCCGAAGAAATTCCCGAATAAAAGCTCGAAAGAATTCCCTAAAGAACTCCTTAAGGAATTCTCGAAGAAACTACTAGAACAACATTCGGGAGAACTCCTGAGAAAATTTCTAAAGGAATATCCGGAAGAACTCCTAGTGGAATTCCCGAATGAAGTGAAGTCTTGATGGACTTCTCGGAGAAACTTTTGAAGAATTCGTCATGGAATTCCCGGAAAAACTTTTGAATGAAATTTCAGTTAAATTTCTTAAGTGAAATAGTGAGGCTCCTAAAGAAACTTCTAAAATGGCTCCTGAAGAAATGCTCTCCGGAACTCCTGAAGAAGTATCCAAATATCTGAAGGAACTCCTGAAGAAGTATCCGGGAGCACTCCTTATTGTATTCCCGCAAAAACTCCTGAAGGACTTCACTGATAAGCTGAAGGAAGCTCTGAAAGAGTTCCGTATAAGAAACTCCTGAAGGAACTTCCAGAGCTACCCCCGAAAGAATTCTCGGAGGAACTCTTGAAGGAGTGTCAGGAGAAATTCTTAAAGGAATTACTGAACATCCGGAGCACATCCCTGATGAATTCTCGAAGCAAATCTTCAATGAATTTCCGGCAGAGCTATTGAAAGAATTTCCACAGAAACTACTGCAGGTATTTATAGTGAAGAAACCTCCGGAAGAACTGTGGAAGTGCTCAAGCACAATACGCTGAGAAACAGGCAGTTCCTAGTTGGGACTTAATTCAAAGTAGCAGAACCTGAACTGTTTTATGTAAAAAGTTTTGAGAAAGCATGCTAGAAAACTCCTTAAAGTATCCCAAATAACGCTTCAATGTATTCAAAACCCGTTAGTTAATAATGTCCATATAATATCTTAGATCTCGGTGCTTTCTCCTGATATTTATTTGTTCGGTAGGCTTGAATCTGAATGTTGAATCCACCTCGCTCCGAGAAAGAATAAAAAGTGAATTCTCCTGCCTAATATTAAGACTTCCACCGAACGACAAGTGCACTCCATGCGATTACCAGTAAAACCAATGGAGGCGGATGGTCGATTGTAAACTCAAGTGGTGCCATTTGTCCGATGCTCCGATCACAAAAAGGATTATTTTCCACGCAGACTGCGGAAGATATAATCTTTTTACCGCCCGCTCCGGCATGCCTGATAACATTGTTGTCGCCAAGGCCCGAGAGAGATTGGTTTGATGACCCATGTGAATGCCAGTCCGTCCATTGTCTCCACCACTACTACCACCAACGCACGTAACCTTCCATCCAAGCATCGAAGTCACCGACAATATTCAATCATCTTCAGCTCGTCACACAACAGCCAGCAGAAGAGTGTAAATACCATCAGCAGGACGGAAAATATTAACAGCTTGTCCTTCTTGCAGCATCCTTTTTCGTCATCATCCCACCGCACCACCACCCGACCCATCCACCGAAGAATGCGTCACTCGATTGAACCGCCGCGAAGGCGACGCCATGCCATGCCATGGGTTGAATTCTTTTCTAGAAGGAGGCTTCGAACATCATCAGTGAAAAACATCCTTTCATGCTTCTTGTGCGTCTCAAAGTTCCCCGTTTCGGCGGTGACTTTGCCTTCGTCGTCTGCGGCATCATTCTCCTTCGTTTCGTCTCCATCGAATCCTGTTAACCGGGAGGAATGGGCGCAAATCTGCGTGTAATGTTATTATCGCAGCAGCCGAAAGAAAAATAACGACCCACACGACGGCGGCGACGAACAATCCTCGAAAAGTCGTGCGTGATGAGAGATAGATACTTCTTGCCTTACCTCCTACCTCCTCCCTTCAATTCTTGAAGGCCGCATATGCATCATCAAGTAAAAGGAAGGTTCTTTCAATGGAGGTGACAACTGAAACATGTAACGTACCGAAATCTGCTTGCTTTCTAACAAACTTGAACAGCAGAGGATGAACGAGATGCGTTTCCCTCAAAAGTTTAAGTTAAATAAAATCGAGTGAAATACTGTTCCATACTGATTTGTCTGGAAAGAAGTGTCTATTACGGGCTCCAGAAGGAACTAGGGTCAAGAAAAATTAACCCCGCTTCAAATGTAGCATGTGCAAAACTGCATTGACGACGCCTGTTTTAAAGACTTTCTGGTAGTTTTAGACTTTTCAGTCTTTTCATTGAACCCTGAAAACAACTCGGAATCAAGAATAAGCATGTCTGTTTAACAAGAGCTTTACAAAAGCGCCGCCAGTTTAAAAAAAAAGTTGTTTAAACCTCCACATCAAACGCTTATTAGTGTTGTATTGATGAATTCAGACAAGCATTCACAATGGAACAAGTAGCTTTAACAAAGTGTAACAATACTTGCTTAGTCACCTTATTCAGCTCCACTAATGCAGTACAATGTACAATGAACTTAAGGGGCTTTATATGTTGAGGTCGGGGAAAAAATGAATTGATTGATTTTTTCTTAAAGTATTGGAATACGTAGTGTATATTTGAAACTTTGAACGTGATCATCTCGGAATCATGTTTTTTTTTCAAAAACGTAGCCATTGATAGCAAAGTCAGTTCTCACCCCATTTCAACCATTTTTTTTTTGAGTTTCCGCTATTTATGTGTCGTGTCCTTGAACGATCAATATTTTTCGTAAAAAAAAAACGTATCAGTGTTATGATTTTTTTATTCATTTTTTTGGTTGAAAAAAAAAGTGATTTTTTCTTTGAGAAAACAAAATCTTTTTGAGTGATTCCGATCGTTTAAGGACACCACAAAGTCCTCTAGTAACAGTTTTGTTTTGCGTTAGTGCTTTCAGTTAAGCCCTTCAGACTGTAATTATACCCGGGTAGAGGTGAATAACAAACCAATAACTAAAGAACATTGGCGTAGCTAGGGGGGGTTCCAGGGGTGCCTGGCACCCCCTAGGATATATTTGGCACCCCCTACAATTTTTCCTTGACATTCATCCAAAATTGAAAACTGCAAACGATAATTCAAATATTTATTATAATTTAAGCAACTCCCGCGATTAATCCTTTACCAAATTCACTTTTTGAAACTTCAACAGTAAGAACAATCAAGAGACCTATTTTGTTTAGAGCAACGATGAGTGAAACAATATCTTTTGGAGAAATGAAGTGTGGTATAATATTTTAATTTTAAATAATCAATCGTTACAGTTATGATTTCGGGGTAATTAACACATATGTATAATGTGTTTGCTATATGCATAATTTTGTATCCGATATGCTATATATGGAATGGTGAATATGGAATGTTTACAAAATAAATCTGACCAAAACGGTATTTTTGAAAATTTAAAAAAAAACTCTTAGCAAGTACTTAACAACACAGTAAGGGGATTCACTAATCAGCGTAAACAACTGATTAAATATCGTCCTGATTGAACGTCGCGATTACCAAGGCAGTCTTTAATTATTTCATTCGCAATTTTATGAAACATTTCAAATAGCAGAAAATCGGTAATTTACGCAGCAAATGAAGCTGTTTAGTAAATTTCTTAAATTGTTGTGGGGGTCATTTCCGACGTTATGTGTCACTCATACAAATTTAGAATTTATAGAGCAGAAATGTCACACTAAAATACATGGTCAAGTAGCATTTTTTGGTCAAATAAACTAGAAGAGGTTCTTAGAGCCATCATAAAACCAAAATAAAAAGCAGATGGTTTTATGACGGTTCACAAAACCTCTACATAAGATAAATTGATCATCAATATGTTACTTGGGATGGAGATAGTCTATTCAAAGACTATAAAATATTCACAAAATCGCATATAATACAGGAAATGTGTAGTTTTAGCTCGAACTTGACATATCGCGACCTCCATTTGTTTTATAGCTTGAAAACAATCATGTGTACCTACATGTGAACAATTTTCCATAATAATTGTTGAAAGTATGAACTCTGAAAACTGCAAAATATTCATAAAATTACACACAATACAGCGAATTCGTATCGAATTGAATCAACTCCGTTATTTTGTTACATTTAAGTTATTCCTCTAGAGCACAAGTAAATTAATAAAGATTTTGTTGTTTTAAAAAAATATTTTTATATTTTCGGTTCGAACTCAACATTTATACCGAAAACCCCATTGTTTATTGCTTGAAAATATTCGAAGGTCCATAAAAACACTTTTCCAAAGCAGTTGTGAGAAGTATGGACTCTGGAAACAACAAAATATTAATAAAAACGACGTTTATTCAGAAGTTAGTATTGCCGGATCGAACACAACGTTGATAGCGATAACCTTTTTGTTTTATTAGTTGCACACATACATAAATTTGCCAGAACAATTATGAGAATTATACATCACAGAAACTGAAAAAAAAAATCACAAAATTACGTATAGTACAGAAGTGTTGTATCTTTGGTTCAAACTAGACATTACTCGATTGTCGTAACACAGATAAAGTGGTTTTATTTTCAGAATACGAAACAAGATATATGATGGTCCATCAATGATGGTAATGAATTCATATCAATATTTTGTTTTTTTTTAATCAGAATTAACATTTTTTTAGATATAGGGTGAGCAAATGTTTTAACCATTGTAAACTTCTTTGAGAATTCATTCGGTGTTTCCTTCAGTAAAACATTTGAAAGCTTTGACGGAAATTTATTTGGGAGTTGTTTTAATTATTCCTGTGAACATTTTTTGAAAATTGCTTTGTAATGTTTTCGAAAATTACTCGTGAATTCTTTTGGGAAATTTTGCAAATATTTTCTGAGAAATATTTTCGGATTTTCTAAAGCGGAAATTTAAAACTCCTTCGTCATTTAATTTGAGAATGTCTGTTCATTCATTCGATGTTTGTTTGTCAGTTTTTTTTTAATCTTTCGTCTTGCTTGATATATTTTTTTAAAATTTCTGTGGTAGTTTTATTGAAATTTGATCAGCGATTTCATTGGAAATTTGTTTCATAACTTCAACAACGACTACCCTTTAATTCTTCGGCATTTCCTTTTGCAATTTGCAAAATGAATTGGCACTTTCTTGCAAATTCCCTGCTTTGAGCAAATTGTTTTTCCTTTTGAAATTCATTCGAAAGTTTAGTTGGAAAATTTGGCTATATCATCGAAGTTTCCTATAACGATCCCATTGTGAATAACTTCGGTATTCAGAACTTCCTTTGGAAATTCCATTAATATTTGCTTTTGGGAAATATCTTTCTAATCTTCTTCAAAACTTTTATAGGAAGCTTGTTTGGCCATTTCTTTGGAAACTCTTCAGGTCATTAATTGAAAAAATTCTCAGATAGTTACTTTAGGGATTTTTCCACAATTATTTTAGCATATTCATCTGGAGTTCTTCCTGCTCTGTGATTTTCTTGGTGCATTCCTTTCCAAATTTTCTCAGACAATTCTTTAGGAAATTTTTCAGATAATTCCTTTGGAAATTCAAAAAATATCAACTGAACTAAATAAATTCACAAAGGAATTGTGATTTTCAAAAGAATATTTGGAGAAATTTATAAATGGAACTTATCAATCGATTTGCAAAGGAATTCTCGAAGAAATTCTCAAAGGAACCTCAAAGAAGTTCTCAAAAAAAAATCCTTAAAATTTCCTAATGAATTTCCAGATTAATTTCTATAAAAATTACCTACTTTGTTTCCAATGGAAATCACTCAAAGGAGCTTTTCTCTTAATAATAGTTTCCAATGGAGTATGCACAGAAATTCCTGTAAAAATTACCAAAGGAATTCCTGATGAAAGTATAAAAAAATATAAAAGCCAAAAAAATCCTGATGAATTTGTAAAAGATTTTCAAAGAAGTTGGTCACATCCTATCCCGAAAAAAAAAATTAAAAAACATGTTATATAAGAGTTGCCGAAGAAATTTTCATTAAAAGTATTCACAATAGTTATTTATGCAATGAGTTGCAAAATAAAGATTTTTACAGCACGAGTCAAACATTTATCCAACTCGGCAAGCCTCGTTGGATAAATGTTTGACTCGTGCTGTTAAAATCGAGTTTTGCAACGAGTTGCATACAACATTTTTTGCAAAGACAAGAAAATACGGTAGAATATAATTAATTTAAACAGTACCATCGTGCTTCCTCATGGCTGAGTTAGAGCGCTTACGTGTTCCATCCTTCGAAATTTGAATCAAGCAAGCCGTGCTATAAGCGTCACAATCGTCAAGCTCTTACCGTGGAAACTCTGGTTTCCATTCAAACAATCGCATTATGATTCATAATGCAACCGAAATGAGTTGCATTATGAACCATAATGCAACTCTTTGATTTAGGGAAGAAAAGTAGGCCATTGCGATACCAAAGAGGCAAGTATAAACATAGATATTATAGTGCGGAATTGCAAAAAGAAATTTACGAAGGGATTTCCAAAGAATATGCAGAACTTTTGTAAGGAATTCCCGAAGAATTACGTGAGGAGTTTCCTGAGGAACTGGTGTCCAAAGATCATGCGAGGAAACTTCTTAAATAAATTGTTGGATAATTCATGGAAAGAATGAAACGAATTTGATTATTTTGCAAAATTTCATAGAAATGATCGAAAGAAATGACAAAGATTTTTTTGTGCAAAGAGATTCCCGATGGGAAATTTTAAGAAATTTATCGGGAATCCAAAAATTTTGCCGGAAGTGTAATTTCCGAAGCAAGTTCCATCGGAATTGTCGAAGATATTCCGAAAGAAACTGTTACAGGAATTCGTTATTTTATTACTGAAGAAATTCCGAAGAATATGTCTAATAAATTTCAAAGAAATTAAAGAATTATAAAATAATTACCGAAGGAGTTTTCAAAGAAATTCCTGAAATGAATTTTCAAAGAAATATGGAATGACAAAGGTACAGAAATTTTAAAAGATAGTATCCACGATAATCCAGAATAAATACAGAAAGAGTTGAAGAAGACATTTCCTAAGAAATTTTCGAGGAAGTTCCCAGAGTCATTGCCGAATAAATAACAAAGCACACTACTGAAAGAACTCCCAAAGAAATTGCTGAAGGAAATGCTGGAGAACCTAAATGAAATTCCAAAAAAATTGCTGACATAATTAGAAGAAAAGCGATTGGCAAAGGAAAAAATCCAGAGGATTTGCTAATGAAATTTAAAAATAAGCCACTTAAATTCCTAATCGAATTGTTTAAGAAGTTTTTTTTGTAATTACCGATGATTTTTTTTAAGGATGTGCAGACAAGTTTCAAACGTCCGAAGAGGATCCAATGAAGCTGTCGAAGAAATTACTAATACAAAGGGAATTACTGAGGGATTTCCAAAAGGAATCTAAATTGTATAACAAGTTTCAAAACATTTTCCAAATAAATTGCTGGGTAAATTATCTGAGGAACTATAAATTGCTTGTATTTTACATATATTGTGAATACTTGGTAGTTTTTAAGAATCATACTCACAATTGCTCTGTGAAAATATTTTCATGTTGATGTAGTGTTTAACTTATAAAACAAAAATAATGTCACTATAAATGTTAATAATAATTGTTCTGAAAGGTATTTTTGTATACAAGTGATTGTTTGCATGCAGTAAAATTCAGAGGTTGTTGTGGTGAACGTGAAGTTTTGACCAAAAATACAAATCTCCTGTATTGCCCTTGATTTTGTGAAGATTTATTAGTTTCCAAGATGTACTGAGTTTTAAAATCTCAAAAATACAACATTAGTCCAATTGACATTTTAAATAGTTCATATTTATCTAGTGGCTGTTTTGCAAAATTTTACAAGTCAGATGAATCGGCTTTAGTGACTGAAAAATCAATAACACTGGCACCCCCTGGGCACCCCCTAGGAAAAAATCCTAGATACGCCAATGCTAAAGAATAACATATTTTGTCATCATATCTAAATGTGCAACTCTTTAGCTCTTTATCGATAGCTCAGGATGACATAAAAATAATAAAACATCATTGTAAAACTTATAATTGGCGAGTAATTCTTGAATAGTCTCAAAAACATAATAATAACAAATATTACTATCATTGTAAAAGTTGTAATTTTATGCAATTGACCCAAAATCATTCATAATATCAATACAATATCAAAATTCACCAACCTACTGAAATATGTTATTATTTTAACATTCTTTTTGTTATTATTTTGTTATTACAATGACAAAATAAGTTATTCTCTAGTTTCTATGCCACACAAATTTAGTTATATTTTTTTGTTATTTCAACTCTTATTTCAAACAAACTAATAACAAATTTTGTTATTCAAACATTCCATTTTAATGGTGAAATTTGCTCTTCATTTGTCATTTTGCTCTACCCGGGTAGTCACGGCAAGCCTCTTTAAAGAAAACACGTTGGCCCCCAAGCAACACACATGTTATATATTAGTTACGACAGCGCAAGTTTTGGTTGTATAGAAGTTTATTTGACGTTATTCCAACACAATGTTAGAATTACGTAAAATTAACTTCTATACAACCAAAACTTGCGCTGTCGTAATTAATATATAACATGTGTGTTGCTTGGGCCAGATATTTTTTAACTGTAATTAGTACTGTTTTTTTTTTCATTCTCAAACTGCTTTTACACATTAAATATGGTACTATGTTTGACGTAAATAGAGAATTTAAAATGTGTCTATATGCTGTTACAAAAAATCAAAGTTTTCCTTATTTTCACGCACTTTGACATACATAATTCCTTAATGTTTTTTTTTTTAAATAATGTTAGGCTTTAAAAGAACAACGATGATCAGCACAATACACTGGAAGCTATTTGTATGCACCTGGCGGGGAGTGCATAAATTTCAAATATGCAATTAAAAAAGAGATTTTTATAAATAAATTAAATTGAGGTTGTTATGTGGAAACTTAGTTCGCGAGAACAGGTCTTGCTCCTGGGCGTTTGAGGTGAGGCCAAGGGGATTTCCCAGAGAGCCCAAAAAAGGGATTGTAAGGGGCTTCAAGGGCGTTTCAGGGGATTATTTCGGAGATTTCATAAGCTTTTAAAGGCGTTTCATCAGGTTTTGTTGCCGTTTTATCCTCTGAAACTTCCCGGAATGCTTCAAAATCATCCTAGACCCTCCTTGGACTCTATGTAGCACACCTGAGATCCTCTGAAACCCCATAAAACGCCCTCGTAACGCCTCCGTAACGCTCTCGAAACTTGCTGAAAATCCTCTGAAACTTCCTGAAATGCTTCCAAAATAACCAGCATAAGAACTGTAACACTTTTGTAAACTTGTTTTTTTTTCATTACTTGTTGGGTATATAAGTCACTGCGACCAGATTTTAGATCTAATTGTGAGAAATGCCCCAGTTTTATTTGGTTCTGTCAAGTTGACCCATCGTCATTGGTATTAGCACAGATAACAGATGTTTATGCTAGAACAAATTTTTCGCAGAATCCTGTATAAATGTTCAAAACGATATACGTTGGCACACTACCGCCATCTACTCAACCGTTTGCGACATTACATCTAACTTGAATGCAAGAATAGTTCAAAGTTCCAGTTTCATTCAAGATCGAATACAATCTTGAATGTAAAATTGCGTAGTGCATGCAATCTTGAAAGCGATCACTGACTATCGATCACTGCGCCATCTCTAAATGATTGCCACAAGAGTTTCAGCTGCTCGTTACATACAAAATGGCTGTTGAGCATTTTAACACACATTGCCAATACTGCGGTAAAATAGAAAAAATCCAACGGGGTTGCGGTGGTTTCGACCGCCGCAGTCGTTCCGCGAACGTCAAAAGTGCTCGGTTCACGGTAAAAAGCTCTCACTCACTTGGTTGCCATAAAATTCAAAAATAATGAAAATTGTTTCATTTATGGTTTATGTAATCGCAATTGCAGCCACAACATCTAACTTATTTCTAAACTATATTAGGTGTAGTTTTAGTACTTTAGTATGCAGCTGTACGCCATTAAACATAATTTATGCCGTTTTTTTGATTCAGTTCCAACCTGGGTTGGAACTGGATGAGATCACAGTTTCAACCCCAACCCGACTTCGGTTTCGCTTGTACTAAAGTTTGTTTGAGTTTGTTCGTTTACACATTTTCCGTCAATTCAGTTCCAACCCGGGTTCAAAAACGAATTCGACATTAGATTCTCAACTATTTATTTTTGTTTCAAGGTTGTGTGCATACTTTTTGACGTGTGCAGCAGTTTGACGTTTGCGGAACAGGTCTTCTTTGTCTTCTTAACTCCGCCAGGTTGGAAGATTTCTCTGGATAAGCAATATAAGCATAAACGTCTGTTATCTGTGGTATTAGCAATAATCTAACCTTGACTGTTAGCGGGATCGCAACACGGTTCTACAGTTCGAATGAAATGTACTACCGCATTGAGGTTTGTTCTCCAGACATCAAAAGGTTCTATCAACCCCTTGTCAAAGAATCTAATTTTTTTAGTTGCAATTGCCGGACAACAGCACAATAAATGCTCCGAGTCTTCTGTAAAAGCGTTAAAGCGACATATATCATCCTAAAGTTTTCCCATCAGCTTCAGATGATACCGGCTCGGACAATTACCTAAAAGGGCAGTAAAAGAACTGAAATCTTTTTTAGAAAGATCTAAAATTTTGCTAGTGTTTGAGAAGTTCGGCTGTATGAAACGTTTCTACTGCCTCGCAGAAGTTGTGTTTTCCCAGTTGGATTTTATCGAAGACGGCATATAACAAGACAGACAGCTCCCACCCTGTCGCAGGCGACATGGTTGAAACGCCCTCAACGATTCACAGGAACATTAAAACATGATTGTGTGCGTGTGCATGCTCAAACGTACACAGAAATTGTAGCATCGCACGCACACTCATTCATGATGTTGTTCCCTGAAGTCGTTCGCGGCGCTAGTGTGCTTGTTGCTCCCAAAGTATATGGAGCAACAAGGTAGACGTCTGTCTTGTTATTAGTCGTCTTCGATTTTATTTTCTAATGTTCCCATGTTTTAAACTCTATTCTAAGAGGACAACCAGACACACCACAAAATGGTTCTGGTCCTATGAATGACTCAACTACATCGGCTGTTTTCCTACTCTCCGCATCGACCAATGTGGCGCTAGCTTCTATGCGCGAAAACCCGCTAAAAGTAAATCGCGAAAATATTGTATGGCGAATAGCATCTAAAGGCACATTTCTCGAATACATTAATCGAAACAATATTTGGTAGTGGTTGTGCACAATGGCAACCACTATTATGCCTACCAAATATTTTTGTAGGAAGAGCTTTCTATTTCAAGTAATTCAAGTTTAGATGCTTTTCGCCATACAAAATTAAATGGATTTACTCCTGCTGATCAACTGTGGCTGCGCGTCAAGCGGGTAGTCCATTGATGAGATGATCCATGTCTTGCTAACATATCGGATTGTTCGTTTCCTTCAATTCCACGGTGCCCTGGAACCCAAAATAGCTATACCGGATTGCGGCAAGCTAAAGCTATTAGTACACAGGGTCAAATATTTGTCCAAAAACATTTTGTTTGACTCGATCGAATTTTCATTAGTGTCAAACTGATGTTGTTTCTTGAGTTCTTTTCTTGTCAAATATTTGACCCTGTGTACTACTGGCCAAATTGTTAAAGTGACTGAATACACTCCCAAACATGTTACTGATTTTAAAGCATTTATAGAGCTGCTTGGCTATCCGACTTTATGCAGCTTGTTCAATGTCTGTAGTTTCTGCCTAACCAAATATTACTGCATTCTACAATCCCTTGAATTTCAGCCTGAAAAACTTTATATCATTTGCCCATAGGAATTGATATGTTGATAGAGTAAGTGTGCCCATGGTTTTGGTAATAAGGTAAATTCATTAAAATAAAATGATCGTACCATCTAATGAATGCTAACAAATCGTCTGTAGTTTTCTATCCAAATTTGCTTGGAAAAATATGAAAACTATCGTTTCTCTCTGTTTTCAATCATAAATCGCTTACAACAACATTAGCCTCGCTGTTCCTATTATGGAGGTAAAATTTTGGTTCCTAATGCTGCGGTATCCCATTGAAATCATATGGGACACCGCAACAATACGAACGCAGCAGCAAGATAATAAGGAAAATATTTTTAAAATAGGTTTTAGGGCAAATCTTCAGCACACAAATGGTGCAATCTCATAATAAGCATAATACCTCTATTAAAAATGCCGTTTGGTAACATTTCAGTCAAAAAAGTGCTCAATTGCCATTACCGCAACATTAGGTACTACCACAACGAAGGGAACGAATACCCTATGATGAATTTCGAACCATCAGTGTAAAATACAATTGATCTTGGGTGCAGTTCTAGACCACCATTCATCCACAGATTTCGTCCTGGATTAATCATTTAAGAAAAGCATTCGAAATTGTATCTTTTACTCGTCCAATCACTATGATTAACGAACGATTAGAGAGTTAATACTGATTGTTTTCAGAACACTGAGATGGCCTCTCAGGCACAGAGAACAGACATGCAGGCCGACAAACACCATATTGTCACAGTCAGTGGTGAATTGAAATATTTCAAGTGGTGAATTAAATTATTATAGGAAATTAACCGATTGCAGCGCCACGCTATTGCCACTTGTGTTGCCGATGAAATATTCCTTGCACAAAATTCCGATTTGACTTGGATGTCTGTTCTCTGTGCCTCAGGTCGCCATCAAAGAGTTGTATAGTTCTTTTGAATTTCAATAAACTCTTTGCAGCTTCTAATTGAACAAATTGATGCAGAGGAAGAAGGCGAAGTAAAGTGTGAAGCGTTTTAGACGGTGTACTTCGCATTGCACCAGTAATTGAAAGAGTAGCTAATCTTTCAAGTTTTTCCAGCTTCTTTTGCACTAATTTTTCATTTCTTTTAGGCCACCAGACCAGTGACGCATAGGTAACTCTGGGTCTCACAATTGCCGAGTAAATCCAGTGGATCATTTTCGGTTTCAATCCACATTTCTTACCAAAAGTTTTCTTACTGATCCATAGAGCACTTGTAGCTTTACCATCTACCTGCTCAAGACATAAATTCCAATTTAGTTTGCCATCAAGATATATTCCAAAATACTTAACGGTTTTCAAAAGTTCTAAAAATATTGCTTTCAATTTGTAAACATGATAGCTGATCAAGAGCCTGATAAGAGCATCCGTGAGTGCATGGACTTTTTTTTATTCCTTATCGGGTATCTAATTCACAGCGACCTGCATGGACTTGAAAATAAAATAAACGTCCAGCAGCAGCTCTAAACAACTGTAAGAATTACACTTTGAAACATATTCTCCACCGCATATGAGACTGCCGACTTTGACTCAAAATGCAGCAGCGTCGGCAGCTCCTGTAGTTGGCATCGTCTATTAGCTCTTCAACCGGATTCTCCACCTTGGTGGAACGGTTCGAAACAGCTTAAATGTCGACACTTGAATATATTTTTTTCCACCAGCAATACACCCGCGAAAGACTTATTCCGACTTAAAATAGGGCCTATACAAAACAAAAAAAACAACCCAAGACACTGATCTAGTAGACTGATTCGAATGTCTGAAGAGTTGCCAATTTCACAGTGCAATATCATTGATTTCAGCTGTTCATTTATTCAGCTGTTGTTGAGCGCCATCAGAGCTAATGATGGGCAAAGCTCATTGCAGTTTAACAACGTGAAAAAACGTTGCTATTACGATTATACAAGTATTGTTCAATCAAAACTTCAGTGAACACATGTTTTGATTATATTAGAGTGGAATAGTTGTCGTAGCATGGTTGTTATCATGAATGTAGTTGATAATCTGCAATAAAGCGTCATACACCATAGTCTAAGAAACGCTAGAAAAAGTTTCTAATATACTTATGGCTCCAACTTTGTACAATAGCTGCATAACCGCTGTACATAGGCCGTCCCTATTTTTAGGAAAAGTTTGAAATGTTAAAAGTTCAATATGGCAAAACCGATCGTTTTAGCTAAAAACCCATCATGCCAAAATTTGAAGTCCGTATCTCAAGGCTAAGTGGTCCCCCACGGGGCCTAAAGTTCTCAAAAATTGTATGGGGTAAAAAAAATCATGAAATTTTTTCGACGAAAAAAATATCCTATTCTACTAGAACCGTCCTTGCGACTGCTGAGAAATGGGAAAGGATGATTAGTTTTGGACACCTATGAAAAATGTAGACAACTCTACGATCTCTCACACCTAGGTGTCACCGGAATTTGGGTGTTGTTAGTGGAAGGCTAAACTCCAAAGGATACGCTTGGTCAACGTTCAGGCACACCATTGTTAGACTTCTTCAAATCAGTTGTCTGCCCGATTCACCCTGGTTTCCTCGTCATCTTGATGGCAGTTGGTTGAATTACTAGATTCTTCGGTTGGTAATCTGAAATGTAAAATAATATTAACATCGTACGTCAAATAAGCTACATATTAGTGATACGCTCGCCACAGTTACATATTTTTATAACATTAATTATATCATACGATAAATTTACCTGAATCCTGCTGAAAAAAATATTAACTAGCAGAACACTGAAACAAAATAAACTACAAAACACAAAAAAGTGAATCACACTTTGATCTTGGAATATTTATACGGTAAATAACAAGATCAAAATCTGAATTGGTAGATCTTTACACCGCAACGCACCATTCTAAGGTGATCTACCCACGTTACGGGTCCCGTGCTAACTATGTTGTATAAGAATTATATTTGTACATAAAATACAAAAAATGAGTTTTGGCTCCGCAAAGCGTTAAACGCGATTGAGCCCCAAATAAATGAACTGGTTAAAAAAAAACTGCTATGTTTTGTAAAAAAATGTTCAAATGATCAAATTTGAAAATTTTCAATCCGGGATGAAGTGCTAGTTGAGAATAATATGTAAGATAAAAAATGAATTCATTGATCTTCTTTACAGTAAAATAATCCAAATTTAGAGCATCACAACCAAGTGCGAGCAGAATGACAGACTGCGTCGAATAAAAAAGCAAATCGTGAAATCGTGCGTGATCCCGCCATTCCACCTCCGCCCGGGGGCTCCTTATGGTGCCACTGTCACACATGTTGCTCCAGCACCACCGCCACTCCCCCATCCTGATGGCGGCTTGGTTAGTAGCGTGTAGGTATGTCTGGTTTCTTGTTGATAGAATTATCTATTTATCTTTGAGCAAGCACAAAAGACCGGGAGGTGATGGCATTACTTGGGATCGTTCTTTTCTTCACAGCTCCTTGGTGTGGGACGATGTGACGACGACGACAGCACGACACGGGCCAAAGAATGTGGCTTAGGTTTCGGTGGCTTTCGATGGGATAAGAGTGTTTTGATGCGTGACCTGTATCTTGTGGCGTACTTATAGGTATAGGCCCATCATTCACTCTGGGGGTGTTCTGGCGAAGTGAGCGGAAAAGTGTTTTTGCGTGTGATTTGGGGAAGTGTTTGCCACACTCACTTCTTGGTAGCTAAATAGGTGATAAGAACGGAAACAATTGACCTTCGGGAAAGATGAATCTGGGTGACAAAACAATGGAATGACTAGAAGACATAGTACATCTACATTCCTTTTGCATGGCTTTTGTAATAAGGGCTATACTGAGGATGTCTGGGTTCGATTCCCAATCGGTTCGGTAGCTTTTCGTAATGAAAATTTCCTTGATCTTAGATTAACAATTCTACCAGATTATTCTCAAAAATATAATGCAAGAATCATAGACGTAGCTGAGAGGGGCAGAGGGGGAGCTAGCTATAGAATTTCAATTTGACTGTGGCTTTAGAGACAGGCTATTAAATTGAATTTATCAGGCTATTGTGGATGGTCTGGAAATTACTAAAAATCTAACTGGTGAGATTCTGATACTGGACCAAGGAACTCATAAGAAGTACAATTCTTGAAAAACTTATTTTTAGGTTAATCCAATAAAGAAGTTAACACAAAAGGACAAAAGGTTAGTTTCGTATACATTCAAACACAACTAGAGGCTAGAGGCAACTAGATGCTACAATGGAGCACTCATTGAAAGCAAACGGGCCACTTAAGTGCATTTCCCATTACTTTGTAATGTTTCTCGAAGTAATAACGTCAAAGAACATTATTATACACACACGTAGGTTCTCAACAATAACAACAATGGAATCCATTCGACTTCAAAGTGCAGGCAAGAGAGCTAGTAAGCGCCATCCTACTACTGTCGGATTTGTCCCTCCACTTTCGCCAGCCATGATGCCGTTTCAATAAACAAGAAAACTAACTTTATTAAAAACATCCATTAAACATATCATTAAATTGTCCTGCTTTTCTTTCCGTCGCTGGCTGCCGCACCGTAGCTGTTGCCGCCGCCATAGTGATTCGCCATTTGGTGTTTGGTGTGATGTTCCGGCCCGAAGAATGGGAAATTGCAGTGCAGAAGAAAAAGTGCTTCTATTTCAAGTCGCAGAAAAGCTACTGGCTTCGTTTGTCGTCCTTTTGTTATTGTTATGGTTATATTTATATGTTTGTTGGCCATGTGTGGTGAATTTACAAACCAGGCTATACAGAGGTTGTGGGATTATTTGAAGCAGGAGGGTCCTATTTTGGACACCTCCAGCTACGAGTCCAGTAATAACTCTGTCAACCTTATACCAGTTGGTCGGCGTTTTGGCAGAGGGGATCTTTTTTACATCCAGCAAAAACGATATACTCTGTACAACTCTTACTCTGTACAATTTTTACGACTTTTCGGGCTCGTCTTCTTCTTCTTCTTCTTTATGGCTCGACGTTCGCATTGGAACTAGGCCTGCCTCGCTTCAACGTAGTGTTCTTTTGAGCACTTCCACAGTTATCAATTGAAGGGCTTTCTTTGCCTGCCATTGCATGAATTTGTACATTGTGTGGCAAGTACAATGATACACTATGCCCAGGGAGTCGAGAAAATTCTCCCGACTGGAACGGGAATCGAACCCGCCGTCTCCGGATTGGCGATCCATAGCCTTTACCACTAGGCTAACTGGAGACCCGGGCTCGTATGAATTTGATCACCAATATTAACTTCTTTTCCCGATCAGCCTAGATAGCTGTGTAGTGTCGGTAGCTGTTGGTTCAACTGGCTAAGAATAGGTAGGAGTCCACTAATCAGGTGACCCCTAATTCAAGGTGTTATGCGGCTTTATGTTTACCGTGCCTAGGAATGAATGGTTAGGGGGGTCTTATAAAAACCTAATCGCAAACGGAGCTTGTGGAGTACCAAGGCACCCTCTACAGTATTTTGCCCTTACTGCGCTTACCGGAGCAACAACGCAATGGACCTTGTGTTTCTCCGAGACAATCAGCTGCCCTTCTTCAAGTATGAGACGGGATTATGAATATGTTATAAATTAGTTTAAATTTTCACCTATATGGTTTCGCATTATGCGTTTTACACGGTGTGTTGACACCGAAACTCTTGTAGCGATCCCTGATAAATTAAACACGGATGTTTATGGAATGTGCTTTAGCTGTAAGTTTATTTAGTGGTATTACATTTGCATGTGCATGAATTAAGGAGTACTTACAAATTTTCAGTATGTCTTCAAAACAAAATTCTTTCCTTATCGTCTTCCAATTTAGGTTATAAAATTACTAGAATAATAAATTTGCATGAAACGCATGTATAGGTTACAAATAACAATAGTACTTACATTTAATTCTATTCAAGCAACAATAGGAAATTTCGAAAGCTTTAAACTAATTTTTAACCACTAGTTTAGGTAAGTGAACTAATTAGCCAATTATTTTAGGCAGATCAAATTCAATTACGTTTCTAGGTGACTACGAAATTGTTGTTTTCGTTCCAATTGTTCAATAGTTCAATTGTTCCACCCATTCCTTATCATTCATCCCCACACATTAGCTGTCAGCAGCAGACCCGATCAAAATAGAGCGGCATTAGGCTATCTCCATCGCAAGGAGGGTTTCGTCGTAACACCCCCCCCCCCCCCCCCCCCACCCGTGAATGACTACCATCTTCTTGGTGGGGTTCACCATTTTCCACGACATCGAGCAAGGCAAGGTTTGCCACCGACCTGCGATCCACTCCTCGGCTTGTGCGGACCCAGACTTGCCGAACGCGTCCATCTGCTCCCAGCAGCACTCGTTCTACTCTTCCTCTGGTCCATTGGTTTCGTATCGCAGAATCACCGGAAGGTACTCTGCAATCCAACGTCTCCAAAACTCATCGCTAAGTTCCAACTGCTCCTCAAAGTCGATCGATAGTCTGTTGGGAGAACTGGAAGCTGCTTGACACTTGATGAGCTTCCCAGCAGGAAATGGTTGGGCGTTAACGCCTCCTGATCTGCTGAATCTAGCGGAATGTACGTTAATGGACGTGTGTATGATTACCTTCAGCCTCGATGATCACTGTTTCCAAAGTTTCGTCGCCTGGCTTCCGAGACTCGTCCAACGTCGATTTTATTGCAGCCTTAACCGATCGAACTAGAGGTTCTAACCCGGGATATCCCGGGACAAGAAATCCCGGGATCTTGAAAAATTCGGGATTTCCCGAATCCCGGGATAACATTTTTCACCGTCCCGAAAATCCCGGGATTCCCGGGACGCACATTTTTTTCACATATTTTTCGCTTTGATTTGACTTTGCAGAATCTCTGAAACGTATTCGAAGAGTCGTGATGGACATGGACAATGATTTTGAAGCGGCAAAAAATCATCAGGAAGCTCTTCAGCCAATCAGAAGCATTGGGAAGACGAGATGCTATATTATTGTCTACGGAAGGCAGCTTGAGTTTCTTGTATTCGAAGCTTACAAAAAGTAACTCCAATGTTGGAAACGGCCTCTTCCATGCAATCATGAAAAGAATCAACAATCGGCACCAAAAGGAAATAATAACAGCGCTAAAGTTCCTTCAAGGTCTTCTGTCGTCAACGCAAGTGCCAGCAGAACTGGAAAGCTCATCGAAAACGCAAATGATTAAGTTCATCAAGAAACTGGGAGTTCGATTGTTGCGAGACTACCAAAGACAGACCGATAATGATGCTGCCGAGTTAAATGCTGGATTATCTTGTATGCATAACACCATCGAGCATGCGCGAAGAACTGGAATCAGCTATAATAGTAGTTTACGCAACAAGGTGCAGAATGACGATTTTTAAAGCACGAGTCGTACATTTATCCAACGAGGCTTGCCGAGTTGGATAATTACAACGAATGCTGGAAAAATCGAGTTCTGCACTGAGTTGCGTTTTTTGCAATTTCATAAATTACCCTTGAGGATAGTTTTAACAAAACTTTTTCATCAAACTGCAGACTGATGTTCATAGCCATGTTTAAGAAAATCTGATCATAACAGGTTATACTGTGCAGTTGTCACAATTTTTCAAAACTACGTCCAGAAAGCATCAAGAAGTTGACCAAAACTGAAAACAGTGCTGTAATGGTTCATTACGCAACGCAAATCAGTGCTGTAATGAACCATTACAGCACTGTTAATTTGGTGTGGGAAAGTAGGCCTTTTCCTGTCAGATTTGCGTGAGGTAAAACAGCCTATTACGATGAGAAATTGCAAAAAGTAATATGGCAACTCGTCTTAGACTGATTTGGAAATGATTGAATTTTCGAAAGTAATTGCGAAAGAGTTGTCACTTTTTTAACTACATGGTAAGTTGACCCCGAATCTTAAAATCGAACTCCGGATATATCCGTTCTAAAAAGCGACCCTCACTGTTCGATGAAATCATCAAAAACATTTGCTTCTTGAAGTCGTATTTTCAGAAAACGAATTCAAATTGATAAGACCAGTTACTTGATGTGAACCATTTATTTATTTGATATGATGAATACATATAACATATTTCTGATCGCAAAAATGTGTTTTAAGCAGATTGAAAAATTTCCCGGGATCCCGGGATTTCCCGGGACAAGCAACAAATTTTATCCCGAATCCCGGGACAACCAAAATGGTCGGGAAATGGAACCTCTAGATCGAACCAATTTCTCCCAGACTCCACCCATGTGGGGTGTTCCAGGAGGGTTGAATGACCAGCGCGTATTGGAATTGGAAAACACCGCCGCTAGTCTCTGATTTCTCTCCTCAATGTCCTTTCTCAGCTGATTGTTTGCTCCGTGGAAGTTGGTACCATTATCCGTGAAAAATTCAGCTGGTGAACCTCTATGGGAAACAAAACGACGTATTGCTTGAATGCATGACTCAGTTGACATGCTATGGACAACCTCCATGTGAATTGCCCGAATGCTCAAGAACGTGAAAAATGCAATCCATCGCTTGGCATTGCTGTGCCCAACCTTGACTAGAACGGGCCCAAAATAGTTCAAGCCTACAAAGGTGAACGGCCGCACAAACGACGTTAGTCGAGCTTTCGGCAGCGGCGCCATTGGAGGTGGCCGTGGAACAGCTTTATGTATACGGCAGAAGATGCAGTCTCGAGCAACTTTCCCTAGCAACGCTCGCATCTTTGGGATATGGAACGCCTGCCTCATCTCATTTACGACCGTCTCCCTTTTCCCATGACGGAAACGACGGTGGAACTTATTCACGACCCAAGCAGCACACATGTTATATAAAAGTTACGACAACGCAAGTTTTGGTTGTATTGAAGTTTATTTTACGTAATTCCAACACAATGTTAGAATAACGTCAAATAAACTTCTATACAACCAAAACTTGCGCTGTCGTAACTTTATTATAACATGTGTGTTGCTTGGGGAGAAGAATCGTGATATGTAACTTCGGTGGTAGAATCGTTGGGAACTTCGCTGCATACGGAACGTGTGGCGCTACACCAATCCTTCCCTGCATTCGCAATACCCCTGACTGATCTAGGATGGGCCACAACTTGAAGATCTTGCTGGATTTGGACACCGCAGAACCACGAAACTGCAACGATTTCTCCTTCCCGCTGAGCTGCTTTATTTCTTCGGCGTAGAATTCTCGTTGCGCTTGTTTGAATAGCGTGATCTCTCCATCCATCAACTCATGTTGCTTCAACACTCCAAATTCCAGTTGTTCTCCTTGTTTCTT
Source organism: Aedes albopictus (assembly GCF_035046485.1). NCBI lineage: Eukaryota > Metazoa > Arthropoda > Insecta > Diptera > Culicidae > Aedes > Aedes albopictus. The sequence continues at coordinate 159,349,998 of NC_085137.1, forward strand.
CCGGGTGTGATGAAACGTTGAACATACGCCGTGGTGCGATGTAACTTTTCCCAGCTGCCAAATCTTCTAACTTCTATCAGCGGTACGGGTTGCTCGGCATGCACATGCACACCAACTCGACGAATTTCTTCACTTGTAGTAGGCGGCACTGTTTCCTGCTTCGGCCAGAAGCTTTCTGGTTCCCACAGAAATTGTGGCCCACGGAACCACGGGTTATCTCTATCGAAGTTTGGTCCTTTACCCCATTTCGTTGCAAGATCAGCGACGTTCAGCTCGGTATCGATTTTCCTCCATTCTTGCACGTTTGTCGTGGATAGAATCTCTGCCACACGAAAGCCCACAAACTGCCGATATCTTCGGTGATCAGAGCGTAACCAGGCAAGAACTGTCTGCGAATCGGTCCACAAAACACGGCGACTAACTGGAAGACCATCTTGAAGACCATGCATTGCAGCAACACTGTTGAGTAATCGCGTGGCCAACACAGCAGCTTGAAGCTCCAATCGTGGAATGGACATCATTTTGAGTGGAGCTACCTTCGTCTTTCCAGCAACTAGCGCTACCGCCGGTCCATCTCTAGACTTTATTCGAAAGTAGACTACACAGGCATATGCTGATTTGCTAGCATCTACAAAAACGTGAATTTGAAGTGCGGAGTACGACTGGTAATCAGCGACCGCGAAATAGCAACGGGGAACTCGGATAGAATTGAGTCTCAGAAGAAGTGCCGTCCAACGCCACCATTGTTCGCACAGTTCGGTATTGATAGGCTCGTCCCAGTCTACTCCGGATGCCCAAATATCTAGCATGAGTGTCTTTCCGTGGATGATGAAGAAGCTGATCAAGCCCAGTGAATCAAACAAGCTCATAACAACCCATAGCACCTCTCGTTTGGACGGCCTGTGGGATTGATCCAGTGCATGTCCAAGATTACCGCGTACTACAAAGTTGTAAGTGAGGTCATCTCCAGTTGGGATCCATGGCATACCAAGAACAGACTCCACGTTGTCTTCCTTCTCGGGCTTGATTGTTTTCTCTGTTTCGGCAGATGTTGCTCCCACTTTTGCTGCAACCGTTGCATCATTGGAAAGAAAATTCCGGATCTCGAACCCACCGGCAGCGTGTATCCTCCGAACTTCGCTTCCGACCTTCATTGCCTCCACCGCCGTTGGGAAACTATCGAGGTAGTCGTCGACATAGTGATACCGGATGATTGCTGCCACTGCCCTGGGAGATTCGTGCTCAAATTCCTTCGCATTAACATTCTTAACGTGTTGAGCGGAGCTTGGAGAGCACGTCGCACCGAATATGGCAACATCCATGACATAGACTTCGACTTTGCACGATACATGATCCCGCCACATAAAACGTTGATATTGTCGATCCTCTTGTCTGATGAACAGGCGATGAAACACCTCCTTGATGTCTCCCGTCAGTGCAACGGCATAAAGACGGAAGTGATAGAAGACTTCGACCAGAGAGGCAAGATAATTGGGTCCTTTAAGGAGAACCGTATTGAGCGATACTCCGTTTACCTTTGCGGCGGCGTCAAAAATAATGCGAACCTTGTTCGGTTTCTTTGGATTCAACACTACGCCCAGTGGCAGGTACCATGGCCTCTCTGAATTTGTGGTAGCTAGTTCTTCTTCGATAGCACGATGTGCGTAGCCTCCTGATACTCCCGTATTTGCTCCCGGACGCTATCGTACAGCGTTTGTTCCTTCTCCAGACGGTTTCCGACCCTACGTGTGGTAGTTTGAAGCAGCTGTTGAGCCCATTTATTCTCCTCCGACTCTAGAGGAGTGAGCGGTGGTTGAACACCAGAGTTGTCCAGCGTTATGTAATCTCGGACCAGTTGGTTTAACTCACCCTCCGAATTGGTCCATCCTCCAACGTGAAACCCACAGGTGAATGATTCCGTGACTGAACGTGAGCAACCGTAGATGATCCAACCCAAAATGGCACTTGGCTGCCATTGGTTGCTTCCAACGTTCTTCCCGAATTTTCAGTGGAATCGTGAGTTTCAGGTTGTCAAGACCAATAAGGAGTTACGGTGTGACGTTTTCATAGTCGGCAATCGGCAATCGGCAATCCTCGAAGGTGCTATAACATGTATTGCACACATATACTAGCTGGTACACTGTATGGTGCATGAATGGTTTTCACCAAACACCCTATGGTTAGTTTTTATACGGGCATCCATTGACACTCCGAGTGATACAGATAATGCTGTTGATAGTACAACGAATCTTCAACATGGAAGCTTTTGAAGAAGCTTGCCCTCTGCGGTCTGTGAAGACCACAAGAGGAACCCCTTGGTGGAACTCTGATCTGGCGAAGCTCAGGAAACAATGTAGAAAGAGTTGGAACAGACGACGTTCTGCTGGATCGGAGGCTTTCAGGTCGGCTCTCAAGGCTTACCAGAAAGCTCTTCGGTCTGCTGAACGATCCGGCTGGAAAAACCTTTGTACAAATGTTTCCAGTTTAAGTGAAGCAGGTCGGTTGAACAAAGTCCTTGCAAAATATAAGGATTTTCTAGTGAACGAACTTCGTTTGCCAAATGGTGATTTCACTTCCTCTGATGAGGAAGTTTTGTAATGTTTACTGCCCCCACTCGCAAAACAGTCCCATATGAATAGGAAACCCAGCAAAAATGGGACTGTTATGCGAGTGGCGGCAGTTTATTCAGTACACACTTCCACGAATGTGTGGATATTACATCTTCGGGTGGACCTGATGTCTTTTCTTGTAGTTATGATTCTTTAGCTTCGGCTCGGAGTATCATTACTTTAGAATCGATTGAATGGGCATTAAATCGCTTTGTTCCTTTCAAATCTTCTGGGGCAGATGGGATTTATCCTATTTTGCTTCAGAAGGGATTTGATCATTTCAAACATGTTTTGAAACAACTACTTGTTTGCAGTTTTGCTACAGGGTATATTCCCAAATCCTGGCGGAATATTACTGTAAAGTTTATTCCGAAAGTGGGTCGTGCGTCGTATGAAGAAGCAAAGAGCTTCAGACCTATCAGTTTGACCTCTTTTCTTCTGAAATGCTTAGAACGCATAGTCGATCATCACATCCGTGATGTTTATCTGGCCAATGTGCCTCTTCATGTGAACCAACATGCGGAAAGTCCACTGTGACTCTTTTACACAAAGTTGTTTACGATATCGAGAAAGCATTCGCTCAAAAGCAATCTTGTTTGGGTGTTTTCTTAGATATCGAGGATGCTTTTGACAACGTGCCTTTCGATGCCATATTGGTATATCTCCAATGATTTCCAATTGGATTCACCAAAATGCTCAAAAACCAACTTCTCTTCTCGACATTGCGTCAAGCGGCGGTTAGGAGATTGAGCTTTTGTGGATGCCCCCAAGGGAAGTCTTGTCTCCGCTTTTGTGGAATCTCTTAGCAGATACGCTATTGAGGCGACTCAATAATAGCGGTTTTCCTACTTATGGTTTTGCCGACAACTACCTAATATTGTTAGTCGGTATGTGCATCAGCACCCTTTTTGACCTGAGCGCCCTTCAGCACTTCTTTGAAACAGTGTTAGTAGTTTGAGGTCTGATACAGAAGTGATGTTTATTTGCTGTTTCTCTAATGTCACCCCCCCCCCACAGCTTACTACACCAACCAGCATATCGAACGATCAGAAATTAAAGACAGAACCTTTAAACTTCGAGACAATTGTACAACAAAGCGTAACGCGACAACATCGCAAAAATTTCAAATTTTGATTTTTCCCAACCTTCTGGAAACACTTTTGAAAATGTTAAGTACTCGACGATAAATTTAAACAATTTACTTTATTTTGCTGTGTAAAGATTGAAAATCGACAACATATGGAAGCATGAAGTTCAAAAACTATGGTGTAGAAGCGCAAATCTGGAGCTCGATTTGAATAGGTCGTATGTACATTTGTCGATATAAAATTCGATCAGTTTATTTAAGTTATTGTAGCAATATGGAAGATATTTTGGAGATTTTTAATGATGGAACGAAAAGCCTGTTTTGTGATGATTCTGCTGTATGTATCAACTTTGTTCAATTTCAACGGTTTTTGCTATAATAAGCGAATCCAACTGATCGAATTTTTAATCGACAAAAGCACATACGACCTTTTCAAATCGAGCTCCAGAAATAATACCTCCATTATGTGATTTTATTTTCAGAGACATTAAAAAATAATTACATACAAGAGTATTAGACTCCATTAGTATTAGACTTCCATTACCGGGTTTGATATTTTGTTCGTTTTTTGTTTGATTTTTTGTGTGTAAGTGTATTTTGATTAATAAACGCCTTCGGAAAAAGATGTTTCAATTATATCACGCTCCAATATATCACGCGAAAATTTTTTCATTCGTGATATAATCGAAAAAGTACTGTATTTGATGCACTTTTCGAAAAGTTATAGCTATAGTTAAACATTTTTTGAAAAGTGAATATTTTGGCTGTCCCGATCATTTTGTCTATCCCTTGTAGGACATTTTCCACGAAATTCCCTTCCCGGGAAGAATGGACATCTGGCTATCTGGAGAGAAATATTTCAGACGGCATTGTATGTTACACTGATGGTTCCCTTCTCGAAGGTCGAGCAGGTGCTGGTGTTTATTCTCGTGAGCTAAGGCTGCATCAGTCTTACTCACTTGGTAGCCACTGCATCGTTTTTCAGGCCGAAATCTTTGCTCTTATGTGCGGAGTGCAATCAGCACTTCAGCAGACCGTAATGGGCAAAGTAATATACTTCTGTTCAGATAGCCAGGCTGCTATTAAAGCACTTGCTTCGGCCAACTCCAGGTCGAAGATAGTTATCGCTTGTCGAACTCAAATCGAGGAGCTGAATTCAGCAAACGCTATTCACCTTGTATGGGTACCTGTCCATTCCTCCATCGCTGGAAATGAATTGGCTGATGAGTTAGCTCGCACTGGAGCATAGGCTCCAGTGAGCTATAGGCAGTGAGCTATAGGCTCACTTTACGCTTTATGCGTTATCAGTGTTCTTATGGTGCGTTACGGTGTAAGATCTACCATACCAAATTTTGATCTTGTAATTTTTAACTTTGTTAATTTAAATGCAGGAAAATTCCAAGATCATAATTTGTTCTACTTTTTTTTGTATTATGTTTTTCATTGTTAATAAACCATTTGTTTCAGGAGGATTCAGGTAATTTTTGTCTATATTGTCATATATGTATTGTAACCCCATGGATTGAACCCTGTTGGACCCGAAACGCCGTGGAAGGGAAAACCCGAGTTTGGACGAGCAGTTCGGCAGCGAAGCTTCGGAGAAGAGTGTCGACTCTAGAGGAGTTTTAGATTATACCTACAAAACCCTGAATATTGTATTCCATTTTTCTAAAAACTATATTATTTGCATACCTAAAGAGCTGAATTATAAAGACCAAGTGAATTAAACCATAAAAACCTAATATTACTAGTGAATAATCATCACATCGTGGGGGCTCAACCGGGATTGATGCTATATCTCCCGAAGCCGTATATATGAAAAAAGAACGATTTAACCTTTTTCCTGAGAACAATAGTGCGCGGCAGTAGTGACAAAAAAAAACGAAAATGTGCTCCGAAGAATAAGAACTTTCTGGAAATAATATCGAAGTGGAAATAGACGAGATGTTGAAGGCTTTTGAATGCGGAATGGATCTACAAACAGTTCCATCTCAATAACACAGCGCAACATTTTTTTGTCTCAAGAGCAAACTAATGTGTCTCCGAAGGATTTTGGGCCGCTGAATCCGAATCCGGGCTCAGATTTGCTCTAACACGTCACAATTTTGAGCTATACCTCAATTTATAGGGTAAAATATGCGATTTTGGGCTTTTTTGAGTGCAAGCCTTTAAGCAAGGACATATTTTTTTTAAGCAATCAAAAGGTTAATTGGTCAATTAACATCTAAATTAACGACTCATGCAAAATATTTCGTTTTACCAAATCAAATTTGAGAGATTTAAGCATTTTATGTTAGTATGAAAACTTGCATGCAACTTTTGGAGGGTGACTTGTATGGGAAATATCGTAAATAACATAAATAGCTTAAAACTATCAAATTCGATTTGGTAAAACGAAATATTTTGCATGAGTCGTTAATTTAGATGTTAATTGACCAGTTAACCTTTTGATTGCTTAAAAAAAATATTTCCTTGCTTAAAGGCTTGCAGTCAAAAAAGCCCAAAATCGCAGATTTTGCCCTATAAATTGAGGTATAGCTCAAAATTGTGACGTGTTAGAGCAAATCTGAGCCCGGATTCGGATTCAGCGGCCCAAAATCCTTCGGAGACACATTAGTTTGCTCTTGAGACAGACCAAAAGTTAATTTTTGTTACGCTGTGTAATTTATTATATACAAGGCATGCGAAAGCCTTGAATAGGTGAGTAGCGTTCCTGAAATATTACCTAAGTTGTTTGGACCTACCTGGTCTTATTATTCACCAGAATCATCTTACCGCACACGACGGATGAGCGATAGCTTGCAGAGCGAGGAAGAATCGTTTAATTGGACATCACAGTCGCTAGTCTTCGTGGGAAGTCGAATTTTTTCGTCTACAGCCATGGACCCACCAAGGATGCCCTCACTTGTTCCTCGAGTCCCTATTCCGAGCATCGTAGGGTCTACACCGATCAGAAGACCCGCCAATCCACCGATTACCCAGCAACAAGCGAATCCGCCGCCGGTGCAGCCGGAGCAGGTGTATTCTGGTTCGTCCGTGCCAAACGAACAGGAGTTTGGCGATAATCCATCGGCCGAGAATGTTGCTACAGAAAGACACCAGTCACCACCGCCAGAAGATCTTCAACAAAACAGTCTGGGTCAGACCCTTTCTAATCTGCTGGGTGCAGTCGACGCGCTCCATAATAAATTGAACTCGATGGAGAGTACACAGCAAGCACAACAAAATCAGCTACAGCGCATGCAGCAGAATTGGGCCCCTTCAATAGCGGGACAGCCTCCAACATCGGGCCCTTGCCCTAATGGTTTCGAACAATGGAACGACTTGAGCATTTTTCAACAACCAAGTGTAGGCCAAGGGAATGCAGCGCCACCGCCGGTGGCCAATGTTAATCACGAAGCTCAGTGGGCGGCTTTTCCACCAGCAATGCTCAACGGAAACAATGCCAGACCGTGGATCGGTAATAATATGAGACAAAACGTTTTTGCGAGCCCGGGTGTTAACACTGCTCCACACAGCACCAGACTTCCAAACGTTGGCTTGACAGCCTCTAGAACTTTTGACGTTCCGAAGCCTTCCTTCAAGGGTGATTTGGAACAAAGTCACCCAGTCGAATTTCTGCAAGACGTCGATCGATATGTAGAGTCAGTACAGTTGGACCCAAATTGCAAATTACCCTTCATCCTATCCTGTCTAGAAGGAGAAGCTAGGACGTGGGCAAGAGGTTTCGGTTACCTGCTGGTGAACTACGACCACTTTCGCTTCCATTTCCTTCAGCAATATTGGGGACAACGCGCTCAGAGACTAGTTCGTGAAGAGATTATGTACGGAAACTATACAGCGAAAACTCCCTCGAAAATGGCGGAATATTTCCTAGCTTTGATCACAAAAGCGCGCCATCTGGACACGGCTCCGTCCGAGCTAGAGCTAGTTTTGCACCTAACACAACACTTCCCTCGTACTGTCGGCGCACGACTAAGTAATTGCTCGGATATACAATCCGCTTACACGCTACTACAGACGGAGGATCATCATAACAACACGTACAACCGAAATGTCGTGAGAGGCCGAGCCGATGCAAATCAACAAAGTCAATTGCAAAACAGCGCAACCAATAACCGGCCTTGGCGAGGTCAGCAGAATAACAATGATGGACAATGGAATCGCAATGTACGAGCTACAGTAGCCGAGCTTGAAGAGGAGGCAGGGGTTGACGTTCATTCGGTTGCCAATATATTTGTCGGTTCGGATGAACTGCTCGCCGAAGACGATGTGAGTGGTCAGCCCAAGCACGAAAAATCACCACTGATTGAAGCACGCATCGACAGTTTGGTAAAGCTAGTCTTGCTGGACAGTGGTTCCGAGCTAAGCTGCATCGATAAGGCACTTTATCATGAGCTGAAGTCAAGGGGAATACCGTTGGGAGAGTTTCCAGTGCAGAATACTACCATACAGGGAGCGTATGGGAAAAGGAAGATGTCCATATCGAATCAAGTGTTTGTTCCCGTAGATATCCAGAACGAGACTGTTGACGTTTGCCTGGCAGTAGTCGAAGAGCTTTGTACTCCGTTGATATTCGGTATGGATACTCTGCATTACTTGAAGGCTCAGATGGACTTTCAACGTCGTGAGGTCTGTTTGACGCTGAACGGGAACGAGATCGTATTACCATTTTGTGCTGGAGATTGGGACCGAAACCGTGGGTCCGTTCCACTGTGCCGTATTGAAGTGGGGGAGGATCGCGAACCATCTACGAAGTACTCCTGGAGTGACTCCCCTCTGGACGAAGAGTTCATCCGAAGCGAAGAAGAGCAGGCGAAACTTGATTCGCTTCTGGAAGAATTTTCGGATATATTTTCGGATGTGCCTGGTCTCACAACAGAATACGAGCATGAAATCCATGTAACCAACGACGCGGGATTCAACCAGAAACAATATCCAATTCCATTCCGCTACCTCAGTAAGGTGCGGGATCAGATCGATAAAATGGAGGAATGGGGAATCATCTCTCGAGAACCAACTCCTTACATCAACCCGTTAGTAGTCACAATGAAAAAGTCTGGGGAAGTCCGAGTATGTTTGGATGCTCGCCGTCTGAATGCAGTCATGGAGAAAGACAACGAGAAACCTCCGGATGTGCAACAGATAGTCCAGAAGTTCAACGACACGCTCATCTTTTCCTTAATAGACCTTACCAGTTCATATTGGCAAATACCAATCAAGCCAGGTCACCGGAAGTTCACGGGATTCCTGTTCGAAACTAAATCATACGTGTTCAACGTCCTTCCATTTGGATTATGCACTGCTGTGGCCAGTTTCTCTCGTGCGCTGGACACTATATTGGGTCCGGAGATTTTAGAGTTCATTGAGAAATATTTGGATGATCTGCTTGTGAAATCCAGGTCATTTAACGAGCACCTGGAACATCTCCGAAAATTATTCACCCGACTTCGGAATTCCGGATTGACGATCAGCGCATCGAAAAGTGAGTTCTGTAAAACCAGGCTCAAATTTCTGGGGCATATCGTTGGGCAAAATGAAGTTAGCATCGATCCGGATAAAGTGTCGGCCATCCAGCAGTTTCCTGAGCCCTGTGACCGCAGATCCCTAAAATCCTTCTTGGGTTTAGCCAGTTATGTTTCGAGATTTACTCCCAAGTACGCCGCGATTGCGAAGCCACTTTATATTCTTCTGCGTGATAATGTTGGATGGAAATGGCTGAAAGAAGAAAAAGAGGCTTTCAGTGCTGTGAAACTTCTTTTCTTGCACCACACGACTCTTCGTTATCCTCTAATGGATAAAGAATTCTGCGTACAAACTGACAGTTCCTATCAAGGGCTTGGAGCGATGTTGTTTCAATGGGATAATCAAAACGACCGAATGGTTATCTCCTATGCCAGTCGTCTGTTACAAGCCGCAGAACAAAATTACACTGCTACTGAACTAGAAGCCTTAGCGGTAGTGTGGTCGCTAAACAAATGGCGACAGTATCTACTTGGGACCCACTTCACCGTGTACACCGACCACAAAGCCCTAGTCTTCCTCAAACGTTGTCAGCTACTCAACGGTCGGCTGACAAGATGGATACTTTTCCTCCAGCAGTTTAATTTCGACATTCAGTACTGCCGGGGAAAGGACAACGAAATAGCGGATGCCTTATCACGCTACCCTGAAGGAAGTCTCACTACGTCGCTTCGTCCAAACAGGCAATTCGTTCTGGCCCGATTGACACCGGAGGAAAAACTTTTTCGTCAACTTATGCGAGAATTACCCTCGAAACAGCACGCAGATAAAGATTTGCACAACATTTACCTGAAAACTGATGTTGGAATTCATGGCTTTGGAACCGGAGAATACACGAAGGTCGACGATGTGCTCTTCGTCAAAAATCATCGGAAAGCGGATTGGAAGATAGCCGTTCCTCGAAATATGGTGGGTGTTGTTTTACGCTTCTACCATGACCAATCCAGACATTACGGGTTACAAAAAAACAGTGCAAGCAATGAACAAGGTAGTCTACTGGAGAGGCATGCGGGCGGACGCGAAGGATTACATTCGAGCCTGTTTCACCTGCCAACGTTCAAAACCCCCGACTTCACGTCTTCACGGTACTCGACGCAGCATTCTTCCTAGTGGACCAAATGAACTGTTATCCGTGGATTTGTTTGGTCCGCTTCCCTCTGGACCAGCGGGCGTCCGTTATGTTTTCGTTATGATTGATGTGTTCACCAAATACGTAACTTTGGACGCAGTGAAAAAGCCTACAGCCTGTGTGCTTTGGGGGAAATTAGAAAAACGAATTAAGGAGCTCGGAAAACCATCAACGGTGTTGTGTGATCAAGGGACCCAATTCACCGCCAAATATTGGGTAAGGATGTTGAGGACTCAAAACATCAAGCTTATATTTACTTCAGTGCGCCACCCACAAGCCAACCCAGTGGAGCGAACCATGAGAGAGTTGTCTAGGCTGTGTCGAGCATACTGCCGAAATAATCATCGGTCGTGGGCGAAAAATCTGCAAATCTTCAGCCGTTGGATTAATTGTGCCTACCACGAGTCTACGGGGGCAACCCCGTATGAGCTACAATTCGGCAAATCGGCAAAGGATGCGCTGCAGGACTTGTTCAGTTTTCCATCTTCAGATACATCGGCCGTCGATTATGATCAGGTTCGCATCATGCTGCAGAAGAAGGCGGACAAGCGAAATAAGGGGACGAAGAAGCAAACAGTACGATTCCATGCTGGAGATCTGGTGTTGTTAAAGGCTAATCCTATGTCATCTGAAGCCTAGGCCATAATCAGGAAGTTCCTGGACGTGTACGAAGGTCCCTATGAGGTGAAGGAAGCGATACAAGATGACGTATTTTTGTTGCAACACACGGATTCAGGGAAGATAAGGGGAATGTTCCACATCAACCTTCTCAAACCTTTTGTTCAGCCGTGGCAGCCGCAAACTTTGGACAACAATGCGTTTGCTGGATGGGGGAGTTGTAACCCCATGGATTGAACCCTGTTGGACCCGAAACGCCGTGGAAGGGAAAACCCGAGTTTGGACGAGCAGTTTGGCAGCGAAGCTTCGGAGAAGAGTGTCGACTCTAGAGGAGTTTTAGATTATACCTACAAAACCCTGAATATTGTAATCCATTTTTCTAAAAACTATATTATTTGCATACCTAAAGAGCTGAATTATAAAGCTTGATCCACTTAGTATTTGGCCGCACAAAACAAGACATTTCTTTGTCAAAAAAATACATAGAAATACGGTTTTGGTTTTATAACACAGGAAATTTATTAAACTTTGAAGAAAAAAATATTGAAAAATTATTCATCGGCATTTCGGATGAATTCTCGGACTTTTCGCTGTATACCGCTCATCATTTTTTGCACAGTAGAACTTTCAACTTGATCTGCCATCTTTTTCCACCACTTCTGCAAATCAGATGTTTTTTTATTGTTTTACCACATTTTTTAAGCTTGCCTTTGATAATTGCCCAAAATTTTTCGATGGGACGAAAATCTGGGCAATTCGGAGGGTTGATATTTTTCTCAATAATATCAATGTTATTCCTTGTATACCATTCCATGACATCCCGGCTGTAATGGCAGCTGGCTAAGTCAGGCCAGAACTTCACCAGACCGTCATGTGATTGAATGAATGGCAAAACTCGCTTCTAAAGACACTCCTGCTTGTAAACCTGCCCATTCATGGTCGCTCCAGTGATAAAAACATCCGTTTTCCTTCCACAACTGCAGATGCCTTGCCATATCATCATCTTGCGAGTAAACTTATCAGCATAGACGAATTTAAATCTTCCTGGGGCATCACCCTTGCGTTTGGCGTGGTAAAATTTGTGTGCTGGGAGTTGTCCAAAGTCCATTTTGACGTATCAATCAAAAAACCATCTGATTTGCAGAAGTGGTGAAAAAAGATGGCAGATCAAGTTGAAAGTTCTACTGTGCAAAAAATGATGAGCGGTATTAAGCGAAAAGTCCGAGAATTCATCCGAAATGCCGATGAATAATTTTTCAATATTTTTTTCTTCAAAGTTTAATAAATTTCCTGCGTTATAAAACCAAAACCGTATTTCTATGTATTTTTTTGACAAAGAAATGTCTTGTTTTGTGCGGCCAAATACTAAGTGGATCAAGCTTTAAAGACCAAGTGAATTAAACCATAAAAACCTAATATTACTAGTGAATAATCATCACAGTATAGAGAGATTTATTTCCGAAAATTATGTAACTGTTGTGAGACTATCACCATTTAATACTATTCTCTATTTCAGATGTACAAGCGGGCAACCCTGCAGTCGGAACGCGAAACATCCTTCTTATTTTTTTGAAGGGTCAAGATCGCCATATCATTCGGTGGCGGGTAGACCACGTTGTCCGCGTCGTTTTTCTTTGAGCCTTGTGTCGTAATGTCGCGGGTGTGGATGCGTTTTTTTTAGAAAAATTGTTTTTTTTGGATTGCCAATCATGGTTTTTACTCGTTTTACGCGATCTTGTTTTATTTTATTTTTTTTTTTAGATAAATTGAGATGTTCTTTGTTGTTGTGTAACGCGATTTTTTGTTTATTTTTTTTATTTTGTTATTTTTTTTCGAGTCACCATTTTTTTTTTCCTTGCGTTTTAATCGGTTCTGCTTGTGCCTCACACTTAGCCGAAACATACTTATTTATACAATAAATAGAAACAATATCTTTTCATTTTATTTTTTTCAACTTGTTTTACGTATTTTTTTTTTAATAAATTGAGATGTTTTTTTTTTTCGTTGTTTTCGCGTTTTTTATTTAAATTGAGTTTTTTTTTCTCGGATCACCATTTTTTTCACGAGTTTCAAACATTTATTTATTTAATGTTCCGATGACCCTGGAGGGATCGGTTCTGCTTGGGCCTCTTACTGAGCAGAAACATAATTATTTAAACAATAAATAGAAAAAAAAAATCTCTTTTGATTGCCGGCTTTCAAAAGATTAAATTTTAACCAACAACTAAACAACCAATGCCGTGGGTCTATCGTCAGCTTTTCAGGCGAATCCTTGACCTACATAATACATCTCCCAACCACCCATTCCGTAGTACTTATGGGAGTGTCACTGAGTCGGAGGCCTCTTATATAAGTGCTACATCAACATTTCCTTCCCCTATCCCAAGTTACGGTAAAGATGGGCGTGGCCGGGAATAATGACATGTGTGCTTTTGGTATTCTTGAATAAGATTGGAGCGAAGTTAACTCCCCAGCTTTGCTCCGATAAGCAATCCGAGCAAGATTAGCAAAAGGTACATGAATGTTGTTAGTATCCAATCTACGAAGTATACCGTAACTACGCTAACGCTAACGCTAACGCTATGCGTTATCATAGTGTTCTTTTCAGGGCGCTGTTTGGCGTTTTGGCAGAGGGAATCTTTTTTTACTTCCAGCGAAAACTACATACCTACTCTGTACAACTCTCTAAATTTAGTTTTTCATCGAATTTTCTTGAAATTTTTGCAGACATCAGGATTATTATTCATCAATTCATCACTCTGTAACGATTACAAACCAAAACATAATATAGAGCCAAAAAAATTGTTGTACTACTACTTTAAATAAACTATTGTACTTTGAATGAACCAGTTTCAAAAATAAAAAATCAATAGCATTCTGCATTTGTTTAATTCTAAATGTTGAAAATCCGTTCGCTTCCTAAACCAAAACCGTGCAACACACCCATCCAAATCTATAAGAACCACACATTAAACTAATCAACCATCTCCAATCTATTCACAGAGAGCAGAAAATCCACTTGAATTAAAAAATGATTATTCAATATCACGCCCCAGCAACATAAAAAGCTGCTAACAAGCGCGGGAATATGCATGTATAATCGAATGTGAAAATTAAAAGGATGATCCTGATCCGAAGCGAATTATTACGAGAATAAAAAAAAAGGAAAGTGATATGAAATTTGTTCCCCCAACGGAGATTAAACCCGCGCCGAGGAGGTGCCGCCACCGAGCAGCAGCTGATGATGATGATGATGATGATGTGGCACACTATCAAAGACCTCCCCCAACTACGCTATTGCTTCCTGTCCATGCTGTTGTTGTCCCCGCCACGCACGGCACCGGTTGCCAGTCCATTGAAATTAACAGGTTAATTAAAGGAGAAATTGTCTACCACCCGATACAAACGAGAAGCTGTGCAAAATAGTTATAATGACAAGTGCTAGTAGGTACATGTGGAACGAAAGCTACATCACTACATCAGAGGTGAAAATCGATTTTCAGCTTAAATTGATAAGCTAGGGTACTGCAAATTTCCCGACTTGACATGATCCTGTCCGCTCCAGAGAGAACGTCCTAACTATAGATCACTGCGTTTTGAATGATGCGTAAACTAATGAATAATGCAGTTTATCTCTCAATCCCTTTTAGCCTATGTAATGCTTTCACCTTAATGATATAATTCCTTAAGAGTACAGGCACTGTCGTGATCTCAACTTGAATTCTAGTCAATCTATTGTGCGTTTAGCACTAAATTGATTTCCGAAAAAACTTTATTGACTTCCGCTGCCTTTCCTAAGCGTTAAACATAACGTCGGAAGTAGTGCGCTGTATAGAAAACCAGATTTACTGTACAGCGCACTACTTCCGACGTTATGTTTAACGCATAGGAAAGACAGCGGAAGTCAATGAAGTTTTTTTCAGAAATCAATTTAGTGCTAAACGCACAATAATCTAAACTAAGCTAGAATCATTCATCCAGATATGTAAAGACACAGAGAGATAATGTTGTCTGCGACTCATATTCGAATGCGCACCTAGAGACAAGCAGACTTTACAATTTTCATCGATCAGATCAATCTTTAGAGGTTTTCATTTGACACATTGTGACACAACATAGAGTTCCGTGAAACATGTTCATCCGGTGATGGAGTAAACTGCGTAACGGAACCGCTGACGGAGATAGGTAGGTATATAAGTGACAAAATAAAAACCTAGTTTGACAGATAGATATCCGACATATTTCCCAACGAAAATAAAGGAAACAACAGCGACATTCGTCCTCTATAGTTTTTACTCTATTCTTCACTCTATCCACCTATCCGCGAGCGGTAATGGAGGCGGCGGGCAAATCCAACCGGTTCGGATTTTGACGTATCTTGGGGGAAAGTCAAAACAGTTTCATTCTTCTCCTCACCCCTTCACCCACCGTTTGGTGGCGCCAACCGTTTGCGATCCCCAAGAAACGTCAAAATTCGAATCGGTTGGATTTGCCCGCCGCCGCCATTACCGCTCGCGGATAACTGGATTCTTCAAACCTGTGTTACGTCTGCTTGTCTGTAGTGCATCGATACGTCGCACTATTCACATTTTAACAAAAGCACATACAAGTTTAATTTAGTTTAAAAAAATATATTTCGGTAAAAACTGCAATACGACATTGTAGTTGTGTACATGTTACCGTAACTTATTAAGTACAAATCGTAGAACGAAATAAAAATGAAGATTTTTGCAAATGTTAGCCAACTACGGAGGAAAATCGTGAAATCGAATCAAATTATTTGCCAAGTCAACCAACATCAATTGCATGTCAAACAAAGTTTACGCATACAAACGTACTGGTCCAAAGACCGCGAGGTACTAAAGCAAAGTCTAGCAATTAGATCAATCAGTGAACAGTTAATTATTTATAAGCATAAATCAAACTTAAGCTAGGTTCTAGAAGTAAATTAGATCTAAACCAAAAATAAATGTGCCAAACAATGTGAAATAACCATCATAATTGAAAAGCTACACTTAAAGAACACGAATGACTGGCAAAGTTTTGAGAAGGCTGAAAAGTAATCGGTTTGCTTCTGCATTCATCCGTCTATTCCCTGTTGGAAATTACCTTATGCCAATGAATCCAATTTAAAAAGAAAATCACACACGCAAAAGTAAAATTATAGTAAAATAGTTTAGCATAAAATCAGCTTTGTAAATACTTTCAGCTACCTTCTACTACACCTAACCTCTTGAAGTGGGATAACCAGAAAATACTATAAAGCCCATGAAGCAAATGAGCAAAGCTTGCCAGATAACTACGTGTTAAACCATCTGAAGTGAATAATGAAAACATGAAAACCATCACGAAACAATGAACATAAGTAGTAATAAAAGTGATGTTACTTTAAAATGAAATAGATACACAGATCTGAAATTTTACTGCTTGAAATGATGACATCCCTTTTTCACTGTGTACGTTGCTAGGATATTTTAAAGGAAGGTTGAAGGAAACCAAGTCGGGATTATTTCAATTCTACATATTTAGGCCGGACTCGTTTATCCGGAGTCACGATCCGAAGTTTTCCAAATATATATCTGGCGAACGGAATGTTGCTGCTACAACCATAGCCGTAGCGTGCGGTTGGTCAGGTTGGCCCCCGCCAAGGGCGCCAGCCTTAGAAGGGCGCCGAAAACGCCTAAGGCTAGAAAAAATCAGCATGATGCTATTGTTTTCTTGAATGTCATCAAGTTTTTACTATTTTCAGTATTTGAGATTTATAATATATTAGCTGGGAATTTAGTTTATTTTGAGAAACAATTTTAGTTTTTTTTAATGAACAACGATTTCAAAGTTCTGGTGAAAGTATCTTTCTAAAAATTCCTAAACATTCTCACTGGGAAATGTCTCGAAGTTACTTCCGAGGATTTTAACCGACTTCATTGAAATATTTCTTTTATTTCTTTAAACTTTCAGGAAGATATCTAGGAATTTATTCAGAAAGGATTCCTCCTGATATTTTTCTACGGATTTAATTAGATAATCATCAAGGAATTGCGGCAGATATTCTTTCAAAAAAAAAACTTTCAGTGATACATTTGTAAATTTTCTACAATGATTTATCTTCCTAAATTCCCCTACAGCTTCCTTCAAAAATTCCTTAATCTTCTATTTCTTAATATCTCTTTTTTCCTGCGCTTCTTCTGGAAAACCTTCAATGAATTTCTTTAGAAATTTTCAAGAGTTTACTTCAGAAATTCTTATGGAGATTCCTGCAAAAAAATCTTTAATGATTACCCAGTCAACCAGTGATTGTATAAGATGTTGCATAAGATGTTAAAGTGGAGGCGATATGCGTACATTTTACATACGCCTAAATGGAGGCATGCACGCATATGTCCTCCACTTTATCATCTTATGCAACTTCTTATACGACTACTGGTTGTCTGGGTACTTTGAAACTTTTCAATAGACTTCCTCAGTAATTCCTCCATGGATTCCTATAGAAAACCCTTCAAAGATTCCATTAGAAATCCCTCCAGGAATTCCTTCAGAAATGCCTCTGAGAATTTCTTCAAAAATTCTTCCAGATATTGTTTTAGAAAATCATCTATAAATTTCTTTAAATTAAGTCATTTGAACAAAGCTCTTCAGAAAGTCTTCTTCAGATTTCTCATGAAAGAAGAAAGCTCTAATATCGCTTAGAAAACCTTCCATTGATTCATTCCAAAATTGTTCCATGTTCAGTAGAGATTGCTCCATAAATTACTGCTAGAAAACCATTCATAAATTTCCTCATAAGTTCCTTTAGTAAATCATACATTTGGAATTCTTTTAGACATTTCTCTAGATAATCCATTCGAAAATCTGTCATTGATTTTATACAAAACTAGCTGTACCTGGCAGACCAAGTCCCCGGTGACAAAACCTATGGAAGATCGATTTTCAAAATACTCAATTTTTTTGCCTCAAAAACCTTCCTTGGGTGAAAACTAACAGAACAAAACTAAGACGATCAAAATCGGACCTTCCGTTCGCAAGTTATGCGCGGTCCCACGTATGCCACTGCATTTTTATATATATAGAGATTCCTTCAGAAATTCTTCCAGTGGTTCTCCACAAATTCTTACAGGCATTCCTTCAGTCATCTCTTTACGAACTACTTTAGGAATTCCTGCAAGAATTACTACATGAATTCCATTGGAAATTCTTGCTGAAATATCTGCCGGATTTTCATATGGAGTGGATTTTCCAGCAGAATTCCTTCCGACATTCATGCATCATTTAATTCAGTTATTCCATCAGGAAGAGATTCCAATAAAAATTCAAAAAGAAATTTCTCAAGTAAGTCGTCTTGGTCCATGGTTTGTCTAATGGTTACTGAAAATTTTATAACGTATCTTCTGGGAAATATTTCGATTAAACTTTGGTAAATCTAATTGATTTAATCGCCGAAAATTGGTAAAATAGATCGTTAGAAGTTTCCTAAAATTATTTTCCAAAACAAAATTCAGTCGAAGGAAAATTCCAGAAAATACAAAATAAGCCTTGAAGAAATTTATGCATCATTTTTTAAGGATGTGCCATTTCTTATTATTGTACTGGTCTGATTCTTGAAATGCAAATGGTGAGATTATTGAAATGCAAAATGTGTACGTACTTTTACTCGTATAAGAGAAATAAGTTTCGAAAAATTTTTAAGCGACTTCCATAGAAACTCCTAAAGAAAAACACGCATCAAAAATACTAAAAGAATATCGAAAAAAAATCAGGGGGAATTTGTTTTTTTAACAACAAAATCCAACATTTTTAAAGCTTTGCAAAAATAAATAATAACTACATTTTTTTTGCAAATTAACAATGTGAGGCGCCAATATGGATGCCTGCCAAGGACGCCATGGGACCACGCTACGGCTCTGGCTACAACTCAGTCAATTTCATACCAATTGACTTTAATTTTTGCTCATGGCTAAATACGGTGCGTATCTGATACTGTTTCAAAAATCAAGTCAATCGGTTTAAAAGAATCCTTTCAGGATTTTCCAAAGCAACCCTTGCCAAAATCCGTGAAGAGAACTCCGGAGCAATCCGTATAGCAATCTCTGAAGCAATATCTGAAAGAACCCCGGGAATAAACCTGGGAAGATTCTCGAAAGAAATACCTTAAGAAATCCTGGAAAAATTCTTGAAGGTATCTCGAAAAAAAAACCTCAGCTCATCCAATCTCATCTCAATTCTTCACCCTACTCTCTAGCTTCTATCTTACTGTCTTCTTTGCCCTCTTTTCCAACCCTCTATCCTACGCTCTATCATAATCTTCAACTCTACCATCTGCCCTACTCACTACTCTATCCTCTACCATAACCACTGCCCTATCCTTTACCGTACCCTCTAGTCTATATTTTGCTTAATTGTACCGTCTACCCTACTCTCTACTCTAACCTTTTTCCTACCCACAACCCTCTTCTCTGTCCTACCCTCTTCCCTACCGTCTACCCAATCCTCTACCCTAACCTTATACTCCACTCCCTCTACTCTATCCTTCACCCAAACCCGACCATCTGCTCCACCGTCCAGACAACCAGTGATCGTATAAGATGTTGCATAAGATGATAAAGTGGAGGCCATATGCGTGCATGCCTCCATTTAGGCATACGTAAAATGTACGCATATCGCCTCCACTTTAACATCTTATTCTACATCTAATACGATCACTGGTTGACTGGGCGTTTACCCTACCCGCTACCCTACGATCTACCATGACCCTCTACCCTTTTTCTCATAAAGCCCGATCGATAGATACCCATATTGCATGGTATCATTGCTCAAACTACCATACTGTGGCCGCCATATTGGATATGGTTTGCCATCTTGGATTTCAAAATGGTGTCGGATATTCATTTTTGAGTGCTACTCGTGAAGCTTGATCGATAAATACCCTTATTGCATGGTATCATAGCTCAATCTCTCATTCCGTAGCCGCCGTCTTGCAAATGGTCCGCCATCTTGGGTTTCAAAATTGGGTCAAATATTGATTTTTGACTTCTACTCATGAAGCCCGATCGATAGATACCCATATTGCATGGTATCATAGCTCAAACTACCATTCCGTGGCCGCCATCTTGGATATGGTCCGCCATCTTGGATATGGAATTCCAATGCACCTACTACCCCCTCCACATCCTAAGGAATGTGTATGTCAAATTAATAGAAGTACAAGTATAGAACGCTAGAGGCGCTATTTCCCCATACTACGGATGTGACGAAGATGTTTGAACCAAAGTAGTCCTTATTTCCAAAAGCATCATTGATCGGTACCTAAAGTGTCAAACCTATTGTTTTCATTTTCATGTTCTGCAGGGAACAGAATATGAAAAAAATTGTGTTTACTTGCTGCGCTTGGGAGGAGAAAGACCATTTTTTAACGAACTGGCCATTCTCTAGGATCCGTTTCAAAATGAATAGTGCATAGTTTGTTCTTCCGCTCACAAGACTGAAGGAATGACCTTTATCTAATGGCATGACACTGCGAGCATTTGACGTGGTATGGTGGTATGGAATCAGCGCAGTCCTCTGAGTGATTTACTGACAATTCTTCGTTTTGGAACGCACACACACATTCAGATCTACAGATTTTAACAACCGCTGGGGCTGAGAGTTTGTTATCGAGGTAAACGATTCCATTCTCAGTGTTTCAATTATTTTCAAATGAATCACAGTCACAAATATTTGAACAGACACAGAAAATACGCGAGCGACAGAAACAATGAAAATATATGTTTTGGTTACCAGCCAGGTTACCAGTGAGGTACTACAGTTGTTGCTGAGATGAAAATCAAGAAAATTTGACACTTTGGGTACCGTATCCAAGACACACACCTACAAGATGTTAGTCACAGGATTTGCAGCGACACTGAAAGTCTAATATATGTCTATTGTCAAATTTGATTGAAATTTCTTGACGCATCCAGAGTCATACGTACATACATATAAACATACAAATAGACGAACATACAAACTCATAAACATATAAACATACAATCATACACATGTACATCGAATTTTGTTTGTATTGATTAACAACTCTGTCGAAGAAATGAACTAAAAAACATTAACCATTGTCAAGATTCCAGGGAAATATTTTTTTTTCATTGGAAATGAAGCTCATTGATCGTGATAATAGGTATTCTTTGCAGCATAGTTTACGCCCCCTAGTGAACCAGTCACAAACTATATTGTTAACTACAGTGATAGACATTCGTTTAGCCGAGGCTAAAAAAATTTCAAAAATGTGTCAGGAAACTCATACAAAAGATTCTATGATAAAACTTTTTTATCGTAGTGATAGTATATCTAGTACTGTTTTATAAAAATGTGATACATCACACTTACATATACACTGAAACACAAACGAGGGTAAAAACCCTTCAAATCTCATTTTTTGCCTAGACATTCGTTTAGCCGAATTGTACAATTTTTAGAATTCCATAATAAAAAACTATCAAATTTCGAAAAATATCCAACAAAGTCATTTTGTATGGTGATCTGCATTATAGATCGACTTGTAAATCATGAATTAGATCGTTTTTGGAAGTGTTGCCATATTAATTTTGCATGCATCCCATATAAATATGTCATAATATCAAAGTCCAAATATTTGGACTTTGATAATATTGTAAATGTTTCCAAATTGAGATTTGATCTAGTTATTTTTATCGGAAGTGTTTCAAAAGAGTCTAGTGAAAGTTTCATGACCAAAGCAGGTTGAAAATTTACGAAAAACAATGTTTTTAACAGAAAAAAATAACAAAAACCCATAAAAAAATCACGTATTTAAGTATTGTTTTGATGAAATATGATGGTTTCACTTGCATAAATCACAGCGTTTACTACTATTACGTCTTCTAATAGTTCCCAATATCTTCCAGACTGTATTCTGGCTGAAATAACATACATTGGACAGCTCATATTTCGAGAAATGGCACTGAAAGTATTCAAATTTCTAGCATGAACTACTTGCTTCATAATTTAGACATTCTTTTCAAATAAATCATGTCAAAAATGAATGTGGTTCACAACTAAGACTCATTTATAATATATTTCTTCAGATTGAATGAAATAAGCGAATTGTTTGATTATATCTTGCATTTTTGTATGAGCCTCTGCTTTTGAATAAACAGGGTACAAAAAATCTGAAACTTCTTGCAGTTCTTTCACTTTGCAGTCTTCTAACTCATTTAGTAATGAGTATCAAACAGGTATACTCCACAGGCATTAGGACACGTCTTCATTTCAATGCAGAACTATTTATTTTAGCTTTTATCAATCCCATTTTAAAGTTTAACCTACCAAAAACCAATATACTTAACTTTTTCATGACATGCAATAATTGGAACATTTCTAGCAATAATTATGTGCCATATTTTCAAAACTGCTAATCTAGCTTACGTTTGAGTGTTTACAGAAATCATTTTTCTCAAATAAATTTGTTTATCGTCGCTTCTCCATATCGGGACATTTTTTTTATAATATCTCTCTGAATTTCACAAATAAATAAACTTTTAAGGTCAATTATCATGCTAACACGTCATAAACTAAATTCCTTGGAGTATATCCTCGAAATATACTCACGAAATTGCAAAAAATCTATTGAAACCCAATTTTTTATTTACCTCGGCTAAACGAATGTCTAGGCAAAAAATGACATTTGAAGGGTTTTTACCCTCGGTTTTGTTTCAGTGTATATGTAAGTTTATTGTATCACATTTTTTATGAAGCAGTACCAGATATACTATCACTACGATAAAATATTTTGTATGAGTTTCCTGACTCTTTTTTTGGTCTCGGCTAAACGAATGTCTATCACTGTATGCGCAAGGTATGGGTGTGGAGAACATCATCTTTGAAGAAAGTATTCTAAAATTTTGCATAATTCTGGAAATATTCACATCAAAAAGACTGTCCCTATTTATAGGACGCTGGTCGTTCGGGGTATCTGTCCTATAAATAGGACATATGTGTTAATGGTACAATAACGGCACCGGCCACGTCCTTGCAGAATCGTACATGTTCGTCTGTTCCAACACTTTTCCTACAAGACCGATAAGTGCAAACCTAATAGATCACGCAGTCTGTAGAATTGATGATCTGCCTCGTACTAGGAACGATACAATCTCTTCGGATCGTAGTGATCACTCCATGATACTTACGTCTTTCCAATTATTTGAAGATATGGTTTTCGGCTTATGCAGTCGGAAGACCAGCTAAAACGTTATTTTTTAATTCTGATCCGACGTTTCGGGCCTTTATTGGTCCTTTTTCTGAGGATTAGAATGGGCTAACATTTTTTTTTGTCATCGGGGTCTTCGGGGTCTTAAAACGTTAGCCCATTCTAATCCTCAGAAAAAGGACCAATAAAGGCCCGAAACGTCGGATCAGAATTAAAAAATAACGTTTTAGCTGGTCTTCCGACTGCATAAGCCGAAAACCATTTCAACATAAGTTTTCACAGTCGATACCCCCCAAACTACTATTTGAAGATAGACAAAAAGTAACTCTCGTCAAAAGAATTGTAGATAATCAGAAAATCTCCAATGATTTTAAAACCTATTTGGATTCTCTTGGTGAATTTCAGGATCCAAATGTATGCCTAGCTAACATCATATCTACTTATAAAACTTTACATGAAAAATACTCAAAAGTTATAACTAAAAATGTCAATGTGAAAGGAAGTTTCTGTCCATGGATGAACCTTCATCTGTGGTATTTAATTAAAATAAACAATAATTACATTAAGCGACTCAAAAGAAACCCCAATGATCAACACCTCCAAGGCTTGCTCAAACATATCTCTAATAAGGTAACTGCAGCGAAAAAAAGTTGTAAAGTGTTGTATTACAAAAACCTTCTAAATAACACTCCGCACTCCAAACTATGGACACATATTAATAAAATATTTGGGAAAAGTTCTCAATCAAGTGAGATTACTCTCAATGAAAATGGTATAAAAATTGATAATAGCCAACATGTTTGTGAGATTTTTAACAAATATTTTTCCAACATAGGTCAAGAGCTCGCTAACGGTATTGTAGTGGATACCTCGTCTAAGCCGTTGTCGTATTTGAAGAGAGTTTCCGGTTCAATTTTTTTAACTCCAGCATCTCCTAATGAAGTAACTTTGCTCATTAATGATTTAGCTTCAAAAAAATGTGGAGGTCCCGATGGTATCACAGCCGATGATCTTAAGCAAAATTCTGTTAGTTTTTCCCGAATCTTGGCACAGATCTTCAATAGGATTATAGAAACAGGAGTTTATCCCGATTGCCTGAAAGTAGCTAGAGTGATACCAATTTTTAAATCTGGCGACAGGGATGGCATTCACCATTTGCAAAGAGTTACATTCACTTGCTACTATCTCAGTTCATAAGCATGCTATCAAAAAACAATGTATGGATGACTTTTACCTTGTAGTTTTATCTGAAAGTTTGCCGAATATCATAAGGGTCGCACACCCATGCTTAACTCGTGAGCGAGCTGTGAAAGCAACTCTCCACGCCGTGAATGTAATTTACATTCACAGTAGGAAGTATTACCGGAGGAATGGATGGAAGGTATCGTGTGTTCTATCTACAAAAAGGGCGACAAGTTCGATTGTGGGAACTATCGCGCGATCACACTACTGTGCGCTTTGATCGACATCGGTTCAGTACTTTTTCTAGTAAATATTGTTCGTGCAGTTGAAAATGAATTTTTGACACGCGAAAATCGATGTTTCTCCTAAACCGTGTGTCGGACGTATGTCGGGCACAGTGCGCTGGATAGAGGGCCAGGTCCGCTGTCCAGCGCACTACGTCCGACGTTAGGTTTCACGTATGGATTTGGAGGAAATTCGATTGTCGGGTGTGGGGAAACTTCGGGTTTCAACCGCGACGACAATATCCAAAGCTCAAATCGCTTCAAGGTAAATTTTAGGACCTTTTGACCATTTTTAGTTCCGCGTGCACTATTTTGACTGTAGAACTGGTAACACTGTCCCTATTTTTATAAAACTTTGACAGTGTAAAATGGTTGTGTAAAACTGTTTACAGTGAAATTATTATTATTAGCTTTATTAAGGAGATTTTCAGCCCGCGGCTGATTCATCTCCAAAAAATAAAGGAAAAGATCTGAAGATGCCTTAAGGGTATCAGCAGATTACAGAGTTTTAGCACAGTAGTTGCCATAAACCTACTTATTTCTAATTAAACCTATCAGGCCAAACATGTCTAAAGGTCCAATCTGCATAAGAGAGGCTCTCTTTGGTTTCTCTCTCTTTCGTTAATTTCTCAGCTGTTTATTTGTATTTTGATTGCCTCCTTGCATTGAACGATGGTCAAAACCATTGTCTTTTGATTTGTACTGCAAAAATATTTGAAAATTGTACCATAACATTGCAATAATTGAAAGAGAAAGCGAGAAAGTAAACAAAGAGAGCCTCTCAAATGCAGATAGGACCTATTGAAATGTTTGGCCTGCTATCTTCTTATATGGGCCAGAAGGGCTACAAAAGTATACTGTCAATGTGTTTTAACTGTCCGAACTAAAAACTTGCTTGATTTTTGTTTGAGGCGAAAAAAAAGTTCCAAGGATTTCGTGAGGGGAAGAGTGCTTGAAAGAGGTATTGCCTGGCCACCTCTCACGCAGAAAAATCTATGTTAAAATCAAAAATATTTAAGGCAAATTCAAATAAATTGTCAATTTGTTCTGGCCACAAAAATAAAACTGTTTGGAACAAATCGAACGTCACATTTGAAGCTAATAAAATCCATGTTTGAAACAAAAATGCATCTTCTGACAGATTATGTTAGAAATAAATGTAAATATTTTTGTTTTTTTGTGGCAGGTCGGCCCTACGGATATATTTGTTTTCCCATTGAACTTATAAAGTCATTTCCTTCGCTGGAAAAATCCACCTCCCGTGTTGTATTTTCAATGCCAACATCATGTATACATCTATTAGATAACATACGCTCCCGAAAACAACGAAATTTCGTGAAGCCTTTCGGTGAATCTTGCCTTTTTTGCAGGAGGAAATTTTGTTTGATGTTGCAGCTGGAACTTGTGAGTTTTGTTTATGTTCTCGACGGCGGAACGGGGGGCTCCTCAATGGGTACTGTCGCAATAAATGTGTAATTGAGTTAGTTTTAAAAATTAAAATTTTAGTTTTAAACATTTTATCAATTTACCGAATAAACATGAATATTTTTGTTTCAAACGAACGAAATTTGTCTCCGTGGCAATACGAAAAGTTGAACATTGGCTACTTTTTCAATTGAAATAGCATTTGTACAGTAATGTGTACAGCATAATTTTAGTTCAGCTATAATTACTCTTATAAAGCAACAATTCAGCATGCATGCTTGTTTGCGGCTGGCGATTGTTAGTTGGGTTTGTTCGGATTATGGGATAAATCATGGCTAAAACTGTTTAGACAACCAAGTGATTAAAGAACCAATATTTTAAACGAATCACATAAAATAAAACATAATATATTCTATAGAATTATGTAGTTTAACATTGAGTGCCAAGAGACGGAATCAACGTAAAAATGAGGCATTTATTTATTATTATTAGCCTGTAACAAGATATCTTGTACTTTGATTATTATATTTTTTATCTTCCGCAACAGTTCGATTGTACGAGACGCTTGGATTGATGCATTTGACATTTCAGTGCTGTCGTGTTTACTGAATATTTTTTCCACAGTCACCTAGATAACCAAACAGCATTCAGAAATCGATACTTTTCAAGTATTCCTAAACATCCTTATGCACTATTTATTGAACATAATATCAAGATTCCATGACAAAAGCATAAATAAAAAGAAATGTTTAACGGATCTTCGACTGAGCATGAGTTGATTACCTGAACAGATGCTGTGAATGCACCATGTCCAAGACCATACCGCACCATTGCCATAAAGAAAAAAAAGAACATCGTCTATGTTGAAGTGGGCTGCGAAACGGTGAGTCGATAAGGAGAGCGTCCAATATAGCTCTGGTCCTCACAAGTTCCTACCTCATGCTTCCACGGGTCAAGCGATGACAAAGACCGCCAGCTAAGAGTTGTGTGCTTAGCTGGTAGTGCAGCCTGGGCACTGTTGTCCTTCTGACTTCAGCTAGATTGAGGAGGTACGATCCGAGTGTCTGTTCACCAAGGAGGTGCGGCTCAAACAGCGTCTGTTCTGGCATCCAGCGGCTGAGTAAGAAACGCTGCACCACGCCCAGCTAGATCCAAGGTGGTAGCCCCATCAGCGTGGTCGTCCCAGTGTTGGTTGTGACATTAAACAGAACTGGCACGATGGCCCTCCGGCGAGACAGGAGTGTTGGCGTAGGCCCAATAAGCCACCCGTAAAAATCCCCATTGCGAATAACATAGGAGAAAATACGACTCGATACAATCGGCAAAGACCCACGCGACGAAATAAGGACTACGATTGGAAACTTGGAACATGGAATTGCAAGTCACTAGGTTTAGCAGGATGTGACAGGATAATCTACGACGAACTACATTCCCGCAACTTCGACATCGTGGCGTTGCAGGAACTTTGTTGGACTGGACAGAAAGTGTGGAAAAGCGGGCATCGAGCGGCTACCTTCTACCAAAGCTGTGGCACCACCAATGAACTGGGAACAGGTTCTATAGTGTTGGGCAAGATGCGACAACGTGTGATCGGGTGGCAGCCGATCAACGCAAGGATGTGCATGTTGAGAGTTAAGGGCCGTTTCTTCAACTACAGCATCATTAACGTCCACTGCCCACACGAAGGGAGACCCGATGACGAGAAAGAAGCGTTCTACGCGCAGTTAGAGCAAACATACGATGGTTGCTCGCCGCGTGACGTGAAAATCGTTGTCGGCGACATGAACGCGCAGGTAGGAAGGGAGGAAATGTACAGACCGGTAATCGGGCGAAACAGCCTGCACGCCGTATCGAATGATAACGGCCAGCGATGCGTAAACTTTGCAGCCTCCCGTGGTATGGTAGTCCGAAGCACCTTCTTCCCCCGCAAAGATATCCACAAAGCCACCTGGAGATCACCCGACCATCAAACAGAAAACCAAATCGACCACGTTCTAATCGACGGTAAATTCTTCTCAGATATAACCAACGTCCGCACATACCGCAGTGCGAATATAGATTCGGATCACTACTTAGTAGCTGTATGCATGCGCTCAAAACTTTCGACAGTTATCACCACGCGTCGAAGTCGAACGCCGCGGCTCAACATCGAGCAACTTCGTAACGTAGAAGTGGCTCAAGACTACGCGCAGCAGTTAGCAGTGGCCCTACCAACGGAAGAGCAGCTTGGCGCAGCTACACTTGAAGATGGCTGGAGGGACATCCGATCTGCCATAGGTAGTACCTCGGCTACAGCACTAGGCTTCGCGACTCCGAATCACAGAAACGACTGGTACGACGGCGAATGTGAACAGTTGAAAAACGAGAAGAATGCAGCATGGGCGAGAATGCTGCAACACCGTACGAGAGCGAATGAGGCACGTTATAAACAGGCGCGGAACAGGCAGAACTCAGTCTTCCGGATGAAGAAGCGCCAGCAGGAAGAACGAGATCGCGAAGCGATGGAAGAGCTGTACCGCGCTAAGGACACACGAAAGTTCTACGAGAAGCCGAACCGCTCGCGCAGAGGCTTTGTGCCACAAGCCGACATGTGCCGAGATAATCACGGGAATATTCTCACGAGCGAGCGTGAGGTGGTCGAGAGGTGGCGGCAGCATTACGATGAGCACCTCAATGGCGACGTTGCAAGTACCGAAGGTGGCGTGGTAACAGATCTAGGAGTATGTGCACAGGACGAAAGACTTCCGGCCCCTGACATCCAAGAGATTGAGAAGGAGGTTGGCCGGTTGAAAAACAACAAAGCCGCTGGAGCAGATCAACTACCAAGCGAGCTTCTAAAATACGGTGGAGAAGCACTGGTGAGAGCACTACACTGGGTCATTACCAAGATTTGGGAGGAGGAAGTATTACCGGAGGAATGGATGGAAGGTATCGTGTGTCCCATCTACAAAAAGGGCGACAAGTTGGATTGCGGGAACTGCCGCGCGATCACACTACTGAGCGCTGCCTACAAGATACTCTCTCAAATTTTATGCCGCCGTCTATCACCGATTGCAAGAGAGTTCGTGGGGCAATATCAGGCTGGATTTATGGGTGAACGCGCTACAACGGACCAGATGTTCGCCATCCGCCAGGTGTTGCAGAAATGCCGCGAATACAACGTGCCCACACATCACTTGTTCATCGATTTCAAATCGGCGTATGATACAATCGATCGAGAACAGCTATGGCAGATTATGCACGAATACGGATTCCCGGATAAACTGATACGGTTGATCAAGGCGACGATGGATCGAGTGATGTGCGTAGTTCGAGTATCAGGGACACTCTCGAGTCCCTTCGAATCTCGCAGAGGGTTACGGCAAGGTGATGGTCTTTCGTGCTTGCTGTTCAACATTGCTTTGGAGGGTGTAATAAGAAGAGCGGGGATAAACACGAGTGGGACGATTCTCACGAAATCCGTTCAGCTGCTTGGTTTCGCCGATGATATTGATATTATTGCTCGTAAATTTGAGACGATGGCGGAAACGTACATCCGACTAAAGAGTGAAGCCAGGCGAATCGGATTAGTCATTAATGTGTCGAAGACAAAGTACATGATGGCAAAGGGCTCCAGGGAGGAATCACCGCGCCCGCCACCCCGAATTCATATCGACGGTGATGAAATCGAGGCGGTTGAAGAATTCGTGTACTTGGGCTCACTGGTGACCGACGACAACGACACCAGCAGAGAAATTCAGAGGCGCATTGTGGCAGGAAATCGTGCCTACTTTGGACTCCGCAGAACTCTACGATCGAATAAAGTTCGCCGTAACACGAAGTTAACCATCTACAAAACGTTGATTAGACCGGTCGTCCTCTATGGGTACGAAACATGGACCCTACGTGCAGAGGACCAACGCGCCCTTGGAGTTTTCGAACGGAAGGTGTTGCGTACCATCTACGGCGGAGTGCAGATGGAAGACGGGACTTGGAGAAGGCGAATGAACCACGAGCTGCATCAGCTGCTGAGAGAACCAACCATCGTCCATACCGCGAAAATCGGGAGGCTACGGTGGGCGGGTCACGTCATCAGGATGTCGGATAGCAACCCGACTAAAATGGTTCTCGAGAGTCATCCGACCGGTACAAGAAGACGTGGTGCGCAGCGAGCTAGGTGGGTCGACCAAGTGGAGGACGATCTGCGGACCCTACGCAGAGTGCGGAACTGGAGGCAAACAGCCATGGACCGAGTGGAATGGAGGCGGCTACTATGTACAGCAGAGGCCACCCCGGCCTTAGCCTGACCGGTAAGGTAAGGCTATGTTGAAGTGGCAGAGGGAATAGGATTCCTCCAGCAAGGGTAGACACACAGGCTCATACCGAGCGCGTCTAAATGCACGAGCAGGCCCCATGGCGAGGTGAACTTTCACTTGACACCGTTTCTGTCAGTCCATGGGTGCTTTTTAGGTGGTATCATCGGACATGCAGGCTCCCTGCACGTCCGTAGTGCGCAGACTGCGGCGAAACCACGGAGCGGAGCGTATGCTCTTTGAATGTTCACGCCTTGTGGAACAAAGCTTGGAGCAAAGGTCGAGTATGCAGGAGATATGCGGTAGAGATAAATACCACTCCTGACAACATTGTTGAAAGGATGTGTGCCGGGGTGAACAAGTGGGATTCCGTTACTTCCGCGGTCTCCTGTCGAAACCCACGACATAACCCGAAGAACCTGGGTATTGAGTAAGTTTTATCTGATCAGCAGTTTTTCTCATTCTATAAATAAAAGTATTTTGCGATCTGGCATCCCTGCCCGAAAATTTTCCTGCTTAAAGAATTCCAATTGGAACTTCACATTGGGAAGTTTCTAGTTGGAATGATAAAAGCTCACCCACTTCCATCGAGCCCGGCAAAGCCAATCCCAACCCACTATGTTTCATTTTGTTTCTCGTGCATTCCACGATGTCAATCAGCCGGCTGCAATCGTGCTCAACACTAGCTCGAGGACTACTATCTTCAACTTCGATCCGTTTGTTCGCTTCGTCCGTGGCCAAAAGTATGGATAAACACCAGGTTGTTCCGGATGTTGTTCCGGTGGCTCCCGCCGAAGTCGCTAAGGTGAGTTACGCAAGCGGTGCCGTCGTCGACCAGGGGAACGTGCTGACTCCGACCCAGGTGAAGGATGTACCGAAGGTGGAATGGAACGCGGACAGTGCCGCCCTCTATACCCTGTGCATGACCGATCCGGACGCACCGAGCCGCAAGGAACCGACCTACCGCGAGTGGCACCACTGGCTGGTGGGAAACATCCCCGGAGCGGATGTGGCCAAGGGCGAAACCCTGTCGGAGTACGTCGGATCCGGACCGCCGCAGGGCACCGGCCTGCATCGGTACGTGTTTTTGGTGTACAAACAGAACGGCAAGCTGGCCTTCGACGAGCCCCGCCTGACCAACCGCAGCGGAGACAACCGTGGAGGATTCTCCATCCGGAAGTTTGCGGACAAGTACAACCTGGGCAATCCGGTGGCCGGAAACTTGTATCAAGCCGAATGGGACGATTATGTTCCGCTGCTGTACAAGCAGCTTGGCGCTTGAATCAATTAGTGCGCTGATTGGAAGAAATTGTGATGCAACAGAGAGAATACCAAGGAGAATACGCTGCATCTGATGATTGGAGATTGTGTTATCATTTGAATAAAAACGAAAATAAATTTCATGCCTGATAAAGTAGCAAAAACTGTTTGTTTTCTTATTTATTTTTGTTTGTTTTTGGTTATGAAATCTGAGCTTTTCAAATGCGTGTGCGAGTTCTGAAGCTTTTTATAGGGGATTCAAGGGTAGATGGAAATACTAATACAAAACGGTAATAAAACAGTACGTTTATTTCAAATTCGGAAGCGAAAGTGGAGGTGGGTCGGCCACACTACGCAGGGGCGGAAATGAAATCTGCAAACAAGCGTTAGACTGGTACCCAGCGTTCCCAGATCTACGGAAATTTCCGTAGATCTACGGAATTGAGCCCCTTCTACGGATCCGTAGAAAAAACCTACGGAAAACCCGGTTTTTCTACGGAAAGTTACGGAAAATCTACGGATTCTTCATCTCAATCTACGGAACAAAAATTTTGAAATTCTCCCCCCGCTCATCACTTTTCATCTATAGTATACGGAATTGTTGAGGACAACCCTATCGCGCCGTACCAACCGGTACTGCGCACGCCGCTGTGCTCGCACTCGGCAGCATAGCTGTCACTGTGTGATGCTGGAGATGCGCATCAATGAATGCTTTTAATGTGGTTGTCGTTGTATTGTTTTTGTATAGTTTGTATCAGTTTGTTTACGTCCCACATAGTTCGTTTTGTACCTTTTAGCGTGTCGCAATAAATTAGTTATTTTAGTTGTGATGTGCGCGTTTTAATCCCCAATGTAGGGACGATCCGAAAGTGATTATCGGGGGATTTCCGAGGTGCAAAAGTGGCGACGAGTATTCGCGAGTGAGGGTAGTTTTTCCGTCGACAAAAACTCACCCAACATTTCGTCACCCGCGCGGAAGAAGCGAAAGTGGAGTGCGATGGCCGACGGTGGTAGTGATCGCGACGGGCAAAATGGTGTTGACCCCGCGGGAGTGTATAATCAACGGCAATTAAATCAGCCGATTATCCCCGCGACGTCGACGACGACGACGGTCCACCCGCAGCAGCAGCAGCAGCAGATATTTGTGCCCGTTATGACGACACACCAGCAGCAGCAGCCGTTCATTCCAGTTTCTTCGGCTCAGCAGCAGCAGCAGTTCCCAACCTTCCCACCCCACCAAACGCAAGCGCCGCAGGTTAGTACCGATGTTTTCATGCAACTTGTGCATATGGTGCAGCAGTCGATTACCCAGAGCCAGATGCAGCATCAACAGATGATGGCTCAAATGATGAAGCAGCAGCAGCAGTCCGACGACGAACGAAGACAGTTCTATCGCAGCATCTCTTCGTCGATCAACGTTCAAGTACCACCGAACCCGGAACAGATCCTTGACTCCTTGGCCAGCAATATCAAGGAATTCCGGTATGAGGCCGAAAGCAACGCTACTTTCGCGGCCTGGTACTCTCGATACGACGACCTTTTCGAGAAGGATGCTGCAAGGTTGGACGACGAGGCGAAAGTTCGCCTGCTTATGCGAAAATTGGGTTTATCGGAGCATGAACGGTACGTGAGCTATATTCTCCCGAAACTTCCAAAGGAGTTTAGTTTCGCACAGACAGTTGTCAAGCTCAAGAGCCTGTTTGGAGCGAAAGAGTCGGTTATCAGCCGTCGATACCGGTGCCTGCAGATCGCGAAGAACCCCACTGAGGATCATGTGGCGTTCGCGTGCAGGGTGAACAAGGCTTGCGTGGAGTTTGAACTGGGGAAACTCACCGAGGAGCAGTTCAAGTGCTTAGTGTACGTGTGTGGCCTGAAATCGGAGAACGACGTCGAGATTCGCACTCGTCTCCTCACGAAAATCGAGGACAACAACGACGTCACGTTGGAGCAGCTCTCCGAAGAGTGCCAGCGCTTATTCAATCTGAAGCACGACAGCGCGATGATTGAATCTCAGGCCCCGTACAGCGAAGTACAAGCGGTGAGGAAGTTTGGTGGGAAGCGGTTCGGTAAGCATGACCGGGAGTCTCCAAGACGTTTTTCCAGTGACGCCGTCCAGAGACCAAGCTACGCGTGTTGGCTCTGCGGTGCATTACACTACGCCCGGGATTGCAGCTACAGGAAGCATAAGTGTTCCGACTGTGGCCAAGTTGGACACCGTGAAGGCTATTGTGAAAGTGCAAAGTACCGAAGACCCGGAAGCAAGAAGAAGAAGAAAGGAGTCTCGACCAAGGTGGTGGTTGTCGACGTGTGCAGCGTGCAGCAACGGCGCAGATTTGTCTCCGTTGGCCTATCCGGAACGGACATCCGGCTGCAACTCGACACCGCCTCGGACATCACCGTAATCAGCAGGGAAAGTTGGAAGAAGCTTGGCAGCCCTGCACTATCGGCCTCAACGGTGAAAGCGAAAACAGCGTCCGGCAACATCTTGTCACTCGATGGGGAATTCGAGTGCGACGTCACCATCGGCGAAAGCACACAGCGTGCGTTGATCCGTGTCACCGAGAACAAACTCCATCTACTCGGTGCGGATCTGGTGGACGTCTTTAATCTCTGGTCCGTGCCCATGGACAGTTTCTGTTGCCACGTGTCGGGTTCTCCTACGACGACCGCTGCACTCAAGTCTTCTTTCCCCAACGTTTTCAACGAGCAGCTCGGCTTGTGCAGCAAAACGAAAGTGAAGTTGGAGCTGAAAGAAAGTGTTCGACCCGTATTCTGCCCGAAGCGTCCGGTTGCGTACGCGATGTACGACGCCGTGGACCAAGAGCTCGACCGGCTGGAGAAGCTGAATATCATCACTCCGGTCGAATATTCGGAGTGGGCAGCTCCGATCGTCGTCGTCCGCAAAGCCAATGGCACCATCCGAATTTGCGGAGACTATTCCACGGGGTTGAATGCTGCTCTCCAACCAAATCAGTACCCACTTCCACTGCCCGACGACATCTTCGCCAAGCTGGCTAACTGTAAGTACTTCAGCCAGATCGATTTGTCCGACGCCTTCTTGCAGGTGGAAGTTGACGAGCAGTGCCGTAAGTTGCTCACCATAAATACGCATCGTGGCCTCTATTCCTACAACCGCCTCCCGCCGGGTGTGAAGGTCGCACCTGGGGCATTCCAGCAGATCACCGATACCATGCTAGCCGGTCTGGAGTGCACTTCCGGATATCTTGACGATGTCATCATCGGCGGTCGGACTGAAGAGGAGCACGATCGTAATTTGCGGGCTGCCCTGAAGCGAATCCAGGATTTCGGCTTCACCATCCGACCCGAAAAGTGCACGTTCCGCAAGCAGCAAGTGCAGTACGTGGGTCATGTTGTCGACAGTCGCGGGCTACGTCCGGATCCGGCCAAAATCGAGGCGATCACCAAGCTACCGCCGCCTACCGATGTATCCGGAGTGCGATCCTTCCTTGGGGCCATCAACTATTATGGCAAGTTCGTCCCCAACATGCGAAAGCTTCGCTACCCGCTCGACAATCTGCTGAAGACTGAAGCGAAGTTCCAATGGACCCCGGAGTGCCAGAAAGCGTTCGAGCACTTCAAGAAGATTCTCTCCTCGGATCTGCTGCTCACTCACTACGATCCGAAGCGGGAGATCATCGTTTCTGCCGACGCGTCATCCGTTGGGCTTGGGGCGACCATCAGCCACAAGTTCCCCGACGGCACCATCAAAGTCGTGCAGCACGCGTCAAGGGCACTCACGAAGGCAGAGCAGGGCTACAGCCAGCCGGACCGCGAGGGTTTGGCCATTATTTTCGCCGTAACGAAGTTTCATAAGATGCTCTTCGGACGGCACTTCCGGCTGCAAACCGACCACCAGCCTCTGCTCCGGATCTTCGGCTCCAAGAAGGGAATACCGGTCTACACGGCAAACCGGTTGCAACGTTTCGCCCTTCATCTGCTTCTCTACGATTTCGAGATCGAGTACGTGCCCACCCACAAGTTCGGCAATGCGGACCTGCTTTCCCGGTTGATCAACCAGCACGTCAAACCCGAAGAGGACTACGTCATCGCGAGCCTCAACCTGGAAGAGGATCTCAGGTCAGTTGTAACTAATACAGTTAAAGTGTTGCCTCTCAATTTCAGAGCCGTCGCGCAAAGCACCCAAGCAGACCCGCTGCTCCGGAAAGTCTACCACCACATCCAACACGGTTGGCCCGAATCCAAACTCTCGGGTTCCGACATCCAACGGTTCCAAGCACGCAAGGAATCGCTCTCGGTGGTAGATGGGTGCATCATGTTTGCCGAACGGCTCGTCATCCCGTCGCTGCTCCGCAAGCGATGCCTCGAACAGCTTCATCGTGGTCATCCCGGCATGCAGCGTATGAAAGCCCTCGCCCGAAGCTACGTGTACTGGCCCAGCTTGGATGCCGACATCGTCAATTTCGTCAAGGCATGCCAACAGTGTGCGTCCGTAGCCAGATCGCCTCCTCACTCTCCACCGGTGCCGTGGCCCAAGCCGACCGCTCCCTGGCAGCGCGTCCACGTCGACTACGCCGGCCCGATTGAAGGCGAGTACTATTTGATCGCCGTCGACGCCTTCTCCAAGTGGCCAGAGATCATCCAAACGACCCGAATCACCTCAGCGGTGACGATTACCATTCTCCGTGGGTTGTTTGCTCGGCTGGGTATGCCCGTAACACTAGTCAGCGACAACGGTACCCAGTTCACGAGCGCCGAGTTCGCCGATTTCTGCGCCTCCAACGGCATCGAGCACCTCACGACGGCCCCGTTCCATCCACAGTCGAATGGCCAAGCGGAGCGATTCGTGGACACCTTCAAGCGGGCCGTGAAGAAGATTCGAGAGGGGAGAGGATCGATACAGCAAGCACTGGACATCTTCTTGCTGACGTACCGAAGCACGCCCAACCGGGCGCTACCTGACCAGAAGTCGCCATCCGAGGTCATGTTCGGGCGCAAAATCCGTACGTGTCTCGAGCTTCTGCGTCCTCCACCGGTACGAACACCAGTGCAACCGTCCGACGACAAGAAACCTAGATCGTTCTGCCGGAACGACACCGTCTACGCCAAGCTCTACGGCCGAAACGGTTGGAAATGGGTTCCCGGCACAGTCGTCGAGAAAATCGGAGACGTTATGTACAACGTGTGGGTTGAAGATCACCGAATGCTGCGCTCCCATATCAATCAGCTCCGGAGTCGCCAAGCTGCTGGCACGACACCGAAGCAACCCGTCAGGCAGGCCGCCTACAGCCAACATTCGTTGCCGCTCGACATCCTGTTGGGTGCCTGGAATCTCCCAAGTCGACTATCAGGCACGCCGACACCGTCGCTTGTCCCGAGCGCCTCTGCATCGTCACCTACGTTGGGACCAGTCTCCAGTCCAGAGCCTACCCTGCTAGGTTCTCCGCCGGCCCGTGCGTCGTCTACGCCACGGCACGAGGCCCCGGCGACTCCGTCCATGTCATCGTCAGGTACAACGTCAACATCTACCGAATTCGAATCCGCTGTCGAAGTTGAACCGGTGGTAGATCTCCCTAGGCGTTCTTCACGGACTCGAAGACCGCCAGTCAGGTTCGACCCCTACCACCTCTATTAAGAGGGGAGATGTTGAGGACAACCCTATCGCGCCGTACCAACCGGTACTGCGCACGCCGCTGTGCTCGCACTCGGCAGCATAGCTGTCACTGTGTGATGCTGGAGATGCGCATCAATGAATGCTTTTAATGTGGTTGTCGTTGTATTGTTTTTGTATAGTTTGTATCAGTTTGTTTACGTCCCACATAGTTCGTTTTGTACCTTTTAGCGTGTCGCAATAAATTAGTTATTTTAGTTGTGATGTGCGCGTTTTAATCCCCAATGTAGGGACGATCCGAAAGTGATTATCGGGGGATTTCCGAGGTGCAAAAGGAATCACTTGCGAAAAAATCTGACATCACTGCTGGTACCCAGCAGGAGGACATCCAGGGCCGGATCTAAGGGGGGTGGGGGTCGGTCCCCCACAAAAACCTTTTTTGGTTGTTAACGTTAGCTTTATTTCTCATATAGGGCACTGCATGGAATTCATTCCTTCTCTTTCACTCTTACAGAAATTTGGTAAACGACAAGGCCAAAAAACATCAAAATCCCATACAAAATCAAAACAATGCAGTGCCCTATTGCTCAAGTACTGTTCAAAAATTAGGAAAAACATTTTTGGTCACCTCTCAGAAGGGCCTCCACATCCGCTCGGGCCCCCACAATCCTTAATCCGGGCCTGAGGACATCGCAGCAGAAGCTCATGGCGGCGCAGCCCTAGGGGCAAGACACTGTGCAAACGAGAGCAACTCTGATGAATTCTGAGTTACTCTTTTTATCGATAATCGACAAAATTTGTTGGAAGACATCCCCAAAACTGCAATTTTCATTCAGCACACGCAACACTTTGCAGTTCGACATTGGTGCCAGATCGCACTTTGACATAAATGGGAGAAATTCTGAGGAACTGTGAGGAATTCTGAACAACATTTCGAGCACAGATTTTCTCTCGTTAGATCTGTCCTGCCCCTAGGCGCAGCCTCAATAACGATATCAAGCAAGTCGACAGAAATTTAACCTGGCCAGTGGCCACAGGTCAAGGCGATGGCTGGCAATCGCCCAGGATGGAAATCTTTCAATTCGGCCCTCTGCACCACCGTGGGTGCCCAGAACTGAAAGTAAGTACATAGTAAGTTTATTATTTCAATTATATGTGCTTTAGAACACCAACTATAGCTGGATAGGCGACCATAATATAAGGTTCATTTATTTCGTTTTTCGGGATTTCTAGACCCCCTCCCTATGTCACGCTATTTTCCTATACCTATTATACACGTACTGTCACTTTTTCCTACAACCCTACCCTCTCCCAAATGTTGGCCGTAATTTATGAACTTCCCTATTTTCCGCTTGAGAACCTATGAAACTAGTCTTGTTCAGAGAAGTTTTGGTCGATTATGCATTGCATCTTCTCATTGTGCCACTGGAAGTGCTTTCGAGGCTTTCAAGCAAAAGTTTATTTTCCGCAACACTCCAATAGATTCAAATCCAATTAGAAAATGAGACAGCTTTTGGACAATGCCTAATTTTGCATTAAGCCCAGTTTCCTGTTCAAGAGGCGCACACGAAATTTCTTCCTACACGGTTGTTTGCAAAAACCCATCGATGAGTAAAAAAATACTCATTTTTGAAAAAGATGCACTTCTGTCAAAACATGGGTAAAACCTAAGGGATGACACTCCGATCTTTTGAGTTTAATCTTTTTTTAATCTTTTTGAATCATGCTGAATCTTTTTGAATCTTCTCAAATCACGCATACAAAAACTAGAGAAAATTTCGCTTCAGTGTATTAAAAATACCTGTCAAACCAGGAACTTCGTTCGCGCGCGGTGAAAAAGTCCCACACGCTCATTGAAAACTACTCTAAAGTGAGTAGAATTCCACTCACTTCATTACAAAGTGCATCAGCTCAAAAGAGAGTAAAGCGAATTTACTCTCTTTAGAGTAATCATTGATTTTGTTGAAAGAGAGTAGTATTTACTCACTTTTATTTTTTGCAAAATTAGCGATAGTGAGTAGATAAATATTCCTCGGGATGGTTTTCGGAATTGTTTTTCATTTTCAAATAACTAAAACACAAACATTAAGTTGAGCAAAAATCTTGCCTGTTTTTTATTCTATAGTATTTAGGGTCTGGGACCACTTGGGCAGGAGCACCTATTTTGGGCACTTGCTGCTGTAGCTCAGTCAGTTTTCAGCAAACTGACTTGAGTGTTGGAATACGATAAGATACGCACAGTATCTAGCCATGGACAAAATTTCATATCAATTGGTTTGAAATTGACTGAGTTATAGCAACAAGTGCCCAAAATAGGTGCTCCTGCCCAAATGGTCCCAGACCCTATTATAACACAACATTAAAATAAAATTATTAAATCCCTCTCAACTTCCCTTGGCACTTGATGATGGTTTGGATTACATGTCCATTACTACGAACAGTTGCCATTTCAAGTAGCCGATCTATCCGAGGATCTACCGCACTTGATCAACCGAATCCTCGCCGTTGTTAGTCATGGACTGAAATTAGAGAACAGATGATCATTACAACTCATTAAACACCAAGTCAAAATACAAACAACTTACTTTTACCAAACGATTAAGCGGTGTTGCCGTACGTTCTTAGAAAACCTTATGTGCTCCATCAATCTTCCTCTTTAGTTTCACTTATGTGAACATACGAATTGTTAACTGTTTTACTGGTGTTAAGGAAATGAACCTCCTGGAAGTGGAGTTTCAGCTCTGCTGCTCAGCCTCCTCGTCAGCCACATAACCGGCAAGAACAACATTTTACGGCGACAACAAAGTGAACAAATGGCATCACTATTAACATTTTTTATAAGTCTCACCTGTTGGTTACCGGAAGGTTTCCGGGTCCACTGCTACTGCAACGTGATTTATTTCAGCGCCGGTTTAAGTTTTTCCGCCGGCTTCAACTTGGAACACAAGAATCTCCTGCAATCTGATGCGGCCATGATTAATCACAACAGCTAGTGAGTTTTTCGTAGATAAAACGCCTTACTCAAAAGTGAGTAAAGCAGAGATCTGACGTGACAGAGTAGTTAATAACTCACCTTGACAAATACATGTTACTCACCTTTGACAGATTTAGCCAAAGTTTGAAAGTGAGTATAATTTACTCACTTGAGAGTAGTTTTCAACGAGCGTGCAGTGAAAGGGAACGTCCATAAATTACGTCACGCTTTGAGGAGGGAGGGGGGGTCCAGCAAAGTGTGACAACCCATACAAAAATTTCAGAGATCTCATACAAAAAGTGTGACATAGGGGGGAGGGGGGGTTGAAAATGGGCAATTTTTGCGTGACGTAATTTATGGACGCTCCCAAAACCGTGAAAATAAACATGTGCCTTCGACCGAAATCACCGGATCCGAACCCGAAACTTTATGGAGATACGTCCCTCGGGGAAGCGCTAAACATCTCCCAGAAGGTAACCCAATATTCCCAGCTGTAATTGTAAATAAATAATAATTAATTTCGCTTTTCCAGGGGTGAGGTCAGTGCGCCACCGCGAAGGAGAAAATGCCCATGACGGCGGGCACAGTTTTCATTGAGCTACGAGGATGTGCGAACAAAGACCGCTGGAAACGGCCTAAACCCACAATCACCGTCGGTCGAACGCCTGCAGCGTAAGTTTCCCTTACACGGAATGCAGCAGGGCACTGCAGTGATGACTGCAGAACGCCGTTAAGCTGTATTGCCGGGTGTGCTGTTCCCGGCAATGGAAAAAGGCAATTTGAAATACCCGATTGTTGCTCTAATCAAATTTGAAAGTAAGTAGGAAATTCGGAAGCGAAAGGTGGGAATATTTATTGTCAATAGTACTAGTGTTACGTAGGAACAAAATCGCGCACTGATCTTGAGAGCAATTTTATTATAGCTTCAAACTAGAAATACCAATTCATTAGTTAGGCGAATTTCGGCCTTAAAGTATGATATTACTTACATAAACAGTGCACGATTTTGTTCCTACGTAACAAAATCTTCAAAATAAACAGTGCACGCTTCAGTTTAGACGTGAAATTATGGAGCCTTGATCTACTGATTCGTCAAGCTGCAAGAATCAATACATTTCATTCTCCTACTACGGGCGGTTTGAGAGGTATATCGATGAATTCCAATAATTCAGTTTTAAGATGAAATTAACGTATTTATATCCTACTAGATGGCATGTGTTGTAAAACATAAACAATCAATTATACTTTTGTGAAGCAACTAGGGATTTGTGTGCATGTATTCTACCTACTGTCCTGAAAGCGTGGTACAATACTAACGTGCTTCAACGGGCTGTAATGAACCCGTTTTGCGCCGGGTTGCCGGTTTCGCGCTCGCAGCAACATCCCCCTCCCCGTGAGGATCAGTGGGATCCTCTACTCCATGATCATCTACGTTCAGTACCGCGAGTTTGGATACCGGCCGTCTGAACAATCCTCCAGCTGTTTGTACTAACACCTGCCGAACCCTACCATCTCTGCCGACAGTAACGTCCAGGACGCGTCCGCGTACCCAACCGTTTCTTCTAGTCTCGTCTATCACGATGACTAAGTCTCCTGGCTGCACCGGCTTTGTATCCTGGAGCCACTTCACACGTCTCGTCAACGTCGGTAAGTACTCTAGTACCCAACGCCTCCAGAAGTGGTCAATCTGCATCTGAAGCTGGTCCCATGATGTTCGAACAGTTCTCGCTGAAGCTTCCATCTCCACCATAGGCTGTTTCACTCCTGTTGAACTGCCAAGGATGAAGTGATTTGGCGTTAACGCTTCTTGCTCCACTGAGTCCAACGGTAAGTATGTTAGCGGACGCGAGTTCACGATCGCTTCTGCTTCAACTATCAGCGTCTGCAAGCCTTCATCGTCCAGCTTGTCGTCCTGGGGAAGGCTGGTCATAGCGTTCTTTATGGAGCGTACCAAACGCTCCCATGATCCTCCCATGTGGGGAGCAGAAGGCGGAATGAACAACCACTTCGTCTCCGTATTCGTAAAAGTTGTCGCTGCGTTCTGTTCGATGTCTTTGATTTGGCTTCGCAACACACGATCCGCGCCGATGAAATTCCGACCGTTATCGGAATGTATTTCCACAGGTGCTCCTCGTCGACAAACGAAGCGGCGAATGCAAGCAATACACGACTTGGTCGACAGGTCGTGCGCTATCTCAACGTGTACGGCACGTATGGTCAAACACGTTATCAAGCAAATCCATCGTTTTGAAGTTGCGCGCCCTACTTTAACCAGGATTGGCCCAAAATAGTCGATGCCAACGTAGCTAAACGGGCGAATACCTGCCGATAGACGAGCAGCTGGAAGTGGTCCCATCATTGGAACAATCGCACGAGCTTTGTACACTCTGCACCATTGGCAGCGGCTGATTACGCTCCGAGCTGTTGTTCGTAGTCGCGATACATGGAAACGTTGACGCACTTCGTTGACTACTGTTTCAAAGTTTCCATGTAGAAGTCTCCGGTGATAATCGTCGAGAAGCAGATACGAAACACGGTGTTTCCTCGGTAGTATAACGGGGAACTTGACGTCGACCGACAAGACTTTCGCCGCGGCAATGCGGCCATCAACTCGAAGAACACCCTTGTCGTCCATAATCGGTGATAGGTTCCATAGTTGGCTTGTCCTCTCGAGTTTCAGTTGCCTTTTGTCCAATGACTTGTTATTCTTCGAAAAAATTGCTACTTCATCGCGATACGATTCCATTTGAACCAGTTTCCAGATCAGGGTTTCCGCAGCCTGTAATTCTTCTTGGTTTAGGTTCAGGCTACAATAATTTTCGTCGAATACTTTGCGTTTCAATTTTGTTATGAATCGGATAACATAGGCCGTCGCTCGCAAAAGGCGGTTCCATTTGGAGAACCGTTCGAAACAGATTACGTTTTGTAAAACTGGCTGTTCTTTATGCAAGAAACACGCTCTGAGCTCCTCATCTGTTGATATGATGTACTTCTGTTTAGGCCACTGCCCCTCGGACTGCTGCAAAAACGGTGGACCACAGAACCAGCGGCCAGATGCTTTTAGGCACGGTTTACCGCCCCATTTCGTGGCATCATCAGCGACGTTGAGTTTGCTTGGGACGTATCTCCACTCTTGAACACGGGTCGTTGACAGAATTTCTCCAACTCGGCATGCTACGAATGGGCGATACCGTCGATGTTCCGACCGAATCCATGCCAAAGTTACCTCGGAGTCTGACCAGTAGACGCAACGATTGATCTTGACGGTGTGATTTTCACGGACGAATGTGAGAAGTCGAACTCCTAGAACCGCTGCCATCAGTTCTAAACGAGGGATTGATACGTATTTGAGCGGCGCGACCTTTGTTTTCGCAGATACCAGAGCGCACTTGGTTGTTCCCTCCGATCCGACAACGCGAAAATATACCAAAGCAGAGTATGCCGCTTCGCTCGCATCCACGAAAATGTGAGCATCCAAAGTATCGTAGAGGTCGGAACTTGCTCCATCAAAGTAGCAGCGCGGTACTCGAACTTCGACAACGTCCATCAGCAACTCAATCCACCTCGTCCATTTCTCGTAGATTTGATCGTCGATGCATTCATCCCACTTAATAGCACTTCTCCAGATGTCCTGCATCATTATCTTCCCGTGCACCAGGACACAGGCCAGCAGCCCCAAGGGATCGAATAGGCTCATGACGCACTTTAGCACTTGGCGTTTCGTTGGCCTTGCTCCGTTGTCGATTAGCGTTCCGATTTCCTCACGGAACGTCATGGAAAACTGTAGAACATCCTCCTTCGTATGCCATAGCATTCCCAAAACGCGTTCTGAATCGGTTTTCAGCCCAAGATCTTTGATGTCTTGCTTAGGCGGTTCTCCTAGGTACTCCAGAATGGC
Organism: Aedes albopictus; assembly: GCF_035046485.1. Classification (NCBI taxonomy): domain Eukaryota; kingdom Metazoa; phylum Arthropoda; class Insecta; order Diptera; family Culicidae; genus Aedes; species Aedes albopictus. The sequence continues at coordinate 159,394,080 of NC_085137.1, forward strand.
TGGCTGATTGGAGACCCAATGTCGCAATTCAAATCCGCCTTTTGAGTGAATCCACCGGACTTCCCCTGCTACAGATTTTGCCTCGTCGATCGACTCAAAGCTATCGAGGTAGTCATCCACATAGTGGCATTTGCAAATCGCCTCTGACGCCCGTGGATACTGTTTGGAAAACTCCTCTGCATTGCGGTTCTTTACGAATTGTGCGGATGACGGGGAGCTGGTAGCTCCGAAGGTGAGGACGTCCATCATGAATACACCGGGCTCGTCATTCGGGCTATCACGGAACAGGAAACATTGTGACGGACGGTCTCGTTCAATGACTCTCACTTGGTGGAACATCTCCTTGATGTCACTGCTCACTGCCACCGGATATTGTCGAAAGCGGAACTGCACGGAAGGTAGTGGTACCAGGAGGTCTGGTCCAGGAAATAGAGCAGAGTTCAGACAAACTCCATCGACCTTTGCGGCTGCGTGAATTCCAATAATTCAGTTTTAAGATGAAATTAACGTATTTATATCCTACTAGATGGCATGTGTTGTAAAACATAAACAATCAATTATACTTTTGTGAAGCAACTAGGGATTTGTGTGCATGTATTCTACCTACTGTCCTGAAAGCGTGGTACAATACTAACGTGCTTCAACGGGCTGTAATGAACCCGTTTTGCGCCGGGTTGCCGGTTTCGCGCTCGCAGCAACAACTAGGAAGGCATTGAAAGCAAGTTTGTGCTTGTATTTTGGACAGTGCTACATAACTGATAACAGATTTAGTAAATGGTCTATGACATAGGGTAATTATTCTTAAATTTTCTGCTCAAATCTGTTTCTACCGGTGTCCACCGAGAGACAATTGATCGTGTTTCTGAACAGTAGTTTAATGTGCAGGAATTAGACTGAAAAGAGTAAATTCGGTTATTCAAACAAATTTGTCAATGTTAACACGTCTAGTGGACCACTCAGGCTTATTCTGCGCGGCGTGTGAGGTGAGACGGACGGTTTCGTCTCACGTGACGTGAGACGACTAATGTAAATCAAATGGGGCGAGTCGACTTTTGTCACCTCATTCGACTCGTCTCACCTCACACGCCGCGCAGAATAAGCCTGACTATTGGCTTAATCTAAATGGACCCACTATTTGCATAGATTTAACATGGAAAGGGTAATGAAGGTTCCACCAAAGGATAACAACAAACCAATAGCGGACCCCGGGGGTGTTTGTCAACAATTTCACCTTTTGTCATCCTTCCTAGGCTTAGGGAAGCGAAACCATCTCGACAGGGCTTCTATTTTGGACACGTTTCCGCTTTAACTCAGTCAATTTAAAACTGATCGACCTAGTTATTTGTACGTGGTGAGATGGTTCTGTAACACTAGTCCGAATGACACTAGCCCGACCCGCATAACCATGAACCATACTCGTACTGTGTACCATACTGTTCCCAACAATTTACTACAATATCTCAACAGTATGGTATAGCACCCAAAGTAACAATAAGCCAACAGTGTCACAAACGGTTTTAACAGTTTGGTAGACGGTTCTCGGGCAAATAACAGTATGTGGAATAGGCGGTTAAGTTATGTTACAATAAAAAAACGCCAATTTTCTCGAACAAAATTTTTCGTTTACAGTTTGTCATAAGGTCAATATACTATCCATTTTTTGTCCTGTTTACTGTTAAGCAAACAGTTCTAGAACTGTTGACCAATTTAATTTGAATAAAATAAGCAATGTATGTGTAATCATTGCTTTATTGTGTATTATGGTGCCGATCTTATAATATATAGTTCTCGTACAGTTGTAATAACAATACGTTTTACGGTTCTGTTATGCTTGAACTATTGAACAATTGATTAATAAATTGAATCAGATACAATAATACAAGTAAAAACGAACGGAAAAATCCTTTCAATCTAAACAAGCATACAGCTCAACGTGATTTAGTTGAGCTCCATGTGCTTAAACTGAGATGAGATTTTCCCGCGTGTCATTACTTGCATTATTGTAGCTAAATAAAAAAATATTAAATACGATACATATTTATTACAACATATATAATTATTACCGATTTAAATTTAATCCGAGATTCAATCATAAACTTTTTGAAGATATAACGTAAGTGAACACGCCATTCTCTCTTCCGGGTGGTTTCGTTTACGGGAAGATGCTTCACTCAACCACTCTTTATGGTTCGTACTTTATCAGTGTGCGCAACTGCCATCGGGCTGGTTGGTTCCGTTTCCGTCCTAGTCACGAAATGCAAAGAAAGATCTTGCATTACACGAACTCATCCAACTTGTTTCCGGCGTCGTGGTTGCTGCTCAGTCCTTTCCGTAGCTTCCACTTCTGTTTCCTTCCCGCGAACATTCCGAGCTATGCGCTTCTTGTCCACCTGTTCATAGGCATTGCGCTTCTCGCTTCTGGCCGGAATCTCCGATGTTGTTCGCGTTTCAGCTAGTTCATAATTGAAGCGCTCTTTGACGCACATCTTCCGGTCCTCGTGGTGCTTGTGGATCGACACCTGGCGGCCGATCTTCATGGTTTTATGGATAGTTTCGAAAACTGGAATTAGATGAAATCACTATTATAAATTAACTCCAATGTTAACTAACAAAATCAAAAAAATATCCTAATTTAATTCTGTTCTAGACTTACTTACTTTTTGCAGCACCGATGGGGTGTTTCGGACTTCCCATAACAACAGCCTTCCCGTTCACGTAGTTGGCCGCCTCGCAGTTTTTTTTTCTTCGAGCCGAGATGCAAGTCGCGTGTTGATATTTTGTTAAATTGCATCAGCAGTAGGTACCGGCCGGCCGGCGTCTTCTGGAAACAGCAGCAGGGGGAACGGAACGGAACTTTTTTGCGCACCCGAACAATCCGCAGGATACTTCAAAAAACAGACGCTTTTTTGCTTTGACGAGCACGGCACTGATGCTGATGCAGCAAAAACATACACGCTTAAAAAAGTGATGCAGTGGCCGCGAAATAAAATTCAATAATAACGATCAAAAATCATCGTACTTTAAAAAAACATCCATATACCAAACGGAGAAACAATGTAACATTTAATTTGTTTCACTTTTATTTACTTGAGTGACTAGAGGGCTGATTTACATTAGAGAAAAACAGCTTGGTATGACGATTCAATGCTAAACTTGCACTGGCTCAGCGTTATTTTTTTAGGCGTGTATCTTTATTACTGTAGGCACACAGTGCTAAAGAAGACGCTAACAAATACTAATAAATGCCACAGTATCCCAAACTGTTAAATATGAGTAGCATATGTTGAATTTCTCATGTGTGGGTGTACTGCGTACAAACCATTTGACAGAATGTTGTTTTATATTGCAACTTTTTCTCACGAATGTGTTTTTTTTTATCATTCAACAGTAACTAAACAGTATCATATATTGCTACAATTTGGTATGAATGACCCACACAGTTTTCTACAGTTAGAAGCTTCAAGTGTCTTGTTGTTCAACAAAACAGCAACTGTTTGTGATACATGAACTCTAACATATAGAGGAAGCTTACTATTTGAACTTTATGACAAACTGTGTTTCTCTATGCGGGGAATGCTATAAAACGCATTTTGGGGGATACTGACCAACAATTTCATCATAGATATAGAAAAAAAGTAATCTTTTCGAGACCTGTGTTCAAAGTGTCGAGGGCAGTCGGAAAACATCTCCATTCTGGATGTTTGATAACAATTTTTAGCTTATTGCATCCATTGAACTCAAATCTATTGTCCTGAACTTTTGAACGCCTTGAGTTGCTGTCAGCTAGATTTTTTGTCGACTTCCTTATTAGAACTTCAGCATTGTGCCAAATCATATCAGTTAATCTATTAAAATAATAGACGTACTATTACCATTTAGTTTTTACCATTTACCACCACTATTATTTCAGGTAAAATTGATCTCGTCTTACATAAGTAACAAGAAAATCGAGTTAAATACTGTTCCCTTTAATTCAAACTATGTGCTTGCCTGTCCCTACTCGCATAACAGTCCCATTTGACTTTTTATCACCTTCGAGTTAACGTTACGTATAGTCATAATTTCAAACGCAACATTTTCCATAGTTATGTATTGAGGTGCAATGTTGCAAATATGTTTTCAAGTTATCTCGATTTTGCAAAATTTTACATGGGAACGTGTTTTTAAACTTCAAATGCCGTTTTCTTAAGTCCTACTTTTTACAAATGGGACGGTTATGCGAGTGGAAGTAGTTGCATCATATGAAATATACGTAATTGGATCACTACTGTAAGGTCGTTTCAGTGTTTCGTACTTGACTCGACTCATTCACTAACACGCCCAGGTTAATCATAACTCTACATTTTTTTTTCATCAAAGCCCATACATTTGTTTTAAAAATCCGTTTCAGGCACTTCTTGCAACCATTGCTAGCTAGTGGCGCTACTTACCTTGTCTCATCTATCAAATGTTTTGTATTCTTTTACTTTTGTGTAATATTAATTAAAAAATCGGTGGGTGGGGTGTTTCATTAGACTCTATAAGTCATCCGAAATTCCACTGGGATTCTCATTAGGGTTGCTAGAGTATAAAGATAGCCGCCACAATGACCGCTTACATTCTAGTAGAGGTTTCTTGAGCACAAATATTTTAGCGGGAATTGTTTCAATTTTCTTCCAGTTTTTCTTAATTTGTCAATTAGATGGAACATGGAACACTATGTTGTTGCGATGTGGCTATATATACAAAAATGCAGTGGCGTACGTGGGACCGCGCCTAACTCACTAACGCCACGTCCGATTTGGGTCATCAATGTTTTGTTCTGTTAGTTTTCACCCAAGGAAGGTTTATGAACCAAAAAACATGAAAAAATTGAAAGTTTTTGAAAATCGGTTTTTCATACACTTTGAACGGGGGAGTTGGCGGGGAGCTTTGACTTCTCGGCAGGGCAATTTTGAGCTCTTTTCCGCTGTAACTCAGTCAATTTTGATCCAATTTTTGAAATAAGATGTTGCGGTGCGCTGATTAGGATTGTTATGAGATATGGGAACTTGAAATCGTTAGTCATTGTCGGTCATTGTGGCGGCCATTTTGGAATTCTAACGTAGGTTGTCCTTAACAAAAGAAATCAAAATAGCAAAGTGAAAGTCTGAGGTCCCTGATCGTAACCCATAAGGAGGACATCATCATACATTCGTATTTATGTAAAGTTCGGGCAGGCCGGTAAGCTCGCAGGTAAGTAAGTACCTTTATTTAAATATAGGTAAACTCTTCTATGGTATAGTTATAGAGGACTACAAGCCTACAAGATGCCAAGACAACCTTAATCTCTGCCTACTTAACCCTTTATAAGGCAGTGGCAACTATATTGCCACCTTATACACATATTTTTTTCTGCTCGTTGAGTGGATTCCGGGCCTGGTTTTCTCGGCCTTATAAAGGGTTAAAAAGAATAAAATTCATTTTTTACTTGTTTGTTTAGAAGGCTCGGGTAAGATCTTGAAGTCATTTTAATAATCTATGCAATATTCTTCCTAGTAAATTAGATAAATATTGCCGGTTCACCAAGTCCTCCGAAGTTGTTTGGTGACGCAGACTAGATCCTCTTATCAAATAGGCCAATTTTTCTTTGTAGTTATTCTTCTTATTGATTAGATCTTGCCGTAAAAAAGGTTCACCAAGTCCTCCGAAGTTGTTTGGTGACGCAGACTTCATCCTCTTATCAAATAGGCCAATTTTTCTTTGTAGTTATTCTTCTAATTGAACAGATCTTGTCGTGAAAAAGGTTCACCAAGTCCTCCAAAGTTGTTTGGTGACGCAGACTACATCCTTTTATCAAATAGGCCAATTTTTCTTTGTAGTTATTCTTCTAATTGACCAGATCTTGTCGTGAAAAAGGTTCACCAAGTCCTCCAAAGTTGTTTGGTGACGCAGACTAGATCCTCTTATCAAATAGGCCAATTTTTCTTTGTAGTTATTCTTATTGATTAGATCTTGCCGTGAAAAAGGTTCACCAAGTCCTCCAAAGTTGTTTGGTGACGCAGACTAGATCCTCTTATCAAATAGGCCAAGTTTTCTTTGTAGTTATTCTTCTAATTGAATAGATCTTGTCGTGAAAAAGGTTCACCAAGTCCTCCAAAGTTGTTTGGTGACGCAGACTACATCCTTTTATCAAATAGGCCAAGTTTTCTTTTTAGCTATTCTTCTAATTGAACAGATCTTGTCGTGAAAAAGGTTCACCAAGTCCTCCAAAGTTGTTTGGTGACGCAGACTACATCCTTTTATCAAATAGGCCAAGTTTTCTTTTTAGCTATTCTTCTAATTGAACAGATCTTGTCGTGAAAAAGGTTCACCAAGTCCTCCAAAGTTGTTTGGTGACGCAGACTACATCCTCTTATCAAATAGGCCAATTTTTCTTTGTAGTTATTCTTCTTATTGATTAGATCTTGCCGTGAAAAAGGTTCACCAAGTCCTCCAAAGTTGTTTGGTGACGCAGACTAGGTCCTCTTATCAAATAGGCCAATTTTTCTTTGTAGTTATTCTTCTTATTGAACAGATCTTGTCGTGAAAAAGGTTCACCAAGTCCTCCAAAGTTGTTTGGTGACGCAGACTAGATCCTCTTATCAAATAGGCCAATTTTTCTTTGTTGTTATTCTTATTGATTAGATCTTGCCGTGAAAAAGGTTCACCAAGTCCTCCGAAGTTGTTTGGTGACGCAGACTACATCCTCTTATCAAATAGGCCAATTTTTCTTTGTAGTTATTCTTCTAATTGAACAGATCTTGCCGTGAAAAAGGTTCACCAAGTCCTCCAAAGTTGTTTGATGACGCAGACTACATCCTCTTATCAAATAGGCCAAGTTTTCTTTTTAGCTATTCTTCTAATTGAACAGATCTTGTCGTGAAAAAGGTTCACCAAGTCCTCCAAAGTTGTTTGGTGACGCAGACTACATCCTCTTATCAAATAGGCCAATTTTTCTTTGTAGTTATTCTTCTTATTGATTAGATCTTGCCGTGAAAAAGGTTCACCAAGTCCTCCAAAGTTGTTTGGTGACGCAGACTAGATCCTCTTATCAAATAGGCCAATTTTTCTTTGTAGTTATTCTTCTTATTGAACAGATCTTGTCGTGAAAAAGGTTCACCAAGTCCTCCAAAGTTGTTTGGTGACGCAGACTAGATCCTCTTATCAAATAGGCCAAGTTTTCTTTTTAGCTATTCTTCTAATTGAACAGATCTTGTCGTGAAAAAGGTTCACCAAGTCCTCCAAAGTTGTTTGGTGACGCAGACTACATCCTCTTATCAAATAGGCCAATTTTTCTTTGTAGTTATTCTTCTTATTGATTAGATCTTGCCGTGAAAAAGGTTCACCAAGTCCTCCAAAGTTGTTTGGTGACGCAGACTAGATCCTCTTATCAAATAGGCCAATTTTTCTTTGTAGTTATTCTTCTTATTGAACAGATCTTGTCGTGAAAAAGGTTCACCAAGTCCTCCAAAGTTGTTTGGTGACGCAGACTAGATCCTCTTATCAAATAGGCCAATTTTTCTTTGTTGTTATTCTTATTGATTAGATCTTGCCGTGAAAAAGGTTCACCAAGTCCTCCGAAGTTGTTTGGTGACGCAGACTACATCCTCTTATCAAATAGGCCAATTTTTCTTTGTAGTTATTCTTCTTATTGATTAGATCTTGCCGTGAAAAAGGTTCACCAAGTCCTCCAAAGTTGTTTGGTGACGCAGACTAGGTCCTCTTATCAAATAGGCCAATTTTTCTTTGTAGTTATTCTTCTTATTGAACAGATCTTGTCGTGAAAAAGGTTCACCAAGTCCTCCAAAGTTGTTTGGTGACGCAGACTAGATCCTCTTATCAAATAGGCCAATTTTTCTTTGTTGTTATTCTTATTGATTAGATCTTGCCGTGAAAAAGGTTCACCAAGTCCTCCGAAGTTGTTTGGTGACGCAGACTACATCCTCTTATCAAATAGGCCAATTTTTCTTTGTAGTTATTCTTCTAATTGAACAGATCTTGCCGTGAAAAAGGTTCACCAAGTCCTCCAAAGTTGTTTGATGACGCAGACTACATCCTCTTATCAAATAGGCCAAGTTTTCTTTTTAGCTATTCTTCTAATTGAACAGATCTTGTCGTGAAAAAGGTTCACCAAGTCCTCCAAAGTTGTTTGGTGACGCAGACTACATCCTCTTATCAAATAGGCCAATTTTTCTTTGTAGTTATTCTTCTTATTGATTAGATCTTGCCGTGAAAAAGGTTCACCAAGTCCTCCAAAGTTGTTTGGTGACGCAGACTAGATCCTCTTATCAAATAGGCCAATTTTTCTTTGTAGTTATTCTTCTTATTGAACAGATCTTGTCGTGAAAAAGGTTCACCAAGTCCTCCAAAGTTGTTTGGTGACGCAGACTAGATCCTCTTATCAAATAGGCCAAGTTTTCTTTGTAGTTATTCTTCTAATTGAACAGATCTTGTCGTGAAAAAGGTTCACCAAGTCCTCCAAAGTTGTTTGGTGACGCAGACTAGATCCTCTTATCAAATAGGCCAAGTTTTCTTTTTAGCTATTCTTCTAATTGAACAGATCTTGTCGTGAAAAAGGTTCACCAAGTCCTCCAAAGTTGTTTGGTGACGCAGACTACATCCTCTTATCAAATAGGCCAATTTTTCTTTGTAGTTATTCTTCTTATTGATTAGATCTTGCCGTGAAAAAGGTTCACCAAGTCCTCCAAAGTTGTTTGGTGACGCAGACTAGATCCTCTTATCAAATAGGCCAATTTTTCTTTGTAGTTATTCTTCTTATTGAACAGATCTTGTCGTGAAAAAGGTTCACCAAGTCCTCCAAAGTTGTTTGGTGACGCAGACTAGATCCTCTTATCAAATAGGCCAATTTTTCTTTGTTGTTATTCTTATTGATTAGATCTTGCCGTGAAAAAGGTTCACCAAGTCCTCCGAAGTTGTTTGGTGACGCAGACTACATCCTCTTATCAAATAGGCCAATTTTTCTTTGTAGTTATTCTTCTAATTGAACAGATCTTGCCGTGAAAAAGGTTCACCAAGTCCTCCGAAGTTGTTTGGTGACGCAGACTACATCCTCTTATCAAATAGGCCAATTTTTCTTTGTAGTTATTCTTCTAATTGAACAGATCTTGCCGTGGAAAAGGTTCACCAAGTCCTCCAAAGTTGTTTGATGACGCAGACTACATCCTTTTATCAAATAGGCCAATTTTTCTTTGTAGTTATTCTTCTAATTGAACAGATCTTGCCGTGAAAAAGGTTCACCAAGTCCTCCGAAGTTGTTTGGTGACGCAGACTACATCCTTTTATCAAATAGGCCAATTTTTCTTTGTAGTTATTCTTCTAATTGAACAGATCTTGTCGTGAAAAAGGTTCACCAAGTCCTCCAAAGTTGTTTGGTGACGCAGACTAGATCCTCTTATCAAATAGGCCAAGTTTTCTTTTTAGCTATTCTTCTAATTGAACAGATCTTGTCGTGAAAAAGGTTCACCAAGTCCTCCAAAGTTGTTTGGTGACGCAGACTACATCCTCTTATCAAATAGGCCAATTTTTCTTTGTAGTTATTCTTCTTATTGATTAGATCTTGCCGTGAAAAAGGTTCACCAAGTCCTCCAAAGTTGTTTGGTGACGCAGACTAGGTCCTCTTATCAAATAGGCCAATTTTTCTTTGTAGTTATTCTTCTTATTGAACAGATCTTGTCGTGAAAAAGGTTCACCAAGTCCTCCAAAGTTGTTTGGTGACGCAGACTAGATCCTCTTATCAAATAGGCCAATTTTTCTTTGTTGTTATTCTTATTGATTAGATCTTGCCGTGAAAAAGGTTCACCAAGTCCTCCGAAGTTGTTTGGTGACGCAGACTACATCCTCTTATCAAATAGGCCAATTTTTCTTTGTAGTTATTCTTCTAATTGAACAGATCTTGCCGTGAAAAAGGTTCACCAAGTCCTCCAAAGTTGTTTGATGACGCAGACTACATCCTCTTATCAAATAGGCCAAGTTTTCTTTTTAGCTATTCTTCTAATTGAACAGATCTTGTCGTGAAAAAGGTTCACCAAGTCCTCCAAAGTTGTTTGGTGACGCAGACTACATCCTCTTATCAAATAGGCCAATTTTTCTTTGTAGTTATTCTTCTTATTGATTAGATCTTGCCGTGAAAAAGGTTCACCAAGTCCTCCAAAGTTGTTTGGTGACGCAGACTAGATCCTCTTATCAAATAGGCCAATTTTTCTTTGTAGTTATTCTTCTTATTGAACAGATCTTGTCGTGAAAAAGGTTCACCAAGTCCTCCAAAGTTGTTTGGTGACGCAGACTAGATCCTCTTATCAAATAGGCCAAGTTTTCTTTTTAGCTATTCTTCTAATTGAACAGATCTTGTCGTGAAAAAGGTTCACCAAGTCCTCCAAAGTTGTTTGGTGACGCAGACTACATCCTCTTATCAAATAGGCCAATTTTTCTTTGTAGTTATTCTTCTTATTGATTAGATCTTGCCGTGAAAAAGGTTCACCAAGTCCTCCAAAGTTGTTTGGTGACGCAGACTAGATCCTCTTATCAAATAGGCCAATTTTTCTTTGTAGTTATTCTTCTTATTGAACAGATCTTGTCGTGAAAAAGGTTCACCAAGTCCTCCAAAGTTGTTTGGTGACGCAGACTAGATCCTCTTATCAAATAGGCCAATTTTTCTTTGTTGTTATTCTTATTGATTAGATCTTGCCGTGAAAAAGGTTCACCAAGTCCTCCGAAGTTGTTTGGTGACGCAGACTACATCCTCTTATCAAATAGGCCAATTTTTCTTTGTAGTTATTCTTCTTATTGATTAGATCTTGCCGTGAAAAAGGTTCACCAAGTCCTCCAAAGTTGTTTGGTGACGCAGACTAGGTCCTCTTATCAAATAGGCCAATTTTTCTTTGTAGTTATTCTTCTTATTGAACAGATCTTGTCGTGAAAAAGGTTCACCAAGTCCTCCAAAGTTGTTTGGTGACGCAGACTAGATCCTCTTATCAAATAGGCCAATTTTTCTTTGTTGTTATTCTTATTGATTAGATCTTGCCGTGAAAAAGGTTCACCAAGTCCTCCGAAGTTGTTTGGTGACGCAGACTACATCCTCTTATCAAATAGGCCAATTTTTCTTTGTAGTTATTCTTCTAATTGAACAGATCTTGCCGTGAAAAAGGTTCACCAAGTCCTCCAAAGTTGTTTGATGACGCAGACTACATCCTCTTATCAAATAGGCCAAGTTTTCTTTTTAGCTATTCTTCTAATTGAACAGATCTTGTCGTGAAAAAGGTTCACCAAGTCCTCCAAAGTTGTTTGGTGACGCAGACTACATCCTCTTATCAAATAGGCCAATTTTTCTTTGTAGTTATTCTTCTTATTGATTAGATCTTGCCGTGAAAAAGGTTCACCAAGTCCTCCAAAGTTGTTTGGTGACGCAGACTAGATCCTCTTATCAAATAGGCCAATTTTTCTTTGTAGTTATTCTTCTTATTGAACAGATCTTGTCGTGAAAAAGGTTCACCAAGTCCTCCAAAGTTGTTTGGTGACGCAGACTAGATCCTCTTATCAAATAGGCCAAGTTTTCTTTGTAGTTATTCTTCTAATTGAACAGATCTTGTCGTGAAAAAGGTTCACCAAGTCCTCCAAAGTTGTTTGGTGACGCAGACTAGATCCTCTTATCAAATAGGCCAAGTTTTCTTTTTAGCTATTCTTCTAATTGAACAGATCTTGTCGTGAAAAAGGTTCACCAAGTCCTCCAAAGTTGTTTGGTGACGCAGACTACATCCTCTTATCAAATAGGCCAATTTTTCTTTGTAGTTATTCTTCTTATTGATTAGATCTTGCCGTGAAAAAGGTTCACCAAGTCCTCCAAAGTTGTTTGGTGACGCAGACTAGATCCTCTTATCAAATAGGCCAATTTTTCTTTGTAGTTATTCTTCTTATTGAACAGATCTTGTCGTGAAAAAGGTTCACCAAGTCCTCCAAAGTTGTTTGGTGACGCAGACTAGATCCTCTTATCAAATAGGCCAATTTTTCTTTGTTGTTATTCTTATTGATTAGATCTTGCCGTGAAAAAGGTTCACCAAGTCCTCCGAAGTTGTTTGGTGACGCAGACTACATCCTCTTATCAAATAGGCCAATTTTTCTTTGTAGTTATTCTTCTAATTGAACAGATCTTGCCGTGAAAAAGGTTCACCAAGTCCTCCGAAGTTGTTTGGTGACGCAGACTACATCCTCTTATCAAATAGGCCAATTTTTCTTTGTAGTTATTCTTCTAATTGAACAGATCTTGCCGTGGAAAAGGTTCACCAAGTCCTCCAAAGTTGTTTGATGACGCAGACTACATCCTTTTATCAAATAGGCCAATTTTTCTTTGTAGTTATTCTTCTAATTGAACAGATCTTGCCGTGAAAAAGGTTCACCAAGTCCTCCGAAGTTGTTTGGTGACGCAGACTACATCCTTTTATCAAATAGGCCAATTTTTCTTTGTAGTTATTCTTCTAATTGAACAGATCTTGTCGTGAAAAAGGTTCACCAAGTCCTCCAAAGTTGTTTGGTGACGCAGACTAGATCCTCTTATCAAATAGGCCAAGTTTTCTTTTTAGCTATTCTTCTAATTGAACAGATCTTGTCGTGAAAAAGGTTCACCAAGTCCTCCAAAGTTGTTTGGTGACGCAGACTACATCCTCTTATCAAATAGGCCAATTTTTCTTTGTAGTTATTCTTCTAATTGAACAGATCTTGCCGTGAAAAAGGTTCACCAAGTCCTCCAAAGTTGTTTGATGACGCAGACTACATCCTTTTATCAAATAGGCCAATTTTTCTTTGTAGTTATTCTTCTAATTGAACAGATCTTGCCGTGAAAAAGGTTCACCAAGTCCTCCGAAGTTGTTTGGTGACGCAGACTAGATCCTCTTATCAAATAGGCCAAGTTTTCTTTTTAGCTATTCTTCTAATTGAACAGATCTTGTCGTGAAAAAGGTTCACCAAGTCCTCCAAAGTTGTTTGGTGACGCAGACTACATCCTCTTATCAAATAGGCCAATTTTTCTTTGTAGTTATTCTTCTTATTGATTAGATCTTGCCGTGAAAAAGGTTCACCAAGTCCTCCAAAGTTGTTTGGTGACGCAGACTAGATCCTCTTATCAAATAGGCCAATTTTTCTTTGTAGTTATTCTTCTTATTGAACAGATCTTGTCGTGAAAAAGGTTCACCAAGTCCTCCAAAGTTGTTTGGTGACGCAGACTAGATCCTCTTATCAAATAGGCCAATTTTTCTTTGTTGTTATTCTTATTGATTAGATCTTGCCGTGAAAAAGGTTCACCAAGTCCTCCGAAGTTGTTTGGTGACGCAGACTACATCCTCTTATCAAATAGGCCAATTTTTCTTTGTAGTTATTCTTCTAATTGAACAGATCTTGCCGTGAAAAAGGTTCACCAAGTCCTCCGAAGTTGTTTGGTGACGCAGACTACATCCTCTTATCAAATAGGTCAATTTTTCTTTGTAGTTATTCTTCTAATTGAACAGATCTTGCCGTGAAAAAGGTTCACCAAGTCCTCCAAAGTTGTTTGATGACGCAGACTACATCCTTTTATCAAATAGGCCAATTTTTCTTTGTAGTTATTCTTCTAATTGAACAGATCTTGTCGTGAAAAAGGTTCACCAAGTCCTCCAAAGTTGTTTGGTGACGCAGACTAGATCCTCTTATCAAATAGGCCAAGTTTTCTTTTTAGCTATTCTTCTAATTGAACAGATCTTGTCGTGAAAAAGGTTCACCAAGTCCTCCGAAGTTGTTTGGTGACGCAGACTACATCCTCTTATCAAATAGGCCAATTTTTCTTTGTAGTTATTCTTCTAATTGAACAGATCTTGCCGTGAAAAAGGTTCACCAAGTCCTCCGAAGTTGTTTGGTGACGCAGACTACATCCTCTTATCAAATAGGCCAATTTTTCTTTGTAGTTATTCTTCTAATTGAACAGATCTTGCCGTGAAAAAGGTTCACCAAGTCCTCCAAAGTAGTTTGATGACGCAGACTACATCCTTTTATCAAATAGGCCAATTTTTCTTTGTAGTTATTCTTCTAATTGAACAGATCTTGCCGTGAAAAAGGTTCACCAAGTCCTCCGAAGTTGTTTGGTGACGCAGACTACATCCTTTTATCAAATAGGCCAATTTTTCTTTGTAGTTATTCTTCTAATTGAACAGATCTTGTCGTGAAAAAGGTTCACCAAGTCCTCCAAAGTTGTTTGGTGACGCAGACTAGATCCTCTTATCAAATAGGCCAAGTTTTCTTTTTAGCTATTCTTCTAATTGAACAGATCTTGTCGTGAAAAAGGTTCACCAAGTCCTCCAAAGTTGTTTGATGACGCAGACTACATCCTTTTATCAAATAGGCCAATTTTTCTTTGTAGTTATTCTTCTAATTGAACAGATCTTGCCGTGAAAAAGGTTCACCAAGTCCTCCGAAGTTGTTTGGTGACGCAGACTACATCCTTTTATCAAATAGGCCAATTTTTCTTTGTAGTTATTCTTCTAATTGAACAGATCTTGTCGTGAAAAAGGTTCACCAAGTCCTCCAAAGTTGTTTGGTGACGCAGACTAGATCCTCTTATCAAATAGGCCAAGTTTTCTTTTTAGCTATTCTTCTAATTGAACAGATCTTGTCGTGAAAAAGGTTCACCAAGTCCTCCAAAGTTGTTTGGTGACGCAGACTACATCCTCTTATCAAATAGGCCAATTTTTCTTTGTAGTTATTCTTCTTATTGATTAGATCTTGCCGTGAAAAAGGTTCACCAAGTCCTCCAAAGTTGTTTGGTGACGCAGACTAGATCCTCTTATCAAATAGGCCAATTTTTCTTTGTAGTTATTCTTCTTATTGAACAGATCTTGTCGTGAAAAAGGTTCACCAAGTCCTCCAAAGTTGTTTGGTGACGCAGACTAGATCCTCTTATCAAATAGGCCAATTTTTCTTTGTTGTTATTCTTATTGATTAGATCTTGCCGTGAAAAAGGTTCACCAAGTCCTCCGAAGTTGTTTGGTGACGCAGACTACATCCTCTTATCAAATAGGCCAATTTTTCTTTGTAGTTATTCTTCTAATTGAACAGATCTTGCCGTGAAAAAGGTTCACCAAGTCCTCCGAAGTTGTTTGGTGACGCAGACTACATCCTTTTATCAAATAGGCCAATTTTTCTTTGTATTTATTCTTCTAATTGAACAGATCTTGTCGTGAAAAAGGTTCACCAAGTCCTCCAAAGTTGTTTGGTGACGCAGACTAGATCCTCTTATCAAATAGGCCAAGTTTTCTTTTTAGCTATTCTTCTAATTGAACAGATCTTGTCGTGAAAAAGGTTCACCAAGTCCTCCAAAGTTGTTTGGTGACGCAGACTACATCCTCTTATCAAATAGGCCAATTTTTCTTTGTAGTTATTCTTCTAATTGAACAGATCTTGCCGTGAAAAAGGTTCACCAAGTCCTCCAAAGTTGTTTGATGACGCAGACTACATCCTTTTATCAAATAGGCCAATTTTTCTTTGTAGTTATTCTTCTAATTGAACAGATCTTGCCGTGAAAAAGGTTCACCAAGTCCTCCGAAGTTGTTTGGTGACGCAGACTACATCCTTTTATCAAATAGGCCAATTTTTCTTTGTAGTTATTCTTCTAATTGAACAGATCTTGTCGTGAAAAAGGTTCACCAAGTCCTCCAAAGTTGTTTGGTGACGCAGACTAGATCCTCTTATCAAATAGGCCAAGTTTTCTTTTTAGCTATTCTTCTAATTGAACAGATCTTGTCGTGAAAAAGGTTCACCAAGTCCTCCAAAGTTGTTTGGTGACGCAGACTACATCCTCTTATCAAATAGGCCAATTTTTCTTTGTAGTTATTCTTATTGATTAGATCTTGCCGTGAAAAAGGTTCACCAAGTCCTCCAAAGTTGTTTGGTGACGCAGACTAGATCCTCTTATCAAATAGGCCAATTTTTCTTTGTAGTTATTCTTCTTATTGAACAGATCTTGTCGTGAAAAAGGTTCACCAAGTCCTCCAAAGTTGTTTGGTGACGCAGACTAGATCCTCTTATCAAATAGGCCAATTTTTCTTTGTTGTTATTCTTATTGATTAGATCTTGCCGTGAAAAAGGTTCACCAAGTCCTCCGAAGTTGTTTGGTGACGCAGACTACATCCTCTTATCAAATAGGCCAATTTTTCTTTGTAGTTATTCTTCTAATTGAACAGGGCTTGCCGTGAAAAAGGTTCACCAAGTCCTCCGAAGTTGTTTGGTGACGCAGACTACATCCTCTTATCAAATAGGCCAATTTTTCTTTGTAGTTATTCTTCTAATTGAACAGATCTTGCCGTGAAAAAGGTTCACCAAGTCCTCCAAAGTTGTTTGATGACGCAGACTACATCCTTTTATCAAATAGGCCAATTTTTCTTTGTAGTTATTCTTCTAATTGAACAGATCTTGTCGTGAAAAAGGTTCACCAAGTCCTCCAAAGTTGTTTGGTGACGCAGACTAGATCCTCTTATCAAATAGGCCAAGTTTTCTTTTTAGCTATTCTTCTAATTGAACAGATCTTGTCGTGAAAAAGGTTCACCAAGTCCTCCAAAGTTGTTTGGTGACGCAGACTACATCCTCTTATCAAATAGGCCAATTTTTCTTTGTAGTTATTCTTCTTATTGATTAGATCTTGCCGTGAAAAAGGTTCACCAAGTCCTCCAAAGTTGTTTGGTGACGCAGACTAGATCCTCTTATCAAATAGGCCAATTTTTCTTTGTAGTTATTCTTCTTATTGAACAGATCTTGTCGTGAAAAAGGTTCACCAAGTCCTCCAAAGTTGTTTGGTGACGCAGACTAGATCCTCTTATCAAATAGGCCAAGTTTTCTTTGTAGTTATTCTTCTAATTGAACAGATCTTGTCGTGAAAAAGGTTCACCAAGTCCTCCAAAGTTGTTTGGTGACGCAGACTACATCCTTTTATCAAATAGGCCAAGTTTTCTTTTTAGCTATTCTTCTAATTGAACAGATCTTGTCGTGAAAAAGGTTCACCAAGTCCTCCAAAGTTGTTTGGTGATGCAGACTACATCCTCTTATCAAATAGGCCAAGTTTTCTTTGTAGATATTCTTCTAATTGAACAGATCTTGCCGTGAAAAAGGTTCACCAAGTCCTCCGAAATTGTTTGGTGATGCAGACTACATCCTTTTATCAAATAGGCCAAGTTTTCTTTGTAGTTGTTCTTCTAATTGAACAGATCTTGTCGTGGAAAAGGTTCACCAAGTCCTCCAAAGTTGTTTAGTGATGCACACTACATCCTCTTATCAAATAGGCCAATTTTTCTTTGTAGTTATTCTTCTAATTGAACAGATCTTGTCGTGAAAAAGGTTCACCAAGTCCTCCAAAGTTGATTGGTGACGCAGACTAGATCCTCTTATCAAATAGGCCAATTTTTCTTTGTAGTTATTCTTCTAATTGAACAGATCTTGTCGTGAAAAAGGTTCACCAAGTCCTCCAAAGTTGATTGGTGACGCAGACTAGATCCTCTTATCAAATAGGCCAATTTTTCTTTGTAGTTATTCTTCTAATTGAACAGATCTTGTCGTGAAAAAGGTTCACCAAGTCCTCCAAAGTTTAGTGATGCAGACTACATCCTCTTATCAAATAGGCCATGTTTTCTTTGTAGTTATTCTTCTAATTGAACAGATCTTGCCGTGAAAAAGGTTCATCAAGTCCTCCGAAATTGTTTGGTGACGCAGACTACATCCTCTTATCAAATTGGCCAACTTTTCTTTGTAGTTATTCTTCTAAATGAGTAGATCTTGCCGTGAAGAAGGTTCACCTAGTCCTCTGGAGTTTGGCCACTCACAAGGCATCTACTTTACAAATAGAACTACTCCTAATCACCAGAACTAATCGTTGAAAAGGTTCACCAAGTCCTCTGGAGTTGTTTGGTGACTCACAAGGCATCTACTGTACAAATAGATTCACCCCTCCTAACCATTAGAACCCATCGTTGAAAAGGTTAACCAAGTCCTCTTTAGTTGTTTGGTGACGCACAATTCGTCTACTTTTCAAATAAATCCAATATCTTTGAAATTATACTTCCTATTAAACAGATCTTGCTTTATATAAGGTTCACGAAGTCCTCCGAAATTGTATCGTGCGAAATCCTCTGAAGTTGTTTGGTAACGCATCCGTGCATGAATACAAAAATAATGACAACCGAAGCTAACTTGCCCTTGATGACACCATGGCAGGCCGTGAGGATGTTTGTTCTTGAGAGCAGCACTACGCCCTTGGAGACCCAACCTCACAAGCACAGGCCCGTCAAAGAGAGTAAGCGGCACACAATTACGGTCGAGATTGATGAGATTTTCGTGGTCACATTTTCAATTCTTTTTATTTTAAAAGCTTTAGTCATGTTATTTTTGCTTATTTTATTCCAGTATCCCGGAGAACCAGATTTTCCTTGATGACCGGGCGAAAGCTTCATGACAGAAGAAATCGCATTCCTATTAACCGTTGTGGTATGGCAACCTTCTTGTGACGAACGTTTCATTAGTTCGTAATAGCGCTCCTGCTCCAGCCTCCAGGTACTTGTACCACTAGTCCTCCCGCATACCTTGTGATTCTCGTACCACACTCGGACATCGTCCCACGAACTCAACCCACTGAGACTGGTCGTCATAAACTTCCGGGGAAAGTGGCCGGCCGTCGCAGAGGAATATGCGTACCAATCCAGTGCAAGGGCTTCCATTTATTCCTTCATCATTACCACAGATCATCGCCGAAACTGTTCGTAATTATACGCACTTTATACAGGTTGCTCCCGTTCCGCGAGTGTGAGCTGTGGAGTGGTCAACAATCTGAGCAGTGAACTTTCACTGCTAGAGGGTACCTGTACGCAGCAGCTTCACCTTTTCGGCATTCCTCTCTTCTTGGAGTGTGGTCAAAAGTCGAGGATATTCCGTGTCCTGCTCGGCTAGTGGTGGCAAATGGTTCCTCACGGCGCACATCCGTCGGTGGCTCATCGGACATGGACGCATTGCGATTATCCATTTTTTTTATTGTGAATTCCGGAATTTGGCGGCGATGCTGCATGGAGATCCGGATGCCATCCGTTTTAGGAACTGAAATAGATTCATATTTAGTGTTTAAATAGTTATTTAGTAATTTAAATTACCTAATAACTTTCGGCTGTAACCAGAAACGCTGTACCTATCGCTCGTCTGCCGATTGGAGTTCGTCAAAACCAAAACAAACACTGAACGAAATAGTCTAGTCATTTCAATATAACTGACGGGTGTTCGTTTTTCGTTGATCTCGCCGAATCACCTTTGAATCTTTTCGAATCTTTTTGAATCTTTTCAAAAGATTCGAAAAAGATTACAGTGTCGCACCCCCTGGGTAAAACGGATATCACAAAAAGGGTAAAAAAATACCCGTTGTTGAAAACAGCTTTGCTACCCATTAATGGGTGAAAAATAGTTGTGAACATTTTTACAAACACGCCACATTTTGGTCTCGTTAGCTGAACAGGACTGAACATTTTCCTGCAACCAAAATACGAATAAAATGGCAGAGATAAAAGAAATATAGCAACAAGAATGGTAAGTAAGAAAAAGCACTGAAATCAGTCACACATATTGAGCCATTTCCCAATTATTTGTTATCTTCAGATGACATCTGCGACGATTGGCGAACCATCCTGGAAGCGGCACCATCAAGGGCACCATCCTCATCAATAATTGGAATTTCGAACAATTTAATTATCAAATATGTGATTGACAATCATCTCTGTAATAAAAATAATAGGAGGAATATATTTATTGTTTGTTTCACTAAACGAGCATAAAACTTGATTGATATTTTCATTCTCAATTCGGTTGTTCTAAAAATGGGTATTTTTTCACCCATTTTGCAGTGGGAACGCGTTTCGCACAATGGGTAAAATTTTACCCAGCGTTTGACATAAACTGTATCTACCCATTAATGGGTAAAGCGCCTTTACCCATTAAATGGGGAGAGGCAGTTCTAGCGAAAATGGGTGTTTTTTTACCCATTAATGGGTTTTCGCAAACGACCGTGTATTTCTGGCAGAAACTTTGAGTGCATGACACGTCAGTTGGGCGCTAACTAAAGATTTGTCAAATGGCTTCTTCAACGGTGTTGATATAATTCCATATTGAATATTCTAAATCTACACGCCAAACTGGGCCGATTATGATTTTGTACTGGCAGAGCGGTCAAGCAGTTGCCCAGTAGTATGGTACACGCTTGTATGGAAAAAATAAATCCTCGCTCCAGTTGACTTTTTAGCGCAATCGGTGAAACTATAATTTAGCGCGAGCGGTTCAAAGTTTACATAGGATTTACTATGGGAAAAGTTACACTTTCAAACAAAAAATCCCAGAGGTCGCCCTTTACCTCCTTAATTCAAATAGATCAACGCTTCTTGTAGAAAAATCATTTATGAAACTTTCCTTCGAAGACCGCAAAACAATTGGGTTTTTAAATTAAGAAAAATGTATCAATTTTTTGATTTTATACGAAAGAGCGCCTTTTTCTGAGCCACTATGATTTTTTGCAGATTTTTAAAACTTTATTTTGGTACCTAAAATCAATTTCAAAGAGATTTTTTGAAATCACCTTTTGACAGCTGGGTAACTGTTTGACAGCTCTGTAGGAAGTAATATAAATAAATTTCAGCTTTGAGCTGCACTCCAAAAGATAAAGCTGCTCCAAGGAACTTCTACGTGTCCGAACAGAATTTCTAATCTAAGAACAAACAATTTAATTTATTTATATTACTTCCTACAAGCTCCACCCAGTACAAAATGCGACGAGGGGTGATTCGACAAATCGCTCCCATACAAACTTCAAATTGATTTTTAAATAGGTTCCTGGGCACCAAAATTGATGAAAATTTGGATTTCGGCTCAGTTTCGCATGCAGATTCAGAATATGGAATTATCTCAACACCGCTAAAGAAGCCAATTGGATGCTTGTGGAAAAAGTTATTGATTTATTACCGATTAGTGATCCAACGAACGGCTTTTTATTTTGTTTTATCAGCAGCACTGCTGCTGCCGTTGTTGCAAGGGGTGGCGGGAGGCATCACCACCCCCAGAAACAGCAGCAGCCAAGGCAGCAGCTACAGTGCTGCTATTAAAACCAAACAAAAAGCCGTTCATTGGATCACTAATCGGTAATAAATCAATAACTTTTTCCACAAGCATCCAATTGTTTTGCGGTTTTCGAAGGAAAGTTTCATAATTGATTTTTCTACAAGAAACATTGATCGATTTGAATTAAGGAGACAAGGGACGACCTCTGGGATTTTTTATCTGAAAGTGTAACTTTTCCCATAGTAATTCCTATGAAAACTTTGAACCGCTTGCGCTAAATTATAGTTTCACCGGTTGCGCTAAAATTTTGCACAGTTCATATGGGACCTAAATGGGATCTAAAAAGTCGACTGGAGCGAGGATTTGATATTTGTCCCATACTATTGCCCAGCTATCAAAAGGTGTTTTCAAAACATCTCTTTGAAATAATTTTAGGTATCAAAATTAAGTTCTAAAAATCTGAAAAAAAGTGGCTCAGAAAAAGGTGCTCTTTCGTATGAAATAATTATTTTTTTTTTTCAAAATTTAAGAACACAATTGAACCAAATTTGACCATTTAGTGTACAACAATGCCACATAATGCCACTGGAAGAGCTTTCCCGCGAGAGCTTTCTTTCCAGTGCGTGCTTTGTTTTCGGCGCAAAATTTCGCTTGTGACAGCGCTTTGTTGATGTTTGCATTCCATTTGCGCGCACGGATTTTGTTTCCTGGTGGTGTTTCGCGATCTCAAATCCATCGAATTTCGTGCTTAAATATCGTTTCCAAAACCATGTTATTCCCGGAGGACAAATTCTTCGGAGGATCTCCCCAAGCGGACAAGGATTTCAAGCGGCTGGATGTGCCCTACGTTAGCAAATCGGACAAGTTCCATTTCCGAACCAAGGACTTCTCCAAACAGTTCTCGCACATTTACGCCTCGCGTCTGGGCGAAATGGTGGGACTGCTCACCAAACGGGCCAAGGAGAAATGGGGTGAGTTTTTCCGAGTGCATGTTGCAATCCGATGTCTTTTTACAATTTTCATTGATTACAGGAACCGAACACCCGATCAAGCAGCTGGCAGAACTGAAGGAAGACAGCCCGGAAAAGTGCGTCATCATCGGGACGTTGTTCAAGCATCAGGAGCTGAAGCCCAGCATTCTGCGGGAGATTTCCGAAGAGAATCAGTTGGTTCCGCAGCCGCCTCGGTCGCACTATACCGATGATGCCGACATTCTAATCCTGGAAGATGCCCTGCAGCGAATCCGGCTGATGGGAAAGATTGACGTGCATTCGGTTGTAACGGGTGCAGTCTGCGCCGTTCTAGGTAAGGTGATTCGGGAGGCCCAATTTGACTCTCCTGATGCTGATACTATTCTGATTCATGTAAATCCGAGCTTTTATGGTGAGAAAATTATTTATAATTGAATATTTTCTTCCATTGCATGCTCAAATATTAATTAAACTCTTGAAACACGAAAACTATGAAATCAGGAGTGGACAGTAAGTGCCCTTTCGTTTTGGTTCGAACATTTACGTTGGTTCATCATATTTTATTGGTTTCCTAACATATGGATTTCGTTAATTTTATGCACAAGTGTACCGTGTATATTTCACAAGCAAACGAATTGGCATTCACCTAAAACCGGCAAAATTATTTGCTTTCAATGTTACCTACATGTTTCGACTACAACATGCAATAAGTTAATCCTATGACCTATGTCTTACCACCACCTGTCTAGGTTACGAGGACGGCGATGGACGGTTCCGCGTTGAGGACTATCTCTTCTATGAAAGCGGACCACAGAAGCCGCTAATACCGTTGGAATGCTCGCCACTCCTCGTACTGATATCTGGCTTGAACCTGGTAAGTTACTGCACATTTATTAATTCTTCTGTCCTTCAACCAAAGACAACCAACCAAATAGCCAACACTATTTTCCCTCGAGCAATCGCGCTGTTGTATTTTGTACAACACGTTAACACGTTGAAACAATCTCACTTTTTGTACTCAGCATTAGCGTGATGCTGACGATGGTGGCCAACCTGGCCAACCGCTCGAGTTACGGATGGTTATTGACAAAGTCCCCGTGGATTTGTATCATCAATAGTCATTTTTTAAAACCCAGTTTTGGCATACCTAGGTAGGTATTTTACATTTTTATAACATTCCACATTACTCTTGTCGGAAAATTAAACTTAATGAAATTTATTCAAATAAAGAAAAGTTCTAATTTTGTATGGTCTTTGTACTCCAGAATATTTTTCTGGATTTCTCGTTGACTATGTTACGACCTGAAGTTCGGGGTGGCCGGGAAACATACAGGGGATAGACAAAATGATCGGGACAGGCAAAATTTTCCCTTCTCAAAAAAAATTCAAATGGCTGTAACTTTTAGAAAAGTGCATCGAATATTCTCAAATTTTTACTGTAAGTTGAACAACTATTTGTGTATCAGTGGACAAAATTTGAAAATGATCGGGCCATATTGCACGAAGTTATAGGCATTTTAGAAAAAGCTAGAATTATCCGGTAGCCAACTTTGAGCTGTTATATCTCCGAGTTCAATGAACCGAATGCAATGAAATTTTGACCATTTATGACTTATATAATGAGCTTTGAAAAACTTTTGACATAACTTCAAATTCTTAACACGGAAGAAAATTATAACGATTATATTATTTTTCTAATAAAACACCAAATTTTCTAAAATTTCAACATCGTTTCAAAATTCAAGATGCTAATTATAGCTTACCGTCAAGGCACCATTCACCGTGGGGGCTCCATTCACCGTGTGCCTTCGAATATTTTTTCATTATTTCCATATTACGATTGAATGATACGACAATTTCCCTTCAATTGGCTTCTTTAACAGTTTTGAGATAATTCGATATTCTGAATCTGCATGTTAAACTGAGCCGAAATTCAAATTTTCATGAATTTCGGAGCCCGGGAACCTATTTAAAAATCAATTTGAAGTTTGTATGGGAGCGATTTGTCGAATCACCCCTTGTCGCAGTTTGTACTGGGCGGAGCTGTCAAACAGTTACCCAGCTGTCAAAAGGTGATTTCCAAAAATTTCTTTGAAATTGATTTTAGGTACCAAAATAAGGTTCTAAAAATCTGAAAAAAATCATAGTGGCTCAGAAAAAGGTGCTCTTCCGTATAAAATCGAAAAATCAATATATTTTTCTTAATTTAAAAACCCAATTTCACCAATACAACACTAATGTATTGTTACCATGCCAAAACGCTCATTAGAAACATTTAAAAGTATCATTTAGACACTAAAGTGTGTTTACATGAAGCGGGTTTCTGCTCGTTCACTGCATTCATAGTGAAAAAACGAAAACTGCGCTAAGGTGATTTAAGCGATAAACTAAATGTAGTAACGTTTTTATTCCACCAAGAAGCAATTAAATTCACATATCAAGTATGTATTTTGCATTACCGACGTAAGTTTAACAAGAAAGTACGATTACTCGTACTTTTTAATTGAAACAAAAAGGCACGGTAAATGGGTACCCTAAAAATCAATGGTCTCCATTCACCGTGCCCCATATTGTCCCATATATCTAGAAAAAATCGAAAATTTGAACATTCGTTTTTCTAATAAAATCTTGCAAGTTATTACTTGAAATGAATTTAAGCGAAGAAAATTCCCTTGGCTGGGTTGTTTTGATCATTTTTAAACAAAGTAGAATAAAATTTCTCATACACGGTGAATGGGTCCCTACTACCACGGTGAATGGTGACCTACCACGGAATTAGGCGACCCTACTACCCTTTACTAATTGTACTATATCACCAAATTTTGTGAAAATTTTTCTACTTCTGTGGATATTGCTTTAATTTTAACCTATAATGAAGGCAATGAAAAGCGGCACCAACAATGTTTATAAGACTGGTGTCAAATGACAGCCCTTATTTGCCTCGAATCCTCTTAGATCCACGGTGAATGGTGCCTTGACGGTATTTAAATTCCCTCTGATTGCCTTGAATACAGATATGTTTTAAAGGAAAGTGACAACATAGGCAGCAATTCATTGAAAAAGTAATGGGATGCATATTAAAAATAGACCAATTTACTAAAAAATTATAAAATTAATTAAATCGCTATAACTTTTTCTCTTGTTAATAATTTCAAGTTGTGTCAAACGTTTTTCAAAGTTCATTATATAAGTAACAAATGGACAAAATTTCATTGCATTCGGTTCATTGAATCCGGAGATATAACAGCTCAAAGTTTGCTATCTGATAATTCTACCTTTTTTTTTAAATGCCTATAACTTCGTGCAGTATAGCCCGATCTTTTTCAAATTTTGTCCACTGATACACAAATAGTTGTTCAACTTACAGTAAAAATTTGAGAATATTCGATGCACTTTTCTAAAAGTTACAGCTAATTGAACATTTTTTGAAAAATGAAAATTTTGCCTATCCCGATCATTTTGTCTATCCCCTGTAACTGTCTATTAAAACTCCCAGGGTAGCGAAACAAACACAAAACGTAACTTTTTTTACTACACGGAGGCTACATTACTTCTTATTAATCTCTGCGATTGTGCATCGAACGAAGGCATAACGAAATGCTATCGACGAGCACGCAGAACGACGAGGGTATGAGAGCCAATCCAGTGGTTCTCAACAGACTAAAAGAAAGTAAATGGGCTCATTGACGCCTGGTTTCACCTGGTTGAAGTTTGCGTTGTAACGTCATGAAAAAAAAAAGTTTTGTGGAAAAGACCAAATTTCGCTGGCTTGGACGGCTTCTGCAGTGGACGACCGTTGTTCTATATTCAAAACGATTTTCTCCTTGCTGTGTATGAGCTCTGGTTGATGGATAGTTTGATTTAAAGTTTCACCAACAGGCGGCGCTAAAACTCACAAATTCAATATTTCATATATCTTGAGCCCGTTCTACCCGACCGACGAGGTGCACAGGCTTGCTGGTGTTGAACGAATCGACGACTGGTTCCAGAGACTAGTTCCCAAATTCCTGCTAAGCTGCTCGACCTCTATAAATCCTCTTTTACAAGAGTTGGCCGCATAGTTTTTGTAGTAGGGTAGGACGGGGCAAGATGGCCACCCGGGGCAAGATGAGCACCCCTCCGTTTTACTACTTTTATGATGAATTTTGCCCAAACAACTTCATAATCCGTTAGAATAATGTTGATCCTGTTTGTAAACCTGATAAAAGGTACTTCATAATGAACGAATTAAACAATATTGTCAAATAAGTCGATAGCATGGATTTTTAGCATTTTCTTATAAGAAATCATCAGAATAAAATAAGGTTTTTATGTCAGAATCAAATTTTTACCATAATTCTAGTTATCAGCCAACATTACTAGTTTACTACAAAGCATTTTAATTTACATTAGAAAATATTTTCTAAAAACAGACATAAAAATTTATTCAATTTTAGTTATTAACCTATAGTGGGGCAAGATGAGCACCCCTGATGGTAATATAGAAAATATTTTGAAATTATTGTAATCCACTCAATAGTGCCGAACATAGGTTTCCGTAACCTATGCAACTATTTGGTTGAGTAAGTTTCTAAAAATAAGCAACCTAATAATCGTTTATTGTTTTTCGGGACATTTTGTATAAAGTATTATAAAACCGCATTTTTTTTCAATAATCGAAAAAAATGATAATTTTAGAACGTGATACCATAGCTATACACAAGTTTTACTATATCAATCAGTGTATGACCAATTTATTGTTAAAATATTGGAATTTTAATGAAGTGCTCTTCTTGCCCCGTAGGGGTGCTCGTCTTGCCCCGTAGCATGTTCGAACTGACCATAAAACATCTTTTTTGTTTAGTCAAATAAATCATCCTTATTGTGAATTTTTAACCCTCCCATGTTTATGAGTGATAGAAAACAAGATATAGAAAAGAACTACTGAGAGGTACTTTGAAAAATTGTGTTAACTTTCAATAAACTCAACGTGATCCTTAGGGTGCTCATCTTGCCCCGCCCTACCCTACTGTGATATTAGTTTTTTAAGTTTCCTTTTCTATCCCGTTTTTCTGTAGTTATTTCGAAGGTTTTTGTTTGTATTTTCCTTCCATGTTCATTTGTAGTTGGTTCGTTATAAATACTAAATGTAGTCTTGTTTATATAATCGATGTAAGGAATTCCGTATCACGATGAAGAACTTTATGTACAAAAATGTATTGGATAAATCTACGAAATAAACAATAATAATAATAATAATAATAATATATCTCAGGATCCCAAATACTTAGAGAGACGGTTTTTCGGCAAAGTTGTTTAGTAAGATAAGGACTTGCAGTTGAATTACCGTTTGATGCGAGGTTTCTCCGCTAGAAAACGCTAGTTTCCATTTTGCAAAAGCTGACAAATAAGGTGGCCCAGACTTATATGAAAAACCAAAAAAATCGAAAAATGTCAAGTCTTACCTCCTAAATCAGTTGTTTTGGACTCCCAGAAGCTACGTTCAAAATTTAAGCAAAGTCGATCGAGCCTAAGGGGGCGCTCAAAACGCTTGAAGTTTGTATGGGAAAACTCGGCCAAATGTATGCAGAAATTTTAAGTTTTCGAATTTTGCCGCTAGGTGGCGCTGTAAGCGTTCAATAATCAAACCCTTTGATATTATTGTCGAAGACCGCAAAGTGATCCAACGTCTGTGAAAAAAGTTATACCCTAGGTAAAGTGAGGATAAACTTTATTGTAGTTTTTCCAATACATGTAAAGGAATAATATCAATAATGAAATCTCAATACTTTACCTCACTTTACCTAGGGTATCACTTTTTTCACAGCCGTCGGATCACTTCGCGGTCTTCGACAAAGTTGTTTGGCATATAATCACCTACAATAATATCAAAGGGTTTGATTATTGAACGCATACAACGCCACCTAGCGGCAAAATTCGAAAACTTAAAATTTCTGCATACATTTGGCCAAGTTTTCCCATACAAACTTCAAGCGTTTTGAGCGCCCCCTTAGGCTCAATCGATTTTGCTCAAATTTTGAACGTAGCTTCTAGGAGTCCAAAACAACCAATTTAGGAGTTAAGACTTGGCATTTTTCGATTTTTTTTTGTTTTTCATATAAGTGTGGGCCACCCTACTGACAAATAATTAGAATTTCTCAAACAATATTTTACAAGCTGGAACTTGTTTTCACTTTGGACATAGGTAAATACTTTTTTGCTTTGAATCTAAAACAGTACTGTTTTGAAACTAAACAATTTTGTAAATTCAAGGACTATTTTTCTTAGAAACAAATATACATGGACTTAGATTCAAAAACAAAATATTTTTGTTTGAAAATGATAACGAAGTAAAAAAGCATGCGAGAATCGAACACGGGTACTGTTCTAACATGCCTTCACTGATATCGAGCTATCGCTCACGGCCAGATCTGCTCTTGAAAAGCTGAGGTTAAAACTGAATCATCTTGCTCATTATTGGCGATGTGCATTCTCCAATATTGAAAACAAAGTAATATTTTTTTGATTCCACAAACCTCGCGACTTAGAAATGTAGTCTCTTTAAATTAGGTTCTAATATGTGTTATTTTTCTGCGTGTTCAAGAACCTCTTGCGAGGTTCCTCCAGGAGCTACTTCCTGGATTCCTTCGGGTACTTTTTCCGGCATTACATCCAAGAACTGCTTCCAGGATTTCATCAGGAACATTCCTCCTAAAATTTCTTTGGAATTCCACTGAACACTCCTTCTGGGATTCGTCTTTGAACTTCTTCCGCAATTTCTTCGGGAACTTCTTCCGGGAACCCTCCAAAAGTTCTTTATGGTATTGCTTCAAGGATCCTTTCGGGATTTCTCCGGGATATCTACGAGAACTTCTTCCGGGATGCTGCTGGAAACTGATTCCGGAATTTCTTCAGGAATTCCTTTCATGATTCGACTTGGCATTCTTTTTAAGATTCCTTCTGAAGTACCATTAAGAATTTCTTCAGATCTTCATTTTGAAGTTTGTTTGAGGTGTTCGTAATGGAAATCCTGCAGAGGTTATTACGGATTTTATTCCGTATTTGAAGGACAAACGTCTTGAAATCCAGCTTCAACAATGCATCAAAACTTCAGACGCACAAAGCTCAAAAAGCAAGCTTCAAACAACAATGCATTTTGTTATTCTGTTCTTGTTCACTTGTAATGAGCTTAAAATGAGAAGCTTAGGTGCACTGGATTTGTTCACGAAGAGTTTTGTGTCCTCTAAATCGTGAGTAGGTGCCAAAGTCGGCCATTGTGGCGGTCATTTTGGAATTCTGACAAGTCTGTCCTTAATGAACACCTCCTTAACTTTTATATGGAATTCCTTATGGAATAACTCTAGGATTTTCTTATCAGGTTCCTACAGGAGTTTCTCGAAGAATTCTCCATCGTGCATTGGAGTATATGCGATCCGTTGATGTACAAAGCAGACATTAGAATTTCAAGAATTGTAGTCGTCATTTCGTATACGTATCGCGTCCTTTTACCATGGGATTTCAATGTCAAACCGTTGACATCTTTTTTTTTTGTAGAGTGACCAGGTGGAGCTGCAGGACAGCTGATAGCAAAGCCTGGACCCTTTCCCAACTTTCCCCCTACTAGGACCAATACTCACGATGGACTAGACGATGTCGTCAACTTGAGCAAAGTGTGCAGTATTTAGTATTGGGTCGTAGTAGTTATCAAAAAATACAGTGTCGCTTACTGTTCCCATCCCACCCGTATTTTGTGAAAGCTCTAAAAATGTAATGTTCTGATACTTTTGAAGACTACTCAGTGACAATCATCAGAACTAGCGTTTTTAGCCGGTATGGGCAACTAGTTTTTCTGACATCATCTCCAAACAATAATCAAAAATATCCCAAGTTACATTGTGCATTCTGAAAGTTATTTCAAGTTAAACACCAATTTTGTTATGATGAACCGATGTTGGTCATCTACAGCACTGGAATCATCTTCAAATAACTCTCTTTTTGAGCTTCCATTCGATGTTGTGGACAGAATTTATCAGTCGAACGCCTTTCTGATTTCTGATCACACCATTGTTTAAAGCAACATAACTCCTGCTCTTTTGCTTTTATTGTCATAATATCGTCTAAGTAAGGTTGTAAGGCAAGGTCGGTTAGTTGGTTATTGTATTAGCAATTAAAACTAATACAGATCATTCATCAACTATGGTGTACTCATCCCTAACGGAATCTATAAAAATGAGAAATTAATTCATTTTAAAATAATGATTTTCTTCATAATCTTCTAATAGCAGTTAATTTGAATGTTAACATAAAAGCTTCAACTGTAAGCAAACTTGTCTTATTTTTATAATGCCAACTACATTGAAAACGTCAACGTATAGAACCTGTCACGATGTCAACCTAGTCAAGTAGTGAACCATTTCTGTCGAATTTAGTCAAGCCGCGACGTTCCGGCGTCAAAAATCCGTCTTACACGTGACCAGTGAATCTATTTGATGGTTAATCACACGTTGGAAACAGAATAGTTACGTTCTTACCTTAGGTGTTTTTATGCTTTTTACTCACGATTCCTCTTCATTCGATTCCGCTGTTTATGATGCATGGTGTTTTGCCTTCGGGCGTGGTGATAGTAATACTCGGAAAAGTTATTTTGCTCATGTAAAAAGAAAGGAAAAGAAAAGAAGGAAAGGAAAGAATATGATTAGTAGTTGTTATTCAGTACAGTAGTTTGAGAGGCTGTGGTGATACACTGGATTCAGTTTCTATATGGCTGGTCGATTCGCAAGATGAAAATATAAAACAATCCAGTGTATTCACTCAATGGCTATTCAGAATGGTTCCACGGACATGGATAGCAAATCATTAAATATTGTAACATATCGGATGTATTTTTAAAATGGTTCGTTTATGTAATGTACCCTTTCCATAAAGTACGAAAACACGCGATCGCGAGATAATGATTTACATCCCATCTTCAAGGGATCACTACAAGCTCAATGCATCATTCTAGCCCTTTAGAATATCAGCGTTGATGAAGCTGTTCAAATATTACGCATCATGCTTAGGAAAGATTAGATTTTAGTTACACAATGAATAACATTACATAATCTTTCAACAACCCCTTACTTGTTCTCCCAAGAATCCTGCCTCGACCGAGTTGGCAGGACGCTGCCCAAACCCTCTCTGAACTGAAGGGCAGGGAATGTCAAACCGTTGACATCTGGAGTCCTTAATATTACAAGGTGAAATTAGTGTCGCCCAGAAAATTTCTGAACAAATCCGATGAGTTTAACGATTTTGCATATTTCTTTAGGTATTTTTTCATCAAATACATTTAAGCTGTTTAAGCTGAAATATTGGTCCAAAAAGAAACCAGTGCTCAAACATCTTGTTTGACTCGATCGAATTTTTATTAGTGTCAAACTGATGTTGTTTCTTTAGTTCTTTCCTTGTTAAATATTTGACCCTGTGTACTTCAGGGCTTAGGCCGATACAAATTTAATTTTGACTTTTTGTCTCCACCCTTTAAAAAATGTTGACTCTATTTTGCATTTTGAGGGGGCAGATAAAAAAATATTTATCAAAATATCGGGACAAAAAGTGAAATAAATAATTGTGACGGGTTAAGGACGTGGGCTGCAAAACGGTGAGTCGATAAGGAGAGCATCCAATATAGCTCTGGTCCTCACAAGTTCCTACCTCATGCTTCCACGGGTCAAGCGATGACAAAGACCGCCAGCTAAGAGTTGTGTGCTTAGCTGGTAGTGCAGCCTGGGCACTGTTGTCCTTCTGACTTCAGCTAGATTGAGGAGGTACGATCCGAGTGTCTGTTCACCAAGGAGGTGCGGCTCAAACAGCGTCTGTTCTGGCATCCAGCGGCTGAGTAAGAAACGCTGCACCACGCCCAGCTAGATCCAAGGTGGTAGCCCCATCAGCGTGGTCGTCCCAGTGTTGGTTGGGACGTTAAACAGAACTGGCACGATGGCCCTCCGGCGAGACAGGAGTGTTGGCGTAGGCCCAATAAGCCACCCGTAAAAAAACCCATTGCGAATAACATAGGAGAAAATACGACTCGATACAATCGGCAAAGACCTACGCGACGAAATAAGGACTACGATTGGAAACTTGGAACATGGAATTGCAAGTCACTAGGTTTCGCAGGATGTGACAGGATAATCTACGACGAACTACATCCCCGCAACTTCGACATCGTGGCGTTGCAGGAACTTTGTTGGACTGGACAGAAAGTGTGGAAAAGCGGGCATCGAGCGGCTACCTTCTACCAAAGCTGTGGCACCACCAATGAACTGGGAACAGGATTTATAGTGTTGGGCAAGATGCGACAACGTGTGATCGGGTGGCAGCCGATCAACGCAAGGATGTGCATGTTGAGAGTTAAGGGCCGTTTCTTCAACTACAGCATCATCAACGTCCACTGCCCACACGAAGGGAGACCCGATGACGAGAAAGAAGCGTTCTACGCGCAGTTAGAGCAAACATACGATGGTTGCTCGCCGCGTGACGTGAAAATCGTTGTCGGCGACATGAACGCGCAGGTAGGAAGGGAGGAAATGTACAGACCGGTAATCGGGCGAAACAGCCTGCACGCCGTATCGAATGATAACGGCCAGCGATGCGTAAACTTTGCAGCCTCCCGTGGTATGGTAGTCCGAAGCACCTTCTTCCCCCGCAAAGATATCCACAAAGCCACCTGGAGATCACCCGACCAACAAACAGAAAACCAAATCGACCACGTTCTGATCGACGGTAAATTCTTCTCGGATATAACCAATGTCCGCACATACCGCAGTGCGAATATAGATTCGGATCACTACTTAGTCGCTGTATGCATGCGTTCAAAACTTTCGACAGTTATCACCACGCGTCGAAGTCGAACGCCGCGACTCAACATCGAGCAGCTGCGTAACGTAGAAGTGGCTCAAGACTACGCGCAGCAGTTAGCAGTGGCCCTACCAACGGAAGAGCAGCTTGGCGCAGCTACACTTGAAGATGGCTGGAGGGACATCCGATCCGCCATAGGTAGTACCTCGGCTACAGCACTAGGCTTCGCGACTCCGAATCACAGAAACGACTGGTACGACGGCGAATGTGAACAGTTGAAAAACGAGAAGAATGCAGCATGGGCGAGAATGCTGCAACACCGTACGAGAGCGAATGAGGCACGTTACAAACAGGCGCGGAACAGGCAGAACTCAGTCTTCCGGATGAAGAAGCGCCAGCAGGAAGAACGAGATCGCGAAGCGATGGAAGAGCTGTACCGCGCTAAGGACACACGAAAGTTCTACGAGAAGCTGAACCGCTCGCGCAGAGGCTTTGTGCCACAAGCCGACATGTGCCGAGATAATCACGGGAATATTCTCACGAGCGAGCGTGAGGTGGTCGAGAGGTGGCGGCAGCATTACGATGAGCACCTCAATGGCGACATTGCAAGTACCGGAGGTGGCGTGGTAACAGATCTAGGAGTATGTGCACAGGACGAAAGACTTCCGGCCCCTGACCTTCAAGAGATTGAGGAGGAGGTTGGCCGGTTGAAAAACAACAAAGCCGCTGGAGCAGATCAACTACCAAGCGAGCTTCTAAAATACGGTGGAGAAGCACTGGTGAGAGCACTACACTGGGTCATTACCAAGATTTGGGAGGAGGAAGTATTACCGGAGGAATGGATGGAAGGTATCGTGTGTCCCATCTACAAAAAGGGCGACAAGTTGGATTGCGGGAACTACCGCGCGATCACACTACTGAGCGCTGCCTACAAGATACTCTCTCAAATTTTATGCCGCCGTCTATCACCGATTGCAAGAGAGTTCGTGGGGCAATATCAGGCTGGATTTATGGGTGAACGCGCTACAACGGACCAGATGTTCGCCATCCGCCAGGTGTTGCAGAAATGCCGCGAATACAACGTGCCCACACATCACTTGTTCATCGATTTCAAAGCGGCGTATGATACAATCGATCGAGAACAGCTATGGCAGATTATGCACGAATACGGATTCCCGGATAAACTGATACGGTTGATCAAGGCGACGATGGATCGAGTGATGTGCGTAGTTCGAGTATCAGGGACACTCTCGAGTCCCTTCGAATCTCGCAGAGGGTTACGGCAAGGTGATGGTCTTTCGTGCTTGCTGTTCAACATTGCTTTGGAGGGTGTAATAAGAAGAGCGGGGATAAACACGAGTGGGACGATTTTCACGAAGTCCGTTCAGCTGCTTGGTTTCGCCGATGATATTGATATTATTGCTCGTAAATTTGAGACGATGGCGGAAACGTACATCCGACTAAAGAGTGAAGCCAGGCGAATCGGATTAGTCATTAATGTGTCGAAGACAAAGTACATGATGGCAAAGGGCTCCAGGGAGGAATCACCGCGCCCGCCACCCCGAATTCATATCGACGGTGATGAAATCGAGGCGGTTGAAGAATTCGTGTACTTGGGCTCACTGGTGACCGACGACAACGACACCAGCAGAGAAATTCAGAGGCGCATTGTGGCAGGAAATCGTGCCTACTTTGGACTCCGCAGAACTCTACGATCGAATAAAGTTCGCCGTAACACGAAGTTAACCATCTACAAAACGTTGATTAGACCGGTCGTCCTCTATGGGCACGAAACATGGACCCTACGTGCAGAGGACCAACGCGCCCTTGGAGTTTTCGAACGGAAGGTGTTGCGTACCATCTACGGCGGAGTGCAGATGGAAGACGGGACTTGGAGAAGGCGAATGAACCACGAGCTGCATCAGCTGCTGAGAGAACCAACCATCGTCCATACCGCGAAAATCGGGAGGCTACGGTGGGCGGGTCACGTCATCAGGATGTCGGATAGCAACCCGACTAAAATGGTTCTCGAGAGTCATCCGACCGGTACAAGAAGACGTGGAGCGCAGCGAGCTAGGTGGGTCGACCAAGTGGAGGACGATCTGCGGACCCTACGCAGAGTGCGGAACTGGAGACAAACAGCCATGGACCGAGTGGAATGGAGGCGGCTACTATGTACAGCAGAGGCCACCCCGGCCTTAGCCTGACCGGTAAGGTAAGGTAAGGACAGACTTGTTAGAATCCCAAAATGGTCACCACAATGGCCGACTTTGGGACCTACTCACGATTTCAAGGGCATAAATCTCTTCGTAAACAAAACCAACGCACCTGATCTTCTTAAATTAAGCTTAGGTACAATTACAAGTGAGCAAGAACAGAATAATAAAATGCACTGTTGTTCAAAGCTCGCTTCTTGAGATTTGTGCGTCTGAAGCTCTGATGCATTGGTTGAAGCGGGATTTCAAGAAGTTTGTCCTTAAACCCCTCCCCTTGACGAGTCGATGAGCACTGTGGCAAAAGATTTTTTTTTTGTTTTTATTAACGTGTATTTTAACTGGAGCTGCTAATTCTACACTTGTGGCAAAAAAAAAAGAAAATAAGATTTAGTCCGGCCTTATTAGGCATAATGGACGTTTGGCATAAAAAAGAAATGTATACATATTTCTATTATCGTCAATGTCTAGGCTATGATGCCTAATGACTTTATTCCGCTTTAAAATCTTATTGACCATTTTTGTATTCGTATAGCGTTCGGCAGACATGAACATACTACATTTTATACCTAAGGAACTCGAGAAAAGTTCTATTCCAAGGCACAAGTATTAACAGTAACTGTTGTTCTATTAATGCACACAATTTCTCTCATCATCTATCTCTCAGGGTTCCCCGAACGATTTTTCCATGTCCATGGAGCTCCTTCAGCAGTGGATCTTTGGCAACCTGGAAGGATTTGGTCAGAGTCGCGACTGGGAGGCAGCCAGCGTCGTCCGGGTTGTGCTAGCCGGCAATTCCGTAAAAGCCTCCGTCAAACCGAGGAACAACCTCCACGGACGTCCCACTACCGAATCCTCGGACCTTCTGAATGCCGTCAAGGCGGTGGACACCTTCGTGCACAATCTGGCCCAATCGGTCAACGTGGATCTGATGCCGGGTGAATTCGACCCGTCCAACCATATGCTGCCTCAACAACCCATGCACCAGTGCATGTTCCCCAAGGCGGTTCCGTTTTCGAGCTTCCGCGGCGTTCCCAATCCGTACGCGTTCGAAATTGCCGGTCGGTCCATCTTGGGCACATCGGGTCAAAATGTCCACGACATTGGTAGGTACTCGAAGATCGAAGATCCTCTGGAGGCACTGAAGAGCACCCTGGTGTGGAGCCACATTGCCCCAACGGCACCGGATACCCTGCCCTGCTATCCGTACTACCAGCAGGATCCGTTCATCGTCAGCGAGTGTCCACATGTGTACTTTGCCGGTAACACGGGTGAGTTTAAAACCGAGCTCTGGAAGGGCAGGAACGGTCAACAAACGCGGCTCATTTGTGTGCCGTGCTTTTCCGAAACCCAGTCCGTTGCGGTGGTCAATCTGCGGACACTGGACTGTCAGCAGATTTCCTTCAAGGTGAATGAGTTTGATGACACGGAGGAATGAGGGTGGCTTTAGTTGTAGAAATAGGGTGTACGTGTTAAATAAATATTTCTTATTGAGTTCAATAAGCGGTTAAGTTTATGACATTATTCTCTAAAATGTAACGAAATCCTCCCAGTCGGCTAACAGCGACAGGACCACGCTGATGCTGTGTACAACAAGCGAGCTTTATTCAACGTATTCCTCACCACCATTACTATCAAATCAATCATAGTGTAATGAAAGATTCTCCAAGGAATTTCTTTTCTATAAAAGACATATTTTTTCATTTTGTTTGTTGAATGTAAAGATGGGAATTTATTCATTGTTTCTCTATTGGCCAGGAGGGCATTGTTGATTGCAACTAAATGCAGAAATATTTAAAGTAAATCAGTCAACATTCATCCCTTACCGCATTGACCGATGAATACTGATGGTGCGCTCCTAAATGCGCAGACCGTGCATCGAACGGGTCAGCGTGTTAATGTCCCAGATGACCAACTGGCCATCGAGACCGGAAGTGCTGATACGACTGGCACTTCCCTTGTCACCCGAATAGATGCACACACAGGTGATTGCATTCTGATGGATCGACTCCAGATTGGTGTCGGAATTCTCCGTACGCGAGTTCCGATCCAACGACTGGAAAATCCGCATAGCCGAGATGCCACTCTGTTCCTTCTTGGTCGATTGGTCCAGCTTGGCGGCCAGCACAATGCGACTTCCGTCGAAGGTATAGATCAGCGGAACGCAGCTATGGCCAGTTACCAGAATCGATTGCGGAGAGATCCACTCGCAGCAGAGGAACGGCAAGTATTCCGTCTTGAGCTTGATGGCCACGTTTCCACTGTTTGCCTCCGCAATGTTGATCGCGCTGTCGTGGCCAACCCAGCAAACCCGATTGCCATCGGCCGAGAAACTCACACTGTGAACCCAACCACCTCCGGTGGTCGAATTCTTGAACTCGGCCAACATCTGCCCCAGGGGTTTCTTCGGACCCCAAGCCGTCGGTTCCGGATGTTGCTCGATGTCCTTGATGTAAGCGGAAAACACCCGAACCTTGTAATCGGTAGAACCGGCCACCAACAGCACATTGTTCGGATGCCAATCCAGCGATGTCACCGTCGAACGGATCGGCTTCTTGATGTGCTTCGAAACCCACCAATCGTTCTCCGACTCAAAGTAACACACCGAAATCAACCGGGCGCCGGATCCCACCGCGAACTTGTTCTCCAGCGGCGACCAACGGACGCACGTCGCAGCCCGGTTGATCCGCAGCAGAACCAGCGTCGGTTTCCACTTGCCGTCGTCCCCTTGGGTCCAAACGTAAGCATTCCGATCGACGGCACAAGTCACAATCCGATTGGTATTCGGAGCCCAATCGATGCCCATGACGCGCAGATCATGTTGGTTCAACACATCCAGCAGCTTCCATTCGGAGCCCTCCCGCTTGTAGATGTGGACCTCGTTGTTGTTCGGCGAGATGGCAATTTCTGTAAGCATAGCAAGGCGTGAATACAGAAGTGTTTACGACTCTGGGATCATTGTGTAAGGATGAAACTTACGGCTGCGATCCTTGTTCCAGGCATGGCAGGTGATTGGGCTCAGATTGCCCCCAAAAGTATGACGCTCGGTCATTGTCAGTGGTCACAGTGCAAATACGACGATGGATGACTAATCCGACGATAATGGACGACAATGGACACACCCCACGCAACGAATCTGTACAGTGCAGAGAAAACGCATATCAAAACGTGTGTATTATTGCCAAATTTTCACTAAAAGCACTTGAAATTACCTGGTTCAAAATGCAATCCTGGAAAATTCGCGGACTCTGGGCCGTCTACGCGAATTTTTCACCTGAATTTGTACGAAAAACACGGATAGGAAAAACAATCGACCGAACAAACGGTACCGCAGTAGATGAATGAAAAATGATTTTTTTTTATGAATGAAAAGTGACATTTTGTTTTGTTTGTGTTGGTGATAGCAAACTCGCTGGGCACGGAACTCAAACACCACTGGGGCTCATGAAATGTCATCTTGTTATTTATCACGTCTCGTTTTCGCTTTCTCATTCGTAATTTTTTACTACTATTTACAGTTATTTACTACACGGAGAGACGAAACTACCCAAAAGTGAGTTCTTTCCACTCAACTTCGGGGTTGCGTGCGTCAAGCCACTTTTGAGTTGATGGAATCGATGTTTTTGTTGGGTTGTTCCCGCTTGCTTCCATGTGAAAGGAATACCTAATTTTAGGTTTTTTTTCACCCAACCGAAATTTTGACTAGGTTGTATTCACTTAAATTTGAGTACTGTGCTACAAACTCAATTTTGGCTTGACGCACTGAACTGCAAAAGTTGGGCTGTTTCTCTCTTCACTCTCTGACAACATTAGAAAGAGCGCATGAAAAGGGAGACGAAAAAGAACTCAAAATTGAGTTTAAAAGTACCTAATTTTGAGTTTTTTAGTTTCTCCGTGTACACTATTTACTTCTCCATTCAATGGGCTGTGTGTCGGTGATATTCGACTGGTGGTGATGACGGTGCAACAGTAGTGGATTAGTGTATTTTGCATTGTTCTCCGTTGTTTTTCAGTGTCGTTATTTTTCAGTTTTGTGATTTACCTTCTACTTTTATCAGATTTTATCTAGCAAAGTTGTTGTTTAAGTCTATCAGTATCATTTTTGATAACAATAAGTAATTTTATCTGTCCGAGGGCAAAATCTCTCTTCTGTTTGGACTTTGATCAGTCTTGTTTTACCGTCGAATCATTCCTGTAACATTGTGTGCAGTATAAAGAGGTGAGAGGTACAATCGACGAGTGATTTATTAATATTCATTTGACCTGTTATCACTTTTTAGGTGCAATCCAACCCACAGTATGTTACGCATTACGCGAGGACCGTTGGCCACCTTCCGTCGTGGCAAGGCAACCACTACCGGAGAAGACTACCAGTATATGCAGAAAACTCGAATTCCTATGCTGCATTTCCAAGCCTCACTGCCAAGACTGCCAATACCAGAGCTGGAAAAAACATGCGAACGTTATCTGGCGGCTCAGAAGCCTCTGCTTATCGACGAAGCGTTCCGTAAGACGAAAGATAACGTTGAACGCTTCAAGACCACAACCGGACCCAAATTACAAGAACTACTCAAGAAGAAAGACTCCCAAAACAAGCACACCAGCTACATCTCGGAGCCATGGTTCGATATGTATCTGCGGGATCGGGTTCCCCTGCCAATCAACTACAATCCCCTACTGATGATGAATCCCGATCCCAAGCCGGAGTACAACAATCAACTCATTCGAACCACCAATCTCGTGATCAGCTCGCTCCGTTTTATGAAGTCCCTTCGCGCTCATCAGCTCGAACCGGAAGTGTTCCACATGAATCCGGCCAAGAGCGACACGGACACGTTCCGTAAGGTAACCGCCATGGCGCCGTCGCTTGTGGCCACCTACGTGGCTTACGCCTTCAAAGCTTTCCCCCTGGACATGAGCCAGTATCAAGGGCTGTTTGGTGCGACGAGGATTCCCGAGACGGGAAAGGATAGAATCTATAGGAATGAAAAGTCACGACACTTGTTGGTGATCCGGAATGGGAACATGTACTCAGTTGACGTGCTAGACGAAGCAGGTACGTATGGGTAGAATAGTTTCAACTTGGCAAGGGTGGTAGGTGAATTTACAACTCTTGTGCCCACGAATATTCCATACTTATGGTTGTAACATAGATTTACTTCAGCGCTGAACATATAGTCGAACACCTTCTTAGTCGTTATCTCCTATTTGAAACCCGCCGGGATATGGGCAACCTTACCTGACGTCTCCACTAGACACAAATGTCTTGCCATTTATGCTGCCAAAATGATAAAACGGTACAGAAATGCGCAGCATCGTTGCTTTTCTTGCGAACGGGGAGAGAACATTTCTGTCTAGTGGAGACGTCGAGTTAGTGAAGTTCGAGTAACCAGTCCCGGTGGGAACTGCGGTCGTAAACTTACACAGAGACGGGAGGGGTTTGCTTGGGCAAACTTTCTGGAACCCTACGAAAGCTAAACAGGGGTTTAGTAGGGGGTTGTGGGGCAAGATGGCCACACTGTCTTTTAAGCATTAATTTGCAAAACAAAAATATTTTCTGCATGGGTTGTGATTATA
Source organism: Aedes albopictus (assembly GCF_035046485.1). Classification (NCBI taxonomy): domain Eukaryota; kingdom Metazoa; phylum Arthropoda; class Insecta; order Diptera; family Culicidae; genus Aedes; species Aedes albopictus. Next base: position 159,434,764 of record NC_085137.1, read on the forward strand.
AACAATGCTTTATGTTTATAACGTGCGAAAAAGTTACTATTAGTTTGAAAAATATGCTATAAAATAGTGTTTGAAGTTTGAGTGTTCAAAAACAGTGTTTTCTTATAGTATCAGGCCATCTGATTTTAAGGATTAGTAATGAAATAACATCGTTTTAAAAATTATTTTTAATTTTTAATGGTGTCTATATGTGACTGTTGTTGAGCCTTAACAATAAAATTTCAATGTTTTAAATTAATTATATCATATAAAAAATGATAAACATATCGTAATCATTCGGGGCAAGATGGCCACCTGTAGTAAGGCCTATGTCGCCATCCAAAAATCAATCTAAAGCAGCCTTAAAACTGTTATTGATGTTTAGAGATACTGCAAAACCACAGAAAATTGCTTTTCATATAAGTTGAAGCTGTTAAAATTAACTACGATGGAGATGATACTTCTGAAAAAACTTTGAAGTTATTTGCTGTTGAACGGTGATTGGTTTCATTGAATATTTTGGCTCTGGATGGAAAATCATAGCTAAAACCGCTATAAGGGTTCGTTACAAGACGTTGAATTACAGTATAATGCATAAAAAGAGTTGTAATGTATTTCAATCGTTTCGAGAGAAACAAGTTTGCTGAAAAAATAGACCAAATCATAGAACATTTCCAAATAAATTTCTATCAATTTAATTTCAAACATTATCATAAAGAAAATGTTGGCAAATACCACACCATCTGTAGGCAAAGCGTTGTGGATGATTCGACCTTGGTTTATTGAACGTTGCTTAGGGATTAAAGCATACTAAACTAATTGTAAAAATTTAGCTCTGTGGCCGTCTTGCCCCGAAGGGGTGGCCATCTTGCCCCATATGGCAAAAATTCTATGTCGAAAGTAACATTTTTCAAATGAATTTATTTTGCATTCGTAGTGCAAAATAAAATGCTTTTTTGTGTTAATAAGATAGAAAAGACATGAAACAAAGGGGATGAGTGTTAAATATCCATATTCTTATGAAAGTATATGCTTCCAAGGCGCCTAAGCTTAGGGTGGCCATCTTGCCCCACAACCCCCTATTCAGCCCTGCGAGCCAGCCGTAAAAAAAGAAGCAACGAATAATCAACAAGAGAATACAAACCGATACCATTTGCAACGACCCCAGCGACAAAGAGGGATTGAAAGCTCGTTACTTGAAACTGCAGATCTCTCAATTTTATCGAGAGCACCCGCATACCTACTTGTCGATATACTGAAGCACCGTGGATTGGGTATTGTAGCTCTACTTATTATTGTTTATTTGTTGTGTGTGCATCAACAAGCAGCAACGTGCCCCAATGACGGTTGGTGTTAAAATTATATACATAATACAAAGAAAAATATGCTTGCAAACGAAACAAAACACATGTCAAAAGGTAAAATACGAGCTTAAATACTTAACACAGGCGTTGTCAGTTGATTCTAAATATTGTCCCGCTTATCTTTTATTAGAGTCCTGCGGCGGTCGTACGCTCGCAAGGCATACCGCCGCAGGACAGTCGAAAGGCATAACAAAAGAAAAAGTGGTCCCGCCAAAAACAAAAGCACGTGGGTTTCGCGAAGTGACAGATGTTTTTGAATGTATTTGTGACGAACGGCAAGAGTGGCTCAGTGGAATGAGTATTCTTGCTGTCAAAGCCCATATAATGGAATAATATACTTTAAAATCTGGTGACGCTGTTATGATTAGTGACTGTCGCGCTAATATCAGAAGCCAGAGGTAGATAACCGCCATATTGTGATTTGTCTTGAGAGGCATAATAGCGTTAAAAAACGAAGAGAATCTCCGACGAAGAGTTTCCCGGGCCAAATGGAAGTCCAAGATTGATGCGACTCTGTTGAAAATCCGTTGCAACCCGTGGATGGCGCCGTGCATCGCATAATTTGATCTTCGCAGAGGCAATCTTAGTGGAATGCTATTGCGAAGTGTACGTAGCTGAACGTTCAAATTTATTTGTTCCAGGATTGTCCCACAGTCTATAATACGTCCCTGTAGCGTGTCTGCAATCATCAGTGCTCTGGTCGTTTTCCTACGGTTACGGAGTAACTCGAGATCGATTAAACGACAGCGGTTTTCGTAGCTCGGTAGACCAATCGGATCCCTCCAAGGCGATTTTCGAAGCGCGAAACGGAGAAAGCGACGTTGAACAGATTCAATTCTCTCGGAACCGTTGCAGTAAGCCGGGCTCCAGACTGCAGAACAGTATTCAAGAATTGAGCGCACTAGGGAGCAGTAAAGAAACTTCAGGCAATGGATGTCGGAAAAATTCTTCGCTATTCTGAAGATAAATCTCAGAGCTCTGGAAGCTTTGTTGACCGTATACGATACAAGCTGGTGGTATGTCAGCTGGGAGTCCAGTATAACGCCTAGATCTTTGATACACGGAGAGACGAAACTACCCAAAAGTGAGTTCTTTCCACTCAACTTCGGGGTTGCGTGCGTCAAGCCACTTTTGAGTTGATGGAATCGATGTTTTTGTTGGGTTGTTCCCGCTTGCTTCCATGTGAAAGGAATACCTAATTTTAGGTTTTTTCACCCAACCGAAATTTTGACTAGGTTGTATTCACTTAAATTTGAGTACTGTGCTACAAACTCAATTTTGGCTTGACGCACTGAACTGCAAAAGTTGGGCTGTTTCTCTCTTCACTCTCTGACAACATTAGAAAGAGCGCATGAAAAGGGAGACGAAAAAGAACTCAAAATTGAGTTTAAAAGTACCTAATTTTGAGTTTTTTAGTTTCTCCGTGTATGGTTCACTCGCTCGATAGTGACGCCAAGCATGCTGTAGTCGAAGAGAACCGGCTTCTTTCGTCGAGAAAACGTGATGACGGAGCATTTCGTAGGATTGACAGTCATTCGGTTTAACAAGCACCAGTTGTAATTGTAATTGTTTTATTTATTCATAACGATAACCTATTGGATGTACCATATATAAGGTCAAGGAAATTGCAGTTTGGATATTTAGTTAGTGAAAAGTTCAATCTGCTGCTGAAGAAATTGACAGTCTGCAAGGGTGCGAATCTTGAGGAACATTTTGAGCTCGTCGGCATACGATAATCGGGGTCCTTCAATGATAAGATGGACATCGTTGAAATGCAGTAGGAAGATCACCGGTCCCAGGTGGCTTCCTTGAGGAACGCTGAAAGAAGCGTGAAAACGTTCTGATCTGAAATCTCCTATGGATACCATCAGTTGGCGATTGGAGAGATACGTCCGGAACCAGCGCAAGATATTAGCATACCGAATCTGTCGAGTTTAGCGATAGCAATGTCGTGGTCCAGCTTGTCGAAAGCAGCAGATAGGTATGTGTAGATGACATCGGTCTGCACGTGTTCATTCATACTTTTGATGATATACGATGTGAGGCACAATAAATTGGTGGTGGTAGAGCGGCTGACCGAAGAGCCATGTTGATTGGGGCAGAGATGTTTTGCTTGCAGTGCGAGATGACAGGCTCCATAACGACCAACTCAAACAGCTTTGGAATAGAGCTCAGAGCCGCGATTCCTCGGTAGTTGTTCACATCGCGTTTGCTTCCCTTTTTGTGTACTGGAACCATGAATGCAATTTTCCAGCAGGATGGGAAAATGCCACTGGAAATCGACATTTCAAATAAACGGTGAAGTGGTGCTAGCAGGTGGGAGATGTGCTCTTTCAGGAACACGGAAGGAATACCATCCGGCCCTGGGTTGAAAGACGACTTCAGTTTGGAAGCAGCTCTAGCAATCACTGTAGGTGTATTGGACAGCATCAACGGTGCAAACGTTCATACCATTTACAAGAACACACGATCTTCATAGGAGGCTTAAGCCTTCAGTACACGCTTTGCCAAGTGTGCAAACTTTTCCGCACGCATCAACCAACATCAAAGCAAACGTTTGACATTTCCGATGTTTTGTCAATGTTGTGATCGCTGTTGGCTTGCTGGGTTATGCGTGCGGAAAAAAATGCACGCTTGGCAAAGCGTGTACTGAAGGCTTTAGGTAAGGCTCAGGTTGGCCAGGAGGCAAACTTATATTGCTACCAGCTCAGTGCTTCTCCTTTATATTTTAATCTAGGTGCAAACATATTTACAAATTATTCTCATTAGCTTCACTGTGCTGTGTGATGCACCTGCAGCTGCTGTTCTACGCCCGATTGTCCCACGTTATATGGGAATTCCATATAACATGGGACAGTTATGCGTAGAACGTCAGTGAAGGATGTACCTACATTCCAACGCTCCTCATCACCTCATCACACACTCTGATTGGACGCATTAGTATCCATGGCCAACGTACACCTCCTGGATCTCAAGCTCTTACCTACCGAGCTCCCACTGGATCCCAAGCACATCTTAGAATTCAGCTCCTTCGCTATCGAGCTACTTCCGCTGCAAAGCATCTCCTGGCATCAAGCTCCTGCCGACACCGAGTACCTTCTGCCATCCAGCTCCTTCGACCAGCAGTCAGCCAGCACCGCACCGCCTCGATCACTTCAGCTCTCACAGCACAGTTCCATCAAGACACTAGATCCTCAACAAATGTTATGCCGTTTTTCTTTTTGAACCTGGGTTGGAACTGGATGAGATCACAGTTTCAACCCCAACCTGACTTCGGTTTCGCTTGTACTAAAGTTTGTTTGACGTTTGTTTGTTTACACATTTTCCGCCAATCCAGTTCCAACCCAGGTTCAAAAAGAAAAACGACATAAGTCCCTACACCGATTTTCGATGTTGGCACCTCGTCGGATGTAGGCCTCCTCGCTTCCAGAACTCCACCATGGCGTCCCTGGGATCATAACCTGTTGAAAACGAACACAGGGAGGCTTTTGTCCAATCCGCAGGCACTGACTGAGCTGTGTGATGCACCTCAAGGATGTACCGATACTCCAAAGTGAATGAGTCTGTAGGAAGTTATCAAGTCGGCTTCGTCGATGGCCGCTCGTCAATGGACCAGATCGTCACCGTGCGACAAATCCTCCAAAAACTTCCACCCTCTCCGACTCGCCAGTCACCCGGAAAAAATGTTCCTTCAGTTCTGGAAAATATATTATCCCCATTAAGCCTTTAATCGAATTGTCCGCGTGGTCTTGTAGTACCCCTTCAAGGTAAGAACCAGGCATTGCTATACATATTAAATGCTAGACATGACCCCATGGAATGCATTTGCATATGTAAAAGCTTTGCTGATGTGACTTTCCTATTAGGCAATTCCCTCATCTCATGTTTGTCTTCAAAACCTTGTCAAGCTTAGAAAATTGAAGTTAATAAACAATACATAACAAGGTTCGAATTCCCATAGAATGAGATCATTCATTCGCACTACAACACCATAGGAGGTAATATCACATTGGCTGATTACAGTACAAATGCGATAAATCTCCCTTTTCCCCCTATCCGCAACCCGGGGACGCGCCCTGTTGGATTCCGAAAGCCTCGGAGAATATTACAAACCTTCAATGGCATTCCCATACACTAACCCACATTGCCCATTCAGGGGTCTGACTGGGCCTATTACCCTCCCTCAGTTTGTAATATTCTCACCAACTTGGAATTATATTTTCCCGGCACATAAATGACTTCGACAAATGTTCGATATACTATGCAGCATCATGAACAGTTGTGCACTATATCAGATGATTTGAAGATCTGATTTTTACAGAATAATTGTTTGCCATTGATTATACATTAAGCTATTCCAATCATTACTGCAAAGCACATCGACCACATACCTAAAATCAAAGCTTCCTGGAAGATATAATCCAAGCCCAGGGATAACAGATCGTGCCCAAATTTTGCACAGTTATTTGGATCCTGAAATGGGACCTAAAAAGCTTAGATCTGATGGGTTGCCAGGCACGTTACAGAACAAGTAGACTCAGTCTTCCGGAGGAAGAAGCGCCAGCAGGAAGGACGAGATCGCGAATCGATGGAAGAGCTGTACCGCGCTAAGGACACACGGAAGTTCTACGAGAAGCTGAACCGCTCGCGCAGAGGCTTTGTGACACAAGCCGACATGTGCCGAGACAATCACGGGAATCTTCTCACGAGCGAGCGTGAGGTGGTGGCAGCATTACGATGAGCACCTCAATGGCGACGTTGCAAGTACCGAAGGTGGAGTGGTAACAGATTTAGGAGTATGTGCACAGGACGAAAGACTTCCGGCCCCTGACCTCCAAGAGATTGAGGAGGTTGACCGGTTGAAAAACAACAAAGCCGCTGGAGCAGATCAACTACCAAGCGAGCTTCTAAAATACGGTGGAGAAGCACTGGTGAGAGCACTACACTGGGTCATTACCAAGATTTGGGAGGAGGAAGTATTACCGGAGGAATGGATGGAAGGTATCGTGTGTCTACAAAAAGGGCGACAAGTTGGATTGCGGGAAAAATCGCTCGATCACACTACTGAGCACTGCCTACAAGATACTCTCTCAAATGTTATGCCACCGTCTATCATCGATTGCAAGAGAGTTCGTGGGGCAATATCAGGCTGGATTTATGGGTGAACGCGCTACAACGAATCAGATGTTCGCCATCCGCCATGTGTTGCAGAAATGCCGCGAATACAACGTGCCCACACATCACTTGTTCATCGATTTCAAATCGGCGTATGATACAATCGATCGAGAACAGCTATGGCAGATTATGCACGAATACGGATTCCCGGATGAACTAATACGATTGATCAAGGCGACGGTGGATCGGGTGATGTGCGTAGTTCGAGTATCAGGGACACTCTCGAGTCCCTTCGAATCTCGCAGAGGGTTACGGCAAGGTGATGGTCTTTCGTGCTTGCTGTTCAACATTGCGTTAGAGGGTGTAATAAGGAGTGCGAAGATAAACACGAGTGGGACGATTTCACGAAGTCCGTTCGCTGCTTGGTTTCGCTGATGATATTGATATTAGGTATAGCTCGTAAATGTGAGACGATGGCGGAAACGTACATCCTTCTAAAGAGTGAAGCCAGGCGAATCGGATTAGTCGTTAATGTGTCGAAGACAAAGTACAATCGCGAAAATCGAGAGGATACGGTGGGCGGATCACGTCATCAGGATGTCGGATAGCAACCCGACTAAAATTGTTCTCGAGAGTCATCCGACCGGTACAAGAAGACGTGGTGCGCAACGAGCTAGGTGGGTCGATCAAGTGGAGGACGATCTGCGGACGCTTCGCACAGTGCGGAACTGGAGACACACAGTCATGGACCGAGTGGAATGGAGACGGATACTATGTACAGCAGAAGCCACTCAGGCCTTAGTCTGATCGGTAAGTTAAGTAAGGGATATCGCACAGCTATTGAAGTGGAAGGAAGGCGTCATTTGTCCCATCTACAAGAGAGAACTACAAAACGAGCGCGGTATCTCCGAGAAGCTCATTAGGTTAGATTAATTTTCGGACGATCTGTCTAGTTCGTTCGAATCTCGCCAGGAACTACGACAAGGTAATAGACTCTCATACCTGCTGATCAACATTACCCTGGAAGGTGCTATGCGACGAGTCGAGGCACGATTTTTACGAAATCCAGTCGATTTGTCTGTTTTGCTGATGACATTGATATTAATGCTAGAACGTTTGGAACGGTGGCAGAATTCGAATTCATGATGAATGCTTAAATAGACTGGTCATGCTGATCTCCTTAATGTGTTATACTCAATCTATTGTATTGTTTGCAGAATTTTATTATATTATTTTGTCTTCAACATTACTAACGATAATTTTTAACAATTTCCAATCGACTTACAGGCAACATCGAACAACCGGAAACGCTATTGGCACGTTTCAAATACGTTCTCAACGACAACCGTCCGCCGTCTGATACTCCACTGGGGCTACTGACCACCGAAAACCGGGATACGTGGGCCCGAATTCGATACCATTTGGGTGAGATAGGAAACGAGAAAGCCTTACGGACGGTTGATTCCGCCCTGTTCTGCCTTTGCCTAGATAACGGCTCCATCGATTCGGAAAATCCTATTCCGATGATACGGGACTTCCTGTTTGGCGACGGTACCAACCGCTGGTTCGATAAGTCCTTTTCGCTCATAGTGTCCAAAGATGGGACGGCCGGTATAAATTTCGAGCATTCCTGGGGTGACGGAGTGGCCGTGCTCCGGTACTTCCAGGAAATCTATAAGGAAACTACCAAGAGGCCCTTTGTGGAACCTACTGTGCAACCAAACGACGCCAATCGTAGCGAAGACGTGGTACGCTTGATTGAGTTTAAGCTGGATGACAAGATCCGAGAGGGCGTCATTGCTGCCCAAAATCACCATAACGCCGTCATCGACGCCCTCGATATGAACTACATGAAGTACGAAGGTATCAACAAGAATATCTGCAAGAAGCAGAGAATTAGTCCGGATTCTGTAATGCAGCTGGGATTCCAACTAGCGTTCTACAAGCAGCATGGCAAATTCGTAGCGACCTACGAATCTTGCAGCACTGCCGCGTTCCGTCACGGACGAACGGAAACCATGCGGCCTTGCACAATGGCTACCAAAGAATTCTGCGAAGCAATCGAGCGAAAGCAGAATCCCACTTCGACCGGCGAACTCAGGGCCATGATGGACAAGTGTTCGACCATACACGGTCAGTTGACGAAGGATGCGGCCATGGGACAGGGCTTCGATAGGCATCTGTTCGGATTGCGGCACACGGCGCAAACGAACGATATCCCGACGCCGTGCATCTTCGAAGATCCGGCCTACGCCGCCATCAATCATAACATCCTTTCGACCAGTACGCTCTCGTCGCCGGCACTGCTGGCCGGAGGATTCGGTCCGGTTGTTAGGGATGGGTACGGCATCGGGTACAATATACAGGACGGGTTTTTGGGAAGTGTGGTAACGAGCTACAAACCGGACCGGAACGGGCGCGAGTTTGTGGATTGTTTGCGAAGTGCCTACGAGGACATCGCCCAGGTGCTCAACAACTCCAGCCCACCGTCAAAGTAGATTTTGAGGGTTTGGAATTAAAGTTAATGTATGTTTTTATTTGTATTTTTTATTATTATGTTTGAACGGATCGTAAATTGATTGATAAATATAATCGTTATTGGAAATCTTTTCTAAATAGTGTGAATTTTTTGTAAAGAAAATCCAAATTTGGTTGAAATTATCATCTCCATATCAGAGAGTATGGAACAGAATCATATGCGAAGGTTTTACGAAACTGTCCATGGCGTGCGGAGAACAGCGTCTTCTCAGTCATGTGCAACGACTATGATTAAAAGATTCTGATACATAAAGCAATGGTGGTTGCCAAATGGAGAGAGCACTTCGAGGAATTGTTCTTCTTTGTCTTCTTTGCATAACGTCTGCACTGGCGCAAAGCTCGCGTGTTCTATCATTTCCACAGTTATTAACTGAGAATTTCTTCTGCCTAAGTCCATTTTGCAACGTGTGACAGGCACGTAGGGTATTGGTTCCCTTATTAAGCATGTGGTTCCCATTTTCATCCTACGAAAAACAAAGGATTGAAGCACTGTTTGTTTTGTTTCTTATTTTTGTATTTTTTGTTAGAAGTGAGCACGCATGAAAACAAAAAGAACGGAATCAATCGGTGCCGTAATCGCTTGTTTTCGAATAGGATGAAATTGGGAGCATGAGATTACTGATGGCACACAAACCCAAAAAGTATCTTTTGCCCAAAGAATTAAAAAAAAAAACTTAACGAAAACCTTCGAACTCGTCACCTTCAGCATGGTCATGCCAAATACCTACGCCTTTACAGCTATGGCTACAGTGGCCTAAGAATTGTTGAACGGTGGGAATGGAGAGCGGCAGACAGAATTCGAATCGACGGCGACGGACAGGTTGTGAAACCTTCTACGCTAGACAAGGTCAAGACAGCCATTAGAGGACTGAAGTACAACAAAGCTGCTGGGAATGGCGAACTCCCGGCTGAGCTTCTCAAGCACGGTAGCGAGCAGGTGTACACTCTGAAAAATTTTCACGTCTGATTTACGTGAAAAGATAGGTAGTTTTCGTCCACCATATTTTTCACGTAACCTCCACCGGAATGTCAGGTAGCTAGATAAATTTGAGCTTCGCTAATCGACGTGATAAGTCAGGTAAACTTGACATACATTTTACGTACCGTTTACGTGAAATGTGGGTGAGTGCTACTGAAATTTTAGGTATCTTCTACGTGAAAACATGAATAGTTCTACGTGAATTTCACGTGATATATACATCATGTTTGAATGAAAATAAAGCAGTCGCACCAGCTTGCAACGTATTTGAAGAGACACGAGATTTCAGATCCTTACAAAATGCAATTAAAAAGCATAGATTTTAGCATAGATACGCTATAAACTGGTACCAAAATGTAACAGTCAAGGACAAATCTTTATCAGTCTTTTATCATTTACAAGAATTCAGACCCTTTTAGGCCGTTTGCAATGCTGTTTTATTTTGTATGGCGAGTTTTAAAAAAAAAACAGCATTGCGAACGGTCTTTAAGATTGGATAATTTAAAACAAACCTTATGGTTTTGCCGCACAAGCTTTGTAGTCCAGCCGTTTCAAACACTCGTTGAACTGGACTAATAACATCTATTCTAGCTTCTGAAATTAATGAAAAGGCCAAGCGCTTGTAATTAATGACTATCAATCGCCTTAAACAATTAAATTACCTCAATACTTGCAGCAACTTGCACAGAAATTCTATCAACAAGCAGTTCTTGTACCAACCTACTTCTCGACGCCATATTGAATTGTTTTTGCAAACCGGAAATTAACACAACTTTCGTTCCACGAAAACTTCCAAGTCGGAAGTACACCAACACAACCGCGTTGAAACGAGTTACGTGAAAATAAGGTGGCTTTCACCAAACATGGCGGTACATACGACGTGGTTATCGAGTGAAAGTTGCTAACATCACGTAACTTTTGAGGTTTTGAGAATAAGGATGAGCTGCGTGATATTTCACGTAAATCGGACGTGAACATTCTTTAGAGTGTATCAACTCTTACACCGTATTAGGGTTTGGGTACTAGTAGTGGACCCCCTAAGCTGCTTTTTAGCTATGTTAAGGCAGTGGATTGTTCCAAAGTGGATTTTCTAAATAAGTTTCACGTCCCCTCTTTATGTTACGACCGTCAAACATACAACATTAATATATTTTTCCAGTGAAATACGCATTTGAAAATACGCATCGATGTTGCCTATAATGGACACCACCGGGGTCCATTATAGGATTGTTTACAAATATCTCGGCGCCTATAGTGGCCCCATTTGATTTCCATGTTAGCTGTCACGCCGCCGACGGTGCCTATAGTGGACCCTCCCTAAGTGTGCGTATAGTGGACCCTTTTGAGTGTTTACATTCATTAAATAGTTAAAATAACCGATTGTTGCGGCCACTGGGTTATTTGTTTGCCAGGAACTGCTGTGTAGCAATGTAATTGATGTTCCCCCGGTGGAAGTTGCTTGGAAATAGTTGATTTGGGCATTTATATTTGAGTTTTTCTGAAGGGGGTCCACTATAGGCGCAGGGTCCACTACTAGCACACAACCCCTATATTGAAGATATGGAAAAATGAAGAACTGATGTCTGCTAGTTGGTTGGAGGGTCTCATTTGCCCTCTATACAAGCAAGGGCATTGTCAGCAATGCGCAAGTTACAGAGAAAGAACACTTCTCAATTCACCATACAAAATTTTGCTCGGAATGGGGCACGTTCGGTGTAGTAGGGTAATGGTTCCCTTATTAAGCATGTGGCTCCCATTTTCATCCTACGAAAAACAAAGGAATGAAGCACTGTTTGTTTTGTTTCTTATTTTTGTATTTTTTGTTAGAAGTGAGCACGCATGAAAACAAAAAGAACGGAATCAATCGGTGCCGTAATCGCTTGTTTTCGAATAGGATGAAATTGGGAGCGTGAGATTACTGATGGAACACAAACCCTACTAGATTTGTAGTAATGAGCTGAATTTTAGTATGGTGAGAAGGGTGAGAAGGTCAGTTCTCTGTTTCTGTAATGAAATGGTACAAAAAGCGTGGGTATTATGATTCCTTACCTAATTTGATGCTATTTGAGCAAAACTTTGGATAACTATGTTGTTTATGTTGCAAGAAATGGAGAAAACAACAACATTGTTGCCCAAACTTTTGCTCAAACAGCATCAAATTAGGCAAGGAATCATAATACCCACGCTTTTTGCACTATTTAATAGGGCAGATCGGTGAAGTACTAGATTTGTAGTAATGAGCTGAATTTTAGTATGGTGAGAAGGTAAATTCTCCGTTTCTGCTATGAAATGGTGCAAAAAGCGTGGGTATTATGATTCCTTGCCAAATTTGATGCTGTTTGAGCAAAACTTTGGGCAACAGTATTGTTGTTTTCTCCATTTCTTGCAACATAAACAATATAGTTATCCAAGGTTTTGCTCAAACAGCATCAAATTAGGCAAGGAATTATAATACCCACGCTATTTGCACCATTTCATTGCAGAAACGGAGAATTTACCTTCTCACCATACTAAAATTCAGCTCATTACTACAAATCTAGTACTACACCGAACGTGCCCCATTGCAGAAACAGAGAATTGACTTTCTCACCATACTAAAATTCAGCTCATTACTACAAATCTAGTACTTCACCGACCTGTCCTATTCCGTTTAACAGGCAGAAGCCGATTGAGAAGTCCTTCGTCAGGCGGGTTTTCGTGAGGGCCGACCAACAACCCTGCGACAGATTCTTGATAAATTTAGGGGGTAGGTATAACTTGCCGACTCATCTGCTATTCTGCTATTCTGCTATTATCAACGCATCCCCTGGCTTTCGCCCATCTGCGTTGTCTTTTCACTAGGCAATACGTCTACCAATTGATGTTTATGGGCTTGCCGGACCAAGTCATGTAGCTAAGCCAAACACCCCACCTACAACTGTTGGGTAGGCACCATTGTCCCGCCCACTGGTCTTTTACAGCTAGTTGTAGGTGCATGTGTGCGTGTAAGTATTGGTGTATGTGTGTTAGTGTTGGTGTATTGTAGGCGCCAACTCGTTCTAATCCACTCTGATTGCTAACACCCTATTGAACCATTACCCTTAAATCTGGCAATCTATGAAATAGAATGAGTTAAGCACCTGTACATAATAGTCAGTTAATCAAACAAGGAATATTAGTATTAAAGCGAAGATACAATGAAGCAACGCCCCGAACCTCGAGAGCACAAACCCCAAGAACCAAATGACAGGCTGCGCGAACAGTCGATCGACTGGCCATCACCAGTGAATAACCAATCGAGCAAACCCTCCAGCACAAACCGCCTCCAGCTCTCCCGACCTGCACCCAACAAATCCGAGGCACCGCCCAGCCATAGCTTCACCTTAAAACCAAAATCTAGATTGCAGAGCACAATACTTCCCAAGTAACCACGCAGCTCGGGCCGCAAATCACGCACAACACGTCACAAATAAGACAAACACTACCCCGCCCGTACAACCGAAACCGATCTAGGGTAGAGAAGGGTCTCTTTCCACTCCAACCCGGACTCAACTGCACCCATAGAGTAGCGCACTCCACACACACTGCACTCATGCATCCATCACGACCAGAGCCGCACGGTCACCTGGGTTGCTTCTATCTGCATGACCTCACCCAACCCGTAACGCAGAGTTCAAATCCCTCTCTTGCATTACAAAGCAGTCCCTCTTCCCAAAGTTTGTGCGTGGTATAAATAAGATTATAAAGCTGAAGAAATCGTCACCAACACAACCGCCAACAATGAGCACTCACTGGTGTCGGCAGAATCAATGACGACCCCCTCAGTCCCAAACCCAATTATCCTACACTACCCAAGTAACCACAATGCTGAAGCCGTACGCACTGCACGTACGGAGTACATACAGACCTACCCGCACCGCCTAAACAAACCACCTAGGCCGAACACAAGCGAAAATCGGGGCCACCACTGTTGAACCACGACTATACCAGTAGGTATAATCGCAATTAAGCAATCGTAGATCCATTCTTCGCTCCTACTCAGCCCTAACGATCCATAGCAATGCTTGTCAATATATGCACCACACACACGCAACCCCCACAACCCAACAGTATGGTCACTTGAGTATCCCTGGGATTTTGATTACATGATGGTCAGGGATCACAGCCATCAAAACGTTCCACACTTTACCAGGGCTTGCGACCTGTTACCATGATGATTTCCGCTATGGGAAACCATAATGGCTAGCGGTGTTCCGACTCATCATCTGTTTATTAATTTCAAAGCGGCGTACGATTCAGTGAAGAGAAATGAATTATGGCAGATAATGATTGACCACGGTTTTCCGGCGAAGTTGATTAGACTGTTTCGTGTGACGCTAGACGGATCAAATAATAAAGTGTACGGATTGCGTCATCTGCAAACCCTGAGTCAATGACGTAAATGTTTTTTTTCTTCCTCACTCTCTTAAACCTCTTAAACAAACACGAGAAAGAGAAAGATGGAAACAGGGGCTGCTGCCTCGAGTCTTAACTGAGCAATTTCAATGTTGGGCGATCTCAGCTTAAAACCTACAGCAGGGAATTTCTCTAAAAAGAACACTAGATCAAGGTCATTTTTTAATGAAAACGAAACTTTATTGAATATCATCGGGATCGAACTTTCCAAAGGCATTTTGGAGTTCGTAAAGGGCAGGGAAAACTATCCATAGCGATCAAACGGTGCTGCATCTCACGCGGCGAATGCTAGTTCTTTCATTAGAAATTATATTTTATTGGCAAGTACAACTAGTTAACGACAAAAACAAAATGGAAACAATAATGATAAAAAAACTAAAGCAAAACAAAATCGAAAATTAAAGTATGGAGATTTACACCGCCGCGAACCATTTTCATCTTCACAGCCGCTTTGCTTTCCACCAGCGCACTGGCTCTTCAGTGTCTCCAATCGCTTCCGTTCCGTTGAACGAGAACTTCGGAAGATCAGCAGCTATCGGTTGTTTTAAATTGGGGGGACATTGGGAATCATCGTGGGATAGGATTGGCTTTAGACGGGATCGTACAGAGTGGCTTAGACGGGATATTAGGGAAAAGGAATTACTGCTTGCGGATGGACAGTGTTTTGGGAGTTTTTCAGGAAAATGACTTGTAGTTTTCTTTCGGTATGTCGCACCGTGCACTATCGATCAGGCGTTGATCGTTCATATACTGGTGCAGCAAATTGTGCGCTCTCGGTTTCCGACCTGCAAAATTTTCCCCGGGTACAATTGTCCGTATCCCGTTCTGAATTCGATCCAGCGAATTGATGAATATTCAAAAAATCCAACGAAATCCGATGTTTGACCCAACCCAAAAATCACTTAAAGAGTTCATCTAGTTAGAAGTTCTTCAATCAAATATTTACACCTAGTCACTAAGTTCATACAGGATTCTTCTAAAATTGGCTTAAAGTTCTTCTTTGCTACACTTATCAACGATCATGGATAATGTTGGTGGAAATCAGCTATCACCCGGGGCCGTTATATACAAAACCCAGCACCCTCTCACAAGACAATCTTCGAAAGAGCAATGCAATGGTAGCAGTAGAGTTCCTAAGAAGAAATCCATCCCAGAGTTTCACTCGGGTTTTCACAACACACGCGACGCGTAATTTACGACTCAATCGATGTCTAGTCGCCAGCCTTGTGGTAGGATCTAGGGGCCAATCAGCTGCGTCTCCTGCGTACGACCGTTACACCGAAGATGATGGTAGCTTGCTTCGGCAACTCTCCCGAGTTGTCCTGGCTCATTGAGTTTAGCTTCATTTGGTTGCTGGTAACACATTACTTGTCATGACGTCTTCCAGGAAGCTTCTGATAGACTTTCGACACATTTCTGCTAACTTCGATTTGTTTGAAGACTTCTATCTTCTAGTCAGCAATTCTTGCTCGTTTCCACAGACTTGGCAGTTCCGTGCCGGACAGTCTCATGCTACTCTTGATCTTTTCAAAATCCTCGAGTTTGTGATCCACACGGAAGCCTCCGGGCTTCTGCTCCATGTCATGGATGCCGCGTCCTCCTTCGCAGTCGATCCCCACAAGGCTCAGCGGACTCAGACAATCTTCATCGGCGCACCCCTTCTCGGAAGTAGTGTCCACTCCGTTTCGGTTACCACCGACAGTTCATAATCAGATATTCAATCACGCAACACAACACAATTTTCTTCTTTCTCGTCCTTCCGCGAGAAATCTCTGGATCCATCATTCTTCTCTCGTCGCTCCACAGTCCCCTCAACCATCTTCGACTTGGCAATCCGGGCACGCAGCTGAAGTCCTCCCAAAGGAAGAGGAATTCTAAAACGCATTCCTCTTGGTCTTCTCAAGAAAACGGCCAACTATTTACTTTCCTCCGATCTGGCGAAACTTTCTCCATGGCGGAAACAACGATTCGGGCTGATCCCGAAAATCAATCGACTAACGGCCAGACCAGAAGGACAAAGACTTGGCGCCATGACGGAAGTTTGGTTTGATGTTGGGTTTCCTTGCACCACTTGTTGGGGTGCTCACGAGGAGACTAGGCTTAGAAGTTTGCCAGCGCGTTCATACTGGTCTTGCAGTCGATGAATCTCGTAACCGATGTCGTCGAAGCAGCAGCAGCACCTCCATCCTCCGCAGTCGCGCCTTGCTTGGTAATAAAGGTCAATTCGAACGTCGATAACCAGTCGAAACATTTGTCCACACTCTCAAAGGCCAACGCTTGACTGACATAGTCCACCGGGCAATTGGGACGATAACTAAACGGTAATAGATTGGTAAATGAGTTATTTTCGGCAAAAGACATGTGAGAGAATAGAGAAATGGGAAATCTAACAGAGATCAGCAATCCTTTCGTCCGAGAATGCGCTATCCTGTAAAACAGAATCACAATTTGGAAATGTGTTCCCTCCCAAAACCAGCCCCATCGAAAGAGAAACAACAGCCAAACTCCAAGAGTGGTACCACCTAAAACCTAGAAGGAAGAGGAGGAAGCCAGAGAGACCTAACTTTGGGCAATTTCAACAAAAAACTCAATCGGGGGGCCGCAAAGCTAGGTCAAATACGTACGCTTTGATAATGGTCTTCAGGGCGTTCTTGCGCTCTCGCTCGATAAACCAATCAATCAGATAACCGGCCATCAATGGGGCCGTCCGATACAGCGTGAAGAACCGACTGTAGTTGCCGAGGGCCCAAGCCGAACGGAGTTTGAGCGCGAAAATGATCACGTCCTGTTCCCGTTCGGTGGCAGTGAGCGCTTTCAGGATGGTGGTCAGATCTGTCGATGGAAAAAAGGACATTGTTAGAAACCACCGAGAAACGATTTCACTTCTTCACAGATTTCAACACCAACCGAGCGTGTTTTTGGTGAAAATGTAGTACAGGATTCGATACGCCGTAAACTCCAGAATATTCTCGCCCCCCACTTCGGAGTAGAGCATCTTGAGCTGCGTTTGGCACTGGTTGAACTCCTCGTGGTCGCCCTTTTCCATCGCAATGCGGGCGTGTGTTTCGTAGACCTGCACGGTGAACGCGTCGCGGATGCCTTGGACCTGCAAAAAACATGAATTCACATTACGTTTGTGTTTGTCTTTACATGTCTGTCTTCTTGACCTAACAAGAAAATCACAATCCATTTTATTAAATGAATAAGACAAATTGAAATACCTAAAAATCATTGAGAATACTTCAAAAATTTCTAAAGGTCGTAGAATTTATGAAACTTACCGTCAAATCCTGCCGGATCGACTTGAGTTGATCGCACGCATAGTAGTAGTCCTGCTTTTCGACCCACTTGTTCTTGACGTTCTGCAGCGAGTAGCGCAGCACTTCGACCGGTCGCACCTCGGACGGTGCGGGGGCCTTCGTGAGCCGCAGGAAGCTCTTCTCCAGATCGCGACAGGTTCCCACGATGTGCAGGTCGAACAGGTCCAGGCCACCATCTCCGTCTCCGGCGGCATCATCGATGAACAGTCGGGAAGGCGTCGGCATCTGCAGGCGTTTCTTCAGCGGGGAAGCGGCGGCGAAGCTGGGAGGCGAGATTTTCTTGCTGTTGGAGTTGAACCGGGCGGCACGTTTCTTCAGCGCTTCCTGATCACCATCCACGGCGCCTCCGATCTGACCATGCTCCGAGTAGAAACCGGACCGTTTCTGGTGGTTCTGGTTTTTGGTGTTGGACTTATTTTTCTGATTGACTTTTTGGTTTTTGAGCTTGAAAGATTTTCCTACGACGGAGGAGTTGCGACTTCCGCCATCTTCGCTACTATCGGAGGAGCGGCGCTTGCGGCGAGGTGAACGGGACTCCGTGCTGGAAGACCGACTGCGACGGCTCCGGCTGGTGCTGTAGCGACTTGAGGGAGATCGGGAGCGCGAACGAGACGAGCGAGACTTTTTCGAACCGGACTTGTTTCCCAGGCGAGAACCGAGCGAATGGGGCATCCCCAGCCCACCAGAGGAGCCGTTCTTGCGGGCGGCAAAGTTTTGACTGTTTCGACCGAATCCATTGGGAGGAGAAGGACTACCGCTTCGGTTGTTCTGGTTCTGATACTGGCTAATGCTACCGACGATTCCGGATTGTTTCGGTTTGTTCTGGTTTGGCGTCAGCAGGGCCCGTTCGCTATGAACGCTCGGCACCGGCTCGTTATCCCAATCCTTGGTCCACAATTCACCTTTGTTCGCGGCAGCTGTGATGCGCCCCTTAAGGCAAATATCGATCTGATCCTTATCGAAATCTGTCTTGCATTTGGCGTAACAGCGCGCGACAAAGTTGTTCAGACTTTCTGGCCAAGTGTCGGTCGGATTGTTGAACGGATCCGGTTTCTTCATGACCGGCGGCGGTGGAACAGTGGTACTAATAGTTCCCCCAACCATACCGGATTGACCGGGAAACGGCGGTGGAGGCTTGCTCAAATCCGGCACCTGAACCGGCGAGGAAAAGTTCGGAGCAGCCGGAGGAACCGGCGGCATCAATGGCGGTATTCCTCCATTGTTAAAAATCTGCTTGTTCTGCTGCTGATTTGCCATGTTGTTGTTGTTCATATTGTTCTTGTTCTTTTTCTTTTTTCTCTTGCTCATCTGCTGATTGTTCTGATTGAACTGCTGTTGTTGTTGTTGTTGTTGCTGCTGCTGCTGCTGTTGTGGTGGCGGGGGCAACTGAGGAGATCCACCCGACAGAGGGTTGCTCTGCTGCACCAATGGACTCACCCTCTGGGGTTGCTTGTTGATATTGAATCGAATCGGTCCGAACTGACTCGGCGCTTGTTTGAATCCTTGCATGTTCCCATCCTGTTGCTGCTGCTGAGGACTAAAAAATGACGACTTGTTCAATAAACTACCTGACGACGGTGAGGACGATCCATCGGAACCGTCTCCTCCGGGACCACCGGATACGGTGGACATCGTGGCGCTTGTGAAACCCGGCGCAGCGCCACCTCCGGGAGAACCCCCTCCTCCACTGGCCGACATCGGCGGTGGCGGAACATTCGTCGACATTGACCCCCCGGAATTGTACTGCAACTGCTGATAGTACGCGTTGCAATACTGAGCGTACTGTTGATAAGCCATTCCGTAAGGATTCGCCGTCGTCGATGCTAAATTATTCGATTTATCTTCCGAACTCATGCAGTTTCCTCCAGGCAACGCGTTACTTACGACTACCCCACCTGCTGAACTGCTCATCACAGCGTGCGACGAGCTACGATCGACGTATACTTTCAACTGCGTAGCGCTAGCGCTTGGCGATTTCAACCCTGTAGGTTACGAGAAAGAGAAAAATCAAAATTCAAGATGGCGACCATGGGTACGAACTTTTCCATTTTTCAATCGAACATTTCGGGTACAAAACGCTCCGCAAATCATTGAATTCCATAGTTCCTCCATTACTTACCTGATAATCTATCCGATGAACGAAGTTTGAGAAATAATCCTCGAATTTTACCGCTGAAAAATAACTTGAAATGGGCACTGCACCACTTGAATTCACGACACACTTTTTCATACGAATCACGAATGACGAAAACGATGGAGGAATGCGCGTGAGAAGGGCGAAGTGAGAAGAAAAATGGCTACAGTGAGCAACTGAATCGAGCGAACTGAGCAAGGCGGGCGAAAATAACCGAGAGCTGGCGCGTGACATGCGTTTGTTTCTCGCATAACATTTGGAGAAGGCAGATTTTATTGCGCTTCCAAGGGGAATGACATATCCTTTTCTAACTGGAATATCCGCATTTATCCGTTTCTATCTGTCGCTAACCGTTGCTAAGCGAGCTGCTAAGTGAGCAGCAGTTAAACGCGATTAACGACGGTTAGAGACGGATAAAGGCGGATATTCCGGTTAGAAAAAGATATGTCATTCCCCTTGTGCGCTTCTAGGGCCGATTTCTTCACCCGGGCTTAAATTTTAAACCAGGCTTAGCAACATTTTAAGCCGGGCTTAACTTTTTTTCAATTTCTTCACCTCGGCAGTAGAATAACTAGCCACAGAATGTCAATGTCGCGAGCGTTCGTGTGACCAACATCTAGTTTGCCACGCCCTTACAGCGTCAATACCGGTCCTACAAGTGTCAAACAAATTTTTATAGCCAAAACAAAACATCTACAACAACATGCGTATTTAAAAATAATAGATAAATACATCTGAGATATGAAATGAAATTAATTAATTTATTGGCAACAGCGCCATTGGCGATCTAATTTCTCATACATCTACTACCTCGGCTTAACCATTAAACCCGGTTTAATCAAGCTACGGTTTACGTTAAGTGTGGCTTATTGTACGTGCACTTGAAACCCGGAATTTTCGACTAGCGAAGTTGGATTTTTCTCCAAATCCGTACGTCGGACCTAACTTCGGAAGTGGTGCGCTGTATAGCGGATCAGGTTTGCTATACAGCGCACCACTTTCGAAGTTAGGTCCGACGCACGGATTTGAAGAAAAATCCAACTTCGGTAGTCGAAAACTCCAATTTTCAACTAAATTGAGAATATTTTAAGCGGTGCTCTGAGGTGGCTTAGCAACGCTAAGCCAGGCTTAAACCGCAAATTGCAGAGTTTGGGTTTCTTCACCTGCTTCATAAATAAATTTTTGAAACGGCAGAAAATATTTTTTAAGAAACATGTACACTTATGAACGATAAAATTCCCAAGTAACCATTAAGCCGCAAAAATGGCATTAAGTCGGCTCTATAGTCGAATGTAGAACCTGGCTAACAGAGCTAATTGGTTCTATATCCTCTTATAGAGCTGCTCAAAAGCCACTTTTGGCGAATTATTCGGCTGATATACGGCCAACTTTAAAATATCGTACCAAGTCTCTGGAGCGAAAGTTGTCAAAAGTGAGACAAAGAAAAAAGAAGAAAAAAATGTTTATCTTCTGTTCTTTTCTAACTTCCTTCGCTTCCATTGAAGTTGCTTTTTTGCTACTTCATTCAGATTCTAGCTGTTGTCCTCCGAGTTCCTGATCAAATCCGTTGCCTTTCTCATCTGCTCCACCAATGCACTATGGGAATGGTGTGATCAAACTAGTATTTAAACCATGAAAAACAAAATAGTTTGGGCATTTCGAGGGTTGAAAATGATATGGGATGAGGATGATTCAGTGGTGACGAACGCAGGAATTGATGCAGGAGAAGCAATGTTTATATAAATGGTCGGGAAACGTTTCACAAGAAGAGGTAAACGAGCTGGAGTTTGTCTTGAAAAAAATGGAATAATCAAGATAACCAAATTCCATTATCTATTTAACAACACCATTCCGATAAACATGCCAACAACAAACCCGGTTAACCCGGTCCTTCCATAATTTCAGGTCACAATAAACATTTTCGTCTCTTATGGTTCAAAAGATATTATTTTTTTTACAAACAAACTTAGGATGACACTCAAAAAAAAATCTTCTAATACCTTTTTATACACTGATTTTTTTTTATAAAAACTTAGTTCAAAAAAGCACATTTAGCCCATCGAATATTCAACATTTTGACTCATAATTCTAAATATAAAAAGTTTTATTCGTGGTGTATGTACTTCTAAACATGACTTATTTTGAATACCTAATAGGGTGACGTTGGATATTATTGGCAGGTTTGTCCTCTCCGTCGTGGGAGTTTTTTGTCGGCCAAAATGCCTGATACATTGCCATATTGTCGGGCCGCCACCAAACCGGACTTCGCACAATCAAGTCGCGACGTGACCCAACTCGCGACGTTTTTTTAATCATGTCAAATGTAGTGCGCATCCTTCCCGTTGTTGTCAGCAACACAGCGCACTAGATGCGAAACAGTTGCGACACTTGTGGACCAAGAAAATGGCAATTTTTGATTGAATGTCGGTCTTGATTCGAACCGGATAGACAATATCATTCAGCTTACTTTGGAAGGATTTGAGGCCAACTTTGAGTTCAATAGGTTTCTAAAAACCTCTCGTGACGAAGAGAACAAAACTGCCAAAAATACGACGCAAGTGGATTTTAAATATCTTTATGCAATTCAGAATCATAATTTACATTTTATATAACTCATTTTGGTACATATCATAATGGCCAATTTTTCCGAACTGGCTCATTATACAACTGAAATGAGTTGCATAATGAAAAATAGTTGTATAATTTTCATAATGCAACTCATTTGAGTTGCGTTATGAACTTGGTTATGAACATTATGCAACTCAAATGGGTTCAAGAATGGGTTGCATTATGAAAAAAATCATTGCATAAAATTTTGTATGGAACTCGTTGCAAAACTCGATTTTTTCAACACTCTTCGTATTTATTTAACTCGGCAAGCCTCTTTGGATAAATGTATTGTCTTCGCGGTTGAAACCCGAAGTTTCCCCACACCCGACAATCGAATTTTCTCAAAATCTATACGTGAAACCTAACGTCGGGCGTAGTGCGCTGGACAGCGGACCTGGCCCTCTATCTAGCGCACTGTGCCCGACGTACGTCCGACACACGGTTTAGGAGAAACATCGATTTTCGCGTGTTAAAAATTCCGTTTTTCAACTGCACGAACAATACGACTCGTGCTGAAAAAATCAACTTTTTGCAACTCGTTACACAAATAACTATTTTGCAACTCAGCACTATGAAATTTTATTTATACTTGCCGCACAGACAAACAGACGTATCACTTGGAACAAATTGCGATAAAAATCATCGTCACGAAAACATAATCACCCAATGCTAACCAGGCTGTGTTACGCAAATCGCTCAGTAGGTGGCAGTAGTGAGCAAACGTCAAACAGGAGCAAAAACGATGCGAGCGCCGTGACCGAGCGATTTGCCTACAAAATATTTGAACTAACCGTTAAAAAGGGTAACGATGAGAAGTGAGTAGAGTGAGACGTCTGTTTGTCTGTGCTTGCCGTATCACAACGGACTAGTTTATCGTACTATACCAAACAATTGCAGTACGATTCAAAATGCAACTGATTTCGGTTGTATTATGAATCATAATGCAATTGTTTGATCCACAACCCGAGTTGTCACGGCAAGAGCTTGCCAAATTGTCACGGTTATGGTACAGCTTGCTTGATCAAAATTTAGTGTCTAGCATGATAGAAGACATGACTGTTCCCATCGAACCACCGCGAAGCATGATGGTACTGATAGAAATGATCATATTCTAGTGATGTGTTTTTCATTGCAAAAATGTTTTGCAACTCGTTGCAAAACTCGATTTTTAAAGCGCACATTTAATTCCATTTTTTTCATGATGAATATTAATAGGGCACGATCGGTGAAGTACTAGATTTGTAGTAATGAGCTGATTTTTTGTATGGTGAGAAGGTGGATTCTCGTTTCTGCAAGGAAATCGTGCAAAAAGCGTGGGTATTATGGTTCCTCGCCTAATTTGATGATGTTTGAGCAAAACTTTAGAAAACTGTTTTGTTGTTTTGGCTAATTCTTGTCCCTTAATCAGTACAGTTTTCCCTATTGAGCGTTGTGAACGGCACCTAAACATTTTTAAAATAAAGTATTAAAAACACCAACGAATGGAATGAAGGTAGAATAAACTGTTTCTATTAAGGGATTTCAGTTTCTAGTGTAACTTGAACTTTGCTGTGGCTTAAACATATTTGAAAATGGTCTGAACTCTGGAGCATCTCATGACAAACACATTTTCAAAAACTCACTATCGAAATGCATCTTTATTCGAAGGCGATTATGGATATCACAACATAAAATCAACATTGCAACGCCTTTTCTGCAATGTGGCACTCCAACTTTGTATAATGAGAGGAAAATTCTAACACCAGCAAATTCTAACGATCATATGTAATAGGTACTAAATCGTAGATCATCGATACTAGCATTGGGTAAAACATCAACAGTCTAGGTAGATCATTATTGTTAATTTCCTTTGTTGGCGCGAGTTTCTTCTGGTTCTGGATTAATAAAACACATACTGAGAGCAGCGTATTTTACGGCAGCTTCAATGCTATATTGAAAATAATTCATTTTAATAATCTACATTGTTTTTTCTTAAACTTAACTTACTTGATAGTTTTCTAATCCAAACTCCCAGAGGGACGAACTGCACAACTCAGCGCACAACTTAACACTGAATCATCTAATTAATGAATTCCTATTAGACAATACAGTTGCCAGTTTCACCAAAATACCGCCGCAACATCCTTCTGTATCCGAAAAAAATATTTCAAAATATCGGCGACTTAAAATGACGTTTCCATTGGAAAGTCACTGGAATGATATGGGAAATTTCGTTAAGCTTGGCTTAGCGTAAGCCGTCACCTTTATTTGCTAAACCGGTGTGAAGAAATGCAAATATTTAAACCTGGCTTAAGATTTTGGCTTAACTTTAAGTGTGGTTTAAGATAAACCAGGCTTATGTCGTTAAGCCGGGTAGGTGAAGAAATCGGCCCTTAGCAAGAAAAAATTTTAGTTTCACACTTTTACCAAGGGGAATGACATATCTTTTTCTAACCGGAATATCCGCCTTTATCCGTCTCTAACTCTAACGTTAATCGCGTTTAACTGCTGCTCACTTAGCAGCTCGCTTAGAAACGGTTAGCGACAGATAGAAACGGATAAATGCGGATATTCCAGTTAGAAAAGGATATGTCATTCCCCTTGACTTTTACCGATCTGTCAGTCAGTTGTGCGCAAGGGTGAATCTCATATCATGGGCAGTATCCATATTTGCATTACTTAAAACATACCCAACCGGTATCAACCGCGTGCGATCAGTACAAGACTGAATGTATTATGCGTTGCGCGAAAATTTGTACGCGCAAGCGCCCATACATCTCCGCCTGTAAGAAAAATCATTTCGGTGTTTTCGGCGCAGTATTCCTTGGCCAATTCGCGCACTTATTGTAGAAGACACCATCACGATTAAACATACCAGCGGAGGTCTATAGTGGTAATCACGTTCAAATGTATGCGTGTCTCTTTTGTAGATGTAGTAGTGAAACTTGGGGGAAAATATGTGCACTCTTACCCCGGTTGTTAGTTTTATCATTATTTAGCCGTTTTACCCAAATCAGTTGGGTAATATTTTCATATGCAATCTGAATAGCCTTTGAATTGTCGTGCATTTTTGTGTATGGAAAAATTCAAGCTAGTGTTCGTGTGATGAAATGTCACTTATCTCTATTAGCGATTTTGCACCTTTTTCGCTCTCTATTTTCTTGCAACGGGTAATAACAAATAATGACACAATCAATCGAATCAGCTACTATTCCAGAAAATATTGTTTTATTTCAGGCCAAACATTTCAATAGGTCCTATCTGCATTTGAGAGGCTCTCTTTGTTCACTGTCTCTTTCAATTATTGCAATGTAATGATACACTTTTCAACTATTTTTGCAGTACAAATCAAAAGACGATTGTTTTGACCATCGTTCAATGCAAGGAGACAATTATAATACCAATAAACAGCTGAGATATTAACGCAAGAGAGGGAAACCAAAGAGAGCCTCTCTTCTGCAGATAGGACCTTTAGACATGTTTGGCCTGATTTCCGTTTCATTAAAACAATCTCGAAAGGGATCATAATGAGTTAACTTACCTTTCCATGCAAGTTATCAACAACAACGATCAGCCGGTGGACGAGCGTCGATGTTTGTTTTGGTTGCAGACAATGGAAACGTGCTGCGTGTAGCTTTGGCGCGCAATGACGTCGTCTGCTTGCTTGCTCCTAATAAGACAGATCGGTGAAGTTTGGGTGAAGTACTAGATTTGTAGTAATGAGCTGGATTTTAGTATGGTGAGAAAGCAGGGGTAGTCACTCTACACAGTGTGCCCTGGGCAAACCGGGCACACTAATGGCACCGGCTGGCACAAATGAACATTGAACTGAAATTATGGGAAAACCATCTCAGCAAACTTTGAAACCAGGAAAAAAATGTCCAGCTGTCAAAACTGAAGAATCACTTCGGCAAGAATTTGTCTTTTTTTACGATTTCCATTAACCATTTTACATATATTTTTTTCATATTTTAGGTTCAAAAACTCGAATCAACATAACGGACTGTTGCTTTTATTGGTTTGGTGATATGTCTTTGTCAATCGGTCATCATATGGAGGCTACGTCGTTGCAGCATGATCAGCGGTGTCATGGTCACAATTTTTTCCGCAGTCAAGTTCGCAGATTGTGAACAATCCTCGGTACTCACTTTACGTAATTTATGTTTAGTCCCTTGCTGTCAGAGCTGTCAGATCAATGTAACACAAGGGGTAGTCACTCTACACATTTCATTTGTGCCAACGTTTTTTTAATGTGCCTACCAGTGTGCACTGGTGTGCCCTAGTGTGTCGAGGTGCCGAGGATCAGCGTTCCACGCTTGTCATAATGACGGATGCACTGAACTGAAAACATGATAACATAATCTCAGCAAACATTGAACCTAAGGAAAAAAATGTCTACTGTCATGAAATGCACCATTTTATTGCAGAAACGGTGAATTGAGCTTCTCACCATACTAAAATTCAACTCATTACTACAAATCTAGTACTTCACCGATCTGTTCTATAGGACACAATCGGTGAAGTACTAGAATTGAAGTAATAGGCTAAATTTTTGTATGATGAGAAGGTCAATTCTCCGTTTTGCAATGAAATGGTGCAAAAATCGTGGGTATTATGATTTCTTGCCTAATAGGACAGATCGGTGAAGTACTAGATTTGTAGTAATGAGCTGAATTTTAGTATGGTGAGAAGGTCAATGGGGCACGTTCGGTGTAGTACTAGATTTGTAGTAATGAGCTGAATTTTAGTATGGTGAGAAGGTCAATTCTCCGTTTCTGCAATGAAATGGTGCAAAAAGCGTGGGTATTATGATTCCTTGCCTAATTTGATGCTGTTTGAGCAAAACTTTGGATAACTATGTTGTTTATGTTGCAAGAAATGGAGAAAACATCAACACAGTTGCCCAAAGTTTTGCTCAAACAGCATCAAATTAGGCTAGGAATCATAATACCCACGCTTTTTGCACCATTTCATTGCAGAAACGGAGAATTGACCTTCTCACCATACTAAAATTCAGCTCATTACTACAAATCTAGTACTTCACCGATCTGTCCTATTCTCCGTTTCAGCAATGAAATGGTGCAAACAGTGTGGGTGTTATGATTCGTTGCCTAATGGGGCACGTTCGGTGTAGTACTAGATTTGTAGTAATGAGCTGAATTTTTGTATAATGAGAAGGTCAATTCTCCGTTTCTGTAATGAAATGGTGCAAAAAGCGTGGGTATTATGATTCCTTGCCTAATTTGATGTTGTTTGAGCAAAACTTTGGATAACTATGTTGTGTATGTTGCAAGAAATGGAGAAAACAACAACACTGTTGCTCAAAGTTTTGCTCAAACAGCATCAAATTAGGCAACGAATCATAATGCCCACGCTTCTTGCATCATTTCATTGCAGGAATTGAGAATTGACCTTCTCACCATACAAAAATTCAGCTCATTACTACAAATCTAGTACTTTATCGATCTGTCCTATTGTATGCTGTTTGAGCAAAACTTTGGGCAACAGTGCTGTTGTTTTCTCCATTTCTTGCAATATAAACAACGTCGTTATCCAAAGTTTTGCTCAAACAGCATCAAATTAGGCAACGAATCATAATACCCACACTTTTTGCACCATTTCATTGCTGAAACAGTGAATTGACCTTCTCACCATACTAAAAGTCAGCTCATTACTACAAATCTAGTACTACACCGAAGGTGCCCCATTTGATGCTGTTTGAGCAAAACTTTGGATAACTATGTTGTTTATGTTGCAAGAAATGAAGAAAACAACAACACTGTCGCCCAAAGTTTTGCTCAAACAGCATCAAATTAGGAAAGGAATCATAATACCCACGCTTTTTGAACCATTTCTTTGCAGAAACGGAGAACTGACCTTCTCACCATACTAAAATTCAGCTCATTACTACAAATCTAGTACTTCACCTATCTGTCCTATTCTCCGTTTCTGCAATGAAATGGTGCAAAAAGCGTGGGTATTATGATTCCTTGCCTAATTTGATGCTGTTTGAGCAAAACTTTGGATAACTATGTTGTTTATGTTGCAAGAAATGGAGAAAACAACAACACTGTTGCCCAAAGTTTTGCTCAAACAGCATCAAATTAGACAACGAATCATAATACCCACGCTTTTGCACCATTTCATTGCAGAAACGGAGAATTGACCTTCTCACCATACTAAAATTCTGCTCATTACTACAAATCTAGTACTTCATCTATCTGTCCTATTCCTGAAGAAATACCAGAAGGAACTCCGAGTGGAATCTCGCATGAACTTCTTGGAAGGAATTTCAGAATGAGATTTTTGGAATTTTGGAATTTGCTTACTTACTTACTTACTTACTTACTTACTTACTTACTTACTTACTTACTTACTTACTTACTTACTTACTTACTTACTTACTTACTTACTTACTTACTTACTTACTTACTTACTTACTTACTTACTTACTTACTTACTTACTTACTTACTTACTTACTTACTTACTTACTTACTTACTTACTTACTTACTTACTTACTTACTTACTTACTTACTTACTTACTTACTTACTTACTTACTTACTTACTTACTTACTTACTTACTTACTTACTTACTTACTTACTTACTTACTTACTTACTTACTTACTTACTTACTTACTTACTTCCTTCCTTCCTTACTTACTTACTTACTTACTTACTTACTTACTTACTTACTTACTTACTTACTTACTTACTTACTTACTTACTTACTTACTTACTTACTTACTTACTTACTTACTTACTTACTTACTTACTTACTTACTTACTTACTTACTTACTTACTTACTTACTTACTTACTTACTTACTTACTTACTTACTTACTTACTTACTTACTTACTTACTTACTTACTTACTTACTTACTTACTTACTTACTTACTTACTTACTTACTTACTTACTTACTTACTTACTTACTTACTTACTTACTTACTTACTTACTTACTTACTTACTTACTTACTTACTTACTTACTTACTTACTTACTTACTTACTTACTTACTTACTTACTTACTTACTTACTTACTTACTTACTTACTTACTTACTTACTTACTTACTTACTTACTTACTTACTTACTTACTTACTTACTTACTTACTTACTTACTTACTTACTTACTTACTTACTTACTTACTTACTTACTTACTTACTTACTTACTTACTTACTTACTTACTTACTTACTTACTTACTTACTTACTTACTTACTTACTTACTTACTTACTTACTTACTTACTTACTTACTTACTTACTTACTTACTTACTTACTTACTTACTTACTTACTTACTTACTTACTTACTTACTTACTTACTTACTTACTTACTTACTTACTTACTTACTTACTTACTTACTTACTTACTTACTTACTTACTTACTTACTTACTTACTTACTTACTTACTTACTTACTTACTTACTTACTTACTTACTTACTTACTTACTTACTTACTTACTTACTTACTTACTTACTTACTTACTTACTTACTTACTTACTTACTTACTTACTTACTTACTTACTTACTTACTTACTTACTTACTTACTTACTTACTTACTTACTTACTTACTTACTTACTTACTTACTTACTTACTTACTTACTTACTTACTTACTTACTTACTTACTTACTTACTTACTTACTTACTTACTTACTTACTTACTTACTTACTTACTTACTTACTTACTTACTTACTTACTTACTTACTTACTTACTTACTTACTTACTTACTTACTTACTTACTTACTTACTTACTTACTTACTTACTTACTTACTTACTTACTTACTTACTTACTTACTTACTTACTTACTTACTTACTTACTTACTTACTTACTTACTTACTTACTTACTTACTTACTTACTTACTTACTTACTTACTTACTTACTTACTTACTTACTTACTTACTTACTTACTTACTTACTTACTTACTTACTTACTTACTTACTTACTTACTTACTTACTTACTTACTTACTTACTTACTTACTTACTTACTTACTTACTTACTTACTTACTTACTTACTTACTTACTTACTTACTTACTTACTTACTTACTTACTTACTTACTTACTTACTTACTTACTTACTTACTTACTTACTTACTTACTTACTTACTTACTTACTTACTTACTTACTTACTTACTTACTTACTTACTTACTTACTTACTTACTTACTTACTTACTTACTTACTTACTTACTTACTTACTTACTTACTTACTTACTTACTTACTTACTTACTTACTTACTTACTTACTTACTTACTTACTTACTTACTTACTTACTTACTTACTTACTTACTTACTTACTTACTTACTTACTTACTTACTTACTTACTTACTTACTTACTTACTTACTTACTTACTTACTTACTTACTTACTTACTTACTTACTTACTTACTTACTTACTTACTTACTTACTTACTTACTTACTTACTTACTTACTTACTTACTTACTTACTTACTTACTTACTTACTTACTTACTTACTTACTTACTTACTTACTTACTTACTTACTTACTTACTTACTTACTTACTTACTTACTTACTTACTTACTTACTTACTTACTTACTTACTTACTTACTTACTTACTTACTTACTTACTTACTTACTTACTTACTTACTTACTTACTTACTTACTTACTTACTTACTTACTTACTTACTTACTTACTTACTTACTTACTTACTTACTTACTTACTTACTTACTTACTTACTTACTTACTTACTTACTTACTTACTTACTTACTTACTTACTTACTTACTTACTTGTAGATCTTTGTTTGTTTGCAAAAATCTATACAAATCAAATTAGACTTTATGAAGTTCAAGTTTATTAGGGCAAGTTCGCGCGACTGCACTTACTACCTCATTCAAAGAGGAAGTAAAAAGGTAAAATAATGCAGCACCCATCAACCCTACGTGTATGATGATAATATACCCCCGGAACATTGCATGTAATCTCATTTAGGTACCTGCGATTGTGCTATACGTTCTCACATCAGAAGCTCAATACCACATCTACTTTTAAGTACATTTACATAAATGCACATGCCCTCCATTATTGTTTCACACATTCATGTCGCCCATTTTCAAATTAGACGACGCTACGACGCAGTTCTATACACCTTTGCAAAATAAAATAATAAAATTACTTTGCTTGACTAATTGAATAATTTGCTGCACGTTCTCGTGCATTCGTACTTCAGTTCATGCTCAACATTGATCCAGTTAACTTCTGGGTTGGTTTATGCTAAATATAGCAAATCAAGCTGGTTCTGCAGCAATCCTCTCGAGAGTGATTATTCCCTTCAGACAGAGCTCTCCGAAGCAGCTCGGTTGATATTTCGATTACAATGCGGTTTTTGAGTCCTGTCGCTAAATATGTAGTCAGTTCGCGCTTGCTTGTACCGTTTACTTCATCCGACATAAAACCATATAAACTGGATGTGGAAACCAAGGTCGCTTGCAATAAAAAAAATCACTTTTCACTTCGGGAGAATCAGAGGACAACGAATCCCGCACACGGAAGTCGATACATATTCTGCATTCTCGCTATGCCGGTTTTTGCAACAGCAGAGAAGAAGAAATCAAAACAAAAGAGGAACGGAACTGTTTGTTTAAATTTTCGAACCAAAACCGTATTGCGAGTGTGAATTAATTTATGCAAATTATTTTGAAATTTATTGGTCTGGTGTGTCGAAAACCGCTAGATGCTCTAACTAGGGGATGGAATGCATTTTATGTGCGAATTAATGCAACATTTAAATTGCTGATCAACTTATGTTTTTTTAGGCTGCAAAATGGTGAGTCGATAACCTGGAAATAGCGTCTAACATAGCTCTTGTCCTCTATAGTACAGCTGTGAAGACGTGGGTATTCAGCATAACCATGCTGAGGGTGACGGGTGCAATTCCCGGTCGGTCCGAGAACTTTTCGTAAAGGAAATTTTCTTGGCTTCCTAGAACATAGAGTATCTTCTTGCCTTCTTGGCACGATGTGCACGTGCTAAGCTATTGGCAGAGAAACATATACACAATACAGGTACCGTAAACCGGGGTCAAATTGATCAGCGGGGTGAAATTGATCATTCGGGTACTACATTGTAATTCTATACTAGGAATTCTTAAGCGTCGTAATGATCTTAATCTTTTTACGTCATTTGGTTCGTAGATGTGTAGATGTGAGTGTAGACTTTTAATTTCTTAGAAAAAAGTTAGTTTTGTCTTATTTTTTAGGAATTTGAAATGTATTCCTCATTTAGCTGAAATCATTGCTACTAAACAATCGATTGCTAATAGGACTTCCCGTAAATTTTCTGTTTTAACATTTTTGTGGAGCCTTGGTTCATTTTATTATGAAATAGTCATTGATGGTGATAGAATTCACTTATTTCAAATGAAATTGCCTACCTTTAGGCGTTTAAGTCGAAATTTCAAAATTAAATTTTGCATTTAAAGTATTAAATTTACTAGTTGTAAGATTTTAAACGCGTTATTCGGTTTTAGAAGAGCAAAATTAAGCGGAAAAGCAAAGTTTCCTTTCCAACCAATGCTAAATTGTATACTGATCAATTTCGCCCCAAAGTGGTATCTCCAATTTTTGATTTTTGGAGTTATTTAACTTAAAGTTCAAATTTATTGAACAAAATTCTGACACATGGTTCCATGGAGATCCACTGGGTACTGGTTTTACAGAAATTCTTTTGGCAATATTTGAATTGCCACTGATGTTTTCGAAAAAGTTGTATTAAAGTGATCAATTTGACCCCAGATTACGGTCAGTTTAAAACCTTCAGTTTGTAAATATTATGATGACTTATAATGTAGGGGTTTTCATCCTTTTGACATGCGGAGGACTTCATAACAATAAATTGTTTTGTGGATCCATAATAGCGCAAAAGTATACCTCATGACATACTTTGTTTTAAATACAAGGGATAGACAAATTGATCAGGACAGGCAAAATTTTCACTCTTCAAAAAATGTTCAAATAGTTGTAACTTTTTGAAAAGTGCATCAAAAAAAAAATTAAAAAAAATATTTTACTGTAAGTTGATCAACTAGTTGTGCATCAATGGTCTGATTTTGAGAAAGATCGGGCTATTCTACATAAAGTTAGAAAGATTCGAGAAAAAGTAAAAAATATCCGATAGCCAGCTTTGAACTGTTATATCTCCAGATTCGATGAACCGAATGCAATAGGACGCAATCAGTGAAGTACTAGATTGAAAGTAGTGAGCTGAATTTTTGTATGGTGAGATGATCAGTTCTCCATTTCTGCAACGAAATGGTGCAAACAACGTGGGTTATATGGTTTCTTGCCTAATTTGATGCTGTTTGAGCAAAAGTTTGGGTAACTGTGTTGTTGAAGTTGCAAGAAATAAAAAATACAACAACACAGTTACCCAAACTTTTGCTCAAACAGCATCAAATTAGACAAGAAACCATATAACCCACGTAGTTTGCACCATTTCATTGCAGAAATGGAGAACTGATCAACTCACCATACAAAAATCCAGCTCACTACTTTCAATCTAGTACTTCACTGATTGCTTCCTATTAAATTTTGAGCGTTCATGACTCATATAATGAGCTTTGAAAAAAGTTTAACTAAACTTAAAATTATTAACAAGAAAAAAAGTTACAGCAATTTCATTTATTTTATGATTTTTTTATTAAATTGGTCTAATGTTGATAATGTTTTCCATTACTTTTCAAATTTATTGCCAGTTATATTGTTACTTCCTTTCAAAATATATTCATATTAAAGTCAATTCGAGAGAATTCAAATAAGCTATAATAACCATCTCAAATGTTGAAGCGATGTTGAAATTTTCGGTAATTCAGTGTTATATCAGAAAAATAAACTTAACGCTATAATTTTATTCCGTATGAACAATTTTAGGTTGTGTCAAAAGTTTTTCAAAGCCAATCATATAAGTTATGAACGCTCAAAATTTCATTGCATTTGGTTCAATGAATCCGGAGATATTAACAGCTCAAAGTTGGCCATCTGATCATTTTTACTGTTTCTAGAATCTTTCTAACTTTATGTAGAATAGCTCGATCTTTCAAAAAAAATTGAACCATTGATACACAACTAGTTGATCAACTTACAGTAAAAGTTTTAGACATTTGATGCACTTTTCAAAAAGTTATAGCTATTTGACAATTTTTTGAAAAGAGAAAATTTTACCTGTCCCGATAATTTTGTCTATCCCCTGAATTTACCTTAATCTCATGCGTCAGAGAAACAGACGTCACACTCTCCTCGCTTCCCATCGATTACCTTTTTAACGGTTGATTCAAATATTCGATGGTTGGTCAATTCACCAGTCACGGTACTGGCATCGTTTCTGCTTCTGTTTGACGTTTGATCGCTATCGCCATCTAGTGGTGACTTGTCCAAACACGGCATGATTAGCATTGCGCGATTACGATTTCCTGACGATGACTTTTATTATTTTTTTATAATTTGTTCTAAATGTTACGTCTGTTTCTCTGTACAATACGTTATGTGCAATAAAGTCCCAAAAAAATCAAAAAATTCAGTCAGGGATTTCTTTGAAAATGTCTCCAAGGATTTACCCTGAAATTCCTTTACCAATTGATTCAAAAAAATCCCGGATTGCTTCAGAAATTCCTCCAGGTATCCCTTCTAAAATTCCTTAAGTGGAAGAGATTCGTGACAAGCACTTGATAGAGCGTGGTTACTGCCCAAGTAACAATTTTAATTTTATCAAAGTTTTTTAGCGATTCAAAAATCCTAAACATAAAACCATTGATGCCGACTTGAAAATGCTCTCGAGTTCTTGTATGCCTCAATAAGCCCACGTTCTGGCTAGTTGGCCCAGTCTTATTAGGGTCTACAGGACTTCGTATGCAAACCGGCTTAGGATTTCGGGTTGTATCATACTTTTATCAATCTTCTAAATAAAACCATCTTCTGACTTAAATAATTGTTTTGATTATTTTTCACTCTCAATGTTCGATCGTCAGAATAAATTATGCTTGGTTGTTTATCCAGCCATCAGTTGGAAAGATGCATATATGGAATTCAGATTTGTTTTTTTTTTTTTTTAAACTAAGTGCGCCACACAAACTATGCATAATTTGGAAGTTAAATGCATTTAATTTACTCGGCGGAATTGGGTGCAAAAAAGGTTTTTTCAACACAGCGGAGTTTAAAAGACATTATGTAATTTTTCTGACAAAATAAAATGACGGAAACGTGTTGTATGGTTTAATTTGATCTTAAGCTGTACGTGAAATCATAAAATTGAGTAATAATTTTTATGTATTTACATGAATTATCCCGGCTAGGCGACATATTTTTCTGATAAAACCCTGTGTTCCTGATGATTCCTCCAATAGGGCTAACCCTCCTGATGTAGTCATAACTGAGCTCATGATAGAACTAGCGGTTTTATCACAGCATGTTTTTGGTTTATGTTACGGCCACGAAATCTTTTGTTGGTTTTATACATTGCCTCACAGTTTTGTGTATTTGTTTACAAAAAAAATCTCTCCGACAACAACCGCAAATGCAAGTTTTATTGAAATGGTATATAATAAGTGATAAAACCAATTCATGTCTACTTGCAAGTCTTTAATTGAAGATGTTTATAGCAGAAGTTATATGATAGTTTTATGGAACGCCAAAGGTTCAAAGTAAAAAACTACCACATAAAACTAATTTAGAACAACTAGCTTGTTGACATGCTCGTATAAAACCAGGATAAAACATGAATAAACCTGGTTGTGCTGTATTTGCCGAACGATCTCTCTGTACGAGTACTGTTGGTTTGTACCGCTATCTTTTTTTTGGTCGCCCTTTGTTTCTGTTCTGCGGTGGTAAATAAAAGTAAGTGAACCCAGAATTTTCAACTTTATTACGTCGGTTTCCGATGAAAACATCTCAAATCAAATCATCATGTTACAACAGATTATTTCAGAAAATCTTCCACGTGTTCCTCTAGAAGTGTCACAAAGAATTCTTTAACGAAATCTGGCATGAATTGCTTCTCTAGTTCATACATGATTTTTCACAAACCATTTCGCAGATTGTTTGAGAAATTCGCTCAGAGATTACTTCAGAAATTCCTCAGGATATTTATTCAGAAGTTTCTCTAGGCATTCATTTGGAGAATCTTTTGAGATTCCGTCAGAAAATCTACCAAAAATTTATTCAGAAATTCTTCTAAAAACTCATTCTAAAAAATCTTGTCCGAATGCTAAATTTTCCTCACGATTTTTTTCAAAAAATCTTCCATGGATTCATTCGGAAATTTTCTTCAGGGATTTGTTAAGAATTTCTCCTATTCTACAAATTCCACAAAGAATTCTCTAAAAGCATCTCGCATGATTAACTTCTGAAATTCCTCTTTTTTATCAAAAAATATCCATGCATTGCGCTGAAATTCATCCAGGGTTTCTCCAAAAAAATCGTTCAGAAATTCTTTTTGAAATTTATTCGAAACATTTATTCAAAATTTTGTCCAGAGATTCTTTTTATAAAACTTTAAGTGATTCCTTCAAAAACTATTCCAGGTTTTTTTTCAGAAAGTGTTTCAAAAGTTCCTTCAAAATTTTGGTATTACTTACGAAATTCTTTCAAGGATTTCACCTGAAATTTCCACAGCAACTTCCAATTTCACCAGAAATTCCACTACACTAAAAATAATTCGCATCTAGTTTGTAAATGCCGCGCACATAGATTTTTGCAATCAAGCTTTGCACATAAATTTCACTGGCATTGCACATAGAATCAGATTTCCAGCTCATCTTAGTTTTTACATGCAATTCACATAAATAATAAAAGTCCGTACTTTTTGATTTTGAAGGTAAACCTATTGAATTTTATATGTCATCACAAATAAATACTACATGCGATTTTCTAGAAAATAAATAATTCACATTATTTTTTAATGATGAAAAAATGCATTTCGATCTAGATTTAAAAGCTATGGTGATTGCGAGGGTGATTGCATGCATCTTTCTAAAAGCGACGTTTCGGTGATAGAGCTTTCCATCTAGCAGGGTTTGTCCGGTCCAAACGAAAACTTCTGCCAAATCTTCCGGAAGTTCGTCTGTGGTCACCGTGCTTTGCCGCGCTGTAACCTCGAAATGGATCTGTTGGCATATTTTGATTATCATTACGTAAAAGAAAATTATTAAAATACGATACCTTTAAAAACTGTAGGAATTCGACCGGGAGACTTGAAATAGCGACCATAAACTCGGCCAGCAACAAAAGTCTTGCTCCAACATTTTTCCGTTAATGAAATGTTTTGAACGTATTGAAATATCAATTGATACACTCAAAATTTATAATCAGTTAACATAGGTTATAAATTTATCATTTTTAGAATTCATAGCTCTGCATATGAAAAATATGAGCAACTCAATTATATTTAATGCAAACGCTTTAAAATCTAAATGCCGCACATAAAATAAGGATTTGCGCCACCGATTCGCTTTTATCTGCTTCGCGCACATAAAAACTAATGGAGTTTTCATTTCAGTGTAGGGATTCTTTAAAAGTTTCACAAAGAGTTGTGTAAGAAAGTTGTGTATGAGCATGTGTATGAGTTTTTTTAAATACGCAGACACCGTCTTCAGTCAGAGGCTGTACAGACTGAATGAAATTTAACACTAGACAAGGGACACACGAAGCATGCACCAGTGGATACGAAGAGGAAACTATTCTCACGAAAAGTTTCATCGCCCGGAGCGAGAATCGAACCCTCACTCCATAGGATGGTACCTAGGGGCAGGACAGATACAGCGAGAGTAACTCTGTTATCGAAGTGTTGCTCGGAATTCCTCAGGATTGCTCTAGATCACTCTGGTTTTCCTGAAGTGTTGCCTGATACCAGTGAAAAATCGAGCAGGCTTGCCTGATTTTCCGCTTCGTAGAGACGTTTCTGAATGGATTCGAACAAAAAGAGCTACTCAGGATTGCTCAGAGTTGCTCCGGATTTCACAGTGTCTTGCCCCTAGGATGGTGCGATTAGAAGCTTGGTGACCCTAACCACAAGGCTACGAGATTCCACGAGTTTCTGCAGAAATTCTTCCAGGGATTTCTTTAGAATAACCTTCAGAGATTCACCCTATTTTCTTGGAACTTTTCTAGGTTTTTTTTTCGAAAACCCCTTCTTTTAACCCTCGAGCGATCGCGCTGTTGTATTTTGTACAACACGTTGAAAAAATCTCGCTTTTTGTACTCAGGCATTAATGTGGTGCTGACGCAGGTAGCCAACCGCGCGAGTTACGGAAGGTTAAGCAATCTTTCAAACGATCTTTTAAGGATTTTTTCCATTTTTTTTCTCCGGAGTTTGCTTTAGAAATTGCTCGAGAGATTTTTTTTTAATCTGAACTCTTAAAAAAAGTGAGATCTACTTGGGAATTTTCTGCAGGTTTTTTTTTACAAATGTTTCGAGGTATTCTTTTAGAAAATCAACAAGGGGTTTCATTATAAATTCGACTAATAATTTCTTCAAAAATATCTCCAGATTTTCCTCCAGAGATATCTTTATAAATTTCTCCAAGGATTACTTTGAAAACAATTCCAAAGATTTTTCGATAATTCTTTCATAGACCCTTGCTGAAATCTATCCTGGAAAGATTTCCGGGAAACTCCTGGAAGTATTTCCGGGAAACTCCTGGAAGGATTTCCGGGAACTCCCGGGGTCACCTAGAGGAATTTCCGCGGAACTCTTACGATGAATTCCCAGGAATGGAAGATTTCATGTGGAACTCCTGGAAAAGTTTCCAGAAAATTAATGAGAGAATTTCCGAGAAACTCCTGGAGGAATTTCGAAACAACTTCTGAAGCAATGTTCGAGAAGCTCCTGACAGAGTTTTTGTAAGAATGCCCGAGGAACCCATTATGAATTTCCGAGAAAATCCGGGAGGAATTCATGAGGCACTCCTGGAAGAGTTCCTAGAGAATTACCGAAGAGCTTCTGAAGGATTTCTCGTGGAACTCCTGGAGAAATTCTCTGGAAACTCTTGGATGAATTTCCGAAAAACCCCTGGAGAAAATCCCAACAATTCTTCTGAAGAGCTCTCCGTTTAAAACTGTGGAAATGTTGAGAAACAAGCTTTGTCTCAGTAGAGACGCTACGCCAGAAAGAAGAAGAAGAAGCATAGAAAAAAAACAACGATAGGAAGCAATCAGTGAAGTGCTAGATTTAAAGTAGTGAGCTGGATTTTTCTATGGTGAGATGATCAATAGGACAGATCGATGAAGTACTAGATTTGTAGTAATGAGCTGAATTTTAGTATGGTGAGAAGGTCAATAGGAAGCAATCAGTGAAGTGCTAGATTTAAAGTAGTGAGCTGGATTTTTCTATGGTAGGATGATCAATAGGACAGATCGATGAAGTACTAGATTTGTAGTAATGAGCTGAATTTTAGTATGGTGAGAAGGTCAATAGGAAGCAATCAGTGAAGTACTAGATTGAAAGTAGTGAGCTGGATTTCTGTATGGTGAGATGATCAGTTTTCTATTTCTGCAATGAAATGATGCAAACAGCGTGGGTTATATGGTTTCTTGCCTAATTTGATGCTGTTTGAGCAAACTTTGGGTAACTGTGTCGTTGAAGTTGCAAGAAATAAATAATACAACAACACAGTTACCCAAACTTTTGCTCAAATGGCATCAAATTAGTCAAGAAACCATATAACCCACGCTGTTTGTACCATTTCATTACAGAAATAAAGAACTGATCATCTCACCATACAAAAATCCAGCTCACTACTTTCAATCTAGTACTTCACTGATTGCTTCCTATTCTCCGTTTCTGCAATGAAAAGATACAAAAACCGTGGGTCTTATGATTTCTTGCCTTATTTGATGCTAGTTGAGCAAAACTTTGGGCAACAGTGTTGTTGTTTTCTCCATTTCTTGCAACATAAACAACATAGTTATCCAAATTTTTACTCAAACAGCATCAAATTAGGCAAGGAATCATAATACCCACGCTTTTTTCTCCATTTCATTACAGAAACGGAGAATTGACCTTCTCACCATACAAAAATTCAGCTCATCACTACAAATCTAGTACTAAACCGAACGTGCCCCATTCTTCATTTCTGCAATGAAATGGTGCAAACAGCGTGGGTTATATGGTTTCTTACCTAATTTTAAGCTGTTTGAGCAAAAGTTTGGGTAACTGTGTTGTTGAAGTTGCAAGAAATAGATAATACAACAGCACAGTGACCCACACTTTTGC
Source organism: Aedes albopictus (assembly GCF_035046485.1). Lineage (NCBI taxonomy): Eukaryota > Metazoa > Arthropoda > Insecta > Diptera > Culicidae > Aedes > Aedes albopictus. The sequence continues at coordinate 159,475,465 of NC_085137.1, forward strand.
TCAAACAGTATCAAATTAGTCAAGAAATCATATAACCAACGCCGTTTGCGCTATTTCATTGCAGAAATTGAGAAATGATCATCTCACCATACAAAAATCCAGCTCACTACTTTCAAACTAGTACTTCACCGATTGCTTCCTATTGTTTTTTTTTCTATGCTTTTTTTTCTGGCGTAGCGTCCCTACTGAGACAAAGCTTTTTGCTCAACATTTTCCACAGTTTTAAACGGAGAACTTCCTCTGCCAATGTCTATTTTGCATGTGTACACACTCAGCAAAAATCACCGACTTCAGTAATGTTTTACCGAAATCTCAACCGTTAAGTTTGTTATACAAGAAAAAATCGGTAAAGTTAGCACTTTTTACCGAACTTTGTTAGAGTTTGACAGAAAAACGATAACATTTTACCTAAATTTACAGAATTTCGTTTAAAACCTGTTACCGAACGCTCAGCAGTTGAGATTTCGGTAAAAATTACCGAACGCGACTAGCTGTGTATTAGGAGTATATCGGAAACTAGCTGTACATGTTCAAAACAGTCTTAAAAATAATCTATTCCAAATAAACATAACTTTTTTTAGAGATTCTAAAAATCTTAAAAAAAATAACAGTTCTGATTTTCTAAAAATAATCAGTTAACTTTGACTTTCATCTCATAGATTAAGGTTACACTTTAGCGTGGAACACAGAAAGACATTGTACATCCTGTACACTTTTTGAGTTCCATTTTGGCCCCATATCAACTGTGCAAAATTTCAGCTCGATCGGAAAAACCATATTTTAGCGTCAACCGTTTGAAGTTTTCATACGATTATCGTATGAAATCGATGAATGATTTCTGTTGGAAATATCACGAGAAACCAACCCTCTAAAGACCGCAAAGCGATCTAAGACAAGTGTAAAAAGTTATTGACTGAAATCCGAATAGCATGGAATAACGCTGTTTAACATGTAAAGAATAACAATACATAATAAAATCTCGTCATTTTATCGATCGGGTAAGGCTTAATAACTTTTTCCACGAACGTCGTATCGCTTTGCAGTCTTCGAAGGTCTGATTCCTCGTGAAGTTTTCTGCAGAAATCATTCATCGATTTATTTTTAGGGATCAAGGGGTGACCCCAAACGACTTTTCTTTGTAGAAGTAAATTTTCCCCATAGTAAATCGTATAAAAAACTAAGAATGGCGAGCGCTAAAGAATAGTTTTCTCGATCGATCTGAAATATTGCACAATAGGACACATCGGCGAAGTACTAGATTTGTAGTAATGAGCTGAATTTTTGTATGGTGAGAAGATCAATAGGACAGATCGGTGAAGTACTAGATTTGTAGTAATGAGCTGAATTTTAGTATGGTGAGAAGGTCAATTCTCCGTTTCTGCAATGAAATGGTGCAAAAAGCGTGGGTATTATTATTCCTGGCCTAATTTGATGCTGTTTGAGCAAAACTTTGGGTAACAATGATGTTGTTTTCTCCAATTCTTGCAACATAAACAACATAGTTATCCAAAGTTTTGCTCAAACAGCATCAAATTAGGCAAGGAATTATAATACCCACGCTTTTTGTACCATTTCATTGCAGAAACAGAGAACTGACCTTCTCACCATACAAAAATTCAGCTCATTACTACAAATCTAGTACTACACCGAACGTGCCCCATTCTCCGTTTCTGCAATGAGAAGGTGCAAAAAGCGTGGGTATTACGGTTCCTTGCCTAATTTGATGCTGTTTGAGCAAAACTTTGGAAAACAGTGTTCGGAGAATCGACCTTCTCACCATACTAAAATTCAGCTCATTAATACAAATCTAGTACTACACCGAACGTGCCCCATTGATATGGGACCAAAATGGAACTTAAAAAGTATACAGGAACTAGTGTTTTTGCATTTTTTTTTTATATTTTCCCATATAAACCGTGTCCCAGACTATTACACATATGTTTTTTAAAATTTTGAATATCTCCTGAAAATTTGAAATTGCAATAACAGTGGGGAATATATTCTTTTCTAGAATACTCATGATATAGAAAAAAAATTGTTTTTTTTTTCAAGAAAAATATTGCCCGCATTTTAGCCCAATTCTTAAAAATCAAAAATGGCCAGTTTTTGAGGAACTACATAGATTTTTTTACAGATTGTTATTTTATGTGGTGTACTCATTGCAACGTGTTTTCAATCATATTAAACATTTCCCAAATTTCTTCAGGCTGTTCTAAGCTTTACTATATTGTGAAGATTTGATAGAAGAACCGGAATAAAAAGACCAATCATGCTTCGAGATAGAACATTTTGAACATTTACAGTTAATTTCCCATACACTCTTTGTCGTGTGGCCGCAGGCACGTAGACACTCTTTGGTTGTTTTACGAAAAACGAGATTACAAACAACTAGAGTATCACGAGTGCCAAGTTTGGGAAAAATGTATTAGAGACTCAATTTATGAATTCTGTGAAATTTCTGAATAGTTTGACTTGAAGTTCTGGAAAAATACTCCCCATACTTGTAGAACTTTAGAAAAAAACATTGCTGAAAGTACAAACTGACAAAGTTTGAGAAAGTTTGATTTCAGTCATATAGGCGATGCGAAGCATAGGTATTCAACAAGACCATGCTGAGGATGACGAACTTTTCGTAATAGGGGGTGATACACAAATTATGTCACACAAAAATCGTCATTTTCAACTGCCCTCCCCCCTATGTCACACTTTTTGTAAGGGACCTCAATATTTTTTGTATGGGTGGTCACGCTCTGCAACACCCCCCCCCCCCCTCCCCCCTGATAGAGTGACGTAATTTGTGTACGACCCCAAGGAACTTTGCAAAAAAATGTGTATGAATAGAACCAAAACTACTTTTACTAACACCAACACCGTGTGTCAATCACGTACCAGTTATGGTGATATTTTCAATTTTGGTTAAACTTTGCTCTACTTGCAAGCATTCCTTATGAGATTAGCCATGGCTATGGCTAAATAAGGTGCAATGATGCCGAATTTTTTAGTTTTTTTTTTTTAAATTTGTATTATAAACTAGCTGTACCCGGCAAACTTTGTCTTGCCTACTGCGTTTTTTATGTTTCAAGTTTCTAGCCAAGACCAAATCCCCGGTCAAAATGTATGAAACATCGATTTTCAAAAACTTTAATTTTTTCTAATTTTTTTGTCTCATAAACCTTCCTTGGGTGAAAACTAACAGAACAAAACTTAGACGACCCAAATCGGACCATCCGTTCGCAAGTTATGCGCGGGCCCACGTATGCCACTGCATTTTTATATATATAGATTGGACAGATTTGAAGTTTAAATGAGTTCAACCATCTCATATGAATATGATTTTTGAAACTACTAATAATGTCATGTTGATTTGAACAGCAAAAGGTGGAAAATCAACTATCACTGATTTGTGGTACTGTCATAACTACTACAGTTAGCCTATATGAGAGTAATTTTTCATTTTATGTAATTTAATGATAAACTCTTACATTTATAATCGCCTTCAAATAGCTATTTCTGATGCATCACAGATTAAATCTTGTTTGTCTGATGAAACATCGGTACCGTCGTGCGGGGCTTCTTTATACACTTTTTAATGGTTTTCCAACTTTATGACATTATAACTCCCAGAATAGTGAATGTATTTCCACAATTTTTACACATAATAATTGTGAGTATGTATGTAGGATGCATGCAAAATTTGAACTAAATCCATCAATAAACAAAAAAGTTGCCCATACACCAATCGGAGACATCTCATATAGAACCAAAGGGGGGCTACTTTGGACATTTATAATTAAAACAAATCTGCAGTTAAAATTCCGGGTTTATTTAAAATACTACTTTGTACCAGTACTGTTGTGTACTATATCATACATGATTTCAATAAATATATGCGTTTTTAGGTGGTTCTGTGCTACCTTTGGTATTATGAGCAGCGCGATATTTTGATATAGACTTAAAGGCTGTCTGGGGGCCATTAATCCTTCTATTAGGTTAAACGGTCATTTAGAATGTGTATCGATACAAATATTCGATTGTATATGCTACGTCGATACTTTTTGCACGAATTGAGCAACCCTCTGAAATTTATGAACTGTAGAAACAATGCTTACAGAGCAAATGTTCTGATACGTTATGTATATTTTTATGATTCATTCGATGTTCTTTCGCCTCCTGACAAGCAATAAAGGGTTTGTTTGGAAAACAATTTCAACCAAATGAAGGGGAAAATATTGCGTCATAATAGTCCCAAAGACATGAAACAGATTTGAACCATATTTCAAATTCAAAAAATACATATTCAAAAGTGTCCAAAGTAGCCCCGTTTTTCAAAAGTAGCCCCGCACGACGGTAGATTGTATTTACAGTTGTAACGGTTCGTAGTACCCCCTCAGCAGGTTATTAAGAGTTTGTCGCGGTCTAGTGTAGTTTTCGTCTGTTTGTTTATATAAAATTCAGGAAAGTGTTTGTGTTGTTTGTTTCCACTTTTTGTGTTTGCTAGTCACCCGAAAAGGACGCAGCCATAGATATCAGCTACCACCATCCTTCAAAATTAGCCACCAGATGCCTCTGCCTTGCCTGAATCATGGACGTAGACGTTGGTAGCGGAAGGAGGCCATTAGGATCTTGGAGCTCCTCAATTGACCTAAGAAACGGCCATTTGCCCAAGTGATCGACACTCGTGAAGTCCGTTGTAAGTATAGTGTCTAATGTGTTCCTATTGTGTGTGTGGTGGATTCCAAGGACACAGAACACCGTGGTTTTACCATAAGCTAAAGTGACCAGACGTCCCGGATTGTGCGGGACAGTCCCGGATTCAAGCTAGTCGTCCCGCACTGCACAGTGTCCCGGAAATGTCCCGGATTTCAACAATCCCCTAAAATGTCGTTTTCTTGACAAACATGTTGACCAGAGATGGCATTTCACCGTAGCAATTCACTGGGGCGTCAGTTTATCGACCACACTGGGGATAAGAACATTTTTCACCACACCAAGAAACCAGTTTCTCTTGTTTTGGGTGTGCTCTTGCTCGTTCGCCTTGGATCGAGTGTGGCTCACTCTTTCGCGCGCATCGCGCTCGCGCGCTCTCCCGTGTTTTCACCCAGAAGTCACCGAATCACCACCATGGTGTCACCGGGGCGAGAACTCTACGGTGTTTCACCGCAGCGCGCACTCTGGCGCAAAAACCTCACTGGAGCGCGCGCCCGGGTGATTTTTTACACTTTCACCGGAGAGAATTTCAAAGCGCTCTCACCGCACTGTTGTGAGGCCTAGTGCTCAGGGAGCTAAGAGATTTATTTCTACCCACCAAGCTTGCGCGCATCTGAATCGCAGTGGTGGATCCATATATAAGAGACGGGCTCCTGTTGAGATGCACAGCGTGAGTGGTGTATTTTCTATTTCTCTTTTCTACACTGAGGATATGGACATCTCTGATGTTGACCAGAACTTTTGTTCATATTTTTTTTTTTCAAAAATCTCAAATGAATATCCAGTAAAAATCCACAGGGCTTTCTTGTAGAAATATCTGTTAGAACCACGGTTAGAACCCGTCAGATAAACTCTTAAGAGAAACATGCTCACATGGCTACTTGATTCGTGGAAGGTTACGTCCAGGATTCCCCTAGTCAGATTTTCCCGGGGGTTTTCGGAAATGATCGAAGGATTTCTATAGAAGTATATAATGGATCACTCTGGAAACTCCACCGGTGATAGATTTTTTTAGCTACAAATGGAAAGGATTCCAGGAAACAAATATCTTTTTTAGAAACGTTTATTCATATAAAGTTTGGTAAATATACACTTCATATTTGTGATGAAAATATTGGAGAATTGTTCCAGAATACTTTCCAAGAAATGTTTTGGAAAATGTTCTCCAGTAATCCACCAGTACTTTGTATTTGAATGCAACTAAAAAAATCCCATAGTTTTGTCAAAAACTCATTCCTGAATTTTCTCCAGCTATCTCTTCAATGGTTTGGCAGAAAATTTCCATGAAAAAAATTCAGACATTTAGAAAAAAAAAATCTTAAGCTAGTTTCCCAAATTCCATAATTTTCTTGTTGAGATCTAATACTTTGTTCCCTGAGTGTCGTGAAAAAGTTCCCTGATCATCAACCAAATTCCCCGTGAAATTCCCTGACTTTCTCTGATTTTCCAAGCCCAGAAATGAATTCCCTAAGTCTCTGGCTTTCCAGGTAGTCGACGTCCTGGTTTAGTAAAACTGTGTCCCGCATCAGAGCAAACTATATCTGGTCACTTTATCATAAGCATAGAGGGGAACCCTAACCCTAAAATGGGTCACCCTCCGCCGTGACGATATCCGGCAAAGACTTGGGCAGATGAATATCCGGCCATTCGGTACTCCAGGCCGAGGACCAACCTGAGGTCGGTGCTCCAGCGGTCGCGGACATCCTGGCTCGATCGGATGGCAAAGGTCGCAAAGGACATTGAAGAAGAAGAAGGAGAAGAAGAAGAAGAAGAAGAAGAAGAAGAAGAAGCAGAAGAAGAAGAAGAAGGACGAGAGGAAGGAGAGGATCGGCAGATGATGGCAGCAGTAGAAAGGGGCCCCGAGGAAAGATAGTCAAACTAGATTAAGAAAGTGGGTGGAAGTAGAGTGAATGTAGATAGCTAGCGAAAGATAGAAGAAGTGCACTAAATCGTAATAAACAGGAGTGTGAAAAGGGCAGCTCAAGTGTTTTCCTGAATCCGCGAAATAGTAGGATAAGCGTGCCGACCCTTGAGATGTGAGGTCCTAATACAGAGTCTCGTAAGCCGATGGGAAGGGTCACCTTCTGTGACCCTCTCCTCAGCCAACGGTAGCTATGGTAGTTACACAGTCATATCAATTTGTGACGATTTCATCTCGGACGGGCCAGCATATGAAAGGGAATCCTTTGTCGATTGTCATCTACCAAATAAATACACTTACATATATGTTTCTACCTCAAAACCCCAACCCGCCTTTCCGAGACAGGAAATTCTCACGAGATTTGCAGCCAGTTTTTTTCTCGCTTCTCAAACCTGTACTCGATGTGTTCGGTGCTTGATTAGGTGCAAAGCAGGTGGTACGCGGGTGCGAGAAACAAATCGACGAGTCCGCGTGGCGCGCGAGAGATCTACGCGGTGCAAAAAAAAAACAAAACAGTTCCGCGCGCGCCAGTTTGATCTCTCGCGCGCGCCTTTTGCTCTGAGTAGCATGCTGTTCTGCTGAACGATGACGATCATCAGCTTAGGGTGGCGTCGGCGATCGGCCGGGTAATTCGAATCGAATTAAATCATAGGGGTAGGTATTCCTCGTTCGCTACTTCCACATGGACCGGACGGTCGCGCGCGCTCGTGCTGGCAATAAGGGGGTGAGATTTGAGCGGCTGTAGATTGTTTCTCGGGCTCTAGTATAGAACGCGCACTGGCTGATCTCTCAGGGGGTTGCCCGAAGCCAGCGAGCACCGTACTCGTGTCCATATATAAGAGCACCTCCGACGCCGCGAACAGCTTAGTTTGAGTTTGATTACTTCAAACAAGACCAGCCTAATAAGCCACCGAACGGCTCTCTAGGTGCTTCTTGTTCTCCGAGGAAGCATTTCAGTTTAGTTCCGCTCCGCTAGCCACTAGTCTGTTGCAGTCGTTGAAGCAGTGTCTTAGAAAAAGTGCGAAAAGTGCCCCCGAAAAGTGTGACAGTGTCAGAGTGCCAAAATGCCAGCCAACGGAATGTTCGACGTCGCTCTGCAGGTCATCGACGACTCCAACGTGTCTAGTGGATCGGACAGTGCTGGTGTGTCTGAAGATGAAGATGTTCAACTGTTCTGCAGTATGGGGAATACGATAGTCCCGAAGCCGTTGAAGAAATCCATAACGAAAACCAAGGATGAAGAATTCAGCAAAACCGCCAAAGCAAACGAGAAACGATACGCCAGTCTTCCGAATCGTGAACAACACCAGCAATTCTTGACCGACTTCCTGTCGGAAGTGCTGAACAACGCGGTTTTCAATGCCACCGAACGGGCCAACAAAGTTCTGAACTGGGTAGATCCAGAACAGCTCAAGCGATCCTTGGACCTGGAGCTCAAGGATGAACCGGATTCGCATGAAAAGCTGCTGGAACTGACCCGGGCTACCATCAAGCACTCGGTCAAAACCGGGCATCCCTACTTCATGAATCAACTGTTCTCGTCCGTCGATCCGTACGGATTCGCTGGACAGATCCTCACCGATGCGCTGAACCCCAGCGTCTACACGTTCGAAGTGTCTCCGGTGTTTGTCCTGATGGAGGAAGTCGTGCTCAAGGAAATGAGAGCCATCGTTGGTTATCCTGACGGTGCTGGGGATGGTATCTTCTGCCCCGGTGGATCCATGGCCAACGGCTACTCTATTAGTTGTGCCCGCTTCAAACACATGCCCGATGTCAAGGTGAGTTGGTGTGACGGTGATAATTATAGCGAGCGACGTGCAATTAATATTGTGGACTTCTAGAACGCAATTATATTGAAGTGAAAGTGAACGATGATAATGTGGAATGCTTTGAGCTAATATGGCATCATGCCAGTAAGTACAAATTACAACCAATTTAATCATTGTGGAAAGAGTGACTATCTGGCGTGATACGGCGCAGGTGACACTGGCCGACGGTGGAATAATATGCGAAAAAAAACTTCAAGGCAAGAGCAGAACTCAGGATCACAAGTTTGCAACATTCCGGAGGAATGCGTTATTTGTACCTTTGCTGAAGTGTTGAAGGTTAACAATGTTGGTGAAAACAGTTGTCAAATAGTGTCGAAGGGGTCAAGTCCAATATGCTGCCTTAGATTTGCTAATTGAGATCACATTCGCGTTTGCTGTGCGTACACAACCCCAACGAGGTTACGTCGGTGGGGACCAGTTTTAACCATATTCTGACCCCTTGACTCCAGACAAGTTAACATGACTAGTACAGGCAGAATGGTAGCGTGGATCCACGGCGCCCTTGGAAATCACTCATATTGGCATCTAACAATACTTGGCAAATGTTTATTACAAGAAGATCTTTTCAAAGTGTTTTCAACAATTGTTTTTCGGTATTTCGTAAATTCCCTCCTTAACCCTTCGGGGACGGATGGGTCGTATGTGACCAGCCGAGATAATCGACCATCACAAACGTTTTCTAGACTAGCGAGGTTGCATCCAGAGAGGTGAAAATGCGGTCTCCAAAGGGCTAAAAGGCGTCCACAATCAAATTGCATCACGAAAAATAGTGTATTACTTTTGATTGCATGCATCAAAATAGCTGATTTTTTAACCAGCAGTAGTTTATTATGTGTAGATGATGCAATCAAAATTTCATCGCAATTGGTTAAGTATGTATAGAGATATCTCTGATACGAGAAATTTAGAATTTGGGATTATTGGGAATAAAAAAAAATACAAATATTTTATGTGCTTATATAGAAATCTTGAGTCAGAAATACTGAACCAATTACCTACAATGCTAGCATCAAGGATGGGAACACTCACTTGCAAAGAGTTACACTCACTTGCACTTTTCTCAGCTCAGAAGCGTGCAATCAAGAAACGATGTATGAACGACTTTTGCCTTGTAGTTTTGTCTAAAAGTTTGCCGAATAGAGTAGGGGTCGCACACGAATCCCAAAGTTTTTTTTGTTTGAATTGTAGTTTTCAGGAAAAATACGTTAAAGGGGCTAAAATGTAAAGAGTACCATAAAATATGCAAATATATTAGTTTTTTCACGTTTTCATGGTCTCGGGACCAAAGAGGTACCCTGGTTTTATATTTTTATCAGAAAATTTAGTTTTTGAGATATGATTTTTTGAAAATAAAAGGTCAAATTTTCCCATACAAGACACTTTTTTAAATTTGATTATATTTTGATTCCTTATAATATTATGGATACCAAAACCACCAGGAATCACTTTAAAAAGCAATACTATGCATAGTTTTATGAGAATTTGAAATTTCAAGCAATTTTAGAGTAGCTAGTACTAAAATATATGACTCTATATATTCAAAAAATCATATCTCAAAAACAAAACAACATACATTTCTGATTTTTTGATACGTTACGCCTAATTTCCATAATTTTCTGATAAAAATATAAACCAGGGTACCTCTTTGGTCCCGAGACCATGGAAACGTGAAAAAACTAATATATTTGCATATTTTATAGTACTCTTTACATTTTAGCCCCTTCCTGAAAACTACAATTCAATAGCTTTCAAACAAAAAAAAGAAGTTTAAAATCGGTCAACTGGTTCAAAAGTTACGATTTTGAAAATTTTTAGTTTTGAAAAACCTTATTTTTTTGGACCACCCTACATGAAAATTGGTCACCCTAATGACGAAATAAAAAATTACGGGTCTTATAATTTCCGAAAAACTACAAGCCCACCAAGTTTCACGACAATTGGAGATGCACTATATCGTTTTTTTATGGAATGGCTGATAGAGAACATTAAAAATTCTCAAATATTGACTGTTTGTCAACCTATTATTTGTGCATCATTGGTACAAATTTGGGCTCGGTTGGTTAATCTTTCGCGAACCTGGAACCGTTCTGGTAAAACACTGTTTATTAGACAACTAAATTTTGAATTGTCATATCTCAGGAACCAGTGAACCGAATTGAATAAAATTATAATTTCAAAACAAATAATATCTATTACCTATTTATCTGTTTTATTGATGTTTCTCGGTGAGCCAATAAAAACTATTGGCACGGGGGTGAATCTTCATCACGAAAAGTGCTGCTCGTTTGATAGCTCAACACTAGCGAACCTGGTGGTGGATGTCAAGCTTTAGCCTACAGCGAGCATAGAAAGGCGGCGTAGCACGCTTTGATGATTTTTTATTTCTCCATGCACATGCATTCTAATCTAGTTTTCCAAGTGACAATTTCACGACTTCCACCTTGAAACTTCAAATTTGTTCGAAGATACACATCTGTTCTGTGCTATTGGTTTATTGTTGTGACGTTTCGGCTTACTGTTTTCAGGATGGCTGAAGGAAAACAGTAAGCCGAAACTTCACAACGTTAAACCAATAGTTTTCATTGGCTCACCGAGAAACATCAATAAAACAGATCAATATCAGTTAACGGTGATTAGCACATCCAATTAAAGCCATATTAATTAATGAAGGGAGTAATGTTTTTTGTTAAAATAATGTATTTTCGTGTAATAAATTTTAGTGTCCGAGGATGGCTGAAGGAAAACAATAAGCCGAAACGTCACAACTTTAAACCAATAGTTTTTATTGGCTCACCGAGAAACATCAATAAAACAGATAAATATCAGTTAACGGTGATTAGCACATCCAAACAAATAATATCTACTGGATCAGACACAAATCCTGAATTCGGTGTCGGTGTCGATCAGGCTAAGGGCGGGGTGGCCTCTGCTGTACATAGTAGCCGTCTCCATTCCACTCGGTCCATGGCTGTTTGTCTCCAGTTCCGCACTCTGCGTAGGGTCCGCAGATCGTCCTCCACTTGGTCGACCCACCTAGCTCGCTGCGCTCCACGTCTTCTTGTACCGGTCGGATGACTCTCGAGAACCATTTTAGTCGGGTTGCTATCCGACATCCTGATGACGTGACCCGCCCACCGTAGCCTCCCGATTTTCGCGGTTTGGACGATGGTTGGTTCTCTCAGCAGCTGATGCAGCAGTGGTTCATTCGCCTTCTCCAAGTCCCGTCTTCCATCTGCACTCCGCCGTAGATGGTACGCAACACCTTCCGTTCGAAAACTCCAAGGGCGCGTTGGTCCTCTGCACGTAGGGTCCATGCTTCGTGGCCACAGAGGACGACCGGTCTAATCAGCGTTTTGTAGATAGTCAACTTTGTGTTACGGCGAACTTTATTCGATCGCAGAGTTCTGTGGAGTCCAAAGTAAGCACGATTTCCTGCCACAATGCGCCTCTGAATTTCTGTGCTGGTGTCATTGTTGGCGGTCACTAGTGAGCCCAAGTACACGAATTCTTCAACCGCCTCGATTTCATCACCGTCGATATAAATTCGGGGTGGCGGACGCGGTGATACCTCCCTGGAGCCCTTTGCCATCATGTACTTTGTCTTCGACACATTAAGGACTAATTCGATTCGCCTGGCTTCACTCAGGATGTAAGTTTCCGCCATCGTCTCAAATTTACGAGCAATAATATCAATATCATCAGCGAAACCAAGCAGCTGAACGGACTTCGTGAAAATCGTTCCACTCGTGTTTATCCCCGCTCTCCTAATTACACCCTCTAAAGCAATGTTGAACAGCAAGCACGAAAGACCATCACCTTGCCGTAACCCTCTGCGAGATTCGAAGGGACTCGAGAGTGTCCCTGATACTCGAACTACGTACATCACTCGATCCATCGTCGCCTTGATCAACCGTATCAGTTTATCCGGGAATCCGTATTCGTGCATTATCTGCCATAGCTGGTCTCGATCGATTGTATCATACGCCGATTTGAAATGGGCACGTTGTATTCGCGGCATTTCTGCAACACCTGGCGGATGGCGAACATCTGGTCCGTTGTAGCGCGTTCACACATAAATTTAGCTTGATATTGCCCCTCGAACTTTCTTGCAATCGGTGATAGTCGGCGGCATAACATTTGAGAGAGTATCTTGTAGGCAGCGCTCAGTAGTGTGATCGCGCGGTAGTTCCCACAATCCAACTTGTCGCCCTTTTTGTAGATGGGACACACGATACCTTCCATCCACTCCTCCGGTAATACTTCCTCCTCCCAAATCTTGGTAATGACCCAGTGTAGTGCTCTCACCAGTGTTTCTCCACTGTTTTTTAGAAGCTCGCTTGGTAGTTGATCTGCTCCAGCGGCCAACCTCCTCCTCAATCTCTTGGAGGTTAGGGGATCTGTTATGATCTGTTATCACGCCACCTTCGGTACTTGCAACGTCGCCATTGAGGTGCTTATCGTAGCTGCCGCCACCTCTCGACCATCTCGCGCTCGCTCGTGAGAATATTCCCGTGATTATCTCGGCACATATCGGCTTGTGGCACGAAACCTCTGCGCGAGCGGTTCAGCTTCTCGTAGAACTTTCGTGTGTCCTTAGCGCGGTACAGCTCTTCCATCGCTTCGCGATCTCGTTCTTCCTGCTGGCGCTTCTTCATCCGGAAGACTGAGTTCGGCCTGTTTCGCGCCTGTCTGTAACGTGCCTCATTCGCTCTCGTACGGTGTTGCAGCATTCTCGCCCATGCTGCATTCTTCTCGTTTTTCAACTGTTCACATTCGCCGTCGTACCAGTCGTTTCTGTGATTCGGAGTCGCAGTGCTGTAGCCGAGGTACCTACTACTTATGGCGGATCGGATGTCCCTCCAGCCATCTTCAAGTGTAGCTGCACCAAGCTGCTCTTCCGTTGGTAGGGCCACTGCTAACTGCTGCGCGAAGTCTTGAGCCACTTCTACGTTACGCAGCTGCTCGATGTTGAGCCGCGGCGTTCGGCTTCGACACGTGGTGATAACTGTCGAAAGTTTTGAGCGCATGCATACAGCGACTAAGTAGTGATCCGAATCTATATTCGCACTGCGGTATGTGCGGATGGTTTGGTTATATCCGAGAAGAATTTACCGTCGATTAGAACGTGGTCGATTTGGTTTTCTGTTTGAAGGTCGGGTGATCCCCAGGAGGTTTTGTAGATATCTTTACGGGGGAAGAAGGTGCTTCGGACTACCATACCACGGGAGGCTGCAAAGTTTACGCATCGCTGGTCGTTATCATTCGATACGGCGTGCAGGCTGTTTCGCCCGATTACCGGTCTGTACATTTCCTCCCTTCCTACCTGCGCGTTCATGTCGCCGACAACGATTTTCACGTCACGCGGCGAGCAACCATCGTATGTTTGCTCTAACTGCGCCTAATACGCTTCTTTCTCGTCATCAGGTCTCCCTTCGTGTGGGCAGTGGACGTTAATGATGTTGAAGAAACGTCCCTTAACTCTCAACATGCACATCCTTGCGTTGATCGGCTGCCACCCGATCACACGTTGTCGCATCTTGCCCAACACTATAAATCCTGTTCCCAGTTCATTGGTGGTGCCACAGCTTTAGTAGAAGGTAGCCGCTCGATGCCCGCTTTTCCACACTTTCTGTCCACTCCAACACAGCTTCTGCAACGTCACGATGTCGGGGATGTAGTTCGTCGTAGATTATCCTGTCACATCCTGCGAAACCAAATGGCTTGGAATTCCATGTTCCAAGTTTCCAATCGTAGTCCTTATTACGTCGCGTGGGTCTTTGCCGATTGTATCGAGTCGTATTTTCTCCTATGTTTTTCGCAATGGGGACTTTTACGGGTGCAGCCCAGCAAGGAACAACACAATTCCTAATATTAATGCTTTACAAGAGAAATATTCAGTTTTATAGGGCCCATATAGCACCAACTGTTAAGGCAAAACTGGAAGCATTTCCTAATTTTTCAGTTTTTGATTTTTTTTAAAAATAACGAAGCAATATTTTCAAAAACGGTTTTCGTACACATGTAGAGTATGGATCAATGTATCTTCTGATTTTCTTTTATGGTGAAAAAGTTCTCCATTTTTTCTATAATCATTTTTTTGTGAAATTTCGTTCAAAAATGGTTTCTGCAAAAACGAAAAACATTTTCCACTACGAAAAAAAATCAGAAGATACCTTGATTCATCCTCTACATGTGTACGAAAACCGATTTTGAAAATATTGCTTCGTTATTTAATAAAAAATCAAAAATCAAAAAGTGAGGAAATGCTTCCAGTTTCGCCTTAAGGCGTGGGTTTTCGGCATGCTGAAGGTAACGGGTGAGATTCCCGGTCGGTCCAGTAACTTTTAGTAAAGGAAATTTCCATGGCTTCCTTGGGCATAGAGTATCTTCCTGTCTGTCTAAGTAGTTAATACTGTCCCAAGTATAGACGAGGTTTTGAACACCAGGGCAGTTTGGCTAACCTAGGATATCCTGAAATGTCTCAGAATGGCCTTTAAGATTACAAGAGGTTCCTTTATTCCGACTGACTATGAAATATTATTGTTAAACACAAAAACAACTAACTATCGCTATTATATTGAAAAACTGAGGTCTACACTAGTTTGGGTGACTTAGAATATCACAGAATACAAAAAAAAACATTCCATTTTTATGAAATAAAGCTAATTTTTAACGGAAGTGAAATTAGTTTATGGTGTTACCAAATGTGCTATGTTCACCAGAGCATTTGAGTTACTCATTGTAATCACTGCAATCAAAATAACAAATTATTTAAATTATCACCACCAAAAACGTCATCAAGTCAATAACATCTCATTATCTTGAAGGTGAAGTATTACTTTGAATAACAAGTTATTCAGTTTCCAGTCTGAACATAGCACTACTTGAAAAGTTTCTACCAATCCTTTACCAACAAATTGTTTTAAAATCGTATAAAGGGTGATACGGTCAAAATTTGGTCACCCAATGTGTTTCATAACTTGAGACTGCGTACACCAAAACAGCTGATTTTTGTACCAGTAATGGTACATTATATGTAGCTTATACCATAAAATTTTCATAAAAATCGGTTCAGTATTTGCAGAGATATTGTGAATCCTGAAAACTGCAATTTTAAAATTTTGTACAAAGAGGATTAAAAAATAAGAACACATTTTTACTCTTTTATTTATAAAGCCAGAAATACTGAACCAATTGCAATGAAAATTTTTCTGTATGTTAAGTATACATATCAAAATGTTGTGTAAAAATTTCATTCAATTTGATCCAGCCGTTACAAAGTTATATTTGTTTAGGTGGTCAAATTTTGTCAAATTTTGTCAAGTCATGTCAAATTTTGGTCACACAATTGTTTTCATAACTTTAGAATGCGTACACCAAAACAGCTGATTTTTGGATCAGTAATGGTACATTATATGTAATAAAATTTTCATCAAAATCGGTCTAGTATTTGCGGAGATATTGTTGAACCCTGAGATCTGCAATTTTAAAATTTTGTGCAAAGAGGATTCATACATTTTTACTGTTTTATTTATAGAGCCAGAAATACTTAACCGATTTCAATGAAAATTTTTCTGTATGTGAAGTATGCATATCAAAATGTTGTGTAAAAATTTCATTCAATTTGATCCAGTCGTTACAAAGTTATATTTGCTTGAGTGGCACCCGGTCAGTTTTTTTTTATATTCAAACTGCTAAAACTTTGAAAGTATTCATACAAAATGGCTCAAAATTTTACTAAGAACATATTTTCATAATATTACTGAACTGTAAAATTTTGATAAAAATCGGAACAGTATTGGTAGTTCTATAATCAAAATTGTGCTTTACTGACCTCAAATTTACGAAAATTTACTATGGAGCGCCTTTGTACAACATTTTAAAAAGGTAGGTCGATGGTTTTATCTATATATCAACCAATACTCAATCGATTTTGATGAACATTTTATGGTATAAGCTACATATAATGTAGCATTACTGGTCCAAAAGTCAGCTGTTTTGGTGTACGCAGTCCAAAGTTATGAAAAAAATTGGGTGACCAAGTTTTGACCGTATCACCCTTAAATTATTGAATAATTAAGAGAATAATGTCAAAAATAATTGTTACCATGCCATGTGTTAATTGTCCTCACCTTCGTCAATTGTATAATTGCTTTGATTTGCGTATTGCTCACCTTGACGCAATAGATTTTCTGCAAATTAGAGCCGTAACGTCACTAGCAATCTCCATTGACCTTACGCTGATTGATAAACTATATTGAAATTGTATGCGATCGCTAATCGATATCCATCGATGCAACAAAGCTCAACTTTGCAAATTCCCAGCAACGTTGCGGAAACAGTCACCGATCGCAATTCCAACCCATAACAACAACAGGTATTTCCCAGTTGATCGACCTATGCGAATATGACACGCGTCAGTCAAGCCAGTTTTTTTTTCGTTCATCTCAGAACAAGTCCATCAGCCGGTCCGAATAAGATGTTGTGGTTGTGAGGAGATTGATATCTTGGGGGAACCTTTCACGCTTATTTAGTATCTGCTATTAAATTAATTATCACTCGCGCAAAAAAGGAGGCTCACCATCCGATCGCTGGCATTAACTGCCTTGCTACCGGTTAATGTGGTCTTGTATCTTGCTCGTACTACAGTATAGGCGACTATGGGTGGAACATTTAGCAGAGCATTTAAACTCCAAGTGAGAGATAATTAGCGAAGGAAATCTGTTCTTCATCGAGGAGAATGGTGATTTTATATTATTCTACAATATTAGCTTTAAGAAAGTTTCAGAAAGCCATATACATTATAGAAAATATAGCATCAAACGCCCACAATTCTAGCCCACCCTGTAAATGCTTAGATACAAGCAAACTTGATGTTAAGTATGTCTAAACATGAATCATTATAACACCTGCACCCGCCGCGGCGTTAGGTGATGAATTACGATAATCGCGATCAGATCGGGTCAGGTGCATGCCACACAGGTACAACAGCTGAAACAGATTGAATGACTAATGAATGCCGCCGATAGGGTGCCCGCTCAATTATGTCATTACGTCCCTGGTCCATTGAGGGATTCTCGAGAAAAGTGTTTCTTTATTATCAATAATTGTCGTCACTCATTTGCAGTGGAAACACTTTGTAGTGGTACCGTCGTTTAGGGTGAAGTCGTAAACCCAGTTTATATGTATTCAACCAGCTAGTTTTATATTTATTCAATAATTTATTAGGTGTTCAAAGCCGCTCATAGCTGACCGTAAAATTTGAAGTTGCTACTCCGTGATTGAACAGAACAATCGAAATTACACATGGAACCAACAAACGCAACTTGGAAGTAGCTTAAGGACCTACGTTTTGAAAACCCGCTTCAACAGTGCATCAGAACTTCAAACGCACAAATCTCAAGAAGCAAGCTTCAAACAACAGTGCATTTTATTATTATGTTCTTGCTCACTTGTAATAAGCTTAAAATAACAAGATCAGTTGCATTGGTTTTGTTTACGAAGAGATTTGTGCCCTCGAAATCGTGAGTAGGTGCCAAAGGCAGCCATAATGGTGGCCATTTTGGGATTCTAACAAGTCCTCAACGTTCCCATTGTCCTCCTTTGAGAATTCCAAACCTCATAAGGTCGATAACGGCGCCGGCCACATCTTTACGTTGATGATCGAAGGGAAGGGAAGGAATGTTAGTATGACGTGCGTTGCTTATTAGTAAACACCGAGATCACCTTTTTCTCCTACTCATCTGTAAGTTACCGATTTGCCTCCCCAATTTCAAACTCTACTAGAACTCTAACACTTTTAATGTTCGTCTGCGGACGAAGTAACGATTGTGATATCTCGATCTTACTCGGTTTCGTATGAAAGCATTTCCTCGACCGATACTACTGAATGTAATCTAATGATGTAAGAATTTGTCTGTTCTGAAAACGGTTTGCTACTGGCTTAATTGAGAATGGCAAATGATCCAGAACTAATGAAACAGTGTTTCCCAAAATGATCCACACATCGAAGAAAATGTTAAGAATGTCCGATTGTTTATTTAGTCAATTACGTGAATCGGGCTTAAGTGTGGAATTAGCTCAATGTTAAAATACACGTTAATAAAAACAAAACAAAAATATGATAATCGGACACGCTGATTTTGTTCGCCTTTTCGTCATTCTGGAGAAAATTGTTTTTTCAGTACCGTGATTTCGGGTGAAATTGATCGGCGTGAGGATCAATTTTATTTATTAAAATAACGCTTTTAACTAAAAACAATTTGTAAAAAATGTTCATCATCAGGCTCAAGAGTTATTGAATGATGAGTTTACATGAGACACATATTTCTGTATAAAATTCAATATTTTCCGAAATTGCATGTTGGGCGAGCTTTAAAGACACTTTTAAACTTTTGTTACCGTAGCTGTATCGCAAATGTAATGAATATTTGAATAAATGTTTCTTGCTGCCAAGTATTCGCTAAATCCGATTTCGTCATCTAAAGTTCTATAAGCATTGAAATTTATGCATAAAATTGTACTTTTCTGGAAGTTATAACATACAGGGGATACTCAAAATAACTGGGACAGGTAAAATTTTCACTTTCCAAAAAATGTTCAACTAGCTGTAACTTTTCGAAAAGGGCATCGAATATTCTCAAATTTTTACTTTGAGTTCATCAACTAGTTGTGTATCAGTGATACAATTTTGGAAAAGATCGGACTTTTCTATATGAAGTTAGAAAAATTCTAGAAAAAGGTATAATTATCCGATAGCCAACTTTGAGCTGTTATATCTCCGGGTTCAACCAACCGAATGCAATAAAATTTTGATCATTTATGACTAAAATAATGAGCTATTAAAAACTTTTGGCTTAATTTAAAAATCTATACATGAAAGAAAATTAAAACGATTTGATTATTTTTCTAGTATAACACCAATTTATTCAAAATTTCATCATCGTTTCAAAATTATGGATAGTAATTATAGTTCATTTAAGTTCTCTCTAATTGACTTGAATATATTTATGTTACGAAGGAAAGCAACCAAATAGCCGGCATTAAATTAAAAAGTAATGCGATGCACATGAAAAATAGATAAATTTACTAAAAAAACATAGAATAAATGAAATCGCTATAATTTTTCTTATATATATATATATATATATATATATATATATATATATATATATATATTTATATATATATATATATATATATATATATATATATATATATATATATAATTTTAAATTACGTCAAATGTTTTTCAAAGCTCATTATATAAGTCATAAGTGATCAAAATTTCATTGCATTCGGTTCATTGATTCCGGAGATATAACAGCTCAAAGTTGGCTATCGGATAATTATACCTTTTTCTAGAATCTTTCTAACTTCATGTAGAAAAGCCCGATCTTTTCCAAAATTGGACCACTGATACACAACTAGTTGATGAACTCACAGTAAAAATTTGAAAATATTTGATGCCTTTTTCGAAAAGTTATAGCTAGTTGAACATTATGTGGGCTCCAAACGATGTAACTTGGAATCTGAGAATCGAGCGGGTTCAAATACGTTTTATTCGGCTTGCTCTCAGAAATTTACCTTGGCGCGACCCAGCGAACTTGCCGCCATACCCTGATAGGTGTCGGTTGCTCGGAATTGAAAGGCTTGACAGAAGGCCAAATTCATCGTCCAGCTTCTCAACGGAGATATTGATTGCCCTCATCTCCTATCTTTGATAGACTTCCGAGCACCAAGTAGGATGTTAAGGCAGCGTCGCTTGATGCAATCACGATTCCATCGATCGAATTACGGCTACAATCAACCCATCTGTGCGATGATTCGTATGCTTAGTTCTGTAGAGTCCTCGTTTGAATTCGGTATGTCCACAAGTAAATTTGTCAGTAAAATTAGAAGATTAAATTCATTGTAGCTAGTACGTAACATTATTCATTAAGACAATATTGTCAGATGAATTATACTATATAAATAAATAAATAAATAAAAACATATTTTGAAAAGTGAAAATTTTACCTGTCCCAGTTATTTTGAGTATCCCCTGTATCTATATATAATTTAGTACAAAAATTGCATAATTTCAGGCGTTTTTTAAAGATTTATTAAACTTCAAACCCTAAAAATTGAAAAAAAATAGTAAACTTGTAAAAGTTTTGCATAGCTTTTCGCATTCTGGGGTTGTTAATGCACGTGAAAAAAATATTTTCAGCACTTTACAACAACATTTCACTGACTGATCAATTTCATCCCGAAAGTAAAATTTTTGATTTTTTATTTCAAATGATATTTTTTGTAATGAAATGTTTTGCAGTAGAATTTTCAACCTCAGTGACGGATGAAAACCATGGTCGTACTTGTTTTAAAGCATAGAATGGATTCACCTCAATTAGTATTCAAAAAATATTATTTAAAAACTGCAAAAAGTCATCAATTTCACCCGAAATCACGGTATATGGATATTAGTCTATGCGATTCTCATTAGAGCCTTAAGAAAGCGAAGTCCATGGTGCGTTGGTGCATCAGATAAGAAGCATGACGAGAATCAATAAAAGATCCTCAAGACCATCAACCGGAATCTGGATCGATCATCAAAAAAATCGTTAGGACATATTTTTTCTTGTCCCTTTTTTGACAGTCCTTTTTCCAGAGACTTGATTCGGCAAGTTGGAGTAGGCCGTATAACAGACGAATGATTCGCCTAAAGTGGCTTTTAATCAGCTTTGTTAGAAGATTTATAACTTATTAGCTTCGTTAACAATGACCTATATTCGACTGTAGAGACGACTTAATGCCATTTTTACGGCTCATTTGTTTTCTTGGTCGGCTTTCGTGTAACATTAGTTCATTATATTTTTTTTTTGATTATTTTGAATATTTACCATGTTACCTGGGAATTTATCTACTATTTTATTTGAGAAATTATTTTAGCTTTTTAATGAGCAAAGTAAAATCAATTGCCACTCAAAATTCTAATGAAAGTTTGAATTTGAAAATTCGTAAACATTCTCATTGGGGAATGTCTTGAGGTTACCTCCTAGCATTTCCTTCGCATTCATTTAAACATTTTACAGTGTTGACAAAAATACTTTAACTGAAAAATATTTAGATGATGCTCTTTAAGTTTATATAATTGTTTTTTTTTTGGATAATACATCTTTAGGCTTCAACTCTTGCAAATCTAACAGGAAACTGCAGGAATTCCAGATGTTCCCTAAAAACTACCAGTGAGTTTTTCTTATTTTCATTTTCACAAAGCAAATTAAATATTCCATGAATTGATTTATAGATTATACACAAAGTATTTCTTCCACATGTATCACTGGGTTTCTTTTAGAACATCTTTTAATCATTCTTTCAGAATATTTTGAAATTATCTTAAACTGAGAAACTCTTCAATAGATTTCCTCAGGAATCCCTCCTTAGATTTCTAGAAAAATCCTGCAAAGATTTCTTCAGAAATCGCTCTGAGAATTCCCTCAGAAATTCTTCCCAGATTTTTTTTAATATTTTATAGACTCCTGTAGAAATTCATTCTTAATTTCATTTAAAAAGTCTTCTAATAGTTTTTTTTTCTTTCTAAAAAAAAGTTTTAAAAATCTCACACATCACTTAGGAAATCTTCTATTGATTTCTTCCAATATTGTTCCATGTTTACTAGAGATTGCTTCATAATGTTCTGCTGGAATTCCTATAGAAAACCTTTCATGAATTTTCTCATTAATTTCTTAAAAAGATCCATAAATTTAAAATTTCTCCAGGTCTTCCGTTGAAAAATTTGCCATTGATTTCATCCAACATTCTCTAAAGGTTTTTCTTGAAATTTTTTCAGCGATTCCTTCAAAAATTCTTCTAGTTGTTCTCCACAAATTACTACAGGCATTTCTTTACGAACTACTCGAGGAATTCCTGCAAGAATTACTCCATGAATTCTATTGGAAATTCTTGCTGAATTATCTCCCGGATTTTCATGAGGATATTCATGCAGGAATTTTACCGGAGATTCCAACAGCAACTCATATAGATATTTATTCAGGAATTCATCCTGGCATTCCTTCATGTCCGTCTTATGATTACTGAAAATGTTCTTACAGATCTTCTGGGAAATATTTTGATTAAACTTCAGAAGAAATATTTGGTTAAGTTCTTGGAAAATATTTTTGAAAACAAAATTCAGAAAAAAAAATAAAAAAATACTGTCAGAATCTTCAAGAAATTTATGCATCATTCATGTTAGGTATCTGGAATATCATTTTTAATTATTGTGCTGGTCTTAGTGAGATTATTGAAATGCAAAATGCAAATTCGTACTTGTACTCGTAACATAGGAGAAATAATTTTGGGAACATTTTTGGGTGACTCTCATTGAAATTAATGAAATGCATGCCTTCTACACGAATGAATAAAAATTGATAGAAAATAAATAAAATCGAGAGGAATAGGGCACGATTGGTGAAGTACTAGATTTGTAGTTATTCTGTGTTTCTTATGAACGGCATATTAGTTCCATTTATTCGCACTTCGCTTCTTTCATGTGGCGTTTTTTTCGAAAGAGGCGGATCCGCTGTTTCCGCTTCGGTCTGTATCGCTTCACATTCTGTCGGGTTCCATGCTGAAGCATTACCGCCCGCCCTGCACTGCGTTATTCTCTTTCAAAACCGCTCTGCACTCCTCGTCGAACCATTCGTTCCGTCAACTTTTTCCGTACTCGTTACTGTACTCCAGCAGTCCTCTAGAGGGGCCACATCAATCACCCTTGCCTGGTAACGCTGCCTCGAGATTGTTGAGGCGATATCCGGTTGCTGCAGTCACTCTAGGTTTTACCGTGACGGTCGCCAGTACCGTACATTGCTGATGACGGGAAGTTTTGGGCGCAGTTTGACCATTACCAGAATCGATGTTAGCCCTACGATACGTCCTGAAGTCGATTATATCTGAGAAGTGCCGTCGATCAATCAGAACGTGCGATTCCGTCTGCTGTGGTGATCTACAGGTATATCCAGTAGGGAGACTGTGTTGGAAAAAGGTGCTACGTAAGGCCATGTATGACCACTCGATACTTTAGTCCTTAGTAAGTAGATAATCGTTTGAACGATGAATGTTCCCTTCAACAAAGTGCCGTTTTTTCTTCAACCGTCTGAGAACATGAGTAACGCGTGGCTTTCCAATTGTTTACTATCGTTGTTGCCGGCAAATCGGACGTAGCAGATGTCTGTAAATAGTGAGACACGCTGTCGTCAGCTTGCCACCATCCATGTAGGTATCTATAGGTGACAGGGAAAGTGTGGTTGAGTAAAAAAAAGTGGCACCGAGCCAGACGGAAAGTGAATTTTGTGAGGCGAGACCGGAAAGTGGCGCAATAAAAATAATACCACTTCTGTAATTATAGATCAAACCACATTTCTTAATTTAGTGAATGAATGCAGTGGCGGAATGTTCTTAGAATTTCACGCTCTGCGGAATGGCATGGGAAATTAATAGAGATTCAGATTCATGATTTATCATACTGCTTCCGCTATGGCTGAGAGTTTCATAAGAACAGCAACATCTGAGTCTATTTGGTTCGGCTTGGATCAGTGTTTCATCACAACACGAAACAACATTTCAACAGTTGGGTTTTCGAGTTTCTAGCAATTTCAACACTCATTTCAGTTGCATAATGAACCAGAACAGAAATTGACAATTATTATACCGAAATGATGATACTAAATTGCATAAAAGGATTCATAAGCCCAAAAAGAATAGTAGGCGAATATCCACTGGAGCCTGGTCTTCCTAAGATCTTCCAAACATTCTCTGGTACCTAATGACCATTTCTTCATTCACATTTATATTTATGTATCAGTATCATGTAGGTATCATGTATGCAGGCACAAAGATACTCTATGCCCAAGGAAGATAATGATCTGGACGATAATGATCAACATTCCAGCTTGAGAAGGCACAATGCACTCTACATATTTATCAGCATATCGCCATCAGATCGACCGTTGCCACAGCTCGATAATTAAAAGTCTTGTCAAATTGTCCCCGGCATCGTAAAACCGGACAAGGAAACAGTTCGTTACCAATCCACCGACAACCGTAAGCAAACGAAAAAAAATCGCTCAAAATTCATTCCGCCTCAACGAAGCTGCTGCACTTGACATTGAATCGATAAACCAGAACGGTAGCTCGCGAGTCGTCCGTCATCATCGGCGGTTTGCCTGCTCCTACCGCTGGCGCTGAGGTGGTGGTGTGCTGCATACCCGAGCAAAGTCTTACAACAAAATGATAGCAAATCGAAAACACGATTTGTAATCAGCAGCAAATTGATATCACAATTTGATATCAGATTGTCTTGATTCAACTTGAATTCAAATTTTGATTTCGTTTTGCTGTCACTTCAACTTATTATAAATATTAAAGTTTCTAACCAATTTCAAAACTTCTAGACGACCTTGTATAATACAACTAATGCTATACCATCAGTGCAATTAACATATTGCATTTAAGTTTTCATGTCATTCGTAAAACTATACATTTAACGATTTTTCCATTTTTTCGCACTGATAGCAAAAACAGTTATCATTTTGATATCACTGATGGCAGGAATTGTTTTCAACTTGCTGTTACGGGAACATTTTTCTGCTCTCATTTTTGATGTTTTAACCGTTAAAACGACCAAAATGACAACAACCTGAGTTTTCATAATTTGCAATATCACAACATCAAAATTAGTTTTCAATTTGCTGTCAAGCTTTGCTCGGGTAGCCCAACCGACCCGGCACAATAAATACCTCTATCCACCCATTCACTCACGCTATGCGCACCGCAATCAGCTGCTGCAGAAACCGGAGCTGAGACCACGAGAGTGTTGACCGCATTCAGAGAAGCCGTGGCACGTGCCCCCAGTTCTGTGGCGACCAATTCGAATTCGACGCCTAACTTCTGATTGGCGTTTCTTTCTTTCCGACGGAAGTTAATTTTAGCCCAACCCATTCATCGGTGTTCTTCGGCTGAACAGTCAGTTAGTGCCAGAAACTTAGTTCAATCGAATACCATACGATTGTATGGAGACAAAATGCTGTTCAATGCAATATCGCAGCAGGATAACGCGAAAATCCCCTTCCTTCATCAATCAATCATTGGACAAAATGACCATGAGAAAACCACAGCCTCATTCGTTGAAAAGCTCAGCTGGAATTCCGCATGGATCTCGATTGGCAAGTGATTACAAGTCAATCAATGTATACCGTGAATTGTGGTGCAGTTGATCGCTTTTCATGCGGCGCAACCAAACATATAGTGGCGTGACAACTTGGTTTGTGTGTACACAGATGGGAAAACTGAAATATACATACGATTTGGTGAGGTCGTTTCATTTATTTACGTTTACATTTATCTATTCGTATTCTTACATTATACTCAGTCAATTTTCTTCCGATTCTCATGAAATTTTATACACATGTATGCACGATTAGTACTATCAGTGTACACAAATTCATAAGAATCGGTTCAAAATTGACTGAGTTATAGCAACATAACACGCAGAAAAATATCACATATTAGAACCAAATGCCACTTTGGTTCAAACTCCATACTTTTTTTTTAATCAAAGCTCATTAATATTCAATTCTAATACTTAACAGCTTTGGATAAGTTTCTGAAGGGATGAACGCTGTAGCATAACTGTGAAAGTGGTTCCCGTTTTGGCTGATTTTTTGCTGTTCCCATTTCGCCTTAAATCACCCAGTGTGAGTAAAACAGTGGCCTAACAATTGACTCAATTTCGATAGTAATCGGCTGCCATAAGCTATTTATACAGTGATATCCACGCGAGCGTTCTTCGTTTGCAAGCCCTTCAGAATTCATCGATCGCTTTGTTGATTAACGTCAGTCATCAACAATAGCCAATATGAGCCATATCAAATCCTGCAAAACGAACCCACCGATCACTCGATCGGTCTCTACATCGTCTGCGTGTAGCGATGGAAACAACAACAAGCGACCCAGGGATGATAGGCTGACCGACGACGATCCTGACTGCGAAATGCTCGACAAAATCCAACAGATGTTCTCGATCTCAAACGCGAAAATTGAGGCAAAAATTGATGCAAGCAATGCCAAGATCGAGCACAGGATTACAGAAGTGGAAAACGTGGAAAGCCGAGTGTACCTGCAAGCACTCGGAGTTTTCGAGCGACGCGTGTTAAGGACAATCTTCGGCGGTGTGCAGGAGAATGGCGTGTGGCGAAGAAGGATGAACCACGAGTTCGCTGCACTCTACGGCGAACCCAACATCCAGGAGGTGCCGAAAGTCGAAAGGATACGATGGGCAGGGCATATTGCAAGAATGACGGACAACAACCCTGCAAAGTTGGTGTTCGCGACAGATCCGGTTGGCACAAGAAGGCGTTGAGCGCAGAAAGCACGATGGGCGGATCAGGTGGAGCGTGACTTGGCATTGGGCGTGACCGAGGATGGAGAGCGGCAGCTACGAACCGTGTATTATGAAGAAATTTTCTGCCTATGATCGCATATCAGTCCCATATTTGCTGGGTTTCCTATTCATATGGGACAGTTATGCGATCATAGGCAGTATTGTTGATTCAGTTTTAACTTGAAGTGAGATACGTTAACAGTTTTAACGGGAGTGAGATACAATCCCAGGTCCTTGACGTGAGAGAAAACCTAGGAAGATGTACTCCTAATGCAATCTCGAAAATAATTTGTGAAAGAAATCCCGGATTTGGCCCTGGGCGAAACCTCAGGAAGAGGAATCCGGAAGGAATCCCTGACAAGATGCCGAAAAATAACCCTGAATCACGGAAAAAAATCCCCCAAGGAATCAACTTCAAAATCCTCTAAGCTCTAAGCTAGCTAAGGAATACCTTCAGAAATTGATGAAAGAATCCCGGGAGGAATTCCTAACGAAGGAATTCTAGATTTACTCACAGAATCCTGGGAAATCCCGAAAGGAATTCTCAAATGAAACCCCATGAATGAAGCAATCCCGAAAAAAATCTCTGAAAGAATTCCTGCAAAAAAAAAACAGGAGAAAACCCTTATTCAGCTTGGGAAGAATGCCGGATAAATTCTGGGATAAATTCCTGAAGCAAGAAATAAAATAAAGGAATGTCGGAAGGAATCCCGGGATAAGTTTCTGAAAGGAATCTTGCAGAAGAATCCTTGAAAGAATCAATAAATCAATCTTGGCAGCTATCCCTTGAGGTAACACGAAAAAATCCATGATAGGGGTCCCAGGAGAAAACCCACGAAGAATCCTGGTGGAAACCGTGATGAAATCTCGAGAATAATCCATAAAAGAAGTCCTTGAAGAAGTCAATGAAAAACCCCCTGATGGAAGCCATAAAATATCGCTGAAGAAATCCCGGAAAAAATTCCTTAAAGAAATTATGAGAAGAATCAATGCCAAGATCAATGCAGGAACACGTATAGAACTTTGAAAGCGATCCTGCGAAAATCGTTGAAGGGATTTCCTGATTTATTGAAAATATGAATGAATGAATGAAGAAATCCCGGGAGGCATCCAGCGGCATCCACAACCGAGTATTGCGGCGTTCTATTTTTGATTATGTGTTATATTAAATATCTCCTTATCCCTCGAGCGATCGCGCTGTTATATTTTGTACAATGGGGCACGTTCGGTGTAGTACTAGATTTGTAGTAATGAGCTGAATTTTTGTATGGTGAGAAGGTCAATTCTCCGTTTCTGCAATAAAATGGTGCAAAAAGCGTGGGTATTATGATTCCTTGCCTGAATTGATGCTGTTTGAGCAAAACTTTGGATAGCTATGTTGTTTATGTTGCAAGAAATAGAAAAAAACAACAACACTGTTACCCAAAGTTTTGCTCAAACAGCATAAAATTAGGCAAGGAATCATAATACCCACACTTTTTACGCCATATCATTGCAGAAACTGAGAATTGACCTTCTCACCATACTAAAATTCAGCTCATTACTACAAATCTAGTACTTCACCAATCTGTCCTATACGTTGGAAAAATCTTGCTTTTTATACTCCGCATTAGCGTAGCTTTCTTCCCCCGCAAATATATCCACAAAGCCACCTGGAGATCACCCGACCAACAAACAGAAAATCAAATCGACCACGTTAATCGACGGTAAATTCTTCTCGGATATAACCAATGTCCGCACATACCGCAGTGCGAATATAGATTCGTATCACTACTTAGTCGCTGTATGCATGCGCTCAAAACTTTCGACAGTTATCACCACGCGTCGAAGTCGAACGCCGCGGCTCAACATCGAGCAGCTGCGTAACGTAGAAGTGGCTCAAGACTACGCGCAGCAGTTTGTAGTCGCCCTACCAACGGAAGAGCAGCTTGGCGCAGCTACACTTGAAGATGGCTGGAGGGACATCCGATCCGCCATAGGTAGTACCTCGGTTACAGCACTAGGCTTCGCGACTCCGAATCACAAAAACAACTGATACGACGGCGAATGTGAACAGTTGAAAAACGAGAAGAATGCAACATGGACGAGAATGCTACTACACCGTACGGGAGCGAATGAGGCACGTAACAAACAGGCGCGGAACAGGCAGAACTCAGTCTTCCGGATGAAGAAGCGAGCGCCAGCAGGAAGAACGAGATCGCGAAGCGATGGAAGAGCTGTACCGCGCTAAGGACACACGAAAGTTCTACGAGAAGCTGAACCGCTCGCGCAGAGGCTTTGTGCCACAAGCCGACAAGCCGACATGTGCCGAGATGATCACGGGAATATTCTCACGAGCGAGCGTGAGGTGGTCGAGAGGTGGCGGCAGCATTACGATGAGCACCTCAATGGGGACGTTGCAAGTACCGAAGGTGGCGTGGTAACAGATCTAGGAGTATGTGCACAGGACGAAAGACTTCCGGCCCCTGACCTCCAAGAGATTGAGGAGGAGGTTGGCCGGTTGAAAAACAACAAAGCCGCTGGAGCAGATCAACTACCAAGCGAGCTTCTAAAATACGGTGGTTACGGTGGAGAAGCACTGGTGAGAGCACTACACTGGGTCATTACCAAGATTTGGGAGGAGGAAGTATTACCGGAGGAATGGATGGATGGTATCATGTGTCCCATCTACAAAAAGGGCAACAAGTTGGATTGCGGGAACTATCGCGCGATCACACTACTAAGCGCTGCCTACAAGATACTCTCTCAAATTTTATGCCGCCGACTATCACCGATTGCAAGAGAGTTCGTGGGGCAATATCAGGCTGGATTTGTGGGTGAACGCGCTACAACGGACCAGATGTTCGCCATCCGCCAGGTGTTGCAGAAATATCGCGAATACAACGTGCCCACACATCACTTGTTCATCGATTTCAAATCGGCGTATGATACAATCGATCGAGAACAGCTATGGCAGATTATGCACGAATACGGATTCCCGGACAAACTGACACGGTTTATCAAGGCGACGATGGATCGAGTGATGCGCGTAGTTCGAGTATCAGGGACACTCTCGAGTCCCTTCGAATCTCGCAGAGGGTTACGGCAAGGTGATGGTCTTTCGTGCTTGCTGTTCAACATTGCTCTAGAGGGTGTAATTAGGAGAGCGGGGATAAACACGAGTGGAACGATTTTTCCGAAGTCCGTTCAGCTGCTTGGTTTCACTGATGATATTGATATTATTGCTCGTAAATTTGAGACGATGGCAGAAACGTACATCCGACTAAAGAGTGAAGCCAGACGAATCGGATTAGTCATTAATGTGTCGAAGACAAAGTACATGATGGCAAAGGGCTTCACGGAGGAATCAACGCGCCCGCCACCCCGAATTTATATCGACGGTGATGAAATCGAGGCGGTTGAAGAATTCGTGTACTTGGGCTCACTGGTGACCGCCGACAACGACACCAGCAGAGAAATTCAGAGGCGCATTGTGGCAGGAAATCGTCCTTACTTTGGACTCCGCAGAACTCTACGATCGAATAAAGTTCGCCGTAACACGAAGTTAACCATCTACAAAACGCTGATTAGACCGGTCGTCCTCTATGGGCACGAAACATGGACCCTACGTGCAGAAGAAGGTGTTGCGTACCATCTACGGCGAAGTGCAGATGGAAGACGGGACCTGGAGAAGGCGTGGAGCGCAGCGAGCTAGGTGGGTCGACCAAGTGGAGGACGATCTGCGGACCCTACGCAGAGTGCGGAACTGGAGACAAACAGCCATGAACCGAGTGGAATGGAGACGGCTACTATGTACAGCAGAGGCCACCCCGGCCTTAGCCTGATCGGCGGTGGTGGTTAGCGTAAGGAATATTGTGCAAACTAATATGGAACAACCTCACCGGTTTGTACATTATAGGCAGCACAACAGCCACCCACAGATGACGCAACAGCCACCCTGCTCCACACAACTGATATAACGGGACTATAGCGTTAAGATTTGATTTATCAATTTAAATGTTGTATGGGTCATACATGCATCAGTATTTCAAAGGCACAAATTTTATAAATTACACATACAAGCAGTTTCCTTCCGAGATGATTGAATATGACAATACAAATTAATAAATAATCAGAACCGTTACATCAACCCGCCACCACGATCAGCCTGTCGATGAATGATCGCTCGTATGCCGGTGACGGAATCCGTATAGTAAATAAACAATGCTTTGATGATAATCGAAAATCTGGTTTCGCTAATGGAGCCGCTTACTGAACGAAACCATAACAAAAAATGATTCCCAGCCACATTTAACCCGTTTGAAATTGACTCGTCATTTTGTAGACATAATGTATAGCCAGAGCAATCCAATCGATCGCGCGAGGTGCTGCCCCGTCACGTCAATTACAATTCTATCATCAATGAAATCTACGTACGATGATCAGATTCTAACCCGCCAATTTCGCACAGCGTGCTCGTCGTGATCTTCCCCATTGAGGGCAGCCTCAATCTCAGACCCGGCTAGACCATCGACTGCCTGCCTAGCCGCCAACCTGTTCCGTCCGATGATTGATAATCGGTAGTAGCCGTTCTACAATCATTTTAATTAATTTGCGCTCTTTGTTCTCCTCGTTAACGCATGATTTACCACGTCCCTCTCACTCTCTGTTTTCTTTAACCGGTATTTTTTGTTTTGTTTTCATTACAGACAAAAGGATTACATTCACTTCCGCGCTTGGTAATCTTCACATCTGAAGACGCTCATTACTCGGTGAAAAAATTGGCATCGTTCATGGGCATCGGGTCGGACAACGTGTATCCCATCCGTACCGATGCCATCGGCAAGATCAGGGTGGATCATCTAGGTAGGTTGTTGGACCTTTCGCTTTTTGAGTTTCTATCACAGACAAACGGACATTAAATTACCAGAGAACTTGTATAGTAATCGAATGACCAATGGAAGCTTGGATTCATAGGATTGACGATCAACTTTGAGTGTTATCGTAGGGTTATCATACTAAATGAATTAGAGCTTGACACTAATGTATGTGAATCTAAACAAGTCAACTATTTGACCTTATGTACAAGTTCCCTAAGTAATAATAATCGAAGATCATCAACCAATATCTTACTTTTAGGTTTATTCCTCATTTGAGTTTAGTGTTCTCCAAGATATAGCATGTGTCTAGTTGAAAAATAATAAAATTCCTCCAGGAATGTCATTAGTGTTATATTCGAATTTGAGCTACTGTCTAATGACAGTGAGCAATACCAACCTTAACAATTAGAAGTGCCAAAATGTGAATAGCATAAAAGAGGAATAAACTGAGGACTCGTCCTCTTTCGTGTTTGGAACGTCAACGCAGAAACATCTATTCTTATTCTACCAACCTCGTCACATACCCCGGGAGTTATATAGTGAGACTTCATCTTCAGACATAATAGTGGCTGCGAGGAGAAATCCACGTGAAAAGATCGTTTGTGCTTCATTGTGCGAAACAAGTGAATTTAATAGACTAAACCCGATAGTGGACGCAACAAAAGGTTACAGTCGGTAGCGTCAGGGGTGAAGTGATATTTTTTTTTATCGCGTGCAATATTCTTTAAAGGCAAATAAAGCATAGTGGAAATCCCATTGTGAAACATATTCAACAGTTTAAGTGAGGTGAGCCTACGGTGGACCAAGTAGGTACCGTACAAAGTTTTCGCTAAGGCTAGAGCGAGTTTGTCTCGACGAAAGGGTGTACGTACTGTACGAGTGGATTTGGTTGTGTCTTTTTGGACTTCATCTGGTAGCGTCATCCGAAGGAATTGATCAAAAAGCATCGGTCCTGTGGTGCCATACAAGGTAGCTAGCTGGTGTAGCGCATACTACGTGTCGCAAGGTGACCCCAAAGTAATTGAATAATGGCTCAATCCAACATGGCGTTTACCATCGAGCCATACCGCCGAGGCGGAAAGTTTTCGGACTGGGTTGAACGTTTGACCTATTTTTTCTCAATGAACAAGGTCGAAAAAGAAAATTACAAGGCGTATTTCATTACGATGAGTGGACCAACCGTTTTTACGGAATTGAAACTATTGTTTCCAAACACCGAGCTTACTCAGGTCTCTTATGATGAGATGATCAGGAAATTAAAATCTAGGTTGGACAAAACCGAGACCGATTTCATTCAGCGTGTTAAATTCAACAATAGAGTTCAATTGCCCAACGAGTCAGTAGAGGACTTCATCCTTGCGGTCAAGCTACTTGCGGAGTTTTGCGGTTTCGAGAATTTTAAAAACTCCGCCATTAGAGATCGCATTGTAGCAGGGGTACGGGACAAAAGTTTGCAACAACGGCTTTTAAATGAAGATAACCCCACTTTGGAAACAGTTGAGAAAGTAGTTGCAACCTGGGAGATAGCAACCAATAATGCCGTGTCCTTGAATACCGATACCGAGATAAGCCAAGTGGGAGCTCTTCATACTCCAGGTCATCAGGGCCGTAGAACGAGTTACGATAAATTAGCTTTGACTTATCAAGCTGCAAGAAACTTGAACAGAGGCTCGGTTAAAGATAGGTTAGGGTTCAGATCTACTCCGCGAGGAACCGGAAGGATCGATTCATCCAGCAGAGGTGGACTACTGAGGACGCCGCGGAATAATAAATCCAAGTACGCCAATATGATTTGCGATTTTTGTAATATGAGAGGGCACATCAAGCGCAAATGTTATGCGTTGAAAAATTTGCTAAATCACCGTGTTCATTCTATTGATGAGGATGACCCCAAAGAAGGACCTAGTACAAGACCCAGTGTCGACGAAAACCTGAATGAGCTGATGGGAAGAATGACAACTCGCGACTCGGACGACGAAAGTGATGGATACAATTCAGATTCAAATTGGAAGCGTGGTAACTACCGCACATCGCGTACAACTGAGGATGATCAATAATGGCATTCAGTCGGCACGTCCCAACGTTGTGGTATCGTTCAACAGATCTGGCCAAATGGCAGAGGCGATTATTGAGCGTTGTACAACGGAAGGAGTGGATAACGGGTCTGATAATCGGACAACGGGAAATTCCATTGAGGAAGATCGAAGAAGACGAAAACGTAAGGCGGATCCATCGAACGAACCACCAAGGCGATCCAAGAGGGCACGTCGGCCGAATTTAAGTGATGATTTTGTTTACTGAAGATTAGGAGTCATTTAGTATAAGAGTAAGATCGGTTCCTTATGGAACTTTCTGAATTGTTGATCTAGAATTAGAAAGACCTTGCTGACATATCAGCTATCGAACATTTGTAACTTTTCTTAATTTGTATTTTTGTGTATTCTTTCTTAAAAGGGCAAGAAGTTGTTATATTCGAATTTGAGCTACTGTCTAATGACAGTGAGCAATACCAACCTTAACAATTAGAAGTGCCAAAATGTGAATAGCATAAAAGAGGAATAAACTGAGGACTCGTCCTCTTTCGTGTTTGGAACGTCAACGCAGAAACATCTATTCTTATTCTACCAACCTCGTCACATACCCCGGGAGTTATATAGTGAGACTTCATCTTCAGACATAATAATTAGAACTCAATTACAAATATCTACAGTAGACTTCAAAAGATCGTGCGAGAATCTCTTCTGGACTCGAAAAAACTATTCAAGAAACTATTTTTATAAAAAAAATGAGAACTCATGACTAATCACAAGTATTTGTGTGCATTTTGTAAAAAGATTAGATTTGCATGTTTGAATACAGAACTCATGGTGAACCATAAGTAGATACTCAGTACCTGTTGAAGTCAAAGACAGTTCAGTTGAACAACTTGAACAACTCGCGAATGATCCATTTCTATATACATTGCAATCATTCAATCATAATCCCGACCTACTTCTCAACCTTCCATTTCCCCTCCCCCCCACCAGAGTCGGAAATTCTACGTGCCAAAGCAGAGGGAGCCGTCCCGTTCATGGTATCGGCCACCGCCGGAACTACCGTGATTGGAGCGTTCGACCCGCTGGAACAGATTGCGGATCTGTGCAAAAAGTACAATCTCTGGATGCACGTGGATGCAGCCTGGGGTGGCGGTGCGCTCATGTCCAAGAAGTACCGATCGCTGCTGAAGGGAATCGAACGGTGAGTGGTGCATGTTGAAGTGTAGAGTAGATCTATTAAGCAAAGCGGTGATTGTTAAAGAGACAATTACAGTCAATTGTAGCATTAAGGGGTACTTCCCGGGCGAAACAGTCAGCAAAGTGGAGTGGTAATTGTACTTCGACAAATAGGTTGAACAAATATTTGTCGTTCATTACCTTGAAGAACAAGACTCATGGAATTCTCGGTTAAACCACTTAGTCGCAATTTCCCATTATATAAATATATGCATGAACTTGATCGTCACTTATGTGATGACTTTCTAATTTCTTTCTTATCTTATGTTTGACACTAGTTGTTTTAATCCCAACCTCCGGAATAAACGAACAGAATTAAATAATAGCATATTTTGCAATGAAGATACATTAGTTTGAAATGTATTCCCTCTTGTACCGACTTTTCTAACCCTCTAAACAGAATACCAAGTAACATCAGTGTTGTACCTTTGAATTCCGCTCCCCAGATTTCTCTAGAAAATCCCCCAGAGATTGTGATATGCTTCTTAGATTTTTTAACATTTTTTAAGGGATTCTCCTAGGAACACTTTCAAAAATTTCTTCGGTTTTCTTTAGACTTCCATAGTCCACCCAATTTTTTGTAGCATTCCATTATAAGACCCATAGATTTCCTCAGTAGTTCCTCCATGGATCCTTAAAAAATTCCAGTGATTACTTTGATAATCCTTCCAAAGGATCTAAAGGGATTTTTGTCACGGATTCATTCAGAAATATTTCCAGGAGTTCTTAAAAAAAACTCTGATTCCTTCACATCATCCTCTAAGAATTCATCCAGAGGTCCCTTTAGAAAATCTCGCAAAATTACCTTCAAAACTTTCCTTAACAAAATTCTCCAGGTATTCCTTAAAAAACCCAGGGAATCTTTCAGAAAACCTTTTAGGTATTCTTTTGTGAAATCCTTTAGAGATTCCTTTAGAAATTCCTCTAGAGGTTCCAAAAGAAATTTCTCCGAAAACTCGTTAAGAAAATATTTTATTGATTCCTTCCGGAATGGGGCACGGTCAGTGTAGTACTAGATTTGTAGTAATGAGCTGCATTTTTGTATGGTGAGAAGGTCAGTTCTCCGTTTCTGCAATGAAATAGTGCAAAAAGCGTGGGTTTTATGATTCCTTGCCTAATTTGATGATGTTTGAGCAAAACTAAAACAAAACTGTAAAGAGTATTGAGGTGACTTTAAATGAATTTTTACAAGTTTACCTGGATAAAGCGTTAAGCCTGGATAAAAGGATTAAGCAATTCATATAGTGGCTCCCCGCATAGCAAAATACAATTTGCCATAAGTTCCAAACAATAAATTGCCTTTAACTGACGAGGTAACTATATATCAAGGAGCTAGTTTTATGTTAAGCTATATGAAACAAAATCTAAATACTGTAATCAACAGTTTGCAAAAAGCATATCAAGTTGTGACAATTTACCATAGTATCCAGGCATTGTTGAATGATAAGAGAATGAAAACTCGCATTGAATTGTTGCAATGTAGGATCACCTTATGGTATACTGTTGGTTTTTAGATTTGAGAAACATACTCACACTCACACATGTATATTTTACTATACAGAATTTTTGTTCAACAACATGGCATACAGTAGTATGCATTGTATTTGTAAGCGATGGGTTTTCTATATGTGTCGTATAATTGTTCATTAAAGCTTATTTCGCGAACGTAACCATTTAAAAATATTGGCAACTAATTTTAATTTACATTTCGTTGCATTGCTACACACCCAGCTTCTGTTTGTGTGGCGCACTATTATTTTTCATTATTTGTATTAAAGTTTTTTAACATGTTTTCCTCGCGAGGATGAATTAATTTAACATAAATAATTTTTATTGTTCGATTTTTGATTACTCAAATTACCACACAACTGGGATAAGCCCTTTTCAAAAGATATGCGAGTTTTGTTAACCGCGCCACACTGGGGCAGGATTGAAAATACATGGAAAAAACCTCTAGCTCGTCGAGATGTCGAGATCGACACTTGGTGTCTTCAGAGAAAATATTTCTATGAACAAGGTCGATATTCTGAACGGTAGCATATTTTTCTTGCGTTATTCGCATAAAAGTCCTATAAGTCATTTTGGCCATCTTTCATTTTAGCGGTATGGTGTCTTCGGCAAAGTTGTTCGGCTATTTATAAAAAAGTTTACCGAAGACGTCAAATTTCCAAAGCCTACTGTTCTTGAGATATTAATCGTTTTGTAAAATGCCTATCTAAAATCGAGTTTTTTCATTAAATGACGTTTGTAAACAAATTTAATGTCCGTTTTCGAGTTATAATAATGAAAAATACTAAAATAAAACATATATCAAAGAAATTAGTTGAAAAAAACAAAATATGCATTGATTTTTTATAGAAAGTTCCTGAAAATCACGCAAAATGTATATAGGACGTTCTTGCAGTCGGGCAAGTTCGGGCAAGTTTTTTCATCGGCGATCACCTAAAAAATACATAAACTTTCATGTAAATTTTTTTCACCGACATGATATTTGATGATATTTTTTAAATAGCGTTCAAAGTTTACTGTTTTGTGTGAATTAGTACAACATTTTTGCAGATATTTTATCATGTTGTATGATGCAAAGTGAACCAAGAGAAGTATAAATGCAATCTAGTTACAGGTTTAGTTATTTTTAAGCTTCAAACAAATTGTAAAACACAAAAATGTCCGAAACGCCAATAAAAGTGAGTTTTTAGATCATTGAACACACAAAAAATATTTCTATTAAATAAGATTATATAAGATAATGATAAAACCAAGGCTAAATGGCGTGTTTAGGACATTTTTGTGTTTTACAATTTGTTTGAAGCTTAAAAATAACTAAACCTGTGACTAGATTGCATTTTTACTTCTCATGGTTCAATTGGGAACATACAACATGGTAAAATATCTGCAAAAATGTTGTTCTAATTCACACAAAACAGTAAACTTTGAACGCTATTTTAAAAAAATCATCAAATATCATGTCGGTGAAAAAAATTTACATAAAAGCTTATGTATTTTTTAGGTGATCGCCGATGAAAAAACTTGCCCGAACTTGCCCGACTGCAAGAACGTCCTATATACATTTTGCGTGATTTTCAGGAACTTTCTATAAAAAATCAATGCATATTTTGTTTTTTCCAACTAATTTCTTTGATATATGTTTTATTTTAGTATTTTTGATTATTGTAACTCGAAAACGGGCATTAAATTCGTTTACAAACGTAATTTAATAAAAAAAACTTGATTTTAGATAGGTATTTTATAAAACGGTTAATATCTCAAGAACAGTAGGCTTTGGAAATTTGACGTCTTCGGCAAACTTTTTGAGCATAAATAGCCAAACAACTTTGCCGAAGACACCATACCGCTAAAATGAAAGATGGCCAAAATGACTTATAGGACTTTTATGCGAATAACGCAAGAAAAATATACTACCGTTCAGAATATCGACTTTGTTCATAGAAATATTTTCTCTGAAGACACCAAGTGTCGATCTCGACATCTCGACGAGCTAGAGGTTTTTTCCATGTATTTTCAATCCTGCCCCAGTGTGCGCGCTGCAGGAGCAAAAGGAGCAAACAATTTTCAACGCCACCATCGCAAGCAGCAACCTGCGGACCAGCTGCCACCTGAACTCGGGATAATTATTCCTCCTGAAAGGAACGTGCGGATCGGAGCAGACCCCGGACCTACTAGTAATCCCGAGAGTAATCCAGCCTCGTTCTGAAGGAAATATAATCTTGAAGGTAAGTTAATATTTTGTCTGGTAGATAATGTTTTCAATGAGCGAAAACCGTTTTTCTTTTGTTTCCAGGTTTCCCAGGAAGGAGTGGAGCCGATAATGGACCGAGACGGGTCCGCAGCGCAGGAGCCGCGTGAATGCGGAAGTGAACAGCCGGATGGAAAGAATGTGTGAATGTTGAAAGATCCGATGAATGTGCACGGAACTAATCACTGGCGACTGTAGGAGGTGCACCAAGCTGCTTCGGCGACAATTCCTTCAACAGGATGTTTGGACAACTCAGTTGGTCAGACTCGTCATCTCCAAGTTGTGCTATTTTGGGACGGTTCCTCGTCACATTCAGGAAGTGGGAAAATAATATTTTCACCTGTCGCCACTGAATTTGAATTGAAATATATACATCAACAAAAGTGACTTGATACGGTAAGCTAAATTTGTAAGCATTTCAATGATGGGGCTATATTGTTCGTGCAGTTGAAAATCGGAATTTTTGACACGCGAAAATAGATTTTTCTCCTAAACCGTGTGTCGGACGTACGTCGGGCACAGTGCGCTGGATAAAGGGCCAGGTCCGCTATCCAGCGCACTACGTCCGACGTTAGGTTTCACGTATGGATTTTGAGAAAATTCGATTGTCGGGTGTGGGGAAACTTCGGGTTTCAACCGCGACGACAATATTTGAAGCACTTGGATGAACTGCCAGCATTCCAATGCACATTTTACAATTCAAATTCAGTGGCTACAAATAATTACAAGTTTATTCCCATTTAGTGTAACAACGAAATGATTTTGATTGTACCCAATATTTTCCAGTGTTTATTATAAATATACTAGGTATTTAAATTAATTGGTTTCAGCTTGTCTTATTAAAGTAATATGCTTTTTTCTAGTAGCTGATTTCGCAAACAAGTTATAACTGATATAATTGAACTTCAATTTTTATTGCTTGCGATAGCAGTTATTAGAAAACAGTTTATTACTTGCGATTGATGAATATCTACAAAATACAAATAGATTCTTACAATACAGGATACTGTTAATTCTAGTATATAGCACAATACATGAACTGTCTCTGTTGATGTTGTGCTTTTCTGCCAAATTTATGGTTCAACCACTTTTAAACAATTTGACTTGCACTTATCCTTGCAAAAAATGGATAATATGTCTACACTATGACATACAGTATTGTAAAATTTTTGTTCGAGAAAAATGCTGATTTTTTATTGTAACCTAACTTAACCGCCTATTCCCCATATTGTGAGAAGGCCCATTACAATATGCCAAATGGGTTACTACAATATGCACACACTATCACTTACTGTGATGACGAACAACATGTGATATTGTTCAGGCATTGTAGCAGATTGTTGTGAACAATATGCGAAATGGTGTCCTTATAGTTTACAACTATGCGGGTCATGCTGAATGAGCATTGGTGACCGTACACTTTGTATTTGCTACTCTAGAGCAAGCAGAATCGTACAGAGAATCAATAGATGGGGTTTTGTCATTAACACACCTTCCTCAATGTACGCGTTCCGAGAGCTCAATCTTTGTAATAACCAAATGATCTTTAATAACATTAATAAACTTATTAAAACTATTGTACAATACAACATGAACCAAAATTGCACTACATCATAAGACAATGCCATTTCATATTTCAATACTCAATTATTGACACGTAAACAACTTAATACTTATTAACGTACTCATCAAATCAAACAATATAGATTACTGGAATTGAACATACGAAACAAACATTATTCTGGAATAGATCTTTACGACAAAGGCTTCCAACACAGAGAAACGGAAAGCAGTTGTTTACGCAATTTGAGATTCACATAATGGTTTTGGTAGTGAACCGATGATTCTGTATGTGAGTTGGTAATTTCGGTACCAGGATAAGGGTTCTGCAGAAATGAAGGTTTTGGAAACACAATAGAATGTTAGAAGAGTTGGTGTTGTTCGGATAGGCGAAGGGTCTTCCAGCAGCAGTTTGTATGTGCAGCTCAAAGCTAAAAAAGGGATTTTATTAGAGTTCATTTCGAGAGAGTCATGTTATAGCAATACATTTGATCTTGCCTATATCGATAGCAAACCCCTTTGGATCGATGTAACAGAAATCACGTATAGTCGTTGCCTGAGAGTAACATTGATTAACAAAGCGTAAAACTTCGAATTCATCCTTTAAGCATACCTAGTCACAGCGAATATCTCTATGCACACGATATAATTG
This sequence comes from Aedes albopictus, assembly GCF_035046485.1. Taxonomy (NCBI): domain Eukaryota; kingdom Metazoa; phylum Arthropoda; class Insecta; order Diptera; family Culicidae; genus Aedes; species Aedes albopictus. Next base: position 159,516,443 of record NC_085137.1, read on the forward strand.
CAACCCTCAATACAAGCCGCCGGAACGCTATATTCTATATGAGAAACCGGCATTAAGAAGTGTATACAAATCCCTGTGAGGAATAAACGGTTTCTTTACCTACTCCTAACGTTTATAAATTTCAAGTTAACGACTTAAGCAGAACCAAATTCAACGTAAATCAGCACAAAATAACTCGCACCAAACTAATCATATAATCGAATTCTTCATCAAATTAGCATCACACTGCATCTTCTCTAGCATACGAAAAAGTGCCACACGTTTCTGCCTTTTGCTATTGTGCTATGGCAGCTCATTGTGTCAACCGTAGCTATTCATTCGTTGAGTGGGATTCTAGAGGCGGTGATGCTGAACGTCGTCCGTGCTGCCAGAACAGGTGTTATCACATTGCAGATACAGATTACTGTAAGCGTATCTTACAGGAACAAGATAGGGACTTCACACTTAGAAAAAAATCACTGCCTTCGGTAATGTTTTACCGAAATCTCAACCGTTAAGTTTGTTTTACAGGAAAAATTCGGTAAAGTTATCCACTTTTACCGAGCTTCGTTAGAGTTTGACAGATAAACGATGAGAATTTACCGAAATTTGGTATTTTTTACAGAATTTCTTTAAAAATCCATTACCGAACGCTCAGCAGTTGAGATTTCGGTAAAAATTACCGAACGCGACTAGTTATGTAGCTTGAACAATTTGCTTGAAATAGTTGATTACGGTGAAATAATGGGGCACGTTCGGTGTAGTACTAGATTTGTAGTAATGAGCTGAATTTTTGTATGGTGAGAAGGACAGTTCTCTGTTTCTGCAATGAAATAGTACAAAAAGCGTGGGTATTATGATTCCTTGCCTAATTTGATGCTGTTTGAGCAAAACTTTGGATAACTACCCAAGTAACCATGAGGCACTATAATTCATCTGAAGACGAATATAATGCTATTAAGGAGCTGACACGCTCTATATTGGCCGCTTAATAGCCCTGTGAGCCAAATCTGGCGAAATATAGTGCAAATGGTTACTAGGGTATGTTGTTTATGTTGCAAGAAATGAAGAAAACAACAACACTGTTGCCCGAAGGTTTGCTCAAACAGCATCAAATTAGGCAAATAATCATAATACCCACGCTTTTTGCACCATTTCACTGCAGAATCGGAGAATTGACCTTCTCACCATACTAAAATTCAGCTCATTACTACAAATCTAGTACTTCACCGATCTGTCCTATTACATGCATCAACAATCAATAGGAAACGTTCGACGTAGTACTAGAATTGTAGTAATGAGCTGAATTTTTGTATGGTGAGAAGATGAATTCTCCGTTTCTGCAATGAAATGGTGCGAAAAGCGTGGATATTATGATTCCTTGCCTAATTTGATGCTGTTTGAGTAAAACTTTGGATAACTATGTTGTTTATGTTGCAAGAAATTGAGAACCTTGCTCAAACAGCATCAAATTAGGCAAGGAATCGTAATACCCACGCTTTTTGCACCATTTCATTGCAGAAACGGAGAATTGACCTTCGCACCATACTTAAATTCAGCTCATTACTACAAATCTAGTACTTCACCGATCTTTCCTATAGGAAACGTTCGATGTAGTACTAAAATTGTAGCAATGAGCTGAATTTTTGTATGGTGAGAATATGAATTTTCCGTTTCTGCAATGAAATGGTGCGAAAACCGTGGGTATTATGATTCCTTGCCTAATTGTATGAGTAAAACTTTGGGTAACTATATTGTTCAAATTACAATAAATGGAGACAACAACAAAACTGTTGCCCAAAGTTTTGCTCAAACAGCATTAAATTAGACAATGCCCAAGTAACCACGGTGCTGAAGCCTTATTGCATGCAGATATACGGTATACTTAGAGCAATCATTACTTTACATGCAAACTTAAAGTTGATTTAAAGTGGAAATGGGCAATTATGCGACTGCTTCAAGATTATACCAGTATAATCCTAATTTGGTTCTATAATTGCCCACTTCCACTTTAAATCAACCTTAAGTTTGCATGTAAAGTAATGATTGCACTAAATACACCGTATATCTGCATGTAATAAGGCTTCAGCACTGTGGTTACTTGGGTGAATTATACTTTATGCACCATTTCATTGCAGAGACAGATAATTCTACAGACCTTCTCATCATACAAAAATTCAGCTCATTACTAAAAATCGAATACATCCTGATTGTGTCCTATTGTACTGGAATAGGACGCAATCGGTGAAGTACTAGATAGAAAGGAGTGAGCTGGATTTTGTATGGTGAGATATCAATTCTCAAACTCAATTCTCAAAGCAAATCAATTCAAACAGCGTGGGTATTATGAGAAAATAACAGTGTTGTTGTTTTCTCCATTTATTGCAACATAAACAACATAGTTATCCAAAGTTTTGCTCAAACAGCATTGAATTAGGCAATGAATCATAATACTCACGCTGTTTGCACCATATCATTGCAGAAACGGAGAATTGACCTTCTCACCATACAAAAATTCAGCTCATTACTTCAATTCTAGTACTGCACCGATTGTGTCCTATAGGAGGCAATCAGTGAAGTACTAGATTGAAAGTAGTGAGCTGGATTTTTGTATGGTGAGATGTTCAATTCTCCATTTTTGCAATGAATTGGTGCAAACAGCGTGGGTCGTATGATTTCTTGGCTAATTTGATGCTGTTTGAGCAAAAGTTTGGATAACTTTGTTGTTGTATTATTTATTTCATGCAACTTCAACAACACAGTTACCCAAACTTTTGCTCAAACAGCATCAAATTAGTCAAGAAATCATATAACCCACGCTGTTTGAACCATTTCATTGCAGAAATGGAGAATTGAACATCTCACCATACAAAAATCCAGCTCACTACTTTCAATCTAGTACTTCACTGATTGCCTCCTATAGGACACAATCGGTGCAGTACTAGAATTGAAGTAATGAGCTGAATTTTTGTATGGTGAGAAGGTCAATTCTCCGTTTCTGCAATGATATGGTGCAAACAGCGTGAGTATTATGATTCATTGCCTAATTCAATGCTGTTTGAGCAAAACTTTGGATAACTATGTTGTTTATGTTGCAATAAATGGAGAAAACAACAACACTGTTATTTTCTCATAATACCCACGCTGTTTGAATTGATTTGCTTTGAGAATTGAGTTTGAGAATTGATATCTCACCATACAAAATCCAGCTCACTTCTTTCTATCTAGTACTTCACCGATTGCGTCCTATTCCAGTACAATAGGACACAATCAGGATGTATTCGATTTTAAGTAATGAGCTGAATTTTTGTATGATGAGAAGGTCTGTAGAATTATCTGTCTCTGCAATGAAATGGTGCATAAAGTATAATTCACCCAAGTAACCACAGTGCTGAAGCCTTATTACATGCAGATATACGGTGTATTTAGTGCAATCATTACTTTACATGCAAACTTAAGGTTGATTTAAAGTGGAAGTGGGCAATTATAGAACCAAATTAGGATTATACTGGTATAATCTTGAAGCAGTCGCATAATTGCCCATTTCCACTTTAAATCAACTTTAAGTTTGCATGTAAAGTAATGATTGCTCTAAGTATACCGTATATCTGCATGCAATAAGGCTTCAGCACCGTGGTTACTTGGGCATTGTCTAATTTAATGCTGTTTGAGCAAAACTTTGGGCAACAGTTTTGTTGTTGTCTCCATTTATTGTAATTTGAACAATATAGTTACCCAAAGTTTTACTCATACAATTAGGCAAGGAATCATAATACCCACGGTTTTCGCACCATTTCATTGCAGAAACGGAAAATTCATATTCTCACCATACAAAAATTCAGCTCATTGCTACAATTTTAGTACTACATCGAACGTTTCCTATAGGAAAGATCGGTGAAGTACTAGATTTGTAGTAATGAGCTGAATTTAAGTATGGTGCGAAGGTCAATTCTCCGTTTCTGCAATGAAATGGTGCAAAAAGCGTGGGTATTACGATTCCTTGCCTAATTTGATGCTGTTTGAGCAAGGTTCTCAATTTCTTGCAACATAAACAACATAGTTATCCAAAGTTTTACTCAAACAGCATCAAATTAGGCAAGGAATCATAATATCCACGCTTTTCGCACCATTTCATTGCAGAAACGGAGAATTCATCTTCTCACCATACAAAAATTCAGCTCATTACTACAATTCTAGTACTACGTCGAACGTTTCCTATTGATTATTGATGCATGTAATTATTTCATCGTAATCAACTATTTCAAGCAAATTGTTCAAGCTACATAACTAGTCGCGTTCGGTAATTTTTACCGAAATCTCAACTGCTGAGCGTTCGGTAATGGATTTTTAAAGAAATTCTGTAAAAAATACCAAATTTCGGTAAATTCTCATCGTTTATCTGTCAAACTCTAACGAAGCTCGGTAAAAGTGGATAACTTTACCGAATTTTTCCTGTAAAACAAACTTAACGGTTGAGATTTCGGTAAAACATTACCGAAGGCAGTGATTTTTTTCTAAGTGTGAAGTCCCTATCTTGTTCCTGTAAGATACGCTTACAGTAATCTGTATCTGCAATGTGATAACACCAACTCTTCTAACATTCTATTGTGTTTCCAAAACCTTCATTTCTGCAGAACCCTTATCCTGGTACCGAAATTACCAACTCACATACAGAATCATCGGTTCACTACCAAAACCATTATGTGAATCTCAAATTGCGTAAACAACTGCTTTCCGTTTCTCTGTGTTGGAAGCCTTTGTCGTAAAGATCTATTTCAGAATAATGTTTGTTTCGTATGTTCAATTCCAGTAATCTATATTGTTTGATTTGATGAGTACGTTAATAAGTATTAAGTTGTTTACGTGTCAATAATTGAGTATTGAAATATGAAATGGCATTGTCTTATGATGTAGTGCAATTTTGGTTCATGTTGTATTGTACAATAGTTTTAATAAGTTTATTAATATTATTAAAGATCATTTGGTTATTACAAAGATTGAGCTCTCGGAACGCGTACATTGAGGAAGGTGTGTTAATGACAAAACCCCATCTATTGATTCTCTGTACGATTCTGCTTGCTCTAGAGTAGCAAATACAAAGTGTACGGTCACCAATGCTCATTCAGCATGAGCCACTATATGAATTGCTTAATCCTTTTATCCAGGCTTAACGCTTTATCCAGGTAAACTTGTAAAAATTCATTAAAAGTCACCTCAATACTCTTTACAGTTTTGTTTTAGTTTTGCTCAAACATCATCAAATTAGGCAAGGAATCATAAAACCCACGCTTTTTGCACTATTTCATTGCAGAAACGGAGAACTGACCTTCTCACCATACAAAAATGAAGCTCATTACTACAAATCTAGTACTACACTGACCGTGCCCCATTCCGGAAAGAATCAATAAAATATTTTCTTAACGAGTTTTCGGAGAAATTTCTTTTGGAACCTCTAGAGGAATTTCTAAAGGAATCTTTAAAGGATTTCCCAAAAGAATACCTAAAAGGTTTTCTGAAAGATTCCCTGGGTTTTTTAAGGAATACCTGAAGAATTTTGTTAAGGAAAGTTTTGAAGGTAATTTTGCGAGATTTTCTAAAGAGACCTCTGGATGAATTCTTAGAGGATGATGTGAAGGAATCAGAGTTTTTTTTAAGAACTCCTGGAAATATTTCTGAATGAATCCGTGACAAAAATCCCTTTAGATCCTTTGGAAGGATTATCAAAGTAATCACTGGAATTTTTTAAGGATCCATGGAGGAACTACTGAGGAAATCTATGGGTCTTATAATGGAATGCTACAAAAAATTGGGTGGACTATGGAAGTCTAAAGAAAACCGAAGAAATTTTTGAAAGTGTTCCTAGGAGAATCCCTTAAAAATTTCAAAAAAATCTAAGATGCATATCACAATCTCTGGAGAATTTTCTAGAGAAATCTAGGGGGCGGAATTCAAAGGTACAACACTGATGTTACTTGGTATTCTGTTTAGAGAGTTAGTATGGTGAGAAGGTCAATTCTCCGTTTCTGCAAAGAAATGGTGCAAAAAGCGTGGGTTTTATGATTCCTTGCTTAATTTCATGCTGTTTGAGCAAAACTTTGGATAACTATGTTGTTTATGTTGCAAGAAATGGAGAAAACAACAACACTGTTGCTCAAAGTTTTGCTTAAACAGCATCAAATCAGGCAAGGAATCATAAAACCCACGCTTTTTGCGCCATTTTATTGCAGAAACGGAGAATTGACCTTCTCACCATACTGAAATTCAGCTCATTACTACAAATCTAGTACTTCACCGATTTGTCCTATAGGACACGTTCGTTGTAGTACTAGAATTGTAGCAATGAGTTGAATTTTTGTATGGTGAGAAGGTCAATTCTCCGTTTCTGCAATGAAATGGTGCGAAAAGCGTGGGTATTATGATTCCTTGCCTAATTGTATGTTGTTCGAGCAAAACTTTGGGTAACTATAATGTTCAAATTGCAAGAAACGGAGACAACAACAGAACTCCAAAAAGTGTCAATCTATCATAACTTTTTTCAACGTTTAAAAAGTACCTATGTTTTAAAAAATGTTCAAGCATTTATATATTGTTGATAAACGTTCAAAATTTCATTCACTTTGGTTCACTGGTCTCCGAGATATGACAGTTTAATAATTAGTTGTCTTGAAAATAGTTATTATAATTAGCTTTTAAAAAGTGTTTTACGAGAACGGTTCTAGCTTCGCGAAAGATTAATCAATTGAGTTCTAATTTCTACCAATAATGCACATATACACATGGAATAGGTAGACAAACAGTCAAAATTTGAAAATGTTTTATGCACTCTATGAAAAGTTACAACATGTTAAAAAAGAGAAAAAAAATTACCTATCCCAAACATTTTGTACTTCCCCCATTTTCCCACATAAATTTCAAATTCGTGTAGAGTCCCCTTAGAATTTATCGATTCTCCTCAAATTTTCGCTGTAGCTTATGAGTGTCTTAAACAGCAAATTAAGGTAGAAATAATCAGAATATTTTCGGTTTGAACTTTCATAAAAATCTTTGGGCCATCCTATTACTCATATTGGAATTTCTGTCTACTTACAGTTATTCTTCGGTTACCTTCCAATCTAACTCGTAATTTTTTTGAAGGTAACAAGGCTATGTAATCCCCTAACTATACTGAAAAAAATCAGCTTCATAGCGTTCTGGACAGTCGAGAAAATGCAAATAGAGTACAGCTGCCCCAATTGCGCTAATAAATTTCTCGTTATGTTGTCAGCATAGAAATGCATTTTCCATTTTATTTAATATTTTTCGATTAGTGCAAAAATATCGTAGCACTTTATATCTTGCGTTACAGTTAACCAATTTTCAATCTCTTGACATGGATTGAAAGCTGAATATAATATGGTTCGATCATCTGAACACAATTGTTTCATCAGATTGATGAAAATCGAGTTATTGGTGAGTATATGAACCGATGGCACAAATTTCCCGAATGGAGGAGAACGTGCCTCTAGAGCCGACCTACTGATGAACCGATCTTCTAAAATTTTAGTAAATCTTAAAAAAAAATAATGAAGATTTGTGTTTTTTTTTTTCAATAAGAAAAAGTCAATTTAAAAATTCTTCCTCAAGATACATTTGAAATATAAGATGTGTTAGCGAGTTACAGAAAAAAATCAGCTCAATCGGAGCATTAGTTACGGAGAATGAGATGTAAGAAGGAAGTAACTTTGCTTGAAAATAGAACAAAAATCGATTTCAAATTGTCAGCCTTATATGGAAATTCAAAAAAAAAATCCGCTCTACTGCGTTTTTTTTTTCTTCATGTTTTTGAACACAGGGCATCATTTTACAATAATAATGATCATCAGCTTACCGAGTTCCAAAATGCTGTAAACTGGTGTAATCTTTTCAAATCTTGCTCAAATTATCCTATAATAAACCCCCTGAGGATCATTATTGGATTGTTGAGGTCCTCTATTGGGTAGATCGTATTCTCTTATCATGTTAAATCGGTGACAATAGTAGACCACTATAAGCTAAAATACCCTAACTAATGTGCACGCAAAGTTTACCATGCTCTATCTGCTAATCAATGGGTATGGCTGTGATGGTTAGCCGTTTATGCGACGAAAAAAACAAGTTACACTCGTGATTACAAATGTTACGGTCGCCATTTCACGCTCTACTTATGTGTTAAGATTTTGAGATTTGTACACTAGATGTTCTAGTTTGAATCTCGCAGAATCTCGAGGCAGCGTTGCCGGACGAGGGTGTGCTCGATGTGGCCCCTCTAGAGGACTGCTGGAGTAAAGTCAAAGCAGCCATCAACAACGCAGCCGAGAGCACTATCGGGTACGTAGAACGGAGTCGACGAAACGATTGGTTCGACGAGGAGTGCAGAGCGGTTCTGGAGGAGAAGGATGCAGCGCGGGCGGTAATGCTGCAGCATGGAACCCGACAGAATGTGGAGCGATACAGACAGAAGCGGAAGCAGCAGACCCGTCTCTTCCGGAAGAAAAAGCGCCGCCTGGAAGAAGCGGAGTGCGAGGAAATGGAACTGCTGTGCCGTTCACAGGAAACACGCAAGTTCTACCAGAAGCTCAACGCATCCCGCAAAGGCTACGTGCCGCAAGCCGAAATCTGCAGGGATAAGGATGGGAGCCTCCTGACGGACAAACGTGAGGTGATCGAAAGGTGGAAGCAGCACTTCGACGAGCACCTGAATGGCGAAGAGAATGTAGGCACGGAGGACCAAAGCAGCGGAGGAAATGACTATGTTGGTGCAACAGAGGACGGGAACGAACCAACTCCCACGCTGAGGGAAGTTAAGGATGCCATCCACCAGCTCAAAAACAACAAAGCGGCTGGTAAGGACGGTATCGCAGCGGAACTCATCAAGATGGGCCCGGAAAAGTTGGCCACCTGTCTGCACCAGTTAGTTGTCAAGATCTGGGAAACCGAACAGCTACCGGAGGAGTGGAAGGAAGGGATAATCTATCCCATCCACAAGAAAGGCGACAAGTTAATGTGTGAGAACTTTCGAGCGATCACCATTTTGAATGCCGCCTACAAAGTGCTATCCCAGATCATCTTCCGTCGTCTTTCACCTAAAGTAAATGAGTTCGTGGGAAGTTACCAAGCCGGTTTCATCGACGGCCGGTCGACAACGGACCAGATCTTCACCGTACGGCAAATCCTCCAGAAATGCCGTGAATACCAGGTCCCAACGCATCACCTGTTCATCGACTTCAAAGCGGCATACGACAGTATCGACCGCACAGAGCTATGGAAAATTATGGACGAGAACAGCTTTCCCGGGAAGCTGACTAGACTGATAAGAGCAACGATGGACGGTGTGCAGAACAGCGTAAGGATTTCGGGTGAACTATCCAGTTTATTTGAATCTCGACGGGGACTACGACAAGGTGATGGACTTTCCTGCCTACTATTCAACATCGCCCTGGAAGGTGTTATGCGACGAGCCGGGCTCAACAGCCGGGGTACGATCTTCACGAAATCCAGTCAATTTGTATGTTTTGCGGATGACATGGATATTATTGCTAGGACATTTGGAACGGTGGCAGAACAGTACACCCGCCTGAAACGTGAAGCAGCAAAGGTCGGACTGGTGGTGAATGCGGCTAAGACAAAGTACATGCTGGTAGGTGGGACTGAGCGAGACAGGACAAGCCTTGGCAGCAATGTTACGATAGACGGGGATACTTTCGAGGTGGTAGAAGAATTCGTCTACCTCGGTTCCTTGCTAACGGCTGACAATAACGTGAGCCGTGAAATACGAAGGCGCATCATCAGTGGAAGTCGTACCTATTATGGGCTCCAGAAGAAACTGTGGTCAAAAAAGATTCACCCCCGCACCAAATGTACCATGTACAAGACGTTAATAAGACCGGTGGTTCTCTACGGGCACAAGACGTGGACGATGCTCGAGGAGGACATGCAAGCACTCGGAGTTTTCGAGCGACGGGTGCTAAGGACGATCTTCGGCGGCGTGCAGGAGAACGGTGTGTGGCGGAGAAGGATGAACCACGAGCTCGCTGCACTTTATGGCGAACCCAGCATCCAGAAGGTAGCCAAAGCCGGAAGGATACGGTGGGCAGGGCATGTTGCAAGAATGCCGGACAACAACCCTGCAAAGTTGGAGTTTGCTAACCATCCGGTTGGTACAAGAAGGCGTGGAGCGCAGAGAGCACGATGGGCGGACCAGGTGGAGCGTGATCTGGCGAGTGTTGGGCGTGACCGACGTTGGAGAGCTGCAGCTGCAAATCGAGTATTATGGCGGCAAATTGTTGATTCAGTATTATCATGAATTTGATGTTAACTAAATAAATGAATGAATGTTCTAGTTTGAATATGTTTGAATTATATTTATACGTCCGTATTTAACTTTCCAAATAAATCTGGATGATCATTAGAAATGTAAATTTCTTGTTACCAAATTTAAAAAATAATAATAATAAACTATCTCCCATCTTCCCACCAGATCGGACTCGGTCACCTGGAATCCACACAAGCTGCTCGCCGCTCCACAGCAATGTTCCACTTTCCTGACCCGCCACGAGGGAATCCTGTCGGAGTGCCACTCGACCAACGCCACCTATCTCTTCCAGAAGGACAAGTTCTACGACACCCAGTACGACACCGGCGACAAGCACATCCAGTGTGGCCGCCGGGCCGACGTGCTCAAGTTCTGGTTCATGTGGCGTGCCAAGGGCACATCCGGACTGGAGCAGCACATCGACAAGGTGTTCGAGAACGCTGAACACTTCACCAACAGTATTAAGGCACGGGACGGGTTCGAAATGGTCGTGGAAACTCCCGAATGCACCAACGTGTGCTTCTGGTACGTTCCGCCGGGTTTACGAAGCGTGCCACGGGACAGCGCCGAGTTCACCGAACGGCTCCACAAGGTGGCGCCCAAGGTCAAGGAACGCATGATGCGGGAGGGCTCGATGATGATCACCTACCAACCGATCCACGATAAGCCGAACTTCTTCCGCTTGGTGCTGCAGAACTCGGCCCTGGACAAATCGGACATGAACTACATCATCGATGAAATCGAGCGACTTGCTGCGGATTTATAAATAAAGGAGGCAAGCGAGCGGAAACTGGTCTCGTTTCTATCTTGCACATTTTTGCGTGTAGGGAGTTTTGTTGAAGTTTTTTTTTATATTAAAACATAATTTATATCCTTGTGTAAAAGACAAACCCAAAAAAAGTTGTATTTATTGGTAGCATTGTTTTGTTCGCTGGAAGCACCACGTGGTTGAGGGCTGACAGAACGGTGCGTGATGAGAAGGAATCGGAATGAGAATGCTCTACTTGAGAAGACATGTGATTGTATACTAAGATATAGGCAAAGGAAGCAAGATTGTAATATGCTAACATATCTTAGAATGGATTTAAGAATCAGTATAAAAATGATGTACAAAAAGGAAAATAAAGATGTTTACCAGTGTATTGTATTCTACATTGATAGTTTTTCATTTAGAGAAGAAATCCCGTTTAGAGAAGGCATGAAGTTTTTACAGGATAAGAATCTGGCAATATCGTTTTCAGGGAAACGACCAATACTGCTTAACCTTCCTTAGTCCCTAAAAAAAGTTACAAATAAGACCCTGGGGTCATTTTTTACCCCAAACTTTGGACAGCTCGCAAAAATCAGCGGTTTGTCCGATTTTGGATCTCTTTGGCTCCAATGAAAGGAGCACAAGTCTAGTTTTCAAAACCACTGGAGAAATCCGGATTTGGCCACTGTGGCCACCGGGAACCTGCTTCAACTGAAAAATGCCGCTTTAGAGACCCTAACTTTGGCAAGCTATAACTTTGCAACCAAACAAGTAATCAGGACCGTCCAAGGATCGTTGGATAGGTATTCACGTGGACTTTGATTATAGACATTAAAATTGACTAATTATTGAGAACCGGTTCCGGAAATCCGGAACATCCGAAATTTTAGTTTTCATCATTGCTATGTACTTAAAAATCCACAAATGTATAACCTTTATGCATTTTATTGCATAACTTCTCTGCACACTTCACTGAAATGAGAAACATATTGTTCAAGACCATTTTTGAAGGGTTCTGGGCAGGTCTGGTCAATGTGGAACGGGTTACAGGGATTGCGGAAGGTGGTCAATTGGGTAACGACAATGAACTTCGTATAGTTTTCGCTCCGAAACCCGGTTACACATGGTGCAACCTTCGTGGATTTTCATGTCTGTTGTTCTTGTGTTACACAAAAAGATTGATAGTAATCTTCTTCTTCTTCTTGGCGTAACATCCCTACTGGAAAAAATCTGCTTCTCAGCTATGTATGTATATCGTGTTGCAGGCACGAGGATACTATACAGTCAGGTCTTTTTTCACGCGGTTTTTTTACGCGGCCGCGTAAATAAAAACTCCATCCAAAAAAAATTCATCGTCTTATTTTTGCATGATTCGTCGAGAAATGGTGAGAACTTTTTTTGCGGTTTCTGAATTTTGAACTGAGTTTTTTTTACGCGGTACGTATCCTCCACGTAAAAAAACCTGACTGTGTGCCCAAGGAAGTAAGAGTAATTTCACTTATAAAAAGTTCCTAGGCCGACCGTAAATCGAGCCCGTCACCCTCATGCTGAATTCCTTTACAGCTATGGTTATAGGGGCCCCTAATGAATAGTCATATTTGTTCCACGTGTTCACCGGAGTGACCACCGGAGAAATCCATATTGTATTGCTCTCAGATTTTTACAACAAATGTAGGCTTTGACAGCTAAATTTTAATCATTCACATGTATTGTATATTTACATTTATAATTTGTAATGTTCTGGTATAAAAATGAACAAATGATGATCTCAATATTGTTCTGCGATTTTCGACTGTGAAGATTACAAATTGGGTTCCAAACGTTGGAGCCAAGAAAATAAATTCGTAGGTCAATTTATTATGCAAGCCACCCAAATTTCGTTCAAAGATGATCTTGATCTTTCCAGGCCAAGGTCATCAAAGAAACTGTTTAACAGCATAAGTAGACATTTATCAGTTGACCTCATATTGTGTTTCACGCTTGAAGTGCAAAGTGTGATAAACCAATCTGTGATTTGATTCTTTGTGATCAAGGAATTGATTGTAAAATAATTCTGTGCTTTAGAAATAGATGTTATACTGAGAATTACTCCAAAAGCTTCACCAGCAATTTCTCCAGAAGATGCACCGAGATTTTTTGAAGGAGTGAATCCGGGTGACCTTCCTTGAGGGATTCATCAATAAATCATCTGACATTTCCGCGGAGCATTTATCTAACAGTTTTCCGGAGAATCTATTAAAGGAATTGTCAGGTCGATCTCCTTCGGAACTTATGGAAAATTTATGGCAAAAATTCCGAAGAAACTCTTGAAGGAATTTTCGGACGACCACCCGAAGAAATATCCTGAGAGACTACTGAACGAAATTCTAGTGATCTACTGAAGAACTTTCTGCTAGAAAGATTCTTGGTAGAAACCCTAGAAGAATTAGAGGTGGAACTCTTAGGACAATTCCTGTGAAAGTCCTTGAGGAATTCCTGGTGGAACTGTTTTTTGTTTGTGTTTTTTTTTTTTTTTCAAATTAAAGAAATAATAAAATTATCTCTTGGAAGAATTGAAAATCCTAAAAAAACGAATAAAAGTCTTTGAAGAATTCCATGTGGAGCATCCATAGAAACTATGAACCAGAAACATTGGGCATTTAGTGGCACTCATAGAGAATTTCCCGGTGAAACTCCTCTGGGTGTACCAACTATAAATTCTAGAGGAATATCCGGTGTAACTATTGTAAATTCAAGATCTATTTCAGGAGGAGCTAGAGGAATTCACGAAGCATCTGTGTTGCGAAGCTCCTACAGGTATTCACAGCAAAACTCTTGAAAGACTATCTGATGAAGCTCCCAGAAAATTTTCCGGTTGAACTTCTAAACAAATTAACGGTGAAAATCTAAGAAAAATTAGAGTGGAACTCTAGATTTTCACACAAAAAAAAAACGCGTTATAAAGGGGTGGGGAAGATACGAAAATTAAGGTTTAAGTATTACGTAATAAATTGAAGCTCCTAGAAGACTTACCGCTGAATTTTCTGCGGAAATTTTAGAGCACTATTTGGTGTAACTTGCAGAGAAATTCTCGATGGAATTCCTGCAGGAATGTACGGTAGAACTTCTAAAGTAATAACTTAAAGAAATTTTTAGAGCTCCACTAGAGGATTTTTTAAAGAAAAGAAATTTCCACAAGTATTCTCGGCGGTACTCCTGTTAGGAAATTATCCCCTGTGAATTAATCTTTCAAAGGAATTCCTGATATAATTTCTCTAGGGATTAAAAGTTTATCTTCTAGAGGAAATTTGCGGCGGAACACATAGAGAAGTATTTTGAGAAATTCTTTGGAACTTTTAGAACTATTTCTGAAGAGATTTTTGGTGGAACTTCGAGAAGAATTCCCACAAGAATTCCCGATAAAACTCTTGCCAGACTTCCCGATGGAACTTCGAGAAATAATCGATGCAATTCCTAGAGAAATTCTCTTTGGAACTCCTTGACGAATCTCTAGTGGATTTCCTAGAGAGATTCTTGCTGTTACTCCTAGGAGAATCTCTGGTTGAAGTCTTAGAGGAGTTCCAGTGAATGTACTAGAGGAATTCACGGTGGATTCACTGGACGGATTCACGGTGGATCAACTACTACAATTTCTGAATATTAGCGGAGGGGGGCCACAAGTATTCACAGAGGATCTTCAAGTGAAACTTCCGGTGTAACTGGATGTACTTCCGTTGAAACTTTGAGCAAAATTCCCAGTGAAACTTTGACAGGAACTCCTAGAGGAATTCCCAGTGGATCTACCAAAGAAAAAAATGGTGAAAGTAGAAAAAAACATTTATTGGAACTCCTAGAGAAAGTCTATTTGGAATTCCTAAGAGAATTCGTAACGTAACTCCTAGAGGATTTTTCTGAGAAACTCCTAGAGGCATTCCCGTTGTAACTTCCGAAATAGTTCTTAGTTCAAAAAATTACTACTGGCGAGAGAATTTCCGGGTAACCTCTAATCTAGAGGGATTTCTGGTGGAACTCGTAGAAGAATTTTCGTTGAAACTTCTGGAGGAATTCTCGCTGGAACTACTAGGGGATGCGACTCCTGTGGGAATCCTACTGGAGTTTAGATCAGAACTCCTGGAATTACTGGTGAAATTCCTTGAGAATTTCCGGTTGAATTTTCTGCTGGAATTGATGGTGGGACTACTGGAAGTATTCCTTATGGAACTCCTTGAAAGGTTACCAATGGAACTTCTAAAGCAGTGGAGCTCAGCGCTTTTCGTATTTTTGCGCAACATTTGGTTAGAAATCAATAAAAACTAAAGAGATGTGTTACAAATTTATGCTTTATCCAAAGCCTGGCGTTGTAGCTAACTGGTTATGGAGAAAACCCTTAGTTATATTTTCACTCTTTCGAGATTTTCTCGATTGGGTAAATAAAAAGGCCCACAGGCCGCACTCATTCGCCGAAGTTTGTCAAATTTTAGTTTTGTAACCTTGTACTATAAAATAACTTCAATATTAAGCTTCACTTCGAATACAAATTTGCTTGTCATTGAATTGGTTTTCGATAAGTACTAAGCAATTTTGTTGATGAAATGCGTAAAGTGCTCAGCCCACTGATCTAGAGGAATTCTTGCTGGAGCTCCTGCGGGCACTTCAAGACGAATAATAGGTGGAGCTTCGTGAGAGATTCATGTTTGAACTCCGTGAGGCAAATTTTGCCGGAATTCCTAGTGAAACTCCTATAGCAGTAATCGTGGGAGCTCCCGAAGGATTTTTTTTTATTTTCACCGGATATGTAAAGGCCGCTGTAATAGAGCAATTTTCAACAATCCTTTCACCAACAGGCATGAAACCTCCTCATTTCTTCATCTTTGTATTTAATAATTTGCAAGTTATATTGCTGCATCTACAATAATTGTTGTTTTCATTTTCATTTTCATTTTGCAGCAGTTGGTGGGGCAATAAGAGCGCAAGTCAATCCAATGCCGAAGATCAAGGAGGGGTAATGGCCGTAATAGTCCGTGCGGACCACATGAACACCATCGGAAGGGTAATGGTATAGGTTGGGGAAAGGTATTGGACTAGACTTGAGACGCAATAATGCAAATACGATAGAAAGTGTGAAATTGGTTTCTGTAGTAAGGTTCATGTTGTATGTTAGGTCCTTGTCAGTTTGTCAGTTAGTTGCCTTAGATTCCCAAACTTAAGTAGCGTTACTGTTTTGCCCCATATCAAATATGTAGTCTCTACTCTATTGGAGTGTTGTATTAAGTTGTTATGTTCATTATGTCAGTAATTGCTGGACATAATCTGCCGTGTGCAGCATAGTTGTCCCATGTTACTTTTTGGCGATTTTGACTTTTTATCATCAAAAGGTCTATTTTCGCATATACTTTCAGAATCTACTCTCGATTAGTATACTTTGTTCAGAAACTCCATGAAAACAACATCAAGTCAATTTGTCCCATGTTCAGTTTTGTCATCATAAGTTGTCCCATGTTCCATTTTGCAGCATATGCAGTCCCATGTTCAATTTTGCAGCATAAGCTGTCCCATGTTCATTTATTTTTTCTCAAAAGCTATATCATGTTCAGTTTATACGCATAAAAAGCTGTCCGAGCATCTCTGAGGGAATCCTGAACATTTTCCGGAAATCCTGATATCATTTGTAAAATTCAACATGGGACAGCTTATGCTGCAAAACTCGACATGGGACAGCTTATGCTGAACATCTCACATGACATGGGACAGCTTATGCCGAGAAAATCCCGAAAATTGCTAGATTTATCGGCATAACAGTCTCACTAGAGTTTTTCTTTAAATAATCAAAGTAAATTGTATGTTTATGAAACTTTTTGTTCAAACTTCAATGATAAATACCAATTCTAACGCTATGATGGTGGATTCATTTTGTGTTTTTATTACACTTGTCCGTAGAGATGGAAACAATGCTGAAACTTAAAACGCGTTTTTCTCAGTTTGCTGTTTTGGAACATGGGACAACTATGCTGCACACGGCAGTAATGTTTTTGCGTCATTTATTGCAGAATATTATTTAAGATAAGTAGTAATTTTCGTCCAAAATGTCCAGACTAATTGGTCTCATTGATAACGCATTAATCATTTACACCTATCAGGAATCGCTCCTAGATCCTGGCAATATACGGCTAAATCTTCGAATTGTTCTGTCAGTCCTACTAGTTTTTATTGTAGAAAACATGTCACTCCCTCACTTTTCATATAATACCAACATTTAAAACGTTAAATTATCTTCCTTGTCATACATAAGTAATGTTGTCCAGCTTAGTCAAAGAAGTAGGTAATTAGTTTTCGTCGAGTCGAGACGCATTGACGTCAACAAAGCATTTTAAGTTATTGATCACGCGTTAGCTTCGGAACTAAAGCAAAATTAAGTGTTGCAACTCGCGCCGGGAGTTAGTATGGACTTGGAAATATCAATGCTATTCAGCTGCAAAATTCGACGAGATAAAAAAGTTCCACAAATTTGCAAAAAAAGAGAATTAGAGATTTTGAAAAGAAGAAAACTACTTGAAAACTAGTTATTCGTTCGTACGCGTAACGCTAGTTAAATTTTCATTTACAATGCGAAAAACCGAAGTACAATTTTCCATCCACTTAGTTTTCTGATAAATTCTTGTTTCCCGCCGTATGTTAGTTATTTACCTTTGCACGCTTAGAATTCAGGTTCCATGGAGAGTATTTTACATTTGTTTACTTACATATGTCGATGATACTTCCCCCATAGATTGTGTTTGTTAGCTTCTGGTTGTCTTTCGAAGATCATCCATATGTTAATCTGAAAAAGTTTGTGCTCATGCACCGTTCATGTTCCACAAGGATCCGAACCATGCAACAAAGAACGAAAAATTGATTAGTAATTTTTATATGTATAGTGTTTGTGTTATGAATAATAGCAGTAATTGTTTTAGTATTAGTGTGTATGTGATCAAACAGGAAAAAAAAATCGTCACGAATATCAATCATAATTTAATGTATTTAATGAATAATATTAATTACTAGCTGTCCCGGCAAACTTTGTCTTGCCAAAGCTGTGGTGGTTTGACAACTGTTGAGGTCATAACGTCACCGCACTCTAGATTGGTTTCATTTCAATCGTGTTGATTTCCTTCCCAGCTCACGAAAATCAGTACTTTATCAATTTTCTTACTTTTCTAGTTGTTTTTCGTAACTTTTTAGACATATAAACACAGCCAACACGAATACGAATCAAACCCTGCATAAGTTATCCTGATTGGTTCATCGGTACGTGAGTTTTGTTGCCTCAAAGGGACTTCAAACTCATTTTTAAATATATAGATATTTCCAAGAAAATAAAATATTTTGTTTTTGCAGCATAGCTGGGCCTTTAAAAATTTCAACATTTGATTAGGATGCCGAACCATCTGAGCAGTGGCAACCATCTCGGACATCCCCCTGTCACAACCCAATCAACATCGAACCAACTGACCCAAATTCCCGTGCTTGGGTAGATTATGCAAATATCTCACCGCGCAAAAGAAATACGGTCAACCAGTCCAACCGGCCGAGCAGCAGCAGAAAGATGCCCAAAATAGAGGCCCCTCCCTAATGGTCCAACTACCCTATATCGACTAATTATTTCCTCAATGTGGTCCACGTCGTGTCGCAGTCATGTGTAGCTATACTTTTTCTTAAACTTTATAACTAAATATTGAAACTAATACAGTAATGAAAATGATGTTTAGAGTTGAAATGAGGACAGATCTGTAATACAATTGATTTAATAATTAAGTTTTTTTTTAACATTTATTCGCTTTATTAAATTAAATTTTTGACTGCGAGACGATGGAAGGTGATTCACACAAGAACGCTTATCGGATGGCACTTTATCCGATGAAGTCAATGGAAGTATGATTTCCCTTCCTTTGCTTGAATCCGCCACCCAAAGCACGCACCCATTCGGCCATTGAGGAAGCCGTTGGCTATTAGATCGAATTATCCAGGGACATAAGTGGCTTTGATGGGCACTCCTGTCGCACCCATTAATCTAATGTTGTTATATCAGAAAAAAATACAATAAAGTAATATATAAATATGTTTTAACAACACTAGCAACAATTGAAACAAGAGGGCCCTCAGAAGACACTCTTCCCTAGACAATATTGATCCAAAGCCCATATACAGGTATGTTCCGTTTTTGTCACTATCCGATTTCGTCAACATTTCATTCCGTTTTCGTCAACACTAAAGTTTTTGTCAAATTTGTTCCCTCGAACACGAGTTATTTATAGTTTAACATTAATCTTGAGGCAACGCACCCATGAGTGAATTTGAAGCAACCACCAATGAGGACATAGAAGACGTATACGCTACAATAGCTTTGAACACATTTCAAATTCAGCTGTAGATAATGCTAATTCATACTTTCTCCACAGAGAACAGACATCCAAGTCCAGTTCCGAAGCTGTGTAAGGAATTTAACGGCCATTTGAAATCGGCAACACAAGTGGCAATAGCGTGGCGCTGCAATCGATTGATTTCCCATACTAATTTAATTCACCACTTGAAATGTTTCAATTCACCACTGACTGTGGCAATATGGTGTTTGGCGGCGTTAGTGTTGTCATCGTGTATTGGTTTGCAACCTTACTCTAGTAAAGATTCAAATCCTTACACAACTTTTCGAATGAAATTTGTTCTAGCCTGGATGTCTGTTCTCTGTGCTTTCTCTCACGCATAATTTTACTTCTTATTTGAACATGAGAAAAATTAAACCAATAGTCCGATAGAAAATTTACTCTAGCTGTACGTACCAACTGGAACTTGGCCTGCCTCTTCAAGTGTTCTTCGAGAACTTAAGGCGAAACTGGATCCATTCCCTCACTTTTTGGTTTTTGATTTTTTATTAAATAACGAAGCGATATTTTCAAAAACGGTTTTCGTGCACATGTAGAGTATGGATCAGGGTATCTTCTGATTTTTTTACGCGAGAGAAAATGTTTTCGTTTTTGCAGAAACCATTTTTGAACAAAATTTCACTAAAAAATGGTTTTTGAAAAAACGAAAAACATTTTCTACAGCGTAAAAAATTCAGAAGATGCCCTGATCCATACTCTACATGTGCACGAAAACCGATTTTAAAAATATTGCTTCGTTATCTATATATATAAAAATGCAGTGGCATACGTGGGACCGCGCATAACTCGCGAACGGAACGTCCGATTTTGGTCATCTTTGTTTTGTACTGTTAGTTTTTACCCAAGGAAGGTTTATGAACCGAAAAACATTGAAAAATTGAGAGTTTTTGAAAATCGGGTTTTCATACATTTTGAACGGAGACTTCGGCTTGGCTAAGGACCTAAAACGTCAAAAAACGCAGTAGGCAAGACAAAGTTTGCCGGGGACAGCTAGTTTAATAAAAAATCAAAAACCAAAAAAATGAGGAAATGCTTCCAGTTTCGCCTTAAACAGTTCGGGGTTTTTCCCATCATTACCTGAATTTTTACACAACAATCTTTTTTACAAGACTTTTTTTTAAGTGCAATAAATACCACGCGTTTTTCCACATGATTTTCTTTAAATTACGCGATGTGCTGAATTCTTCTCTTCTGGTCGCTATTTCTTTTCGACGGGGCTCAAACTCCAACCAGAGATCTCTCTTGTCATCCTTGATACCCTGTCCAAATTTTCCCGTCCGAAACTGCTATATTCACTAGGTAAACGGGAGATTCCTATAGAATTTTATCCGGGATTTTATCTTTCGATTGCTCTAAAAATGCAATCTTGGTTTCATTCAGTAATTTCTACTAGCGATTCTACTTTGTATTCCTCCAGATTATTTAATGGATTTCTTCTGAGATATCGTTAGAAAATAATTCATAAGTTTCTTTAGGTTAATTAGGTCTTCCAGAAATAAGTTTCTCTAGGAAAGAGGAGTCTAGGAACTTGACAAACGATCTGAGGATTTCTCCAGCAACTACTGAAGGGTTCCCAGAAGAATCTAAAGATTCCCAAAAAACCCAAAAGAAATCCCATCAATTCTGAACTTATACAGGATTCCTAGAAGGAATTTCTCAAGGTTTCCCACTAAGAAAATCTGGAGGATTCTCAGGAATAACTCCCCGGAGATTTCTACACAAAACATCAGGAGGACTCCCTAAAGAGAACTCCCTGAAGAAATTTCTGGGTTTGAGGAAAGAATTCCTGGAATTCCTAGACTAAACTACTGAGATATTTCCAGGAAACGCAGTAAGAAGTCGGGAGAATTATTATTATCGTATCTTTTTGCCTTTCTCGTACACTAAGTGTACTGGAAAGGCTATATGTTCACTCCAAAAATGACTTTTTGATAGAAGGCCCGGTGGGTCGAGTCACATATACCAATCAACTCAGCTCGACGAGTTGAGGTGATGTCTGTGTGTGTGTGTGTGTGTGTGTGTGTGTGTGTGTGTGTGTGTGTGTGTGTGTGTGTGTGTGTGTGTGTGTGTGTGTGTGTGTGTGTGTGTGTGTGTGTGTGTGTGTGTGTGTGTGTGTGTGTGTGTGTGTGTGTGTGTGTGTGTGTGAGTATGTGTGTGTACAAAATAAACTCACATCACTTTTTGACAGTAAACCTCAACCGATTTTAATGACCGACGGTTCATTCGACGCGGAATCTGGTCCCATTGTTTACTATTGAAAATGGTTCGGATCGGTTCAGCCGTTCCGGAGTTATGGCCATTTAGGTGTTCCAGACCGGTACCCTAGGAAGGGGCCAGATATGAAAATGCTACAACACCATGCATGCGACATACCAGACTGCGGCTTTTTCGATAACCTGGCGAACGGTAAGCAGGAAAATACTTTCCGCCCACATCTGAACCAGTAGTATTCCGGAATCTGTTCCGGATGTCCCGCCGGAAGTGGCAAAATATAAAAGTGAGCCAAATCCATGCATGCGACACATCAAATGACGGCTTTTTTGATAACCTGGTGAACAGTGAACAGGAAAATAGCCTTTGATCCAGCAGAGATTACCGGTAGTGTTCCGGAACCGGTTCCGGGTGCCCCGCCGGAAGTGGCCAAATATAAAATTGAACCAAACCCATGCATGCGACACATCAAATCGCGTCTCTTTAGATAACCTAATGAACGGTTAGCAATAAAATGGAATCAGACTATATTTAGGAAAAGCAGTAGTATTCCGGAACCGGTTCCGTGTATCCCGCCGGAAGTGGTCAAATGTAGATGGGAACCAAATCCATGCATGCGACACATTAAATAGCTGCTTTTTCGATAAAAACTGAAGAACGGTGAGCAGGAAAATAGCCTTAGATCACAGCAGAGACTACCGGTAGTGTTCCGGAACCAGCTCCAGATGTCCCGCAGGAAGTGGTCAAATATAAAAGTGAACCAAAGCCATGCATGCGACAAGCAGGAAAACAGCCCTAGATCACAGCAAACACTACCGATAGTGCTCTGGAACCAGTTCCGGATGTCCCACCGGAAGTGGTCAAATGTAAAAGTGAACCAAATCCATGCATGCAGCACATTAAATCGCGGCTCTTTAGATATAAAATGGTTTCAAACCTTATTTAAGACAACCAGTACTATTCCCAAACCGGTTCCGGGTGTCTTGCTGGAAATGGTCAAATGCATATAAGAGCCAAACCCGTGCATGCGACACATCAAACGACGGCTTTTTCGATAACCTGATGAACGGTTTACAAGAAAATAGTCTCAGATCATATTAGAGACCACCGGTAGTGTTCCAGAACCCGTTTTGTATGTCCCGCCAGAATGACCAAAATGTTAAATGAATCAAATCCATGCATGCACATCAATTTTCGGCTTTTCAGAAAACCTGTTGAACAGCTAGCAAGAAACTAGTCTCAGACCATATTTGAGACAATAGGTACAGTCTTGGAACCGGTTCCGGGTATCGCACAGGAAGTGGTAAAAACAGTGAAAATAATCAATGCAATCGATAAATATGTGTATGAGAACAAAATCTTGAAAAAACTGAAGCAGGCTCATTAAATCATACTTTTTTATATTTCTGAGGTGTAAATGGGGGTTGCATGAGAAAATTGAAATTTAATCGAATCAACCTCGAGCAAAGTTTTTCAATCCCCTTTTGCGTCTAAAATTGCATCGCAAAATTTTGATCCGACTGATTGCTCCTCGCGCTCTGTTATATGGTTCTAATTTGAATTGGATTCAGTACGAAAAATTTCACTTGCTTCCATTTTTTTGGTCATTTTTTTTAAATCTAGTAACCAATGATAATAAAATATAGCCTGAAGTTTACAGAAAAAAGTTTATCGAAGACTGTAAAGCGATTTTTGGTTGTGAAATAAATTATATTTTAGCTTGTTATTATCGTCTTGGTATTGATGGACCTCCAGTAATAGTCAAGGTGGTCACGCAGTCAACTAAGAGGTCTGATATTTTTTCAACTCTGCCTATACAATGAATATAACATCGGAAATATGTGCCATCAGTTAGTTTCCCAACTCGATGATGGCTTGGATAAAATTCTTGCTTTTAAACATAAAGCATTCACAGGATTCAGGAGTCGATGGAAAGATCATGAGTACATATTCGACGAGAAAGGCACTATCACCACTAGGTGGATTCATCCGAGTTTTTAATGAGATTGTCAGCCCAAGGCTCGTTCATCTACTAATCATGGGAAAATAACAAAGATGAAAGATAGAATCCTCTTGGAAGTATTCATAATAAAAGTTCCAGTAGGTGTAGGTGTTTCTACTGCGCATAAATGCCAAAACAAAGTCCTGTGGGAATCCTTATGAGAAATTTTTGGTTGGAGGACATTTCAGGTAAAAATATCATAAGAAACTCTAAAGAATCCAAGAAAGAACTTCTGACAAAATACTAGAAAAAATGTTGAAGGAATCCCAGAAATAAATTTCGGAGGAACCCCA
Organism: Aedes albopictus; assembly: GCF_035046485.1. NCBI lineage: Eukaryota > Metazoa > Arthropoda > Insecta > Diptera > Culicidae > Aedes > Aedes albopictus. The sequence continues at coordinate 159,540,405 of NC_085137.1, forward strand.
GAATGAACCCCTGGAGAAATATCAGAAAAATGTTCTGGAGGGATTTCAAAAAGTAATCTTGGAAGAATTCCCGCAGGAAATTCTGAAGAAACGGAGATACCCCTATATTTCAAAAGTAAAATCTTGGTGAATCTCCAAAGCAATTCGAGTTGGATTAATTGCACAGTATGTCTAGTTTAAATCCCAAAATGATTTTCTTAGCCCATCTTGTGCATTAGGGCCATTCTAGACCCAAACTGTACACTACGTCAACGAGCTGTTCCCATCATAATGCATAAGGAAGGCTGATAAATTCCACTTGCTGGTGGAATATTCTAAGGGATCCCCAAAGAACTCCAGGAGAAATTAAAAAAAAAAAGACATCTAGGTTGATCCGAGGAGGAATTTCTGAAGAAATCATAAGGGGCAAAACTTCTTTTCTCTAAAAATTCTTATCGAATTCCAAAAGATAAACAAGCGGCATGGTACAAGGTAACTTAGAAGAATTCTAGAGGATCTTCTTGGGGAATCCAATATTCTAGAGAAGTTACAAGTGCTTGCTTAGAAAAAATCCTGGAGATTTCCTAAAAGTATCCTAGACGAAACTTTTATAGGAATCCGTGAAGATGATACTCGTGGAGAAATGCCTTCCGGAAGGAAATAAACATATCCATTTTTGTTAGGATATCGAAATTATGTTTCTGGAGATGAATAATTCCTGGAAGTATGTCATATTTTAAAACATCAATCCGGCCCCCTGAGATGAACCAGCCTCGGGCTGAAAATCTCATAAATTAAGACATAAAAAAACATCAATCCGGGTACTGGAACTGTAATATGTGTCATTCTTGCGTTCAACGAAAATAAATTTCCAAAAATGTGGTCACAAATGTGGTGAAAGCTTCTTGTCGGCGTCACTGTCAGAAAACTGTAATTTGAATTGGTTGCAGATGTGTTAAAATTAATGCCTTAAAGAATTAAATTTCATAGTAAACAGCATATATTTACTTCTGGAATGTGTTCTACAGTAAAACTTCCAATTCATATTAAAATGTTGCAAAATATTTTGCCAAAGAAAATTATTCCGTTTTTATCACTATTCCGTTTTTGTCAACTGAAAATCGCGGACCGTGTTGATAAAAACGGAACATACCTGTATATATTTATATATATATATATATATATATATATATATATATATATATATATATATATATATATATATATATATATATATATATATATATATATATATATATATATATATATATATATATATATATATATATATATATATATATATATATATATATATATATATATATATATATATATATATATATATATATATATATATATATATATATATATATATATATATATATATATATGTGCTACGTTAGTCAAGGAAAGGACGAAGTAGTCAGTTTTTGTCGATTTCGTCAAGTATGCGTCTTAAGTCTTAAGTCTTGAGTCTTGATCACCCGTTGGCTTCGAATCTATAAGCAAGCACTATTAAATGCTGCACTTTCGCACTATTGGTTTCGGTTTCTTAGTTATTTCAGATTGATATGGCAAGAAAACATTATTAATCATTCATTAGACATTCAAAAAATTTTAGTGTTTACTCACAAAACAACTATCACATATAAAAATACTGATATTGAAAATTTAGATGAATATTAATCACAAGTAAATACAATGTCAGCACTGTGAATGAGCAATTTGAATACACGAGATACTACTATTTGTTGCATATTTGAATTGATTGTTAAAATTAACCGAATAGTGGAAAGCCCAGAGAACAATTCCAAGTCTGCTGACTCCAGAAAGATCCCAAGATTCGTCACAAAGCACAAATGTTTTCATTATGATTCACAACGACTCTCGCAAATCTTCACGACTCAACCGACTGGAACTGTTTTCTGAGTATAGAAACAACTGAGCCCTAGCAGGTACCTCCTGTTTATCGAGCATTTCTGATAAATCAGCCATACTCCATCTGTAGCAGCCGGTTCGCAATGAACCGTTGGAGGCGCATTAAAGTGTTAAAGGTGATATTTTCATTACAAGAATTATAATTAACGTCCTTCACTTTAATACCGTCAAACCCTGTGATCTTGGCTAGGGAGATTGCTGCATCTACAATAATTGTTGTTGTGAGAATACTAACAAAAATTTACAAATCTATACACTTATTGGTAAAGAAACGTGATCATATTTGCAACACCAAATGTAATTCCTAAAGTGGAAGTCCTTCACTTTAATACCGTCAAACCCTGTGATCTTGGCTAGGGAGATTGCTGCATCTACAATAATTGTTGTTGTGAGAATACTAACAAAAATTTACAAATCTATACACTTATTGGTAAAGAAACGTGATCATATTTGCAACACCAAATGTAATTCCTAAAGTGGAAGTCCTAGTAAAATTCCAGGTGGAACTGCCTCATGAATTTCCGGTATTTTTATTTTGGAATCTCCAGTTTTTATGGAATCTCTCGAATACTATCATACCCGGAACTGTAGGTATGTTATGCTATGTGCCGATATTGCCAGAGAAGGTCAAAAAAGACCCCAAGACCTTACTAAGGTTACTTTTCCTACATTGAGAAAATGTTTTCTCGTTGGTCTCATCGATTTTAAAATCATGAAATTCGGATGAAATATAACTAGATTTTTTTTTTGTTTTATACCCTTTATAAAAAAAATACTTTGACATATTCAATGCACGTTATTCATATACATAGTTGTGTTATATTAACATTTTCGACCTACCCTAAATTTCCAGCAATTAATACGTACCTTGCGTATTATTCGAAGTGGTGATTCTGGTCATCAGCTCCTTCATATAATTCTCCTCCAATCGATCATTATTTGGTAACACCGTAACACGTTCAATCAGATCACATGAAACAAAATAGGTATTCTGTGGCCACAAACAATCTTCCTAAAACTGCGCCCCACAGTTGGTGCAGCGTCGATTTTTCATGGCCAAGCAGCACAGTATGCCAACCGGAAAGAAGAAAATGGCGCAACAGATTCCGCAACAAGTGTAATCATCTTCCAGCATACCAATCCGACAAGCCGGGCATCCACCGACCACTATGATTTCCTGCGGAATCACCACGGCAGTAGTGGTGGTGGTGGCGGCAATTCCGGAGCCTCCCGCACCAGCCGATGGCGGCACCACAATCGATAGCGGCACCTTTGCCCCCGAGGAGTCCATCGAACCGTAGTTGGGCATCGGTTGCTGCTGGGCCGGAACATTCGGGTACGGGCTCGGGTAGTACTGTTGCTGTGGGTAGGGAGCCGAAGGAGCCACCGTAATCACCGCCGCAGAATCTGTCCGCAAATAGATGTTGAGTCGAAATTGTTTGATTAGGGCTCAGCGATAAAGCTTCCACCCTCTTCCACCGAGTAGGTAGGGGAAGGATGAGTCATTGCTGCGAGGCGATGATGAGCAATGCACAACAAAGGGGAATCCAATATTATTGCAACGTACCTTGTCCCATCTGTTGGGTGTTTTCGGCCATCACCTCCGCGTAACTTGGCGGCAGATTGGCATTGGCCATGACGATGGATGTGCGGGAGATTCTTTCGAAGAATAAACGGAACAAAAATCGTAAATTTTTAAGCAACAGATCTGCAAAAATCACAGAACAGCTGATGACAGAAGACAAAATCAAAACAAATAGCAACAGTGCAGATCATAAGATTTTGTATTGTTTTTAGTACATTAATTATTATTTTAGTACCGTTATACACGGAGGTAAAACATAGGGCACGATCGGCAAAGTACTAGATTTGTAATAATGAGCTGAAATTTTGAATGGTGAGAAGGAAAACTCTGGTGTTCGATTTGAACGGGTCGTAAGATTGCTGTGATTTTTATGCAGATTCGACCTATTCAAATCGAACGCCAGAATAGGACAGATTGGTGAAGCACTAGAATTGAAGTAATGAGCTAAATTTTAGTATGGTGAGAAGGTCAATAGGACACGTTCGGGTAGTACTAGAATTGTAGTAATGAGCTGAATTTTTGTAGGGTGAGAAGGTGAATTCTCCGTTTCTGCAAGAAAATGGTACAAATAGCGTGGGTATAGAACAGATCGGTGAAGTACTAGATTTGTAGTAATGAGCTAAATTTTTGTATGGTGAGAAGGTCAATTCTCCGTTTATGCAATGAAATGGTGCAAAAAGCGTGGGTATTATGATTCCTTGCCTAATTTGATGCTGTTTGAGCAAAACTTTGGGCAACAGTGTTGTTGTTTTTTTTTCTATTTCTTGCAACATAAACAACATAGTTATCCAAAGTTTTGCTCAAACAGCATCAAATTAGGCAAGGAATCATAATACCCACGCTTTTTGCACCATTTCATTGCAGAAACGGAGAACTGACCTTCTCACCATACTAAAATTCAGCTCATTACTACAAATCTAGTACTACACCGAACGTGCCCCATTATGATTTCTTGCCTAATTTGATGTTGTTTGAGCAAAACTTTGGGTAACCGTGTAGCTTTTTTCTCCATTTCTTGCAACTTAAACAACACAGTTACCCAAAGTTTTGCTCAAACAGGATCAAATTAAGCAAGGAATCATAATACCCACGCTTTTTGAACCATTTCAGGCCAAACATGTCTAAAGGTCCAATCTGCAGAAGAGAGGCTCTCTTTGGTTTCCCTCTCTTTCGTTAATATCTCAGCTGTTTAGTTGTATTATGATTGTCTCCTTGCATTGAACGATGGTCAAAACAATCGTCTTTTGATTTGTACTGCAAAAATAGTTGAAAAGTGTACCATTTCATTGCAATAATTGAAAGAGAAACTGAGCAAAGAGAGCCTCTTAAATGCAGATTGGACCGAGGATTGGACCTTTTGAAATGTTTGGCCTGATTTCATTGCAGAAACGGAGAATTGACCTTCTCACCATACAAAAATTTAGCTCATTACTTCAATAGGACAGGTCGGTGAAGTACTAGATTTGTAGTAATGAGCTGAATTTTAGTATGGTGAGAAGGTCAATTCTCCGTTTCTGCAATGAAATGGTGCAAGAAGCGTGGGTATTATGATTCCTTGCCTAATTTGATGCTGATTGAGCAAAACTTTGGGCATCAGTGTTGTTGTTTTCTCCATTTCTTGCAACATAAACAACATAGTTGTAGAAAGTTTTGCTCAAACAGCATCAAATTAGGCAAGGAATCATAATACCCACGCTTTTTGCACCATTTCATTGCAGAAACGGAGAATTGACCTTCTCACCATACTAAAATTCAGCTCATTACTACAAATCTAGTACTTCACCGACCTGCAGAAACGGCGAATTGACCTTCTCACCATACTAAAATTCAGCTCATTACTACAAATCTAGTACTACACCGAACGTGCCCCATTCTAATACTTCATCGATTGTGTCCTATTCTCCGTTTCTGCGATGAAATGGTGCAAACAGCGTGGGTATTGTGATTCTTTGCTTAATTTGATGCTGTTTGAGCAAAACTTTGGGCAACAGTGTTGCCTACACTGAACGTGCCCCATACACTGAAAGATGGATCATCTCACCATACAAAAATGGGGCACGTTCGGTGTAGTACTAGATTTGTAGTAATGAGCTGAATTTTAGTATGGTGAGAAGGTCAATTCGCCGTTTCTGCAATGAAATAGTGCAAAAAGCGTGGGTATTATGATTCCTTGCTCAATTTGATGCTGTTTGAGCAAAACTTTGGATAACTATGTTGTTTATGTTGCAAGAAATGGAGAAAACAACAACAGTGTAGCCTAAAGTTTTGCTCAAACAGCATCAAATTAGGCAAGGAATCATTATACCCACGCTTTTTGCACCATTTCATTGCAGAAACGGAGAATTTACCTTCTCACCATACTAAAATTCAGCTCATTACTACAAATCTAGTACTACACCGATCTGTCCTATTCAGCTCACTACTTTCAATCTAGTACTTCACTGATTGCCCCCTATTCTCCGTTTATGCAATGAAATGGTTTTTTTATCTGTATTAACGAGAAAAAAGCAAAAAGCATAGGTATAGGACAGATCGGTGAAGTACTTGATCCCCCCTCCCTTAGCGTTACGTAATATGTATATGAAAGAACCCTCTGAGCCCCACCGCATCTCAACTCTCATCACAACCGTTTGTGCAAGTCTTTTATGACGTTTTTCTCTATCACGCACACTAAGATTCAGATGTTCCAGCTCAGTAATTTTTTCACTGAGTTCAGTATTTTTTCCATCTTTTTACTGAGTTTTCAACAGCAGATTTATTTCGGTACACTCGGTAATCGTATTTACCGTTCACCAGTAACGATATTTACCGTGCTTCAGTAACTTTTGACAGTTTGTGAGCTGAGCTCGGTAACTCATTTACAGAATATCCGCAAAATAAATAACCGAGCGTACCGAGTTAAATCTGCTGTTGAGAACTCAGTAAAAAGATGGGAAAAATACCGAGCTGATCTTAGCGTGCGTGTCTATGTCATTTTGATCAGTTGTCAGTTTCACGCACCAACGAACGAACACGATACGCTATTCGGGGCGCAGTCGTGGCCCAACAAGCGAATCCGGATTTTCCTTCAGTGTAAAGAACCTAATTCAATCTAGTACTGCGTTTTAGTACTCAAGTCGTCACCAGATCGCCACTCGAGCGTCACGCACGGAAGTAAACAAAAAAAATTTCACTTTCTGGCAGCACTTTCAATCAGCTGTTTGCCTTCAGCTGTCAACTGCTCGCTCATTTCACAAACACTTCGATGCATTTGGTACCGCTTGCACACACACCCTCTCCCGCACCAATCTGTGTCGAACGGGATTCTACTTGACGTTTGAGCAGGACCAGTTTTTCATTAGCGCTGCAACACAAAAGAGTGATCCAATATTTTCTATCAGTGTTGAAAACGCGTAATTTCCCGAAATTTTTGCACGAAAAGTCCAAATTTCGGTCGTGGTTTCGGTGTACCGGGCGGCGAGCAGCCAGAATCGTGTCGTGTCGCCGCGAAAAGTGCGAATTTCGGTGGGGAAAAGTGATTGGGAGTGAAAAAGTTTGACGGCTACTTCCGCGGAAGAAGAGAACCAGAAGAGTGATTTCACCACGCGCGAGCGATTGCATAAACGGTGCCCTCCCAAGAGTTTCGTGGAACGTATTTATTTGAGGAAAGAAAATCCAGAACCAGGACGATTGGGGACCAGATTTGCTGATTGGGATTGGGGACAGTCGATGCCCCAAACGGGATAATGCTACGGGAGCTGATCGCCTGGGTGCTGAACAACTATCTTGGAAAATATGTGGAAAATCTGAACACGGCCCAGCTGACTATTGCGCTGCTATCTGGTGAGTACCTTTTTTCTTGGGTTATTATTTTTGTAGGGCGCCTCCGGTACGTTTTTTTTTGTTCCCCGTGACCTGCCAATACAATGAAGGCTCGTCCAAGGAATTACAAGGCAATTCCCGTCTCTATTCGGGCAAAGTGATTGAATTTTTTCATTGTAGTAGACAATGACATCATAATAGGTGTTGAGCAACGACAGAGCAAATAGATTGCGGCGCACATTCAATAATCTCCTGCGAATCGTCTGGCACGGACAAGGTGCACAATCACGGCGTAAATCGCTTACTCACTAGGCTAGTAAGGCGCACTACATTTGGCCGCCGTACAGTCATAATTAGTTTGTGGCCATATTATCGTCTTATGCTCCTCACGCAGTAGGCTACTACATACGTGCAGAGACTCAATGCAGTCTGCTGCAGCTGCAGCAGCAGGCTGTAAAGCTTACTCAATGCCAATTTTCACTCTCGTTAACCCCATAGTAGGCGGAAAGTGACGAAAATCGCTTTCCGCGAGACCACGGGGGAAATCGCAATCCGCAAGCCACCCTTGATCGCGGTGTTTGTTTTGTTTTGGTTGTGGAATGCGATCAGCGTTTACGTAACCAAAAGATGGTAGGCTGTACAAGAAGTTGGAAGGGGAAGTAGAGAGGATGCATGGCTGTATCATTTATTAGGTACCCGCCGCACATCACAGCAAAACAAACAACCATCATGATCCATTTACGCACCCGTCGCCGGGTATCGATGTATGGCTGTTGCTGCATATGTAGACGAAAAGTGCAATCGATGCGAAAACAAATGTGATCATCAAATATCTATACACGTAGGTAGCGCCATAGCCAATGAGGTTTAAAACTGAACTTTGGCTTGGTTATAGAAGCGCGGAAGGAATGGTAGATTCGGTTCACTGGCCATAGCTGTCAAGGACTCGAGGATAATTAGATAGAGCTTACAACTAGCGAATGGGAATACACACATAAGGGGAAATGACGGCTTCGGCAGGTTTTTCATCCTATTTCAACCTCGAGTGAATTAAATCGTTAATAATCTAATTCATTATAATTATTTAGTCATAACTGTAAACTTTTAGTTGCACCCTTTAAGATCGAGGAAGTTGTACATATTCACCCGCTTTATAGTCGATATTTCACAGATAGAACCTTCTGGGATATCTCTAGGATTTTAATAAAATTTTGGGGAATCTTCCGGGAACAAAATCAGGAATTTCTGCAGTAGTTTGTTTGTAGTTTGTAATAGTATGTCCAAGTGTTTATTTAGAGATTCAACCAGGAGTGCCCTCCAGGAGTTCATTCAGAGATTAACCTGTAGTGTTTTTTAGAAAAACCTCAGTCCACAAATTCCTTCAGGAGCTCCATCAGGGATTAATTCTGGGCGAGTCTCTAGAGATTCCTTTGTGAGTTTATTCACGAATTGCGTCATAATGTTCTTCAGGAGTTTCTTTTGGAGTACGTTCAAGAATTACTCTAGAAATTCAACGATTAGTTCCTTCTGGGATTTCTTCAGTATAATAATCAGGGATGTTGGCAGGAGTTTCTTGAGAGATGTCCAGCTTTTTCTTTTTTCTAGTCCTAAACACGAGAAAGAGCGGATTAACAGCATGGCAACTAGCCCCTCATCTTTCCATCCTTCTCTTTCTCTTTCTGCACCAATGGTCTCCACGATTTCTTTCAGATATTTTCCCGGAGTTCATTCAAGAGTTCCTTCGATTCCTGTAGGGGTTCTTTTTGGGATTTCTGATCCAGTTAACTTCAGGGTTATCCATTGATTTCTCTAGGAGTTTGTTCAGAGATTCCTCTGGGGTTCTTTACAGATTCTATTAGGAGGAGTTTGTTCACTTGTGCCTCTAGGGATTCGTTCAAAAGTATCATCGGTAGTTTCATCAGAGATCCCTCCAAAAATTCCTTGGGGTGTTCTTCCAGAAGTTTCTTTAGGTTTTCTCAGGGATTGGGATTACATCAAGGGGTCTCTAAAGAGATTTCTCCAGGAGTTACTTTAGAGATTTCTCAAGTATTATAACCAAATTTCGCCAGAGTTATCTCAAGAGTTTCTTCAGGAATCCGCTCTGTTCTGTGATTCCGTAAAGATTTATTTATTTATTTATTTATTCTTTATTCGCTTCATTTGACTTGTGTCTTAATGAAGGTGGTGGGGAAAAGCCTCTTCGAGTTGGCCATGAAATATGACTGCCTGTCTCCAAAAGGCGTAAAACCCCGCATCTTTTCGACAAACATTACAGAACTTGACTTACAAGTATCTTCATTATAATACAAACGATTTTAAACTATTAAAACAACAACAGGTCACTCGAGCAGTTACTGAAAAAAAAACATGTGTGTAGATTAGCTTTTTACGTTAAGGACAGACTTGTTAGAATCCCAAAATGGCCACCATAATGGCCGACTTTGGCACCTACTCACGATTTCGAAAGCACAAATCTCTTCGTAAACAAAACCAGCGCACCTGAGCTTCTTATTTTAAGCTTATTACAAGTGAGCAAGAACAGAATAATAAAATGCACTGTTGTATGAAGCTTGCTTCTTGAGATTTGTGCGTTTGAAGTTCTGATGCACTGTTGAAGCGGGATTTCAAGGCGTTTGTCCTTAACAATTTGGACAGATCCTCGCCTGTATTCAAATTCGCTGTATCCAATGTCGAATAATGCTATCACAGCACACGATGCCTCCGCTGCTGAACCTTTCTCTGGAATACCTGAGCAGACAGGTTGAAGTCGAACAAATCGACAATGACAAGATGATGATAACCAAGCCTTTCTCCAAGAATTCTGTAATACCTGGTAGTACACGGATACATTTCGGAAATGCGAGGTATAACACCGAGATGGATATTGTTGCACGCTCGGATAACAAACTGAGCAGATCTTTGTTTCAACATCTATTCGAAGTGCGGTGGCATTCAATCACTCACATTACAGTGGTGGTCACTACAGTGATTTGGTGGGCTTTTCAGGACTCTGATACCCCTCTGATTCCTAGAAATCTACTAAACACCTTGAGCTGAATGGTGGCCCACCATCAGTCACAATGACGTCTGGCAGGCCAAACCTGGCAAAAAGAGATCTAAATTTAGTCTTAACTTTCTTGGTATCAGTTTCGTTTCTTATGAATTCAACTTCAAGCCACTTTGAGTAACTATCCACCTAACAAACATTTTGGCTGTATAAGCGTTGAACAAACTGTTCTTAAGCAAACTTTAGCTGAAGAAACTGTCGTTCAGCTACCAATATTACTTGGGCACCACTACAAGGAAAACTATTTGTTCGAAATAGAAAAAAAAATGGTTGTATTCTACTAATTGGACGAGTTCCAGTTCACAACATTTGCTTCTTTCTTTGGTACCACTGCCGTCTGATTACATATGTGACAAATTTTACCAGTATCTCTATTTATTCCGTACCAGTAAACGGTTCTTCTGGCCAGTTGTTTGATTTTGTGAGTATCTGTATGATTTCTATGTAGAAGTTTCAATACTGTTGTATGCAAACTAGCTGGTATTACAACACGATCCTGGAACATCAAACAACCATTCAATAGCTCAATGTTTTGATCATATGAATAAACATCCTTAAATCTTTTCTCCAACTTTTTTGGTCAATCGTTTTGCATGAAAAACAATACTTTCTGAAGAAAATCATCTTTTTTGTCTCGTTCCCAAACTTTATCGAGTCCAAAAGTATATCTGCGGTAATAGGGTATGTGTGCCATCAGTAATTTCATGCTCCCATATTAATCCTATTCGAAAACAAGCGATTACGGCACCGATTGATTCCGTTCTTTTTTATTTCATGGGTGCTCACTTCTAACAAAAAATACAAAAATAAGAAACAAAACAAACAGCGCATCAATCCTTTGTTTTTCGTAGGATGAAAATAGGAGCCACATGCTTAATTAGGGAACCAATACCCTATTGATGTTTTTGATTGAATCGCGTAGTAACTCTTCGAGAACTTCTTATGATAAGGAAAAAGGAGAGCAAAAGTCCGCGTTTCCTATTTTAGCAAAGCACTAGAACCACTTATTCTCTTATTTTTTCAATATTTCTGCTGAAGTATTATCACTGTTTGTTCACCAATCATACCTTCAAATTATATTTTCGGAGCCAAATTTTCACAAAACTACAAATAAATCACTTAAGTTCTTCCTTAATTTAGTAACAAAAATAACGCAACCCAATTAGACCTGTGCGCCGCAAACACTTTTTGTCCCACGCCGACGCCGACTGAGGTATCGGCGGCGCGCCATACGCCGCTGTTTATTACGCCGCCGATTTTAATTTTTCACGCCGGTGATCAGTGCACGAACAAAATTAAGTTTACATAAAGTCGAGATAAAAAAAATCCCACGATCACTATCATAAGAATTTGACTTCAGAAATACAATAACTGATTTCTCAACTCTTAGAGCTGTTTTATTTTCATTTTTCATTAGATTTTATTAATTATTCATCATTTACATCTCTCCAGAAGTTTCTTCAGAGATTCTTCCAGAAGGATTCAGTGATGCTTCCAGGAGATCCACCTTCCAGGAGATTCCTCTAGAAAATTCTTCAGGGATGCCTCAGGAAGATCTCGACAGAAGTACCTTCAGGGAAAACTCTTAAAATCCTTTCAGAACAATAGGACAGATCGGTGAAGTACTAGATTTGTAGTAATGAGCTGAATTGTAGTATGGTGAGAAGGTCAATTCTCCGTTTATGTAATGAAATAGTGCAAAAAGCGTGGGTATTATGATTCCTTGCCTAATTTGATGCTGTTTGAGCAAAACTTTGGGCAACAGTGTTGTTGTTTTCTCCATTTCTTGCAACATAAACAACATAGTTATCTAAAGTTTTGCTCAAACAACATCAAATTAGGCAAGGAATCATAATACCCACGCTTTTTGCACCATTTCATTACAGAAACGGAGAATAGGAAGCAATCAGTGAAGTACTAGATTGAAAGTAGTGAGCTGGATTTTTGTATGGTGAGATGAGCAGTTCTCCGTTTCTGCAATGAAATGGAGCAAACAGCGTGGGTTATATGATTTCTTGCCTAATTTGATGCTATTTGAGCAAAAGTTTGGTTAACTGTGTTGTTGTATTATTTATTTCTTACAACTTCAACAACACAGTTACCCAAACTTTTGCTCAAACAGCATCAAATTAGGCAAGAAATCACATAACCCACGCTGTTTGCACCATTTCGTTGCAGAAACGGAGAATTGATCATCTCACCATACAAAAATCCAGCTCACTACTTTCAATCTAGTACTTCACTGATTGCTTCCTATTGACCTTCTCACCATACAAAAAATCAGCTGATTACTACAAATCTAGTACTACACCGAACGTGTCCCATTCAGGGATGCCTCCTAGAGATACATCAGAGATCCATCAAGAAGATCCTTTAGGGATTCTTATAGGAGGTCCTTCAGAGATTAGTCTGAGAGTTCCTTCGTGTATTTTTTCAGGAATTCCTACATGAGTTTCCTTAGGCACTAGTCCAGGAGCTTCCTCAGAGATTCCTCCAGGAGATCCTTCAGAAATTCTTCTAGAATTCCAACAAATGGATTTCTCCTGATGTTCTGTAGGGATTGCCCAAAAAGATAATTCAGGGAGTTTCATCAAGGGTTCCTACAGAAATTGCTTCCAGCAGCCCTCCTGGAATTTGTTAAGGAATCCTTCCTGAAATTCCTTCGGGGATTCCTGAAGATTTTTTTTCAGAGATTATTTCAGGAGTTCTGACAAAGATTGCTCCAGAAGTTCCTTCGGTAGTCTCTCCAGGAGTTCGCTCAGGGATCTCCCTAATAGCTCCAGGAGGATTCAGGGATACCTCCAGGTGTTCAATAGGAATTCCTTCAGAGTTCACTAAGTTCTTTCAACGGGAGTTCGCTCTGGTATCTTTCCAGAAGTCCCCTTAAAGATTCTTTCAGGGGGATTTTTTTCCCTCCCCTGTTGGGGAAATTAAGCCACTGCGTCCAATAGGCTGAACTTTTGTGGCATTTACGGATTTACAAATACCACCTGGAGATCCATCAAGAATCCAGAAAAAAGTTTCTTCAGAAACTCCTGCAGGAGGTCTTTAAAAATTAGTCTAGCAGTTCCTACAGGGATTCTACAGCAATTCCAACAGGAGTTCTTACAAAAATTAATCCAGGAGTTTCATCAGAGATTCTTCCATGAGTTTCAGGGATTCTTGCAGATGTTTCTTCAGGGATTCCTACAGAAGTTTCTTCAGAAATATCAACAGAAGTTCTTAAAAGAATCTTATGGGAAGACCCAAAGAAAAGTCCAGGAGAATTCAGGGATTACTCCAGAAGTTTATTCAGGGATTCATATATAAAAGTTCCTTTCAAGTTTCCTTCATATCCTTAGGGGATTCCTCGAGAAGTTTCTTTAGGAATTCCTCCGGAAGTTCTTCTGGGGTTCTTTCAGATTGTAGATTGACATTGAGATTTTTCCAGTAAGACTCACGGATGCCTCCAGGAGTTACATCAAAGATTTCTCCAGAAGCTCAGTCAGGAATTCCTACAGGAGTTCCTTCAAGGACTCTTTGTAGGAGTTCCTTCAATAATTTCCTTGGATTATAATCAGGCATATCTCTAGGATATTCTTGAGGAATCTTTCACAGAGTTTCTACAAGAGTTTATCAAGGATTTCTTTCTGGAATTCATTCAGGAATTCTTTAGAGAATACCTCCTGCAAATCCTTCCACCTATCCGGAAAAATGTAGGGGATTCCTCTTAGAATTCCTCCGGAGATTCTTCCTAGTTTTTCTTTCAGGGTTTCCTCCTAGACTTCCTTTGAGGATTCCTCCTTAAATTCTTTCGGGGATTCCCCATAATTTTCCGTCGTTGATTCCTCCTGGAAGTCCTTCGCAGTTCTGGAACTTCTTTGGTGATTCCACTTAGAATTCCTTCGGAGATTCATCATGGAATTACTTCTGGAATTCCTCGTGAAATTCGTCCAGAAATATCTCCTGGACTTCATTTAGGGAATCCTTCTAGACTTCCTTCGGGGATTTCTCCTCCAATTCTTTCGGGGATTCCTTCTGGAATTCCTTCGGAAATTCTTCCAAATTTCTTCGGAGATTCCTCGTGGAATTTCTTCGGAGATTCCTCGTGGAATTCCTCCGGAAATTCTTCATGGAAATCCTATGGGGATTCCTCCTAGAGTTGCTTTGGGATTTTTTTTTCTGGAATTCTTTCGGAGATTCCTCTTTGTAGTTTACGATAATTTATTTGAAGCTATGATTCATCAGTCTCCCGAGCAAAGTCTGATAGCAAATTGAAAACTAATTTTGATGTTATGATATTGCAAATTTTGATAACTCAGGTTGTTGTCGTTTTGGTCGTTTTAACGGTTAAAACATCAAAAATGAGAGCAGAAAAATGTTCCTGTGACAGCAAATTGAAAACCATCCCTGCTATCGATGATAGCAAATTGATAACTGTTTTTGTTATCAGCGCAAGAAAAATGAAAAATCGTTAAATGTAGAGTTTTTCGGTTGATATCAAATCTTAAATGCAATAATACAATTGCACTAATGATAAATCCCTAGAATTACTTCACATAGTTTACTAAAAGATTTAAAAACTATTGTAACACTAAATATTTACATTAATTCAAAATAACAGCAACCCGAAAGCAAAATTTGAAATCAAATTAAGTAAAGATAAAATGATATCGAAATGTGATATCAATTTGTTGCTGAATACAAATCATGTTTTCGATTTGCTGTAATTTGGTTGTTGGAGTTTTGTTGGAGCAATAAAACTATATCTCCAGGCAAAAAGGATAAGCGATGATGAAAAGGTGCTGCCAGTTGCAAGGAAAATCCCATCGCTAATTAGCGTGGAAGTCACATTTGCTAACAGGTATGTGAAAAGTGACAAAAGAGAAGTGGAATCTTCTATCTGCAAAGAGAAGCCAGGCAGCATATCTATCACGGAGAAAAAACCGTGTAGTTTGAATCAACTAACACGTTTGTTGAATTACAAACTGAACAAATAGTTGTTTTGAAATGTAGTTTTGTTGTTTTTGATCCATGTTTACAATTTGAAACAATCCGGTAAATCGGTTGTTTCTACCACCATTTAGTAATATAAAACAACTGCCGAAGTAGTTATTTCGAATTGAAAACTTTGTTATTTCTACAGACCGTATGGTTTGTATTTACCACAATGCGGTTTGTTTTTGATTCAGACAAACAGAGTAAAATATTAGGTAAGTTCAACAAATCGGGCAGTAAAATTTAACCGATATTTTGGTTGGAGAGAAAACAACCAATTATTTGGTTTGAAACTGACCAGAACAAACTAAACGTTTGGTTCACGGAGAAAAAATAATAGTAAACACAAACAATATTTAGTTTGATTTAACCGGAATACCACATTGAATTTGGCACAAACAAAATATTAGTTGATTTCAACTACCGCCGTTTGTAAAAACAAACTATAATGTTAGTAATTACTCAGTCATTAAATTCAACAAATGTATGGTTTGATTTAACCATTCTGTCAGTTATTCGCTTTTGACAGTTATCAAAACAAGCCAAAATGGTAGTAAGTTTAACCAACGTTCGTCGTTTAAATCAACTAATTTTTAGTTTGAAACAAACCATACGTACAGTTCAAATCAACCAACGTGTTTTTTGAAATTACATGCAGCTTTACATCCGTTTAACCCCCCCTCCTCCTTCCCCCTTTACCCATTTCTCTCCCTATCCCCTACTATTTTTACGCATCAAATAAAATGAAAGAATCTGTTTTGAACTTTTATTTTCTATAAAGTAAATGTCGAACCTTTTTTGCCAGGATCCTTGCCGATGTTTCTTCCACTCAGACTTTCTGTGGTTTCGAGAATATGCCAATCCAAGAATCGGCCTCTCCTCCACGCACATAATGCAACATTTTCATAACGTGAGCGGTTCCATTCTGTAATGCTGAAAAATGTGCTTATTTCAATTTAGAATGCAAATAAATTTGAAGTAAAAATCAACTTACTTGGTAATTTCTTCTTTGATGCAGTCAGGACGACTAAAATATCATCAATCACGCAGCGGGAAACAATCCTGGGCTGGAACATGGCTGCAGACCAAGCTTAGCAAACCATTACTGTAAAATGAATCTCATACCAGTGCCAGACCAGTCAAAAAAAATCAGGTGGTACGGAGGCAGAAACAAACACGGAGAAAAAACCGTGTAGTTTGAATCAACTAACACGTTTGTTGAATTACAAACTGAACAAATAGTTGTTTTGAAATGTAGTTTTGTTGTTTTTGATCCATGTTTACAATTTGAAACAATCCGGTAAATCGGTTGTTTCTACCACCATTTAGTAATATAAAACAACTGCCGAAGTAGTTATTTCGAATTGAAAACTTTGTTATTTCTACAGACCGTATGGTTTGTATTTACCACAATGCGGTTTGTTTTTGATTCAGACAAACAGAGTAAAATATTAGGTAAGTTCAACAAATCGGGCAGTAAAATTTAACCGATATTTTGGTTGGAGAGAAAACAACCAATTATTTGGTTTGAAACTGACCAGAACAAACTAAACGTTTGGTTTGTTTCTGCCTCCGTACCACCTGATTTTTTTTGACTGGTCTGGCACTGGTATGAGATTCATTTTACAGTAATGGTTTGCTAAGCTTGGTCTGCAGCCATGTTCCAGCCCAGGATTGTTTCCCGCTGCGTGATTGATGATATTTTAGTCGTCCTGACTGCATCAAAGAAGAAATTACCAAGTAAGTTGATTTTTACTTCAAATTTATTTGCATTCTAAATTGAAATAAGCACATTTTTCAGCATTACAGAATGGAACCGCTCACGTTATGAAAATGTTGCATTATGTGCGTGGAGGAGAGGCCGATTCTTGGATTGGCATATTCTCGAAACCACAGAAAGTCTGAGTGGAAGAAACATCGGCAAGGATCCTGGCAAAAAAGGTTCGACATTTACTTTATAGAAAATAAAAGTTCAAAACAGATTCTTTCATTTTATTTGATGCGTAAAAATAGTAGGGGATAGGGAGAGAAATGGGTAAAGGGGGAAGGAGGAGGGGGGGTTAAACGGATGTAAAGCTGCATGTAATTTCAAAAAACACGTTGGTTGATTTGAACTGTACGTATGGTTTGTTTCAAACTAAAAATTAGTTGATTTAAACGACGAACGTTGGTTAAACTTACTACCATTTTGGCTTGTTTTGATAACTGTCAAAAGCGAATAACTGACAGAATGGTTAAATCAAACCATACATTTGTTGAATTTAATGACTGAGTAATTACTAACATTATAGTTTGTTTTTACAAACGGCGGTAGTTGAAATCAACTAATATTTTGTTTGTGCCAAATTCAATGTGGTATTCCGGTTAAATCAAACTAAATATTGTTTGTGTTTACTATTATTTTTTCTCCGTGATAGTATATAAGAAACCTAGTTGTAAATTTTAAGGTAGTACAAACTTTCATTTTCAATAGAACTCACGCTCGGATCATTATTCCAAAATCCCTTCTAGAGACCATATTTTATGGTGGCTCCAGAGAGGAACTCACGACCTTCGCGTTATCAGCACGCCTTATTCCTTTGGTGATTCCTCTTAGAATTCCCTCAGGATTTTTTCCTGGAACTCCTTCAAAGATTCCTTCTGGATATTTTTCGTTGATTCCCAAGTTGATTCCACATTTAAATTCTAGGGATTCTTTCTTTAATTGGCTTGGAAATTCCTGCTGGAATTTGTTTAGGATTTGTGCTGGAACTCTTTCGGGGTTTCCTCTTGGAATACCTGCAGGAACTCCTCCTAGAATTATTTCTGGGGTTCCTCATGGAATTCCTCCTGGATATTTTTTTATGGTTCCCCTTAGAAATACTGTGGGCATTTCTTCTCGAATTTCCTTAATTTTTTTTCTGGAATTCCTTTGGGGATTCCTCCTGGGCTCCCTTCAAGAAATCCATCTGGGATTTTTTCGAGGATTCCTCCTGGAATTCCTTCGGAGTTTCCTCTGTGAATTTCTTTGGTTATTCCTCTTAGATTTTTTTTCGAATTTTTTTCCTGAAATTCCTTTAGGAATTCCTCATGTTATTATTCCAGGGTTCCTCCTGGAATTCCTTCAGGATTTCGTTCTTGAATTTCTTCGGTGGTTTCTCCTACAATTCCTTCGGAAATTCTTTCTGGTATTCGAGAATTCTTCCAAAAGTTCTTTCGGGAATTGCTTTTTGAATTTCTTTGGAGATTTTTTCTGGACTTCCTATGGAGATTACTTCTAGAAATCCTAGGTTTTCTCTTGAAACACCTTTGAGGGGTCCGCTTGTAATTCCTTCGGAGATTTATCCCGGTTTTCCTTCGGTGACGCCCTGTGGGATTCCTGCATGGATTTCTCCTGTAATTTTTCCGGGGATTTTTCCTAGACTTCCTTCGAGGATTCCTCCTAAAATTCATTCGGGGATTCCTCCTGATGTTTCGTCGGGGAATTCCTTCGATATTTCCTCAAAATTTCTCTCCAAATTTCTTCGGAGATTCCTTCTACAATTCCTGCGGAGTTTCCTCCTGGAAGTTCTTCAATGATTCATTCTGGAATTCATTCGAGAATTAATTTTTCCTGGAGTTCTAACTGGGATTCCTCTTGGAATTCATTCGGAGATTCCTCCTAGAGTTAATCAGGGATTCCTTTTATAATTCCCTCGGGGATTTCTCCCGATATTTTATCGGAGATTCCTTCTGGATTTATTGCGGGATTCCCTCTTGGAATTCATTTGGTGATTCCTCTTCTAGTTTCTTCAGATTCCTCCTGAAATTCATTCGGGAATTCTTCCTAGAACTCTTTCGCGGTGTCCTGCTTACTCGGAGAATTCTTTCGGAAATTCCTCCTAATTCTTGGATATTTTTCGTTGATTCCTCCTAGAAATCCCTTGGGGATCCCTTTTGGAATTCCTTCGAAAATTCCCACTGGAATTCTTTTGAGGATCCCTACTGGAAATTCTTTGGGATTTCTGCTGGATATTTTTGTTCATTCCTGTAAAAATCCTTAGGAAATCCCTTCTCGAATATCTTTAATAATTCCCGCTGTAATTCCGTCGAGGATTCCTCCTGGAATTCCTTTGGGGGAATCCATAAAGTACGTCATGGTTAGAGGGGAGAGAGGGAGTTTCGGAAAGTTTGACAAGCATTAGGTATACGAAAAACCCGTACGAAGGGGAGAGGGGGCTCGGAAATTCCCAAATGTCTCGTGACGTACTAAATGGATGCCCCCTTTGGGAATGCCTGCTGTTTTTGTGAATGTGTAGCTGTTACACATTTTTGGTGTAGTCTGGAAATAATGCACTTATGAGTAGGGCTTACACAATTTAGATGCTGAGCGGTTTTATCGTGTAGGTCGATTCACTGGTGACAGTGATGGACCCGAACAGAAATAAAAAAGGTATTGATTATAACGTAATAGTTTATTGTGCAGAAGCGTCCAGAGAAGCACAACTTGCCTCGGAGGTGGTCGTCCAAAGAGTGGCCTGTTCATTGCATGTGTCTTATGCGTATTCGTTGAGGGAGCACCGTATAACGGCTTCGAATTGTCATACTAACGTGTACGGCAAATTAAGTCCCATTTACACTGGTCGCATGCATGAGGGGTATGCCACACATTTCCCCTCTTCTCAAAAAAAAAAAATAGTAAAGATTATTTACATGTTAACATGCCCAACATGTATAAACTGAATGTCCAGCATAATTGAAAAAAAAATACGAAATAAATTATAGATATATTTTATTCTCAGTGTGTATGCGAAGGTGGCGTAACTCACGACGGTGTAAATAACAACACCTAATAAATTTGACTCAGCTGTCATGTCAAAGAAAGTTGGAACGAGTAGGAAAACGGAACAGTCATAAACAAAACGAATTTCTTCCACACAGGTAAATTGGCTCTGACGGCAGCAAAAATGCACTCACTCCAATGGGAAATCCCATTTGTATCTGTCATCGTGTGCGTGAAGAAGTATAAACAAACGTGTTTTGTCTCGTTTTTTCTCACGTTTGCCATACGACTCCCGCCAGGCGGCAGCACTGCGGCGCTGTCATGGCCTATACGACTCCCGCCAGGCGGCAGCACTGCGGCGCTGTCATGGCCTATTGATAAGTGTTTTGTTAATTAATTGTTTTATTCACTTCAGGTGTTTGATGAAGGTGTGTTACAATGAGCTTCGTAAATATTTATTGTTCAACGGACCGGACATACTGGTCAAGGTACGCTGGGGCCCTTTTTACTCGACTTCTGCGGTTTGTGTGGTCTTCTGCGGCGGTTGGAGCACTCGATGTCGTCATGTTCGGTTCATTGTCGTCGGCTACACCAGGATTCTG
The DNA here is from genome assembly GCF_035046485.1 of Aedes albopictus. Taxonomy (NCBI): domain Eukaryota; kingdom Metazoa; phylum Arthropoda; class Insecta; order Diptera; family Culicidae; genus Aedes; species Aedes albopictus. The sequence goes on from NC_085137.1 coordinate 159,561,095, forward strand.
GACTTCATCTGATTTGGATTTGTTTTGACAGTGAGAAACCTTCTTGGTTTGCGTGACGTGTCGTCTGAGGGACTGGCCATCTTCGGAGTGCAGGACCAAGCTTCCGTTATTTTCATCTGCCACCGTGTATCTAGTGGGAGAAAATCTCGGCTGACCTTTGCTACGAAATTGACGCTGAATGATTACCGTATCGCCGGGTTGTACACGACACGAACGAGCACCACGACGACTATCCTCTCTGTGCTTTCCTTCCAGCTTCGCTTTCCGATCCCGTTCATCCAACATCGCATCGTCGACGACCGTTTTTCCCGGGTTGACCAGAGGTAGGCCTCGTCGAATTTTCCTGCCCTGCATGACTTCCTCAGGAGGGAGTCGGGTTATGCTGTGTGCTGCGGAGTTGTATGCATGCACAGCCTCTCGTAGTTCGTCAGCGTAGTTTGTTTTATTGGAGATGGCCGCTGACATAGCCTTGTTCACGATTTTCATGCTGTTTTCCACTAAACCGTTCTGCTGCGGGTACATCGGCTTGGAGAAAACAGCTTTTATTCCTCGGCTGGCGCAGTAGTTCTTATAGTCTGATCCGTTAAATGGAGGTCCGTTGTCCGATCTGATGCTCTTTGGGTACCCTTCTATTTCAAATATTTCCTCGAGGACTCTCTTGGTGCACTCGTAGCTTGTTGACTTCACGGGTCTTGCAAAGAGGAATCGTGATCTGTAATCGATAACGACAAGAATCGATATACCACCCAGTAGAGCGTAGGGGCCGTTGAAGTCAACCGCAATTGACTCCCACACAACCTTCGGGGCAAAAACCCTTTGCATAGGAGGGGGTCGTTCTGGCTTGCCATTCGTGACGCAGACTACGCATGACTCCACGCATTTCTGTACCATTGTCGCCAGTCCTGGCCACCACACTCGTTGTCTCAAAATACTTTTCATTTTTGCCACAGAAGGGTGCCCTTCGTGTGCGACTTTTAAGGCTTTGTCCTGTAGTGATGTAGGGATAACTGCGCAACCGGTTTTGATGATCATGCCATCTCGAAAGGACAACTCGTCTCGTACATTGTGGTAGGTTTTGTCCACATCCGACCATAGTCCGGATTCCAATGCCGCCAACACGGGTTTAAGCGTTTCATCCTCTGATGTGGCGGTGATGATCTCGTCTTCGGTGAGTATCTCCACGGAATTTGCTTCCAGTCTTCCGATTTCCCACGGGCTAGCGTCGTCGTTGAACGGCTCGTCCTCGCCATTGTAGAGCCTAGAAGACGGGTCGGCTATGTTGTCCATCCCGCGCACGTACTCCACGTCATAGCTGTAGGGGCTCAGCCTAAGTGCCCAACCATCTGCCCGGGTGAGAGCTCGCTTCGATTCCTCTCGGGAGCGGTTAAGGATGAATGCTACACCTTGGGCATCAGTGCGGAGGGTGAAGTGTCTTCCTAGGAGAAAGTAGGAGAAATGTTCAACTCCCCAGACCGCACTGAGCGCCTCCCGTTGATTCTGGGCGTATTTCTGCTCGGTTTTTGTAAGTGCTTTGGACGCAAAGCTGATGATCCTTGGGTGGCGATGCTTGCTTTCTTGCACTAGCACTGCCCCTAATGCAACGGGGGAGGCATCGGTGTACAAGACGGTCTTGTCCGTGTCTGAGAAGAATCCCAATGTGGTTGTGCAATGTAGAATTCGCTGTTTAATCCGTTCGAAAGCTTCTCTTTGTTTCTCACCCCAAGTCCATGTTTTACTTGTTACGATTTCCCATAACGGGCGCGATATCCCTGCAAAATTCCTCACGTATGTGCTAATGTAGGACGCGAGCCCAAGGAAGCTCCTTAGCTCGGAGATACTCGCGGGCTCCCGGAAATTGCGCAGGCTCTTGATTTTCTCCTCATCAACATGGAAGCCATCACCATCCAACAGGTGTCCAAGAAATTTAAGACTGCTCTTGTCGTATTCACACTTTGCACGGTTAAGTGTGAGGTTGTTTTCACGCAGTATCTGGAGGACTTTTTCGACAGTCTGGCGTAGCTCGTCCAACGTTTCAGCAAAAATAAGAATGTCGTCAATATACACGATTACATTCTCCATACCAGCAAAAAGCCGATTCATCTCGCGCTGGAATATTTCGGGGGCACAATTGACCCCGAACATTAGCCTCGTGAAACGGTACATACCGTTTTCAGTGAGAAAGGTGGTGAGATCGCGAGACTCTTCGCATAGCTCCAGGTGATGAAACGCGTTGCTAAGATCTAGTTTCGAAAAATATTTGGCACCGTGGAGCTTAACACGCATTTCGTCGATAAGCGGCAGCCGGAAATATTCCCGGTTGATTGCTTTATTCGGAGCTCTCATGTTCACCACGAGTCTGAAATCCGATTTGCCTTTGGCCACGGCGGACATCCCACTTATCCAACCGGGCGCCTTCGTCACCTTCTCGACTATTCCGTGCTTTTCCATTTCCTCCAATCTCTTTCTGGCGGCCTCCCTGAACGCCGCGGGGACATTGTAGTACGCGTTCTTCGAGGGAGGAATGGTCGGGTCTACACTAAATTTAACTTGCACACCCGGCATCTTGGGGAATACACTATCGCTATCGTTGGATTCAAAGCTGTTTACGGTCTTTCCAACCTTAAGAAGATTCAAGTCGTGCGCAGTGGATCGGCCGAGCAGCGATCTTGATCCTCCAGAAACAACGTGAAAAATAGCAACCACAGATGGTTTTTCAGTTCCTGGTACCTCAACTGTTGCCTTAAACGTGCATTCGACAGGCATCGGTTTAGCGGAAGCATAGGCATGCAAACTTTTATTGGGTTGTTGAATGATCTGGAGTTGCGCAAATCCCGAGTCGTAGTCTTGTTTTAGGTGCACCCAATCTTCGCCCCCGATAACGTTAACATCGGCTCCGGAGTCGATGAGAAAGCTTATTGGTCTGGCGGATCCGATACAGCAGTCGACTAGCGCGTCCTCCAAAGTGAGGGCAAAAACGTTCTAAAAAGGAAATTTAAAGGAATGTTGGGATGTAATGAAATACGCTTTCAAGCTGGAGATTTTCTATTCAAGTTTATTCAAGTATTTGTATTCAGCCTTGCTTTACCTGTTTTTCGTAAAATACGTTCTCTTCGCCCGAAGATTCAGCATCGGCTTGCTTCGAGATCTGCTGTACTGCGTTTGGGCGCTCCGAACGACATGCAACCGCAAAGTGTCCTCGTTTGCCACAGTTGTCGCATGTTCGGGTCAATGCAGGGCACTGCGGATTTCGATGGAAGAGGTTGTTGCATCTTGGGCAGCGTGTGTTACGATCTTGCGTTCGAGGGCTACGTTGTCCGTCTCTTGCTTGCTGTGTGGAGTTGCCTGCTTGTCTCGATCGTTCCGGGCGCCATGGTCCATTTCTCATGAAATCTGAATTCGTACGGCGTTGCTTGGTCGCCGGGTTGTCAAATTGCTGATGAGTGTTGATTCGTTTTCGGCCGACACCGGAGCGCCGACCAATTTCCAGAATATTGGCGTCAACCGTTCTTTCAGCTGTTTCTTCTTCATAAACTTCCTCGCGAGTTGCTGATTGCACAATGAAGTTGGTGTCGTAGCCATAGGTGCGGGCAGCCTTTGCCAAGTCTTTGTTTCTCAGTCCTTCTAGCAATTGGGCTCTGACAAATCGGCTTTCGTCGTCGGCATTGTAGCCACATAGCTTTACGCCTCTTATAAGCCGAGCGTGGAAAGTAACGGTCGACTCATCTTTTCCCTGTTTCATCTTCAGGAAAGCTTGGTGTTCTGCAGTTGTGTCCGTCATTGATCGCAAATGGGTTTCAATGTTTTTGACGAAATTCGAATAGCACTGCGGGTCCGTCAGGCTGGGGCGGAGGTTGGCTGCTTTGACGATCGATTGCAGTTCTTTGCCAAGCGACAGGTACAACAGTTTCATCTTGTAGACTGGGTCGTTTGTATTATGCATCGACACCGCAACCTCGAAATCCTCGATGAAGTCGTACCACTCGGCCCACATTTTGTTCGGGCGGACACCGCTGGGATAGGGCTTAATGTGTTCTGGGCGTACAGTCGTGTGTGAACCGGTGGCTTGGGCGGGTTCGCGGGTGAAATCCCAGCTGCGGGCGGGTTCGGGGGTCACTTGCTGTGGTGCGAGCTGTTGATTACCAGGCTGAAGCAGAGTTACAGCCTTCCTGAGGTCCGCTAAAACCTTTTCGATCTGCTCCATCCGGCCGTCGCGGTCCTTTTCCGGATAATTTTGCTTACTGGGGTTGGCTTCACCAGTCGGGCTGGCTTCCTTCGTCTTCGTTGGGGTGGCCTGGTCGTCATCGTCGCTGGAAGAATCGATGCTGGCTGTGCTGTAATTGCTGCTGCGGTGGCTCGCGGTGCTTTCACTGTCGCTGTCCTCGTCGGTACCACCGTTCGATGCGGGTTCGTTCGTCTCGTTTTTGTTGGTTATGTCTTCTTCGTTGTCACTGGTATCTGCGTCTCGCTCCAAATCGCAATCGCTCAAATCGTTTAGGTCTTCCGTTGGCCGAACGTATTTGCCGCGGTTGTCCATCGCGCAGATTGTGTTGGGATTGTTGTTAAGAACTTCGAATTTCAATCTGTAAAGTTCAAAACGCGTCGTATTAGTTATGTTTGGCAATTTAAAAGAACGATTGTAAAGGAAAATATTTGCGGCATCTGCTTTTTTCCGACCATGGCGGGGTCGCGCTTTACTTTGCTACTTTGATTGGGGCTTATTCCCATCAAGTCGTGCGATATGTTTGTGCAAAGCGGTGAGTTTATCATGCTGCGGCGGAAATTTTCATTTTTAAGCGGCATCGTTTTGAAACGGCTTGGGGATTTTTTTTAGCTATTTTTAAAATGGCGTCATTTGGTGATGGGTCAAGCGGCGTTGGCTAATTTCAACAAGCATCGTTTTGAAACGAATTGAATGTGCTACTTGCGGGTTGCGGTGCATGCGAGGGGCGATTTTCCCAAGTTGCTTTATTTCGTTGATTTCGGCGAGGCTTTGATGATGGCGAATTATAATAAGCACGTTTATGCGAAATTTTGTTCGTTCGCTCAATTACTGGCAGGTTCGCCAAATGTGCAGAAGCGTCCAGAGAAGCACAACTTGCCTCGGAGGTGGTCGTCCAAAGAGTGGCCTGTTCATTGCATGTGTCTTATGCGTATTCGTTGAGGGAGCACCGTATAACGGCTTCGAATTGTCATACTAACGTGTACGGCAAATTAAGTCCCATTTACACTGGTCGCATGCATGAGGGGTATGCCACACATTTATGTCATCAATGGTCATAAAAAAGCTTAGACTACAATGTTCAAGCCCATATACGGGAGCTCACCTACACAATACCTGAATAAGCTACCCTCAGTGTTCCAATAGCCGCGCACGAGAGTAGAAAACATGATTCCTTGCAAAAATACAATCTTTTTTTTCACGGATATTCACAATATGTGTGCCATGAAGAGAATCGTACATATTGGAGCGGCTATTGGAACACGAGTGACTACTCGTACACTGACGGTATTTCCAATACCAGGATAATCGACCAATACCTTGTCTTGGTATGATAGGTACCTGACTTTTCTATGCGTCAGTTGAATTCGTTCTTGCTCGGGTTGCCTCTACTTTCAAATTAGGTTGTACGAAATACGTGGCTGTTGCAAGTTATTCCGTGCGTAGACTAACTTGCAACACTTAGCATGAAGTTAAGTTACCTACCATTAAACTACACTAACACTCGAAAAAGATGAATGAAAACAATTTGAAGGAATTTGTATCTGGAATTTGAAGCAGTTTGTTGAAAGGCTTGCAATGAACTTTCTGCTAGGCTTGGTAAAATTTGGAAAGCATCATTCAGCATGAAATATATAATTAGGTTTCGGATTAGGTCTTCGATCAACGATCAACGATCAAATCTGACTATACATGTCAATGGTTGCTACTCCGTGATTGATCTGAGCTGGTACCAATTGCACTGAGATCCAAATGAATAAGGACTGGGACACTCCACTTATTCTCAAAGTACAATTCTAGCAGCTCATACATTTTGGATCAATAACGGCGCCGGCCACGTCCTTATACTCAGTTGGGAAGGGAGAGGAATGTTAGAGTGTGCTGGTTGTTGCTACTAAAGACCGAGATCACCTCTGCATCCCCACAACCAGCACGGACTGGGGTATTTGTTAGACGGAAAGGATGGGAGATCTGGGAATCACCGTTGGGTCGGTGATGCGATCCATGGATAGGGGTTATTTATAGTGTTTGTAAGGTGATAGATTGTCTGGTGAATGAGGTGAATAAGGTCAAGCGGCACAGCACGCTTTGATTGCATAACTTGTAGGCGTTATATACACTGTGCTGTGAGTGGAAATTGGAAGGGAGGGAAACGACTTTTTTTCAAATCGTTTCTGGTTCTAGCGATGGCTATGAACATATGAATATACATGAGTTGTATATGTAGAGAAGAGAGAGAGGAAGTGGATAGAAAGATACAAAGTAGGATGAAAGGGACGGGCCAGGGATTGAACCCATGACCTTCTGCATATGGATCAGAAGCGGTAGCCACTAGACCACCAAGCCCGTTCGATTAGGTTTCGGATTAGGTCTTTAGAAGGTTTCGGATTAGGTCTTTAGAAGTAACTCATTTTCGCATAATCTCGAAACTTATTTTGAATTACCCGCGCAATCTAAGTATAACCACTACTCTAAATTATAGATTCTGGATTATCTGTGGAATTAGTAAACTTGTTGACTAGAGGAAATTCGAAAATTTATGTTTTCTAACCATATAGCCGAAGCGATAAGCACGCGGGTATTTAACCGACCTTGTTGAGGGTGTTTCTCCTGATTAGGATGTTACGCCAAGAAGAGAATGTTTTCTTAATACAGCACTCATCGTTTGCACAAATTGAAACGGGCTTTCTAATCTGTTTTAAACATTTCTTTTCTTTGCAGGCCAAGTGGAACTAGAGAACCTTCCACTGCGCAAGGATGCCCTCCGCTATTTGGGACTTCCACTGCAGATCATCGGGGGCACGATCGGCAAAGTAAAGCTAACCGTTCCGGTGCGTCAATTCCGGACGGCTTCCTGGTGCCTCAACATCGACAACGTGAACGTGGTGTGCGGTCCGATCGACCTCAACGAATGGAACCCGGAAATCGAACAACAAACGGAGCTTGATTTCAAAATCGCCTCGTTGGACCGACTGGAAGCTAAATGGCGAGCCCAGCGGGAGACTCCCGTTACCGAGGGAACTTATTATGCCTCATCCTACTCGGGATGGCTCAGCTACGGTACCTCGCTGGTCACAAACATCATTGAGAACCTGCAACTGAAAGTCAACGGAATACACATCCGGTACGAGGATGGGCTGACGATTCCGAACCAAAGATTTGCCTGCGGGATCAACATTGAAGCCCTGTCCGCTCAGAGTTGCGATTCCAATTGGGTACCCGGACAGACGTCCAACTGGAGCCAACAGCAGGTGACATTCAAGCTGGTCGAGTTGACCAACTTTGCCTTTTACTGGGATCCGGTGGGCGGGAACGAGCAGGTCTACATCATTAATCCGATCAGTGCCAAAGCGCAGCTAAAGCGGGATCGAAGCGAAACGCCGTTGCGCACCCGCAGTCGGCCCCGGTTGGTGTGCGACCTGGTATGGGACGAAATTAAAATAACCCTCAGCGATGTGAGTATGAATTTTATCTCTAGGGGATATGCTATTTATGTGTTATCAGTTTACCGTCCGAGAGAAATTGCTGGGATTTTGCGTCATGACAATGTCCATCTCTGATGAAATAATTGCATGGTTTCGGAAATTAAATTATTCCTTCAATCGACTGATTGCACTGTTGGTTCTTCTGAACAGTATAGAAAATAATCAAGCGATATACGGCAAATTGTTTTTGCTGATAATCAGCAAACTTTGCTGATTGTTTGTGCTGAATAGATTTAACAATAAAAATTGCTGACTCGGCACTTTTTTTTAATAATTTTGCAATCGTGACAGAAAATTTCGATGAAAACTGCAAATTCTATTTGAAATTGTCCAGTTATATGTTTCAGAATAAAAAATCCAGAGTTGAATTGTTTTACGATTCAGACTTTTCATGGCAGTTTCATAAAACCTTCGCATATCATTTTGTTCCATAATTCACGGTTGCTTATACATATGGAATGGTTCATAACTACTAGTAAACTCCGTCTTCCAATTCTAGATCCAATACAACCAAATGATGCAATGCGCCCGCGGACTGGACGACATCGCGCGCTATCGTCGCTTCAAGTTGCACCGACCGAACAGCACCATACGGGAGGATCCCAAAGCGTGGTGGCGCTACGCCATCCGCTGCCATGGGCTTCTTCGACATGCGCAAAGTGATCCGTTTGTGATAGCTAGAGAAAATTTACGGTATATTAGCGTGTATGGTAGAGTGGTGGCCAACCCGAACGAAGTGCTCTCCAGTGACAACAAGAGTTTCAAGGATCGAATCGAGAGGGAACGGGACTTTGATGAGCTGAAACTGTTGAGGGATGTCTGCATGGCGCGAATGCCGTCCTTGGACAAATCCCCGCAGATGAACCAAGGGAAGAACATGTTGGTTCACTTCTTCCCACAGTGGTGGGGATGGTACAACAATAACAACGGTAATGCGGCGGAATCGCCTCCTACGCCGGAGCAAAACGACGCACCCTTGGAGGCAAACTGGGGACCAGAGGAGGATCTTAGTCCTGTGAGCAGTTTTGAGGATGAAATCTTGAATGCACTCTCGGATTCGGTGGACACCAATTCGCTGCTGAAACGGGATGCCGTTTTCGGAAGGTTCAACTTCGTGTTAAGGCAGGGCACTATGGACTTCTGCAGTGCTCTAGAAATGACCCCAAAGCTACAAGTTCAGTTTCAAAACCTTAAGCTAGATGTAGAAACACGACCACGAAGTGGCTCGCACTATCTTAGTCTCTCGTTAGGATCTATCTTTATAAAAGATCGAATAACACCAAATTCTCAGTTCCCGGATCTGGTCAAACCCCAGGCAAAGGAAGATTTGCAAGTCAGTGCCAAAGTTTGTCCGGTGAAATCGCGGAGTCAATCGCTTCAGCAATCCCCAATGGAACCAATCTTCGAAGTGCAATACGAGCGGAAACCTCTCTCCCATGATACCGATTATCGGCTGCTGGTAAAGTCCCAGTCGCTGGACATCGTCTACAATATGGACGCCGTCAAATGGCTTGTGGAGTTTTTGACCAAACCGCACCAACAGTACGATACCAGACGGAAACTGGAAAACATGAAGAACAAAACCAAAATGGAGCTGATGCGGAACATGAAGAACATCCTCGAGGGGCATCTCAACACTCGGAAGACGTGGACCTTGGAGTTTGACATCTTTGCTCCTCAAATTATCTTCGTTGATAACTTTGCCGATCGACAGAACAGCACAATTGTGGTGGTTGACTTCGGTCGACTTCAACTGACAAACGGAAATAAACCGTTCCCAGGATCAGCTCTGGTGCGGAAGTCAGGCAACAATGACAGCTCTCCGGAAATCACGGTAGAGAATGACGATGAAGATGCATTTATGACTCCTTGCTCGACTCCTCCTGGCTCAGAAGCTAGCTCGACCCACTCTCCGACGCTGCAATCGGCCATGTCAGAGTTGCCTGAACTAAACATCACCAACGGAGATGCCCTCGATGAACATTCGCTCTACCAAAAATTGTACGATCGGTACCACATTCACCTAACGGATTTGCAGGTCCTTGTCTGTCGGGGGAAAGAGCGATGGAACTTCGCCAGCACCAAAGGCACATCTACCCTGCACGTTTTGGACCGCTTCAGCATAGCTCTACAGGTGGAGCGACGTGTAGTTTATACAAGTGATCCCCAGTATCCTAGTCTAACACTGTCGGGAACTCTCCCGAAGCTAAACGCCCATATCAACGAATACAAAGTATCCACGCTTCTGACGCTAAGCAACAGCCTCTCAAAGGCAGGCCAAGTCTGGTCCGGTGACGTGCCGGATGTCACAGAAGTACCACGCACCGATCTTCAGACTCCCAACGACGAAGACAGCAGCACCGACACGAGCTCTGCCTATCGGAAAGAATCGGCCAACATAATCGTTTTCCAGTTCACGATCGACCAAATGTCGCTGGAAGTGCAATCCCGGGGTAGGAGCATAGCCGAGTTGCAGGTTTCCGGCGTAAAGGCTGGCTTCAGCCGGCGGCCCGAGGACGTGACACTGACGCTGTCCGTGCATGGGTTGCTGCTGGCCGACGCCATGCAATCGTTCGGACCGGATTTCGAGCTGCTCATTGCCAGCCATCGGCATGTTGGGTACGTATGTCTAGAGAATGATATAGTTGACGTGTTTGATTGAACACACTTTTCCACAGAATGGACAGCCTATCGGGAAGTTTGCGACAGAGCGAGCCCTGTTCTCCCTGCTCGCCGGGGTCGCCCGATCCGAACATGGAGTACCGGCGACCAACCAGTCCACTGACTATTTCGAAAGCACTGAGCAACTTACAAAAAGGTATGAATTCTTCGTTGTTGAACTGTCTTTAGTTTTTATGCATTTTTTATGATTTACTTGAATTGAAAGAGAATTATTGTTTCCTAATAACTCGCCTAATTATATGCTGATGAGTGATAACAAAACTCATTTAATTTAAACTTTTGACCACAGCACAGCACACATTACATGGCGACCGTGACATTAAAACATGCCACATTAATAATAACAAAGGCTATGTACATCGCCTTTGTTATTATTAATGTGGCATGTTTTAATGTCACGGTCGCCATGTATAATGTGTGCTGTGGTCAAAAGTTTAAATAAAAGGAGTTTTGGAGGGTGTCTACTGTCTACTACCTCCTGGGAAACCGGGAATCCTCAGGGACTTTTATTCAACAGGGAAAAACCTGGAAAACTCGGGAAATATCGCGAATACTCAGGGAAATTTCACAAACATTGGGTAGTATGAATAGAAAGTAGCGAACTTTACTACTTGTAGATCTACTCAGAAGTAGAATAGAGTTTACTACATTGTTGATATGAATAAAAAAAATTTCGATTAAGTGTTTTTAGTGTATCCATAAAAAAATCGGCTACAAGGATTCTATGAGGGTTTCTACCTGGAACTTCTTTGGAAATATCTTTTGATACGCCTCCGAGGATTTCTCACAAGACTTCTACCGTAGTTTTTCAGGTCATTTGTCTTGGTATTCCTTTTTGAAAACCCCTTGTAGGTTTTCGGGATTACTACTAGGATTTTTCCAAGATTCGTACACTTTTCGACAAATGCTTCAGGTATTCCTCCCAGAGTTTCTTCAGAAATTCTTACTGTGATTTCTGCCAGGATTTCCCAACGAATTCATCCAGAAATCTTTCAGTTATTCTTCCATATGGATTTCCCAGGGGACTTTACCAGACATTCTTCCATAAATTTCTCCAGTAATTCGTCTAGAGGGGTTCTCCCAGTGATTGATTTGGGACTTTTTTCGAGGATTGCTGAAGTTATTTTTTCAGGAATTCCTGAAGGAATGTTTCCAGCGCTCCCGTCACGGATTTCCTTCAAATATTCTTTTTGGGTTTCTTTCTAGATTTCTTCAAGAATTCCTCCATGTATTCCTTCAGGAATTCCGCTGGGGATTCCTCCACACATTCCTCAAGGGGTTTCCTTCACATTTTTTTGGGATTTCTTCGGGAATTCCTCATCTCGGAATTTCTTCATGGGGATGCTGTTGGAATTCATTCTGGAGTTCCTGTTGGGATTCATTCAGGAATTAATCCTGGTACTCTTTCAGGAATTCCTCCAGAGATTCTTCTGGGAATTCCTACATTCTGGAAATCATACAGAAATTTGTCCTGGGATTCCGGCAGGAAATGTTCAAGGGATTCCTTTAGCAACTCCTTAAAAATCTCAAAGAGTTCCTTCAGGAAATCCTTATGAGATTCCTTCCAAAATTCTTTCGGGATTATTTCAGTGATTGCTTCTGCAATTCGTTAAGGTGAATCGGGACGCTGTGTTATTTTTCCTATCTTCCCTCTCTTTCTAACAATTTGCCTCGCGATTTTGACGATGGTAATCTCGATTTCTATCGCACAGATGAGGCTGAAAAACAATCAGCATATGCACTGCAAGTGAGCATACACAATGATAGATTTTTGTTCCATTATATGAAGTAGAATCTGAGATTACCATCTTAGTAGCAACAGAGCAATGGCGGATATTTCCTCGACCGTCCCGTCCGCCCTTAAGGGTTTCATTCAGGAATTCTTCCTTGGATGTCTTTGAGAATTCCTCTTGAGGTTTGTTCCGACTACCGTCGGAAGTTGGACCACTACCACTACCACATTTTGCTAAAGTAAACCCCAAACTCGCCAGCGCACCAACGACGGCGGAGTACCGTTTTATCACCACTACACCTCAAGCCACCGTATCAGCGGCGGCGACAAGGAGTCTTTTTCGAAACGTCGTAACGATCGGCCGCGCGCGCACCCGACAGCAGCAGGACAAAAGAAGAATATTTGTCATAGAGAGAAAGAAAAGTAAAATAAATGTAGTGCTAAGAATATAGTCGTCAGTGCCCTGATCACCTTTTTTCCACCGAAGAATTGGCCCTTGCCAATTTCCCACCCGTGAAGTAATTCTTCCCCTGTTGGCCCTTGCCAAACCAGGTTGTGTCTGCCATTTTTCGACCTCCAATTCCCAGAGGATTGGCCCTTGCCAGTCCTTGCTTTTCTCGCGAGTGTTACCCCCAAAACTTAAGTGATACAGTCCGCTGCAGTTCGACCCACCCTGCTGGGCTCGAACAAGGTTTATTAGGAAATTCTTCCGGTGTATTCTTCAGGAACTCCGCTTGGGAGTACTTCAGAAATCCTTCATGGGATTCATTCAGGAATTCCTCCAAGTCTTTCGTCAGGGATTCCTATAGGAATTCCAACTAGGATTTCTCCAGGATTCCTTCAGGGATTCCTCCAGGCATTTGTTCAGAATTTCCTCCGGGGATTCTTTCAGGAATTTCTACTGGGATTCTTCCAGAAATTTCTAATGGAATTCCTTCAGGAATCCCTAAAGAGTCTTCCAAAATTCGTCTTGAGGATTTCATCTGTATTTCACCTGAGATATCTTCCTGAATTTCTCATGGGAATCCTTCCAGAATTGCTCCGAGGAATCCGTCATAAATTCCTCCTGGGAATCCTCAAGGAATTCCTGAGAGGAGTCCTGCAGGATTTCTCCTAGGTTCATTCCAGAATTCGTCCTGGGATTCATTTAGGAGATTTATTAAAAAATTCTGCTTAGGTTTTCTTCAAGATTAATTCAGGAATTCCTACTGAGTTTCTTTAGGAATTCCTCTAGGCGTTTATTCAGGATTTCATCTTGAAATTCTTTCAGGAACTCCAACTGGGATTCTTCCAGGAATTTCTAATTGCATATCTTGAAGAATTCCTCAAAGATGTCCTTCAAAATGATTTCTTCAAGTATTCTTCCTGAGATTCCTTCCTGAATTCCTACTGATAACCCTTCAGGAATTCCTACTGGGAATCCTCATGGAGTTCCTCCTGGGAATCCTTCATGGAATTCCTCCTGGGATTTTCCTGGAATTCCTCTAGGGTTTTCTCCAGAAAGTCCTCCTAGGATTTATTCTAGAACTCCTCCAGGTACTTGTTCAGGATTTCATACTGAGGTTCTTCCAGGAATTTCTACTGGGATTCTCACAGGAGTTTCTAATGCAATTTCTTCAGGAATTCCCTAAGAGTCTTCCAAAATTCCTCTTGAGGATTTCATCAGGTATTTCTTCTGAGATATCTTCCTTAGTTCCTCCTGGGAATCCTTTAGCAATTCCTCCGAGGATTTTTTCATAAATTTCTCCTGGGAATCCTAAAGGAACTCCTCCGAGCAGTGCTGCAGGATTTTTTCTGGATTCCTTTTGAGATTTCTTCAGGAATTCCTCTTGTATTTCCTCCTAGGATTCATTCTAGAATTCCACCTGGGACTAATTCAGAAATTCATCCTGGGATTCCTTCAGGGTTCTTTTACAGAGATTCTTTCACCTTGTGGAATTTTTTCGTGGAGTCTTTCAGGAATTTGTCCTTGTATCCCAGCAAGAGTTTCTCCTGAGATTTATTAGGAAATTTTTCATGAAATTACTTCAGGATTCCTGCAGGAATTCCTGCTGAGTTTCTTTACGAATTCCTCTAAGCGTTTACTGAGGATTTCATCCTGGAATTATTTCAGGAATACCTACTGGGATTCTTCCAGAAATTTCTGATGCCATTTCTTCAGGAATTCCTCAAAGATGAATCCTATAAAGATCTAACACCTTCCGGAATTCCTTCTGGGATTCATTCTGAATTCCTTCCGGATTCAGGGATTCCTTCAGGAATTCCTCCAAGGATTCCGTCATTGATTCCTGCAGGGATTCCGCCTTCTCCAGGATTCCTTCAGGAACTGCTACTGAGATTCATTAGGAAATTCCTCCAGGCATTTATTCAGAGTTTCATCTTGGGACTATTTGAGGAATTCCTACTGGGATTCTTCAAGGATTTTTTTCTGGGATTTATTTCGAGAGATGCCTTTCAGAATTCCTCTTACGATTTTTTCTGGTATTCCTACTGGTATACATCTTGGGCTTTTTTTTCGGAATTCCTCTTGGAATTTGTTCCAGAAATCCATATGCGATTCCTTCATGAATTCCTCCTTGGATTCCGTTCGCCGTTCGGAATTCATCCAGTGATTTCTTCCGGAATTCCTTCTAGGATTCCTTACGGAATGTCTTTCGGGATTTCTTCAGCAATTGATCCTGGAATTCCTTCAGAAATTTCAACCATTTCTCCATTTTTTATGAAACCTTGTGACAAAGGAAGAAAAAAATATTTGTTCTGGCCTAAATCTCCTGGAATTTGTCCACGGATTCAGGAAATTCATAGAGATGCATCTATGATTCCAGTAAAGGATGCCCCTGATTATCCGAATTTCCTTCAGGAATTTCATCTTCGATTCTCTCACGAATACATTCAGTTATTCTTTCTTTTTTCTCCATAAAGAATCCTGCAAAAAAATATTCAAGTATTTCTTTAGGAATTCCTCTAGAGATTGCTTTATCAAATTTTTCAGGGGCTTCTTCGGTACTTGCTTGAGGGATTTCTTCGGGAGTTTATCCCAAGACTCCGTTTAGAATTCAAACATTGCTTTTTCTATGGGTTGATTCTTTCATGCATGTCTCCAGGGGTTCATCCGGAATTTCTTCCAGGGATTAGGTGGTTAAACAACTTCTCTAGTGACTGCAGGATTCCTCCAGGAAATCTTTAGAAATTCCTCTAGGTGTTGTTCCAGAAATCCCTCCAGAAATTTCGCTATGAGTTCCTCCATGGATTCCTTAAGGAATTCTTCCAAGGATTCCTCAAGAATTCTTCATAAATGCCTTCGGGTATTCCTCTAGAAATTTTATTTCGATTCAAAAAGCATTGCACGAATCAGTCTAATCAGTTTCGCCAGAGAACCATGTTCTACCTATATTTGCTATACGTTTTAGAGTTTGTGTTCAACTAGTCTTTTGAAACAATTTTGGTACCATTTAGAAGTCTTTTCCGTTATTTTCGTCTATAGTTATTTTGTAAGATGATCACCAAGATATAATTTCTTTAAATTAAACGTTTCTGTTTTCCTTTCGTTCCCGTGCTTTCGTTTTGGTTCGTTTTGCATGCACAATTTTCGTTTCGGGGTTCCAAATCGCACCGTAACATGTGCCCTAAACAGAGACAACTTCTCCCACGTGGAATGCTGCCCCGTTCGGCGATCTAGATGCGTTGATCACGGTGGAGATCACCTTCATGAACAACGAGAAAGTCGGCGAAAACCTTCAGATGGCGAACATTCAGTTCAACAATTTGGACATAATCGGTAACTATACAAGTTTTGAATAAAGTTGTATGTGATCCCAAACAATAACCAATCGTTCCCTCACAGCCAACCAGGAAACCATCGTTGAACTGCTCGGTTTTGTGAAACGTGTGATCCCGAAGGCACCCCCCAAGCCACCGGAACAGTCACGGCCGATACCGAAACCGGAAGATATCAACGCTTCCACGGGTTCGATAGCGGCAGCAGTCGGCGTCACCAGTGAAGCCCTAGACGGAGTGGTGTCTCCAGTTCGGACAGAAATCACCTTCGACTTCCACCGGTTGAATGTGCTGGTATTGAGAGCTTTGATGAGGGATAGCTATATGGTAGGTCGCAAAGTGGGAACGTTTACTATGTCCGAGGCGAAGATCCACGCATCGCTGGGCTCTAGTATCACCGTGGAGGGGTCGTTGGGAGGGTTGCAAGTACTGGACCTTACCCCCGAGGGAATCAATCATCAACGGATTCTTTCGGTGGGAAAAGATCCTCTGACAGATCCCCCGGAAATACGACAGGGACCGGACCTGATGACTTCGCTAGCACAAGAGGTGTACGGAATTCCGCCCAAGTCAACAGTCGATGGATTGCAGGAGGAACGGCAGGCCCTTTCTTTCGGTGTATCCAAAGATATCAATGCCGTTATTGACGTTAGGGTAAAGATGGCATCGGTGTGGTTTATTCACTGCGCTAGATTTATGCAGGAGTTGACTTGGTGCGCATCGGAGTTTAAACATTACTTGAAGAATTTGGCGAGATCGATTAGGGATAAAGCAACGGACATGGCACTCGGATTGGTTCAATCGAGGGGTGACCTCAGCAGTAGTAGACCGGAGAGCATCTACAACTCGCCTAGGCGAGCACGGAAACAGCGAACGGTTTCGCTGTCCAAGACTCAGGAAGTTCTACTGAATTCGGAGTACACCCTGAGGGTGGACATCACTCTGGAGACTCCGGTATTGATCCTTCCGAGGTCGAGCAGTAGTCCACAGGTTTTGGTCGCCCACTTGGGACGGATAACGGTTAGCAATACACAGGAGCTGCCGGACAGTCCTTCAAATGAGAGCAACATCAATTTGACGACTACGATTATCAACGAAGAGATCAGTATAGAGGAACGGATTGTCTACAATTTGAGCGATGTCGATGGGGTGTTCGATACGTTGGATGACGAGAATGATTCCAGCCGGATTCGTTTTGCCAAAGAAAATTCTATGGAATTCATTGATAGTGTTGTACAGAACTATGACCTGTACAGGATCGACATTAAAAATATCAATCTATATTCGTTGGATACGACAAACCGGAAAGGATTTCGATTTTCAGCGTTGCCGCGAGCAGAAGAATTCTATTCCTGTAAGGAGAATGCCATACCAATTATTCATGACACGATATTTTCTTTGGAGATATCTCGAGACATCAGTGAAATAGATAGCGACGGGTTTACCATTTCCGGCCGAGTCGTAAAACCTTTAAGGGTTTCTCTAAAACGTCAACAGTATGAACAGCTTCTGGAGACTATAGATAACTTGTTCAAAATTCCAAAGGATTTGGTTCGCCCACCTACGGAGACGACAGTTCTGGACAAGCATCTGGAAATAATCGAAGAATCGACCTTCAACGCCTACCCAATTACGGACAAAGTCCGCCGAGGTCTCATGTACCAAAATAGCTTCGAAGAGCGTCCATCGACACTCAATCTGAAGGTCAACTTCGAGCTGCCTGCATTCACAATCCAGCTGAACGACAATCGTAACGATCCTCAAATACAAATCTCATTCATAGACTTTTCCGTACAATTTGAGAAACGAAACAGCTATGAAACGCACGTGAAGATCTCTCTACGATCCCTAATGATGGAGGACTTGCTTCAATCGGACACAGCCAAGACTCGCTACATGGTGGTATCCTCCTCGCAGAACGACAACTACGGTCGTCCGACTTCCTCATTTGCCTCGTTCTCCTGCCCGAACTTGGTCGGTCTCCTTGGAAACGTCGAAGAACTCCCCAACTCCCTGCCGACAAACTTCGACGACAAAACTAGCTTCTACTTTCTGGCAGCAAACAAATCTCTCTGTCCGGATACTCCTCCGCCGTCTCCGTCTACGCAGCGGAACAACCAGTCCACCACAGCCGACTCTGAAGAGGCCAATCTCGTCATCTACACCTCCGTTATGGTCGATCCGGCTTGTCCGGCATTCGCCACCCAATTCAACTCCCTCCAACAGTCCAGCTCGATCGATTTCAACAGCCTGGATCTGATCGTTTCCGTCGAGAGTTGGTTCGTACTCCTGAACTTTTTCGGTCTGCTCAGCGACGATGAAAGCTCTGGCTCGTCACAAAAATCCTCGTCCGATCAAGACACACGTGAAAAAGCACCTCAAACGGGTCATTCCAAGTTGGACATCTCCGTGCGATCGCTCTCGTTGGTCCTGGCCAAACCAAGCTACGAAATCGCCAAAGCAAACGTATCCAACGCCCAGTTCACCGTATCGAAGCGAAACTCGGCCAAACAGGTCGAGGGAAAGCTGGGATCCATCACCTTGAGCGATTTAACCCCCTACGGGTTTATTTATCGCGAGAAGTTCATGACTACTGGAAACGAAGCGTTAAGTTTCGTTTACTCGCGGGATTCGGCCAAATCGAACGCCCGCAATCTGCAGAAGGATGCCCGACTCAGGATCGAAATGTCGTCGGTGAGATTTGTGCACACCAAGCGATTCATCGCCGAAATTCAGCTGTTCTTCAAGGAATTCTCGCAACTGCAAACGGTAAGTTAGTTAAACTTAAGAAAATCTATGAATTTTTTGAAATTCGAATACCTAGAATTCAAAAATTTCATTAGAATATCAATGCAATCTAAAGAATAAAACATGACTGAGTTGATGAAAGACCTTAAGCACAGACAAACAGGCGTATCACTCGCAACAAAGCGCGATCAAAAACATCGTCACAAAAGCATAACCAATAGAGTTAATAAACTATAGAGGACGAATGTCGCTGCTGTTCCCTTTGTTCTCGCTCGCAAACATTTCGGGTATCTATCTGTCAAACTGCATACTTTTTCGCTTTGACACTTATAGCCCGGCCTATCTTCGCCAGCAAGAGATGTTTCGGCAGCGACGCCAGCGACATTCTTCCTCTATAGTTTATTACCTCTATTGCATAACCGCCCAATGCTAATTACGCTGTGATTCGCAAACCCACTGAGTAGGTGGCGGTAGTGAGCAAACGTCAAAAAAGAGCAAAAACGATGCAAGCGCCATGAGGGAGAGATTTGCGAACTACAGATTATTTGAATAGTCCGTTAAAAAGGGAATCGATGGAACGTGGGTGGAGTGAACCGTCTGTTTGTCCGTGCTTTATGCTTATCTAGATCTAAGCTTAAAGTCTTTTAAATTCATGCGAAAAAATACCAAGTAGCTTGTATTTTGCCATTTGAAGCTTTTTATTCATATTATTGCATTGGACAAATTTCAGCCTGTAATGCGCAAGATCAAGACCACCGACTCGAAAGCCTATCTCAAGCAACGCCCAACCCAGCTGGGTTTGGAAATCAAAGCCGGTGCTCCGATTTTGATCCTGCCGATGGCGTTCAACAGTGAGCAGGTGATCGTGGCCGATCTGGGTGAGTTCACCTTGAAGAACGAATTCCGAATGAGTGGCGATCCGGCAGTCATCAGCGTGTCGAGCAACCCCAGTGTGAAGGAAGTTCTGGACGTAATGTACGTCAATCTTCTGCATACAAATATCTTCGCCGCACGGAAAGTGGTCAAACCGGAAGGACACCTGGGCCAGGTGGATTTTGACGACGCAGCAGTCGACATGAAGAGCTTCTGGCTCGTGAAACAGGGACCAAGTTTGCTGAAGGAAAAATGCCACCTCAAGCTGCAAGTCGAACGGAATATGGACTCGTGGAATAGTCATTATGGTAAGTCGCCAGGGGTGATCCTGTGATAATACATCAATAACTCACCCGTTTATATATACAGTTCCAGACATCAGTGTGCACGGCACCCTTTCTAGGCTGGAGGCCGTCCTGGACCTGCAGCAGTACCGGCTAGTTCGAGGTTTCCTGTCATACAACTTGGGTGAAAACTTGGACGAGCTGTACCAGCGGCCAATGTCCAACATTCCAAATAGTACCTTAAGTTTAAACACGGACACTGATCCGATCGAGGAGGTTTGGAAGAACCTTGCCATCCACCTGGAACTTCAGGATGTGTCCGTTCGGTTGGAAGCGCTGGGAAGCGACCGGAAGCCCACCCCGTTAGCTTGTATCAATTTTATCAAGTCGAAGCTGCTGGTGGATAGCTTGAGCGATGGAGCTCAGGATATCGATCTGGTATCGCAGGAGATCCTGATCAAGGACACCCGATTTGATCGGCCTTGTACCTACCAGGGTGAGATCAGAAACGTGTTTCCCGATATTCTACAGCCGATCGTGAGCGACCCCGGCGAAGGTCAAGTCCAGGCGGAAATTCACAGCAGGAGAAGGCAAGATTTGACCAAGTTCACCATCCTGCTGAACAACATGCGATTGATGGCGATACTGGATTGGTTGGAAAACGCGAAGGATTTCATTCTGCAACAGGAGGATCAACCGCAGATCGGGTTGGACATCAATGCCGGCGAGAGGATAGCATCTTCGGTGGATGCAGGAAAACGTGCGCCCACACCGTCGGAGGAAAACAGGATGGAGCTGAAGCTGAACATTACGGATTCGGAGCTGGTGCTCGTGGAAAAGACTGACCAGAAGGATACCAATGCTGTTATTTTGAAGGTAAGTGAATGTTCTGTCGAAGTAAGTATTTTCGTAGCTATTTCTAGACAGTGGAACAGTGGAAATACTAAATACTTAATGAATTTGTGGAGATATGTGTATTCGGTAGAATATCTGGTAAAATTCATGCTGTGAGGAGCTATTGCCGGTAGTCCTTTGGTACATTTTTTTTTATTCCTGTTCGGGTTTGTCACTGCGACCAGTTATTAGATCTATTGTGACATTACCCGTATCCTTAGTGTAGTGCATGTCGCATTACTCAATTGCCATTGAGGGGCAATAAAGTATCGATTTTGATACAGTTTTTGTTTTGTTTTCTTATAAAACAAAACAAGAGTACTGATATTGGCCATGCATCGGAAACCTAGCATCACCCTTGTTTTACTGCTAAATTCTCCCCAGTAGGAAGTTTAGGACCCGGGTTTTAACATTAGCAGCAATATCATTCCAATAATGGAACATGTGTTCAGTAATAAGGATTCTAGTACCGTCAAACGGGGTGACTTGCAACACTTTTAAGCTTCAACTAACAAAATTTGTTGATTAAACTCAGTTTTAAAATTTAAACTCTTTGTAATAGTTTTAATAGCCGGCCCCTCTATAAAATAAAGTGAACAAGTTATAGATTGATTTATTTTTTCATGTTGAAAAAGCTAAATAAGGTCGTTTTTGATACAAGACGTCGTGCGGGGTGACTTGCAACACTCAATGTAAATCCCTTTTCTAACACGCAGATATTTATTTTTAGTTTCAAGCATATTTGATAAGTCTTCTTGTTACTATTGTGATGTCGTTTGAGTTGACATTCATATTTTTGTATTTGTTTTTACATAGGAAACTGAATTGTGAATTTTTATATGGAAATATTGGGCTCAAAAACACCAAGTTACTAATTGTTAATTTAACATAAGTTTTAATGTATTTTTCAGTTCTTATGATGATCCTTCAGACTGTTGCTGGTGATCTATTAGTTAAGGACAAGGTATTTGGAGTACATAGCTCAAATTTTCTAGAGCACCGTTTTTTAGAACCGTTGAACGGATTTGAATCAAAATGCATCACGCTGATGACAACCACTGAACAATCAGCATGTTGCATTTTGACACAAATCCGTTCACCGGTTCTTGAAAACGGTGCTCTAGAAAATTTGAGCTATGTACTCCAAATACCTTGTCCTTAAACAACAATATTTCGTTTTTCTTGACTTTGAATTGTTAATAAAATGAGTGTTGCAAGTCACCCCGTCTAGGTACCATATTTCAAAACATATGAATTTAACAAAGATATTGTAATGTTTTTATAAAGTAAAATGGAAATTTATATAGCTTGTTATATAAAGAATCCGCATATGGAATGTTATTTTTGGAGAATTAGGGTAATTCGCTAATTGTTGAACACTACCCAAATGTTGAACAGTTTCTGAATATTTTATTATAAACCTTAGTTAAGTAATTTTCATCCAACTTAAACTTATGATGTAGATGCATATACATGTGGGTCACGATGTTGCTCTAATTAAATTACAAAATTATACATATTTTGCGTCAAAAAAAATTATTGAAAATTTTGTACCGCTGATGACACGAAAACTGCACAATTCTTATGATTAATTTTAAGAAATTGCTGTTACGAAATAAGCTTTGCGGGCAAATTAACCACAAATATCAAAGGCACACCATAGTTACAAGACATGGAAGGATGTCATTAACAGTTTAATATTGTTTAAAATCACATTTTCATTGTAATATAATTTGAAAAAAATATTTTTCTTATCACACTATTATTATGCATCCATGATCCAATAGTTGAACACTGGCATAACCTACGATGTTAGCATGACCGCTAGAATTTTTTTTCACTTTACCTAACCGTGCATTGCTTGGGGTTTCAAAGGCGTTCCAGGGATGTTCTAGAGATGTTCCAGTGGGCTTCAGAAAGATTCCAGTGGTTTTCAATGGGTTTCAAGGGCGTTCCAGAGGTGTTCAAGAGGAATTCAGAGTGTTAAGGGGGTCCAAGGAGTATTTCAAGGCGTTCCAGGATGCTCAGGAGCAGCCCACGGGTTTTCAAGGGATTTCAGGGTCGTTTCATGTGTGTTCTTGGGGGTTGAGTGGGTCCCATGGGTTTCCAGGAGAGTTTCAGGGGTTTTTAAAGGCGTACTTTTCTTCTGTCGTTTTCGCTTCTAATCAAATCTTTTCAGCCATGTTTGCATCTAGTCATGTATAAAACGATTTCAGTCCACACTAGAGCTCTCTTCAAATGTGCGATTCCTTGTCATTTAAATGAATTATCACTAGCTCGGACTAGCTGGGCACAAAACACGAAAAACCCAGAAGAAAATCCGCCAGGATGAAAAAATATCGGATGTCGGGTCAAAGTCGGGTCAAATTTTATCGAATGTTGGACCACTGTTGGACCCACATCGGGTAACTATCGTGTCTATGTTGGGTTTGGTGGCCAAAATAAAAACAGGTGAATGATAGGTTGATGTCGGGTTATACGTTATCAATTACGAACAAAGCTTCAACCGTTCAACAATTGGCGAGAACCGTCCAACATTAGGATGAGCTAGCTTAAGGAAGCGTTCAACATTTGGGTTGCAGACTTCCCATACAAATGTTCTATTTTCTCTTAGAATATGGAATTTAAGGGAATACAAATTTAATGGGCAGTATAAGGGATAAGTAGATCTAGACGTTCACTGGATATTTTTCAACTAAAGTGGAACTCTGCACGGAAAAACAAACGAAAACCAAAATGCCGGTACTAACCGTTCAACAATTGGCGAATTACCCTATGTTATCATTCTTTTGCAGGCAACGATTTAGAGCTCACATTTTTGTTACTTTTTCATACTAATGTTACATTTATGAATATTTTGTTGAAACTATTTATATAAAAGTAAAAATTGTGGCTACTACTAAGATAGTATGTAAACTTTTTAGTTCAACTGAGTTTTGGTAGGTAAGCGTCCGTTTTTTATGTTTTTTTTATAGATATAGACAGAAGACATCAAGTGTTGCAAGTCACCCCGTTTGACGGTATGTTCCTTGCGTACTAGCACTTTCCAGTCTTCGAAGAGTTAGTACATACATGGATCCCCAACCCAATTTGATTTCCTTTGCATTGAGTTTAGCCTCAGATGGTGAGGTTTTTAACTATAGGGTGTCCCAGAAAGTATGGGCACAACTTTGTATAGCGAAAATACAATCATTTTCTTAACAAACAACAATTTTTATATTTTTGTATTTTTATTCAAGGTATTTTAATTAATACCTGTAAAGAGTTTATACATTAAAAAGGGTTTTTGTATGCAGAATGTTTAAAACGAAAAAACATCTTTCAAAACTTCTGCACAAACTACTTTTTTACGGGTTTGCCAAATATCCGAGTTCGAAACATTTTTTTCGAATTTTTTTCACATCATATATTCGAAAACATGTTTCCTCAGATGGTTGTTTGAAATTTTTTATAGAAATATGTTTTGCCTGTGCGTACGGGTATTCCATAATTTTGAGAAAACTGGAAAATTCGCCTTTTCTATTTCTGGATAAGACATGCCCACAAACATTCGAGTGTTTAAACATGTTTTAACGAGAATAAAAATAATTCAATCTGCACTTTATAAAGCTGGAGTATTTATTTTACTTATGGTGAAATTAAATTGTAATTTTCTGCATGCTGTGATATATATTCAGAAGCTTGTTTTTATCTATTAGAAAAACGAGTTTTCAAAAATATCGATTTTGGCGTTTAAATCCATTTTTCAGGTTCAAAAGTTTATGTTTTCAATTCAAACTAAGGGTTGTACAAATAGATACCCATATGGAAATACACGGAAATATTTTTTGAAATTTTTATCGAGCTCAACTTCATGTGTAGGGATTAATTTGTTAAGCGATGTTATTGAAAAATATAGCAATTTGTGCAGAAGCTTTAAAAGGTCTTTTAGGGAATGTTCTTCCGCTTTCAAACGAAGTGTTAAATGCAAATTTTAATGATTGGCATTTGATGTCAATATAATAAGGCAGGATATGTGTGAAAATAAAGTTTGTTTATGCATCCATTCCCAAATGGCAGAGCTGCAAAGTTGTGCCCATACTTTCTGGGACACCCTATATATGCAAAATAAAGTTGGTAAACTCAGTTTTATTCAAAAACTGGAATTCACCAAAACACCAGTAGTAGGACTAAATGCTATAACTCCTTGAATTACAAGAACACATATTCCAAAATTGAAAAATAGGACGACACTAGATTTCGGTTTGGTAGATCTATCACCGCAACGCAACCCAAAAAGGCGATCTACCCACGCTACGGGCTCCGTTAAAGATCGAGCATCTTTTAAACCCCCTCAATAAGGTGGCCTACACTTATATGAAAAACAAAAATTTCGGAAAATGCCAAGTCTTACCTCCTCAATCAGTTGTTTCGGACTCCCAGAAGCTACGTTCAAAATTTGAGCAAAATCGGTTGAGCCTAAGGGGGCGCTCAAATCGCTTGAAGTTTGTATGGGAAAACTTGGCCAAATGTATGCAGAAATTTTAAGTTTTCGAATTTTGCCGCTAGGTGGCGCTGTTAGCGTTCAATAATCAAACCCTTTGGTATTATTGTAGGTGACTATATGCCAAACAACTTTGTCGAAGACCGCAAAGTGATCCAACGTCTGTGAAAAAAGTTATACCCTAGGTAAAGTGAGGATAAACTTTATTGTTATTTTTCCAATACATGTAAAGGAATAATATCAATAATGAAATCTCAAAACTTTGCCTCACCTTGCCTAGGGTATAACTTTTTTCATAGCCGTCGGATCACTTCGCGGTCTTCAACAAAGTTGTTTGGCATATAGTCACCTACAATAATGCCAAAGGGTTTGATTATTGAACGCTTACAGCGTCACCTAGCGGCAAAATTCGAAAACTTAAAATTTCTGCATACATTTGGCCAAGTTTTCCCATACAAACTTCAAGCGATTTGAGCGCCCCCTTAGGCTCAACCGATTTTGCTCAAATTTTGAACGTAGCTTCTGGGAGTCCAAAACAACTGATTTAGGAGGTAAGACTTGACATTTTTCGAAATTTTTGTTTTTCATATAAGTGTGGGCCACCCTACCCCTCAACCATTCATCCCTCAGCACGGTCGCCTGACACCTTGGATTGGGGTTACCTGTTTGGTGGACTTTTACCCCCGGAACAGGTGGTCCGTAGTGCTATTCTAAGCCGGCAGCTACACGGGCAGTCCTTTGGTACATAGGAAGTTTACGCTTGCATCAATCAAATCATCTATACGGCAAGGAGGCCGTATAGATGATTTGATTGATGCAAGCGTATAGATGATTTTTTTTTTTTTTTTTTTTATATATGTTATATTATCGCCCCATCCGTGAACCTCTAACTTCCTAGGGTTCCTCTTTGGAGCCACCATCATGATCCGCAAGTTTTTTTTTTTATTTAAGCCATTGCAACCAATACTTTGATCCATTGTGGTATATCCCTGTTTAGTTTCGCATTTGTTCAGGACGACGAGTCAATATTTAGGGACACGCCGTTTGCTGATTATGCGAAATACCCCAATTTGGGATGATTTTTAGAATAAAATCAACCATCAAATTGGGATTTTTCAGCCAAATTTCAAAAGGATTTAGAAGACCCTTGTTGAAATATTGTCTTCTACGCACAAAAAGTGCTGGACAGTCACATAACAAATAATGAGCAGTCTCAGTTGCATAATTTAGTTACAGAATCGACACACATCAGATTAACATCGATTAATGTTTTGCCAATGATATCTTGTCGGGCAGAGAGAGAAGGGTGAGAAGCCCAATAGCTATTCTAAGAGATTTTTTTATTTAGATTTAACAGTTTTTCTGCAGTTTTATCATTCGGAGATATGAACTGTTTTGATTGTCTTGTTGTTTTCGTAACAATCCAGTTTGATCGTATCATTTGATCCTCCCATCGTTTTATTTCCATTTGCATTTCACATTTGGATACACCGCAGAAAGGTTCTGGACCTATGAATTGAACTTCTGGACCTTCTATGGCAAGTATATCAGCTTTCTCCGGGCCCACATCCGGGCTTCTTTAGGGCCCTCATAGCCGAGGCGGTAAACGCACGGGTATTCAGCATGACCATGCTGAGGGTGACGGGTTCGATTCCCGGTCGGTCCAGGATCTTTTCGTAAAGGAAATTTCCTTGACTTCCTTGGGCATAGAGTATCTTCGTGCCTGCCACACGATATACACATGCAAAATGGTCATTGGCAGAGGAAGCTCTCAGTTAATAACTGTGGAAGTGCTCATAGAACACTAAGCTGAGAAGCAGGCTTTGTCCCAGTGAGGACGTTACGCCAAGAAGAGAGAGAGAGATCAGCTTTCTCATTACCTTCTATTCCACAGTGGACGGGTATCCAGTACAAGTCAACCTGGTTTTTGGCAGCCAAGTGTTTTAAGAGCTCCATGCATTTCCACACCAGTTTCGACTGACATGTGAATGTTTTTAGTGGACTCAAAGCCACTTGACAATCTAAAAATATGCAAATCCGCGTATGGCTGTATTTTCTCTTGAGACCTACAGATACACACTCCAGAATTGCATATATTTCCACAAGAAAAAACGGTTGTCCATTTTCCCGTTGGTATTGAAATATTCAGCCCTGGCCCGGTAACTCCAACACCAGTGCCATGATACATTTTTGAGCCATCAGTGTAGAAAATAATCGATTCTGGTAAGATATTCGGACCCCCTGATTCCCATACTTGACGATCAGTGTTAACCACTGTCTACGGTGTATCAAAGTTCAGTCCATCCAGTCTTTGTTCATTACTACATTAACGGGAAAATCTTTCAGTATACTGAGATGCCCGAAAAGATTACCTTCCAATAATATAATAGTTCTTCTCAGCCTTATCTTTTCAACTTCCATTTGCACATATTGATGCAGTGGAAGTTTATAGAGAGCCGCATCTAAGGCCTTTGATGGTGTACTTTGCATTGTTCCTGTTATAGCCATACAAGCCAAATTTTTTCTAGTTTTTTTGTGTTGTATGTTGTTTTGTCTTAAGTGCCTCTTTTACTGTTTGCCAACTGAGCTATGTTTGACAAAATATTTGGCCAAACTTAACGAAGCAAATATTTGGCATCATAGTAAACAGTCTAATACTCTAATGGCACCTTTTGGGCACCAAACAAACGATGTATAAACTATCCTGGGTCTTACAATAACCGTATATCCAATGAATCATTTTTGGTTTCAGTCCCCATTTCCTTACAAACGTAGTTTTGCTTACCCAAAGACCACTCGTGCCTTTGTTAATTACATATTGTAAATGTAAGTTCCAATTAAGTTTATTATCTAGAATTACTATCAGATATTTAGCATTTGACGAGTATCGTTGGATAGATCTGTTGATTTCCAAAGTTTTCAAAGTAATTTTTCTTCGGGTAAACGGTACTAAAACTGCTTTTGAAAGGTTGATGTTTAATTCTTTTCGTCGACACCAACGCCAGGTGCAGTTTAATGTAGATTGTATTCTGATTGTAATGATGCTGTCTAACTTTCCAAGCACTATTATAACTACGTCATCTGCGAAACCGATGACTTCAAAGCCTCTTTCCACTAGTGTATTGAGGAGATCATCAACAACAAGTGATCATTGCAGAAGACAATGCCCTGGTAGTCTTTACACTTATTGACGATTCTCCCAATTCAGCAGACACTTTTCTTTTATTTAGCATTTACATTAAATATCCACCTTTTGATACAAGGGTCGAAGTTTCTATTTATCATTGAATTGTCAATGAGTTGTAAGACGCATTATCAAAAGCACCTTCTATGTCAATAAATGCTACAAGTGCAATTTATTTCTTG
The DNA here is from genome assembly GCF_035046485.1 of Aedes albopictus. Taxonomy (NCBI): domain Eukaryota; kingdom Metazoa; phylum Arthropoda; class Insecta; order Diptera; family Culicidae; genus Aedes; species Aedes albopictus. The sequence goes on from NC_085137.1 coordinate 159,589,638, forward strand.
TCAACCGTATTCTGTAGATTTACTAAGTGGATATCTTTGTAAATATTTAGATTTTATATGTTCGTCTATTATCTTCTTCATAATTTTGAGTATGGAAGACGTAATATCAGTCCCATATTTGCTGGGTTTCCTATTCATATGGGCCAGTTATGCGATCATTGGCAGTATAGGTCTGAAAGATTTTGGTTAACACATTTGTGTTTTGTCTTTTTTATTCGCTTTTGGGATAAAAACAACTCGAACTTGAGTGCATACTTTAGGGGCTGATCACAAACCACGTAGACCAAATTTTGGCCATCTCAGGCATCATATGCCTAAATATTTTTTCCAGTAATATTTTCTGCTATTTCATCTATTTGTTTCTTTGTTTCAATATTTTCATTTATTGTTACATTATTATTGAACTGCAAAATAGATTTCTGGCGTTCTATTTGAATAGGTCGAGTCTACATAGGAATCACAACAAACTTAGGACCTAATTTGAAGGGTCTGCAGTTCCATCTACCGGGTTTCCGCTCGCAAGTCGTCGCATCGATCAAATCATCTGTTCGGCGGGGAGTCTTATCATACATGTTATAACATCGCCCCATCCGTGAACCTCTGACGTCCTAGGGTTCCTCTTTGGAGCCACTATCATGATCCGCAAGTTTACCCGTTTCCCCGATATCTAATAGAGCTAGTTTCAACACAGGTCTTCTGAATATCCCTTATGCTGACGTCCGTCTTTTCCAGTGATAACCTTTTCTACACGTCCACGAACCCGCTGATGACGCGTCGTTCCACTAACAAACAAGAACCAGATCATCAACTTTCAGGTTCCGCGTTTCTGCAGCTCCTACGCGACCATTAGTCAGTCAGCACCGCTCTGCATCGACCACTTTTGTTCTCAGCGCAGGTCCCTCATGATTATCAACCCTCAACAAGTGTTGGTCTCCTCACCGCCTCTCGGAACTCAGCGAATATTGGCTTCACCTCATCGGATATTCGCCTCTTCATCGTCTCTAGGATACCGCATTTCGATCTCCTCGCTTCTCCTCGATCTCCACCAGGGCGTCTCTGGGCCCATAACCTGTTGAAATCACACAATGAAGGAAATGAAGGAAATCTGCAAACATGTTTGTACCTAGATTGAAACAGGATGAGACGCTTAGCAGGCAATATCAGTTAGTGCTTACGGATTGGAGCCTCCCTATCCCTATTTGGTTTTGTAGTTTCAACCCACTGCTCTGACATAATTTTAATAAGTCCACTCTTCTTTCCCAGCAGTTCTCTGTTTCGCAAGAATGGATCGTTGCTCCTGCAACATACGCTAAGATACAATCATCGCTTCTATTCCTATTCCAATAATAGCATTTCTCTTAGATTTGGCGCTAATATCCCTCTAACTCAAGCTGTTGTAGTTTCCTCAGAACCTGTTCCTTCATCTCCTTGATGTTCCGCAATGACCAGCGGGTTCAGACTATAAACTAAAAGTTTTACTATTGCTTATATTTTTGATCTCTTCAAACTGAAGCTACAATTACTTCCCTCCTTCTCTCTTTCCAGAGCACCACCGTAGTATCGTTCCGTCCTTTCGAGTTGGCCAAAACCATGTCAATCAACTTGAACAACTTGGAAGTGTGTTCGTGCGTTCTCGGTGCGGAAGATGGCACCGCTCTGTCCATCATCGATCCCGTCACGGTTAACATGGACCTGCGGCAGGGTGTGCTGGACGTGCAGATGCAGAAGCAGCTGTGCATTCGGCTGTCCTACCACGACGTGAAAATGTTCCAACGGATGCTGGAGTCGTTGCCGGGCCAAACAAAGAATGCTCGGGACAGCAGTAAACAGGCCAGTATGGAAGATGGGGTCGAGAGTAATACGGCGGTGGAAAAGCTGGTTTTGCTTGGGTTCAATCGGGAGGATTGTCTGGAGGCATTGGACAAGTGTCGCTATCAGATTGATGACGCGGCGCTGTGGCTGACGCAGAACTCTGAACCGCAGAAATACGAATCGGTGGCGCAGAAAAGTGGTACTACGGTTGAAGCGATAGAACTGAAGGCACCTTGCATATCGATTTGTGTGATTGACGACTGTCGAGATGCGGATGTGCCGTTGCTGGAGTTGTCCCTGAGTAAGCTCGATTTGAGACAGGAATTGGGTCAAAGCACGATGTCTATGGATGGTACGGATACGGCTCTGGAGGTTTTCTCCCCAACGACCAACAATTTCGTTGGATTTAAGGCCGGACGTATGGTTGGAGTATTCGCTGGCGATTATTACAATCGGGCGCTGAGCGGTTGGGAACCCCTGATCGAACCGTGGAAGGTTGAAGCGCAATGGGGATATTGTTTAGGGCAAACAGGGACCAGCAGAAATTTGCTGAACCTAAGGATTGAGAGCAATGATACTTTAAGACTGAATATTACCAGTACATTAATAGATTTATATCAGATGGTTAAGGAGAATTGGACGCAGGATTATTACAACTCTAATAACGTAAATATGGCCAATAGAAGTCCAGTAAACTACCGCAGACGCACACCGTTTATTCCGTTCGCGATTAAAAACGACACCGGAGTTCGAATTTGGTACACTACCGTAATATCGACGGAAGTGTCGTCGCGTTCAAGTGTTCTAACCGATCCCAACACCCAGTGGACACTTGTCGACCCTGGAGGAACGGCAACCTTTTCGTATGCCACTAAGAGCAAGCAAAGGCATCGAGATACCCACAAGTTTAACCTACATCAGATTGCGGTGCGTGCCGATGGATGGCAAGAAGTGGGACCAATCTCTGTGGATCGGGTGGGAACCTATTTCCGGCACGCCCGAGCCGATATAGTCGACAACTATTCGCAAATACCACGTGCCCGGATTGTGTTTGCCGTGACCCTGGAAGGTTCAGCTCAGAAGCTCATCACGGTACGGTCTGCACTAAAGTTGACCAACAAACTGGATAATCCGGTTCTGGTGAAGATGGAACACCTGTTCGGTCATCTCAGCATTCGCGATTGGCCTGACACCAAGGCGCAGATACTGCACTCGAACGAAGTGCTTAACATCCCGTTGACCCACGTGCATGCGACTCTTTTCTTCCGGCCACTTCCGCAGAACGTTCCACTGATCGAAGAAGTGAATGCCAACAATTCCCGATCGGAAGAACTGAGTAACTCAAGTGATGGGTGGACCCTGCTGCAAAAGTTCGATGTTCATAAGTCCTTCAACAGCAACAACGGATTCCAGTTTACCGACAAAGGCGTCAAATGGAACGAAACTATGGAAACGGGAGAAGTGTACCAGGAGCTGAGAACTTGCCGAGGATTGCGAGATAGGTCTTACCGCATGCTGGTCGCTCTCCGTAAGGAAGGATACCCAACGAGGGACGTGCTACCCGGACATCAAATTACCATTTGGCCACCGCTTCGTATCCATAATCTGTTGCCGTGCGATCTGCTGTACCAGCTTCCGTCTGGATCGCATGGTCGGATTTCCGCCTCGGAAACAGCGAAAATAATAGAATTGGATATAGAAGAGTCAGTGGCGTTGACTGTGACTCTCGACAGCTATCCAGATGCGGGACAGATAAGTATTCCTGCTGGTTTTTACGGATCGGCTGAACAGGACGTGAGATTATTCGATACCAAAGCTAGGATGCTGAGACTGAGGGCATTCATCAACATCGTCAAAGGTCGAGGGATTCAGATATCGATAAGTGCACCGTACTGGTTGATCAACAAAACCGGAATCCCGCTGGTGTTCCGACAGGACGATCTGGACTGTGAAAGTGCCGGTCAATTTTCCGAGAATGAACAAGCCCGAATGATATCACCTTTCATGTTCTCCTTCTCGGATCCGTCTTGCTCTGGATGTTTGACCATGCGACTTGGCAAACGCTTCGGACCATCGGTGAGTTACTGTCAACCTTTCAAACTGGACCAGGGCATCAAACATCGACAACTGATCGGAGGTAGTGAATCGTTCATAATCGGAATTGAGGTTCAAAGGGCGCGTGGTCGATACAACCAAACGTCCATAGTGACCTTCTCCCCACGGTATCAGCTGTACAATCGAAGCTCCTACAAACTTCAAGTGCTGCAGAAGTGCTTTACCACTACGGTTTACGACGCGATTGCCAAATCCAATTCTATAGAAGCGGTTCCCGGATGCCATATAGCTTATCACTGGCCACGTCTAGACAAGGTGCAGGAGCTGTGCGTCCGTCTTCCGGAAATCCAGGAATGCTTGTGGTCCGCTGGAATTCCCATCCGGGAAACACAAAGTCTCTACATAAACATACGAACCGTCAACGGTGCTATGCATTTCCTCAGATTGGAAACCATACTCCAAGGAGCGACGACCTTCATGATCTTCAGCGATGCCCAGTCGCTTCCGCCTCCCATTCGCTTGGACAACTACTCCGAAGTGCCTATCGTGTTCCACCAGCGAGCCTTACCACACGTTGAGAATCACTTGAAGTCGTACGTCAGACCGCACAGTTCCATAGCCTATGTACTGGACGAGCCCCTGGGGTACCAATATCTGCAGCTTGAAGCACCGGGTGGCGATTACCAAGTCTGCCACCTCGACAGGTTTGACGAGTTCCGTTTAACCTACGAAAACTTCATCTACATTGCGTTTAGTCAGACATTTGTGGCCACACCTTCGTTCGAATTCGGCTCCACCAGTGATCCGGAATCGCAACAGCTCGTTCTCGGGGTGGTGGATTCTCGAGTTGTGCTGGTTCGGAAGCAGGCCGGTGATCGGTCGCAGCTCTGGCGGATGAACCACGAGAAGCAATTGGAACACGAAGGATCTACACCACCGAGCGAACCGGGGAAGAAACAGCAACGGTTCGTGTTAGATTTGGACAGGCCTCCGCAGCCGACGCAGTTCATCAATCTGGTTGTTCGACCGGCGAATCGGCAGCGGAAGTCGACTCAGACCTGGAGGTTCACCGAGGAAGGCCGATTGATGTGCGAACATTCGAACATGTGCGTTCAAGCTAGAGGCGGTATTTTCGGACTGCAGGCCGGATCCGAAGCCGTCCTAGGTATGTGCGTGTCGGATACTAAGGCACTAAATCGATTCGGAGTACCGTACGATCAGGCGATCGAGCGTCAAAAGTTGCGACCGGGCTCGGGATGCCTCTCGGTTAGGCACATCATGGACGGTCCGATCAAGTGTATCGAAATCAAGGATGTGAAGAACCTTGCCGGAGGTCCCTTGGCTCTGGATGCCTCCTGGAAGCACGTTTCACACATCCTGCATGAACGAACTGGGAGGAGATCGTTTGAAATGCTTCAAAACAAAGAACAGAACGAGTACAACGTGATCGTGAAGCTCAAAAGAGGCATCGGGTTGTCTCTCATTTCCAACCAACCTTGCGAAGAACTGGCCTACGCCGCATTGGAAGACATTAAAATGCAACTGACTTCTACGCCCAGCGAAGTATCGCTAGATTTTAGCGTTGGCGATATGCAGATCGACAATCAGCTCTTCGAGACCTCCTGTCCCATTATGATGTACACGATCAACCCTTCTTCAAGCAACGACACCCCAAATTCGGCAACGGCGCGATCCCTTCAACTAGACGTCACCCTGCTACCTAGCCCAAACACCAATGCCGTAATCTTCAAGCACTTCCTGCTACAAGTTCAACCGGTTGCCGTCTACCTAGAGGAACGTCTCATTCTTCGAATGATCAAATTCTTCGGTCTCGCCAAAAGCACTACCCTTCCGGCAGCCCTTCCGGACGAATCCGACCACGAAACGCAGAAAATTATCTACAAAGTCTTGGACGCGAACGTGAAGCGCTACTACTTCGGTAACCTGCAAATCATTCCTAGTCAAATCCGGCTGAGCTTCATAACCGCCTCCAAGCTGGCGCCGGAGTTCGCCGAAATCAAGCGCAACCTCGGATTCACCTTCATCAAGTTCGAAGACGCCGTCATCAGCTTTGAAAAGTTCACGCACAAGTGCCACTTTGAGACATTGGACGCGTACCTAAATGCCATCAAGTCCCACTACAAGCAGGAAATCAAATGGCAGGCGGCCAACATTCTGGGCTCGGTGGATTTCCTGGGTAATCCGCTAGGATTCGCCAACGACCTCACCGAAGGCGTATCAGGCCTACTGCTGGAAGGGTCCATCTCCTCATTGGTCAAAAACGTGACGCACGGCATCTCTAACTCAACGGCCAAACTGACGGAAACCATATCGGATGGGCTGGGGAAGGTCGTTTTCGACGACGAGCACGTAGAGAACCGACAGAAGATCCTGGATGTGGCCCTTTCGGGAGGCAGTGGCAGCACAACCGGAGATCATCTAGTAGCTGGATTTAAAGGATTCACATATGGTTTGCTAGGTGGAGTAACTAGCGTTGTCAAACATACCTACCAGGGTGCCGTAAACGATGGGTTCTCCGGATTTGTCACAGGTTTGGGCAAAGGTCTGGTTGGAACGGTGACAAAACCCGTCATCGGAGTTCTGGATCTTGCCTCAGAAACGGCCAATGCCGTTCGGGAGCAAAGCAAGAGCTCTAGTCGTATTCTTCCGGAACGTAAACGGCACCCTAGGGTCGTAACCGGAGCTCCCGGAGGACTTCTTCCCCCGTACTCTAGCATCCAAAGCAAGGGCCAACAATATCTGTTCCTCATCAACAAACGCAACTTCTCCGAGCACTTCATGGCTTACGAGCCGTGTCTCCTGGATACCAAAGACTCCAAAATGCGACTCCTCGTTTCGGCCGAAAACGTGTGGGGCTTCTCCAAGAACGAAGAGACCACAACGATAGTGTTCCAATATCCCCTCAGTGACATCATCTCTTGCCACCCGGTCGTGGTTCCTCCACCAACTTCGTCGGACTCGAGCTCTCGTACCCGGAGGACAACGTACATCGAATTTTGCTTGACACTCCCGTCCAAATCGCTGACCCCAAGCGCACCGGAAATGGTCAAGCGACCACGCGTCCGATGCCAAAACGAGGACATCGCCAAGAAAATCTGTCACCACGTAAGTTTCCTCCAAGCTATTGCTAATGACCCCGAATCATAAGTTTTATTCCATCAATTTTCAGATCAATTTTGCAAAATGCATCTACGACGAACGCGAACAAACGCTCTATTCGAACGCTGTGATTGAAACGTAAAAAAGTGATTTGGTTTCAACCTTATGTAAAAAAAACAATACACAAATTACGGAAAGAATTATACACCCCATCTAATTCGCTACTTTATACATAGAACACAGAAAAAAAAACGGAAACAGGAAAATCAAAAAGAATGTAATAAGTACTCGCTATGCTATTATTTCCCCTTTTGGGGCTGTGAAAGGTTAACATGTTACGTTCTGGGCCGACGCCGTCTATTTATTGGTAGGTACCTTTTTTCTTTTATTTTTAAGGAAAAAGAAATCCCGATTTATAAAATCCCCCACAAAATTCTTTACTGTTGAAATATAAATTATTTTGTAGATGAGAAAAAGAAAATGATCAAATTATTCTAGATACTTATTTTATCTGATCCGAACTTTCCTTTCGTCGATGTGATTTCACTTTTAACATTAATATAAATTGTCAATTATCTTTTCTAAACAAACTTGATGACCTGAAGACTACCGCTTTTGTTTACAATGTACAAAGGTCCTGGAGTCAAAAACCCTGGTCCTTCACTTGCTTTCTAGTTTCTAATATTTCTAAGAATTTCTAAGAATTGTGCAATTTCCCCAAATGCCAGTTGAGTTCCCCGAATACCCCATTTTCCCGGAGAGGGTATACATTACATTCTTGTTCGAAATGATCTTTAACCACAAAATGTTCATGATCCTACGAGAATCGGGTTGTTCAATTATTTATTCGCAAGTAATAACATAATGGGGAGCTCTCAGGCGCAAGGGTGTCCCTGAGAAAATCATCAGCCCCATTGAAGCACAGTACAGGGCATTTTCGTGCAAAGTACTGCATACCTAACGGTGTCTTGTCCGATTCTATCCGGATCGTTGCTGGAATGAGGCAAGGATGTATCCTATTACTGCTACTGTTCCTCATTGTAATCGACGAAATCCTGGTAGGTAGGTAGGTGCGGTAGATGCGACTGATCGTGAACCAAATCGTGGGTTGCTGTGACTGCCCATTACCATATGGAGCATCTAAATGACTTCGATCGCGCCGATGACGTTGCTCTCCTAGCTCAATGGTGCTCTGATATGCAGAGCAAGCTAGATGATCTTGCCAATCGCTCCTCGGCGGCAGGTCTTACCATTAACGTCAACAAGACCAAATCGTTGGATGTAAACAGGTCAACTCTTCCAGCTTCACGGTAGTTGGGCAAGCAGTAGAGAATGTTGAAAGCTTTCAATATCTTGGTAGCCAAATGGCGACCGATGATGGCTCCAAGATCGACATAGGTGCAGGTGCACGGATAAAGAAGGCTAGGGCTGCCTTTGTTAGTTTAAGAAATGTATGGAAAAACAATCAGATTAGTCGACGCATCTTCTTCTTCTTCTTCTACTTCTGGTTGTGCGTGGTTGTCAACCACCCACTGCTAAATGGCACAGCACATTCGCTATAACGCCAGTCGGTTTCTTGTTATGGGAGCAAATTTGATTTGATTGTCATTTTAGTGCATCGTTCACTGGAAGGAGCCATGCAGTAATGACAAGCATAAAAATGTTTTTAAATTTACCATGGCAAAACATGATCATCGACCCATCAACGCTTCTTGTGTGCGTTTTGTTTCTTCTCACATCAACCGGTTCGATAGCTGAGTGGTAGCGTGCGAGTCTGGTGATGTCAAGGTTCTTGGTTCGAATCCGGTTGCCAAAAGAAATTTTTTTTAATTGAAAATCGAGTCCATGGTAAAATTGAAAACATAATTCTGTTGAATTAAAACGAAACTCAGTCTGCACAAATTTAGTGGCGTTGTGCATTTAAATTGACCCTCAGAATAGTAATTTTCACCGCAAGCTGCCGTTCAGTGTTGGGACATCATATGTTTATTTTGATTTCTTTGAGAAAGTTACATATGTTTTTCAGAGTTTCTACGTTCTTGTCGTCATACGCTTGTTGGATTGAGTAAAAAGGGTCAAGATTGTGTTTATCTCTGGGTATTACGTGTTTCACACATTGGAAAATTATGTGCTCCGAAGTGTTGAGGCAGTCACACAAATCGCAGAACATCTCGTCTTTGATCATCATCTTGCTCAGCCAGAAAGGCGAGTAGTCATGGCCCGCTAGCAGTCGGTTGAGGGTCCTCGTTTCGGTGTTGGTGAGTGGTAGGTTGTGAAACCACGATTTGGTGTTGATTGTGGTTTGAATCTTAAAGAATTTTCTTCCTTTACCGTACTCTTGGGTGTAGTTCAAGTACCACTGTTGGACGTCTGTAGAAATGGCTTGTTTGATCGAGTTGTAGGCGTCGTGAGGTAGAATCCTATTTTGAATGGATTCGTTAGCGTGGAGTCCCGCCTTGGCCAGACTGTCGGCGATCTCATTGCCCTCCAGTCCAACGTGTCCTGGGATCCACTGTATGCAAGTGTTTTGTGAGGCTGCTTTCTCTATGATTGCTTGTATGATCTCGTCTCTTTCTGTCTCTTCCAGTTGACTACTGACGAGTTCGCAACCCGACTTTGAGTCAGTTAGAATAACCGCATTCTCAATATCGTTTTCTTCCAGGTACTGTAGTGCTATCAGGATTGCCTGCAGCTCCGCTGTCATTGTACAAACCGAGTTCTGTAGTTTCAAGCTGAGTTTAAAACTACTTGTTGCGTCGTAGATTCCTATGCCACAAAGTTCGTCGTCCTTTGAGGCGTCCGTGTAGATTTTCCTATGGTTTTTATACATTCCATGTATTTTTCCCAGAGCCAGCTGTTTAAGTATTCTTGGGGACGTATTCGTTTTCGTCCATGCACCGTCGTCTATTTCTGCTTCGATCCTCGCTGTAGTTCTTTGCTGCACCGACTTCGTATGTGTCACTTTGTCGAAAATGTCCTTGTATTTTTCGAAGATCTCCTCTTGGTATGTCAGCTTTTCCCCGTTTCCAGCATTCAACTCCAGTAGTTGTGTCCAGACCAGGGATTGGAATTGTGCATGTTTTATTAGCTCTTTGGCAGTTGTTAGCTTCCTACGGAACTCCAAAGGAGGCTGACTGGCAATGGCGCATAGCGTGTTGATTGGCGTCGTTTTAGAGCAGCCTGTGACCCTTCTTAGGCATACGTTGTTAGTTACAGTCAGTTTGTTTAAGTTGCTCTTTGCCGCGTTTGCATATGCCGAAGCACCGTAGTCGAGATAACTCCGTACTATAGAATTGTATAGTAGGTTCAGTGTTTGCGGGTGTCCTCCGCATTTTGTGGCACTGATGACCTTCAACATGTTTATCCTGTCGGTTGCTCCCCTTTTCAATTCCCGGATGTGAGCTCCAAACGCTATGCTCCGATCCATAGTCAGCCCTAGGTATTTGTGAGTATTTACAGTTTCTATGTTCATGCTCCCGATTTTCAGGTTCAAGGTCTTTTGGTTCCTTTGAAAGAGAATTACTTTGGTTTTGTTCTCATTTATTTTTAGGTTCAATTGCTCAGAACTGGTTTTAAAGGTGTCAAGAAACCTTTGAGCCCGACATTGTAGCTGTTCCCTAGTTTCCCCTGCTACAATTGCCATAAAATCATCGGCGAATTGTACCAGGATGACTCCTTCTGTTGTTGCTTCGTGTAGTTGTGCCGTGTAGATGTTGAACAACATCGGTGACAGCACGTCCCCTTGTGGCAGTCCGTCACCGACGCTTCTTTCGACTAACCGCTTTCCTACCTGTATTTGCACAATTCTGTCTTGGAGGAAGTTCACAATCCAATTTGTGATTTCAGCTGGAGTTTCATAGCCATACAGTATTCTTTCTAGAGTCTCTGTTTTGACCGTATTATAGGCGTTTGACAGATCAATGAAGATTGCCCCTGTGACTTTTCCTTCCCTTTTTAGTGAGTTTATACTGTTAATAACATAGTTCAAACATGTTGTAGTGGAGCTATGCTTCCTAAAACCGAAAGATGCCGCTGGCAGAATTGAGTTTTCTTGTACGAATTTGGTTAGTTCTGCTAGGACCGCTGAGTTGATCACTTTCAATGAGCAGTTAAGCATTGATATTGGACGCAGGTTTTCCACAATATTCGGATCCTTCCCCGGCTTGGGTATCGCGATCACCTTAATCTTTTTCGTGTCGGAATCGATTCTTCCCTCTTTCCACATACGATGCAAATCTTCTATCAGCTTGTCTCTAACCTCCCTTTGGACGCTCCTTAGTACCTCGTAGCTGATTCCATCCGGACCAGCTGCCGATGCTTTCTTTTTTCTGCTTAAGATATCGTTCCACTTCGTCACATTCATAATGTCGTAATCTACTTTCACACTTATTTGTTGTTCCACTGGTTCACTAAACGGAAAGTTTTTATTCAGAAATTGAGTAGCTGCTTCTTCCTCTTCATGTACAATGTTAGGCTGACTTCGTTTCTTCCTTTTTCCCGTTAACCCATTAACTTTTTTCCATAACTCTTTACTACTCGTACTGGGATCTATTCCTTTGACAAATTCTTTAAACTTTTCTCTCATTGCCTGGTTTTTTTCCCTCGTGAACAACCCTTCTAGTCTTTTCATTTCTATCAGGTCACTTAACGTTCCACTCCGGTTAAACTTTGCTCTAGCTTCGTTTTTACACTTCCAAGCTTCTTCCACTTCTTCATTCCACCAAAATTTTGGCTCAAAGCGATTTTTTTGTTTTGCCTGTTTCAGAATTGTTTTCATCTCCTGTTGTAAACTAGCTAACCCATCTACTCGCGTTTCGTCTAACTTCTGTACTTCCTCTTTCACTTTCTTCCGGTTTAAGAAAAAACTAACCTTTGGCTGTTGGTCCCTGGAGATGACGATGTGGCCTACCAGATGTCTGCTACCTATCCCGTATTGCAAGATTTCCATGCTCGTGTCCTGATACAGACCCGGAGACACCATGACCAGGTCGATCGTCGATGGTCTTTTATTCAGTTGCGCTGGTATGAAAGTTGGTTCGCCGTTGTTTAGTAAGATGATATCTTCGTCGTTGATGAAATCAAACAGCACTCCTCCTTTAGCGTCCGAGTGATGTTGATCCCATAGTCTGTGATGTGAGTTGAGGTCTCCCCCAATCAACACCGATCTAAACCCTTCCATTTTCTTTGCCAAGCTTGTTTGTAACCATTGGTCACAATTACTACTCTTGTTGCCTCCAACACAAGTAAAAACAAAATAACTTTTTCCCTCCGTGTAAACCAATTTGAATGGAGAGTGAGTGGCGTCTCTCACAAGTCGAACTGACAGATGAGGCACTCACGCCTCCCTTTCCCAGTAACTCAGTATAAAGGTAATAATAGTCAGAGTGTTAAGCGTTGCGAAGCAAACGCTTGTCACTCCAAAGAAAAGTCACATATAGAGGTCGGTAATGTACATTTATCAAGATGATATTTATCAAGGCAGAAGGTATTAGAAATGTCAACCTCCGGGATTTGCCCGAAGTTTGCCCTTCGTATTTTGACAATTGCTTAAAACTACTCAGCCGAAAGGAAATCCCCTCTTTTCTGTTCGATCCATTGGACGAAGTAGCAGTGCGCGGCGCGTTAAAGTGTAATTTTCCAGGTTGAAACGTTTGAATATTTTATTATAATAGCTTATTAATTCAAATTTGTGTTTTTTTGTAGAAGAAGTTAAAAATTAGTACGGCAAAGTTTTAAAATTACGGAAGTGAGCTTAAAAAGAAAAATTTAGTACGGTTGGTGAAAAGCTAGTGAGTCAATTGTAAATAGTTCCTAATTAAAATTTCTATTGTAGTACGTGAAAACCTATTGTGTACAGAAACGCTATTGTGTTAAAATCGCTATTGTTAAAACCTAAGAAACTAGAAAAAGGTAATTGTTTAAAAAGATCATTATAAAGAGACGTCACAATAGGGAGGCTAATGCCAATATGGCAGGTCCACATCAGGGCCTTTTTCTTTTGGTTTTCCGGAACAAGTTCCGGCTATTTTCGCAGAAAGCTCCAACCCCGGTCGGCCAACCATCAGTGCGCACGATCAAAAGCCCCTCGCTATAGGGGTCGTCCAGCTTGTCAAGATCGGGACAGAGAAGTTTCAAGCCAACCGACGGGAGCATCTGCGTTTTCCAAGCCTATTGTTCTCTGGCATTCCGCCATTGTGATTTGGGGCGGTGATCCCCAGTCCGCCATTCCGAGTCGGCCGTTTAGAGTCGAAAATCTTACAACCGGTGGCAACCGCCATCGCTGCCATCACCGTCAGACCTCCGCAGGTCGATTACGCCAAGAGAGCAGTGTAGGAGCATCCGCTCGCACTGCTAGGCCCCCGAAAACCAGCTGTAATATCCGGTGGCAACCGTCATCGCTTCCATCATCATCAGTTAGGCCTCCTCAGGTCGTCAAGCCAACCCAGCATTGCCATCGTTCTCCTGTGGTTCATCGGTGGCAACCGCTATCGTTCTCCGTGAGAATCCCTTTGGCCCTTTCGCCGGAACAGCAGTGTCGGAGCATCGGCTCACCTGCTAGGCCCACGAAGTTACTCCGAACCACCACCAACCAAGCCAACAACGACACCAACCCAGCCAACAACGTCACCCCCAAGCCAACAACGACCACCCCACCCGCCGTCTGCGCCTCCGTCAGGGTAACACCGGCTGGACATGCTGTACTACAGTGACCAGGAACATCATCTGGGCATGAAGCCCCTGGCAAGTACTCCCTATTAACTATTTGTGACGTCAGTTAGGGCCCTTTAGGGACAAATAAACCCAAACATGTTATTAAGTTGAAAGGTGGTCGCTTCTTCTTTATACAAAGGCGCATCCTTGAGCTAATAAGCTATCTTTTTGATTTTCGTATTTCCGTGCTCGAAAAGGAGCAAGCAAACCTCGTCTTCCTTTGAACTGGCTGAAAATCGGGTTTTTCCTGTGCTTTTGAGGTATAAAGTTGAAATACCGGGGTAAGTAGATTTTGAGTGTACATTCCACCCCTGTGACACGTGTTTAGTTTGCACCCCTTATCGCTGATTAGTGAGTTACCATCGTAGACGTTAAAGGGAAAGAGAGATACGTTCTTATTGGAAAAACGACCCCGAGATCTTATTTACGTTACAGTGAGGGTCGAAATGTTTCAATTGGCGCCCAACTAAAAGGATTGTAAATTCCAGCTACATTTTCCAATCTTTCCCTATCACGGGAGGAAAAAACATTCGTTTAATTTGCAAACGTTCTTCTAACGATTCAGCTGTTCAGTATTGCTTATACTGGTTCAAATCTGTTCACATTCCGTGGTTACTCGAAAGCTGTGAATTGTGAAAAATTTAAAATTCGAAAATGGATCTTGATATCCAAACACAATATTCCAATCTACTTGTGCATCATCTGGAGAGGCAGGAAGTAGAACATGAGTTGTTGATTAGAGCAGTACAGTTCGAAGCAAAAGATAGTCAGGCAGCATTGCGGCGGCGTTTGAGAGACCGTCTGAGGGAAGAGAAGGGTTCCAATGCTGCTGACATTGACCTTACACGATGCAATAGGTCCGTAGATGAGGAAATTCAGATAGTAGACTCTAATGTTCTCTCCATCCGAGAAATATTAGAAAATAAGGTGTCGTTTGACGGGATCAAAGATACTCTGAAAACCAGATTGGTTCACTATTTTGTTCGTTGCATTCGTCTTCAAGAAATAGCAGATGAAGACAACGATCTTGAGGACTTGGACAAATTAAAATGTTCCATACGGAAATTGATGAATGATTACTTTTCTCCTTTTTCATCAATCCCTGCGGTTCGCACGGAGATGTTGAACGAGATTGTTCAGACTCTATCCAACATGAGCATTTCTCAGGGTTCTAACGCGGTTAAGCGAAAGTCTTCGGAAGGCGATAGTAGGATAGAGGAAGTTACTGGGAGATTAGGTGAAGCTTCGGGTTCGAGTTCGCGTAGAAATCTGAAATCGGTTGCAGCGGAAAGGGCTAGTTTGTCGCGGGTAGATGAAGAAAGAGTTTTGAGACGATTCCATTTAGATGCGTACCAACCCGACGCGGAAGAACCGGATGAGAGTTCCGAGAGTAGCGATAGTTCAGCGAAAAGTTCCTCAAGTGACACTCCGCGGTCGCGTAAACCGAAAAAGAAGCGTAGTCGTAGGGTAATGCGGAAATGTAGACCAGTGTCAGAGTGGAACCTTCGATATGACGGGAAGGATAACGGACAAGGATTAATGCGTTTCATACGGGAGGCCGAGTTTCTCGCGAATTCAGAAGATATTTCGAAAAAGGAACTTTTCAGATCCGCCATTTACCTGTTTCATGGTCCGGCTAAAATCTGGTTCATGGCAGGCATGGAGAACGAAGAGTTTGAAACTTGGAACGAGTTAGTGAGGGAAATGAAGAAGGAATTTCTTAGTCCAGATCACGACCACGTTTCGGAGATTCGCGCGATTTCTAGGAAGCAAGGACCAAAAGAAAAGTTTCAGGATTATCTGAATGAATTGCAGAAGATCTTTAACTCCTTGACTAAACCGGTGTCAGAAGGAAAGAAGTTCGAGATTGTTTTTCGTAATATGCGATCCGATTATAAAGGATACGCAGTCGCGTCTAACATTGACAATTTAGTCGACCTCAAACGATTCGGGCGAAAATTGGATGCCACATTCTGGTACAAATACAACACTATCGCGGAAGAGTCGACGCGTAATCGAGCTAACATTAACGAAGTGCGTACCGGAACAAAACCGAAATCCACACCTGAAAATGATAAGAAATTCGTTAAGACGCGAAATTTCTACCGAACCGCGAAAACTGATTTGTCTGAAGATGAAAAACCCCCTAAGAAACCTCGTGAAGCTCCAAAACAAACTCCAGAATCGGAAAATAAGCCTCAGAAGACTCCGGATGTCTTAAAGATGCTGGTGGATAGTTACCGTCCTCCTACGCCTGGAATGTGCTTTAATTGTCGTCTGGAGGGACATCACCAAAAAGAATGTGATCGTCCAAGACACAAATTTTGTGGGCGTTGCGGCTTTCTGAACGTAGACGCTAAAAATTGTCCCTACTGTGCAAAAAACGCCCAGTAGACCGTCTGTTGGGGCAGGCTGGTCTCGAGTCGCCTGAAAATCCCCAATCTTTGCCTGATGTGCCTGGAAACCTGATTTCGGAGGGCTACCGAAAAGTAGACTCTCAAGAATATATACACTCCACCTATTTAGAAGTCAATGAACATATCTTTAAATTGTCCAAAGATGATCGTCCGTTTGTGAAGATTGGCGTCCTTGGCGTTCCCATAATTGGCCTGCTTGATAGTGGGGCAAATCGTTCTATTTTGGGTATAGGCGCTAGTAAAATCGTAGACGCTTGTAAACTGCAAGTTTACAAGACAAATATTGATGTCACAACCGCCAGCGGACAGACACTGGATGTCCAAGGGTATGTGAATCTCCCCGTCACCTTCAACGGGACGACTAAGATAATTAGTGCTTTGGTCATTCCGTCCTTGAAAAGAAGACTCCTCCTGGGCACTGATTTTTGGTCAGCCTTTGGCATTGTACCCACTGTTACCAGTGCCCAGATCGAAGAGATAGATTGTCTCTCCGAATCTCCAATCATAACCCCAGATCAACAGCAAGAACTGGATCGAGTCGTAGCATTATTCAAGCCCACGGTAGAAGGAGTTCTGGGCCAAACTAATCTCATTGCACATCGCATCGAACTAACCGAAGAGGCCAAGAAACTATCTCCGGTTAGGATCAACCCTTTTCCGACCTCCCCCAAACGCCAGGAACAGATTGACTTAGAGTTAGACAATATGTTACAAGCAGGAGTGATCGAGAAATCGTATAGCGACTGGGCATTACGTCTGGTGCCAGTCGATAAGCCGGATGGCACTGTCAGGCTTTGTCTGGATGCCCGCAAGCTAAACGACAGGACAGTCCGGGATTCCTATCCTCTACCCCATGCCGACCGAATACTCAGCCGATTAGGGCCCTGTAAATTCATTTCAACCATCGATTTATCAAAGGCATTTCTTCAAGTCCCTCTACATCCCAGGAGTAGAAAATACACAGCATTCTCGGTTCTGGGACGAGGGCTGTTCCACTTTACACGGATGCCCTTTGGTCTGGTGAACAGCCCGGCCACCCTGTCTCGCTTAATGGACCGAGTCTTAGGGGGAAACGAATTAGAGCCAAACGTGTTCGTTTACTTAGACGACATTATTGTCGTCAGCGACACATTTGAAGAACATCTGGAAAAGCTGAGAGAAGTGGCCTCAAGACTCCAGGCAGCCAATTTATCAATAAATGTGGCAAAATCAAAATTTTGTGTAGCCGAAGTACCTTATCTGGGCTATATACTTAGTAGAAGTGGTCTGAGGCCAAATCCTGAGCGAGTTGAAGCGATTGTAAACTTTGAAAGGCCAGGGTCCCTGAAATCCTTGAGGAGATTCCTAGGGATGTGCAATTATTATAGAAGATTTATTTCGAACTATAGTGACATTGTACGTCCGCTTACGGATCTGCTCAAAGACAAGCCAAAAAGTGTGAAGTGGAATGACTTGGCTGAAACTGCGTTTGTCAAGATAAAAGAGCTTTTGATTAGTTCCCCTATCTTGACAAACCCGGATTTCAGTAAGGCTTTCTGTATCCACTGTGACGCCAGCGATGCGGCCATTGCAGGCGTACTTACCCAATCGTACGACGGTGTAGATAAACCAGTGGCCTACTTTTCACAAAAGTTGGGAACCACTCAGCAACGGTACTGTGCCACGGAAAAAGGTCTGGCCGTGATCAAATCGATCGACAAATTTAGATGTTACGTGGAGGGCACCAAATTTACCGTCTTTACAGATGCCTCTGCTCTCACATATATAATGAGAAGCAGCTGGAAAACTTCCTCCCGTCTCTGTCGATGGAGCATCGAACTCCAAAGACATGAGATGGAGATCAAACACCGCCGAGGAGTCGATAACGTGGTCCCAGATGCTCTATCTCGGGCCATAGAAGAGCTACAAATAGTGGTGCAGAAGACCGACTGGTACACCCAAATGGTCAAAGCCATAACCGAAAACCCTGAAAGTTTTAAAGATTTCAAACTAGAAAAAGGCATTCTAAAGAAGTTTGTCGCTGCTCCTCACGACCAGGTGGATTATAAATTTGAGTGGAAGATCTGTGTCCCCACGGACCTTCGAGAGAAAGTTTTAGTCGAGGAACACGATAACGCGTTGCACCTCGGATTTGAAAAAACGCTGGCCAAGATCCAGAAGAAATACTACTGGCCGCAGATGTCCAAAGAGATTCGATCCCATATACAAAAGTGTTCCATTTGCAAGGAATCCAAACCGGCAAATAGGGCACAGCATCCACCAGTTGGACACCAGAGGTTAACAACCAAACCGTTCCAAATTGTTGCGTTGGACTTTATACAGTCCTTGCCTCGTAGCAAGCAGGGCAACTGCCACTTGCTCGTAGTGATGGACCTTTTCTCCAAATTTTGTCTCCTTTTCCCGGTTAGAAAAATTTCTACTCCACAAGTGTGTAAAATCTTAGAAGAAAGTTGGTTCAGGAGGTATTCTGCTCCAGAGTATCTCATCTCGGACAATGCGTCCACTTTCTTGTCCAAAGAATTCAAAAAGCTTCTGGAGAAATATGAGATTCAACATTGGACAAACTCAAGGCATCATAGCCAGTCTAATCCGACCGAGCGTCTCAATAGGACGATAAATGCCTGTATTAGGACTTATGTTCGCACCGACCAAACTTTGTGGGACACTCGAGTGTCAGAAATCGAGTGTGCTTTAAACAACACCCCTCACACTGCCACGAAATTCACTCCTTACATGACTATCTACGGTCACGAAATCGTTGAAACCGGGAATCAACATCGAATCGATCGAGATAATGAAGATATCTCTGAAGAAAACCGGCTAAAAAAGAAAACAGTCATTGATAACTTTATTCAGGACCTTGTTTACAAAAACCTTCGTAAACAAAACGAAAAGAACGTTAAAATTTACAACCTTCGTCACCCGAAGAAGGCCCCCGTTTACTCCGTGGGTCAAAAAGTCCTCAAACGAAATTTCCGTCAATCATCGGCCATCGACAAATACAACGCCAAGCTAGGTCCTTGCTATGTGCCCTGTACCGTGCTGGCCAGAATCGGAACCAGTTCCTATGAGCTTGCCGATGAATCTGGTAAACCAATTGGTGTGTTTTCATCCGCTGATCTGAAGCCCTCCTAAAAATAAATAAATACCAAAAACAAAGTATCTACTCTCCAATTGGAAGAGAAATTTAGTTCACTTATCTAAATGAAACACCTGTTCTTTCCCATCCAGCAACAATTTTGATTTGGATGAGGATGTTTACACCCGATGATCCAATTGGACGTTTCCAATTTGATTTTCCAAGGGCCGTCATGTGGGAATTTGTTTTCCTCCGCCGAAGGTGATGCGATCCGAACGATTGCACCTTTTTCCCGCTGCTAATTCGACACAACTGCTGAAAGTAATCATAACCAAAAGAAGAGATTAGAATTATGCAATTTTGTGAGCTCACCTGTGGATTTTTGGTTCAATTAAATCCGGATTTCTCACCTTCTTCTGCATTCCTCGCGAAGTGAATGGTTTAAAGGAAAACAAACTACACTGTTCTAGCTCTTGATCTCTCCAGTTGAGTGCGCACTCATAACTGACATTTGGATAAATATAGTCATTTTCGCTTTCGCGTGAGTGAAAGTGTACACTGAAAAACAAAATCAGCTGAAATTCGAAAATTTTGTTCCTATCTTATCTTCCGTAGGTGAAGTTATGAATAGAGAAGACAAATCATCTCTGTAATATTCAATGAACATTACTAAATACAATCGAATGCTTTTTCCTTCAGGAGGGGACGATAGGGTAATGTAACCATTGGTCACAATTACTACTCTTGTTGCCTCCAACACAAGTAAAAACAAAATAACTTTTTCCCTCCGTGTAAACCAATTTGAATGGAGAGTGAGTGGCGTCTCTCACAAGTCGAACTGACAGATGAGGCACTCACGCCTCCCTTTCCCAGTAACTCAGTATAAAGGTAATAATAGTCAGAGTGTTAAGCGTTGCGAAGCAAACGCTTGTCACTCCAAAGAAAAGTCACATATAGAGGTCGGTAATGTACATTTATCAAGATGATATTTATCAAGGCAGAAGGTATTAGAAATGTCAACCTCCGGGATTTGCCCGAAGTTTGCCCTTCGTATTTTGACAATTGCTTAAAACTACTCAGCCGAAAGGAAATCCCCTCTTTTCTGTTCGATCCATTGGACGAAGTAGCAGTGCGCGGCGCGTTAAAGTGTAATTTTCCAGGTTGAAACGTTTGAATATTTTATTATAATAGCTTATTAATTCAAATTTGTGTTTTTTTGTAGAAGAAGTTAAAAATTAGTACGGCAAAGTTTTAAAATTACGGAAGTGAGCTTAAAAAGAAAAATTTAGTACGGTTGGTGAAAAGCTAGTGAGTCAATTGTAAATAGTTCCTAATTAAAATTTCTATTGTAGTACGTGAAAACCTATTGTGTACAGAAACGCTATTGTGTTAAAATCGCTATTGTTAAAACCTAAGAAACTAGAAAAAGGTAATTGTTTAAAAAGATCATTATAAAGAGACGTCACAATAGGGAGGCTAATGCCAATATGGCAGGTCCACATCAGGGCCTTTTTCTTTTGGTTTTCCGGAACAAGTTCCGGCTATTTTCGCAGAAAGCTCCAACCCCGGTCGGCCAACCATCAGTGCGCACGATCAAAAGCCCCTCGCTATAGGGGTCGTCCAGCTTGTCAAGATCGGGACAGAGAAGTTTCAAGCCAACCGACGGGAGCATCTGCGTTTTCCAAGCCTATTGTTCTCTGGCATTCCGCCATTGTGATTTGGGGCGGTGATCCCCAGTCCGCCATTCCGAGTCGGCCGTTTAGAGTCGAAAATCTTACAACCGGTGGCAACCGCCATCGCTGCCATCACCGTCAGACCTCCGCAGGTCGATTACGCCAAGAGAGCAGTGTAGGAGCATCCGCTCGCACTGCTAGGCCCCCGAAAACCAGCTGTAATATCCGGTGGCAACCGTCATCGCTTCCATCATCATCAGTTAGGCCTCCTCAGGTCGTCAAGCCAACCCAGCATTGCCATCGTTCTCCTGTGGTTCATCGGTGGCAACCGCTATCGTTCTCCGTGAGAATCCCTTTGGCCCTTTCGCCGGAACAGCAGTGTCGGAGCATCGGCTCACCTGCTAGGCCCACGAAGTTACTCCGAACCACCACCAACCAAGCCAACAACGACACCAACCCAGCCAACAACGTCACCCCCAAGCCAACAACGACCACCCCACCCGCCGTCTGCGCCTCCGTCAGGGTAACACCGGCTGGACATGCTGTACTACAGTGACCAGGAACATCATCTGGGCATGAAGCCCCTGGCAAGTACTCCCTATTAACTATTTGTGACGTCAGTTAGGGCCCTTTAGGGACAAATAAACCCAAACATGTTATTAAGTTGAAAGGTGGTCGCTTCTTCTTTATACAAAGGCGCATCCTTGAGCTAATAAGCTATCTTTTTGATTTTCGTATTTCCGTGCTCGAAAAGGAGCAAGCAAACCTCGTCTTCCTTTGAACTGGCTGAAAATCGGGTTTTTCCTGTGCTTTTGAGGTATAAAGTTGAAATACCGGGGTAAGTAGATTTTGAGTGTACATTCCACCCCTGTGACACGTGTTTAGTTTGCACCCCTTATCGCTGATTAGTGAGTTACCATCGTAGACGTTAAAGGGAAAGAGAGATACGTTCTTATTGGAAAAACGACCCCGAGATCTTATTTACGTTACAGTGAGGGTCGAAATGTTTCATGTTAAGAAACTTTTCAGTTCATTCGCCGAAGTATTTGGTGCTACATATACTGCTATAACCACTAAATCCATGTTTTTGATGAATCTACCCACGCACTGGATGTTGTCCGTCGAATCCACCTCAAAATCTCTACTTTTGACCGACTCGTGTATGATGATCATAGCTCCACCATACCCATCGAATCTTGAACAATAGTAGTTGTTGTAACAAGGAATTCTGTACTTGCTGTTCTCGCATTCTTTCTTCGTCCAGCTTTCTGATATCAATCCAACCGTATATTGTTCTTTTATTAGTACCCTTGCAAGCTCTGCTTTATTTTTCTCTATACTCTGAATATTGCACTGTATGATTTTAAATGACATCAGTTTTGTTCATTTATTTAGTTCTGTTCTGTTCTCTTATTTTTTCGTTTTTGCTCCCTACCGACTGGCTTACCTGTTCTTGTCCTGTGTGACCGCCACAAGCGAGGCTGTATGCGCCACTTTCATCGCTGTCACTGGTGACTTCCATGTTCTGTTGTGCTCCTTCCCGTGTCTTTTGTGCCGCCATTTGCATTTGGTGTAGTTTCCACTGGAATTTTTCGAACTCATCTGTCTTGTAACGATTGAAGAGGGCCGTTCCATTCCTCGTTACTTCGTCGTCTGTCCTTCGCTTTTTGTCGTTGAACACTTCTACCTCGTTGCCTATGATTTTGTTCGACGCCTCCTCTGACGTACGTTTTGGGTTGTGTTGTTTGCGTGTTCCGTCCGTTGTCTTTCGTTTGTCCATGGGGTTCGTCCGGGTGTTCACATTGCTTGGTCGATGCGCCACTTTTGCGTATGAGTTGATTAGCGTGGGGAAGTCCTCTGTGTTTTCCAGTAGGCTGAACCGATTCTGGGTGTAGATAGGGAATTGCTCCTGCGCTTCGAGTGCCGTAAGATTCGTTTTCGCCAATATGACCTTCAAGTTGTTTTGTCGGATTCGTTCAGGGCACGTTGCATCTCCTGACTTATGTCCCTCTTGCTTGCAGTGCGCGCACCTTGCCGGCAAAGCGCATTGCCTGTATCCTTGCTCGTCATGGTTCATTGCACAGGTTTCGCATCTCTGCCGCGACCGACAGTTGTTGGTGCGGTGGTTGTATCGAAGGCAATTTTGACAGAAAACCGCCTTGCTGACAAATGGCTTGACTTGGTTCGTACAGCAGAACATACGAACTTCACATGGCAGTTGATTGCTCCGAAACGTCACGCTGATCCTTGTGGTAGGAATCTTCCGATCGTTCTCGTATTTGTGCAGCCTGGAAACGCCCAGGATTGGCACTTTGCAGGTTATGCTTTCCATAATCTCCTCCGGTGTCATCTCCAGCGGGACGCTGGTAACAACACCTGACACCGTCAAAAAGTGCTTGGGAATGTACGCCTTGTAGTTCTGCATCCGGAGTGATTTGTCCGCTTGGATTTTGTTCGCCGTTTGTGGGGTCCTAACCAGAACCAGCACCTTGTTGCGTCCCAACGGTTTGAGGTTAAGTACGTTTTCTTTGTACTCCTTCGATTTGGCCAGAATTTTTCCTACTGCGAGCTTGTTGATGTGTGCGTCATCCTGCTTATCGTTCAACTGTACGATAACTCTGTATGGTCCCGCGTCGGTTTCTTCATACTCGTATGTCATCCATTGTCTCTCGTCTAGGCCAGATTTCGGCGTTCCGCCTCCTGGGTCGGGACTCCCCGGTCCCGTCATTTCTCCCGTGTTTCTACTTCCTTTTGGTTTTGCAAAACTTTATTCACTCTAGTCCCAAAAAATCACTTCAAACAAACTCCAATATTCCACTCGCCAAACTCTCGAAAAATCACTTTCTCAAAACCACGTGTGCTTTCGTCGGAGGTTTTCGACTGAATGAGTCGACGCATCAAAATCCGAATTTTCGACTCGAACGTGAAATCTGTGCGGCTGTATGCCAGTGAAACTTGGTGTGTATCAGTGGAGAACACTCAACGGCTGAAGGTCTTCATCAATAGATGCCTGCGGTATTATAATGCGTGCATCGTGGCCTCACATTGGATCTCCAACGTGGAGCTCCATCGTCGATGTCATCAAAAGCCGATAGCGACAGAAATTCGGTAGCGAATGTGAAGGTGAGTCGGCCACACTGTACGCAGGGGCGGAAACGAAATCTGCAAGTAAGCGTTAGATTCGAATCCAGCATTACATCGCAGCAGAGGTAGACCTAAGAGGCTCATGGCGGCACAGCCACAATAAGAAAATAAAGGAAGTCGGTAGAAATTCGACCTGGCCACAGGTCAAGGCAGAGCGTTAATGATTAATCATAAATTTAATCATGATTAATGATTAATGATTAAGATTAATCAAAAATCAGTAATCATAATCACCAAAATTTCTCATTTAATCATTAATCATTAATCTTAATCACACTGATTTCGCAATTTAATCATTAATCAGTAATCATAATCATAAGAAAAAAAAATAAATAAATCATTAATCATTCATCACCAAAAATTTTTCACCATATAAAATATATGATCCAATTTGAATTGGTTCAAATGCTGTTCTTCTTGATTATTTTTTCAATAATCTCCCAGACAGAGTTACCTTTTACTTTTGGAACTTCAAAAATATTTTAAACAATAATTATATTTTAATCATATCTTGTTTTTTGTGATTGATTAATCATGATTAATCATGATTTTTAATCAATGAGCCATTTTTAATCATTAATCATAATCAATAATCACAGATAAAATCAATTTTAATCATTAATCATAATCATTAATCATCCCAAAAATCAAATTAATCATTAATCATAATCAATAATCACCGAAATTTGAATTTTAATCACCAATGATTAATCATGATTAAAATATTTGTTAATCATGAACGCTCTGGGTCAAGGCGATGGCTGGCAATCGCTCAGGATGGAGATCTTTCAATTCGGCCCTCTGCACTACCATCTCGACCACCATCAGGTATCAGTAGGTCGGCTCCAGAGGCACGTGCTCCTCCATTTGGGAAATTTGTGCCATCGCCATAAAACGAGCCTATTCATCATTTACCTGAGGGAGAAGGGAAGGAAAAAATGATGGGACATCAGGTGAACGGACAGGTAAGATTCAGCTTTCTGAAGAATGTTTCACTTAAAAAGTGTCCATCGAGTACTCGGAAACGTAATAGAAGACAATCAGTGAAGCACTAGATTTAAAGTAGTGAGCTGGATTTTGTATGGTGAGATGATCAGATCTTCATTTCTGCAACGAAATGGTGCAATTTATTGCCTAATGTGATGCCGTTTGAGCAAAAGTTTGGGTAACTGTGTTATTGAAGTTGCAAGAACTAAATAAATAATACAAACTTTTGCTCAAATAGCATCAAATTAGGCAAGAAATCATAATGCCCACGCTGTTTGCACCATTGTATTGCAGAAATGGAAATCTGATCATCTCACCATACAAAAATCCACCTCACTACTTTCAATCTAGTACTTCACCGATTGCTTCCTATGGGCACGTTCGGTGTAGTACTAGATTTGTAGTAATGAGCTGAATTTTAATATGGTGAGAAGGTCAGTTCTCTGTTTCTGCAATGAAAAGGTACAAAAAGCGTGGGTATTATGATTCGTTGCCTAATTTGATGCCGTTTGAGCAAAACTTTGGATAACTATGTTGTTTATGTTGCAAGAAATGGAGAAAACAACAACACCGTTGCCCAAAGTTTTGCTCAAACAGCATCAAATTAGGCAAGGAATCATAATACCCACGCTTTTTGCGCCTATTCAGTGCAGAAACGAAGAATTGGGTTCTTTAGGGGTATACGGATTATTTCATAATCGGATTCTCTGCCCAACAATTAGTCGAAATCGAGCTCCAAGGGGAATGACATATCCTTTTCTAACTGGAATATCCGCATTTATCCGTTTCTAACTGTCGCTAACCGTTGCTAAGCGAGCTGCTAAGTGAGCAGCAGTTAAACGCGGTTAACGACGGTTAGAGACGGATAAAGGCGGATATTCCGGTTAGAAAAAGATATGTCATTCCCCTTGTCGAGCTCAGGAACTATTTTTAAAATGCATTTAAAGTTTGTATGGGAAAATTTTTTTGTTCGGGTCGAACTGTCACTTTATCGATTGAACTGTCATTCTATCCACAAAAATGAAAACTGTTTTGTTAATTTAACCATCAAAACAAAGGTATTGGAATCCAATAAAATCACGTTATACTCAGAAAAATGAGCTCTTTCGATTATAATATATAGGCTATAGAAACTAGCAATATTTTATTCACTATACAACCCAATTGACCTTCTTACCATACTAAAATTCAGCTCATTACTACAAATCTAGTACTTCACCGATCTGTCCTATAGGAAGCAATCAGTGAAGTACTAGATTGAAAGTAGTGAGCTGGATTTTTGTATGGTGAGATGATCAGTTCTCCATTTTTGTAATGAAATGGTACAAACAGTGTGGGTTATATGATTTCTTGACTAATTTGATGCTATTTGAGCAAAAGTTTGGGTAACTGTGTTGTTGTATTAGTTATTTCTTGCAAATTTAACAATACAGTTACCCGAAATTAGGCAAGAAACCGTATAACCCACGCTGTTTGCACCATTTCATTGCAGAAATGGAGAACTGATCATCTCACCATACAAAAATCCAGCTCACTACTTTCAATCTAGTACTTCACTGATTGCTTCCTATTGCGCAAAAATTGTACGGTTACATAATAAATGACACGAAGTTTCAAACCTAATCGGATTCACGGCCAAGGGGAATGACATATCCTTTTCTAACTGGAATATCCGCACACAGAGAAACAGACGTCACACTCTCATCGCCTCCCATCGATCACCTTTTCAACGGTTAATTCAAATATTTAGTAGTAGGTCGATTGACCACTCGCGGCGCTGGTATCGTTTTTGCTCCTGTTTGACGTTTGCTCACTACCGTCCAGCCAAATACAGTACGTTTAGCATTGGGCGATTATGTTTTCATGACGATGTTTTTAATGAAATTTGTTCTAAGTGTTACGTCTGTTTCTCTGTGATCCGCATTTATCCGTTTCTAACTGTCGCTAACCGTTGCTAAGCGAGCTGCTAAGTGAGCAGCAGTTAAACGCGGTTAACGACGGTTAGAAACGGATAAAGGCGGATATTCCGGTTAGAAAAAGATATGTCATTCCCCTTGTTCACGGCTATCTCATACAAATGAATCAACTTGTTGATTATTGTGCCTTGCAAGATAAATCCGCAAAACGCGTTAGTCTTCTTCTTTTCCATCAAGTTGCAAAAATATGACCGCACCACTATGAGCGACCTGATGGTCAGAAATTCTACATGCGGCGCTTATATCAAATCCACATGAGGCTGCGGCGATATGGCCGCGAGGAGATGCGCGCGATAGAGACGCAATGTGGACATGAAAAAGATGAAGCCGTATCCCCCTGCAGCATCACTAAATAACATCCCGATTATTAAACACAAAGTCGACGAGGTGATGCGTATGCATATAAGTGAATCAATGTCGCGATAAATATTATTACGATTTCTGGCCACCTGAGTTGCCATTGTGTTAGCTTTTGTTTTGACATGAACGGCCTGAAGGCTGCTGCAATGCTGCTGGGTGGGTGACAGTATCTGTTCGATTTTGACATTGCGTCTGTATCGCGGGAATCTCCTCGCGGGCATATCGCCGCCGCACAATGCGGATTTATTATGAGCGCCGCAATATTCGCCATGTGATATTGTCGTCGCGGTTGAAACCCGAAGTTTCCCCACACCCGACAATCGAATTTTCTCAAAATCCGTACGTGAAAGTTAACGTCGGACGTAGTGCGCTGGACAGCGGACCTGGCCCTCTATCCAGCGCACTGTGCCCGACGTACGTCCGACACACGGTTTAGGAGAAACATCGATTCCGATTTTCAACTGCAAGAACAATAGCTGAGTCAAGGGGAATGACATATCTTTTTCTAACCGGAATATCCGCCTTTATCCGTCTTTAACCGTCGTTAACCGCGTTTAACTGCTGCTCACTTAGCAGCTCGCTTAGCAACGGTTAGCGACAGTCAAGAGGAATGACATACCGTATTACCCCGCTAATACGACACTGACTGTTGTCGAATAACCGGGGTAAACTTTTAATTCGACAAACTGGTCACCCTACACCACCTTGTTCATTGAAATTTGGCAACTCTATTTTTGTTTTTGTTTTGATTTCTGGATTTGTTATGAAACATAATTTCAACAGATATTGCGGTGGTGCGAATGAAAAGCTCGTTCTTTCTACGATTGTTGCCATTCCCAGTTCATTCCGGTTGGTCTCCAGGCGGTTTGGGCGTCGAATAGCACCAACTCAGAACTTCCGAACTAAGCGGCTGCAAGAGGAGCTGCTGCGGGTGCGAGTATAAGCGCAATATCAAACTGTTTTGCATTTACAGTGTACATCGCTGTGACATTTCAACACTTTTTAATTCGACATGTGTCGAATAAGCGGGGTACGAATTAAAAAGTGTCGTATTAAAGCGTGTCGAATAAACGGGGTAAGACGGTATCCTTTTCTAACTGGAATATCCGCATTTATCCGTTTCTAACTGTCGTTAACCTTTGCTAAGCGAGCTGCTAAGTGAGCAGCAGTTAAACGCGGTTAACGACGGTTAGAGACGGATAAAGGCGGATATTCCGGTTAGAAAAAAGATATGTCATTCCCCTTGGCGACAGTTAGAAACGGATAAATGCGGATATTCCGGTTAGAAAAGGATATAGAGCTTGCTGACGTTTATTCACCTTTCTCTTTCAAACATGCAGGCGGAATAGGATTTGTTGTCATCAGGAAAGGTTTCCCGATGAAAACAAATTCTATCCCGCCTGCAAGCTTGAAAGAGAGAGGGGAATAAACGTCAGCAAGCTCTATGTCATTCCCCTTGAGCTGAGTCGGCAGTAGAAATCCTCTACATAGAGATGAGCGGAAGTTACATACGTCGATTCGGCAACGCTGTTTGTTTTGTTTACAACAGCTGCCAACACTTGCTACAAAGCTAGATGTTCAAACTTTGTGCGTGACTTCGTTGTGGTTCAAGCTGTTTTGTTTACATTTTCTAATTATGGTAGATTTTTTTTTCAAAATTTTGTTGAAATAGCGGAGCAATCGAAGAAATCTGAAATTCATTGCAAAAGTGTTACGCTAATCATATCGGCAGAAGTGAAGCAAGAAGCAGCAATGGAAGTTTTTTCGACAAGTTCAGCAACGAAAGTGTCGTCATAAGCATGAGCTTTTGAAAGCAGAATTAATAAATTTTTATCTTTTTACTAAACATACATATGCCGCCAATATCTCGATATTAAAAATAAATAATTTTAATTTATTTAGTTCCGATTGCAATACCGTTCAAACGACGCCTTCCTACGAACGATAAGCATGTTCATTTGGCTCACACTTTGACAGTTCTCTTTGCACGATTGGCTCACAATGGCCGCCTCCGCAGATCTCTAATGTAGGATTACTAGTCGGCAGTGGCCAGTCAGCGCTTTCACCAAGGCTGATCAGCATGCTGCACGCTCGCCTCTGAATACCCATTTTTTCATTGCTATCTCTGTCGCTCTTCAAGAGGCTCCATTTAAAAATACCCGTTTATAAGTCCACAAAGGTTACAAATTTTACACAAAGCAGAAAGCAAAGATAGACGTCTGTTCTCTGTGATATTAGGTCCGACTCATGGATTTTAGAGAAAAATCGAATTTCGCTCCCACCCGGATTACTACTGAAATATCAATATTTTCCGTGTAGCGTGTTATGTAAAAGCAATATTTAAGTGTTTAACGTTTCAGCGTGTTGCATTCTCAAAAATAACGAAACTTGTTTTAGGCGGTCTCTTTCTCCGAAGCCCCTGTTGGTTTGGCGGTTCGGTACGAAACTTGGTTTTCACACACACACAGCTCTGCGGCGTGTTTGTTTACATTCTTACCGCGTTGCGTGCGTGCATGCCATTCGTGCCAGTGATAGCTCGCGATATCGTGATATTTTTGGAAATCGTTAGTGATTATTGAAGTTCAAAACGTGAGGATTATTATCTAGACTATTTCACCGCCTACGGCGCAATGGATTACCACAAGCGACTCGACATAGCGGAGATGTTCCAAGAGCCACCGGAGTACAAACCACCCGGCACGGCGGAACAGCTGGCATGCAGTGTCGATTATCCAAACTTGAACTCGCAGCAGTACCGCATGACCCGCAAGCCCTCGCCAAACATTCTGCACCCATGCTTGGAGCACGCTGCACGAAACGCAAACGGACAGGTCATCCTGGCCGGAAGTGATTACATGGGTCGCCGATGGGGTTCCAGTTTCTTCGGCTGGGAAAACATCGACGATGTTCTGAACGATGCCAAGATTAGCTTCAAACGACAGTGCCGATATTGTATCACGGCGATGCAGTTCACCAAGGATCCCAATCTGGTGAGTAGGCATATTTCGGGGGATTGTTTTGAATACCTATTCCACCAGGTCCTTACTATTAATCGATGGTCAACTTTTGCGCTTCGATCTTAATGGGTTTCTGATAACCTACCACGATGGCAAAATCGCTGCCAGCCCATCCAGCACTTTTTGACCGTTAAGCAACATTAAATTTAAATTTCACAGTTCGTCATCGGAACCGACAAGGGCTCCGTAGAACTATGGTCCACACGGAACGAAGCCCGCGGCGAAGGCTACTCATTGTACCTGGTGGATGGCCAGTCCGAGCACATCGAAGGAGTTTCCGCAATGGATCTGATCGAAGGAGGAGAAAGTAAATTGGTTACCGGTTCGCATGATGGCTGCCTGAAGGTGTGGAACTACGCGGCCGATCTGCACTCAGTTAAAACGATGACGATGGCCCATACCGATGCCATAACGGGACTGTCGACCAATCGGGCGGATGACTCGATGTTTGCCTCGTCTTCGTTGGACCATTCCGCGTTGATGTGGGATTTGCGCAAGCCTCGACCGGCTTCGTCCCTGTTCGAAGGTCATAAGTTCGGTTTTACGACGGTGTACTGGACCACAAAAGAAGAGGCCAATCAAGTCGTTGCTCTCGGCGATGAGGCCGGCAACGTTCACTTCATCGACATCCGACAGCCGGACGTTCCGACGCATTCCGTGAAGGTGTTCAACAAAAAGATTCACAAGATCTCGTTCAACGGGTAAGTATTGAATAACAACGGACTGCGAGGCATCTTAGTAATAATTTTAATATCTCACCAACAGCACTCAGTTTGTTGTACTCGGGGATACGAATCAGGCGCGATTTTACGACGAGAATCTGGCCCTGCTGCACGAATGCACACCGGCGACGAACTATCTTCGGGATGTGCTTTGGGAAACGGGTGAAACCAAGGAGAAATCCACCTGTTGGCTAGTTGGATGGGATACGTTTATCCATAAGGTAGAGTATTGAATGTTCGAAACACAGACACTATGACTAAATTCGGTAAAACCTTGACGCTAAGAAGAAATCCTGCAATTTCCTTTATATACCCATTACACCCATATACCTCAGATACGAGTAATGAAAAAAAAAATGATACATGAAAAGAAATACATACACACTTAATTGAAAGAATTCGCCTTACATTGAAGATGCATGACTTGTGCATGGTGTGGTACTAATTTCCCAAATGGAGCAGAACGTGCCTCTAGAGCCAACCTGCTGATGGTTTGTAGTGTGCGGAAAATGTCATTATTTGGCTTACCTAGATTCAATCGCTCACTGCACATTTCAGAAGCTGAACCTGAAAATATGCTGCTTTTGCTGCTAGACCAGTTCCAGGGTTGTTACGAGAAGGGTGGAAAAAAATCCGCGCCAAATCCGCGCGAGCTAAATTTGAATCCGCGCCAAATCCGCGCGATACTGAAAATAAATTCGCGCCAAATCCGCGAGAGCGTGAAGGTATTTTTTTTTCTTTCTTCACGTTATTGAAGAAATCCATTAAATCCATTAAACTGGAATGGACTGCTGGATGAAGAATAAACTTTTGATTCGTAAATCAACGCAACTCATGCTTTCTGAAAGTGAGTTTGAAGACGTTTCGGCAAAACTTCCGTTATTTTTTTTTCCAAAAACATTTCTTAAAGATCCATTGGGCGATTTTTGAAAAGAATTTTCTAGACAAAATCTCAGGAGAAACGTCCCAAGAACTAGGTAGTGTATTCGTGGGAAAAATATTTAAAAAAAAACTGAAGAAATTTTTATAAAAAACTGAAAAAAAATCTTTGAAATAAACAGAATATAACTTTCTTGGCTTTCTTTAAGTATTACTGAATATTTTTGGAGACAGTAACCCGAACAATTTTTTTTAAATAATTTTTTGAAACCAGTATGAATTTGAGAAGGATACTCATGAAAAATTCTCATAAGATCACTTCGAACATTTTTTGAGTAATGTCTTAGTTGTTCTTGAATGAATCTTCAGTGAGGAATTTTCCAAGGAGAATACTTGGCAAAACCTGAGAAAACGTCCCTTAAAATGAGTAATCTTATTTTATTTTATTGATGCACAAGGGGGTCATGGGGCCAAGTCTCCAATGCAAGTCCAAGGACTCACACCGTCCATAATATACCGTGGAATTTGGGAGTAGGTATTGCAACCTCTTTAGCCATGTGGCTTTAAAGTTTTGCGTGGCCTTAAGGATGAGGAAAGGTGGGAGATTGATTTTGCGAATTGAGCTGTAAAAGAATGTGTTAATTAAATTGTCAACATTATTTACCTTTGCGTATTTTCACACAAAATGAACAAATTTGACGATCAAGCACCATGTTCAGTGAACTAGCATAAACAGCTCTTCTTGTGATTCTTGGTCTTGTGTCTTCAATATTGGAAGCTTGGTTAATAATAATTTAAAAAAATAGAAGGATAAATTGTGTAACAACCTCCTTCCTTACGGAAATAGAAATCAAATATATCAAAAACAACAAAAAAGAGCCGTGACGCTTCTTCGTTTGATCACGACAAGAATCGGTTCTTTTTGGCACCACGAGTGTGCATTTTTCTCTGTAGAGTAAAGATACATCTAAGCCCCGAGACCTGACAGCAATCAAGCTGATCACAAGGTTGTGCCTCTGCCCAGAGGAAAACGTCCCTTAAAATGGATAATCACTGGAAAAATCCTAGAAGGACAATGTTGACAATTTTCAAGATTTACTTGCTGGAGTCCTTTAAAATTCCTACAGGGTTTTCCTGAATTTTTTAGGAGTTTCTCCAAGAACTCCTGCAGTAATATATCCAGGAATGCCGACAGAGATCCCGCAGAGTTTTTCGCCAAAGTTTTTACTAGCAGTTTCCTCTAGGATACCCTTCAAAAGATTTTTTCCCGAAATAATCTAGGGATTTATCTAGAAATCTCTTCAAAATATATAGCTGGTGCCTTTCAAAATTGTACCAGTAACTCGGGCCGATTACTATTACCCTTTCGGCTTCCGATAAACGGATATCTTTCGGATATTACATTCAAAGGAACACCGCCGCCGGCGGCGGACGATACGTTACGTCTGGGACGAACGGGGCTCATACTTACGATTAAACGGAGCATAGATAATTCCCAGAAAAGGCGCAATATAGCGACCGTAACGTCGGATGAAAGCTTAAGAATCCATTTTTGAGTTATTCCTCCAAAGACTGAACGCCATACCTCCCAACATAACCAACAGTCGAAATACGAAGGAATTGCTAGAAAACAATTTGATTTTTTTTGAGAAATGAGAACTCGAAAGTTGAATAAAGATGCACATCATACCCGCAATGGAATTGGAAGAATCGTTGCACAATTTCTTCAAAGAAATATTTTGAAGAGCTGATGAAATTCGTAAACGATTTCCGTAAACCAAAACGAAAACTTGCTCCAAATTCTTCACTAGTAGGATGTTAAGGTCAACATGACCCAGTCAGGCACGCTGAACGTACACTACGCTATCGTGGTGCAAAAATGCTAACATCTTAGGAGGGTTAAACAAATATTTACTTTTCATAATTTCTAATTCAAGTGCCGATAATCATTCAAATATTTCGCTGTACACACTACAAAAATCATTTCCGCGCCAAAACCGCGCGAGGGCCAAATTTCATGGGTAAATCCGCGCCAAATCCGCGAAAATCGCGAAATCCGCGCTGTTGTAACAACCCTGCAGTTCCACAAGAATGTAAGATTCTCCGGAGGAACTCCTGAAAGGATTCAAAGAGCAATTCGAAGAAGAATTCCCTAATGGACTCCTTACTGGAAATCTTACAAGAGATTTGCCGGAGGAACTTTTGGAAGAATTCCTGGAGACTGAAAGAATTCCAGGGGGAACTCCTGGAATAATTGTTGCGGAAACTCCTCCAGGAGTTCGTGCGGGAATCCTTCCAGATGTTCCTACAGAGTTTCCTCGAGAACTCCTTGCGAGGATTTCTCCCAGAATTCCCTTCAATGATCTTCTTGGGATTCCCTCCCCGGGAAATAGTGCTCATAGTGCTGAACAACTTTGCCGAGTGGAGCGGACCTGGTGTGATGGTTAGAACACTTGACTATCACGCCGAAGACCTGGGATCGAATCCCACTCCCGACAAACTAGCAAAATGTGAGTTCTTCCTTCGGAAATGAAGAAAAGCGTGGGTCCCGAGATGAATTAGCCTAGGCTAAAAGTCTCGTTAACACAGACCAAAAAAAAACTGCCGAAAACCATATCTTCCTATCTGGCGTCAATCTCATTATATATCTCTCCAAAGTCGTATTGGATGTAAATATGCACACTAGCGCCACGTGGTGGTGAAATTCGGAACTATGCTCTCCATGACCTAGAAGTACTCGTAGTCCTGGACAACCTTGTCCAAAATCGTACCTTTCCATCTGGCGTCAATTTTGTGATATAACTCACCAAAGTTGCACCGGAAGTCACTATGTACGCTAGCGCCATGTGGTGGTGTAATTCGGAACTATGCTCTTCATGATCTGGAAGTACTCGTAGTCCTGAGCAACTTTGCCGAAGATCGTTCCCAGACAACCAGTAATCGTATAAGATGTTGCATAAGATGATAAAGTGGAGGCCATATGCGTGCATGCCTCCATTTAGGCGCATGTAAAATGCACGCATATCGCCTCCACTTTAACATCTTATGCAACATCTTATACGATTACTGGTTGACTGGGGTTCCTTCCTATCTGGCTTCAATCTTATGATATACCTAAGGTAAAAAACTACAAATTGGACATGCATGTAATTTGGACAGGCACGGTTATGTATGTCTTGTTCCGGAGAGCTAATAAAAGCAGATACTTCTTAACCCTAAAAGGGATACCTTCATGGCCCCAGTTTCGTCACCTCGCTGAGTGTGTTCCATCAAAGACGAGTTCTGAAAGGCGCCTGGGGTCCAATGGACCCCAGGTATCCCTTTTAGGGTTAATATCGATTATTGGATCAATCAGACCCTAATCTGTTGATTAACGTTAAAAATATGCTTAACAATTAAGAATATACTTCAAAATTATCGAAACAGGAAACTGTGTCACTAAAACACTAAATTTGAGAAAAGTTCAATATAGAAGCATTAGACAGCCATCAATCTCTTAACATTCACCTGGAACGCTTAAAATAGATGATGTCCAAATTATATGTATTACAGGTTTTCTACCGTTAATATATTTTGGTCATTTGATAAACTACATGACTTGGAGGCGTATTCTGTGGGATTTTAACAAAAAACTTTATTAGGTAGTTATCAAAATTGGTACCATTTAAACGAAGAAATTTGATTATTTGCAAAGAAATATATGCATTAGAGTGGGTCAACGTTGTATGGAGAATCTTTCAACTTGATCGTATCAACCCGGAACAAAGCTTTTTCAATCTATATTGGCGACCAAAACAACTGTGCAAAATTTGGGAGCGATTGGTTACGTCCCCGTATTCCGCATTGCGATTGAAATTTGCATGGAAGTTAGTATGGGAAAACGTACTTTTTTGCATTTTACTCATAAGTTGAATTATTTTGTCTAATACCATGTAACTAATGACGTTAAAGTATAGCCTAGGATATGTCGGAGAACTTTACCGAAGACCGCAAAGTGATCCGACGCCTGTGAAGAAAGTTATTCGCCTGGTAACTTAGGCCAAAAATTGAGATTTTATTATTGATGTTATTCCTTTACATGTTAAATGTTAAGCACCACCGAGCAATCTGTACGTTATAACTTTTTTCACAAGTGTCGGATCACTTTCCGGTCTTCGGCAAAGTTTTTCGGAATATCCTAGGCTATACTTGTACGTCATTAGTTAGATCGTTTTAGACGAAAAATTTCAATTTATGAGAAAAATGCGAAAAAGTAACTTTTCCCATACTAAATCCCATACAAAATTCAATCGCAATGCGGAATACGAAGACGCAACCAATCACTCCCAAATTTTGCACAGTTGTTTTGGACGCTAAAAGGAATCGAAAAAGCCTTGTTCCAAAAAAACGACTTTGTTGACTCAGTCTAATATGCATATTACTTAATTTATACCACTCCCATGATCTACCAGTATTCATGGCTAAACATTGAGATAATAGCCCTGTCCAAATAATATATACTTGAGGGTGTCCAAAACAACCTAGCAGGCGTGTTGCCTACCCTATTCTGCGGCACACATCTATCCGTCCAGCAATACCCCTCGTAGGAGGACCGACAATGCCAGCGATTGACAATGCCATCGCCGGTCCGAATTGTCATAGAGACGAACGATAGGTAACAGCAGCAAAACAAAAACCTTGAAAACGAAAAACGTGGTATTCGATAGCAACGTAATTGCGGTGTAAATGAATTCCTAAAATTTCTATGAGTATTTCTAAATCTAAATAAGTTTTTCCTTAAACCTAAATCTATATACAAAAATCCTAGTGAGTATAGAAGAGATAAAATTAAAATATGGTACTAAATTTCCTACTTGAGCCCCCAGATCCTAGATGCAGTAAAATCAAATCGAGTGCGGTGCATAACGTATGTTAGGTCACACAGACAAACCGGTAAGCAACTATAGGCATGAGCCAGATCAAAATAATTTAACGCATTTGGTTACAGCTTTAATCAGATACTGACATTCGCTCAACGGTAGATAATTATATTAAACGGGGAACTAAACGTGAGTACCTATCCATAATAATGTCATGCAAACTTACATCTATAGTACGATATACACAATCCTTAATGATCGCACAGAGTTATATATATCCATGCAACATAAATGTTATACACATATACATCCATAATCATGCAATATTGAATTCTTAACTAAACTTATATCTAGCGTGCGATATGTAACTCAAACAGATTTATATCTTATACTAGATTTATGATCATTAATGTATGAATTCACAGGAAAATTATAAATCTCCATATTCCTCATCACGAATCGGATCGAGTTTTATAATTGCGGAAGAAATCCCCCTTCCAAAGTGTTGCAAATCGCAACAACTTATAATTTTCGTTTACGTAAGCGTTGATAGCGATGTCAGGCCGTGGTAGTACCGATGGTATCGGTAAAAAAGGTGCGAAACCGAAAGGTGGTGACAAAAAACAAGTGAATAAAAATGATAGTGTGGTTTTGGTGGTCACAACGGGTGAGCGAGAATCCCAGGATGGAGGCGATACATCCGGCGACGTATGTCAAGTTTGTGGAAAGTGTGATACGAGGGCTATGGTACAGTGCGATGAGTGTGACCAGTGGTCTCACTTTACGTGTGTGGGCGTCACTGAAGAGGTCAAGGAACACAGCTGGGTTTGTCTAAAGTGCCACTCTGCCAAGGAAACGCAGTCAACGAGTTCAGCCTCCAATCAACATCGTCAGCACAAATCATCGTTCGAGAATGCTGCTTCCCGCCTGATGATGGATCCACAATCGCAACAAGTAAGGACGACGAATGTGCCTCTTGTAGTGATCCAGCCTGCCACCGATGCACAGTCGTGCCATTCTGGTGGGAAATCACGTTCATCGAAGTCATCCCAATCCTTGCTGAAACTACAATTGATGAAGCTTGAAGAGGAACGCGCGTTTGAGGAGGCCGAAGCTGCTAAGTTTCGTGAATACCTTAAACAGAAGTATAAGCTGCTAGAACAGATGTCGACAAGGACGGAGTCGGACTGTAGCGATGCTGAAAGTCGAATAGGACGATGGGTCAACAATGTCAACGATGTATGCCATGAAGATCGCAATGCTGGGAGAGCACCAGAGGCCGTCAATCCAGGCTTCAATTCTAGAGGACATTCTACCACCAATATTCCGGTTAATCGCCCGGAGTCCACCCGATCTTCGATGCTTCAAGGTTGTAATCGCATCCAAAATAGCACGCCTCTGTATGGCGACAGAAGTCCTCCAGTGATGACTCCAGGTTCTATCGCTTGCAGTAGGCGGCACGCACCCATCGAGCGCTCCGGAAATCGTGACAACGTATCAGCACCAGCTCATGACAGACCATTCGACTGCCGCTTCTCGTCGATGGAGAATCACCGCAACGATGCACTGGTCAACTCTCCAGTTCCGTTACGCCATCCACAGTTGCTGAGTCAATCATCGACCGGCGAGGACCCGTGTTCACTCACGAGAAGTCATCTGGCTGCAAGGCAAGCAGTGCCCAAAGAACTTCCTACGTTCGCAGGCAACCCGGAAGAATGGCCTGTATTTCTCTCAATGTTCAACAGCTCTACCGCTATGTGCGGATATTCAAATGAGGAAAACGTCATACGACTACAAAAAAGCCTCAAGGGAAAGGCCTACGAAGCGGTTAAAAGCCGCCTAATGCATCCATCCAATGTACCAGGTGTTATGGACACACTCCGATTGTTATTCGGTCAGCCTGAAGCAATCGTACATTCGTTGATCGCCAAAATTAATGCACTTCCGCCGGTAAAGGAGGATAAACTCGAGGCGTTGGTCGACTTGGCCGTAAATGTGCAGAACTTCTGCGCGACCGTTGATGCGTGTGGGCTGGATGACTACATGTATAACGTGTCTCTCCTTCATCAGCTGACCAATAAACTACCACCAACGATTCGTCTTGACTGGGCCCGTTTTCGTCAGACAATACCAAGGGTCAACATGGCGACCTTTGGGAACTGGCTCTACACCCTCGCAGAAGCAGCTAGCACTCTTGCAATTCCACCTCTGATGCAAGAATCCAAACCACAAAGGGCAGAGTACCGGGCCGACCGAACCACTAAGAAGACGAGCATGTTTCTGCATACCGAAACAATGTCTAGCGATGAATTACTGGAAGAGCAAAAGTGTCCGTTGTGCAAGGGAAACTGCAAATCCATCGTCAACTGCTCATCGTTTCTGGAGTTATCGCGTGATTCAAAGTGGGCCACCGTGAGAGATCTAGGCCTCTGTCGTACATGCCTTCGAAAGCATGATGGTAGATGTGAAGGGAGACCGTGCGGAAAGGACGGCTGCACATTCTATCACCATGAACTTCTTCATAACACCAAGAAAAAGCAGAAAGCTGCACCGAATACACCAGCGGTGACGAATACAACTGCGTCCTCCCAAGTAGACAATAACTCTGTGCAAGAATGTAATACACACCAGTCTTCAAGTAAAGCCGTTTTGTTCCGGTACCTGCCGGTAATCCTGCACGGAGAAAGTTTGTCCATTCGAACATATGCCTTCTTGGATGAGGGATCAGCAATGACTCTGTTGGATCAAGAATTAGCAGACAAGCTGAACCTTTCTGGACCTGTGTCGCCTCTGGGCCTACGATGGACGGGTGGCACCGAACGCTGTGAAGAGAATTCACAAGTAGTAGATCTGCGCATTACCGGCACGCAAAGTAACGCTAAAGAGTACCAGCTGTGTGGAGCGCGAACGGTCAAGGAACTCATGCTACCTTATCAGTCACTCGACATGGAGCAGATAGGTCAACGATACCCACATTGTCGTAAACTGCCGATAGAGTCCTACTTCAATATTCGTCCGCAAATTCTCATCGGATCTAAACACGCAGCTGCCGGCCTAGTATTGAAGAGCAAAGAAGGAGACCTAAATGACCCCATCGCTGTAAAAACTAGGCTTGGATGGACCGTCTACGGAGGTTGCAGTGATGATGAAGGGTCAAACATCGTCGAATACTCGTTTCACATTTGCGAAACTGATGCTGAATCGGATGGAAACCTGCATCAAGCAGTCAAGGATTATTTTGCCTTGGACAGTCTTGGAATATCGAAGACAGCTAAGCAACTTCTTTCTACAGAAAGTCAACGTGCCGTTTCGCTGCTGCAAAACCTCACCAAGTTCAACGGAAAGCGGTACGAAACTGGCTTGCTCTGGCGGACCGACGGATTCCGCTTACCTGACAACAAAGAGATGGCACTTCGTCGATACTACAGTCTCGAACAACGAATGCAGAAGAATGAAGAGTTGGCGAAAGAACTCCAACAAAAAATCGAAGAGTATTCGTCGAAACACTACATTCGCCAACTCACAGCCGAGGAATTGAACAAGCACTACTCGCGTATTTGGTACTTGCCGATCTTCCCTGTTTTCAATCCAAATAAACCAGGGAAAATTAGAATTGTATGGGACGGAGCGGCAAAACACTGTGGCATCTCTCTTAATTCAGCACTTATTACAGGTCCCGATCAGTTGTGCTCACTGTTCACCATTCTGCTAAAATTTCGAGAGCATGCAGTGGGAGTTACGGGAGACATCA
The DNA here is from genome assembly GCF_035046485.1 of Aedes albopictus. Classification (NCBI taxonomy): domain Eukaryota; kingdom Metazoa; phylum Arthropoda; class Insecta; order Diptera; family Culicidae; genus Aedes; species Aedes albopictus. Next base: position 159,630,200 of record NC_085137.1, read on the forward strand.
GAGAAATGTATCATCAAGTTCTCATAAGGAAAGAGGATCAGCAGTGCCAAAGATTCTTTTGGAAAGGTGACAACGGCGAACCTCAAGTTTACGTTATGAACGTGATGACATTTGGGGCCAACTGTTCACCAGCATGTGCACAGTACATAAAGAACCTCAATGCCGAACGATTCTCCCATGAGTTCCCTGAAGCAGTAGATATCATTGTTAATAGGCACTACGTTGATGATGCGATGTTTAGCACGGATTCACCACAACATGCCACTCAGCTTGCGCGAGAAGTTCGTCAAATTCATTCAGCCGGCGGGTTTGAAATACGTAATTGGGTGAGTAATTCCCAAGAAGTCCTATCAACACTGCATGAAGATACTACAAAAGAAAAAAGTCTGGATCTATCTGCAAGTTCAATGGCCACCGAGAAAGTGTTAGGGATGTGGTGGTGTACTACATCCGACAACTTCGTGTACAAAATTAGATGGGACCGCTACGGGCCAGACCTTCTGACAGGAGTTCTTCATCCGACAAAACGTCAGATGCTTCAAGTTCTAATGTCCATCTTCGACCCTCTAGGACTTATATCGCATTTCCTCATGTACCTTAAGGTGCTTCTACAAGATGTCTGGCGATCTGGCATCCATTGGGATGAGGCAATCGAAGATACACTGTTTGAAAAATGGTGCCGATGGTTGAAAGTGTTGCCTCAAGTCGAAAACGTTGAAATTCCACGATGGTTCAAATCTGCGGACTTCCCGGACTCCTGTACAATACAGCTGCATACCTTCGTTGATGCAAGTGAAACCGGCATGGCAGCCGCAGTATTTCTTCGATTTTCTCACAAGAACATAATTAGGTGTACTCTAGCAGCGGCAAAAACGAGAGTGGCTCCCTTGAAATACCACTCTATTCCAAGGCTAGAGCTCCAAGCAGCGCTGATTGGAACCAGATTAGCCCAAACTGTAGCGGAATCCTTGTCATACCAAGCCAATGAACGATACTATTGGACAGATTCTCGCGACGTCCTTAGCTGGATAAACTCCGACCACCGACGCTATAGTGTTTTTGTGGCATTTCGTGTAAGTGAAATCCTCGATTCCTCAGATGCTAAAAATTGGCGCTGGGTTCCATCTAAACAAAATGTAGCGGACGATGGAACAAAGTGGGAGACCCAACCAGACCTATCATCGGAATCTAGATGGTTTCTCGGGCCTAAGTTCCTTTATCTCAGTGAATCAAAATGGCCATCTTCCCCCCTACAATCTTCCCAAACCGAAAACGAGTTACGACACTGCTTTCTTGCTCATCACGTGCTACATGATCGTTTGATCGATGTGGGCAGTTACTCCAGCTGGAAAAAACTCAACAATGTACTTGCCCTAGTTTGCCGTTTCGTCTCAAATTGTCGCCAAAAGGCAAAGAAGCAGTCTACAACTGTAGGGCCATTGACGATGGAAGAACTCTACCAGGCCGAAGGACTGTTATTTCGCCAAGCCCAACAGGAAGGATACGCTGAGGAAGTGTCCCTTCTGAATAACACGTGCACCGAAACACAGTCTAATCCGCTCCCAAAAACTAGTCGTCTATTTAAATTATCACCATGGTTAGACGATCGAGGAGTAATGAGAATGCGTAGCCGTTTAACTGCCTGTCAGTATATTACTGAAGATACAAGGAAACCAGTAATCCTGCCTACCAACCATCCTGTGACCACCTTAATAATCACCTACTATCACAAGAAGTTTAACCACCAAAACCACGAAGCCATAATAAACGAACTACGCCAAAAATATGTAATTTCCCACCTCCGCAGTCGGTACAGAACGGTGCGAATGAACTGCCAGCAGTGTAAGAACGAGTCCTCCACTCCACAACCTCCTATGATGGCCGATCTTCCACAAGAAAGATTGGCAGCATTCAGTCGGCCCTTTACACACGTCGGCATAGACTTTTTTGGACCTATGGACGTTGCTATTGGAAGAAGGAAGGAGAAAAGGTGGGGAATGATAGTAATTTGCCTAACAACACGAGCGGTTCACGTCGAACTGGCAAATTCATTAAGCACTGATTCTTGCATCATCGCTCTTAGAAATTTTACTGCAAGACGCGGAGTTCCAAGAACAATTCGAAGCGACCGAGGAACTAATTTCATTGGTGCTAGCCGTTTACTCGAAAAATTGCAGAAAACGATCGATGAAGAAGCAATTATGAAAGAAATCGTGACCACTGAAACCAGCTGGACGTTCAATCCACCCCTGGCTCCTCACATGGGCGGCGGCTGGGAACGCCTTATCCGCAGTCTAAAAAGAAACTTGATGGCCATATGTCCATCGCGAACACCATCCGAAGAGGTTCTGCGAAACATGCTCACTGAGGTGGAAAATACATTGAATACTCGTCCACTGACGTACGTCTCCATTGACGATGATGCGTCTCCTGCTCTCACACCGAACCACCTTTTACTAGGGTCATCAAACGGTACAAAACCCCTAGTATCATTGGACGACAGCGGGGCGCTGTTGAAGCAGAACTGGCGAATGTCGCATGCTTTGGCAGCTCAATTTTGGAAACGATGGCTATCCGATTATCTACCGGAGATAACTAGGAGAACGAAGTGGTTCGTGGATACAAAACCAATTGCCTTGGACGACATTGTCATCATCGTGGATCCCAATCTGCCACGGAATTGTTGGCCGAAAGGGAGGATTATTGGAGTCAACACTGGCAAGGATGGACGCATCAGGTCTGCTACAGTAAAAACAGCAAACGGGGTCTACGAAAGACCTGTGACTAAACTGGCGGTGCTAGACGTAAGACGCGATTAAAGGTAAGTCAACCTAAACGGTTAACATACCCGGGGGGACTGTTGCCTACCCTATTCTGCGGCACACATCTATCCGTCCAGCAATACCCCTCGTAGGAGGACCGACAATGCCAGCGATTGACAATGCCATCGCCGGTCCGAATTGTCATAGAGACGAACGATAGGTAACAGCAGCAAAACAAAAACCTTGAAAACGAAAAACGTGGTATTCGATAGCAACGTAATTGCAGTGTAAATGAATTCCTAAAATTTCTATGAGTATTTCTAAATCTAAATAAGTTTTTCCTTAAACCTAAATCTATATACAAAAATCCTAGTGAGTATAGAAGAGATAAAATTAAAATATGGTACTAAATTTCCTACTTGAGCCCCCAGATCCTAGACGCAGTAAAATCAAATCGAGTGCGGTGCATAACGTATGTTAGGTCACACAGACAAACCGGTAAGCAACTATAGGCATGAGCCAGATCAAAATAATTTAACGCATTTGGTTACAGCTTTAATCAGATACTGACATTCGCTCAACGGTAGATAATTATATTGAACGGGGAACTAAACGTGAGTACCTATCCATAATAATGTCATGCAAACTTACATCTATAGTACGATATACACAATCCTTAATGATCGCACAGAGTTATATATATCCATGCAACATAAATGTTATACACATATACATCCATAATCATGCAATATTGAATTCTTAACTAAACTTATATCTAGCGTGCGATATGTAACTCAAACAGATTTATATCTTATACTAGATTTATGATCATTAATGTATGAATTCACAGGAAAATTATAAATCTCCATATTCCTCATCACGAATCGGATCGAGTTTTATAATTGCGGAAGAAATCCCCCTTCCAAAGTGTTGCAAATCGCAACAAGGCGATTGGAAATTGGTGATTTCTCAGGTTAAAATGCATTCGTTAAGGTTTTTGTCATCAAGAACGAAAACTACAGTTATATTTTAAGCGTATTAGAAACTTTGCAAAATGTTCAATTGGTTTCCAAGGAATTTAAAGGGCATTTTTTCCAACGTTGTCCTCAGCCTGTCCAAAATACATTAATCACCCTATCTCACCAAAGTCGTACCGGAAGTCACTACGTACGCTAGCACCAAGTGATGATGACATTCGGAACTATAAAATCCATCACCTGGAAGTACTTGTAATACTAAACAACTTTGAGATCGTACCTTCCTCTCTCTCTCTCTTCTTGGCGTAACGTCCTCATTGGGACAAAGCCTGCTTCTCAGCTTAGTGTTCTATGAGCACTTCCACAGTTATTAACTGAGAGCTTCCTCTGCCAATGACCATTTTGCATGCGTATATCGTGTGGCAGGCACGAAGATACTCTATGCCCAAGGAAGTCAAGGAAATTTCCTTTACGAAAAGATCCTGGACCGACCGGGAATCGAACCTGTCACCCTCAGCATGGTCATGCTGAATACCCGTGCGTTTACCGCCTCGGCTATATGGGCCCTTCCTATCTGGCTTCAATCTCGTGCTATATCCCACACGCAGAAAAATATATATTAAATTCAAAAATAAACGACTTTGAAATAAAGAAAAATAATCATTGATCCACGGCCTAAGTGCGATTTTCATTGAATCAATGATATTCGAGTATTAGCTTCAAAGCACTTTTGTTTTTGTTTTTAAGTCTAGCTTTCGTTAGCCGGATCGTAAATTCAAAGTGAATAATATTTGATTGTAATACTTTATTTCTTTGAAACAAATACATAACTACTTTATTTCAAAAGCATTTTTTTTGAAACAAAAATCACATATTTTAGAAATAAAGCCAAAATATATTTTATTCAAAAATAATAGTATTTGATAGTAATATCTTTCAAATGGATCGTTAAATATTTTACCTGCTTTTACTGAATGTGATCTAATAACTACTGAGAGCATGTGATCGTCATCCTTTCATTAATTATAAGATCACATTCAGTCGAAGCAGATAATCCAATAAAAGATTAAAAATACTTTTAGGGATCAATATTCTTATATTCACATAATCACATCTTTGCTGGTAAAGTAAGTTGCTGTGCAGTTGCCCTTTGTTATTGTCGTCGCGGTTGAAACCTGAAGTATTCCCACACGGCGGAAGATTCTGAGAAAAAGAGATCTATTAGTAAAAAAATCTGGTAAAAATCAGCAGGTGCTTACCAGCCTTTTCTCTGTTCGTTGATGCCGTAGATGCGCTTCATCTTTTCGGCTAGGAACGGCTGCAGTATTAGTCCTCAGCTTCCTTGCAGGTTAACTGAGTAGCCATTATCTGGAAGAAATTATATGTTGTTTTTTTTTTTTTTTTAAATTTAATAATATGTTTCACATTATCTTACTTACCTTGAAGGCTTCCACTATAACATCCAACTATAATAACGAAAACCCAAACAGTATAACGTTTCTAAATCACCCGTACCGAGCATCACAACCATACGATCTCTTCTACAATTTCGTCCGGCGAGTCAGTTTTATTTCGTTTTCTGACAATAAAAACAAAATGACGGCAGACAAACTTGTACAAAAACCTATATTTATTTCAAAGTCGCATTTTTTTTTAATCAAAGGCACAACGATTTTGAATCAAATAAACTTATTTTAGAATCAAAGTTGCTTAGTATTAGAATCAAATATTATGCCTCTCAAGAAAAATCAGAATATGGCGATTATCTGCCTCTGGCTTCTGATATTAGCGCGACAGTCACTAATCATAACAGCGTCACCAGATTTAAAAGTATATAATTCCACTATATGGGGTTTGACAGCAAGAACACTCATTCCACTGAGCTACTCTTGCCGTTTGTCACAAATACATTCAAAAACATCTGTCACTTCGCGAAACCCACGTGCTTTTGGCGGGAACACTTTTTCTTTTGTTTTGCCTTGCGACTGTCATGCGGCGGTATGCCTTGCGAGCGTAAGACCGTCGCAGGACTCTAATAAAAGATAAGCGCGATAATATTAATTTGCTTTGTTTCAAAAAAGGTATTGAATTTGAATCAAAGTTGTAATGTATTTGATTCTAATAAGCGATATTTCTCTGCGTGCACCAAAGTCGTACCGGAAAAAGCTATGTACACTAGCGCCAAGTGGTGGTGAAATTCGGAATCATGAAATCCATCACCAGGAAGTGGTTGTTGTTCTGAACAACTTTGCCGAAGACAGAATGTTGCTACAGTGTATCAAACAATTGTCCGTACAGCAATTTTTTGGTCAAAATAATTTTTCATTCAAATGTTTATAACTTTTTTATTCGTCAATCAGAAACGCTGAAATTTTGGCCAATTTTAACCCATATATTGTAGCTCCTTTGGCAAAATGTTGAGCGAGATCGAATACAATGATACATATTGCCCATTTTACTGGCATTTTACCAGGTTAGCTGGTATGTCTGAAACATACTGGGAAAAACTTGTAATTAGAAGGCACGAAATGTTGCTAATTGACAAATTGAGAGATGAAATTTGTGAAAAAAATCGCGTTCTGGTGGGATACGAACCCACGACTCCGTATTCGCTAGACCGGCGCTTTAACCAACTAAGCCACAGAACAGGTAATGGTTCTGCGGAATAGAAAGCCAAACTGACTCCGAAGCCGCACCGTGAACACTCCTATTTCACAAACTCATCTCTCTTTTCGGCTTAGATGCCAATCCACAACACACTCCTGTTTGTGCCCACTACCTACAAGTGCGAGCGAGTTATTTATATGAAGCCGAGACTTACTCTCGCACTCCGCATACCTAGCCACCAGGCAGTTTGTTTTGCTGGTGTCTAATTAGTATGCGTCGAGAGCTCGGCACGGTCGGACGCTCGGACGACCGAACTGCGCCAAGTGACGCAAGCAAGGGTACAATGATACATATTGCCCATTTTACTGGCATTTTACCAGGTTAGCTGGTATGTCTGAAACATACTGGGAAAAACTTGTAATTAGAAGGCACGAAATGTTGCTAATTGACAAATTGAGAGATGAAATTTGTGAAAAAACCCACCAGAACGCGATTTTTTTCACAAATTTCATCTCTCAATTTGTCAATTAGCAACATTTCGTGCCTTCTAATTACAAGTTTTTCCCAGTATGTTTCAGACATACCAGCTAACCTGGTAAAATGCCAGTAAAATGGGCAATATGTATCATTGTACCCTTGCTTGCGTCACTTGGCGCAGTTCGGTCGTCCGAGCGTCCGACCGTGCCGAGCTCTCGACGCATACTAATTAGACACCAGCAAAACAAACTGCCTGGTGGCTAGGTATGCGGAGTGCGAGAGTAAGTCTCGGCTTCATATAAATAACTCGCTCGCACTTGTAGGTAGTGGGCACAAACAGGAGTGTGTTGTGGATTGGCATCTAAGCCGAAAAGAGAGATGAGTTTGTGAAATAGGAGTGTTCACGGTGCGGCTTCGGAGTCAGTTTGGCTTTCTATTCCGCAGAACCATTACCTGTTCTGTGGCTTAGTTGGTTAAAGCGCCGGTCTAGCGAATACGGAGTCGTGGGTTCGTATCCCACCAGAACGCGATTTTTTTCACAAATTTCATCTCTCAATTTGTCAATTAGCAACATTTCGTGCCTTCTAATTACAAGTTTTTCCAAGAGATCGAATAAGTTTTCTGAAAGTTATAGTACTTTTAGTAAAACTTATAAGATTTTTGAACACATTTTTAAAACATTATATCTCAATATGTACTTGATGAAACTTTTTCATTTTTTTTCGTGTTACAGCTTATACCTAAGGCTTTCATATGCAGCTTCGTTTAAGGTTTTATATTCACCTCAAAAATATGAAAAATCTGTATATGTTCAGAGTGTCATTTGCAAATTTATCATATTTTGATCCATAAAAGTTTTCAACTTTTTTAAACTTTCTTAATGTTATATTTTTGAACCGGACCTACTAAACTACATATGAAGAGAAGGTCCTATGGATTTTTCGTTCAGTTAATGCACTTTTATTGGTGGAAAACGTTTGGCAGATTATATGTGCAAAATATGCTAAATTTTCAAACATCGTCAACTACATGAGCACATTTTTCATATCTTTTGTAGTGAATATAGAACCCCTAACATAGCTGCATATGAAAGCCTTAGGTATAAGATGTAACACAAAAAAAATGAAAAAAAAAATGCGTCGGGTACATATTGAGATTATATAATGTTTTAAAAATGTGTTAAAAATCATATAAGTTTTACTAAAAGTTCTATAACTTTCAGAAAACTTATTTTATTTCGCTCAAAATTTTACCAATTTAGCTTTAACCTTCCAGCGCGCGCGCCATCAGACAACCGAAACTGCACCGCGCTCGCGCTGTATACGAAAAGCGAGGTTTTTTTGGTGGTGTTGTACTTTTTACAACAGCGCGCACGCTGAAGGGTTAATATATGATTCATGATTGGTCAAAATTTCAGCGTTTCTGATTGGTGCATAAAAAAGTTATTTAAATTTGAATGAAAAATTATTTTGATATAAAATTTGATGTACGGACAATTGTTTGATACACTGTATCTTGTTTAGGTTCCGAGAGAACTAGGGTGCGGGCACCGGTTTTGGCCAGTCTAAGGGAAATAATTTTTACAAAAATAACTAATAATCCAATGAAAACTACCAATGTGGTAAATGAAAAGTTTCGATCTATACTTTATTAGAAAAATGCAGAAATCAAGCTAATACTTGATTTTCGTATTGAAAGTGGCACTGGCCAAAATAGAAGCATTGCCGCGGTTTTGGCCATATTCTCAGCTTTGGTTTCTATTTTGGCCAATCACGTGTATTTCTTATGGGAGTGGCCAAATTAGAAGCACCCTGGCCAAAATAGATATATGGGAGCTGATTTTTTAAGGAAAATTATTTTTTTCTTCCAGTTTTTAATCAAAATGTAAGGTTTTCACAGCCGTAATCATCATATTATATTGGAATCTACTAGTAAAAAATAAATGTATGCCGATTTAGATCGTAATAGGCTGAATACCGCACTATGGCCAAAACTCCGGGCTCGCCAAAACTGAAGCTTCTACCCTATGTAATGTATTCGCCTGGTTATCACTGGAAGTTGCATGACATTCCAATCGGCTTTCACTACATATTTCTAGGATAGTGTAGGATTCCTATAACGCAAAAAGATTGAAATTTGGTTCACTAACACAATAGCCAATTTCATGCTAAACAATAAAAAATCACATGGATCTGCTAATTCTCATAACTATTTTTCATTAGGCAGTGGAATTTCAACTCAGAATGTTCGGAATTCTTCAGGAGTTCGGAAACTAGATTTGGATTTTTTCACCCCTCAAGAGTAAATAAAGCAGCCACTAGCGCAGTCTGCGGGCCTACACTGGAAACTCGCCCTCATTCACTAGTTCAAATCTAGATTACAAATGGTTCAATTCAAGATAAATTTCTCCAAGTAATAATTACGTAAATTTGATAATTTTATGACAAATTATGTGGAATATTATTCGATTGATCGATTCTACGATGAATTTGCTTTCAATTCACGTATTCACTTATTGTGTGTGATGCAATGCGTGAGCTGTACGAGTGCACCGAAAATGTGCTTCCTCAGGGAGGGAAATGGGTGAAATGTGATTTTTGAATTACTTATTTTCAATAAAAAAAAAACGCTTCATTCAATGCTTTTAAAGTCAAAGCTACCAGATTATATTACGGAAAACCATTTACCACCATTTTCGAGACAATATTTGCCCAAAAAGTGTGCCATTTTAATGAATTTCGAAATGGTTCAAATTAAGATTACAATTTGACTAGTTCAAAGCTAGATTTCTTACCCTATTTTTTTTCAAAGTAGGTTTTTGCACACGAATGGTGCAATCTCATAATTGAAGAATTATACATCTATTAAAAATGCCTTTTGGTAACATTTCAGTCGAAAAAGTGCTTAAATGCCACTACCGCAACAATAGGTACTACCGCAAGGAATGGGAACAATTACCCTAGTTTCTCTCGTAGATTTTGTGGCTACATTTCAAGGAATTTTCGGAAGACCTAGAACATCTGTGAAAGTCAATATTGTATCCCATTATGTTTCGGGAATCTTCAAAACACATGCCTGAACATCAATAGATCACAATCACTGTTGTTGCGTATCAAAACTACTTTTATAGATAGGCCTGAATTTCAAGAAATTTGGGGACCTTAGAAATGTTTATGACCTGTTCAATATGTACTTCATATGTTAAGGACTTAAACCCTACCAATGCAAAGGGTGCAAAGCATTACATATAAAATTAACGCAAACACATGTTTGACCACCTACTTGTATGGAGCCAACCGATAGTAAAGTTGTGAGCAAATTTTACAAAGAATCCGAATATGCAAAAATATTTGAGGTTTACGGTCGTATTTATGAGTTATAGTGGAAAACCGGACCAAAAAGGCGTCAAAACGTTGTTGTAACGTCACGATAGAATGTGCCACAAAAGTTCAGCTTATTCGACGCAGTGGCTTAATTTCTCCAACAGAGAAGGAAAAAAAAATGACCGCGGGAATTATGGCATGATTTTGTTGATATTATGTTATCATGATAATATAGCAAATAAATTAACAAATGCACAGGATCCATCACAGTATTCAATATCCCAACACTTGTTTTCCCATAGGTATGCTCCTTAGTATTTCTAAATGACGACGGTTGTATTTCGATGAGATAACCACTACACACCGAGAACGGGTGGGCCATTGGCACCAATCCCGCAAGCCGGTCATCTGTAGCATTTTTGAAGGCCAAAATTTGCTTCACCTACAACACATCGTTATCTTATCGCTCTCGACTCAATGTTGCTGAGAGCGTGCGGATGGCTGATGATCGCCTTCACTGGACGCGGCTAAATATAACAAGGAAGTTTGACGGCACAAATATTGACCAGGCTGGGAATATTAGTACGTACGCGAGGGAAGTGTGTGACGTTGTTCCATATGTTCCGATCGGTTATTCAACGCCAGCTTAACTCAAAAACAGGTACTAACCGGTACCAGTACACAAATAAATCATTCGATCGTATGTGAGGCGTTTTTGTGTTCGAGCTGAGGGCTTGTCTCCCATACAACACAAGCTGAGCTCGTTTGCAGACTAAGAAAAATCAGTTTGCTTTTTTTTATATGTGGTGAGATCTTGCAAATTGCCCGAATGATTCGAGTAATAAGAGTCCAAATTGCTGTTTGATGTGGTTGTGACTGTCGTTTTCATTTATTGCTGTCGTTGGTTATCTCTTGCGCACAATTCTTGCTTAGAATCATAACGGCGAGTCTATACAACGTACTCTTCTAAATATGTATTATGAGACATTGAATTATTGGTTATGCAACAATTGGCATGCTGGTTTTGCTCTGCCTAATACATTTTTTGGCGTTCTTTATCCACATCTCTACCGCTCACGCCATATTGTGCTTATTATTGTACGGCATACTTGCAACATGTTACTGCCCATCACATCATCCTGACTTTAGCAAGCCTCAGGGAGCTAGACAGAAAATAGTGGTTCATGCTGCGAGACAAAATTTCGTTATTGCAGAGTAACGATTAACAGCAAAGATTATCCTTAAACACCTCGAAAGTCATCAATTGCGTAACATTGCTTAAATGATCCCAGGCCTCACTAGTCTGATTTGCTGTTTTGCGTTTCAAGCGGGTGTAGGTAGGGCTCTGCCACCGCTCTAAATGTTCTGGCAATTTTATCCATATCATCCAAAAATTAAGAAAATTCATCACAATTCATGAGAATCGTACCGGGAGCTGTCGAGTCTGACTCGTCACTTTGCACATTACCCCTTGAAGGAGCACAGCAGGCATGAGAGTTCAAATTAAAACTTGCCAACTTCCTCAAAATCAAAAACAACGAACCTAAGTACTCGGAGGCTCTGCCTGCGGACACGTGACCTGAACTATGCTCGAGAAGGGCATGCAAACACTCGGAGAGCAGGAGAACGCTGTGTGATGACGAAGAATGAATCACGATCTTGCTGTACTCTACAGCGAACGTTAAAGGCTGGAAGTATTAGATGGGCAGGGCATGTTGTAAGAATGCCGGATAACAATCCTACCGAGCTAGTATTTTCAAGAGATCCGGATGGTACAAGAAGATAGGTTATGGAACCAAGTGGCACGAAGTCGACAGTTTGGGCTACCCAACTAACATTTTCAGCGCTATAAGCTTCAGTCATTTGCTTTCTGTTGTGTAACCATCGAGTAAAAGCAGTCAACGCTGAAAAAAGGAAAGCTGGTCAAATATATTGCTGTGTGCATTCAAAATGCAAATATCAAATGCGGGACCACCAAATGCGGTAAGATTTTCTAACAAGTAACCCGATGTCAGTGGGAGCTTTCGAATCCTAGGTTGGCGGTGATATTGGCTATGGTTGCTACGTTGCCTTTGGTAACATGTGTTACCGCGTTTGAAGCGCATTTGGGCACCGTTTGCATCTTGAACGCACACAGCAATAAATCATAAGCCAATACACGACTGCAAAACAAGCACCATACAGCTACCAAACTCGGTTTTCAGAAATCCATTGCTTGTCACTGGGGTTGCCTTTACTCCACTCTATTCCAACTCCGGGAGATTTCCCGGAGGATGTGAAAACTTGAACACATCGAATAGGAGTCCCCACTAACAAAACAGCTGCTACTATACAGTACAATTCATTATACTGACAAATCCCCAAACCAGCAGCGCTTTAAAGGCCGTTATACGATTTCATTACGGCTAGAAGCTGTAATAAAGAAACTGTTGGTTTACCAACACGGCTTGTCGGATATAAACATTATTGTCAAAGCAAACTTTAAGCGGGATATATAGCTACTACACAAATTCTTTACAGCTATCCATGTATGTGCTGTGAAATTATTTGGGTTGCTTTTATTGCACTTTAATTCAATGCCGGAAGTGCCGGAAGATTTGCCGGAAGATGTGCAAATCGAGTAAGAGTCCCAGCCACTACAACAGCTGCTTTTATACAGTATGTTTTGTAATGTTGCCAAAACACAAAACAGCAGCGCTTCATAGCCGTTTAAAGAACACTCTTTCAGCTAGAAGCTGTGAAGAAGAATCTGTTGGCGCAACCACACAGCTTGTTCAATGTAAACATTATTGCGTTTGACGTTTCACAAGCTTTTACAGCAAGATGAAGTTGGGTAAGGTTTCTTGTGGCACAATTATGAAGCCTTGTCTGGAGTAAAACAAAACGGGCAATAGTGTTATTTATATATAGCAGTGTGGCAGCGAGGACATCATCGGGACCAGTGGATACGGAGATCGGGAGTTCGATTCCAAGTAGCGGCAAGTACTTTAATTATTCAATTTTAAAAGTGATAATTCCAGTTCCATATGTATTGCGTTACGGTATCCATAACCTAATTATATGTAATCGTTTAATTTGGGGATGCCGTAAAACTATTATTTAACAACTGCGAAAAGGATGAAAAAGCGCCTTCTCAAGATGTTATTCAGTTAGTGGTTACATAGGAGCCGAGAAAAGAGCTATGACTAGGTGGCATAGAAGCTTATCGCACAGCATGTACAAGCTGATTAAGTTCGCCAGATTCATTGGTATAGGGCTTGCATAGAAGCTTCCATCCATATGTACAACACAGTAACTCAGCATCAAGCCGTATTAAGGACGCTTTGTTGACGTTTACATTCACAATATGTTAGTTGGGTATGCACCACTGAAGACACACGTCTACAAGCTATTCTCTACCGGTTTGCTGGGCCTGTTGCTAGCAAGCTAGAAGAATATTCAAGATGACTTAAATGTTCAGAAATTCAATCTAGCGGTTTTACCGGAACTACATACGGCAGATCAAGCCTTCCTGCTCTAGAAAGACTGACCGGAAGGGCGAATTGGTCATCGTGGAAGTTCGTAGCGAAGACATATCGGCAAAGGAACATTCGAGATTGTGGAAAAACAGAAGGTAGACTATAGCGAGACCTATGCCCCTTTCGACCGATACAGTTCGCTTAGGCCCTGGCTGCCAAACATAATCTAGCCTTGGACCAAATGTACGCTGTGACGGTGTTCCTGCAGGGCGAGTTGGACGAAAAAAAATATATGGAGCAACCACCATGCTTCGTCGATAGTTGCAACAAAACGCTGGTCTGGAAGGAAAGTGAATAAAGTTCTGTATCAGCTCGGTATCTTAATCTGAAGCTCTGAAGAAATTCGGACTCCACGGAATACGATCCCTGCGTGTACGTGAGGAACCAAGAAGGAAAGATTGTCATTGTGGCTATCTACTTGGACGATTTGATCACAGACAACTTGATCATCACGAACAATGATGAAACCATGAAAATAAACTGAAGAAGCATCTCAGCAACCACTACCGTATGAAGGATATCCGAACAGCAAAGCATTACGTTGGAATTCGGATCGAGAAGACGAACTACGGTATCACCCTGGACCAGGAGGCGTACGTCGAGATCGTATTGAAGCGGTTCAACATAAGCGAGTGCAAGCCGGTCAAGATTTTGATGAACGCCAGCGAGAAGTTCTCAACCGAAATGTCGCTAAAGACCGACGAAGAGGTCGCCGCGATGAAGGACGTTCCATATCAAGAGGCAGTCCGATGTCTCATGTAACTGGTCCTGTGCGCCCGTTTGCGATCAACGTCCTCGGCAGGTTCAACCAAATTTCTGGGTCGCTGGGTACTGCGATGCTGATTGGGGATCGGATCCAGATCAGCGGAAATCCAATAGCAGATACGTCTTCCTTGCTTCAGGAGAAGCTATATCGTGATCCTGCAAAAGGCAACCAACAGTTGCATTTTCGACGTGTGAAACGGAGTACATGGCGGTAACTGCCGCCATACAAGAGATATCCTGTGGTGGCGCAGTATCTGAAGTTTGTATTAGCGAATCTAGCTTTTTGTTTTTTCTTGCTCACTCCCTAAACAAACACGAGAAAGAGAAGGATGAAAAGGGGTTCCGGGGTTGTATAAAAGTAGAACAAACTACTCTTGAGCTAACTTTAACTTAAGAAACTGCTATACCTGGTTTACATGGTGCAAGTGACTTGATTCAAGTCAATGGAAAGTGCTAAGTTAAATGCGAAATGAATGTGTAAACACCACCATTCATCTCACTTGACTTGAACGAAAGTTACACATGTTGAACTTTTTCATTCAAGTCAAACGAAATCATCTCACTTGCCCCATCTAAACCCGCGATTCATGTGAGTTGAATTCAAGTCATCTGTCAAGCGAGATGAATTCAATTCAGTTTGCTAACACACCGCACGAGTTGAACAATTTAAACATTTGCTTCAACTGAGATGCATTCAAGAGCATGCAAGTGGACACCCAAGTCATTTGCTCAGTCTAAACACGTCGTTCCATTGGATTGAACATGTTTGAGAAGTTTGCAACTCAGATGCTCATTCCTATTGAACAGTCTAAACCAGGCACTATTCTCTAGTTCTGTTTCTTAAGGTATTCATTCAGATCGAAGACAAAGTGTCTATCTCGTTTGTGACTTTAGATCGATCGAAGCAGTGTGATGCTCTTTCTAATTTACTATTCGACATTGCATTCTAAGGAGCGATTAGGAGGTCTGACGACCAATGGAACGGCACTATGATCATACGGTCGTACATGGCAGCGATAGTAGGGCATGGGGACGCTTATGCTCCTCTGAAGAGGGTGAGACAATGAAGACAAGCTCCACGAATCAACTCTACCAAGACGAAGTACATGATAGCGGGTAGAGACAGTGGCAGGCCCAGTGGTGTTAGTGCTGAGGTAGTGATTTATGGAGATGTGTTTGAAGCTGTTGAACAATTTGTTTATCTTGGAACACTTGTGATCTGGGAAGCCTACACATTCGTAGAACCTGGTGCTGGAGGAGCATCGCCCAAACCGACGAAGTTGGTGCTCTACTATACTGCCCCCATTCGCACAACAGTCCCATGTGAATAGGAAACCCAGCAAACATGGGACTTTTATGCGAATAGGGGCAGTATAGGCTTAGCGCTGGAGTAGAGTTACTTTGCAGCCAACAAGGTATTAAGGTAGGTATAGTTAAACAATTTATGAACAGGTAGAACCCATAATTTCTCAGAAAGCTCTCTTCGTAAATTTACAATATGTATGAATCATCTGTTCCAAAATTTACTGGAATCGATCTAATATTGAAATGAAATTTTGTAGACCATTTTAAATAGCGCATTCACATTTTGTGTTATTTAACTATTTAACAAAATATCTGGTTTACTATACATATTTATGCTAACTCGCACAACAACATATAAATGATAGCTTTAACTCTAAAAGGGATACCTGGAGTCCATTGGACCCCAGGCGCCTTTCAGAGCTCGTCTTTAATGGAACACACTCAGCAAGGTGACGAAACTGAGGCCATAAAGGGATACCTTTTTTAGGGTTAAGATAGCCATTCTAAACCATCACAAAAAATACAGAAATGCATAATTGCAGGTCACTACAAACTCCAGAAACTGTATAGATAAGCTTGGTGTTCAATCAACCGACCGTTTGTTATGTTCTCAATGTGACGCATAATCATCCGATGCAACGTGACTTGCAACTTTCTGGCAGAATTATAACAAACCAAAATTTTGTTCATCTTCTATTTTTGTTCAACATCTACATAGGTAGGTTCCCACAACCAATTAACAATGTGATGAAGCAAATCAAAAAACTTCCACTCGACGACGCAACGTCCCGCACATCTGTGGCCGCCAGTCAGTCAGTACGTTATCTCTCCCACACATGCGATAGTGGAGGCCGGCCGGTCGTTCTCTCTCTCACACCTCCACCGCGCAGCCGTAGATCATTTCGGTTAGTAACCCGAAATCTGCGCACCAGCCAACGTTTACTGTTTTACTCCTTCTAACTGCCGGTTGTTTCTCACTACATTGACACACACGCTCTGCTTAGGACCCACACAGATCGGTTTCGCGACATAATGGTGTGTCGTTTCCAGGCCGTCCACTTTAGTTGATTTACGAGTCTGGTACCGATCGGTTTGCGCAGTAGATCTTCGACGTTCGTTCTGACTGTGCACGTTTTTTTGGTCCCACATTTCTGTTCTGATATTCAAAACCGGTTAGTGGAAGGAACTTTTCAAAATGATGCAAAATCTGCTAAAGACCACCCTGCGCACTGCTGCCCTGTGCCGTAAGAATCTGGTCCAACCGGCGGCCAAGTTCTCGTCCTCGTCGTTTGGAACAACCCAAGGTCCGACCGGCCCTTTGACTTACCTAACCGAAGATGAGCAGATGATGAAGGAAACTGTTGCCAAGCTGGCACAGGAGCAGATCGCCCCACTCGTTAGGAAAATGGACGATGATCATCAATTTGACTCCAGCGTAGTGCGGGCCATGTTCGACAACGGCCTGATGGGTGTGGAGGTTGGAGATGAATACGGTGGCAGTGGATGCAACTTCATGACCATGATGCTGGTCGTCGAGGAACTGTCGAAGGTGGATCCGGCCGTAGCTGCCTTCGTCGATATCCACAACACCTTGGTCAACTCGTTGATGATCAAGCTCGGAACTGAGGAACAGAAGAAGAAGTATCTGCCTAAGCTGTGCTCCGAATACAGTGGAAGTTTCGCCCTATCCGAACCATCCGCCGGATCGGATGCCTTCTCGCTGAAGACCACCGCCAAGAAGGACGGAAACCACTACATCCTAAACGGAAGCAAAATGTGGATCTCCAACTCGGATTTGTCCGGCATGTTCCTGATCATGGCCAACGCCAACCCCTCGGCTGGATACCGTGGAATCACTACGTTTATCGTGGAACGCGAAATGGAAGGATTCACCGTGGGTAAGCGGGAGAACAAGCTGGGTATCTGCGCTTCCGGTACCTGCCAGCTGCACTTGGATAATGTCCGTGTCCCAGAGGAGAACATTCTCGGTGAATTCGGCAAGGGTTACCAATATGCTGCCGGTTTCCTGAACGAAGGTCGCATCGGTATCGGTGCTCAGATGATCGGTCTGGCCCAGGGATGCATGGACGCTACCATCCCATATCTGCTGGAGCGAAAGCAGTTCGGAGCAGATATCTACTCGTTCCAGAGCATGCAGCACCAGATTGCCACCATCGCCACCGAAATCGAGGCCGCCCGTCTCCTTGTCTACAATGCTGCCCGTCTGCAGGAAGCCAAGGTTCCTTTCCTGAAACAGGCCGCCATGGCTAAGCTGTACGCATCGGAAGTGGCCCAGCGTGCCACCGTCAAGTGCATCGACTGGATGGGCGGCGTTGGCTTCACCAAGGACTTCCCACAGGAGAAGTTCTACCGCGACTGCAAGATTGGTGCCATCTACGAAGGAACGAGCAACATGCAACTCAGCACCATTGCCAAGGTCATGAAGAAGGAGTACCAGTCCTAAGACTGTGCAGAAAATGATGCATTTCAAACGCCGTCTTCCAGAGAGTTACGCAACGCACGGTACCATATAAAAATCGTGTGTTTCATAACTCAGCCTCCTTTCCTCGGCAAACACTCACACACATACAAAACCGCAAAAAACAGTTTGCTGATAGGATGGATGGCAACTGATAAAATATCCATACATACATTAAGAAGCAGAAACATAGTACGCATGCTAATTCTATTTTCCTCCCTACGAGTTCAACGTATACGTGTCCAAGCGAGAACTTGAATATCCAAGTATAAAAATTGCAAAGAACAAGTGCAAAATAGCAAACGTTGCATTTATTTTCTACTACGCAGATTATTATTTAGATGTGTAATTATAACTCTCTTTTGAAATTGTGTCTAGTGATAACGACACACAAAAAAGTCGACCCGAAGGTATCGGACGATACCGAAAGAAAAAGAAACATATAGGTGTAAAACGATCTTGATAAATGTGAAATAAATTTACCGTACTGATTGAAAGTGTGAAATGGTCTTTTAATGCTCGATCCAACCTGTAAAATGAGGCTGTTGTCGTTCTGGTTCCAATAGCTGAAATAAATCGCTGGCTATACTTAGTTGTTTGTCCCTGGGCTGGATATGCGCTGCGCTGATATACGACGTTGTTTGGCCAGCTGGCATTAACACACTTTAGTTGCGTGGCGCTAATAGATATGATAGATAAAATACATCTGCGCATTGAAGCGGAATTCAAATGCTAGCTATAATGCGTAAGTCAGGCAACGATGATCAAAATTAGCGGTGCACTAATTTGATGGAAATTTATAACTAAATTGTTTGACCTTTTTGACATCTTTCTGCATACGCATTATGGCATACAGTGTGGCAAAAAATTATCCGTACAGCAGTTTTTAAAGCCATTTCAACTTTTTCTCATTTGTTGCTTAAAATTTCTTTGGTGTAATATTGATCGAAAACCGATAAGTTTTTGAAAAATACAATGAGTTTTAGTAAACGTAGACGTATGCAAATCAGTAGAGATCAAAGTGTGCTACGCTAGAAAGCAGACGCAAAGTTTTCTCGGTGCGTCGATTTTTTCAGTTTAAAATCAAAACATAATAGGAAAATTGGACAACCAAATCACCGGAAGTTCCCGCTGCTGAAGTAATCATTGGAGTTTTTACGTCTGCGCAGCTGCCAGTTGAAGGAGGAAGCTTGAACATAGTTTTGGATGGTGCAGTTCATCTACTCAAGGCTAGCAAACAGTCTGGTTCCGTCGACTAGGACCATTTCAATATCCACCGATAGTCCACAATAAGCCCAAAAATCAGGAGAAGGAAGATCCGAATGCCAGGTTTATCGGGAGTTACATCTGAAGATATACGGCTCAAGGAGAAAGAGTAGATTGACTGTAGGATTGAATGAGGATTTATTGTGGAGCATCCTGATGGAAGATCATGTGGATTCGGAAAACTCTGGCTCATCATGATGTTGCCGATAGATTGTTGGGGATCAGGATTGACGCCGTTGCAGCATCTTTAAGACGATCATCAGAAAAACCCGGTGAGACCTTTCTGATTTGTTTTAAGTTACACACTTGTAAAGTGTAATTGATAATGCATTTTTGGTCAACACGTGATGGGAACGCCTCGCTGGCTGTACACAGATGTGGCATGATGCTGCTAAACGACCACGCAACAGCCTTCGGGTTGTTTTCTGCGATTTTTAACTTCTCCTTAGAGGTTGCCTATTTTACTTTTATGTTTCTTATAATACGGGGTTTTTATACTCCATTTAAATATAATCAATTTTCTGATGATGTTGATATTTTCAAATGACTGCAGTTCCTGAGTACTGGATCGAATTTTAAGGGTATTCTCCACATTTTTTCTAATAGAATGGCATATTTGTAGCAAATTAGAATCAACATGCTGAGATCTTTCTGATTTGTTTTTCTTTTATTTGAACCTGTATCAATAGCATCCAAATATAACGGGTAAATATTTATTTGGGGAGGGATGCATACCATAACTTTTGATCTCGTTTCAGAGAGCGAGTAAAGGCGCTTAAGCCTAGGCTTGAGAGCCAGGGCATACGGGGGAAATACCGTTACCCCATCCCAGGATTCCAGAGGACATGGAGTGACATTAACATTCTTAGCAAAGTCACTCCGAAGCGATATATTATTCTCCCTTTTCACAGAACGGTTGGTACGAGATGTCCCCGTTTGCTGATTCCATAAAAAAAAAACAATAAAAACGCTGCACAGTAGGCCTGGCCGCTTTAATGCTTGTAATGCATCTCTGATGCACTCCAACCATTAATAATGACAAGAAAAATTATAGGAGTAGTAGTCGATCCTATCATTTTCCAGGATTCTTTCAATGAATGGCTGTGTATGTGTAGACTAGACTAGACTAGACGTAGACGTATGCAAATCAGTACTACTAATCTCGGTTTTATGTAACTCATTTCAGTAAGGAGTGTATCGTAAAGTAGTTGAAAATGTTTACAATAGCCTCAAAAATAGTTTAATACAACTTTTCAGTAATTTTATTTTTGGAGATACTGTATAAATCCTTGAAAAAAGCAATGGCTTTTATAATTTTCTAAAAATGTTCTTTTAAATGGGGTTTTAAATTAGATTACTGAACGCATGTTTTTAAATTTTTGCACACCTTCTAAATTATTGAAATTACGAAAAAAGTTCGATAATGTTCGAAAATTGTTAACTTTTTTGTGCAAATATAATAAGCTCCAGAATCCTCATGATATAGGCAAATTATTTTTTTTCAAGAAAAATCTCCACTGCATTTAAGCGCAATTCTTAAAAATGAAAAAAAAAGCCATTCTTGAGGAACCACTTTTTTCTATGCTCCTCCAAATCATGTTTACGCAAATAAAAAATACATGAAATAAAAAATTCGCATTTTTTATATAGAGTATGTTTTTTAATTTATGGACAAGTAAGTTAGAGCAAAAAATATAATTTTATAATTTTTTTAGATATTAAAAACAGAACTTCAAAGTTTGACAAAAAAATAGACGTTTTTTGGAGTGGACCATTTTGTAGATATAGGAGATTTTTCTATCGAAAATATGAATTTTGAAAGTCGGCGTTGAATGATATGTTATGTGTACATAACTGTTATCAAGCATCAATATTTTCCAGATTTTTATCGTACAAATTTTATTCGCTACAGATTTTTGAAATGTTGAAAAATCTTAACAAAATTGCATTTTGTGCAGATTTTTATTTTGTGAGGTGTTTTCATTTAACCATATTTTCAATAATACTAAACATTTTCCAAATTTTTCCAAGCTGTTCTAAACTTATCTATAATGTGAAGATTTCATAGAAGAACCGAAATGAAAAGACCAACCCAGCTTCGAGATAGAGCATCCTGAACATTTCCAACTACTTTCCGATACACTCCTTATCATTCTGCGCATCGGTTCATAACTGTAATGAGTTCATCGTGCGTTTTTTTTTTAATTATTATTCACTTTCGAAGGCACAGTTGGTTGTGCTTTCGAAGGCACGGTGTTGTTGCTAATAGTATAGACTTACATAAAATGGGACACTTGTATCGCTATTCTGCCATTAGGCGGAGCTAGTGGACATGACAGTTTTAAAAATATCATTACTCAGAATCCTGATTACTTAGAAAGTTGGTGTCTTCGGAAAAGTTGATCAGTATGACATAGATTTACATGAAATGGGACACTTGGACACTTGTTTCAAAATTTTCACACTAGGCGGTGCTAGTAAACATGAAAATTTTAGAAATCTCAGCTCAGAATCCTGATAACTTAAAAAGACGGTGTCTTCAGCAAAGTTGATCAGTAAGTCAGAGACTTACATAAAATCGAAGACCACATTATCAAGAAGACTCGCAGCACTGCTGAAAGTCGGGAGTCTCTGCTAGCAGCGCCACCCCAGATGAAGGTGGTACTATTCATGATAGTGTGTGTAAATTTTCATACTCGCACCGATACACTCTCATACTTTTACACAAAGGTACCACCTTAGCTCACCAGGCGGCGGTGCTTGCCGTTATTATGGGAAAATAACAAAATTGCATGTCTTCTTGATAAAATAGTCTTCGATAAAATGGGAAACTTGTTTTCAGTGTGTGGATTTTTATCGCGAACCACTGAATGGTCCATGCTCAGCAAGTGATACATTCGCGAATGTAACATTTCATGAACCAACATGCTCGGGAACGCTCCCCGAAATGCTGTTCATTCTCTTGCCCGGTTCGATACGAGAGCGCAATCAAGAGAGAAGATGCTCGATGACGCTAATGAAAGCGATGCATTCGGTAAGAATATTTTATTGCCATAATTCTTTTTTTATTGTGACTACACAACCTGCAACGTCATGAATACAGTTAAATTAAATAATATTTCACGTTTTTAAAGCGAAAACGTATTAAATACTGATGAAAATAACGATTATTCACATTTGCCCCAAGCCAACGATGAGCGATCATCGGTAAGTGTTACACTTAGCGATGCCCGCTCATCGCCGCAGCTTGTTTATATCGGAGTATCCTCTTTGTGTTCCTTCGTGAACCATGCGACTCGACGAGAGAACATACACCGCTTGGTAATTGAAACAGAACCAACAGAAGGGAAGAAAAACTGCCGAGTGGTTCACTGATCACGTTTTCGTCCAAACACTGCTTGTTTCGCTATTCTGTCACTAGGCGGCGCTAGTTAACATGACAGTTTTATGAATAGCATGGCTAAGAATCCTGATAACGTAGAAAGATGGTGTCTTTGGCAAAGTTAATCAGTATGACAGAGAATTACATAAAATGGGACACTAGTTTCGCAATTCTGCCACTAGGCGGCGCTAGTGAACATGCAAATTTTAGAAATCTCAGTTCAGAATAATGATAACTTAAGAGATGGTGTCTTCGGCAAAGTTGATCAGTATGACATAGACTTACATAAAACGAGATACTTGTTTCGAAATTCTGCTACTAGGTGGCGCTAGTGAACATGCAAATTTTAAAAATCTCATAGCCGAGAATCCTGATAACTTAAAAAGATGGTGTCTTTGGAAAAGTTAGTCAGTATAACAGAGACTTATATAAAATGGGATACTAGCTTCGCAATTCTGCTACTAGGCGGCGCTAGTGTAAATTTTAGAAATCTCATAGCTCAGAATAATAATACCTTAAAAAGATGGTATCTTCGGTAAAGTTGATCAGCATGTCATAGACTTACATAAAACAAGATACTTGTTTCGAAATTCTGCCACTAGGCGGCGCAAGTGAACATGCAAATTTTATAAATCTCATAGCTCAGAACCCTGATAACTTAGAAAGATGGTGTCTTCGGCAAAGTTAATAAGTTTGGCATAGTAAACTTCCATAAAATGGAACTCTTGTGTCGAAATTCTGCTACTAGGCAGCACTAGTAAACTTACAAATTTAAAAATCTAAAAATCACAGAATCCTGAAATTTTGGTGAGACTGTATTCTTTGTTGATGGGATACTTGATTCGAAAGTCTGGGCAACGCTTGTAAGCACTTTTTATTAATTTTATACCTCGATGCCTGTCAGACTCGAAAGGGATTTTCGATAGAACTTTCGAGAGTATTCCAGTAAAACCTACTAGTCCAATTAAAAAAATGCGGGAAGATAACCAAACAAAATTAATCAACTAGAGTAATTCCAGAAACATTCTCCTTCTCGAAAAGTAATTCTGAAGGTATTACTAGCAAACAATACAATGAGATTACGTAAAAGAATCCTTAAACACTGCCTGGGGAATCCCCTCAAAATACTCAACGAATACTAAGACCAATGGTCTGAGAAGACCAAAATTTGATCTACGTGGTTTATGAACAGCCCTTAGCGGGCAATTTATCAATAAATCATATGAACCAGAGTTCTAAATGGTAGATTTTTTCAAGCCCTAAAACTACCGAAGAAAGTATTGCGCTATCTCTTAACACACTCGAGATAATTGACCACACCCCCATAAGCTCTTAGGGGCGATTTCTTCACCCTGGCTTAAGCGTTAAGCCAGGTTTAACTGTATGGGTAAGCCTGGCTTACCGGTTAAGCCGAGGTGAAGAAATCGGCCCTTAGTCTCCTATAACGCTCACCCCTGTCTAGTAAAAGTCCGTTTATTAGGAATTCGTTTAGTAAGAGACTTGACTGTACTTGGTTCGTCACTAACCAGTAATGATCATGCTAACAACTTTGCCGAAGATAAGTTTTTTATCAAGTGATAGTGTGCTTTCCCCATACTAAAAAAATAAAGTTTCCATATAAAACTTTAAGTCGATTACGGACTAGCTTACCGATTTTTTAGATTTATTTTATGTTGCAGGGCTTCTTTTGGGTGCATGTGCAACCGTTTGTGACTATTCGGGATTGTGTATTCGAAATTTCGACACGGCCTAATTCGAAATTTTATTCCACACTGCCTAATGTACATGTAAATGACACTCAGGCTTATTATTCGTGGCGTGTGAGGTGAGACGTTCAATCAAATGGGATTGACTCGGTTTTTGTCACCTCATTCGACTCATCTCACCTCACACTTCACACAGAACGAACCTGACTATTTCGGGGTTTAACGATAAAAAATGCTTCACGAATTTCACAAAATGAATACGGATGCTTCAATTTAGATCGCATGGGTCTGTAACACTCTGACAGCACTTATTACGCAAATAGAAGTAAAGCCTGTTGTTTAGTAATAAGTAAAAGCTATGGTTCTTCGTCGAAACAGATTGGATTAAAGTTACAAGAAGTAATAATATCACAATATATCCAAAGACGATAATGGTTGTCATCAGGTGCACCAAAGCACAAAATACAACAATTAAGACGAAACAAAAAAATGTATTGTATTTTTCTTTAGAAAAAAAAGTAAGTAAAACTGCAACAATTCTACAGCTAAGTTTATGTATGTATTCCTTATCTAAGCATTTAATACTCAAATCACTAGGGCAACCACGCGACAGTTTATTAACGACATTTTGCACTTTAGGAACTGTATGGCATGGCTTTCTAAATATGTAGTTCTATTTTGCACCTTATTATAGGTAGGTAGTCCGTTTGTACTTAATATAGTGAAACCTGTTTTTTTTTCGTATCGTTCCATGTGTGTTGCATGGAACATTTTCGGCATTTTCAACTGATTTTGTGATGATAGTTATTACAAAACGAAAAGTATTTATTCCAAGACAATTTGTAACGTTTACAAAAAGAAAACATAGCACGGATATTGACGAATGATGGCTTATGATTGTGGGTAAAGCATTATTGAATAATCTAGTTGAACATGTTTTCGCTTCTGATTTGGAATGAATCAATTTTTGTTAAGATGTTTAGTTTTTTTTTCGACAGTTTCTGCAATTATTTTGAATTTCTACATGTTTAAAATAGTGTCCACTTCTGTACAAACTCAATAAATGTTAAACGTTTTCCTTACCATGCATTAAAATAACAATTCCAACGGAACAGTAAGCGTAGGTAAATGCACACAGGCTGCTCCTTTGTGACTCGTAACGAAGGCCGAGCCACGGAGCAATGTTTAACACTTCACTCTAGTAACCGTTGATCGAAACGAAAACATGTATTCGAATGCTATACAAAATGCGTTTATGAAATATATATATAAACAACCAAGAGAGCATCGTACTTGATCCAAATCCGCTGTAGGCAAGGGAACGTAAAAAACTACATTATCAGTTCCGCTTGAATTGTTATCAATAGAAAATAATCCTTATCAAATCAGCTCGCTTCCACTTGCTACTTACTGTTTCTCCTCTCTTTGCTGATTTTTGACGTCACGAATGCCGGAGATTCTAACGCACACTTAGCTTCAATTTCACCCACTTTCTGAACTGTATACGAACTGGTTCTTCCTTTTGGTCATCACTGCCGGCATCCTCTCCTTCGGCAGGTGGCCTTTTACCCGAATCTAGTCATTTGGTACGTTGCCGTTTCTTGGGAGGCTCGACAAAGATCTTCTCATTGTTGTTCTCTATGTCGGATGTGGAAGCCTTTTTGATGCCGGACAGTCGCACATTCATCAGTTTCTCCGCCTTCCGGATAACTTCCGGATCGCGCAACCATGCACTATTGAGGATGTCATCAATGGACGGTCGACTATTCGGGTCGATCGTCAAGATCTCATAAATAAGCTTTTTGGCTTGGGGTGAAACCGACTTCCACGACCGGTGACGGAAGGAGAATTTGCCTCGCTTGATTTGCTCGGAGGCAGGGCTTCCGTATTCATCCGAGAAAGGAAGTGTTCCGCTGAGCATCGTATACAGGACAACTCCCAAACTCCAAATGTCCACTTTTCGCGTGTAGGAACCACGTCCACCGGTTAGGAGTACTTCCGGGGCAACGTACAGGGGAGTGCCACAGAGGGTTCGCAGCACGGAGTCTTTTTGCACGAATTTGCTCAAACCAAAGTCGGAAACCTTCAACAAGGTTTCCTCGTCGTCATTTTCTAGCAGGATGTTGTCTGGTTTCAAATCTCGGTGGGTGATATCTGGAATAGAAAAATCAACATAACACTTCAAAATTATATTTCCCAATAAAAAGGTGGTTAAAAAATTCTAAAAATTAGGCAAAAAAAGCCAGGGGCGACTCGTGACCTTTTCGGTTACATGTTCAACATTTTTGTTTGACTATTTACGAAGCCGAGAAAATAAATAATTAGGGGATTCACTTAACAGATTAAATGACTGTGTCATGATTATCTAATAATTGAAATGTTAATGTTAAATGCGAATAAAATAATCCAATGTTGCTTTGGTGATCGCGACAAATAATAATTAATCAGCGTTTTGCGCTGTTAACCCTAAAAGGGATAATACCTTCATGGCCTCAGTTTCGTCACCTCGCTGAGTGTGTTCCATCAAAGACGAGCTCTGAAAGGCGCCTGGGGTCCAATGGACCCCAGGTATCCCTTTTAGGGTTAAGTGAATCCCCCTATTATCGTACTACAAAATTCCATTCGTTTTGTTATGTTTAAACATCTGCTTAACATTAAGCTAAACAGATTAAGTATGATATCTTATATAATAATATGGGGATTTACTTAAATATTTTACACAAGGTGCCACCTATCGAATAAATCACGAATCAAAGACTCAACTTTCAGACAGTTTTTAGCTTGCTGAAAAATTTTGTTGAAGATGGCATCATTCTATCTCATCAGGATTCTGAGATACCGTCAAGGCACCATTCACCGTGGGTCTAAGAAGATTCGGGGCAAATAAGGGCATTCATTTGACACCTGTCTTATAAACATTGTTGGTGCCGCTTTTAATTGCCTTCATTATAGGTTAAAATTAAAGCAATATCCACAGAAGTAGAAAAATTTTCACAAAATTTGGTGATATAGTACAATTAATAAAGGGTAGTAGGGTCGCCTAATTCCGTGGTAGGTCACCATTCACCGTGGTAGTAAGGACCCATTCACCGTGTATGAGAAATTTTATTCTACTTTGTTTAAAAATGATCAAAACAACCCAGCCGAGGGAATTTTTTTCGTTTAAATTCATTTCAAGTAATAACTTGCAAGATTTTATTAGAAAAACGAATGTTCAAATTTTCGATTTTTTCTGGATATATGGGATAATATGGGGCACGGTGAATGGAGACCATTGATTTTTAGGGTACCCATTTACCGTGCCTTTTTGTTTCAATTAAAAAGTACGAGTAATCGTACTTTCTTGTTAAACTTACTTCGGTAATGCAAAATACATACCTGATATGTGAATTTAATTGCTTCTTGGTGGAATAAAAACGTTACTACATTTAGTTTATCGCTTAAATCACCTTAGCGCAGTTTTCGTTTTTTCACTATGAATGCAGTGAACGAGCAGAAACCCGCTTCATGTAAACACGCTTTAGTGTCAAAATGATACTTTGAAATGTTTCTAATGAGCGTTTTGACATAGTAACAATACATTAGTGTTGTATTGGTGAAATTGAAGGGAAATTGTCATATCATTCAATCATAATATGGAAATAATGAAAAAATATTCGAAGGCACACGGTGAATGGAGCCCCCACGGTGAATGGCGCCTTGACGGTATAGAAGTTTGAACATTTTTTACCTTGGCGGCACGTTGCGGATGATTCTCGAACCAAAAATGCCATTGCCAGATAGTTCTCAGCCTACTGAAAAACTTTGCTGAAAACCTCATGTTTGTAGCTCAATATGGTATCGAGATATACATGTTTGAATTTTTCAGACACAAGGCGCTACCTAGCGGATAAATCCCAAACCAAAGACCTTACTATCAGATGGATCTGAAATTGCTGAAGAACTTTGCCGAAGACAGCATCATTCTATCTTATCAGGTTTCTGAGAAATGAGGGTTTGAACATTTTTGACACTGGTGCCGCCTAGGGGCCGAATCGCGAACTAAAGTCACCGTTGCCAGTTAGTTCTTAACCTGCTGAACAAATTTGCCGAAGACGTTATACTTCTACCTCATCGGTATCTTGAGGTATACGTTGTGGTTGTGCAAAGTATGTGGCCAATTTTGGTACCCCAAGACAATCCGTAATAACTGCGGAACCATGTGGACCAGGCACCTATGTCCCCGGACTCTTAAACTAGAAGAGTTTTTCAGGAAGTTGTGAAAACTTCATCAAAGTCCATCAAAAAACAAAAAAGTTATGACTATTTTTGTGATTTTCCGAAGGTGGTACGATATTAGGGGGATTCACTTAACAGTGAACAGATTATCTAGGATATTCCGCTGAATTGAAGCATTTGGAATGAAAAAGTCGTCATCGACATTATCCTCATCATTAAAATCTCGAAATCAGTTTCCTCAGTAGATGTATGGGAAATTAGATCGCTAATTACTTTATTTTATTTTATACCTCAGATGTATTTATCCATAATTTTTAACCTTCCTTAGTCCCTAAAAAAAAGTTACAAATAAGACCCTGGGGTCATTTTTGACCCCAAATTTTGGACAGCTCGCAAAAATCAGTGGCTTGACCGATTTTGGATCTCTTTGGCTCAAATGAAAGGGGCACAATTCTAGTTTTCAAAACCACCGGAGAAATCCGGATTCGACCACTGTGGCCACCAGGAACCTGCTTCAACTGAAAAATGCCGCTTTTGAGACCCTAACTTTGGCAAGCTATAACTTTGCAACCAAACAAGTAATCAGGACCGTCCAAGGGTCGTTGGAAAGGTATTTACGTGGACTTTGATTATAGACATTAATATTGACTAATTATTGAGAACCGGTTCCGGAAATCCGGAACATCCGAAATATTAGTTTTCATCATTGCTATGTGCTTGAAAATCCACAAATGTATTCCCTTTATGCATTTTATTGCATTACTTCTCTGCACGCTTCACTGAAATGAGAAACATATTGTTTAAGACCATTTTTGAAGGGTTCTGGGCAGGTCTGGTCAATGCGGAACGGGTTACAGGGACTCCGGAAGGTAGTCAATTGGGTAACAACAATGAACTTCGTATAGTTTTCGCTCCAAAACTCAGCGCCACATGGTGCAACCTTCGTGGATTTTCATATCTGTTGTTCTAGTGATACACAAAGAGATTGGTAGTCATCTTCTTCTTTTTCTTGGCGTAACATCCCTACTGAAAAAAATCCTGCCTCTCAGCTTTTAAGTGTTTTATGTGCACTTCTACTAGTATATACTGAGAGTTTTCTCTGTCAATCATTAGTTTACATATGTATATCGTGTGGCAGGCACTATATGCGCATGGGAGTAAGAGTAATTTCCCTTACGAGAAGTTCCTAGGCCAACCGTAAATCGAGCCCGTCACCCTCAGCATGGTCTGGTCATGATAAATGCCTTTACTGCTATGGTTATAGGGGCTCCAAATGAATAGTCATATTGGTTCCACGTGGTCACCGGAGTGGCCACCGGAGATATCCATATTGTATTGCTCTCAGATTTTTACAACAAATGTAGGCTTCGACAGTTAAATTTTTATTATTTATCGTAACTTCAATGTTCTGGTATAGAAATGAACAAATGATGATCTCGATCTTTTTAGGCCACTAGAGTGACCACCGGAGTAACCCCAATTGTGTTACTTCAATTTTCTGCAACAAAAGTAGGCATTCGGAAGCTCACCATACTGTCGTAAGCGCCATTCAGAATTCAGACTTTCTTGTGTATGTCTCGTAAAATAATAAGACTATAATATTTCTGCCAGATTATGATGCAAGATTTTGTCATTATCTACCGATGCGTGATAATGTTTGCACCATCGTACAAATAGGGTTCCCGTATCACCTGCACTGGACTGGTCTAGCCGCACATGTTTCTCATATACGATATTCTTGGGATCATCTTCTAAAATGAGCTGTAGGTGGTCGAATTTAGATATGTCGAAATGATATCTCAGCCCTGATCATGATGTGAGTTAGAGCTTACGTGCATGCAAAGACAACCAAGACATTTTGTGTGATACGGGATACTGGAACCTAATTTGTACGATGGTGCAAACATTATCACGCATTCGGTTGCATCTACGAAAGAAAAGAAAAATAATGACCGATAGATTGCTAGGTGAATAACTAAAAAGGAGCCAACATTGTCATAGTCACTTACGTGATTCGGCAGAATAACGGCAACATAACATAACATTATCAGTTCCGGGTGTATGATAGTATTCGAGAGATTCCATAAAAACTGGAGATTCCAAAATAAAAATACCGGAAATTCATGAGGCAGTTCCACCTGGAATTTTACCAGGACTTCCACTAGGAATTACTCTTGGTGTTGCAAATATGATCACGTTTCTTTACCAATAAATGTATAGACTTGTAAATTTTTGTTAGTATTCTCACAACAACAATTATTGTAGATGCGGCAATCTAACTATCAATGAGTATACTCTCATTGAAAATGAACTCAAAAATTGTTATTGCAAATTATAAAATACAAATATGAAGAAATGAGGAGGTTTCATACCTGTTGGAGGAAGGATTGTTGCTCTATTCCAGCGGCCTTTTTCATCTCCGGTGAATATAAAAAAAAATCCTTCGGGAGCTCCTACGATTATTGGTACATATAGGAGTTCCGGCAGAATTTCCCTCTCGGAGTTCAAACATGAATCTCTCACGAAGCTCCACCTATTATTAGTCTAGAAGTGCCCGCAGGAGCTCCTGCAGGAATTCCTCTAGATCAGTGGTGCTCAGCACTTCATTTCATCAACAAAATTGCTTAGTACTTATCGTAAACCATTTCAATTACAAGCAAATTTGTATTCAAACTGAAGCTTAGTATTGAAGTTGTTTTGTAGTACAAGGTTACTAAACTGAAATTACTTTTGTAACTTTTCGTAATTTGGCAAACTTTGGCAAATATGAGTGCGGTCTGTGGGCCTATTTTTTACTCAATCGAGGATATCTCGAAAGATTGAAAATATAACTAAAGATTTTCTTCATAACGTCTAAACTCTAGAGGTTGCTCCGGAAATTCTCTCGCCAGTAGTAATTTTTTGAACTAAGAACTGTTTCTGAAGTTACAACGGGAATGCCTCTAGGAGTTTCTCAGAAAAATCCTCTAGGAGTTCCGTTACGAATTCTCTTAGGAGTTCCAAATAGACTTTCTCCAGGAGTTCCACAAAATGTTTTTTTTCTACTTCCACTAATTATTTCTTTGGTAGATCCACTGGGAATTCCTCTAGGAGTTCCTGTCAGAGTTTCACTGACAATTCTGCTCAAAGTTTCAACGGAAGTACTTCCAGTTACAGAGGAAGTTTCACTCGAAGATCCTCTGTGAATACTTGTGGGAACCCATCCGCTAATATCCAGAAATAGTAGTAGTTAATCATATTGAATCCGTCCAACAAATATACCGTGAATTCCTTCAGTACATTCACTGGAACTGCTCTAAGACTTCGACCAGAAATTCTCCTAGGAGTTACACCAAGAATCCCTCTAGGAAATCCACTAGGGGTTCGTCAAAGAGTTCAAAAGAGAATTTCTCTAGGAGTTGCATCGATTATTTCTCGAAGTTCCATCGGGAAATTGGGCAAGAGTTTTACCGGGAATTCTTCTCCACATTTCCAGGGAAATTCTTCTCGAAGTTCCACCGAAAATCTCTTCAGAAATCGTTCTAAAAGTTCCAAAGAGAATTTCTCCAAGAATTCCTCAAAATACTTCTCTATGTGTTCCGCTGCAAATTTCCACTAGGAGATAAACTTTTAATCCCTAGCGAAATTTTGTCAGGAATTCCTTTGAAAGTTCAATTCACAAGATATACTTTCCTAACAGTAGTACCGTAGTAGAATATTTGTGGAAATTTCTTTTCAAAATACCTTTGGAAAATCCTCTAGGAGCTCCACTAAGAATTTCTCTAAGTAATAACTTTAGAAGTTCCACCGTACATTCCTGAAGGAGTTCCATCGCAAATTTCTCTGCAAGTTTCACTATATAGTGCTTTAAAATTTCCGCAGAAAATTCAGCGGAAACTCATCCAGGCAGCATAAATTTATTACGTGATACTTAAATCTTAATTTCCGTATCCTCTCCACCGCTCCGTGACGCATTTTCTTGTTTGAAAATCTCTAATTCCACTCTAATTTCTCTTAGATTTTCACCTAGCTCCTCCTGAAATTCCTCTTGAATTTACAATAGTTACACCGGATATTCCTCTAGAATTTATAGTAGGTACACCCAGAGGAGTTTCACCGGTATATCCTCTAGGAGTGCCACTAAATGCCCAATGTTTCTGGATTCTAGTTTCTATGGATGCTCTACATGGAATTCTTCAAAGACTTTGATTCGAATTTATTTTGGGATTTTCATCAAGAAGCTTTACCGGGAAATTCTGTAAAAAATTACCAGGAGTTACACCAGTAATTCTTCCAAGAGATAATTTTATTACTTTTTTAATTTGAAAAAAAAAAACACTAGCATAAAACAGTTCCACCAGGAACCATACTAACAAAAGTATCTGCATAGCAGCTTATAGAACAAAAGCCTTTGGACGAATGCTCTTTAAGCTCTTATACAGCAAAAATGTTAGTTGGGAATTCCTCCAGAACTTCCACAGGAATTGTCCTAAGAGTTCCACCCCTAATTCTTCTAGGGTTTCTACTAAGAATCTTTCTAGCAGAAAGTTCTTCAGTAGATCTCTAGAATTTCGTTCAGTAGTCTCTCAGGATATTTCTTTGGGTGGTCGTCCAAAAATTCCTTCAAGAGTTCCTTCGGAATTTTTGCCATCCCTTATCTGTAGAGCCTTTGAACCACTGCTTCCATTATGTAGCAATATTGTGGAAATCGACCCGACAATTCCTTCAATAGATTCTCCGGGAAACGCTTAGATAAATTATCCGCGGAAATTTTAGATGATTTATCGGTGAACACCTCAAGAAGAGATACCCGGTTTGACTCCTACAAAAATTCTCGGTGCATCTTCTGGAGAAATTCCTGGTGAAGCTTTTGGAGTAATTCTCAGTTTAACTTCTATTTCTACAGCACGGAAAACTTCATTTTCTAATGTACGGAATCATTTTATAATCAATTCTTTGATCACAAAGAACCAAATGACAGATTTGTTTCTCACACTTTGCACCTCAGGTGTGAAACACAATATGAAGTCAGCTGATAAATGTCTACTTATGCTGTAAAACAATTTCTCTGGTGACAATGGCCTGGAAAGATCGAGATCATCTTTGACCGAACTTTGGTCTGGCTTGCATAATAAATTGGCCTACGAATTTATTTTCTTGGCTCCAACGTTTGGAACCCAATTTGTAATCTTTACAGTCGAAAATCGCAGGATAAGATTGAGATCATATGTACCAAAACATTACAAATTATAAAAGTAAATGATTAAAATTTAACTGTCGAAGCCTACATTTGTTGTAAAAATCTGAGAGCAATACAATATGGATATCTCCGGTGGCCACTCCGGTGACCACGTGGAACCAATATGACTATTCATTTGGAGCCCCTATAACCATAGCAGTAAAGGCATTTATCATGACCAGACCATGCTGAGGGTGACGGGCTCGATTTACGGTTGGCCTAGGAACTTCTCGTAAGGGAAATTACTCTTACTCCCATGCGCATATAGTGCCTGCCACACGATATACATATGTAAACTAATGATTGACAGAGAAAACTCTCAGTATATACTAGTAGAAGTGCACATAAAACACTTAAAAGCTGAGAGGCAGGATTTTTTTCAGTAGGGATGTTACGCCAAGAAAAAGAAGAAGATGACTACCAATCTCTTTGTGTATCACTAGAACAACAGATATGAAAATCCACGAAGGTTGCACCATGTGGCGCTGAGTTTTGGAGCGAAAACTATACGAAGTTCATTGTTGTTACCCAATTGACTACCTTCCGGAGTCCCTGTAACCCGTTCCGCATTGACCAGACCTGCCCAGAACCCTTCAAAAATGGTCTTAAACAATATGTTTCTCATTTCAGTGAAGCGTGCAGAGAAGTAATGCAATAAAATGCATAAAGGGAATACATTTGTGGATTTTCAAGCACATAGCAATGATGAAAACTAATATTTCGGATGTTCCGGATTTCCGGAACCGGTTCTCAATAATTAGTCAATATTAATGTCTATAATCAAAGTCCACGTAAATACCTTTCCAACGACCCTTGGACGGTCCTGATTACTTGTTTGGTTACAAAGTTATAGCTTGCCAAAGTTAGGGTCTCAAAAGCGGCATTTTTCAGTTGAAGCAGGTTCCTGGTGGCCACAGTGGTCGAATCCGGATTTCTCCGGTGGTTTTGAAAACTAGACTTGTGCCCCTTTCATTTGAGCCAAAGAGATCCAAAATCGGTCAAGCCACTGATTTTTGCGAGCTGTCCAAAATTTGGGGTCAAAAATGACCCCAGGGTCTTATTTGTAACTTTTTTTATGGGAGCGCCCCTAGGGGTCATTCAATGCTTTTGATTTTTGGGAAAGGTTTATTTCCGCGAAAAAATAATTGTCAGAAAATTTCAGATTGCTAGGATTCGTTAAACAAAAGCTACAGATAATTGAAATTTGAAAAAGGTCAAAAAAGACCCCAAGACCTTACTAAGGTTAAATACATAGGTTGTTTCCACTGAACGAAAACCCCCGCCGTACGAAGAATGATTCTTCATTCAATGCGATACATTTCCGCAGAATCGGAATTTTGAATGATTTCACAGCAGAATGATTTTACTGCCTACAACAAAATTGAAATCATCCTGTTTTAAAACTAAAATTGACACAATAAATATATGATTTTTTGCTTGGGCATTGTTGTGAATGATTATCGTCACAAAATCATCGGAAAGCACTGCTGTGCATCATACCGAAAAACATTCAATCACCAAACGAAAATCTCCGCAATCAAACGAATGAATCATCATTCAGCCATATGATCAACCACTGATCCCGTAAACTGAATGACAATCTTGATCGAATGATTTTCAAAACTGAAATGATGGAATTTTGTTTATCTTTGGTATGAAGTTTCTGAAGGGATGAACGCTTTAGCATAACTGTGAAAGTGGTTCCAGTTTTAGCTGATTATTTGCTGTTCCCATTTCGCCTTAAATCACCCAGTGTGCGTAATTAAGTGATCTAACGATTGGATTCAACGTTCTATTAAGAAATTGGCTCAATTTCGTTCGTGATCGACCGCTATAAGCTATTTATTTTGTGCTATCCACGAGAGCGTTCTTCGTCACAGGCCCTTCAGAATTCATCGATCGCTTTGTTGATTAATGTCAGTCATCAACAATAGCCATTGTAATATGAGCCATTAGCCTGTGCATGTCGGCGGGATCGACATATGAATGACACTAATGAGTGGAGCTTTTTCGTCGACCATTTAAAGCTTTCAACAGTGCTCGACATTCGATCTGGCTGAAATTCAATTCGACCGTTATTTTTTTTATTCAAATCAGCTTTTGTGGTTGCGGTAAACAGAAGCATTTCTCGTAAATGATTCCTCCGTCTCAATTGCAAGTGATTGCAAGAATTTTTGTAAAAGTGTTTTGAATGGCGGGTAAGATTTTTCAAACCCCCGAAATTAATGTATTTGGAATATTACTTATTGGGGAAATTTATAAATTATGACGCTAAAAATTTTAACGTCTTATTTTTGGCGTAGTTGCATCGAAACTATCGCCAATAAAATGCATACATATTTCGATTTTAAATGCCATAATCAATCATTGTGTAAAACAAACGATTTTCTTTTTGCGCATCTACAATGGGTTACCATTCGAATTGTTCTATTGTTATACTTGCCGTAACTGTTGTTAATTACGTAAAGAACGTAACGATTGATTATGGCATTTAAAATCGATTTTTTTTTCAATATGGATTTAAGGACAGACTTGTTAGAATCCCAAAATGGCCGCCACAATGGCCGACTTTGGCACCTACTCACGTTTTCGAGCGCACAAATCTCTTTGTAAACAAAACCAGCGCATCTGATCTTTTTATTTTGAGCTTATTACAAGTGAGCAAGAAGAGAATAATCTATTGCACTGTTGTTTGAAGCTTGCTTCTTGAGATTTGTGCGTTTGAAGTTCTGATGCACTGTTGAAGCGGGATTTCAAGACGTTTGTCCTTAAGTTTGGAAAGTATCAGATAAAACATGAAGCATCATTAAATTATAACAATTTAGAGATTAATTTCCAAACTTACTTAAAATGTCGCTCAAATAACGGAAAGCTTGAGGTGAGTAATTTCTGAAGAGTGAATCACTGATCAATTTATGAGTAGGTGCTTTTTTGTAATTTGACAGTTTTGTTCAACTTCTAGCAAATCAGAAAGGATTGGGATTTAACCGTTACCCACAGACAAACAGACGTAATACTCATCGAAAGGGCTTTCGGAGATTTCAAGCTGTAACACCACGAAGGACACCCGTGCATCGGCTCTAAACGGGTGGAGTCACCTTCAATATTGCGGTGATACAATGCACAATATTGGTAAAGATTTAAGTAATTCATTTTGTTTTCTTAATTGTCGTAAAATGAAATTTAATTTTAGGCTGTACTAAATATCCAATCCATACAGTTGAAAAAAAGATTTTTTCGTAAACCGTATGTCGGACGAACGACGGGCATACTGCGCTGCATTAAGGGCCAACTCCGCTGTCCAGCGCTCGACGTCCGACGTTAGGCTTCATGTATCTAAATATTTAAAGAAAACTCTAATGGTCTCCTAAGGGCTTGTTCACAAATGTCATAACGCCGGAGGGGGTGGGTGGGTGTCCTTCGTGGTGTTACAGCTTGAAATCTCCACAAGCCCTTTCGATAAGTGTTACGTCTGTTTGTATGCGGGTAACGGTTAAATTCCAATCCTTTCTGACTTGCTAGAAGTTGTACAAAACCGTCAAATTACAAAAAAGTACCCATAAATTGGTCAGTGATTCACTCTTAATAAATTACTCACCCCAAGCTTCCCGATATTATTTGCGCGACATTTTTAGTAAGTTTGAAAATTAATCTCTAAATTGTAAAAATTTTATGATGCTACATACTTTATCTGGTATTTTCCAAACTTAAATCCAAATTGAAGTTATTTTTATTCCAATTTAGATGCCATAATCAATAATTTTATTCTTTACGTAATTATAAACAGTTACGGCAAGTTTAACAATAGAACAATTCGAATGGTCCCCCATTGTAGATGCGCTGGGTGAGACAAGAAGAAAATCGTTTGTTTCACATAACGATTGATTATGACATTGAAAATCGAAATATGTATGCGTTTTATTGGCGATAGTTACAAAACAACTACGCCAAAAATAAGACGTTTAAATTTTTAGCGTCAAAATCTATAAATTTTCCCAATAAGTAATATATTTTTTTTTTTTTTTTGCTAGGTTTCTAGCTGCACTCTGAATAGAGTTGAAACCTCTACACTAGACCCGAAGATAGAAAAGAGTACGTAATCTTTCAGAAGCAGTTTGCCAGCCGTACGCGGAAAATGATATCCATTAAGACACTGTTGCCTACTGACTCAGAAAGTTACGGTAGAAGATTGGAAAGTTTTCAATTGGTCAGTCAGTCAGGATTTGCCTATGTAGTGTTATGGTCACACGGTTTGTGTTTGTTGTCTTGTTCGATTTTGTGGTATGGTTCAACATGTTTTTCTTCTCTTTAAGTCAGTGGTCGTATGTTTGTTTTTTTCCGTCGAATCAATCAAACCCTGTATTTTAAATATAGTCGATCCTGTTTCAAATTGTTTTCTTGATTTCGCTAATCGTTTTCTACTTCTCTGTGTCATCTCTTATGTTCTTAAATTGTCATCGGTCCAAAACCCACAGAAACATGCAACTGAACTTCTGATATTTTTCTGTTGGTTTAAAATACCATCTAAGAGATAAACAAAAATACGTCAAGTTGGTCAGTTGATTGCAATAAAATTTTAAAATAATAAAGATTGCTTGTCAAGTATTATGTATTCGTCCCCTACAAATACTATGAAAAATGTTCAAATTCGTTCAATTGTCCTATCGGTCCTACCTAGATAAACCATGTCATTTTCTCAAGCGTAGCCTAGAAATGTCAACCTAGTCATACACAAGTAACGTTGTTCAGTTAATAAAAAGCAGTCAGTTTTTGTCCAAAATGTCACGTCGAACGCATTGACGTCAACAATGCGTTTAAGTGTTCGCACGTTAGCTTCGAATCTATCAGCACAATTAAGTGCTGCAAATCTCCTTCCCACTATTAATTCTTCGGTCGATTTTAATTGCTTTATTTAAAAAAAATATGACCAACTAACATTCTAAAAATTCGAAAACGCGACTATGACATTAATAGATTACTAATCAAAATCAACCGAGAAACGTGGGAAATAGAGCCCAAACAACATTTTGAAGTCAGCTGGCTGTAAAAAGTTCCAAAACCTGTCACAAATCCTACAATACTTTTATTAGGATTTGTAACGATCATCAAAACCTTCTTAAATCCAACCGACTTGGAACTATTGCTTGGGAATAGACTCTAATGAGCCCTGGCGGATCCTCCATTTTTATCGAGCATGTCTGATGTATATGATCAGCCATACTCCATCTGCAGCAGCCGGTTCGTGATTAACCGTTGGAGGCGCATTAAAGTGTTAAAAAGGTGATATGTTTCACTAAAGAACACTACATTACAATAATCAAAACGAAACTCCTTCACTTTAATACCGTCAACCCCTGCGAACTTGGCCAGGGAAGTAATATATTTTATATACATTAATTTGGGGGGTTTGAAAAATCTTACCTGCCATTCAAAACACTTTTACAAAGAATTTTGCAATCACTTGCAGTTGGTACGGAGGAATCATTTACGAGAAATGCTTCTGTTTACCGCAACCACAAAAGCTGATTTGAATAAAAAAAATAATATAAAAATAATAACGGTCGAATTGAATTTCAGCCAATGTCGAACATTGTTGAAAGCTTTGAATGTTCGACAAAAAAAGCTCCACTCATTAGTGTCATTTGTATGTCGATCCCGCCGGCATGCACAGGCTAATAATAAATCCACCAAAACAAACGCACCGATCACTCGATCGGTCTCTACATCGTCTGTGTGCAGCGATGGAAACAACAACAAGCGACCGAGGGATGATAGACAGACCGATAGCGATCCGGACTCCGAGATGCTCGACAAAATCCAGCAGATGTTCTCGATCTCCAACGCGAAAATTGAAGCTAAAATTGATGCAAGTAATGCCAGGATTGAGAACCGGATTACCGAAGTGGAGAACGTTCTATTTGCCCTGAAAGCCGAGTGTACGTCGAGCATCAACAATCAGTCCTGCAAAATATCAGTCTCTGTGCCTGTTTTTCAGCCGAAAATGAATGACTGCGGCTGTCGTATTCAGTTCCTCGATGTGAGAACTGACAGAGTCCGAGAGCTCCATTCGTGAGCGACCCAACAAGATCAATTCCCAATCATCCACACA
The DNA here is from genome assembly GCF_035046485.1 of Aedes albopictus. Lineage (NCBI taxonomy): Eukaryota > Metazoa > Arthropoda > Insecta > Diptera > Culicidae > Aedes > Aedes albopictus. Next base: position 159,670,312 of record NC_085137.1, read on the forward strand.
CTACTCATGCTGAAAGGTCATTCGTCTCAAGCGGTGGCTTGTGAGAGTGAGTGCCCTATACGCTACCACGGGTGAGAACACTCAACTACAGAAAATTGAATGGAAATTTAGCCCTGTCAGCTCTCGCTTTCAGCACGCTGCGTGCGAGTGTGAGTACCTATTTCATTTCGCTCCCGTGTTGCTGATCGGAAAACAACAATGACAGGAAAACCAAAACGGAGAAAATGAAAAAAGCAAAATATCGCTATCATAAAGGCCTGTCGAAAAATTGCACCACTGTCAACAATCTTTCGATGGCGGTAACGGAGGTTCGTACTGAGCTTGTTTCGACTGTTCGACGGTTAGATCGTGTTGAGAAGGCAAGCGATCTCATTATCTCCGGCATTCCCTATGCCACCGATGAGAACCTGATGGTATCGTTCTGCAAGCTCGCTTCGGTTCTTGGATACAATGAAGTAGATCGACCTTTAGTGGACCTCAAGCGTTTGCAGAGATTTCCGATTCCAGTTGGAGCAACTCCACCAATAGTCTGCCAGTTTGCGATCAAAAATGTGAGGGATTCATTCTACGGCCGCTATCTACGAACGAGAAACTTATCGCTACGTCATCTGGGTTTTGACAACGATCGAAGGGTTTTTTTCAACGAAAACCTTACTCAACACGATAGGGCCATCAGAGCGGCTGCGATAAAATTAAAGAAAAACGGAGCTCTCAAGAATGTGTTCACTCGTGATGGGGTCGTTTTTGTCCAGCACATAAATGGATCCAATGCTGAGCCAGTCGTCGACATTAAACAACTTGTCGTTCAAACGTCGTCAACCCTTTCCAAATAGTTTTTCTCTTCCTTCCCTCAGTTCTCCGTGATTCCCATCATTAATACTCCATGAATCCACCCACTCCTGAAAGTCATCATAGTTTGAAATTACCCTTTTCCAAACAGCTTATCTTTTCCTTCATATGCATATTTCCATGCTTCCATCCTCAAGTTATTCCTGTGATTCCTTCCAGTCCTGAAAGTCACAGTGTATGCTGTCATCCGAAACTGTTGCTGCTGCTGTTGGTGCTGGATGCTGTTGTTAAGTCGTTGCTGGTTGGAGGTGTTGCTGCTGATGTACGGGAAAATGTCACTGCTGTTGGGAGGGCATAAAACAATGTCAAGTTGCTGTTCTTTTTATACACACTGCTGGTGGTGTTTTCACTATTAGTTAATTTGTTGGGATATTTTTATTCGATTCATTATTGTAGCTAAAACTGAACTTCAAAACTGAATGAATTATTAATGATTTTAGATAGTAGTTTTCTCTTTTCGTTGTTCATTATTGCATGTGGGATGGTTTCTTTCAGCAAATTTTCTTCAAAGCTTAGTTTGATCACTTCTATTGACCATGGCTAATGTTCCAGATGACAATGCTTCTATGAGCACTATAATTCCACGAATTGTTCTGAATGCTGCATTAAAAAATGAAAATTTGAATGTCGTTCACATTAATGTTCAAAGCCTTGTTGCGAGGAACTTCACAAAATTGGATGAACTACGAAATATCTTTTGCAACAGTAAAGTTGATGTAATATGTTTCACCGAAACGTGGCTTAATAACACGATCAGTGACGCAATGATTAAGATTGACGGGTACAACATTATTCGGAACGATCGGAATCGCCATGGCGGTGGTATTTGCGTGTATTTGAAAACAAGTTTTGGTCACAGTGTTGTAGCAAAGTCGCAATTTAACATCGATAATTTTGGTGAAACAGAATTTTTAGTAGTGGAAGTCAAGAATCGTAATGGAAAACTACTGCTCGGTGTTATTTACAATCCACCTACTGTTGATTGTTCTGAAACTATCCATAATTTAATGGAAAATTTCACTGTTCGATATGATAGTACATTTTTCATTGGTGATTTCAATACTGATTTATTGAATTCGTCACTTCGTACAAGAACGTTTAAAGAAACACTTGACAGCTTATCGTATGTTTGTGTTAATTCCGAACCTACTTTTTTTCACCGAACTGGTTGTTCTCTACTAGATCTAATTATAACTGATTCGCCAGAAATTGTCGTGAAACAAGATCAGCTTTCTATGCCAGGGGTTTCTAATCATGATATGGTCTTTTGTTCCATACGTGTGTTTCAAAAAAACACGGAGTCTATAGTTACTTATCGTGATTATGTCAATTTCGACTCAATTCAGCTGCAGGATGCATTTCAGAGTATTGACTGGAATTTTTTCTTCACGTTAACGGATCCTAACGAATTGCTAAATTTTTTGAACTACCATTTACTCTTGCTTCATGACAATTATATACCCATAAGACGCAAAAAGAATAATGCTTCTCCATGGTTTAATACTGCTATTTGTCGTGCAATTATTGATCGTGATTTCGCTTATAGGGCCTGGAAACGTTCCAAATCAGAAAATGATAGAAATATCTATAAACGACTAAGAAATAGAGTGAATACTATGATATCTCAAGCTAAAACCAATTACGACAGACTTAAGTTTAATGTTGATTTGCCTAGTAAGCAACTGTGGCGAAATATTAAGAAGTTAGGAGTTACTAAAGAATCCAGTTTTTCTAGCGAAGACCTTGCTGCAAATGATATAAACAACTACTTTATTTCGAACTTTTCCGTAGATGCTTACCAAGAGCCCGTGTCTTCAACTGTGCAAGGTTTTAACTTCGTCCATGTGTTGGAACACGACATCATAAACTGTATTTTCTCAATCAATTCAAATGCAGTGGGTTTTGATAACATTCCGATCCAATTTATCAAAATTCTTTTACCTTTGGCTTTGCCAATGTTCAAGCATCTTTTTAACTCCATAATTGAAACCTCAATCTTTCCAAAAGCCTGGAAAAACTCTAAAATCATCCCAATTAAGAAAAAAGGTAATTGTTCTTCTATTACTAATCTGCGCCCCATTAGTATCCTTAGCGCACTTTCTAAAGTTTTCGAAAAATTGATAAATTTCAAATTTCCAAGCATTTAGTTGACAATAATTTGTTGCATCCACTTCAGTCTGGATTCAGAAGTAATTTTAGTACTAACACAGCCTTAACTAAGGTTCATGATGATTTGGCACAGGTAATAGATAAAAGAGGCGTAGCTATACTTTTGTTAATTGATTTCGCCAAAGCATTCGATCGAGTTTCACATTGTAGATTAGTTAATAAACTCATAAGCAATTTTAGTTTCTCTCAGTGTGCTGCTAATTTAATAAAATCATATTTGAGCGATAGACGTCAAGCCGTGTTCTTCAATAATGTGTTATCGTCATTTAGTTCAATTAAGTCAGGTGTCCCCCAAGGATCTGTTCTGGGACCCTTATTATTTTCTCTTTTTATTAATGATCTTCCAAATTCCCTGCGTTATTGTTCGATTCATTTGTTTGCCGACGATGTTCAAATCTATTTTACCGTTACTGGTGAATTTAATATGCATGTTGTTGCCAGGCAAATTAATTATGATTTAAGAAGTATCCTAGCATGGTCCACAAATAATTTACTGGCTATTAACCCATCCAAAACAAAAGCTATTCTGATATCTAGACAAAGAAACCCAAACTTGTTTTTGATGGACAAATAATTCAGTTCTTTGATAAAGTCGATAATCTAGGAGTTATTTTTACATGCAATTTGTCTTGGGATGCTTTTGTAAACACCCAATGCGGAAAAATCTATGGTTCATTGAAACGATTACAAATGGTGAGCAGACACTTTGAGACTAGTATGAAAATCAAACTTTTTAAGTCTCTTATTCTTCCGCATTTCATGTATGGCGAATTTGTGTATAGTAATGCTTCTGTGGCATCTCTAAACAAATTGAAAGTGGCTCTTAATGCATGCATCAGATATGTTTTTAATCTATCGCGATATTCCATTGTATCGCAGTTCCATAAAACAATGCTAGGTTGTCACTTTAATAATTTTCACGATTTTAGAATTTATGTACAAATGTTTAAAATCATCAACACTAAAGAACCACCGTACTTGTACAACAATTTGCAATTTCTAAGAAATACTAGAACTCGAAGTTTGTTTATTCCGCAGCATTCAACAACTTATTATGGAAATTCGATGCTCATGAGAGGCATTTCTCTTTGGAACCGATTGTCACCTAATCTTAAAATGTCCAGCAGTTTGAAAAGCTTTAAAGAGGGTTTGCTGGAGGAGCTTGAACGCATGCAATAAAGAAATCATATAAAACTAGTTCAGAAACTTTTAAATAGATAGTAAGTAAATTGTTATTTTGCTAGATCCCACCAGTGTGTAACATTCAAATAAGGAGTTATCCTTACGTTACATGAATAAATGAATAAATAAATAAATAAATATGAGATTTGAAATAAGCTGAAAATATTTCATGTTATCCCCATTCCGAATATCATTCTATTTTTGGTTCACCTTTCATTTTTAGCTGTTGGCGCGCTATTTGCATCCGCAAAAAATGGTGGCGCTCGAAGTATTTTTTTTTTAATTTTACTTTGCAGGGAAAAAAGTCTCGCGGGGGTAATATTAAGTGTTTATTAACCATCCAAATACGTACTCTTAGGCCACAAGAATGGATCGCCTGATGTTTATTCTAACACGTTTGGGTAAGTTCCCCTGGATTGTTTTTTATGTAATAATGATAATTGTTTTATTCTTTTCAGGAAATCTCAGTGGGAAGCCGTTTTAGGCAGCATCGGTTTGTGCAGGAAGGAGGATTATGGCGTGAAAATGGAAACGGTGATGCGGCAATTCGATTTGTGAAATATCGTAATGAAATTGTATTAAGCATTTTTTTTTATTTATTGGGCTTTAAGAGCTACAGTTGTTAAGAGTAGTCAAATACAAAGTTTATTTCTGAAACATATTTGTTGTATACATTTTTTACATAAATTCTGGCAAAATCTAATATCACAGTCGTTCCAACTAATTTGAGTGAAAATCGCTTCATTTGATGTATCACTCAAATTAGTTGGAATGGTTGTGATATGTATTATGTATTAGTTTTTGCCATAATTTTTAAAAATTATTGAATCCAGAAGTGAATAACTCCCATATAAACACTATTTGATTTCATAATTATTTTCATTCATTTCGCATCCGCTATATTGACTGAGTTTTGAATGACCATCATCCATACCTAGATTTGTTTTGATTTTGAGTTGTATGAGTATAACTCTAACTTTGAATGATTTTCATAGGGTTGGTTTTGATTCTGTCAAATCGGCAATTGAATGAGGGCCTTCTTCAAATCATCTGATATTAGGCATGGGGCAATTTTCATTCAATTTTTGGCGGGGATTTTTGTTCAGTGTTGGATGTTTTGTTTTGACAATAAAAATTGGTTTGACACTTGTAGGACCGGTACTGACGTTGTAAGGGCGTGGCAAACTAGATGTTGGTCACACGAACACTCGCGACATTGACATTCTGTGGCTAGTTATTCTACTGTTTTCCCGTTCAAAATTTAAATGTTTGTAATGAAATTGTATCCACTGTATTCCATTCTCCATTCGGGGAATTCTAAACGAAAGACATATTAACCTTCCGGTAGTCGCGCGGTTGACCAGTACCGCCAGCACCACGCTAATGCGGAGTACAAAAAGCGAGATTTTTTCAAGGTGTTGTACTAAATACAACAGCGCGATCGCTCGATGGTTAAGCTGACGATGGTCAACGCAATTTATTTGCGTTCAATGTGTGATAAATTAACCCATGATAAAGCTGGATTAGCACACAGGAAATGAATCGGTGGGACAGTAATGAAATTCCCACCAAGCTAAACTGTTCAGTAGGGGTAGGCGAGACATAATGAGCAGTTTAAGCATTTGGTAGATGCTTTTTCATAGAATGAGGAAATCTGCTCATCAGATACTCAAGAGCTGGTTCCTCGGGTTATGTGGGTTTTGACCCACTAACACTTATTTCCTCTCTTCCTTGTCTTCGCGGTATGCCCGTTAGGAATGACTTCAAGAAGGAGGGTGCGTACAGAGTACTCTCCACCAGCTACCGTCTTAAATTATCCTTTTTCCCTTGAAAGCTTGGGTTCTGGCTAGTGGACAAGCCCCCGGATGGGGAGCGAAGCCAACTCAATTTACTGTTGGTCGGACCGCCATTTTCTCTGTATAAGTACGATTCGGAAAACCGTGGACATGACCGTGGAAATAACGGGATCCCACTTGTCCACCCCCGTACATATCCTTTCAACAATGTTGTCCGGAGTGATAGCTCCACCGCATTTCTCCTTCATACTCAACCTTTGCTTCACGAAGCACGATAGCAAATCCAGCATAGACGAGAACTAATTTATATTTCTTGGACAGAAAAACGACCGGTTGTACAGATCGCTGCTAGCTTGGCCTTCTTATGCACTACCCAGTTCCCGTTAACGGGACGGATTCGGTATGGGTCCGATAGTAGTGCGATGTCTGTACATGACTCTGTGATTGACTGCCGCTGCAAACGTTGTGCGGCTTCACACTGAACCTCTGTTAGTTGTGCAACTTGAACCGTAGGACCTCTAGGCCCGCCCGCCGTGTGACCCCTGTTCGCCGTGCAAATCAGGCATTTTGGTGCCGAGTTGCACTCCTTGACGATGTGGCCTTCCACTCCGCACTTCCTGCAGAGTTTGCTCCTGCCGGGGCCTTTACACGCCAACGATTTGTGTCGTTGCTCGAAGCACACCAGTGGCGGCTCGTATATGCTGAACGGGATCTACTCCATTTGGCATAATGGGGTTGGCCTCTTGAGGTTTGATTTTCCTGCCCCTTGCGTGTTTCGCAACCGACATGGCAACCTGGTTACTCGCGCTGGCCGTCCTCCTCTAGCTCTTTGGCTTTTCGCCTGTCTCTGCCAGATGCTTCTTCGGCCGCGTTGCCTTCGCAGGTTTCGACCATGCAACTCGAGCCGTAAGGCGTCTTGACCTCTCCGCTACGGCTCCGGCGAGCTGCATGGTTTCGTGCTGCATCGTCGCGTTGCCAGCAAAGAGGAAGCTGTCCGTTTGGGTAGACCGCTCCTCCTTGTTCACATCAACCGAACTCCGCTTTTCGACCATATTAGTTCATACTCCTTCTTGGCCAGAGCCACACCCTAAAACCGATCAGCACTAAAGTCCATAATTTCCAGACTACACCGAAAATGTGTTACCCTTGCACATTCACAAATTCAGCTCCTGCGTCCACAAAATCGTGAAATTCGTAAAAAAAATGTTCGGCAATCTAGCTAGATTTACTAGTGACCTTGGTAAACAAAAAAATCGACATTTCGCATCTACAAGAGTGTACGAGCTGTTTTTGTGAATGTGTTACTGTTACACAGTTTTGGTATAGTTTGGAAATTATGCACTTATGAAGTCTTACACATTCTAGGTGATGAGCGGTCTTAGCGTGCATGCGATTTGCGTAGCTTCAGCAGGCTCCTCTTGCGGTTCAGCGCCCACGTGAGGTCCACGCCAGTCATCTGCGCTTCCTCGGCCGGTGCTGCGACGCCTCATGCTCCTCCTGTTTAACCTTCTACCATCGGCTCGCTGGTGGGTACACCAGCCCCTCGTAGTGGCGATCTCGCCAGTCCTCCTCGCGCAAACGGGTTCAATGCCGTTCTCTCTGCCTCTGTCCAGTTAAACAGTAGTTAGTTATCGAGCGGATGCTGTTGTCATTTCTGTTGGGTTTCCCCAGAGACAATATCTCTCACTGCAAATGAAGTAGTCGCCAATGTTCCTGGTCGGTTATCTATGCAAGCAGAGAGGCTACCCGGGGGTAGGCTCAGGCCCTTATGGGGACTGTGTACCATCTCAGTTACCAATTACAAAGCATGACCAGTATACCATAAATAGGAATTTAATGGCGTCGTCCCTGATGTACCCGAAGCACTTCTAGCTCCTTTGGAATCGGTGCCATGTCGCTTGTACAGAGTTGCTTCCGGATATGTGGAATTTTTGAAGAGCTCACTGCTGGACTTACGCCATGCTTAGGCTTACTCCGCTTGAGCAATCCGTATGCCCCGATGCTTGGTCACCTCCCGGTGCCAGAGGAGGTAAGTCCACACGGTTGTATGGATATTGTACGCTTAGGAAAGAATCTTAGGCTCCAATGTGGGAGTAGCTTACCGTTTGCAATTTGCACTTTCGAGAATTCAAAACTTTGATAAGTCAATTACGGCGCCGGCCACGTCATATGGTCATCGAAGAAGGAAGGGAGTAGTAATATAATGTTCGTGTGTTGCTACTAGATACTGAGATCATCTCTACTTCTCCAAAACTGTCACGGGAAGGAGTTTCTGTTCGTGAGGAGGAGAAAAGTCACATGCTCTGGATTTACTTTGGAGCATTTATATTTGTGACTCAATATGTTCCAATTTGAATGGGATTTTGTTCATGTGCTGGATTTCGTGAATCATTTACTTTCCCATCAACACATAACCATAATCGTCATCTAACTTCTGAAAAGGACAAATGAAAATACTTATTTTTTGTTCCAAAAAAATATAAAGACACATTCCACGCGTTACGTTTTGTGCGTGAATCAAACTTTTGCTTCCAAAAATCGTTATGTTGTTAAATGCTTGCTAACCAGCATATTCAAACGATCAGATTTGAATAGAAGATTCATTTTATGCTTTCTAATTGGGAATTGAACCTTTGTGCTTCGAAAGAAATCAAGAAATACAGCTTAACGGGACATCATCTCAAAAAAAAGACGAATTTTGACTGAACGCCAAGAAATTGGCTACTTTCTAGAAGTAGTTTTCAAAGTTTCAGGTACAATTAGAAGAATATGAGCAATTATCTTCATTTTAGTGCAAAAAGAATCATAATCGACAGCAGGAGCCCGGAAATATTGTTCAATGAAGTTCAAAACCCCCGGTGTAGAAGTGCGTGGAATGTGTCTAAATCGAAAACGATTTGTTGGATTGAAGTGATGTCTTCAAAATTGATTGAGAATATTTTTAGAACTTTGAATATACACAGAGTAATACTCATCGCGGATTAGAGTGTCCATCTCAGAACGGGATTTAATTTGTAGGAAACTGTGGGATTCTGAGTCCTGAGGAATAGCCAAGGGCTGAAAGTCTCTTTAATAAAGACAAATCAATCAATCAATCCTGAGGAGTCGTCTGTTAAAGAGTTCTATACAGGAAGCAAAAAAATACGGACACTGAAATTTTGAGTTAATAAATTGAAAGGTTATGACAAAAACTTACTATCTGCATCAAAACAAAGCAAATGAATATTGCAATTCATTTAAATTCCACATGCCACATCACACTATTGAGACGAAATCATCAATTCTATTTGTTTTTTTTTTTTAATGTGACCCCAAATTTCCGATCGGTAGTGTATGAACTGAAATCATTGTCTTTGCCTATGACTAATACTCAACATCGCGTTACCATAAGGCAACTATGTATCAAAACGATTGACTTCACGTAAATAACCCATCCAACTAATTTGCATAATTTTTCTAGGAATCGTCTACCTGCTACCAGCTTCTGTGCTCTACATAGACCCAATCAGTGCGTGGCAGGTAGGCATATCACTGTCCAAACCCACAACATATCTTACCTTTGGCGTGCAGATACTTCACAGCGTGGCACATCTGGAGGAAGAACAGCTTGGCATTGTGTTCCGGCAGGTACTTGTTTTGGATGATTCGGTTCAGCAGATCCCCACCCTTCATGAACTCCAGCACCATGAATACGGAATCTGCTTTGTTGACGATGTCGTGCATTTTTATTACACACGGCTGAAAGGCAAGAGCGAAAAAAACCGTTACAATTATAGAACTGTTAGGTGGAATGCGAAAAGCACACAGTACTCACATGTTCCAGGCTCTTCATGATGTTGACCTCGTTCATCACCCGCTGGGGATCGTTTAGGATTTTGGGCTTGCTGCACTCCGCCAGCATGTTCTTCACCACATGCTTCATGGCGTAGGGCGTGCACGTTTTGGTGTCGTAAATCAGGTGCACTACACCACACGCGCCGGAACCGAGCTTTCGCCCTACGTAGTACGTATTTTTGATTTCCGTCGGGAGACCTTTGGCTTCACTGGGAGTTAGGTCCTTGAACACCAAGGCTTTGTAGCTCGGGTGGGACAGCGCTATGATGTCGTCATTCTTGAGAATCATCCGCTTGTTGGTTCCAATAAGGTTACCATTGACAAACGTGCCATTTCGGGATTTGTCCTGGGAATCATTTGGATGTTGTTTTAATCGCAATTTCGGACAAAAAATTGATTTATCATCGCGGACTTACCTCTATGAACGTGGGACTGGTCAAATCTTCCGTGTCTTTGACGATTGAAAAATGATAGTTCGAGATTCTGCTGAGAATCTTCTCCGGCAGATGATCCTTGCCAATGCACAGGTGATTCGTAGGATTTCTTCCGGCTACAAACTCCGGAACGGCTAGATCTGTAATGGTAGTGTGTCACTGGTTAGGAACTGCTTCAAATAATTGATTGATTTATCTTTATTATAGAGTTTCAGCCCTTGGTGCTTTAAATAAATGTAATGGAATAAATATTGTGTGTAACATTTGAGTAACAATCACTAATTCATGTAGGAATCCCGGGAGAAATTTCTTAAGAAATACTGGCAGAAATTCTTGGAGAAATCTTAGAAATAATTCCTGAAGGTATCATATAAGACAGGCCAGAAGGAAGAATCTCAGAAGATGAAATCCTAGTAGGAACTCCTCGAGAAATTCCAGAAAGATCAGAAGAATACAGAAGAAACCGTAGGAGCAACTTCCTGTAGGAAATCTGTAAGAAATTAAAGTAGGAATTTCTGAAAGAACTCTTGTAGGAAGCTTGAAAGGGACCTCTGAAAGAATTAATGAAGAAAATCCAGAAGAACTCTTTAAGAAATACCATTCTGCAGCACGTGAATTCGCTGGTATGGGACCGTTCATAAATTACGTAGACTTTTTGGGGGGAGGGAGGTTCTGACTAAAGTCTACGCTCCGTACAAATTTTAATATTTTTGTATGAACGAAAGTCTACGAGGGGGAGGGGCAGATCTGAGATGACCAAAATTTGGTCTACGTGGTTTATGAACAACCCCTATTGATATTAATCGAATGCTAGGAACAAGCGTTTGTTCGAATGAGTGTTATCAGTTTTGTACCTTATAATTCAGCCCTATTATGCATACCGTTTGACAGCTGCACGTATTTCGACTACCACTTGTAATCTTCCTCAGTTTCAGTTATCCACTGAGGATAATTCAGTAACAAATTTTGAAAACGACGTATAATCAATGCTACACCTTTGATTATACGTCGTTTTCAAAATTTGTTACTGAATTACAAGCAAATCTCCTTCCCTAATTCTTTGGTAGATTTTAATTGCTTTATTTAAAGAAAATATGACCAAGTAACATTGTAACAGCGACTATGACATTAATTAATTACTAGTCAAAATCAACCGAGAAACGTGGGAAAGAAAGCCCAAACAGCATTTTGAAGTCAGCTGGCTGTAAAAGGTTAAAGAAACCTGTCACAAATCCTATAAAACTTTTATTAGGATTTGTAACGATCATCAAAACCTTCCGTGTTTATCGAGCATGTCTGATGCATATGATCAGCCATACTCCATCTGCAGCAGCCGATTCGCGATGAACCGTTGGAGGCGCATTAAAGTGTTAAAAAGGTGATATGTTTCACTAAAGAACACTACATTAAAATAATCAAAATGAAACTCCTTCACTTTAATACCGTCAACCCCTGCGAACTTGGCCAGGGCTAAATTTATTTCAAGCTAATTAAAAGAAAAAGGATAATGATTGTTAAAGTTCTCTGTATAACTCTGAGAAAATATCCTAGTGGAGCTGGCAAAAATCTCACTGATAGTCAGGTTATATCAGAGTTTTCGGTGGGGCAACTCTAGCGAAAATACTGCTAGAATTTTATAGAAAATCCTACCTAAATTATGGTAGAGATTTGAAATGGAAATGCCAATTGAAATCGGTGGAGAAAAATCATGTCACATTATTGAATATACTTCTCTAGAGTCCACTGAAGCAATCCCTCAAAAATCTCTGAAGAGGATTTTTGGAAAAAAAAAATCGAACGATTTAATAATGTTAATCTGAGTAAATTGTGGACTTTTCGAAGTAATTAATGGAGTAGCTCCCTGTTAGAATTCTTGACAGAATATAAATAAAATGACTAGAAGAATTTCTAGAGAAACCAATAATGGGGGGAATAAATTACTCCGGAAATCCTTGTAATAAATGTATGTAAAAACTCTAAAGAACGTCTTTAGAAATTATTGGTGAAATTGATCGATTTTCTTGAATTTGTTTAATTGTCTTTGAAAAAGTTACTTGAGTGTTTCGAGAAATTCCTGTGGAAATCACTCGATGAATGCCTGGAGAAAATCTGCACAGAAAGACTTGGTTAATCACCAAGAGAAATTCTTGTCTACCTGCAAAAATCGATGTTATACTATTTCTGGAAAATATGTCCAGGTTTACTGGAAAAAATAGTTATGAAATTCTTGACGATCTTGACATCGCGATGTAAATGTAAAGAAACACAAGGGAAGTTCATGTTCTAAGCAAATTCCCGGTATTTTTCCGGTTTTCCCGGTTGGGTGGCCACCCTGTTAATCATCAATGTTAACTTCTTTTCCCGATCAGCCTAGATAGCTGTGTAGTGTCGGTAGCGGTTGTCTCAATTGGCTAAGAATAACACTACCTGTTCCGGGGGTAAAAGTCCACCAAACAGGGAACCGCAATCCAAGGTGTCAGGCGACCCGTGCTGCGTGATGAATGGCTGAGGGGGTTTGAAACATGCTCGATCTTTAACGGAGCCCGTAGCGTCGATAGAACACCATTTTGGATTGCGTTGCAGCGAAAGATCTACCAAACTGAACCCTTGTGGCATCCGGTTTGTCAAGTTGTGATAATGTGTTTTGGTAATAAGAGTGTCAGGCCATTCGGCCGAAGGTCATTAGGCCGAATGGTCATTAGGCCGAATGGTCATTAGGCCGAATGGTCATCAGGCCGAATGGCCATTGGGGCTTCTTCTTGCCGTTACGTCCCCAATGAGACAAAGCCTGCTTCTCAGCTTGGTGTTCTATGAACACTTCCACAGTTATTAACTGAGAGCTTCCTCTGCAAATGACCATATTGCATGTGTGTATCGTGTGACAGGCACGAAGATACTTTATTGATGCTGAATCTACTGATATTTTACCCATGAATTTTTCCTTCTTTTAAATATAGGCTGTTCTTTCTAGTATCATTGCTTAAATAGTTTTTGGCGCTGAAACTGCTGATATTCAATACATAAATTTTTCCTTCTTTAAAACATGGGCTATTCTTTCTAGTTTCATTGGTAAACTAGTTTTTGGCAAACATTGTTGAAAAAGGTAAAAACCACGGCTAACTTTCAATTCGTCCTGATGACCATTCGGCCTAATGACCATTCGGCCTAATGGCCTTCAGCCTAATGACCCAGTATCGGTAATAAGGATTCATGCATTGGTACAAAGTCCTTGTTACTGGTGACAATTTCTAAAATTGCATTTATTCTACCTCGCTGATATCCAAGGTTGTTAACCGATAAATTATCGACAGTTAACTTAACGCAAACTCGATAACGATAAAGGTTGCTCGATAATCTTTCGATAACGATAACCAAACGATAAATCAACGCGAAGATCAACGTACCTTCGATAATTTTGCGATAAATCTAGTTACCCTAGTGACGGCATCAACAACAGTTCAGATCGCGAAGAAAATTTTTCGGAGACGTTATCGAGTCGATAATTTCCACAGTTAACTGTATCGCCGATGACGTTTCCGCCTGAAGACGTTATCGTTATCGACGATAAACGATAACAGACGTTAACTTTATCGCCGATAACGATAATTTATCGATTAACAACCTTGCTGATATCACAAGTTAAAAAAAAACGAAAGTCGTGAACTTCTGTCAATGACCAACATTTTTGAAGCACAATTTAGTGCTGATTTCGAAACCGACCTTCAAAAATTTTTAAGTAGTACAGTTTTTGAGTTTTAGCTCAATATCGAGTTTTACAACTTTTCAAAATATGTAATTTACTGAAATTCAAATATATTTCGTTTTGTTCAACCAATTTTAAATCTTTTTTCATAATTGAATGCTGAATACACTGCCATTCGATCATCTGAATACAGGTTTTGCGTCAGATTGATGAAATTCAAGATATTGGCGAGTTTTTGGGACAATCTTCTTAAATTTTAGCAAAATTCCCAAATTTTTTTGAAGAAATGTATTTTTTTTTAATAAAAGAAAAACCCAACCTAAAAATTATTTCTCGACGTTTAGTTAACATATCATATGTGGGCGAGTTACAGTAAAAAAATCAGCTCAATCGAAGCATTGATTACGGAGAATGAGATGTTTGAAGTGAGCGACTTTGCTTAAAAATAGAACAAAAATCGATTTCAAATAATCAACCTTGTATGGAAAGTCGAAAAATTTTCCGCTCTACTGTATTTTTTTTCTTTTGCGTTTTCGAACTCAGGGCATGATTCTACACCAAAAATGATCATCAGCTTACCGAGTTCAAAAATGCTGTAAACTAGTGTATTTAAAGATTCGGACTTTGCCTACCCGAGACTCAACTTGATTTAGGAAAACAAACACGCTTCACGTATCTAATTGCGTAATAACTTATTAAGGACTGTTGACTTCTGGTAATTTATAGACTCACATGAATTCTTATTGCAGAGCACATTCTCTAATTTGACATAATTTTGCAACTAGCCTAAAGTTCTGGGCTTTTCTTTGTTGTCCTGGGACTAAACTAGAAGCAAGACATGGATGGGACTACAGTTCTGATGATATCTGCAATGAGGAAACGTAACTTCGACAATTGCATTATTGATTGGATTAGCGAGATGTTATCAAACAGAGAAATATCGGCAAACCTTGGAAGCTCTTCCATTAGTGTCAGAGCAGTAAAAGGGTGTCCACAGGGAGGCGTGCTATCACCTCTATTATGGTCATTAATAGTTGATGATCTTCTCAAAAATTTGGAATCTCAAGGATTCGAGGTAATTGGCTTCGCTGATGATATAGTCATACTAGTTCGTGGTAAATATGATTCTATCATCACCTGCAGAATGCAAAGTGCTTCAAATTTAGTCTCTTTGTGGTGTAATAGGGAAGGGCTAAATATAAACCCTTCTAAAACTACTATTGTGCCATTTACACGAAAGAGAAACTACTCGATTGGAACTTTAAGATTGAAAGGAACAATTTTGGAACTTTCAGATACGGTCAAATACCTAGGTGTATTACTTGACAGCAAACTCAACTGGAATAATCATTTGGAGTATGCAATTAAAAAAGCGACTAATGCTCTATGGATAAGTAAAAGAACTTTTAGTAGGCAATGGGGACTAAAGCCAAAAATGTTCCGATGGATTTATTTGGCAATTGTAAGACCCAGGATTACCTACGCTTCATTGGTATGGTGGCCTAAGACTAGGGAAAAAGGTGCAAAAAAAAGCTAGAAAAGCTACAGAGATTAGCAACTTTTTCAATTACTGGTGCAATGATTGATTGATTGATTTATCTTTATTTGAGAGACTTTCAGCCCTTGGCTTTGGTGCAATGAGGAGTACGCCGTCGAAAGCACTCGATGCTTTGCTTCACTTGCTTCTATTACATCAATTCGTGCAATTAGAAGCTGAAAAGAGTGCTCTAAGGATTGAAAGATCTGTGAACCTCTTTGCAGGTGATCTTGTAGGTCATCTCAGCATCTTAAAAACATTTAATGTTAATCCTTTGATATTGAATAATGAAGATTGGATGGCGAAAAAATACAACTTCAATCGTTCATATCAAGTGATTAACGTTGAACGTGAACTATGGGGATCGGGTGGTCCGAACCTTCGATCCGGATCAATAGTTTTCTATACAGATGGTTCAAGATTGAACGATCAAGTTGGAGCAGGAGTGACTGGCCCGGGTGTAGATTTATCGATTCCGATGGGCAAGTGGCCAACTGTTTTCCAAGCGGAAATTCAAGCAATTCTGGAATGTGTTGTTATTTGCTTGCGCAGAAATTACAGGCATTCAAATATTTGTATTATGTCGGACAGTCAAGCAGCCCTGAATGCTCTAAATTCGGCGACATGTACATCTAAACATGTTTGGGAATGTGTCCAATCACTTCAAAAATTGTCTTGTCGTAATCAAGTCAATCTATACTGGGTTCCTGGTCACTGCGGAATTGAAGGTAACGAAAGAAGCTAGGCTCGGATCGTCACACCAATTTATAGGACCAGAACCTTTTTGCGGGCTTTCTACTGCATCTCTTAAAATGGAGCTGAAGGTATGGGAATTATCAAAAGTGGATGCCAATTGGAAAAACACTTCAATAGCGAGGCAGGCGAAACGTTTCATTGATCCGAATGTAAAAATGACTTGCAAAATATTGGAACTCTCCAAGAAAGATATTAGTATGTATACTGGTCTTATGACAGGTCATTGTCCGAGTCAATATCATTTGAAGCTGATCGGAAAACTTCAAAATGATCTGTGTCGTTTTTGTAACACAGAAAAGGAAGACTCAGAACATTTGTTATGCCATTGTCCGGCAATTTTTAATCAAAGAATGAGGTTCTTCGATAAGGGGCTACTTGAACCCTGTGAAATCTGGAGAACAAATCCTAGTACGGTATTGCACTTCATCCGATGTGTAGTACCGTGCTGGGGAAATGCTTTATGTCAAGTGATGACGACCACTCCCAATAGTGGTACGTTATCCAGACAAAGCTAAACAAAAATGGGGAATATGTCACAATAGATCAAAACAATGGTCGCAGTGATGCTAATACCCAACACGGAATAAAAAAAATAAAAAAAAAGATTTCCGATGCATGGATAAATCAGGCCAAACATTTGTATAGGCTAGTTATTCTACTGTCCTAAGTGCAGATGAGTCTCTCTTTAATGCCGTTTTTCTTTTTGATCCAGTTCCAACCTGGGTTGGAACTGGATGAGATCACAGTTTCAACCCCAACCCGACTTCGGTTTCGCTTGTACTAAAGTTTGTTTGACGTTGTTTGTTTACACATTTTCCGCCAATCCAGTTCCAACCCAGGTTAAAATAAAAGCGGCACAAGTCTCCTATTTTTCGATTATAACGTGCTTGTATTTATACATTTTGATTTACTTCTTGCGTCGGAAGGTAGATTACACAATCCTTTTCCGATCTACACATAATAAATTGTCAAAATGTCCACTGTAACATCATAATAAGTAATTTAAAGAGAATCGGAACAAAGAGAGCCTTTCTTTTGCAGATTGGACCTTTAGATATGTTTGTCGCCTAATATCAGTGCCACCGTTTTGTTATTCTCAGAAATCATATTGATTGCATTCAGGGTACGAAAAACGGATCACGCCGAAAAACAAACGCTTTGTCCTAAGCGGTGCATGTCGGTAACAAAGACGCTTCGCAACAAACGCATGTCAAGCGATGAGAGCAATAAAACAAATATCGCTTGCCGTGCGTGTGCCGATATTTCGGCATTTCTGCTGAAATTTTCGACCCACATCATCGAATTCATGAGCATTTGGACGAATAAAGGGTGCCGTTATAGTTACGCGTGAGAGTGGGAGTGCGCGTGTGCGAAGCTGCAAAGAAGAATGTCAACAATAGCAAATTCACGAAAATCCTATGGACGCGCACTTTCACTCTCACTTTGAAGCGGCACTATGTCATCGCCGTAAGACTCTTGCCATCCTCAGAGTCGAGTTTCAGTTGTAAAATAATGAGAAAATCACGAAGTGAATAGAATGAGACAAATATCAATTAAAGTCTCAATGAAAACGGGACCATCATCGCATTCGATATCTTGAACCTCTGAGGTAACAAAACAAGAACTGTACAGAAATCGATACTTCATTGCCTCTTAATGGCAATGGAATAGTACGACATGCACTAAATACTAAGGATACGGGTAATCCACAAAAGATCTAAATAGGATCTGGGACCATTTGGTCAGGAACACCTATTTTGGGCACTTGCTGCTATAACTCAGTCAATTTCAAACCGATTGACTCGAATTTTTGAACATGGCTAGCAACTGTACCTATGTGATCGTGTCTCAAAAATCAAGTCAATCGGTTCAAAATTGATTCGAGTTATAGAAGCAAGTTTCCAAAATAGGTGCTCCTGCTCAAATGGTCCCACACCCTACTGGTCGCAGTGGCTCACCAGAACAGAAAAAAAGTAACTTCATTCGGCCCGAGAAGCCGACTCTTTGAAAGTGATTGTTTCCATTTACTATATGGTATGGTATATGGTATGAGGATTTCTGCCCTAGAGGAATCATAGAAATATTTTTAGGGAATCTAAAAGTAGTTCTTGAGGAGTTCCAAGAGATTGAATAAGAAAATTAGATTTCCTGACGGAAATCTTCCGGGAGAAAGGGAAACATATCCTTCTTTGTTATGATATCGCAATGGCATCCCGGGAAATCGATCACCCCGGGACGTGCATCATTCTGCAAAGAGTTGTTCCGTGCAATGCAATTTTAACATTACGTCACTCTTGCATTCACCAAAAAAGACAGCTATATAATGTATCCCAAAGTAGATGATAATTAGAAGACTGTAAAATGTAAAACAAGGATGTGTTCCAAGATGTCAGCAAAATTTTGACGGTAAACTACATAATAGTAGGTAGTTAGGGAATGTATTTTCTAGTAAAACATATAAACGATGCTTTCGAAATGCTGCAAACTATTTTGCCAAGAAAAAATAGTCTGTTTTTGTCCACTGAAAATGGTGGATGGTTTAACTAAAACGGAACATTAGGAAAAATAACTATCGACTTGCAAAATTCGATAGGTCCTCCTTCAAACCATGATACATAAATGATGCAATGTGCATATTTAAAAGATCAATTGCTTATTCAAAAATCTATTCTAAAACTCTCATTCTAGCGGCATGTACCATAGCTGCTGGACGCAATTCGGGGTATTATTGGAAGTGCTTTTTTAGTACCGAGGCTTTTGATTTTCAGGTTCTTCGCGTAAAGCCGGCCCCAGACTATGTTCTCCACCGGTTGGCTCTCGATCTGGCTCCACAGGCCGGTCTGGGTGCCCGTTTGGGTGTTCGGTTGTGTGCTATCCTTGTTGTTGTTGGCCATCGTGCTGTTTTATTCTTGTCTTCTTCAACAATCAGGAGGACATCAGCCTTGTGCTGCTTTACAGATTCTTCCGTCAACTCATCAAAAATTTACTATTCACGAAACGATCACTACAGACTGTCACTCTCAACACTTTTCTTCGAAATCCGTCGCGTCAAACTTCGTTCGGGTTTTACTTCGATCACATCAAGGGAGCGCCATTACGTTTCCCAGGCGACCCCAAACTGAATGGAAATCCGACGTAAATAAACGATCACAATCCAGAGCAGACTTTTCCTTCACACAACATATACGTAGGTAGGCGATTTAAACAAAACCAGTTTTTTTCTTCCACACGCTGAAGAAAAGCAGGAATACGAAAGAAACGAAATCGTAAGATTACACAGGAGAAAAGGATCTCCAATTTCACAGCAAGAGAACGAACCGCACCACACAAAGCACACGCGTTTTTTGTTTATCGCTTGTTTTGCTGCTGTATCAGCAGAAGTTCGCTTCGCGAGGACAAAAACGACGATAACCCAGTACGGAGGGTTAGCCTAACATTAGCCTAATGTGAGACTAACTGGTCAGCATGTTAGGCTAACTTTTTGTCTCACTTTTGGCTAATGTTAGTCTAAAATTAGACAGATATGACACACTTTTGTTAGACATGTTGCAAATTCGAAACATGTTTGTTAGTCTAACATTAGACTAACGTTAGACATGTTTTACTATGGGCTGTTAGACAAATGTTAGGCATAAATTTTATGCTGCTTGTTTTCATTCCAGCTGTCATCCGAGCAAAAAGTATGATTGTAGTAGTGAACTTTTGTCGACGTTCACTACTACAACCGTACTCTTGCCTCGAATGAAAGCTGGACGAAACAAATTCAATAAAAAAAACTCGGAGCCTGTTCAATTTCAATTTTAATTAAATTTAATTTAATTTAAAATTAAATTAAAATTAAATTAAAATTAAATTAAAATTAAATTAAAATTAAATTAAAATTAAATTAAAATTAAATTAAAATTAAATTAAAATTAAATTAAAATTAAATTAAAATTAAATTAAAATTAAATTAAAATTAAATTAAAATTAAATTAAAATTAAATTAAAATTAAATTAAAATTAAATTAAAATTAAATTAAAATTAAATTAAAATTAAATTAAAATTAAATTAAAATTAAATTAAAATTAAATTAAAATTAAATTAAAATTAAATTAAAATTAAATTAAAATTAAATTAAAATTAAATTAAAATTAAATTAAAATTAAATTAAAATTAAATTAAAATTAAATTAAAATTAAATTAAAATTAAATTAAAATTAAATTAAAATTAAATTAAAATTAAATTAAAATTAAATTAAAATTAAATTAAAATTAAATTAAAATTAAATTAAAATTAAATTAAAATTAAATTAAAATTAAATTAAAATTAAATTAAAATTAAATTAAAATTAAATTAAAATTAAATTAAAATTAAATTAAAATTAAATTAAAATTAAATTAAAATTAAATTAAAATTAAATTAAAATTAAATTAAAATTAAATTAAAATTAAATTAAAATTAAATTAAAATTAAATTAAAATTAAATTAAAATTAAATTAAAATTAAATTAAAATTAAATTAAAATTAAATTAAAATTAAATTAAAATTAAATTAAAATTAAATTAAAATTAAATTAAAATTAAATTAAAATTAAATTAAAATTAAATTAAAATTAAATTAAAATTAAATTAAAATTAAATTAAAATTAAATTAAAATTAAATTAAAATTAAATTAAAATTAAATTAAAATTAAATTAAAATTAAATTAAAATTAAATTAAAATTAAATTAAAATTAAATTAAAATTAAATTAAAATTAAATTAAAATTAAATTAAAATTAAATTAAAATTAAATTAAAATTAAATTAAAATTAAATTAAAATTAAATTAAAATTGAATTAAAATTAAATTAAAATTAAATTAAAATTAAATTAAAATTAAATTAAAATTAAATTAAAATTAAATTAAAATTAAATTAAAATTAAATTAAAATTAAATTAAAATTAAATTAAAATTAAATTAAAATTAAATTAATTAATTCATTCATTTAATTTTAATTCAATTTTGTTTTGATTTTTATTTAATTTTAATTAAATTTTAATTTAATTGAAATTTAATTAAAATTTAATAAACATTCAATTAAAATTTAATTAACATTCAATTAAAATTTAATTAACATTCAATTAAAATTTAATTAAAATATAATAAAAATTTAATTAAAATTTAATTAAAATTAGATTAAATTGAATTCAATTTTTTTTATCCAAATTTTATTAATTTTTTTTTTAATTTTATTTAAATTTTATAACAATTTTATTAGAATTTTATTAAAGTTTTTTTAAAATTTTATTAAAATTTAATTGAAATTTAATTAAAATTTTAATAAAATTTTCTTTAAATTTTATTAAAGTTTTATTAAAATTTTATTAAAATTTTGTTAAAATTTCAATAAAATTTAATGAAAATTTAATTAAAATTTTATTAAAATTTGATTAAAATTTATTTAAAATTAAATAATAATTAAATAAAAATTAAATGAAAAATAAATCAAATTAAAATTAAAATGACTCACCGACACGATGAGGCCAAACTTAACGGAATCGGACACTGTTTTGCAGATGACTGGTTCCGGCAACGGTACGACGAGAACGAACCGGACTTATTGGCCAGTAGCAGCGGCGAGGAGCTGACGGGTCGGACGACGGAACGGCTAAAATGGTTCTTACCAGGTTGTTACGGTTTTAACTAATTGAAACGCGCAATTTTTAACATTTTCCCGACCGACGAACGCTGCCGCAATCAACAAAGTTATTTTTTTAACTGCCGTTCAGGCAACTGTCAACAATGCGCGAAAAAATCGAACACTGAGCATAATTTCGGGGTTATGATTTATGCTCTCCAGAAATTTTCGATGAGCAACATATCTAACAAATGCCTAACAGTGTCGAACGCCTAACTTCCTCCGTGCTGGGAACCCACCGCGCACACTGGCTTGCTCTGGATCTCTGGATCAAGGATCAACGAAAACTAAACGATCAACGGATCGGGTCACCGTTCGCTTCGTTCGCACGCATCTCCACGGGTACACACTTATTTTTTTTTTTTTTGAGGATGCGATTAGTTTACACACGCAGCGAACTATTGTTAAAAATAATCTTTAAACAAATTAATAAGATCCTGAAGTTTTTGTTTTCTGTTTTCTTTTGTCTTTAAATCTTGAAAGAAATAAAGAATAGATTAAACAAAATGTCGAAGAAAGACGTGAGATCTCGAAGTTGTTTCAATTTTTAAAATTTTATTTTAAACTTTTGAAATTTAATTTAAAGTTTTTGTGTGAATATTTTTAGTGTGCGAAAGATGTCTGATGGCGTTTTCAAAGATTTAGCGCCAAACTTGGTTTTGGCGGTTTCGATACACGTTCAAAAATTATTACACAATTACTAGTAATCCTACAGTAATCCTACATTATGTAGAGGATTTCTAACAATTACCAAGTTTCTTTTTTCCAGCGGCACAAGTGCACGGAAAACACCTCAATAATAAAAAAAAGTTCTGGAGTTTGATTTGATTAGGTCCTACACAGCAAAAAATAATGTAATCCGCATCGATGTATTTAAGCCGATGTACGAAAAAATCTATGTAACAATGATTTTCAGATGCAAAATCACGCCTTTTTGATGCTATATTACATCTTCCATGAAATTACACCGATACAGAATAACAATTTACCATTGCACCGAATCTGTGTAATATTCCCATCCTTACAACGCCAATATTACACAGAAACAGCTGCAACCAAATGGTTACGAATTGGGTTGACAAAATTACACAAATTCTACACGCTAACCTGAAACTACCCATCGCCTGGGTCGATTCTACCCGGATTTTTATGTTGTTAGCAGTTGTCAAAATCCGGGTTACCCGAAAACCCAGATTGGTTGAATCTGGGTAAAGATCTGGGTAATCGGCACTTTGTCACTTTCCGGCTTGAGAATATGGCAGCGGTCAGGCAAACGCTGGCAATTATGGATATTTCCTCGAAAAATATGAGGATAAATGACGGGAAAACAGTTAAATTCTTCCAGGGAACTGTTTTCCTGCATCAGGTAAGTGAACAGCAAATTGGAATAAAATTAACAAAATCAAGGTCCAGGAGGAGCTGGGTACCGGTTACCCAGATTTTGCCACCAACATCGGTAACCCAGATTAGAGTAAAGGTGCCTTCCCGGATAAAAACTAACCATAGGGTGTATGGTGAAAACCATTCCTGCACCATACAGTGTACCAGCTACAATAAAGTGTATTGTAATGAAATGGTTCGTTATACTATACATTTACATTGGATTTTTATGTAACAATATATTATACTGTTTTTCTTACATTTGAACCATTCACTTTTCCGAAACATTATTTTTCCGTGAATTTTTAATTATTTCTGGTGTTCGATTTGAATAGATCGTATGTTTGCTGTGATTCCTATGCAGATTCGACCTATTCAAATCGAACACCAGATTTATTCAGTTTAAGATTTTATCCGTGCTTTGTTTTGTTGATGTTTGTGACTTTTTTGATGCAAAGGAAAGGAAAGAAAAAAAGTGAATAAGTTGAAACATCAATTTAACCTTTTGGAATCGATTTTTTTCGCCGCTGTTGAGGCAACGTCGCTGGTGTCGAACACATTTGTTATGCTCGGTTTCATCGCCGGGGTCATATATGACCCCGCCGGCTCCAAAGGGTTAATGCCAATAACATGTTTAAATCAGTGGTAAACTGCAGGTCCAAGCAGGGGTCCAAGAGATATGGCGGGCTCGAGGGCGGGCTAGGTGTGTAGAGTGCGATGAGAGAAATACGAATGCAATGTAGGCCAACCCGGAAAGATGCAGGTCAGATTACCGTAAATCAGTAGATGAGTTCAACACTTCAACACTATTCTTTCTGTATTTGCATTTAGGGGAGTTTTCTCCTCTTCTCTCATGTGAACTTGCCTTCGACCACAATCGAATCAAATGCGGTTGACAAACTTTATCTTTGACGTAGAGCCATCTTTAACATATGGACTGGACTGAACACTGAAATGACTTTTAATATAGGTTCGTCTGCGGGTTCGTTTTTTAACCTAACTTATATTTGAATCGAACTTGACAGTTATCTCATGAGTTGTTATGTATTTCAAACTTTAGTCAAACTGGTGCCTCAATATTGCAATAACGGTTAAGCACGCTGTAATGATACTTATGTACCTCGTCACCCACTTCATGCAACTACATTAGTGGTCTAATAACACTTAGCGCGCTCGGCATAGTTCCATCATGCCGCTCAAAGTGTTGCCACAAATAATGCTTAGTTTGCGAAACCCGGTTATCTGGCTGGTGGGGAATGGGAGCCTAAGCTTCAACTGTTAATGCATTCAGAGACTACTCAGACTTAGACGTGGGCGATCCTATATATGAAGGGTTATCCAAAACGCTCTGGGAATTCCCAAAGCGCATTCTAATAAATCTAATAAGCCTAAGATGTAAAGAAATGTAAGAAATGTAAAACAATTCAACATAACAAAAGAGAACCATTCCAAAACCATTTGATTAAATGTATAACCAGTAGTGAAATTACAATTAAAAACAATTTATTTACGGTACATTTTATTGTTTGAAACCATTCATGTACCATACAATGTACGGTATATTTAAACCCACGTATCAGTATTTTGAACAATTCATTAACAATAAAATGTATGGTTTTGCAAAAAAATATATATGGAGAAAAATATTTTTTTATATTGTTACGATACTTAACAACCTGTATAATATATTGTAAAAATCTTATTTACAATGAATGGTATGGTATCCTACATTACATCTTATTGTTTTTGTATTTTTATTTTTACAGTGGTGTCTATTGTAAAAATATGGTTCTAAATAGTACTGTTACAATATATCGTTCGGTTTTTCTACTGTATTTTTTATTCGGGTTTACTCAGATTAGAGTAACTGCAGTTTTGCTCAATCTGGGTCGCTTTGACACCAATCTGGGTAACTGAGGGTTAGCGTGTATGCCATATCGCATCTACTCACGTGTAATAATACATCTAGCAGCACCAAGGGGTTGGAAACTCTGACACCTTGAATTGTGTCGAACGGTGTTCCTCGGGTGTTTTTGGGTGTTTCTGTGTGTTTGACAGCGTCTTTGACATATTGTCGGGCCGCCACCAAACCGGACTTCGCACAATCAAGTCGCGACGCGACCCGACTCGCGACGTTTTTTAATCATGTCAAAAGTAGTGCGCATCCTTCCCGTTGTTGTTAGCAACACAGCGCACTAGATGCGAAACAGTTGCGACACTTGTGGACCAAGAAAATAACAATTTTTGATTGAATGTCTGTCTTCATTCCAACCGGATAGACAATATCTACGCAAGACGTCAAATTTGTTCATCTTTTCCAATATTTCTGGCAACACCGCATGATTGTTTTGTTTATCCTTGCGAAAAATAAGAATCCATCAGTGAAATTACCACAAAAATATATTTTTGTCGCAGTCTGGTTTCTATTGTGGTATCGATCAGATGTAGAATTTATGCTACCATCTTTCGTTACGACACAGAGCTACTGAAAATGAAAATTATCGCGGGTTATAAACAAGTGGCGAGACGAAGAGCCATTTCTTCTCCTCCGAGTTCTCCTCTTTCCAAGCGAATTGCTCCGCCGTCTATTTCCGGGTCTATTTCATTAGACACAGTTGACTTGGAAGTGGGCTTTTCAAGGCTTATGAGTGGAAATTCTGGGCCAAGGCTGAAGACCATCCACCAAATATCCATCCACTGTCCACGTCCACAGCAAAATACTCGTAGAAGCCGAGGAATTTGAACCGCCTGAACACAATACCCTGATAATCAAGCCAGAGGAGGAGGAGGAAGAGGAGACAACATAAAGGATTGCAAAGACTTCATTTCAAACAACCGTGATTTTTACCGGAAGATGCAGGCCAATCTGTGCAACACGCCGCCAAGTAGAGAAGAGGCGAGGAGAGCTGCTTAACTATAGTTGCCGCTGCTGATGCGCACTGCTTAGCCCACTGTTTATGGGAGGAAGAAGAGAAGTTTTTGTTTAAACGCTTAGGAACTTGTTGTTTTAAATTTATTTTTTGTCCGAGATAAAATAGCGACATGTCTTAGCTGTTCTAAAAAAAATAAAACTTTTGATCAGTTTATTTCTTGAACACTTTTAATTCTTATTTTCATGATGTGGTGTTCTTTCCGGTGAAGGATTGTTGTTTTTTCCTGGTTCTCTTCGGAGGTGTTCGAGATTTCGATCGATTCTCGAACGAATAAGCATTGGTTGGAGGCAGACGAGCTTGGTCCAGAGATGGCTGATAGTGACGAATACCTTCAGAAGTGATTCAGACGATTCAGGACGAGGAAGTGTTGTACGTTGAATAATATGACGGTGGGATGACATCAGCGAGATGGTCGATTGTTCCAAAGGTTTTTTTTTTACCATGGCCAATGGAAAAAAAATCCATGAACACTGGGGTTGTTGGTGGAGTTGTTCCTTGTGCTTAAGAGATTTTTTGGCGATGGCCTGGGCAACAATTGTCGAATCCGATTTGAACCAGTTTAAGTGTCGTTTAGATTACCACTGGGCAACTGAAGCAATCCGCTTCTAAAAATATAAATAACTACGTTTTTTGACTTTCCCTTTCTTAATCAAAATCCCGAAACTTACCCGACTTTCACGCCCAGTTTGACATCGTTCACTTCGCTGTTGCTTCCGGTAGTCCTTCGTTTAAGCACCCCTTCTATGTACCAAAAATTCCAAGAAAAATTCCATACCGGTTCCACATGGTTGCCCCTTTCAGGATTTCACTCGATCCCTTTTTTTCGGAATCTCCATTCCGCGCTGGTCGTCGCGACTGGTCAGGGTGTTTTTGTTTCCATATGCTGCTCTTCGTTAAAGATGATCTTTCTGAAAACTATGTTGCCGGAGCTGAGGATCTGGCAATCGACCTCCCTCATTCCGGCTTTGGGTTGCAATGGTAGCGATAGAGCAGCACCGTGCTGTGAATGATAATGACGGTTTGTAGGAACCGGAGTCGCCCAATGAGGGTTTCAATGCGGAGGATTTCAGCGTTCGCTCCTTCTGCAGTCTTGTTTGCCGCCTGGTCGTTGTATCCGCTTATTCACCTACAACTTTTCCTTTTTAGCTATCTGGTCGATGGTAATGTTGGGCCAGGTGTTGGACAGGATTTCGTCCATCAAGCTCCGGTCCGGAGAAAATGTACATACTTGATTCTGCGCTGTTGCTCGTATCCGGTATTTACTTGCTGCCTGTTTCGTTCCGCACAGCGACCATAAAAACTGAAAGTGTAAACATAAACATCGGCAAACCAGTGACGCAGTAAAATAAAAAATCATTATGGTGTTACAATTGGAAGGTGTCGAAAAGGTGTCAAAAGGTGTTTTAGGTGTGTGAAATGGGTGTTTCACACAAGGTGTCAGAGTTTCCAACCCCTTGATTTTTGTGGTAATTTCACTGATGGATTCTTATTTTTCGCAAGGATAAACAAAACAATCATGCGGTGTTGCCAGAAATATTGGAAAAGATGAACAAATTTGACGTCTTGCGTAGATATGTCAAAGACGCTGTCAAACACACAGAAACACCCAAAAACACCCGAGGAACACCGTTCGACACAATTCAAGGTGTCAGAGTTTCCAACCCCTTGTTTGAACTTCTAGTAACCCTGTAGGCATCGAAAAACACACTGATGGTAACTCTTTTTGCTGTTTTGTTTTGATTATGCGTTCCGTTTCACTCCGTTCCATGAGCAGAATGACGTCTGATCCATTTTTAGTTTGAACGATGTGCAGATTAGAGGGGGTCAAATTAAAAATTGTTCAGATTAGATGAGGTCAAACCAACGGGGGTACACGGTATGCTGATTACCAATTCATCGCCTACCTTCGGATCTTCTACAGGAATGTCATCCAGCACGGCATGCTCGACAACGCTGGCTAGAGCAGCATCGATGGTTTTGTCCTGTTTTGTCCCCTTCTTCGCTCGATTGCTTTTGTGGCGTGGTTTCTTTGGGTGTTCCGTTTAATTTTGAGTTCTGGCGAAGCATCTTGATGGACTGGGCAATTCACTTGCTTTCACATTATATGTCAAAAATGTCAAAGCACCGAAAAACGCCTAAAAACACCCGATCAGCACACTGCAACACAATCAAGGGTGTCAGAGTTTCCAACCCCTCGGAAATTTCTTACGATCTGCGTATTTATTGTAAGTTGCTTTCATAATAAAACGCGCTGCCAACTTCCAGTCGGCATTTCTGAATCATCACAACGAATCAAGCACTACCTCTGCTGCTGTTTGTGTTAGTGAGATCGGAGAAATGTCAGACTCCCGCCTGCTGATTGGCTGCGACGACTCTGGCGACGGTTTCACTCGCGACGGATTCAAATCGTCGCGTTCGATAAGGGGGAAAATCGTCAATATATAAATTATGATACCCGAGGGGGTTTCGGCGTTTTTAAAAAACTACGACTGCGCCACTTCAGTTTCAGCTGAAGACTCTCTCTTCTGTATTGTGCGAATCAGTTTTTATAAACTAACACTTCCCGATCGATCATGATTATTCCTGATCTAACCTAACTGAACTTGAACTTGAAAAATATGTTGCGCCACAGCTATGACGATGATTCTACGTCGTATGATGCGCGGGTGGATGTTTATGTTTGGTGCGATTCGGCTGCAATGGTGCTCCGGCGAATGAATGTTTATGTTGACTCATGATGATTGCGTCTCAGGCTTGGATAGCGAAAGTGGCTTATTGACGAATATCGGCATGATCGGTGGTAACGGTTTAATTGTGGTCAGTGGAAACGGGTTGCTCGTAACTACTCCCCTCCGTGAAGTCGAGACGTCCCGGGTCGACAAAAGTGTTGATTGTATTCTTGGGGATGATGAAATCTCTCGCAATTCTAATGACTCATCTTTAGCTTGGTTGTTTGATACTTCTTCTAAAAATGGTTTTCTGCGGAAATTGATGTTGACGTTTTTGGTTTTGACCTTGTACAAAATGATAAGGGTTATAATTCCCAGAATGCTGAATACCGACAAACTTATTGAGGAATAATGGTGAATTTGATGACTTGTCGATAGGGTTTCCAAATGGTTTCGGTTTTGTATTTGCAGATCTTCAATCGAACTTTCTATAATCTGCTTTTCGATATGTAAACCATCTAATGGTACTATCAACGGCATCTCTGTTTTGAATATTTCGGTATTTTCAAATTTTGTACTGTCTAAAATTATACTGCAATTGCGAAATTCTATTAAATACGAGCCAGTTAGGTTTCTGTTTGTTATTTCGCAATTTGACTTAATATTTACGGGAGATTTCGATTTGACAATAATATGATTATTAGCTATTTGCTTAAATTCTTTTTGTTGATTGTACATTTTAAAAGTGCATTTACCGGTCATACCTCGAAGTAACTGTGTAAAACAAGTGTCATTGCTTAAATCCAATAAATCCTTCTGATTGCATATGCGATATTCTTCTATGTTTCGGCATTCCTTCGTAATAAAATATGTCTCGTTGTTGCTGATCATAGCTGTTCTGGCGGGTAAATTTAAAATCTTATTTTCGATTGGCAAAGCTTCTAAAATCAAACGACTGTAAGTATGATTCTTCAAAGATGGAATTTTAACTACAAAAACAAGCTTTGTCATATTGTAAAAAGCTGATATTTCTAAGAAATCATATACCTGTTCAAAATTATGAATTACAATTCCTTTTTCTTCTAATCTATCGATCGAGAATGACAATTCATCGGGATGCAAGATATGTTTCGAAATAATGTTTACCTTTGCTAAATGAATAGATTCAGAGATATCTTTAAAATGAGAGATAAGATGATCCAATTGAATGTTAACATTAATAATGCTTTCCAATATTGTAATTTGCTTCTGTAGGCTTCCTGATTGATTATTATTTATAGCGTTCATTATGAGTGATTGCTGATTATTTATCTGTTTAATCAATCTATTGATTCTATCTTGCATATCATAATTTATTTTTCTTTGCTCATTATTTTCTCTGATTAATTGATTACTTTTTGTTGTAAGATCATCTAAATCTCGTGAAATATCGATATAGTCCTGATGGTCCATATTTCCAGTTAAAAATTTGATTCCTGTACCTACAAAATCCATCAATCCTCGTTTTTGTCTAGTTTTCATTTGTAGTCCAAAATAGAGGTTTTTGAGATTGAAGAGCTTTGTAGATAAAACATCGTTCAATTCTGTAAAATTTCCATAATTTCTTAATTCCTTGGTTATTAATTTCAACTTTGTGAAAGTGGGTTCGTATAAATCAAAATCAATAGTATGGTAAATTCTATGTTCACCGACTTTCATAAAGCTTTCTCCTGCTGTCAATGCCAATAATCCAGGGTTTTGATTAAGGTCCATGATTTGAATAGCACAATGAATGGGTTGTAACATACAATTAATAGATATTGAAAACAAGAGAAGTGTTGTTGTTTCCATGATGAAATCTAAAACGAGAAAGAAAAAGTAATATGAAATTTATTTTCTGATACGACGCATTTTAGTTTTATGGAGTTTTCTGTTTTTATCGTCCTTGTAAGTTTGATTTCTATCCGAGGTTACTTTGACTTTTTCAAACCATTCTTTGGTTTTAGCTTTAATTCCTTGTCGTCTATTAAATGCTTGTTGATCTGGTTCTAAAGCTGGTGGATCTTCTCTAGAAGCGTTCCGGTATTTATGCTGTTCCTGTTGAGTGGAAGTTATTTTAGTAATTGTTTCATCATAAATTTTATCACGGTATTCTATGAGTTGTGCACGATCGAGTGGTCTTTCTTCACCATCTTTTATTCCGTAAAATACTTCACGTGGTTTTAATTTTGTTGAGGTGTGAATTGCGTTATTGTATAAACTACATGCGATTAGAAACATTTCTTTACTGGAGAGGTTTTCGTATTTATGTTTGTTGCATCGGTAAATTTCACTTAAGGTAGAATGGAACCGCTCAACAATTCCGTTCACTTCACTGTAATTAGTTGGTGTAAAATATTGTTGTATGTTGAGATTGTTTAACAAATCTCGAATTTCAATTGATTTGAACGCTGGTTCATTATCTGAAACAATTAACTTTGGTGATCCGAATTGAGAAATGAATTTTATCAAACCTTTTCGAATGTCTATTGTAGTTCTTGATTTGATAGGAATTAAAAATCCGAATCGTGACAATTTGTCTACAATTGAGAGAAATAAGTTTGGTTGTGATATGAAAACATCTATGTGAATAATGTCAAGAGGCTGTTTTGGTATTGGGGTTTCTCCTAGTTTGATTTTATATGGTTTTCGTTCGTATTTCATCTTATTGCAAATTTCACAAAGGATAATGTATTTTCGTATTTTATTTTTCATTTTGGGAAAGAAAAATCTATTCCGTATTTCACAGAGATTTTCTAAAATACCACGATGTGAAGTCTCGTGAGTGTTTTCAATAAGAGTATCTTGTTCAACTTCGGTTCGAACGTCGATACGCATCGTTTGAGATATCTTTACTTTGAAAGTGCGACATCTGCTGAAATAGTTTTTGTAAACAAATTGAATGATATTGATAACATTTTCAGGACAAAGAATACAGTTAGTACGCCTTGTATCCATGTATTCCTTGAATATTTTAATTATGAAAGGTACTCCGAAAATAAATTTGGTGATAGTTCGTCTATAAACTCGTGGAAAAACTTCTTCATAAATATTGCTTTCTTCATTTCCAATTTTCAAAATAATTTGATTACTGAAATAATTAATCGGAATTTCAGTGCATGGTATAAGTTCTGAATCATCTGTGTCTGCTGAATGCATAGTGTCATTACTAGACGATGTTTCATCTTCATTAATGTTCACTTCTTGGAATATTCTTGATAAACTGTCGGCTACAACATTTTGTTTGCCTGGTTTATATCGAATTTCATAGTCAAATTCTGACAAAGTTAAGCGCCAGTGAATTAATCTTTGGTTTGGTTCTTTCAAATTTAAACTGTATGTTAAAGGTTTGTGATCTGTGTATAAAATGAATTTTCTTCCGTACAAATATGGACGAAAATGTTTGCAAGCCCATACAATAGCTAAGAGTTCCTTTTCTATTGTAGAATAGTTTTCTTCGGTTTTATTTAAAGTACGTGACGCAAAGGCTATTGGCTTATCTTTTTCCAATGGTCCTTGTGAGAGTACTGCGCCTATGGCAAAATTTGATGCATCAGTAGTGAGAATGAATGATTTATCAAAATCTGGATATTGCAAAATATCACTGCTTGTCAAAATTGATTTACACTTTTGAAATGCTTTCACGAAATCTTCTGAATGAATTATAGTTTCACCTTTTCGAAGTGAATTTGTCAAAGGTTTTGCAATTTTTGCAAAATCTTTTATAAATTTTCTATAGTATCCTAAAATTCCTAGGAAACCTCTAAGTTCCCGTTCATTTTTAGGTAAAGGCCAATTCTTAATAATTGAAATCTTTTCAGGGTTAGGTTTTACACCATCTGTAGATACAATGTGTCCTAATAAAGCAACTTCTTTACGTAAAAACTCACATTTGTCTAATTGTACCTTCATGTTGTATTTAGACAATGTATTAAATATTTTTCGTAAGTTATCAAGGTGTTCTTGTAGGCTTGTGGAAAACACAATAATGTCATCCATATAAATAAAACATCTTACGCCAATATGTTCACGTAAAATATTATCCATTACTCTTTGAAATGTAGACGGTGCATTTTTGAGTCCAAAAGGCATTCTCAAAAATTCATAGTGTCCATTTTCAACGTTAAATGCTGTTTTAGGTATGTCTGATTCTTCAACTTCAATTTGATGGAATCCAGACGCCAAGTCTAATGTGGTAAAATAATTACATCTTCCAAGCTTATCCAAAATATCGGTAATATTTGGGATAGGATATCTATCGACAATAGTTTTATCGTTCAATTTACGATAGTCAATTACTAGTCTCCATTTCTTCAGTCCAGATGCGTCCATTTTCTTAGCAACGATCCAAACTGGTGATGTCCAAGGACTTATAGAATGTCTAATAATTCCTTGTTCTAACATTTCATTAATTTGCTTCTGTACCTCATCTTTATGGCAGAAGGGGTACCGATACGATTTACAATAAATTGGCATTTCATCCTTTGTTTTAATGCTGTGTTTGATAGCGTTTGTAAATGTTAAACTTTCTCCGGGTAAGTAAAATACATCTTGGTTGTCTGCAATTAATTTTAAAAGTTTTGGCTTCTCTTCGGAGTTTAGGTGATCCAATCGCAATTGATTAAATAACTGTCGATTGATTGGTCTAACTGGATGTGGGTAAGATTGTGATTCAAAATTATTCAACTCAGAGATAAATGGTTTAAAAATTTCAATTTGAATTGGGTTATTCCGATGATTGGTTATTGCAAGGAAAGCATGATTGTTTTCTGCTTTGTATAAACCTGCGTGTACAAAAATTGAATCATGAATTTGAGTATCATGGGAAACAAAGAAATCACCTTTTTCAAAATTAACAGGGAAATGGATAAATTTTGTTTCATTCGCGTTAAGTTGTACCTGTGTAGAACATGGGTATTTACGTAGCATTTTAATATTTCCAGAGGGAAGCTGTAGTTCATTTGTG
Source organism: Aedes albopictus (assembly GCF_035046485.1). NCBI lineage: Eukaryota > Metazoa > Arthropoda > Insecta > Diptera > Culicidae > Aedes > Aedes albopictus. Next base: position 159,704,201 of record NC_085137.1, read on the forward strand.
CTTGTTATGATATTTGCTTTCAAGTTTTGCAAAGCTTCATAACCGATTAGTCCGTCAAAAAATGGATGAAAATCAAAAACATAAAATTGCAACTTTTGGGTATTTGGAATTTTGTAAAATGGATTGAAATGTACAGACTGATTAATTGTGTGAACTCCATTAATATTATGAACTGTTAATGGATCTGTAAATTTAGCTTGATTAACATGTTTGGGGCTAATGTAATTTTTATTGGCTCCAGTATCTATTAAAAATTTGAGTGGACCTTTAGTAGTGTCAACTTCAACATAGGGAATAAAATTATTCATGTTGGGTGCCCGTCTTCCGTTCGCTCGCGAAAATTTATGTCATCAACTTGAACATTATTTTGTTCACATTCTTTGATTGCTGGTAGAGTAACTTTTGGTAAATTTATATTGTTTTGAACCTGAGATTGATTTGGGTCTTCATCAAAATATTCAGAATAATCTAAGTATTCTGGATATTCCGAGTATTGTGGATATGGTGAATATTCTGAGTATTCAGGATAATAATACGGTTCATTGTAATCGGGATAATCAAAACATTCATCAAACTCTTCTACCTGATAATGTGGTCGATTCATGTAATTTACCTGTTTGCTGAGAGAAGGGTCTACTTCCATTGGTGTCGGCTTTGGTTGTGGTTTTGGGAAATTTCTTTGGAATGTGTTTGGCATAAACGGATTTCTTTGGTATTGGAATGGTTTTTGGAATTGATTTTGTTGGAATGGTCTAAATTGAAAAGGTCTTTGAGGCGTATTAAATTGGAATGGACGTGGTCCGTTATTAAATTGAGGTCTAGGTGTTGATTGAAATTGGAAAGGTCTTTGATATTGTGGAGGTTTCTGAAAATTGAATGGTCTTGGTGGTGGAAATTGGAAAGATTTTTGCATCTGTTTTGGTGGTAACGAAATTGGATTCGAAGTTTTTGATATTGATTGGAATGGATTTTTCACATAATTGTAATTATCCTCTTCAAGACAAAGTCTGAGTGCTTCCTTAAGTGTTTTGGGTGCCTGAGCTCTAATAATTGGTCCAAGAGGCTCTTTAAGTCCCGACAAGAAAACTTTTAAACCTAGATCTTGGTAAAACTGTTTCTTCGCAGTTATGATAACACTTACCTTTTCGTTTACCTGTAACAAATTGATTAGTAATGAAATTGAATGTGATACGTCTCTATAAAAATCTTGAACTGAATCCCCTTGCTTCAGTTTAAACAAGTCTCTAGTAAGAGAAATTTCATCCCTTTTATCACTGAAATGAGTAATCAGGGTGTTTTTAATATCATCCCAGTTAGTTTCAGTACCATATAATTCAAGCGCGGCATCCGCATCATGCGTAATTTTTGATCGAATAGCATGCATCCAAACATCAAATGCAGGTGTTCCTTTAGCACGCTCCAATGTTGGCATTAAATAACTTGTCAATGGATTTAATAAATGAATGCAATTTAACAGGATCCCCAGTGAAGCATGGAAAATCCCTCAAAATTTGTGGAGTCTGCAAGCTTTTCAAAATAGATTCCACATCACTGAAATTATTCATAGTAGCAGCTCTCAAATTTGCAATTTGTTGGTCTTTTTGATTAATTTGCAATAAAGCATTATCAAGTTGATTTTGCACATCTTGTCCAGCGGCTAATTGATGTTGTAGTTCAATTACCTGACGATTTTGTTCAACCATGTCTGCAGCGGCTTGTTCCAGTTGTGCTTGTAGCACTTCATTTTCTGCGGCCAATAAATCACGGTTTCCATCGTACCTGGCCATCGTTGTTACTCACTAAGGGTCGATTTCTTCACCTCGGCTTAACCGGTGAGCCAGGCTTACCCATATAGTTAAACCTGGTTTAACGCTTAAAGGGTAGTACGCACCTGATAAGTACTGTGGAAAAAGATAGGCCAAGGAATGGTCAAGAAATGATTTCGCTGTTAAAATTTCTTGAGTGGTCCGCAGCTGGAAAGGAATGAAAATTGTGTAACGCTCGTAACGCCTGCCGGGCAAATCAAACGGAGCTGTCACTTTTCCTTGCGGAAAAATATTCCGTTCAATTATTCCTCAAGGAAAAGTGACATTTCTTCCCATACTAATCAGATGTCAAAATTCCTTTGGTAATTAGAGGGATTTTTCTGGAGTGCTTTTCTTACCAGGTGCGTACTAGACTTAAGCCAGGGTGAAGAAATCGGGGGTAAAAATATCTAAACACACTTAAAAATACACTTATGGGTTAAAAGATTAATTTTGGTTATTAACTTTTTCACTTTTAAAAATTTTGATTCACTTTTTATTTGGTTTCACTTTTCTTAATTGTTTCACTTTAAAAAAAATCTTTGATAATAATTCTCTGATAATTTTTCTTCAATAATAATTTTTGATAAATTCTTCAATCATATTTTTCTTTTTCTCTTAAAATTACACTTAACTTACCACAATCCTTTTCGGTCCTCACTTCGGTGTTCGTCCGTCGCGTTTCCGTCCTGGCTGTGGGTTCCCGTTGCACTTCGGTATGCGCCCGTTGTGTGTCCGGTGTTTGCCGTGGTCTTCGGTTCCCGCCGTGTCCAGGTGAAATGAAGTTTTCTTCTAATCGACGATATGCACTCGCTGATGGGAATTGTCCCGAAAAAACTCACTAATCACTGATCACTGCAAGCGGTATCCTACCGACACTGCGACAATTATGATACCCGAGGGGGTTTCGGCGTTTTTAAAAAAACTACGACTGCGCCACTTCAGTTTCAGCTGAAGACTCTCTCTTCTGTATAATGTATTGTGCGAATCAGTTTTTATAAACTAACACTTCCCGATCGATCATGATTATTCCTGATCTAACCTAACTGAACTTGAACTTGAAAAATATGTTGCGCCACAGCTATGACGATGATTCTACGTCGTATGATGCGCGGGTGGATGTTTATGTTTGGTGCGATTCGGCTGCAATGGTGCTCCGGCGAATGAATGTTTATGTTGACTCATGATGATTGCGTCTCAGGCTTGGATAGCGAAAGTGGCTTATTGACGAATATCGGCATGATCGGTGGTAACGGTTTAATTGTGGTCAGTGGAAACGGGTTGCTCGTAACTTATATACTACCCATAATGGGTAACAATAAATAATAATTTATGTTGTTTCAAAGCTACACTGAAAGGCGTCTTGTAGTAATGACAAGCATAAAAATGTTTTTAAATTTATCATGGCAAAACATGATCATCGACCCACCAACGCTTTCTGATGTGCGTGTTGTTTCTTCTCACATCAACCGGTTCGATAGCTGAGTAGTAGCGTGCGAGCCTGGTGATGTCAAGGTTCTTGGTTCGAATCCGGCTGCCAACAGAAACTTTTTTTAATTGAAAATTGAGTCCATGGTAAAATTGAAAACATAATTCTGTTAAATTGAAACGAAACTCAGTCTGCACAAATTTAGTGGCGTTGTGTATTTAAATTGACCCTCAGAATAGTAATTTTAAGGTGAAACGGGACGCCGTGTTATTTTTCCTATCTTGCCTCTCTTTCTAACAATTTGCCTCGCGATTTTGAAGATGGTAATCTCGAGTTCTATCGCACTGAAGATGCTGAAAAACAATCAGCATATGCACTGCAAGTGAGCATACACAGTGATAGGTTTTTGTTGCAAAATATGAAGTAGAATCTGAGATTACCATCTTAGTAGCAACCTAGGATAGGATGTGACACCTGCAACTTCTCTGTCTAATTTCACAGCTTGCTGTCTTGTTTTTCCGCGTTGCTAAGATTATTGGTCCCCAAATTGGTCTCTTTTGGGCTGACTAGTTGTCGTATCCTATCCTAGGTAGCAACAGAGCAATGGCGGATATTTCCCCGACCGTCCCGTCCGCCCTTAACCGCAAGCCGCCGTTCAGTGTAGGCTGATTTGTGTTGCATCTATTTTTTTTGCAGCGGCACCATGATTGGCTGTTCATCAGCCCACCCCTGCAACTGACAGCTGTCACACTGCCACCACCGCGGTCGTCGTCGTGTTGACAGCTGGCGAGGACAGAGCAGTATTTTTTGCTGTTGTTCGCTCTCGTTTTCACTTTTCTCGGTGTGCAAAATTTTTTCGGGGAAAATTCCTTCGCGTTTTATCATTTTTCCGGGTTTTTGGCTCGTCCAGCAACGCTAAATTTTGGTTCCCGTGTCGTGTCAGCGACTGGCCGGACGGTCCGTATTCGGTAGCGTGGATTGTGTGTGCGCGTGTGGAAAGGATCCGTGCGGAGGGAAAATATGTCTGACAGCAAAGGGCAACAGCAGCAGCAGCAAGATCTCGTTGACGACAGCTGGGAAGAAATCGACGAGGATCGGGTAAGTGTGCGCGGAAGAAACGATGACGAATCGGAGGGCACCAGAAAGTGCACAATATGGGTTACCATCCGTGAACAATAGTAATTGCGTTTTGGCGGGGTTCGGCAGATGAGATCTCGATTACTGGTTCTTACCAGTTTTGGAGGGGGAGGGTGGTAAACACAGTGTTCACCATTTTTGCATTCAGCTTATCTTACATGCAACGCAACCCACTTGAGGCTAGCTATTGACAAAAAGTGACCTTCTCTTCCAGTTGGCTGCTCGTCTGAGTCTGAGCAAGTTGTCGAACGACGATGGAACCACTCTGCCGACTGGTGGCGGCGGCGGCGAAAGTAGCGAAGGAGGCAGTAGTCGTTCCGGTGGCAGCCGAGGACTACTCCCGGTCAGCACCAGTTTGTCCGCAACGCTGGAAGAGGAACTTCGCCCGCGGATGATACTGCAGCGGCCCCAGCAGATGCAGATTCTCCGGAGGCCCCAGTCTCTGCAGGCTCAGCAGGATGGCTCGGAGAAGGCCGCGGCCGAGAGCAAACCGAAAGCCCAGATCAAATCGCTGGATCAGCGGAAACAGGCATATGCGGAGGCCCGCCTGAGAATACTGGGATCGGCGCACGACGAGGAGGAACAACAGCAAACGAAGCAGATCGAACAGTAAGTACCGGTGCGGAAGTGCGTTTCCAAATCTATTGTAAAATTATATAATTAAGCCTAATGGCCTCAAGGACTGCTAGAGTTGGTTTACTTGGTATATTTCTATTACGGTCACAATGTGGTACCTACAACTGGTCATCTGGGTGCACTAGAATGAACGTAATGAGTTACTATCGTGAAGCTTCAAACATGTCCAACTATGTATGTCATTTAAACATTTTATTTAAGGGTTGTATAACGTGAATATTAGATAACTAGGATGAATAATGTATTTTGAACAAAGTTAGGTCAATGAAACCGATCAATTATAATATTTTTCAAATAATATGCTCTATATTGTATAATGTAATTCTGGTGACAAATACCTTTAACCGATGAAGGCAATTTTTTTCGCTTAGAAAATCACGATTTTCAGCACTTTGAACGGTGGGTTAGGTATTGATCATTTAAATAACAAAAACGGCCGTCGTTACGGAACGAACAGATAGCGTAACCGTACCCTTTTACCTATGATAAACACGATTCGACTACAAATTGGCACATATACCTTTTTCTACCCTTCAGAAGAAAGGTATAATTACCCAGGGTGTCTACTACCTGGAAAAACCGATAAACCTCAGGAAATTTTATTTAACAGGGAAAAACCTGGAATAGGTACTCAGGGAATATCTTGATTGCTCAGGGAAATTTTACCTACTCCGACAAAAAAAAACATTGGGTCGTATGAATAAAAACCTGGTAGTAAAATCCATATAAAAATTCCGCTACAAGGATTTTTTCCAGAAATTCCGTCAGAATTTCTTTCTGGAACTTCTTTAAAAATACCTCCTGGAATGTTTCCAGGATTTCTTATAAAATTCCTTCCGCATTTTTGACGCTATTTTTCTTGGTATTCCTTTTTGATTTTTTTCCGGAAAGGTATATTTCAGGATTCCTTCCAGGATTCCTGAATTCCAACCGATTTCTCCTGAAGTTTTTCACGGGAATCAAAGAATAAGAATATCAAGAAAGCCCACTCCGCTGATGCTCGGGTGGACACTACCGCAGCGCTATCTGCGGATGAAAGTTCAACCTTCATGCGGTAGTGTGCGTTACTGATTGTATGCGGATACCAAAACATACGCACACCACCTTCTCTTATGACAAATCACGAACACTGTTACATAGAGCTTCCACCTTGAAATGCTTAGAGAGCGCCACTTGTCTTGTCGCTTGACGTTTACATAGAAAAAGAAAAGAGAGGGCATTCTTTGTATTTTTATTCTTTGCGGGAATGCTATTTCTTCCCGGTGTTGCTCCCGGAGCTCCTCCAGTGTTTTGCTCAAAGAAATCTTCGTAGGATTTCTACCAGAATTTATCCCGAATTTTCTAAAAGAATTTATGTCGGGATTCCTCATAGAGATTTTACGCGATTTCTTCCGGTGTTCCTCTTGGGCTTCCCCACAAGATCTTCTCAGAATTTATTTCAGAGTTGCTAAAGGAGTTATTCCTGGGATTTTAATTAAAGTTCCTTCAAGATATTTTTTTCCTATGATATCTTTAAACAATTTCTGTGGGCTTTGTTCGAGATGTCCTTCCTGGTCTCCTACAGGAATTTCAGCTGGGATATTTCTTATACGTTCTCGCGAGGTTTATTTCGAAGTTTTACCTGAGATTTCTCTCGGAGTATCTCCTGGAACTTCTCTCAGAAGATTCCTTCCGATGTTGGTCATGAGGTGTCTCTCAGAGTTATTCTGAATTTACCCTAGACTTTCTCCTAAGATTTTTTTTCAGAGTGCCTTCTGGGATTTCCACAGGAAGTATTGCTGATATTTCTCATTGAATTCTTCTCTTGAATTCTTTAAGAGCCAGGCTGTTCCTTGTAGTTGTACCGGATTTCTTGCATTGATTCACATGAGATTATTTTAAAGATATTCTCTGCATTATTCCCAAAACTCTTCCCGGAATCTTTACCAGTAATTGTCCCGAGATTCTAGATACTCCTTGAGGGATTTCTCCCAAAGTTATTGCAAACTTCTACGAAGTTTCCTCAGAATGTCTTCTGGGCAGGGTGCAAAATGTTCAAAGTCATTTTATAAAAAACAGCACGAATTTGATTATTTCTGCACTCAATATTAAAAAAAACATTTTCATTTTCGCTCTTCCTCTTCACACAGTCAGTCATTTCGTGGTCAGTGAATATGAAGCCGATCGAGAAACATCTTCAAAATTACCTACGTTCATGGCTACGATTTCCAGGACAATCAAATGGAACAAGATCTGTGTAAAACACCATCAAATGAAATCGAAAAAGTAATATTTGATCAGCAATTTAACACTTTGTAACTTGTTTACAAATAGGGAAGTGGAACCATTTCGGCAGGACTCCTATTTTGGGCACTTTTCTACTTTAACTTAGCCAATTTTAAACCAATTGACAAAATTTTTGGAACACGATGAGATACGTATAGTATCTAGCCGTGTACATGTACAAAATTTTAAGTCAATTGGTTTGGAATTGACTGAGTTATAGCGAAGAATGCCCAAAATACCGGCCACTACCCAAGTGGCTCGCTACCCTACCTTATAAGAAATTCCTGGAGAAATATTCGAGGGAATTCAAATAAAATCTTAAGAGAATTTCCGCAAAGTCTTATTAAAGAAATCTCGACAGGAACTTCAGGAAAAACCTGATAAAAATGAGACATCTTGAAAAAAGTTCGTGGTAATAGTAATCCCGATAAGAAATATTAAGGATATCCAAGGAGAAATTCTGAAAACCTCATGGAATCCTGAAAGTAGCTACGGACGAAATTCCGCGAGAAAAACAAGAGAAACTGAAAACTATCGGTAAAAAGTGGCTACGAATAAGAAGCTGTTCTCGCGAAAAAAAAATCATCACTCGGAGCGGGAATCGAACCCTCACCCATTCGGACTCTAACCGCATGGCTACGAGGCTCGACCAATGATAATCTCTGGAAGTATATCGGAAAACGTCTGCAAGAAACATCGGGACGTACTCAAACAGATACCTCGTGAAAGAATCCTGCGGAAATCCAAGAAGAAACTCTGGAAGAAATTCCAGGAACCACGCTCAGAAATCTTGGAAGAATTTTTGAAGAGTAGGGGAACTTACGTATTTTCAGCAGTTTTGTTCTCTTCGTCATGTTTTTTAAACCTGTTGAACTCAGAGTTGGCATCAAATCCAATTTGACCGACATAAACCCCTCATGACAAAGAGAATAAACCGATGATACCCTAAGTCACCCATTAAAATAAAAAAATGAGTAATTTTTTGAATTATAAACTTTTAAAATTTCATCTGGAAAAACCTGGAAAACTCAGGGAACTTTATTTTGAGTAATGGTTAGACACCCTGAATTACTGCTTGGAAAACTGAGTTTTGATCCAAGGCCTTGATCGCGTGCCTGATGATCGACATGGGCGTTTCCAGGCACTCATCTTCGGAGTTGGTTGGCATGGGAGTGCAGAATTTGCAGGGTGGCCAGCGAACCGGGAAAACCGGGAGAACCGGAAAAAAACCGGGAATTCAGAATCATCGGGAAAAAAACCGGGAAATATACGGGAATCCAGATTGCCACCGGGAAAATCTTGCATTCCTTGGATTGATTCCGTACTGATCTATTATTTCTAATTATTAACAACTTTTTGTTATTCTATGAGAATAATCTGTAGTGCACAGCTTGTTGTTGGTTTAACACAATTTGCATTGAAAATACGGCATGCGTTATATTGAGTTGTTAAAAAATTAAAATCGTTATGCACTGCCCTTTTAACAGCCACAAGGAATTGATGACATACAGACTAAATGAAGTAAATAGGTCATTGTCGTTAGTGTGCCGAAGTTTAACAACATTTACAACTAAACTGAAGCCAAAACAAACGATACTATTATATGAAACATGATAGACGAACACAAAACAATGTAGCCAAAGCTTTACACTGAAATTTGTGAGTGAAAAAATTGCAAAATTATACAAAATTTAAACATAATAAAATGTTTTAGACATCCCTAACCTAACATCAGGAGTTTGCGATTGCTCAAAGAATTCAGCAATATGCTTCATGTTGGCGCAACAAATAGAAATACACTAGAACTCTAATGGCGCTGTAGTCACTTTTCTCAATTAATTATTTCAATAACTTTAATTGCAATAATTCACTATTTTTGAGTGTCCTTCTTGTAGAGGATCTTTTGTTTTGGCAAACAAAATTAACTTGACACTTCTAGTACCGCTGCTGACGCTGTAAGGGCGTGGCAAACTAGATGTTAGTCACACGAACAGTCCCGACATTGAACTTCTGTGGCTAGTTATTCTACTGCGCAACAGTATCCTTATAACTGTAATATCATTTCTCTCCATCAAAAGTTTGAATACTTTTCATGAAAGCCTGTGTGTTAATATTGGCTGAATCTGAACCGAAATCAATAAGAAAAATCTTTAAAATTTTAACACAAGTATCAGGCATATTGTATCAATCCTAGTGAAAATTATGTTTTGATGTTAAACTAAAAAGGAGAACAAATGTGGAAGTGCTTTACAGTTGCGCAAACGTACACGTACAGTTTTTACAGAAGCCTATAATATGTTTCATTGGAATTGTAAAAAAAACTGCCACTAGAAATTGGAATTCTTAAGAGAATATTTCAGAGTTTTAAGCAAAAGATCCTCATGAAATTCCTTCAGGAGTTTCATTGAAAATTCAAACATATATTAGTTTTTTGATAAGTTCTAAAATTTCTCCTGGAGTTCCTACAGGAAATCTTCGAAGATTTATTTTTTTCTAATATTTCCTCAAAAATTTGCGTTAATATTTCTCCAGGAGTTATTTTTTAGAATTCCGGCAAGAGTTTCTTCTGGGAGGAGTGTTTTTGTCTTCCGCAAGAGTTTATGCTGGTCTATGCTTTTGTTCTTGGATTTCTCTCAGAGCTTCTGCTGAATTCCATTCATAACGATCTTTGGAATTTCTTCAGGATTTCCTACTGCTGTTTGTTCCAAGAATTCTAATTGGGGATTCTTCAGCAATTCATTATGGGAATCCTCTAGGAATTCTAATGATTATATAGACGCCAAAACGTAACATCGTGTAATTTCCACTAGTTTAATCCCAAGAATAGGTATTTTTAGAATTCCTGAAAAATAGGTTCTGTGAACACTGAATTTTGTGTAACTGTAAAAAACACTTCCTCAATTTTAATTTTGTTTCTTTGGCATTGACTATAGTTTTACATGATTATATCATGTGAGAAGAATGTAGATCAGGCCTGCCCAACCTTTTTCGGCCGCGGGCCACTGGTGAAACTGCATACCAGTCGACGGGCCAGAAATAAAAATTCGTTAATAATACATTTTTTTATTCTTTTCTGAGCATGGCTAGATAATAGAAAAGAACTTTTTTTGCAGTTTAATGTTTCTAATGAAATTTGAAAGGTTTTTTCATATCTTGCAGAATATTGGAGCTTGACAAAGTATTTAGGAAGTTTCAATAACATGTTTCAATGTAGTACCAGAGAGAGCTATTGAATGGCACAAAAAAATCTCTGAAAGCTTCAAAAATTGTGATTAAATTTTTCATGTTTTTCCTAAATTAAGTTTATGACGTAATCTTTATATTTTGTTTTACAATCTTATCAAACGAATTTTCACATTACACATTATTTTATTGTTAAGAATCTTTTATTTCAATTCTGTAGGACACTCAAACCAAATGCTTGCATATTTTTAAATCTTTTAAAAATTTTACAAAATATACTCTAAAAAGTCATTTTATTTTTTTTATATTATTAAAATACATTTCCATTGAAAAAGGAAAATATTCAGAATAATAATATCTCGGGCTAAATTCTATCATTTTTGTCCAATCGTGCCGCGGGCCGCACAAAATGTCCTCGCGGGCCGGATCCGGCCCGCGGGCCGTACGTTGGGCAGCCCTGATGTAGATATATATCCTTAATCATTAAAATTTCCATTACAATCAGGTCCTGAACCGATTATGGGAATTTATTTTTCAGTTCAAGTAAAAATTTAATACCGGGAAAAAAAATTAAAATTCCGGGAAAAAACCGGGAGAAAACCGGGAATTAAAAATCTGTAATTCACTGGCCACCCTGAATTTGGCGATCTTAGACCTACGCATTTATTTATTTACTTGACAACACCAACAGACAACCATGGTCCCAATGGTTGAATAAAACTTAAACTAGACAAAGATATTTGTACAAAAAAAAACATGAGCAAGTTTGTTACTAACCGTTATCCGATCTAAAGAAAAAAGCGAAAAAGCTACGACGAACATTTTCACGACCTTAATTAAAATCAAATACTGATGCCACCCTAGGTATTGAAAGTTCGCTGGATACCCATAAGTGCGCTGTGTAGACCGTAATTGGTTTTATTTTATTTTATTGATGCACAAGGGGGTCATGGGGCCAAGTCTCCAATGCAAGTCCAAGGACTCACATCGTCCATAATACACCGTGGAATTTGGGAGTAGGCATTGCAACCTCTTTAGCCATGCGGCTTTTAAGTTTTGCGTGGCCTTAAGGATAAGGAAAGGTGGGAGATTGATTTTGCGTGTTGAGCTGTGAAAGAATGTGTTGTTAACTAAATGGTCAACGTTATTTACCTTTGCGTATTTTCACAAAAATGAACAAGTTCGAAGATATGGTGCTTGATTTTCAGTGAACCGTTTATGCTAGTTCTTCTTGTTCTTGTGTCTTCAAAGCTAGGGAGCTTGGTTAATAATGTCAAAAAATAGAAGAGCATATTGTGTATCAACTTCCTTCCTGCAAATAGAAATCAAATATATCAAAAACAACAAAAAAGGACCGTAACGCTTCTTGATTTGATCACGAAAAGTATCGGTTCTTGTTGGCACCACGAGTGTGCATCTTTCTCTGTAGAGTAAAGATACATTTAAGGCCGAGACCTGACAGCAATCAAGCTGATCACAAGGTTGTGCCTTTGTCCAGGGTGCTGTGTAGACCGTAATTGGTGCACCAAAAAGGTAGTCGTAACATAGAATTATTTCGAAGCGCCCTTGGACGAACGTTTAGATTGACAGCTTCTAGGATAGCGGAGCAGTCAATCCGACCCTGTAAAACATCTGCTATGAATAGTGACCTAGAGACGTTTCTGCGTACTTGAAGTGTGTCCAGATGAATCAATTGACATCGACTTATGTAGCTAGATGGCCTATGCGGATCCCGCCAAGGTAGACGACGGAGAGCGTAACGAAGGAAGCGGCGCTGAACGGACTCGATCCTCTCAATCCCATTTTGGTAATATGGATTCCATACAACCGAGCAGTACTCAAGTATTGAACAAACCAACGAGCATTGGAGTGATTTGAGGCAGTATACACTGATGAAGTCTTTAGCGATACGGAAGATAAACTCCAATGCACGGGACGCTTTTTCCACGATGTACGAAACATGGCAATCAAACTGCAGCTTTTCGTCCAGGATAACACCGTGGTCCTTTATGCGATCCACACGTTCGATTACTTTATCGCGAAGCATGTAAATCAAGATGACGGGGTTACGGATTCTAGCGAAAGTGATGGTGGAGCATTTTTCTGGGTTGATGACCAAGCAGTTTAAGGTATACCATTGGTCGAAGTTGTTCAGATCTTGCTGAAGCCGAGCTGCATCGGAAGGGCAACGTACACTCCCGTGAAAAAGTTTGGGGACCCCCTAAAAAAATGGCAATGTTTATCGGTCATACCTCAGCCATCTTTCATTGAATTCACTCGTTCTCAGACTCTTTCAAAAGATAAAAGGTTAGATTTGATTCGTAGGTACTTATCACAAACTGCATATATTTTTTTTAGTATAAAAACTTTACTTAAACTTACATGTTTTTCCTAAATAAATCTGCACGAAAAATCTCAAATAACTAAATCCCGAAGGCTACTCCAGGAACGCACCAATACTCCAAAACCCAAATCCCGATTTGGATAGCAATAGTTTACTCGGAGAAATGGCATTCGTTGTTATGGGTTTTGGGGTAATGGTATAGTAGGGTAGAATTCACAGATCAGTAATTTTCATCTCACTTCCATTCTATTTCGCACTTTGTATAACGAACATAGCTGATTTAGTATGGATTGTATATACCATTTTCTACCTTAAGAGTGTAACTTAGTCAAGAAATTAGTTTATAAACATTTCATAACCATTTCTGTGTCTTGCCTTTCAACTAACAAGGGAAGAAATTGGAGTTGTACAAAAAACAAATGGAGATTTGAATAAACATCCGACTAAGATTACATTTGGAAGGCGACCCCAAACTTATGCACGACGCAACATACTAAGGGGTGACCCCAAACTTGACGGTGATGTGTAAACCTAACTTGATAATTTAAATTATATTATGAAATTTTCCACTAAAATCTAATGAATGGCTCTCAGAGAGGATAGAAATAAGGATCTAATGCAACTTTCATTTCAAAATTTGGTCGATCCAATTTTGAATTACACGGAAAACAATTTTTCGTGCAGATTTAGGAAAAACATGTAAGTTTGGGTAAAGTTTTTATACTAAAAATTCCATATAAAATTTGTAAAAAGTACCTACGAATCAAATCTAACTGTTCATCTTTCGAGAGAGTCTAAGCACGAGTGGATTAAGTGAAAGATGACTGAGATATAACCGAAAAACATTTTCATGTTTTTGAGGGGGTGACCCCAAACTTTTGCACGGGATTTCATTAACATAATTTAAATTATCGAGTTGGGTTACACTCTTAAGGTAAAAAATGGTATACATATACAATCCATACTAAATCAGCTATGTTCGTTATATAAAGTGTGAAATAGAATGGAAGTGAGATGAAAATTACTGATCTGTGAATTCTACCCTACATAAATGTAAGGGTCATAACCAGAATTATACCATTACTCCAAAACCCATAACAACGAATGCCATTTCTCCGAGTAAACTATTGCTATCCAAATCGGGATTTGGGTTTTGGTGTATTGGTGCGTTCCTGGAGTGGCCTCCGGGATTTAGTTATTTGAAATTTTGGGATAGAATTTTCAAATCTACCCACCAGTACATTGATTATCGATAGATAAATCATATGGATTACTGAAGAAGGAGTATGTGATAAGTCTATCAAAAATATTATGTGGTTATCAAGTAGTTTATTTATTTGTATACCATTTGTATTTGTATAGCACGAAAGACCATCACCTTGCCGTAACCCTCTGCGAGATTCGAAGGGACTCGAGAGTGTTCCTGATACTCGAACTACGCACATCACTCGATTCATCGTCGCCTTAATCAATCGTATCAGTTTATCCGGGAATCCGTATTCGTGCATAATTTGCCATAGCTGTTCTCAATCGATTGAATCATACGCCGATTTGAAATCGATGAACAAGTGATGTGTGGGCACGTTGTATTCGCGGCATTCTGCAACACCTGGCGGATGGCGAACATCTGGTCCGTTGTAGCGCGTTCACCCATAAATCCAGCCTGATATTGCCCCACGAACTCTCTTGCAATCGGTGATAGTCGGCGGCATAAAATTTGAGAGAATCTTGTAGGCAGCACTCAGTAGTGTGATCGCGCGGTAGTTCCCGCAATTCAACTACGGCTCCGTGGTCGTGCGGCGAGGGTCACCAAGCTCTTAGTCGCATCGTGCTGAGGAGCGCGGGTTCGATTCCCGCCGCAGCTGTCAGGAAAAGTTTTCGGCTGTGCCACTGGGCGTTGCATGCTAGTCCGTTGTCTAGTGTCGTGCTTCCTTCAAAGAGCGAAAAGCTCACTGGAAGCATTGAACGTGTCCCGTGTCTTTAACTTGTCGCCCTTTTTGTAGATGGGACACACGATACCTTGCATCCATTCCTCCGGTAATACTTCCTCCTTCCAAATCTTGGTAATGGCTCAGTGTAGTGTTCTCACCAGTGCTTCTCCACCGTATTTTAGAAGCTCACTTTGTAGTTGATCTGCTCCAGCGGCTTTGTTGTTTTTCAACCGGCCAACCTCCTCCTCAATCTCTTGAAGGTCAGGGGCCGGAAGTCTTTCGTCCTGTGCACATACTCCTGAATCTGTTACCAAACCACCTTCGGTACTTGCAACGTCGCCATTGAGGTGCTCATCGTAATGCTGCCGCCACCTCTCGACCACCTCACGCTCGCTCGTGAGAATAGGCAGCATCCATATATTACCTAACGCTAAAATTGACATTTTTAACCCCACCCTCACCCCTCCGTAACGCTTTTTTGTATGAAAACTCGAAAATTTTTGTATGGATCGTAACGCTTGGCCAATGTTGCGTTGGATCTTCCTCGCGAGCATTCATTTTTGCATCTTCGCGATCCATTATTCACAAGCATTCGTTTTTTCATTTATGCTTCGCGAAGAACACTCTAGCAAGTCAATGGGAGCAGTGAACGAGGAAGTAAGTTGATCATTTGTGCAGACCACATGCGACTTCCATTCGTTCATGGTGCTCACTCCTTCAATCGTCCTCTTCGCTGCGAGTGCATTCTGACAGTTTCGTTGCGGCTAATCTGGTTGGGAAAGACCTGGCATCAGGCATTAAAATTCTACGCCGAAATCCGGATTTTCCGCAATCCTCGGTGACCGCTCCGGCTCCCCCACTCAGTAGAAGGTGATTTTTGAATCGAATTAGCCCAAGATTGCTAGAATCGGCGATAAAATGGCAAAAATATGACCATTTTTATTTAGCAGGTACCAGGGTACCATGTTAGCTAGAATGCCGTGCAGCGGGTGCCGTTCACGAAGCTGCTCGTGCGAATGGTTTTCTGATCTTCGCGAAGAGCACGCATGATGCATCGAAGCAATCATGTCTTCGGGCGATGAAGTTTTTTTTTCCAGTCGTAACGAGCAACGACGACGCTTTGTTGATGACGAACAAAGCTCAAGCATTGGCAAACCTGTTCACTCGCAGTTCACATGTACATGGCGAAGCAATATTCATCGCCCTTCGCATGTTTCATCAGTGTTCAGCAACATTGCGCTTGGCCATACTTCCCCCCTCCCCCTAGAGCGTTACATAATTTGTGGATGGCGCCATATTCCCGTGATTATCTCGGCACATGTCGGCTTGTGGCACGAAGCCTCTGCGCGAGCGGTTCAACTTCTCGTACAACTTTCGTGTGTCCTTAGCACGGTACAGCTCTTCCATCGCTTCGCAATCTCGTTCTTCCTGCTGGCGCTTCTTCATCTGGAAGACTGAGTTCTGCCTGTTTCGCGCCTATCTATAACGTTCCTCAATCCCTCTCGTACGGTGTTGCAGCATTCTCGCCCATGCTGCATTCTTCTCGTTTTTCAACGGTTCACATTCGCCGTCGTACCAGTCGTTTCTGTGATTCGGAGTCGCGAAGCCTAGTGCTGTAGCCGAGGTACTACCTATGGCGGATCGGATGTCCCTCCAGCCATCTTCAAGTGTAGCTGCGCCAAGCTGCTCTTCCGTTGGTAGGGCCACTGCTAGCTGCTGCGCGTACTCTTGAGCCACTTCTACGTTACGCAGCTGCTCGATGTTGAGCCGCGGCGTTCGGCGTCGACGCGTGGTGATAACTGTCGAAAGTTTTGAACGCATGCATTCAGCGACTAGGCAGCGTCCATTTATTACGTAACGCTAAAATCGAGATTTTTCGACCCCCCCCCTCCCCCCTCCGTAACGCTTTTTTATATGAAAACCTGACAATTTTTGTATGGGCCGTAACGCTCGGCCGTACTCCCCCCCTCCCCCTAGAGCGTTACGTAATTTGTGGACGGCGCCTAAGTAGTGATCCGAATCTATACTCGCACTGCGGTATGTGCGGACATTGGTTATATCCGAGAAGAATTTACCGTCGATTAGAACGTGGTCGATTTGGTTTTCTGTTTGATGGTCGGGTGATCTCCAGGTGCCTTTGTGGATATCTTTGCGGGGGAAGAAAGTGCTTCGGACTACCATACCACGGGAGGCTGCAAAGTTTACGCATCGCTGGCCGTTATCATTCGATACGGCGTGCAGGCTGTTTCGCCCGATTACCGGTCTGTACATTTCCTCCTTTCCTACCTGCGCGTTCATGTCATCGGCAACGATTTTCACATCACGCGGCGAGCAACCATCGTATCGTATGTTTGCCCTAACTGCGCGTAGAACGCTTCTTTCTCGTCATCAGGTCTCCCTTCGTGTGGGCAGTGGATGTTGATGATGTTGTAGTTGAAGAAACGGCCCTTAACTCTTAACATGCACATCTTTGCGTTGATCGGCTGCCACCCGATCAGACGTTGTCGCATCTTGCACAACACTATAAATCCTGTTCCCAGTTCATTGGTGGTGCCACAGCTTTGGTGAAGGTAGCCGACCGATGCCCGCTTTTCCACACCTTCTGTCCAGTCCAACAAAGTTCCTGCAACGCCACGATGTCGAAGTTGTGGGGATTTAGTTCGTCGTAGATTATCCTGTCACATCCTGCGAAACCTAGTGACTTGCAATTCCATGTTCCAAGTTTCTAATCGTAGTCCTTATTTCGTCGCGTGGGTCTTTGCCAATTGTATCGAGTCGTATTTTCTCCTATGTTATTCGCAAAGGGGATTTTTACGGGTGGCTTATTAGGCCTACGCCAACACTCCTGTCTCGCCGGAGAGCCATCGTGTCAGTTCTGTTTAACGTGCCAACGTGGAACCTCGTAGCCGTGCGGTTAGGGTCACCAAGCTTCTAATCGCACCATGCTATGGGGTGAGGGTTCGATTCCCGCTCCGGGCGATGAAACTTTTCGTGAGAATAGTTTCTTCTCCGTATCCACTGGTGCATGCTCCGTGTGTCCCTTGTCTAATGTTTAGTTTCATTTAGTCTGTGCAGCCTCTGGCTGAAGACGGTGTCCGCGTCTTAAAAAAAAAAAACCAACACTGGGACGGCCACGCTGATGGGGCTACCACCTTGGATCTAGCTGGGCGTGGTGCAGCGTTTCTTACTCAGCCGCTGGATTCCAGAACAGACGCTGTTTGAGTCGCACCTCCTTGGTGAAAAGACGCTCGGGTCGTACCTCCTCACTCTAGCTTAAGTCAGAAGGACAACAGTGCCCATGCTGCACTACCAGCTAAGCACACTCTTAGCTGGCGTTCTTTGTCATCGCTTGACCCGTGGAAGCATGATGTAGGAACTTGTGAGGACCAGAGCTATGTTGGACGCGATGCACTCCTTATCGACTCACCGTTTGGCAGCCTAAACTTCATACGGGCTCGAATTAGACATGGGTAACTCACTCGCGATTCGACTCAAAGAATCGATTCGTGAATTGAGTGAGTGATTCTTGAATGCTCATGAATGCATCTCAGTTGTGATTTGTTCAACTCGTGCGTTGCGTAAGCAAACTGAATTGAATTCATCTCGCTTGACAGATGACTTGAAGTCAACTCACATAACTCGCAGGTTTAGATGGGGCAAGTGAGATGATTTCGTTTGACTTGAATGAAAAAGTTCAACATGTTCAACTTTCGTTCAAGTCATGTGAGATGAATGGTGGTTAGGGTGTCCCAAAATAGAACAAGTGTCAAAAAGTTAACTTGCTCACCCTTAGAACGATAGATTAGGGTCCTAGCAACAATAGTTCCATACATGAAAACTCAATCAAAAAATATTTAGAGGTTGCACGCATCGATTTTATGAAAAATGGACGATTTTTGGTATTTTTACCAAAAAAATGCTAATATGAGTTGAAAAATAAAAGAAATAAAAGTCATCAATCAAAGTAAATCATAGTTCTGGGTCCCGCAAACAAAGTTTGGAGGGAGTTTAGATCATCAAAGCTGATTTTATATATTTAGCAAAGGTTAAAATATCAAAAAATCGCGATTTTTTTCACCAAATTTTTCAAAAATGCTCAATTTATAAGGATTTTTCAATTTTTCCTGCGATTCACAATTCCCTTATTTTATAGCAAATTTTATGTAGATTATTTCGGCTGAAGACAGTTTTGAGCTATCTCCTTCGCGAGCTGAGATATCGGTATGATAATGATAACACAATCAATAAAAAAAATCGGATTTTCTTATGTTATTTGTTTTTGTTCATTGGTTTCTATGACTACCATGCAAAAAAAGCAAATAACAAGTTTTTGACATGTTATGTTATGCAAGTATGCATTTTTGAAGATTTTCAGAAATAATTGGGTTACTTTGATAATTTTACATTGATTGTGCTTACCGGTTCAAAGAAAGACTCAAAAAGTGGCTCGCTGCGATATTTTAATAATATAAGTGATCGCAAGTCAGACAATCAAATTCCATGTGTGAAGTTCTATGATATATTTTGAGTAATGTGTAAATCGCTTAACAGTGTTTACCTTTTTCAAGTAGATTTTGGTGCTCTTGTTAAGCAAACATATAGGTTCTTTCTAGTTATACCAGAACTAATGCTCTAACATTGAAAACAACTAAAATGAAAATAAAATAGCTAATTGAAACTGTAAGAAAGAAAAATTTAGTTTTATAGTTTCAGCCAATCGACATAAAAAATTAAATATGTTCATGGAAATGCAGGTATTTTCACGGATATAAGGATATTTTTTCTTCTTTTTATTCGCAAATTTTAACTAAAGCTAATTCTTTGCACAATATTGGTTTCCATTCTATAATTTCATTTTAAAAGCAAACCATTAGCGCTCATATTTGCAGCTAGAGTTTGATTTCAGAAAGCATCAGGATGTTTAGATTCTACTATTATTTAAAAAAAAAAATAAAACTTAGTGACTGGCCTAATATGTTACAAGAAGAGGTGTTAACCTAAGAAATGTCAATGTTGAAATCTTTCTGCTGCGCTGCTTACTTGTTAAAACATAATTTTCAATCAAAATTACAAGTTTTGAATCGGTGGCTTGCTACTCTGATCAACAGATGAAATCTAAGAAAAAAAAATCTTTTCGTATTCACAAAGCGGGTGTGAATAGTAGTTTACGCAACAAGGTGCAGAATGACGATGTGCTGCTTCGGTAAGGCTCAAACAGCCACTGTAGGCGCTGTTTGTGGTGCTGAACATGCGTTGGATGAATGACTTCGATGTGGTGAATTGTTTGGATAGTTTTCAACAGAACTTTTTCATCAAACTGCACACTGATGTTTATGACCAATGCTTAAGAAAATCTGATCATAATAGGTTGAACTGTGCAGTTGTCACAATTTTTCAAAACTGCGTCCAGAAAGCATCAAAAAGTTGACCAAAACTGAAAATAGTGCTGTAATGGTTCAATTTGGTGTTAGAAAAAGGCCTTTTTCTGTCAGATTTGAGTGAGGTAAAACAGTCTATTACGATGAGAAATTGCAAAAAAGTTATGTTCAGCATATGTAGATATGAAACGATGATTAACTCTCAAAACATTTACATATTGTTACTGTCATGCAGTATGAATCAGTAATGATCATAGCAATCCAACATTCCTGAAATTCTTCAAAAATGTGCATTTGCACGTACTGTAATGTCTAAAATTTGTCGTGTGTTGTTTTAATTGCATGGTAGTCATGGAAACTAGTGAACAAAATCGACTAACGTAAGAAAACATGATTTTTTCATTGATTGTGTTATCATTATCATACCGATATCTCAGCTCATGAAGGAGATAGCTCAAAACTGTCTTCAGCCGAAATAATCTACACAAAATTTGCTATAAAATAAGGGAATTGTGAATCGCAGGAAAAATTTAAAAATCCTTATAAATTGAGCATTTTTGAAAAATTTGGCGAAAAAAATCGCGATTTTTTGATATTTTAACCTTTGCCAAATATGTAAAATCAGCTTTGATGATCTAAACGCCCTCCAAACTTTGTTTGCGGGACCCAGAACTATGATTTACTTTGATTGATGACTTTTAATTCTTTTATTTTTCAACTCATATTAGCATTTTTTTTTTGGTAAAAATACCAAAAATCGTCCATTTTTCATAAAATCGATGCGTGCAACCTCTAAATATTTTTTGATTGAGTTTTCATGTATGGAACTATTGTTGCTAGGACCCTAATCTATCATTCTAAGGGTGAGCAAGTTAACTTTTTGACACTTTTTCTATTTTGGGACACCCTAATGGTGGTGTTTATACACGTTCAATTCGCATTCAATTTGGCACTTTCAAGCAGGGTTGACAAACGTCCTTCTCGTCACCACTGCATGAAAATAACAATAAAACAATCTTCGTCCGAAAGAACAACGGTGACGATTAGCCTTTTCGTCGCCGACTGCGGGCGTCACGACGAAGCTCAATCATAAATAGTCACCCACCAAATTTTCCGTCGTCCTCTTTGTTCCCTGGAAATGAGCGACGACGGGCCAAGCGAACGCCAACTGGGAATAGCTTTTATTGGCGTTTCGGCACTTACGGTAATGTGAAACCTCACTAGCTCAGTTGGTAAGAGTGCTGGATTGGCAATCTAGAGGTTCGTTGTTTGATTCCAGGTGCAATTATTTTTTTATTAAAACCTTTTTTTTTGTGTGTTGCTGGTGGCAACATTGACTCCGTCGGCTAGATGCACTTGGACGAAGAGCGAAACAAAGCGAATGAAGATTTTGTTTTCGTCACGACGCAAGCCCTTCACGACGATTCGCTGGCTTGAATGAGTCATCCGATGTGGAACGAGCAACGATGACGATCTAGTTTTCGTTCTCGTCGTCGACTTTTTTGGTCGTACGGCGACGATTTTCAGCCCTGCTTTCAAGTCACTTGCACCATGTAAACCAGGCATAAGGGTCGCGCACGCTTGCCAATGTCGTGACAGAGCTATGGAAGCGACTCTCCACGAGGTGAGTGTAATTTACATTCACCTCGTGGAGGGTCGCCTTTATAACTCTCTCACCACTTTGGTATACGTGTGGGACCTTCATTCTATTCGGCAAACTTTTTGCTAAAACTACAAGGTAAAAGTTTTTTTTTGGTTTTTTGACAGCATGCTTCAGAGCTAAGAGAAAATAGCAAGTGAGGGTAAATCTTTGCAAGTGAGTGTTCCCATCCCTGCTTCCGTCAAGCTTCTCCAAATCTTCCCCCAATCGAGATACAAGCCTTCTAACCGCGACGTTCGTTTCCAATTAATCTTTCAACGAATCCTTTTCATTCCTTGAAGTTGTAATGCCTGGACCCATAACCTATTGAGAATAGGATCTGGAATGACGGATATAGTTATAATACAAGATAAACTTTAAGATTCTAATATTGTTATGTACTATGTATAACATGAATTTGATCATAGATGATCGTACAATGTGCCGTTGCTACTAGGTTCAAACACAAAAACGTTATGCTTTTCCCTCGGAGATATCTAAGTAAGGATTACCTTGCCCTTTATTCATGATAATTCATCATACATACATACACTTGATAGATTATAGCAACAGTATGCTGCAATTGGTAATGGTTACGTCGACTATGCGAACAAGGGCAGTTCATGCAATTTCTGATTATTCTTGTAAGAAATTAAAACAAGCATTACAATCCTACATTTCTGTTAGTCAGTTATGCGCCAGAATAAATCTGTTTTCATCAATCAATGAATTGTTCGTAAAAGCAACAGAACAGAAGAAGAAGATAAGGAATGAAACAAGAATGTTATTGACTAGAGGATTTATTTGAATAACATGGAACATGCTCACCAGTAAAAGTTTATCCTTTGTTCATCAGCGAGTACAATACTGTTTCACGTATTAAATTTCAAAATTCTTCTCATATCGTTAGTATGAAGGCCTAATGTGATCTCACGATTTCCTTGTTTTTCCAGAGCACCGAAAAAAGGCAGTCCCAATACCAACGGTTATCGGATAAACAGCAACAACAGCAACATCATCAGCAGCAGTACCAGCAGTAGCAGCAACAGTACCAACAATAACGGGGGCAACGTTCGTCTGGACAGGCCGCATATGTCTTTCCGACCTTCACCCTTGAGCTACCACCATATGCCACAGCTGCCTCCCGGTCATTCATTCTATGGTCCCGTTTCTTCATCCGGGCGGATTCCTCCGGAACCCAGCAATCATCACTTCTATCCCGGACAGCAGCAGCAGCAGCAGCAACAGCAACAACAGCAAGTGGTTGGTCCCCACGTTCCCGGTGGGTATCACTTCCAGCATCACCAGCAGCCGCTGCACCATCTGCATCAGAAGCCTATGCCGGGACCCCCGTACGGAATGCCGCTGGCCCAATCATCATCCACCGGCTTTCACCACCACCACGGGATGGGACCAATTTCGGCGTACGGTGGCGGTGGCGGCGGTAACGGTGGCATCGGAGCCTTCGGTCACCACCACAATAGTAATAACAACGTTTTGAGGACGCCTGCCGGGCCGGACGGGTCGCATGGGTTCGCCATGCGTCGGTAGCTAGTTTAGGTACCTACTAAATTGAAATGCGCTGGAGACGTAACAAGGAATTAGGATTGTATGATTTCGCCGGAAAATTGTCTTTAATCTGTTTTATATTTTTTCTGCTTATACCTACGACTGTGCTTGGCCACGCAAAAAAAAAAATACTCCCTGAAAGTTGTTGCGGTAAGACTCGGTGGAGTCGATGTATTTGTATTCGGTGTCGACTTTTGGAAGTTTGATATCCATTTTAAGATTTATGAAAGAAAAAGTGAAATTCTGACCTACGCTACTTGAAACAGCATAGCCGAAGATTCTCGCTAAAACCCCAGAGGGCGAATGAAGTAGTTAAGTTTGACTAGAGAATTACATACGAACATTGCAAAACATTCAGTTGACTCACGCAGTTGACTAGCGACATAATTAGACGCCTTTTTGTAAGTGGTGACCTGGTATTAGCGAGAATTTGAAGGACTTTCAATGAAGATCCCCAATAGGACAGATCGGTGAAGTACTAGATTTGTAGTAATGAGCTGAATTTTAGTATGGTGAGAAGGTCAATTCTCCGTTTCTGCAATGAAATGGTGCAAAAAGCGTGGGTATTATGATTCCTTGCCTAATTTGATCCTGTTTGAGCAACACTTTGGGCAACAGTGTTGTTGTTTTCTCCATTTCTTGCAACATAAACAACATAGTTATCCAAAGTTTTGCTCAAACAGCATCAAATTAGGCAAGGAATCATAATACCCACGCTTTTTGCACCATTTCATTGCAGAAACGGAGAATTGACCTTCTCACCATACTAAAATTCAGCTCATTACTACAAATCTAGTACTACACCGAAAGTGCCCCATAGGAGGCAATCAGCGAAGTACTAGATTGAAAGTAGTGAGCTGGATTTTTGTATGGTGAGATGATCAATTCTCCATTTCTGCAATGAAATGGTGCAAACAGCGTGGGATTTATTGACTAATTTGATGCTATTTGAGCAAAAGTTTGAATAACTGTGTTGTTGTATTATTTTTTCCTGCAACTACAACAACACAGTTATCCAAACTTTTGCTCAAACAGCATCAAATTAGTCAATAAATCATATAACGCACGCTGTTTGCACCATTTCATTGCAGAAATGGAGAATTGATCATCTCGCCATACAAAAATCCAGCTCACTACTTTCAATCTAGTACTTCACTGATTGCCTCCTATTGTTTCGTTTCTATCTAGAGTAAACATAGGTGTTATCGGCAGGTTTGTTCTCTTCGCCATGGAGGGTTTTATCGACCAAATTACCTGAAGCTTGGTTGGATAAGTCAGCTTGATTGGGAAATATTTGAGACCAATTTTGAGTTTAACAGGTTTTTAAAAACCCTCATGACGAAAAGAACAAAACTTTCGAAAATATATAAGTTTCCCTATCTGCTATTGGTGGTCCAAAACAGCCTGTGGCCAAGCACAGTGGAGAGGCCACTTGTTGGAACAACAATACAAAAGATTTTTTTTGCAAAGTAACATACCCAACAACCATGTCAAAGTGCGTACAATATTGCTTTCAGTTCATTTTATTACATACACAACCCCCTCCCCCTCCCTTATCCCTTATTTCAGACTTTATTATCTTAGAGGAAAAAAGAAGAATATTTTAATTATATTGTGTAAGAACGGTGCAAACAAATAAAATTTAGAGAACGTTGCTATACACAGCAAGTATCGACAGATGATTGTTGTTCGTTTCCGGCTTTTGAAGAATTCCATTTTAACCCTTTCAGGACGGTTGGGTCATTTGCACCTCGCTGACGTGTTCTACAGCGGCGAGGTCGGTGAAAAAACTCGTCCCGAAGGGGTTAAAGTACCTAGTCCTCCACAAGCTTTAGAAATTGGGCCATCCATTCCGTATAGGGGAACTGCGGCCATAACGCCCATAGGGGGCAAGTTGGGCCACCCTTGTTTTAGGCAAACCACGTTATTTTCAAAACTTTTTTCTATTGCAATCGCTAAAATAAGAATAAAAAAATTTGAGTTTACATATTTTTACTACAAAAATTGTACAAAAACTTCGAAAAAAGATTTTGGTTACTTTTGATGTAATTTTAGCCTGTCAAATGTTTGCACTTTTTTACATCATTTAAAAGATTTTTTTTCTCGCTATCCCCACAAACTGTTTTGCACATTCCCATTGTTTGTGTACCAAGCGGAAAAAGTATCGAATTTGACCCTTACAACTTTTTTACAAGGGTCCAAACTTCTGAGGTTTGTGTGGGGTAAAATGCCCACCCCCAGTTATTTACATTAAATAGCCATTTAGATCCAAATTCTGGCACAAATTATGTAGAACACAAGTTGAAACCAAGCAACAGCACATTTTTGCTATTAATAAGTTCACTAATCACACAGCCATGCGTCATTTTGTAGTAATTATTGATAAAACAGCTCACTATGACGTTTACATGGAACCCCTACCCATAATTACAGGTGATCCATAATTATGTAATGACTGTATACCCTTCACGAACAATAACAGTTGACAATAAACCAGGCGCGCAAGTATATGTACACAATTTGGCATCCTGGCGTTAGCTGTGGCTAGTGGCGCGTTTTACCCCGCATTAAAACTAAAATTCTGAAAATCAAACTTTTTCCAAATTTGAATTTTTCAGTGGTAAAACATAAAACTGGTTTATGGTTTCTTCCATTTGGAAGGAAACATGTTGGTGCTTCATGTTAGTGCCAAAAAAATGTGTATTATAAAGTGTTTCGTGATTAAAATTGGACTCTTCCTTAACGTGGGCGTCTTACCCCCAGTTCCCCTACCACTTGGACAACCCATTATTAGTCTGCACAGTCAGCCTGGCCATTTTAATAATTGTGTTCTTGTCAAAAAAAAACCGTCGGTTGGCGTTCCAGGCAAATTTCAGCATATCCGCATACGTTATGAATGGGTTTTTGTTATCCTTATGCTGGAGCTTAACATACCATAGGTCTATGAAACATGATTCAGTAGAGTAATTTTTCGCTCTCAACGCGAAGACCTATTTGGAATTTGTTCTCATCTTTCCAACCAAACTAACCTTGATTCGCCGCGAGTAATTTACGGTTCCAACTCAACGTTCGCCCAACGTAGCCACGTTGGGGCAAGAATTAAGAAAGTGGAAGCCCAGGTATCAGGTATCAGTAGGTCGGCTCTAGAGGCACGTTCTCCTCCATTCGGGAAATTTGTGCCATCGCCATGAACACGAGCCTATTCATCATTTACCTGACGGAGAAGGGAAGGAAAAAGGATAGGACATGGGAAAGGACAGGTAAGGGAATAGGATCGTCATACTCGCAAAAGCGTACCACAATGGGTTCACATAGCGTCCTGAAAAGGACACTGTAATAACGCATAAGCGTGCCACAATGGGTTCGAACAGCGCCCTGAAAAGGGCACTGTGATAATGCATAAAGCGTAAAGAGAGCCTATAGCTCTTTACCACAGCGGGTCAAGAACAACAGAACGTCCTGAAGATTCAGGTTTCTGAAGTCAGTTTCACTTAATAAGTGTTTCCCGAGTACTCGGAAACGAAATTGCGCAAAAACTGGACATATTAAATGATACGAAGTTCCATAATCGGATTCACAGCTATCACATGCAAATGAATCAGCTTGCTGAATATTCGCCATGTGATAACTGAGTCGGCAGTGGCCAGTCAATGCTTTGACCAGCATGCTGCAATTCTGCTTTGACAGATTTGTTAGATACTTTGCCACCCCTAGAGATGGCTCAGTACAATACAATTTTGTTTGACGACATGACTCCAAACTATTCCAGTATTGTTTGTGCTGAGTGGCAGCCCACGTGTCAATCCGAAGCTTCACCCAACACTTGGATACCGGAATAGCTGGCTCAGGGCCAATGAAGTCATGTGATGCTCCAGTGCGAGCTAACTCATCAGCCAATTCATTTCCAGCGATGGAAGAATGGCCAGGTACCCATACAAGGTGAACAGCGTTTGCTGAATTCAGCTCCTCAATTTGAGTTCGACAAGCGATAATTATCTTCGACCTGGAGTTGGCCGAAGCAAGTGCTTTAATAGCAGCCTGGCTATCTGAACAGAAGTATATTACTTTGCCCATTACGTGCTGCTGAAGTGCTGATTGCACTCCGCACATAAGAGCAAAGATTTCGGCCTGAAAAACGGTGCAGTGTCTGCCAAGTGAATAAGACTGATACAGCCTTAGCTCACGAGAATAAACACCAGCACCTGCTCGACCTTTGAGAAGGGAGCCATCAGTGTAACATACGATGCCGTCTGAAATACTTCTCTCCAGATAACCAGATGTCCACTCTTCCCGGGAAGGGAATTTCGTGGAAAATGTCCTATATGGAAAATTACAAGCAATTGTAAGATCACTTGGAGCAAGGACAACTTTGTCCCAATTCACCAAAAGTGGAAACAACGAGGTGTGTGTTGAACTGCGGTTCACAGGAGTTTCCTCTAGTAAACCGAGTACCCATAGGCGGTAAGTGCAAGAAAGTGCTTCTTGTTTGAGATGAATGTGTAGTGGGGCAACGTCAAAGAGAACTTCGAGAGCTGCCGTAGGAGTTGAAGAGAACGCTCCAGACATCGCCATTAAGCACATCCTTTGGAGATGGCCTAACTTTGATTGGACCGTTCTCACTTCGCCCTTTTGCCACCACACAAGGCATCCATATAGACTGTTTCAGAAATTATAAATACACTAACGATAACCTGCCATTTCAATGTGAGCACATTATCCAAAAAAGTTTCTTATAGCTCTAATAGTAAACATGCCAACGAAGCAAATAATACCAATTTTGTTGATGTTTCTGGTAAAAGTTAAAAAATAGGGCTCTGTAAACAAGATCATCAAAATTTGAAGTTGCACAAAGTAGTCAAAAAATGTAGCATAGTAGAATAGAAAAAAATCTCACAGATAAAATATTTAATTTCCAAACACAATAAAAATTGCTGTATCGATAATAAAAAATATTTCTCGATTGCTTAGAGTAATTTTTACTGGAATATTTGATCAAGAACCACCATTACGGGCCTTCTCAAAACAAAACTTTTTGTTTTAAATTTCTCAACAACACCAGTAGCAACAAACGTTAAGCAAACAAATGTCTTAATTACTGCTTACTGCATTCGTTTTTATGGTATGACAAGCTTTGCCATCTGAAGGATCGAATGAGCTGAAAAAATGAGTTTGTTTAGTTTAAATGCGTTCAGGAAAGCTAAGAAACTGTGTGGTAGTTCTTATGTTCCGTAGAAAACCTTAAAAAATGAGAAACTTGATCTCCGAAAAAATGTTGTGGAAATGCCTTTATCGATTTTTCCCAAACTTTTATCAAGGCATTCCTTAGACAACTTGTTGAGAAAGCGAATGTGATAAAAATTAAGATAATTTTTGGTATTTAGTGATAAATAATGTTGAAATCATTAAAAACACCTTTGTGCAAATGCAAATTTGAAAAATTAAGTTATTTGTTAGAGAACTCGACTGTTCTTTAAAATATCGAGACGATTGAAAGGAAATATAAAAATATGGAGTACAATATGCTATACTCTGAAAGAAGTTGGTAAAAATCATTAGAACAGTTCATTTAATTTAATAAACAAAGTGTATTTATAATTTCTGAAACAGTCTATAGGCCAATATTGGCCGAACAACAGTTGTGTAGATCCATTTGATATACTTGGGTTTTAGACCCCAAGTTGTACCAAAGGTTCGCCGGCATTGCCCGAAGGCCATACAAGCTTTCTTGATTCTGAACTCAACATGAGGTGTCCAGGAAAGCTTGGAATCAAGAATGACTCCAAAGTACTTTACCTGTTCAGTCACATTGATTTCAGAATCAAAGAGACGTAAAGTTCGAACACCATTACGGTTTCGCTTTTCCGTGAAAAGAACAATAGATGTTTTACTCGGATTCACCGAAAGGCCATATTGGCGACACCAACATTAAGTCTTTGCACCAACCCTCAACTACTTGAAGAGCGTTTTGCATCAGGTCGAAAATGGTGCTGATGCACATACCGACTAACAATGTTAGGTAGTCGTCGGCAAAACCATAAGTAGGAAAACCGCTATTATTGAGTTGCCTCAATAGCGTATCTGCTACGAGATTCCATAAAAGTGGTGATAAGACTCCCCCTTGGGGGCATCCACAAACACTCAATTTCCTAATCGCCGCTTGACGCAATGTCGAGAAGAGATGTCGGTTTTTGAGCATTTGGTGAATCCAATTGGAAATCATTGGAGATATACCATGACCCCGTGCGGCTTCCAATATGGCATCGAAAGGCACGTTGTCAAAGGCACCCTCGATATCTAAGAAAACACCCAAGCAGGATTGCTTTTGAGCGAATGCCTTCTCGATATCGTAAACAACTTTGTGTAAAAGAGTCACAGTAGACTTTCCAGATTGGTAAGCATGTTGTTTCACATGAAGAGGCACATTGGCCAGATGAACATCACGGATGTGATGATTGACTATGCGTTCTAAGCATTTCAGAAGAAAAGAGGTCAAACTGATAGGTCTGAAACTCTGCTTCTTCATACGACGCGCGACCCACTTTCGGAATAAACTTCACAGTAATATCCCGCCAGGATTTGGGAATATACCCTGTAGCAAAACTGCAAACAAGTAGTTGTTTCAAAACATGTTTGAAATGATCAAATCCCTTCTGAAGCAAAATAGGATAAATCCCATCTGCCCCAGGAGATTTGAAAGGAGCAAAGCTATTAAGTGCCCATTCAATCGATTCTGAAGTTATGATACTCCGAGCCGAAGCTAAAGAATCATAACTACAAGAAAAGACATCAGGTTCACCCGAAGATGTAATATCCACACATCCGGGGAAGTGTGTACTGAATAAACATTCTAAAACTTCCTCATCAGAGGAAGTGAAATCACCATTTGGCAAACGAAGTTCGTTCACTTGAAAATCCTTAGATTTTGCAAGGATTTTGTTCAATCGACTGGCTTCACTCAGACTGGAAACATTTGTACAAGGGTTTTTCCAGCCGGATCGTTCAGCAGACCGAAGAGCTTTCTGGTAGGCCTTGCGAGCCGACCTGAAAGCCTCCGATCCAGCCGAACGTCGTCTGTTCCAACTCTTTCTACATTGTTTCCTGAGCTTCGCCAGATCGGAGTTCCACCAAGGGGTTCCTCTTGTGATCTTCACAGACCATATAGGGCATGCTTCTTCAAAAGCTTCCAAGATGAAGGTCGTTGTAGTATCAACGGCATCATCTAAATCACTTGGAGTGTCAATTGATGGTGAGTATCCATGAAATTTGGCTGCAACCAAATCGGTAAAGAGATCCCAGTTGGTTGACCGGGGATTCCTGAAACGCAAAGTTTGCGAAGTAACATTCACATGTTCAAACAAGATGTAACGATGGTCAGATAAAGATTCTTCATCTGACACATGCCAATTGGTCAGCTCATGACTAATTCTGCTAGAGCAAAGCATTATGTCTAACACTTCCTCTCTACCAGATACCATGAAGGTTGGGCGGTTGCCTAAGTAATCCAAGATCTGTACTACTTAAGTATTCCATCAAACTGGAGCCTCTCAAATTGATGTCTGAGCTGCCCCAGATTATATGGTGAGCATTAGCATCACTACCAACAATTAGCGGAAGGCCTTTTGAAGTGCAGTATGCAATGACTTGCTTGAAAGCATCCGTAGGGGATGGTTCATCATGCGGTAAATAAACCGAACAATAAACGTATTTCCTGTTGAGGTTTCCAACAGATACATCTATTGTGATAGCACATACATCTCTGGTAGTTAGTTCAGAGATGAGTGTAGCAACGATTGCGTTGTTGACAAGCACACATGCTGGAGGCATGACACGTGAGTTTGCCATTTCATTTTTACTGAAAGTAGCAAACACCGGATTCACAAGTTTTCCTAAATAGAAATTCCCCTTACGAAAGTAAGGTTCT
This sequence comes from Aedes albopictus, assembly GCF_035046485.1. NCBI lineage: Eukaryota > Metazoa > Arthropoda > Insecta > Diptera > Culicidae > Aedes > Aedes albopictus. Next base: position 159,735,438 of record NC_085137.1, read on the forward strand.
TGGACTAACGCCACTTGGGCTGTACCATTTTGCATAAGTCTACAAAGATTGATCGTTGCTGTTCTTTTGTGCTGAAGATTGATCTGAGCTATCCTAACCGTAGCCACTACCCAAACAAGGCAAGATTAAACTCCTAACAATCACAGCACAAAAAAGAACAGCAACAATAAAGCCAGATCGGTATCGATTTGAGTGCGCCAAAGGCGAGGATTCACGTTGGGACAAGAATTAAGAAAGTGGAAGCCCAAGGGTCGCCAGGTCAATTTTTGACAAATCTGGATGATTTAGGAATTTTGTCTGGAAAAGTCTGGATCGTGTAAAAAACCCTACAAATTCCGGGAAAACCCTTACAAATTCCGAGAAAAACCTTACAAATCCCGAAAACAAATGTCTAGATCTTCCAGATTTTTGCAAAATGAGACCTCAAAAATCTGGATAAATCCAGATAAATTTGGAAGGTTGGCAACGCTGCGCCCAAGAACAAATCAGTGAAGAAAGTGTTAAGTGGTTTCGGCCAACCGAGTTTGGTACGAGTGAAGACATTTGAGAGTGAATTCCAGTGCCATTATATCGAGTACCAGAGCTGTGACGGTGAGCTTTTGTCTGCTCGACCAGCAGTGACAAAGGTTTCAACAAGCGAAGGTCGTCATCCAGCTGCTTCGCGGCGACCATTGCACCACCCTGGCTCAGCCTTCCTCCCCGAAAAAGCCAGTCACCGAGTCCAACGACGGAACAGCCGAAGTAACCAAAAGTTCCGCTTCCTATGACAAAATGCACTTTCAAGTTCCGCGAAGTTCAGATAAAGTTTCAAATGGAACTTTCTGGCTGCTTAAGAGGCTAACGATGAGCCTTACTAGAACTTCGGTCACAAGTTCCGGTAAGGCTCATTGTTAGCCTCTTAAGCAGCCAGAAAGTTCCATTCGGAACTTTATTTGAACTTCGCGGAACTTTAAAGCTGCTAAAGATGCTATTCGGAACTTTTTCGGAACTTTCAAGTTCATAGAAGTTCAGTTCAGTAGCATTGTGTTCCAATGAAGATTAAATTTATTTCTTTTACAGAAAACATGCACGAATAAAAGACAAATATGTATTTATGAAATCAATGAATACTAGGCTTGAGCAAAAAAAAAACTGCCGCCCATCGGATTCGAACCGGTAGTCGCTGCGTGAGAACCCTACGCTCTAACACAGTACTACAGTTGCGATTGAGTAAACAGCAGGTAAACTCCGACTTGAATCGATTTTCGGTCGGCAGCTAGTTTTTGCACATTTGTACAGTAGTGAAGTTAGCTTGACTTTGTCAAGTGTCTTCAGCACCGCAGCGGTAAGTCGGCAGGCAATCACGCAGGAGGATCCAGTTCAAATCTACATTGCAGCGACATGTGTGAAACTGAAAATATAATTCGACACTGATTTTTCATTGGGGCCTAACTGAAATTTTCGAGTTCTCTTCATCGATCCTCTCTTTGTGTTATTACAGAATGTGTATTGAGTTTTCCAAAGATTTTTTGGTTGAAATGCGAAGAAGACGACTACATTTTGCTATAGAAACAAAAAGAATAATGATTTTGTTTGTTTTGATCAAGTTATTAGCGAAAGAGAGAGTCGACGAAGAGAAATCGATCAAGTCAGTTAGGCCCTTATGAAAAATCATTGTCGAATTATCAGAAGCAATTTCCAGACATGAATCACAAACCCACCAACAGGGTTGTGATTCTGAAAAACACATTTTTGTTTCTGCATGAATTTTGTCAAATTTCTGTCGGAAACTGCTTAGAAGGCTATCCAGCGTGCTTATGTGAACTTTTAAGTTCCAAAATTACTTGAAAATGAAGCTGCTTAGAACGCTAATGAGCAACCTCGAACAAGCTGCTTAGCTTATAAAGTACCCTTTTATCTGATCTTTTGGTTATTTGGGAGTCCGTTCCGAACCCTGACGTGGTGGGTAGGCCACGCTCGTCAATGCCGAAGGAGAAAGAGGTGAGTACGAGTGTTGTACACTCAAACCTCCATTTAGGTAGGATCCATTCAGTTAAAATCTATTTAGGTCCCTCCATTTAGGTAACGTTACCTAAATAAAATTTGATTGTGTTCAGATCAGTTGAAGTACTTACGGGAAAGAAGTAGTGAGTGGTGTTAAAGGGGTATGGGGAGAAGGCGGGGGGAGCGGGGTGCAATGTTGAAATATGCATCATACCCCCCACGCTTCCATGCAGTGTTGAAAAGTGGCAGTATCCAGCGTCATTTCCAGCTGAGGTAAACAACCATCTTTCCACCATTCAATTGATATCAGCTCCAGCATTGATGACGTCAAACCCGACATCAACCTGTCATTCACCTGTTTTTATTTTGGCCACCAAACCCAACATAGACCCAACAGTTTTTCGATGTTGGTCCAACAATGGCCCAACATACGATAAAAATTGACCCGAGACTAGAGATGGGCAAAACAGTTATTTTAGGGGAATCGTTCTCAATTGAACAGTTCTTTAGAAAGAACTAGTTCTCGTGAACCGTTCTATCGTTCAGTAGTTTTTATCTTTGTTTTGCAAATCTAATGTTGAACTAGTACTAAGGTACCTTACCAAAATGTTACAGACCTACTCTTGTCAAGTTATTTTACGTGATATTTACAAAATTAGAGGAGCATTTTGATGTTTACAAATTATTTCTCAATTACCGTTCTCGGACTAGCTGCCCGAGCTGTCATCGGAACATTAATTTGCGAGACGGTTTGGTAGAGCATTGACAACATTTACTTCCTTAGAAAACAAACATCATCTTTGAAAAATATTAATGAACGGTTCTGAGGGACATTCAGTTTTCTTGTTTTTGAGAGAACGGAGAACTATCGTTCTTTTCAAACGAATGACAATTCATTCATTCATTCCGAAGAACTCGTTCTTTTGAACCGTTCGCGAACGGTTCACCCATCTCTACCCGAGACCCGACATTCAATATTTTTTTCAGTCTGGCGGAATTTTGCAGGGTTTTTCGTGTTTCATTTGAATGACAAGTCTGATCTAAGACCCTTTAAAACCCCCGAAAATGCCCCTGAAGCCCCTCCCCTTCTGAAACTCCTTGAAAGCCATCTGAAACTCAGCATGACCTCCTCTCCTAGTAACTCTCCCTTGTCAAACTTTTTTGCAACCTTGTACTCCATTTAGGTAATAAACTGAATCCATTTTGGTAATGAATCCATTTATGTAAAAATTCTATTTAGGCAATCCCGACTCATTACCTAAATGGAGGTTTTGGTGTAATCCATTCCCTCCACTCCAGACCGAGAAGCCGCAACGCGGCGAGGATTCCAATTAGATTCATTTGCGTGGACCAGCCGAGGCCCAACCCGAGAGTGATTCGCCGAGGTCACTATTCCCGAGTCGGCAGCCCCGCTGACCGAAGAAGTAGTCAAGCGTCTTCACGCTTCAAGAGGTGACAACCGTCACAACCCTTCGAGCACAAGACACTATCATCATCGAGCAAGACGCCTACCGGAACCGACCCTGTGGTGGATCCGTTCCGGATTCCATTCGACCCGAGTGGAGTTCATTCGAAGCTGTCAACGATTCCGATTCCATCCGGTGCTGAACCCGTTTCGACAGCCACCAGGATTTCATCCCATGCCGAGGTGGAGCCCGAAGCCTACAGGATTGCCTCCGGTGTCCCAGAGTCCGACCGGATCCCTTCCGGTACCACAACCGCCTCAGCGCAAGGTCGGTTCCCATCCGGCATTTCAGCATCAACAGAATCTGACCGGATTCCTTCCAGTACCCAAACAGTTGCAGCAACCAAATCCGACCGGTCTCTTTCCGGTATCCCAGCCGTTCCAGTCTACGACCGGTTCCCAACCGGTATTCCACACACTCCAGAGTTCAACCGGTTCCTTCCCGGTGCCCCAGAAGTTTCAGCGCGCTACCGGATCCCATGGGTTTCTTGAGATTTTTTTTCCAGGGATTCGTTTAAAAATCCCTCCTGCTGGCAGTTCCTAAGGAATCCCCATAAGATGATTTCCGGGATAACTCCTGTTTTTTTTTGTTTCAGGAATTCCTTCAGTTATTCCTCCAAGAATTCCTCCAGGAATTCTTCCAGGGATACACTCGGGAATTTCACAAAGAATTCTTTCACGAACAGCTCCAGGGCTTATTTTACAAATTCGTCCAAGGATTCCTCCAGGCTCTCTCCAAGAATTGTTTAGATTTTCCCTTAGGAGTTTCTGTTGGGATTGCTTCCCGAATTCCTCCTGGATATCATCCGGAATTCCTCCAAAAATTCCATCAGTAATTGCTCCAGGAGTTCATGCACAAACTCTGCTTGGGATTTCTTTAAGACTTTTTCAAGAATTCTTTCTGGGATTTCTCCTGGGATTCCTCCAGGAAATCCTCCAAAAATCTTTCAAGAATTCCTTTAAAGATACCTCCAACTTGCCAAATTTAGGCCTATAAATGATGGTTGCTTATTATAAACATTGCGAAACGATTGACTTTACCATGTCCTCCGGAAATATCTGGAGGTATTTTTCCAAGAATTCCCCTAGAACTTCTTCAAGAATACCTCCAGGAATTCCTCCACGAATTCTTCCAGGGATTCCTCTTGGAATTGCTCCAGTTATTCTTCAAGGGATTTTTCCGGGAATTCCTACAGTTATTCCTGCAGGAGATCCTCCAGGATTCCTCCTAGAATTTCTCCAGGAATACTTCCAGGGATTTCTACAGGGATTTCTGCAGGAATTTCTCCAAGCATTCCTTCAAGAACTCCTCCAAGATTTCTTTCAGGCAGTCTTCCCAAAAACACGAGCCGCGTTGAGCCTGAGCTCAATTTTGCAAGTGCGCGTTCATCCCGAGCGCGCATTCTCTCACATGTTCGTGTTTGTCGAGAGCATCGAGCAGGCAAGGAACAAATGAACACGGCGCGCTCGAGCTCAGGCTCGAGCTCAAGCGCAAAACTCAGGCTCAAGCCTAAGTGTTTAAGCTGTGTGGGCGAGCCTACTAGCCAGCTTGTGTTTGTCGTTCTTCGGCAGGCGGTGCGCGGTGGCAAAGCTAGGTGGGTTGCCGTTGCCTGCGTGACACCGGTGTGCGGTTTCTCAAGTGATCGAGAACAATGTTTACTATTTTTTTAGTGACTAAATTTGATATGCCGCAGTTGATTCCTGGGTTTGTTGCTGCTGCTCTTTGGCCGCATGGTTTTCACGCTACCGCCGATTACCATGCCGACACAGTAAGGCTTACAATATCATCACCATGATCTTATCTAAATACACCAGTAAGTACATGGACACAATATTCCTTTAAAGATCCCCGTTTTTTTTCAATGTGTTGTACAAAATACAACACCGCGATCGCATGAAGGTTAACCGTTATGTGTTTTCGTATGCAACAGAAAAATAGATAAGATCTTCGATCGCAGTGTCATACAGTTTTGACCAGATTTTGTAAATCCCCGATTTAGTCTACTCCCGGTTTTGCTGGCTTTTTTATCCGATTTTACCCAATCAATTTTGAGAAAGAGAAAAAGAAGTGTTCTAGTTTGCATTGCCATTTTATAATTAAAATTAGTTCAGTTAATATCTGTTGGCGTCATATATACATTACGTAACGCACAAATTACGCGTTACTTGAAAACGGCTAAATAATTTAACAAAGTAACACATTTCTGCGCCTAACCCTATCCAACACTTTTTTAACAATATCGTTTGAAGTCAAACGTTGTTTGTTAGTCTCATTTCAAGTGGTTAATATGCTAATCAAAATAAACGTGTACTTAAGGCGAAACAGACATGCTTCCATGTCTCCATTTTTTGATTTTTTATTACATAACGAAGCAATATTTTTTCAAAATCGGGTTTCGTACACATGTCAATGTTCTTCAATTTGGTAAGAAAGTAAGGTGTACCTTTCTATTGAGGTGGAAAAAAATCGATTTGAGGGCTTTCGAGTTATTAAGAGGTGAACGCAATTTAACGGTTAACGGTTAACAACAACTATTCGTAAACCGTTAAATTGCAATAGCTCAAAAACTTAAAGTTCAAATTGAACTTTTTTTATTTCAATAGAAAGGTATACCTAACTAGCAGATTGGAGAACATTGATAGAGAACTTTGAAGTGGCCTTTATGGAAATAGAGGCAAATGTTCATCTAAAATGCGTTAACGGTTAACGGCAAATGTGCCCACTCTGGACTTCTTTTCCGTAAGAACAAGTCTACTCTTCTTGGTGGTTAAACATAAAGTCATTTATTTCAGTTTCATTACAAACGTTGAAGGTTCTTAAATCTAGTACTTTATTAAGCTAATGGTTTTGGTGGGAGAAGTTTAGATACAACCATTTACCGATCGTCCAATCACAGGAAAGTAGAAATGACAAAACAACTACCAATATGTGCGCGCGAACACGGCACTGGTATGTTCTAGCTGTGCGCCGATGGCTTAAGCCAAAGATAGGGAGAAAGAACAGAATTGCAAAGCGCACTGGGAGTTCTATGAAATTTGACGCCATGAGACCGTTTCTAGAATGGTGCAACATGGTATCGATTATTGAGTCGACACTTCAATGCATGGGAATCACAAGTGTTCTATGTGGGTTGCAACACTTGTGTGGTATAGAAATGTTTTAGCAATTAGCTGTGAAATGACATTATCCGTAGAGGATATTGCCTTGAGTGGAAATATGCATATGCGCATCCAACTTATGCATGGGAACGTTTACAGAATGGTCAACTCATGTTTCAAGTGGAAAACAGTTTCTTTGGAAATGTTGAAACTGATAATTTATGGTTTTTGGGAAAATATGTTTGAAATGTTCATTTTGTTAATTTATGATCTATATATATAAAAATGAGTTTGAAGTCCCTTTGAGGCAACAAAACTTACGAATGGCTGAACCGATCAGGATGATCCTTGCATGATTAGATTCGTATTCATGGTGACTGTGTTTATATGTAAAAAAAGTTACAAAAATGAACTAAAAAAGTAAGAAAATTTACAAAATCCTGACTTTTATGACCTGGGAAGAAAACCAACCCGATTGAAATGAAACCAATCTAAGAGTGCGGTGCTGTTCTGAGCCCTACAGTTGTCAAACCAGCACAGCTTGGCAAGACAAAGTTTGCCGGGACAGCTAGTATTTTATAAAACTGGTTACATTACATCACCCCCCTTTCGGTGAATGATGTAACATAGTGGAATCATTCAAATTTTGTCAACATGTTTTGTATAAATTCATAAAAAAAGGATTGCTCTAAACTTCTTTACAATATATTTTTTTTTATAATCTTTATCGTTATACAGTTATACATACTTGGTTTTTTTTTTTTATTAAATGGTTTGTTATATGTTAAAAACTATAAGCTCTATATTTTTTTTGTTTTTTTTTGTATATGTTTTAAAATGAATGTATTTTATTTTCTTAAACTTTAATAAGTCTGTTTTTATGTACTTTGAATGATTGTTTTGATAATTGATGGGTTATTTCACAATTTGGTTCTTCTATTTTTGTTACTGTATATAGACCATTGTAAAAGGAATCTAATTTGTGTCTATTGTTTACTTGTAAGTATACGGTGTCTTCTAATTTGAGTTTGATAGGGTTTGCTGCTTTATCCAGAGTTTCTTTTCGTAGTATTTTCTGTTTTATTAATTCTTGTTTTGCATGTTCATGTGATTTTTGAAGTCTATATTTCAGTTCATGACTATATAGTTCAAAATTATATATCGGGTCGATTTTTCCTGTTTGTAAGCATGGTAAGTTTGGTGTAATTGGTTTAACTCCAAACACTAATTCGTATGGCGTATAACCATGGTCAGTGTGTGGTGTAGAGTTGTAATTGAAAGCGTAGAATTGAAGCCAATCATCCCAGTTCGTGTGTTGATCGTTGGCGAATGATCTCAGATACTCGTTAAGGCATCTGTGATTTCTCTCCAGCGATCCCATTGACTGAGGATGATATGCTGTTGCGAAAGTTTGTTTTATTTGTAGTAATTTGCAAATCTGATCAAGTACTTCGTTCTTGTACTCAGTTCCTTGATCCGATTTTAGCTCTAAAACCTTTTTTTGTGAAATTTTGTTTAAAAATTGTTTTTTCAGCAACGAAAAACATTCTCCACGACGAAAAAAAATCAGGAGATACCTTGATACAGTAACATGTGTACGAAAACCGATTTTGAAAATATTGCTTCGTTATTTCATTTAAAATAAAAAACCAAAAATGTCAAAAAAATTGGAACCAGTTTCGCCTTAAGCAACCGTTCCAAACAAGCCGTTTTCATATTAAAATCAACTTAATTTTCGAAAAATAACGTTATTGAGTAGCTGGTGTCAACAAATAATCGCGCATTAACAAAAAAAAGTTAAAGCTCATGTTTAAGTCCTTCTTTTTATTAAACGGCTACATTGGAGGACCTACTGAAGTGACCGGTGGAATAGCCAGTAGACAGTAAATCCACAATGCTTTTACCCGCATGCGGCCGTATTCATACGCGCGAGATAGCCGCCTAGAGAAACAGATCTGTAATAAAATGTTACATCCTAGTGCTCTTTGCTTATTCTTGAAAAAAGGTCACCTCATGACGGAGTGATATGATTACTGCTAAGACTGCTCTGCTCATGGTAATTGCAGTGAAACTGGTTGCCAAAGTTGTGTCTTTTTTTAAGTAAATTTTAAGTAAGACATGTGACGCTGGGATGAAATCATTTCTGTAAGTTAATGTAGTCCCAAAAAAAATTGCTTATTCGTTCCAGAGATTTTTTTTCAAGTTATGATTTCATCCGAGATTCCTACAGAGATTCTTTGCTTCAATATCACTGGGAATCATGCTACAATTAGCAATCCATTTCATCTAGGACTTCTCTTGGAATTGAAGGAGCACATCCCAGGAATTTCATCTATAATCCTGATAGGGATTTTTTCAGAGATTTCAATAGCAAATCCACCAATGATTCTTCTATGAGTTACACCAGGGATTCATCCGGGAACTCCTCCAGAGGTTTCTTCCACGGGTTCCTCCAGAACGTTTATTTGGAATTTTACCAAGGATTTCTCAAGTGATTTCAGTTTTCTCCAGGATGCTCTTGGGATCCTTCAATACAGATTCCTTCAAAATAAAAAAAAAATACATTGATTCCTCTTGTACAATCTTCAAGAATTCTTTTAGCAGTTTTGCTTGTTGTTATTATTGTTGTTATTATTGTTGCTTGTTGTTATTAGCGTCCTCTTCTGTTATTGGCGTAACCGCTCCCAGTATTGAGTGTGTATCATGGACATGCAGCATGCGATGATTTCGACTAAAACACTTGGGAAATTAAAACGGAAAGTTAGCGAAAAGGGAGCCAGTTCAGGCAGTATGAATTAAAACATACTTAGCAATCAGTTGTTGGTTCATTTACATGCGTTGACAGCTAATGAAAGCTAGGTGTTATGATTCATGCTGTGCTAACCAGTTCCGTTTTTAGTGTCGTCTACAGTCTTTTGTAGACCACAATCACTTCAACAATTACCTTCAACACGTACTTTTGATAACCCCGCTATGCTAGCGAGTGACGCCAGAGGATACGTATTTGGAGAGATCAACATGGTTCATGTTTCATCTTGTGGTTAAAATTTGACTTTTCTTCATTTTTACCAACATTTTCCCCAACGGTAACTTATACAAATCATCATGCGGACCGTGAAGACATAAAAATTTGCACTCATGTTTTGCATGTTGGTGATTTCTAAAACCCCTCCTCCCCCCGTCGACTTTTGATCACACAAACACTTGATTTTTTTTTAATTAAGCGAATACTTTGGCTAGTCTCCTGTCCCTCCCCTCTTATCTAGAAGTTTACGTGCTTTATGAACGCCCCTCTCCCACGGTTATTTTGAAACGCTAAGAAGGACCGAAATGTTCCGTAAGTGTAGAATTAGCCTAAGTTAAAATACACGTAAATAAAAATTCAAAAAAAAAAACAAATGTTCCCGAGTTGATGCGACAAATTCTTATTTTCCTAAAACAACTCTAGTACGTACTATCGACAGCGACCTTCAGCACTACAAATGTTGCTTAATATAAAAATTTAATTCGGAAGCTGTTTTTGACCCAACTGAAAAACTTACAATATTTTAACCCAGCCGCCCTTCGGAGGCCTAAAATACGTCATGGCGATGTGTTTATTAAATATATAAAAACAACCCATTCTTAATCGAAGTGGACCAGAAAAAAAAAGAATTTATCATCACCGGTGAATCACGCCATCAACAACTGTGACGACAGCAACTGCAAATGTGGCATTGAGCCGTTAGAACATTTCTCAGCTTACCCAGCTTGACCGCAGTGCAAAACCGAAACGAGTGCGAAGCTGCAAACACCGATGTTTTCAGCGCGGCTGTGAGCGCCGCTGCGAGCGCGGTGCAAAACATGAGCATTGAGCTTGAGCTCGAGTGCATGTTCATCCCGACGTGTGCATGCATGAACTCGAAGCTAATGTTCATTGGAGAGTGTGAGCACGGCTACACATCCGCGCGGGGCTGCACCTTGAAGACTGCTTTCAGGAATTCCTCCAAGAATTCGTATTGGAGTTTTTCCACGATTTTATCTAGGGATTCCTCCAGGAATTTTCCCAGGAATTTCTCCAGGGATTCCTTCTGAAATCCCATCATGGATTCCTCCACGACTTCCTCCAAAGATTCATCCAAGAATTTTTCTAGGTATTTCTGCTGGAATTTCTCGAGGGCATCCTCCAAGAAGGCTCCAGAAATTCTTCTAGGAAGGCATTCCTCTAGGAATTCGTCCAAGAGTTTTAAGAATTTCTCCAGAGTTTTCTCCCTGAATTCCTGTACGGGGTTTCTGTAGAAGTACATTCAGGGATTTATTTAGGAATTCTTTCAGAGTTTCCTTCAGGAATTCATCTTGAAATTTCACCACGAAATTCTTCAGGAATCCCTCCAGGGATTCATCAAAGACCTCCTTTAAGGATTTCTCCAGCAATTTCATCCAGCAATTCATTCAGGAACCCATTAGGAACTCCCCTTAGAATTCATCCAGAAATTGCTTCAGGAATTCCTCAAGAAATTTTCGATGAAATCTTCAAGGGATTCCTTCAGAAATTCCTCCCGGCATTCCTCCTGGAATTCTCCCAAGAGATCTACTAGAACTCCTCTAGGCATTTCTATAGGAATGCCTCTAGGTATTCTTGCAGAGATTTTTCTAAGAATTTACTCAATGATTCCGCTTGAATTCTACCCCAGATTTCATCATCATTTACTTCAGGGATTCATCAAAGAGTTCCTCTAGGAATTTCTGCATCCAATCTTTCAGGAACTCGTTCAGGCCTTCCTCCAGAATTTCATCCAGAAATGCTTCCATTAGCTCGTTTAAGAATTTCTACAGGAACTCCTCCAGACATTTCTCAATGAATTCTTTCAGAAATTTCTCCAGCGGTTGCTTCAGAGATTTCTTCCGGTATTTCTTCAGGGATCCGTCCCATATTTTTCTTGGGATTTCTCTCAGAATTTTTCTAGGGATTTCTCTAGCAAATTGTCCAGGGATTTCTTCAGGAATCCTTACATGTATTCTACTACGTATTCCTTCAAAAATTGATCCAGAGATTTATCCAAGAATTCTTTCATGGATTCCTGCAATTTCACCAAGGATTCCTTCAAAAATTCCTCCAAAGATTCCCCCAGGAATTTGTCTAGGAATATCTCCAGTATTAAATTCAGACAGTCCTCCAGTGGTTCATCCGTGAAAGGCTCCAGAGATTTCTCTAGGAACTCCTCCAGAAATTCCTTCATGCAGGAATCACTCCTGGGATATCTCCAGGAATTTCTCCAGCGATTCGTCTAGGAATTAAACGACATAGGACAATTACACCGTCTTCGGCCAGAGGCTGCACAGACTGAACATTACTAACATTAGATAACGGACAACACATATAACACCCAGTGGCCCAGTGGAGAATTTTCCGTGAGACGAAAAGTTTTCCTCGACTGGAGTGGGAATCGAACCCACACTCCGAGGCTTATGAGACACCTAAACGACTGACGCCGCTAACCGCTCGGCCACGAAGCCCACAATTCCTGTAGTTTTTTTAATTACTTCAAGGATTTCTCAGATAACTCAACAGTGATGCATCATACATGAGGCAGGAAAATCTCCAAGAAGTCATCCAAAAATAGTTTCCCAATTTTCCCCACGAGATTTCAGGAGTTTTACCACGTATGTAGTCAGGAATCCATTCAGAGTGTGTGGTGGGATTTCGTCCGGGTGCCGGTGTCGCGCGCTTTTGCTTCGGTCGTTCGATTATTTTTCTGTTTTCTTTTCTATTTGGAAGTGAGCATTTTGACGGCGGCGGACCATCAGCGTGCATCAGTGTGTGGTGGGATTTCGTCCGGCTGCTGGTGTCGCGCGTGTTTGCTTCGGTGGTTCGTTTTTTTTTTCTTTTTATTTCCTATTCGGAAGTGAGCATTTCGGAGTTTCGTAAAGCCTCCTGGTCGACGCGCGTGTGGTCGTTCTTTTTTTCCGCATTTTATCATTATGTGCCGGTGGTCCCTTCGCGGAGCACCAAATCGAAGTCGCGATTTTAAAGCAAAGCATTCACGTAGATTCAAATGTGAGGGTACATTACATATACAGATAGTGTATGGCACGAGTGTGTTAGAGCCGAAATTAGTTCCAGTAAAAGTGTGTCGGTCGTGCGGTTGCCAAAGATCGGAGTTGTGCGGTAGCTTTGCAGCTAATCATCCACATTAGTACGCGCTTGCTTTTGTGATTTGTTCGTCGTGATACACAGACAACCAGCGATGGAGACGCATAAATGGGTGAGCTCGTTTCATGCTATTATTTTATTGTGAATATTCGTTGTAAAATTACATGACTGTCTACGTAGACTTTTCGTATTCTCCAAAGAATACTTTGTATAGTCCGTCACTTCAAGTAACGGCGCTGACTCTTTTTTTTCAGGCTAGATTAAGTTTCGAGAAGAAACATTGATCGATCATCTGACGTGAATGATCCATTGTTTGCTTTCCGCGTAAAGTGAACAATAGTGCGAAAGTCTTCACGGCATGATTCAAAAACAAAAAGTTATATGATCAAAGTGAATCATGATCCTACGATACATGCCTTAGTAAATATAACTCTAAGTGTCGCGTTCAGTTCATCCATGTGTGGATTGAACTAAAGACCTCTACTTCATATTGTGGTGGAGACGCGCGACAAGATTTTCTTTTTGGACTGTTTCAGTAAGGAAAAATGGTCGTGAGTGTGTGTAGTGACGGCTCGGCAGCTGGAGGCCGGATTTGCGCGCGCGTTGCCTTCGGTACCCCGATTTTTTTTTCTTCGTTTCGCATTTTTAGTTCGATAGATGGCAGGCGGTTATCCGGTGAGTTTGTTCCTTGTTATTCTTTTTCTATGGATTCTACATCAATTATTGTATTAATTCAGTTTTATACCATATATTTATGGTATCCTCTTTTCAAATATTTTTTCATTGACTTTGTATAGTTCGTCACCATGAATGTCGACTTGGATTTTTGTTCCATTTTGTCACTGTTCGGGATGGCATTTTACAAATTATCTCTTCTTTTTATTGAATTTCATTTTTTTTGTGCAATCTCTTAACGACATACTGTTGTTCTGTGTATCTGTCCATGTATATTTGTTGTATGTATTTTTATGAATAAATATTGAGCGATCACCTTACGTGGGTGGTCGATTGTTTGCTTTCCGCGTGAAGCGAGCAATAGCGCATCAGATTGCATGTTTTGTCACGTCTTTTGTTGTAAATCTTGAGTGTCCACCTGATGCGGGTGGCTGATTGTTTGCTTTCCGCGCGGAGTGAGCAATAGCGCTTAACCTTTCAGCGCGCGCTCTGTTGTAAAAAGTACAACACCACCAAAAAACCTCGCTTTTCGTATACAGCACGAGCGCGGTGCAGTTTCGGTTGCATGATGGCGCGCGTCCCGGAAGGTTAAGTTTGTATATGTTGTCGCGTCTTTAATAGTAAATCTTAAACGATCACCTGACGTGGATGGTCGATTGTTTGCTTTCCGCGTGAAGCGAACAACATCACTGCAGTCTGCACGGCATACTGCAACTTCAAAAGGTCATATTACTTATCAAAGTGAATCCTGACCCAACGATACCTGCCCTACTAACAATCACTCCTTCCTGCAGCCTTTGGTGGAGACGTGCGGTAAACGCCAACTTTCACATAACAAAGGTTGCTATTAACATTCCTTCACTCTTCCAACCTGACTGCAAGGACGTGGCCGGCGCCGTTATTGTACTGTTAAAGAGAGCCTCTGAAGCGTGCACAGTGAGAATGTTGACCACTCCCAGTCAATTATTCAGTTGATTCATTGTGCAACTGTCATTGGTTCGAGTCAATCACGGAGTAGCAACCATAGATATGTGCAGTCAGTCTAAGCTAAGCTAAGCTAAGGATGTAGTCAGGAAACTATTCATGAACTTCTTCAAGAAAACCCCCTGCAACTCTTGCAAAGGAATTCCCTCAGAAATTCGTCATGCGATTCTTTCAGGAAGATATCCTGAGATTCTTTTGTTTTTCCAAAAACCCTTCCAGAAGTTATTCATGAATTTCTTCAAGGAACTACTCCAGAGATTCCTCTGTGAGGATTTGAGGGTGATCCTTTAAAAAGTCCTTCAGGGATACTTAAAAAAGTCAAGGGATTCCTTCAGAAATTTCCCCGGGAATGCCTCGAGGGTTTCCTCCAATAATTGTTATAGGACTTATCCTAGGATTCCTTCAGGAATTCCATCAAAGAATCAAAAATACAACAGCGTGACTGCTGAAGAGTAAAATAATGCTTTCAAAATATTATATTATAATATTCAATTTCATCATGTGGTGTTCAGTAGTAAAAACTAGCAGGTATAAATTGGCTAAGGGTGCTCGTCCCTCCCCTGACCGAAATGCTGGCTACGCTCTTGACCCCATTGATCACGTTTGTGGATCTTAAGGCCTAGATTCCCGAGAGTTCTTGGAGAACCTAGAACATCTTTGGAAATCAAGAGTCTAGAGAACTATCACCCATCAACCTGTAGGATGTTGCATCGCATCAGTATTCTGCCGTTCTTCGACAATGACAATTTAGGCATATTTTTTATTATTATTAAGGACAAGGTATTTGGAGTACATTGCTCAAAATTTCTAGAGCACCGTTTTTTAGAACCGTTGAACGGATTTGGATGAAAATGCATCACGCTGTTGACAACCACTGAACAATTAACGTGATGCTTTTTCATCCAAATCCGTTCAACGGTTCTAAAAAACGGTGCTCTAGAAATTTTGAGCTATGTACTCCAAATACCTTGTCCTTAATGAAACTATTCATCATTCTCTAAGCTTTGTTCCATAGATGCTAGATTACCACTAGATCTTGCGTCCCAATATAGCAAGCATACCACAGTGCTATTATTTCGGCAGGTATATACCAAAAGACGTTGAAATTTGGAATGGCGCTTACGGCAGTATTGTAATAACAACCCATTGATTACTCTTGTCGATCTTATATACAGGGGGTGGCCAAAATGTTTGGGATAGGCAACTTTTTTTCTCAATTGGATGTGCAAAAATTCAACATGCTGTAAATTTCCATAGAGTACATCAAAAAATCTCAAATGTTGAAGAAGTTCTAATGTATCTGATTAAAGGTAACTTGAGAACAGAAGTGGAAAATCTTTGGACATCAACACTAACAAATGTTGACATTGACGTAAAAAAAAATCATTTTTTCGAGAAAAATCCAAAAAGTGTCAATACATGATAACTTTTTTCAACGTTCAAAAAGTATCTATGTTTTCATAGTTTGTGAAGCATTTGTATATTGTTAGTGTACGTTCAAAATTTCATTCAATTCGGTTCAGTGGTTTCCGAGATATGACAGCTAAAAATGAGTTGTTTAAAAAATAGTGTTTTACCCGAACGGTTCTAACTTTGCGAAAGATTATTCAATCGAGCCCAAATTTGTACCAATGATGCACATATAATAGGTTGACAAAAAGTCAAAATTTGAGATTTTTTTATGCACTCTATGAAAAGTTATAGCATGTTGATTTTTTTTTATGAGAGAAAAAAAGAGTTGCCTATCCCAAACATTTTAGCCATATCTTGTATATATGGTAGAGTTTTTGGATGATTTAGAATCTTTGGAAATCTCTACTGTACAAAACTATCTTCTATGGATCTGTAGGATGTTGCATTGCGTCAATAATGTAATAACAACCTGATCTCGCTTGTAAATCTTAAAGCCTACGTTCACGAGAATTCTCGGAGGACCTTGAGCATTGTTGGCAATCTGCACTCAACAGGAATATATTCCATGTATCTGCTGCATCGTACTTATCAGTAGTATGTATAATAACAACCCGTTGAATTCGCTTGTAGATCTTAAGGCCTATATTCACGAGAGTTTATGGATGACCTAGGACATCTTTGGATATCATTACCTGGAGGATGTTACAATGTAATTCCAACATATTAACTTTGGCGATAAGAACACTAGGTTGCTATTCAAAATAGAACTATAATTTTTACAACCCAATCAATTTTTATAATTTGATATAAGAACTAAAACCTTTCAACCAATATTCTTACAGATTTCTGAATGCTGCATTATCACCGGCATTTAAAATCGTATGCGTACCGAGATTCTAATGTGTGTGATATGATACACCCTGTTGTAGTAGTATGCAACATCCAATACAACGAAAAGTTGTTTTCATTCCAGCACTCAACACATGTATCTCGTCCGTTAAAGGTACCTTCACATGGATGGAATCGAGGAGACCGATCACCCAATGATAATTGCGAAAGATTGATGTGAGCGCGCCTCCGTTAGACTGGCACAGCTTAACATTAGATTTGAATTGGTAGAAGGGTCAAGCGGAACAGTTCGCTTTGGTTGCATAACTTGCAGGCGTTATATACACTGTGCTGTGGAAGTTGGAAAAAAGGGAAACGACTTTTTTCTGTTCGTTCCTGGTTCTAGCGATGGCTATGAACATATGAATATACATGAGTTGTATATGTAGAGAAGAGAGAAAGGGAAAGTAGATAGAAAGATACAAAGTAGGAGAAAAGGGACGGGCCAGGGATTGAACCCATGATCGTCTGCATACAAATCAGAAACTGTAGTCACTACAGCCCGTCATATTCAGGCCAAACATGTCTAAAGGTCCTATCTGCAGAAGAGAGGCTCTCTTTGGTTTCCCTCTCTTTCGTTAATATCTCAGTTGTTTATTTGTATTATGATTGTCTCCTTGCATTGAACGATGGTCAAAACAATCTTCTTTTGATTTGTACTGCAAAAATAGTTGAAAAGTGTACCATTACATTGCAATAATTGAAAGAGAATGTGAACAAAGAGAGCCTCTCAAATGCAGATAGGACCTATTGAAATGTTTGACCTGATAATATGTCAACACGATTGAAATTTTCTGTGTAAAAAGTGTGACTTCTACCGCTAGGAGTCGCGACCAACAGCATGAAATTTTCATCAGTTTCTGATCCGATTATCTCTGCTTTAAAAAAAATGATTTTTATTCTGAGGCTCGCGGCTTAGACGAAACATCTCAAATCGGCCCGCTCAAAATTATCACCGTATAGCTTCTGAAAGTTCAAAACAATAGATTCATAGGGTAAAACTTAGCGTTTTTCAAGTATTCACCATTTGGACCAGCCTAATCTTCAGATGATGTAGGGAGCCGCTGTAGAGAGTGTATAATGCAATCTCCATGGTTGTTGTACGCTAACGATAATCTACCGCTTTGTTCCGTGCTACTTGTAGGTACCCGTATAGGTACCATCAATCCAGTTCGGATGCTTGTACGAGTGCGCACATGGTTGGAGCAGGACTTAAATTGAAGTGCTTTCCTTTGAGAACCGTCATAATCTATTTAACCGCGCTACGATCAGTGCTAGTATATTTTTTCCTGATAATAAAAAGTGCCTTTTGTAAACTGATTGGTCGAATCTCGTTTTCGATAGTGAACGATAGTCAAGTGTTTGGGTGTGAATTTGAGAATATTGTTTAGTGTCTAGAAGATCTGACCTTCTCTAGTGGTGAACGAAATTGGACGAAACATGAGTGCGACCTTGAAGAATGTCCTGGTGGTTGGTGGTGGAGGTCGCGAACATGCCATGTGCTGGAAGCTGGCCCAGAGCCCCAAGGTGGCCAAGCTGTACGCCCTGCCTGGCAGTCCAGGTATCGGCCAGTTG
This sequence comes from Aedes albopictus, assembly GCF_035046485.1. Lineage (NCBI taxonomy): Eukaryota > Metazoa > Arthropoda > Insecta > Diptera > Culicidae > Aedes > Aedes albopictus. Next base: position 159,753,653 of record NC_085137.1, read on the forward strand.
GATAAAGTGACCCTCGTCAGCGATATCAGTGTGAAGAATCTCGACGTTAGTATTAGAAATATGAGCCACCGGCTCTGCACTGGTTACCTATCCCGGGTAGAAGTGAATAACAAATGGGGAACTAAATTGCAATTTATTGTGCAACCATTCAATATTTTACCTTTGTTGTGATGTTCACAAATGAGTTTGAGTGACTAGTAACAAGTTTATTGTTAGCTATAGCTAGAGCAAAACACAAAACTCTACTTGATTGGTATATTAATATGATTTCATTTCTGAAATGTTATGGTTGAAATAAAGCTATAAATTGTTTTATTTCAACCATAACATTTTTGAAATGAATGTTTAAGTTGAAATGTTTTGTTTCCTTTGTTATTCTATTCTACTTTTCTAAACCCTATAATTTCTACTTCTCGGATACTGAATTCAATAACTTCAAAAAACAAGAGGAAATGTTAATATACCGTACAGGCGTGGAAAATATTTTCCTCGCCATGCATTACGAGTCGAGCTCAAAAAGGGTTCAACGGATTGGTGACCTTTGATAATCGCGCGAAGTGTGTTATTGACAAAGTGGCGATCAATGGTTTTCTTATTTTTCCGTGTCGTTAGGCGATAGTTGCATGGTGCAAGAGCCATGCAATCGATCTGGTTGCGGTGGGACCTGAGGATCCTCTTGCCGAAGGGATTGGCGATAAGCTCCAGTCGGCGGGCATCAAGTGCTTCGGGCCGAGCCTGAAGGGAGCGCAGATCGAAGCGGATAAGAATTGGTCCAAGGACTTTATGCACCGGCATGGTATTCCGACGGCGCGATACTCTTCGTTCACGAAGGCGGATGATGCGAAGGCGTTCATTGGAAGGTATGTTTAACTATCATAAGTAAGGTGGCCCATACTTATACGAAAAACATAAAACTAAAAAGCTTGAGCTTGAGCTTGAGCTTGATTGACCGCCCGTGGATGCTACTCCAGTATCGCCAGACCAGCTACACTCACACAAGGACCAATGAGACAACTGCCGGGGACTAGCAGGCATCTTCAGTGTGTGAGCGTTGGTGATCTTCTATTTTTAGGCGACAATGGCGCCTGCCACGTCAGGTTGCAGGTCAATGTGGGGAAGGGGTAAGGAAGTGATGATTGCAATCGTTTGTATCCACATCTGGCCGAATATACCTCTGCGCCAGCACAAATTCATGCGGATGTTGGAATGTTGGTGGGAATTGGTTGGCAGAAGGTTCACACATTGGTGTGTGGATACCAGGGGAAGGTGATAGAATTGTGTGTTTTTATTATTTTGAAGATGTGCGGCACAGTTCGCTTGATTGCATAACTTGTAGGCGTTTTCTAACTGGATTGTGACACTGTGCTGTGAAAGTTTGGAAGGAAGGGAAACGGCTTTTTTAACCCGTTTCTGTTCTAGCGACGGCTATGAACATGTTTATATACATGAGTTGTATATGTAGAGAGCAGAGAGAAAGTATATAGAAAGATACAAAGTAGGAGGAAAGGGACGGGCCAGGGATTGAACCCAGGACCTTCTGCATATAAATCAGAAGCGGTAGCCACTAGACCACCAAGCCCGTCTATACGAAAAACATAAAACTAAAAAAAACACAAAGCCTTATCCCCTGTAGCTGTTGATTTTGACTTCCAGAATCTACGGGTAAAATTTGAGTGAAATCGATTAAGCCTAATGGGCGTTCAGTGAGCTCGGGAAAACTTAGTTTGGCCTAGAGTGACTGGAAGGGAGAGTGGCGTCATGTTCCAATTTTGACAGGTCTCCTGATCGCTGTTCCAATTTTGACATTGACGCCACCTATTCTCTAATAGCAGTGCTGAAAATGTCATTTCGACATACAGGGGATGGCCAAAATGTTTGGGAGCAACTTTTTTTCTCCCACAAAAAAATTCAACATGCTGTAACTTTTCACAGAGTGCATCAAAAAATCTAAAATTTTGACAATTTGTCAACCTGTTATATGTGCATCATTGGTACAAATTTGGGCTCGATTGATTAAATTTTCGCGAAGTTAGAACCGTTTGGGTAAAACACTATTATTTAGACAACTCATTTTTGAACGGTTATATCTCGGAAACCAGTGAACCGAATTGAATGATTTTTTTTAAGGCCGGACGGGACGGTGGCTGAATCGTCCGCCATTGCTCTGTTGCTAGTAAGATGCAAATCTCAACTTCTACTTCATATTATTGACTAGAAATTTGATCGTTCATTTGCTCACTTGTGGTGCACAATCGACTAAAGTTTCAGCTAAGGTACACCGGGGCAAGTTAAAACGGGTGGGGCAAGATGAAACGCAAAGTTTTGAAATAGATTTCAATACAATTCGAAATTTTTTTGTTCTCCATAAGATTGTTTGAATCAAAAACTATGTGTTATGGCATTCAAGCTGTTTACCATCATTGGATAACATCATGTTAACCCGCTGTTTCATCTTGCCCCACCCGTTTCAACTTGCCCCGGTGTACCTTACGTCAGTGCAGTGGAAATTGATATTCGCTTCTTCAAAATCGCGAGGCAAATTGTTAGAAAGAGAGGGAAGATAGGAAAAATTACACGTCGTCCCGTGCGGCCTTAACGTTTATCAACAATATATCAATACTTAATACGACGTTATAAAATGTAATACTTTCTCACGGCGAATTAAGTTATACCAGATTGAAATTTTTACCCATTAGAGGAAAATACGTCAAATTTACAATACCACACAAAAATTACTAAATGTGTTCTTCCTTCAATCTAAATAGGCTCTAATATATCTGATTAGAGATAACTTGAGAACAAAAGTGGAAAATCTTTGGATATCAACACTAAAATTTATTAACATTGATGTAAATATATTAGATTTTTTCGAGAAAAATCCAAAAAGTGTCAATCCATGATAATTTTTTTCAACGATTAAAAAGTACCTATGTTTTAAAGGTTTGTGAAGCATTTACACATTGTTAGTGTACGTTCAAAATTTCATTCAATTCGGTTTACTGGTTTCCGAGATATGACAGCTCAAAAATGAGATGTCTGAAAAATAGTGTTTTACCCGAACGGTTCTAACTTTGCGAAATATTAATCAATCGAGCCCAAATTTGTACCAATGATGCACACATAATAGGTTGACAAACAGTCAAAATTTGAGATTTATTGATGCACTTCATGAAAAGTTATAGCTTGTTAAACTTTTTTGTGAGAGAAAAAAAGTTGCCTATCCCAAACATTTTGGCCATCCCATGTACAGTAGACGTTCGATAAGTGCAACATGTTTACGTTTCAGTTACCGAATGAAATTCGCTAACTGCAACGACTGACAGCCGTCAAACAGTTGTCAATTGTAGTTAGACGCAGCCAGAATGCACTCAAAAACATCGCAATGCAGCTGTTAGTGCATCCGAAAAACATCGCAACTCTGATGACGTTTCGTTTTTGATAGATATCGGTGCGATAACTGCAAAACTGTTGCACTTAGCGGACTTGCAGTTAAAAAGCATTGCAGTTAAACCGTTTGCACCGAGCGATCGTCTACTGTATCTAAATACAATCACATCCAGCTCATTTTAGAAGCTCAACCTGAGATATGGCATATGAAAAACTTGTGCGGCTGGACTAGTTCTACAAGAAAGTCACGGAAACCCGCTTTTTTTTTAATAGTCAAGGTGAATGTCACGGACTACCTTCTAAAATTCGCAATTGATATTCATCATGAATATCATTGGCATGTTTCGAAGGTAGTCCGTGACATTTATCTTAAATCTTCGAAAAAGATCGGTTTTCCGTGACTTTCTTGTAGAGCTGATCTAGTCGCACAAGTTTTTCATATACCATATTCTCAGGTTGAGCTTCTAAAATGAGCTGGATGTCGTTGAATTTAGATATGGCAAAATGACATTTTCAGCACTGTCTAATAGCTTTCAACTGCGTTCTATAATACTGCATCTACGAAAGTTATTGGAAAAAATATTAACTATCATTGGCTCAGCTTAGACTGACTACACATTACAAGGCCGTAGCGTGCGGTTGGCCAGGTTGGCCCCCGCCAAGGGCGCCGAAAAGGCCTAAGGCTATAACGAAATAGGATGATGCTATTGTTTCCTTGAATGTTATCAAAAATTCACTATTTACTGTATCTTAGAAGATTGATCATCAGAGACGAACCAGCCAAGGGCTGAAAGTCTCTCTAATAAAGACATAAAAAAAATATTGATCATATGTGTTTTTACCGTCAGATTTCTCTAGATTATTTTGAATATTTAACATGATGCTACCTAGGAATCTATCTACTACAGTAGACGTTCGATAAGTGCAACATGTTTACGTTTCAGTTACCGAATGAAATTCGCTAACTGCAACAACTGACAGCCGTCAAACAGTTGTCAATTGCAGTTAGACGCAGCCAGAATGCACTCAAAAACATCGCAATGCAGCTGTAGTGCATCCGAAAAACATCGCAACTCTGATGACGTTTCTTTTTTGATAGATAGCGGTGCGATAACTGCAAAACTGTTGCACTTAGCGGACTTGCAGTTAGAAAGCATTGCAGTTAAACCGTTTGCACCGAGCGATCGTCTACTGTATTTTAATTTGGAAACTATTTAAAACGGGGTCAACATAGTGGGGTTGTTGGTATCGGACACTTGAGTATCCCGAATTTGGTTGTGGGAACTGGATTAGGGGCTGTGATCGAGGGTAATCATAAGAGCAGAGCAAAATCGATATGCGTTCGAAATTTTAGTGAAAGTTTCTTTCCGAAAATTTCTAAACATTCTCACTGTTCTTGCTTTGTTTCTATCAGAAAATCTTTCAAAAATTCTTTCAGAAACTCTTCGTAGGATTTCTTTGAAACATTCCTAAAAAATTCCTACAGAAACTCTCCCAAAAACTCCTTTAGGCTTCAGGGAATCTTAAAAAAATCAAATCAATTGTTTTTCTTGAGATTCCTCTCCAAATTTTTCGTTAGATTTCTTTAGAAACTCCTCCAAGGAGGCTTTCAGGAAGGGATTTGTTCAAAATTAATTATTATTATTATTATTATTTATTTAACTCAAAATTTGAAAAGAGGAAAAAGCCCCTTTGAGTGATTTCCTCAATTCCGAAATCTTTCTCAAAAAGGCACAAAACCTCTTTTTTCTTTTTGTTCAAAATTAATCAATGGAATCCTTTCGAAATATCTCCAAGGATTTTATGCAGATATTCTTCCACAATTTTTTCAGGGATAAATTTGAATATTTTCTTCCAAGATATCTTTAGAATTAGAAATTCCTCTACAGATTCCTTAAAAAAAAATCTAGAGATTGATGCTTTTATTTCTCAATACTTTTATATCAAAATTTCATTCCCGAGTTTCTTCTGGAAAATCTTCACTTAATTTCTTAGGAAATTTTGCAGTTTTTTTTCGGAAATTCTTACAAAAACATCTTTAAGGATTACTTAGGAATCCTACAGAAATCAATCCAGAAATGCCTGTGAGAATTTCTTGAGAAATTATTTCAAAGATTTTTATTAGAAAATGTTTTAGGGTAAGAAATCAAACTTTGAACTAGTCAAATTGTAATCTTAATTTGAACCATTTCAAAATTCATTAAAACGACGTACTTTTCAGCAGTGGCGTCTCGTCCATAGGTCCACTGCGTTCACTACACAGTTGATAAAAACTAAAATAAATCACTATAATGTCAACATTTTGCTACAAACGATATAAACTACTCATGCGATCCTTTTGATGTTCACAACTTCAAGTGAACAAACCACTATGAAATACTAGTGCGTATCCAATAGGAATCAAGTAAATTTTCCAACTTAATTTCACTATGCCACCAGCCTGCCGCTGCCAGAGTGCTCCACGCCGAAGCATGCGAAACATCCATGTGACAGCATCGCCAAAAATCTCTCGCCTCAGTTCACTTCCAGAAGTACACGGGAGCGCTGTATATGCATGCAAGAACTGTGTTTACCAGCGGGGCAGCGCGGACGTCAACCACGAATAGATGAGCCGTAGTCCACATGAATTTGACATGTTTGGGAAATTGACACTTTTGGGCACTCTGACAGATTTGGGATGTGCACGACGTTTGCGAATTAGTCATAACCATACGTTGTTACTTAAGTAAAACGTGTAAAACTAGCAAAAGGTTATCAAAATTTTAGGGTGCAATCGTTCGAAATTACACGACAACGCGGAGATAGCAAATAAATCAGTGAGAAATTGTGTAATACATAAATTTTCAGCACAAACAATTTTGAACGTGTTTTTGTTGTGAGCTACGGTGATTTTGCCTTTTGCTGGCCCCCTGGTGTTTACTTGTGTTCGACTGTTCTGTGCTGCTTTGGCAATGTATTAGTAAAATTGTTGTGCACTTCTTCCAATGGACGTGGGCCTCAGCGGGGGCCGGGGAAAGGAAAGTTTGTTTGCTTACACCAAGCTTGCGCTCGCGGGGAAGCTGCTAAGTTTGGCAACGTCGCATTTGAGCTACTGTATGCTTCAGCAAGAGAGCGAGGTGAAAGAGCAAAGCGAGAGAACTTGTACCATTCAACGGAGGCCGCCCATCCACTCTTTTGGCATGCGTGCATGCCTTTGGGTGGACCTGAATGGGTGGCATTTTCATTCACTACTAGTTTGCACGTCGCGTACGGTTTCATTTTCTAGCAACATTCAAAGGAAAATGTAGCGGGATATCGTAGACAATCTACTCCCGCAATTCGTTTGCCAGGCGGTCGATTGAGGAAAAGATTGTATCGCTTCTCGAATCATCTAAGTAGAATACCCTCTTCGATTGAGTACTCACATTTGTGCTTTCAATTCCGCCCTCTAATGCTTACCCTTGAAGCCCTTAAACAGATACGCTTGTTTAGACTACAGTCATAGCATAATCATGGGTTACTCACATGGGTCAATTTCATTTAAACTCTATTTGAATAGCATAGAGAACAGACAGACTAGTAATAGTTACAGAGTGACCCATAATTGTGCAATGGGTGTTCCACTTCTTTAGTGTCAGTTATCCACTTCTGAGTGGATTCTTCGAAGCTCAAAAGTTATTCCGAAAAAAAACCCTTAAAAATTGGTGGGCAATGTCTTCTCTCGCTTCCCAAATTTCGATAAAGTCCAGCTGACCAATGAGCTGAAAATGTTTTACACGAAAAAAGTCGCAGAGATAGCTAAGGTGCTTACTAAGAACAATTTGGAAGACGTCTTCTCAGAAACGTAGGTATCTGCTTATTCCTCCGATAATAACACTTACGTCTACAACTGATGCCGTTGGAAGGAGCTTTTCCATCTCAAAAGAATAAGAACCTATCTTCAGTTACAATGAGCGAGCAAAGACTAAAGAGGCTTAAACTGATGGCGGTAGAAAACCCTCTGTTTCATCAATTGAAACAACAAGGCAGTTTTCTCGACGAAATCGTCGATAGATTCGCTTGTCTAGCGGAGTTCAGGTTCCTGCTGTTTTCCATTCATACTACTCCCATGTGAAAACTATTCAAGTGCACAGTCAGCTTTACGGGTCACGAGACGCCTCTGAGAGGAAAATTTGCAATCCTGAACAATGATATTTACAAAATAAATAAAAAATCCAAGGGGATACTCAAGGTGACGAACTATACAAATTCTATTCAAAATCAGACACACTCATAGTCACCTATGCTAGAAGACTAAACCAACACAATCATAAAAACACAATCCACACAAGAGGGAACAAAAAGAAACGAACTCACCGAATAATCCTATTTAGTACACGGTAAAAATTCTGCACGCTGGATCTAAGGGAAAAATCCCTTAACTATTCAACGTCCCAATCAACATGATTTGAAATTCTTTTCCTTTTAAATCGCAATGCTGTCAGTTTTGATTTGAGAACCAAAACAAACCCACCGAAGAAATTAGCTGAAAATCACTTCGATTTGCACTAATGTACAAAGCAATACAATCCAAAGTGAAAAACTGTTGATTTGGTAATGACTGTTTTGGGCATGAAAGTAAATAAAAATGACAGGTAGTTGAAAGTGTTTTGATTCGATTCGCACCTCAATATCAGATGATACTACACTACTTAGTGGTAAAGCAGAAGACTGTGACTCTCAAGGTCCTGGTATCGAATCTTGGTGTTGCGGGGGTAAACTTTTTTATTTTTTATTTTGAAATCAAAACATTGTCTACAGTGAATTGAAGTGCACTTCTAGTAAAACTGAAGAGGCATTGGATGTTCTTTTTCAAATGATATTTAGATGATAACAAACTGTTTGGACAGTAGTGCGAATTCAAGTGCCAATCTGTTCATATCAGAGTGCAGATTTTTTACCGTGTAGGTTCTATGTGTTTGCCACTGACTGCAGCACTTACGCTTAAATGGCTACGCACCGAAAATGTGTTCGGCCTACGCATGCTCAATAAACAACAAAAATCCATGTCGCATACAGCATGAGTAACATTAGCACATTTTTTTTTCCTAAATTGCTCTCCGCATAGAAAAATTCGATCAATGGAATCATTCATATCATAAGATATTTGTTCGTTGAATGATTATTACAAAAGTAATAATAGTTTAATGATTGGATGATTAAAGTTGAAAAAATGGACATCATTCAATATGCTTCCAGTGTCGTACCACCTATAATGATGATACATATGTGGTACCCGGGGTTCGGGGTCAAATTGATCACTTTAAAACAACTTTTGAGGATAACATTAGTGCAATTCAAATATTGCCAAAAGAATTTCTGTAGAATCAGTACCCAGCGTGAAAATAAAAATTTCCGTATCCACTTAATTTTGCCCTTCTAAACCCGAATAACGCATCAAAACTCTTACAACTAGTAAATTTGACACTTGAAATGCAAAATTAAATTTTGAAATTTCCCTACTAACGCCTAAAAAGTGATTTCTGTTACAATAAATGACTTTTCGTCAAAAAAGATTTTTTTTTCAACTTCTTCATATTCAAAATAGTTTCATAACTTTCCAACCAAGGCTTCACAAAAATTTTAAAACAAAAATTTACGGGAAGTTCTAGTGGCAATCGATTGTTTAGAAGCAACGATTTTTTCTAAGTGAGAAATTCATTTCAAATTTCTAAAAAAATAAGGCAAAACTATCTTTTTATGACCCTAAAAGGGATACCTGGGGTCCATTGGCGCCTTTCAGAGCTCGTCTTTGATGGAACACACTCAGCGAGATGACGAAACTGAGGCCATGAAGGTATCCCTTTTAGGGTTAAACAAATAAAAGTCTGAACTCATCTGTAGACATCTATGGACTTGATAAGGTAAGAAATTTGAGATCATTACGACGCTTAGAAGTTCCTGGTATGTAATTACATTTAGTTCCCAAATGATCAATTTCACCCCGCTGATCAATTTGACCTCGGTTTACGGTACATAAATCTTTTTTTTTTAAATAATATGTACGCTCAGCATGCAAAAGCAGTTTTTAAAGCCTGTATCCGCAATAATCGGGACACAGAAGTAAGGCTGTAGCTCTGTAATGAATCGGCAAAATTGGCCAAATATTTGACTCAGAACTCTTTGGTGTATGTTTATTATTTGTGCCAAATTTCATAAAAATCGATGCATTACTTTCAACTGTGGATGAAAAACAAACAGACGTGGTTTTAAGCATTTTGTACAATCAAAACCAATTTTCATTCGCATAGTAGATGGTTCTTTTAGGCTACAGTTCAAAGTTCTGTGATGATAATTATGAAATTTCGTTAGCAGTTATGATACTTATAGCGACACTTTCTTGCAAAATTTCATCAACTTTTATCGATTGGTTTGAAAGCTACTTGTGTCGATAAGGGTGAGTGTTAGTGAAAATGTTTCGTGTTTTTCATGTGCGATGTTTGCCTATTCATAACTTTCGAATTTCTCTGCCAATTTTCACAGAAGGTAGTTGATTATGTGGATATTATGTCTGCAAAATTTGATGATTATTTGTATAGTACTTTCAACAGTAAAATCGAAACAATAAGGGGTGCTGACTAATTGCTGTCTGAGGGGCTAAAATCGCGTCCAATCCCAATACATGTTTCGGCTATAAAATTGTTGATAGTGCATCGATTCTTTTGAAATTTTGTGTATGCAATGAATGTAGATTGAGAGGTTTGTGTTAAAAATTTCAACCATTTTCTTTGCAAAATTCAAAAGTTTCAGCGCTGACAAGCAAAACTAGGGGCTGTACAAAATTCAATGGCGCACATTTTACTCTTTCATTGCTACAACAAAAAGTACATCCTCGATTCACATAAAATTTTGTAGGTGAAATGAACACAGCTTAAGATATTATTAGGCCAAATCCATGGCCAAATTTGAGCACTTTTTATATATCTATTACAGATTTATAGCTGTATTTCTGTGTCCCTATTATTGCGGATACAGGCTTTACTTACTTGTTTTAACATTCAAATGCAAACCGCTTTGAAATGGGTTAAATGAGCCCATGATTTGTGTTTCTGTGACTAGGTATATTATAAGCGGAAACCAGCACTTTTGGGTTAAGCTTTTAGATCACCTAGTAACAAAAAAAAAGTTACTTTTACAAGGATTACTAGAATTAACGGGTTGTTACTACAACCTATCATTTTACTATTGTGAATTCAAATCTGATTTTCATTATTAATTTCTGATTTCTAGCGCCTCGTTCGACGCACTGGTGGTGAAAGCCAGTGGCCTGGCCGCCGGCAAGGGCGTCATCGTAGCGGAGAACAAAAATCAAGCCTGCGCTGCAGTCGACGAGATCCTTGGCGACAAAAAGTTCGGCTCGGCCGGTGACGTAGTGGTGGTCGAAGAGAAGCTAACCGGCGAGGAGGTATCCGTACTGGCGTTCGTGGACTCCAAAACCGTCCGCGTAATGTTGCCTGCCCAGGACCACAAACGGCTACAAAACGAAGACCGGGGACCGAACACCGGCGGAATGGGAGCCTACTGTCCCTGCCCGATCATCACCCAGGAAGAGTTGAAGATGGTCACGCGAGAAGTGCTGCAGCGCGCCGTAGATGGCCTACGCAAGGAAGGCATCAAATACAACGGTCAGTAACTATAACGTACTATATTGTCGACGTATCTAGCGATAAGACGATGTTGTTATTGTTGAGCCGATTAGTGCTTGGGTCGGGTCAGACGCTAGTTGTAAACAGGCGTTGTTACTCTGCTAGTTGCCAATTACCGTAAAACGGGGTTCACCGTCAATTGGGGTGATGTCGGTAAGTTTTGAAGAAATCTGCGGTAACCTCGGGTGGAATGATTCATACTGATTCTTGTTACTCCGCTTATCAATGTTACTCCACTTAACGGTACACACTTTCTCCTGTATACAACTGCGCTCTGACTAACAAACACCGTATTGACGACGGACCAATATAGAGCTACTGATAATAACCGTTGTTGTTTCTTCGATGCGTCACGTGCTTTCAGGCGTACTGTACGCGGGAATGATGCTTACCCCCAGTGGACCGAAAACATTGGAGTTCAACTGTCGCTTCGGGGATCCTGAGACGCAGGTCATTCTACCACTGTTGCAGAGTGATCTGTTCGAGGTCATGGAGGCTTGTTGCGAGGATCGTTTGGAGAGCGTGGAGTTGAAGTTCCGGCAGGACGTGCACGCCGTAGGCGTGGTTATGGCAAGCAAGGGATACCCGGAAACCTCTACCAAGGGTTGCGTCATCAAAGGTAGGTACTGTTGGGTTAAATATTTTTTGCAATTTCTCATCGTAATAGGCTGTTTTACCTCACGCAAATCTGACAGGAAAAGGCCTACTTTCCCACACTAAATTATCAGTGCTGTAATGGTTCATTACAGCACTGATTTGCGTTGCGTAATGAACCATTACAGCACTGTTTTCAGTTTTGATCAACTTCTTGATGCTTTCTGGACGCAGGTTTGAAAAATTGTGACAATTGCACAGTATAACCTGCTATGATCAGACTTTCTTAAACATGGCTATGAACATCAAAGTGCAGTTTGATGTAAAAGTTTTGTTAAAAACTATCCTCAAGTGGTAATTTATAAAATTGCAAAAAACGTTGTACGCATCTCGGTGCAGAACTCGATTTTTACAGCACTCGTCGTACTTATCCAACTCGGCAAGCCTCGTTGGATAAGTGTACAACTCGTGCTGTAAAAACCTTCATTCTGCACCTTGTTGCGTAAACTACTATTAGGGTATTTGAATGATGCAAGGTTTCACACCAATGTTATGCAGCTGCGGCTAGCTAATATTGATCATAAACCAGACTCAAGGTTGTTAATAAATTATCGTTATCGCCGATAAAGTTAACGTCTGTTATCGTTTATCGTCGATAACGATAACGTCTTCAGGCGGAAGCTTCATCGGCGATACAGTTAACTGTGGCAATTATCGACTCGATAACGTCTCCGAAAAAAAATCTTCGCGATCTGACCGGTTGTTGATGCCATCACTAAGGTAGGGGGATTAGGGGCATAATGGACACCCTAAGCAAATGAGTATGTTCGGCCTGTATAACAGACAAAAACTCAACATATTATCAGTTGGCCTACAACTTTAACTTGTTTCCTACGTATTTCAATCATTCACAGCTTGTAGAATGGCATTATTGAGAAGAAATAATGAATTGAAAACCGTGTGTTTTTTCGGGTTGGCAGGAAAGGTACGGGGCGAAATGGACACCCATCGGGGCATAATGGACACCCCTACATATTTCATGCTGTATCTTTGAGAATATCGACCACTTAAGTAATTTGCCTACGGGGATCAATACCACAGATATAATACTCCATCTTAGACGAGTTTACAAAACTTCAAAGTTAATTAAATAAATTTTAGGCTAAAATAATCGGATTGATTTTTTTCAAACTTTGTAAAACGCCTAACAGTATCCAACGCGCGTACATCCATTCATAATTGCCAGTGTTCATTTCGCCCCGAATCGACTACACCATTGAAATTGCTATTTTTAGTATGTTCTGATCAAAAATATAATACTTCATCCATTGCTAAATCTGCGTATACATGTAGATAAGCTAACAATTCATTTGTTTGTATGGTGGACACACTCAAACACTCGTAATGCCTTATTTGCTGCTGCTTCGAAATTATAAGAAATCCACCATATGAAAAACATACTTCTATTTCAATGATATTTTGATTATTTTGAAGGAATATAAATGGTACTTTTGAAAAATAGAACAATGGCTTGTTCCTTTACACTTATGCATTCAACGTTTTACATTAAAGTCAACGGTTTCGGCAAAAACAGGGGTGTCCATTTCGCCCCGGGTGTCCATTATGCCCCTAATCCCCCTAACTAGATTTATCGCAAAATTATCGAAGCTACGTTGATCTTCGCGTTGATTCATCGTTTAATTATCGTTATCAAGAGATTATCGAGTAACCTTTATCGTTATCGAGTTTGCGTTGAGTTAACTGTCGATAATTTATCGGTTAACAACCTTGAACCAGACATTTTCTGGATTTGGAGGTTAAAGCGTTGTCTTATGAGCTTTCAAAAATAAACTAAAGAACTACATTTACAATTGGGAAGCGTCAGATCGTAGAAACACAATTTCTTAGCAACTGGCCGATCCTTGAGTAATGTTAAGAGTAGCTAATAAGTTGTATGTTGTGTACTAACACCCTATTTTTGATGCCCTTCGCAGGTCTTGAATCGATCGAGAAACGTCCGGATCATCTAGTGTTCCACAGTGGAGTCGGTAGAAACGCAGATGGTGAATTTGTGACCAATGGGGGTCGAGTGCTGATCAATGTGGTACTTCAGCCGAGTCTTCGAGCGGCAGCTGCCTTGGCTTCGGCAGCATGTTTCGACGTCAAGTTCGATGGATCGCAGTACAGGACCGATATAGCCCAGAAGGCATTGAAATAGTAATTTCAATTTGTTATATTCCTTCACATAATCTGCGCCCAGTTCATCAAATGATTGGCCATAATTCCTTTGTAGAAGTAGTTGTTATCAGAAACTCGAATAAACATTCGTAGACCATAGGTCTCCATGTAACAAACACCCCATAGTTGTTCACTTTCATGAGTATAGATGAACTTGGGAAACAACTTTTTTTTTCAAATTCTTTTCTCCCAACAGTTCGCAGCTGACATACAAAGGGTGTGGAGTTGATCGCGAAGCGGAGAGCGACCTTCTCAAGCGAATCGAACCACTGGCCAGAGGCACGGACCGTCCCGGTACCTTGAGATCCTTCAAAGGTTTCGGAGGTCTTCTTCGAATGAAAGAGGTTAGTTAATTTACCCAGTATTGGTAGAAATAGATTCTAACAAATCTTTTTCATCACTCCCAGGTCACCTACGAGGACGGCACCGGCAAACATGTCACCTACAAAGATCCCGTGCTGGTACAAGGAACGGACGGTGTCGGAACTAAGCTAAAAATTGCCGAAACCATGAACTATTGGGACAGTATCGGTATCGATTTGGTAGCCATGTGCGTGAACGATGTGCTTTGTGCCGGAGCAGAGCCGTTGGCATTCCTGGATTACATAGCCTGTGGCAAGCTGGATGTGCCGACGGCTGCGCTGATCGTCAAGGGAATTTCCGAAGGCTGTCGTGAAACCCATTGTGCCCTGCTGGGCGGTGAAACTGCTGAAATGCCTTCGATGTACGAACCTGGAAAGTACGACTTGGGAGGATATTGCGTCGGAGTTGTAGAGCACGACGCAATCCTTCCGAGGGTGGATGATATCAAAAGTGGAGATCTGTTGATCGGGCTCCCGTCCAGCGGAGTTCACAGCAACGGATTTAGTTTGGTCAACAAAATTCTCTCCGCCAATGGGTACAAACTGACTGACGTTGCTCCATTCAGTAAACACAAGCTATCTTTCGGAATGGAATTGCTGAAACCGACTACACTGTACATCAAATCAGTGTTGCCAGTTTTGCGGAAAGGTCAAGTCAAGGCCTTGGCACACATAACCGGTGGTGGTTTGGTCGAAAATATTCCTAGGGTCCTCTCAGCAGATTTGGCCGTGGAAATCGACGCCAACAACTTCAAAATTCTGCCCGTCTTTGGTTGGTTGGCTGCCAATGGTAATGTGCCCGATTCCGAAATGTTGCGAACCTTCAACTGCGGAGTTGGTATGGTCCTTGTAGTGCCTCCCAATGACAAGTCCTGGGAATCGCTTAAACCATACGGAGGTGCAGTCATCGGCAAGGTCTTGAATCGCAAATCCCCTAGCACACCACAAGTCGTTGTTAACAATTTCAGTCAAGCAATCGCTGAAGCTTCCAAACCTTTCAAGGGTACCACAACTAAAGTTGCGATTACGTACAAAGACAGCGGAGTGGACATAACAGCTGGAGACAATTTGGTAACAAAGATCAAACCATTCGCGAAGGCTACCACCAGGAAGGGTTGCATCGGAGGCTTGGGAGGTTTCGGAGGCCTTTTCAGATTGAAGGAAGCCGGATCTTTTAAGGACCCAGTTCTGGTTTTGACGACGGATGGAGTTGGAACCAAACTGAAAATCGCACAACAGATCAACCAACACGGGACGATCGGTATTGATCTGGTTGCGATGGGAGTTAACGATGGTCTGTGCAATGCCGCTGAGCCAATGAATTTCTTGGATTACTACGCCTGTGGTCACCTCGAGGTTGATGTAGCTGCACAGGTGATCTCAGGAATTGCAAAGGGTTGCACAGAGAGTGGGGCGGCTCTGCTTGGAGGAGAAACCGCCGAAATGCCTGGAATGTATGAGAAAGGAAGCTACGACCTTGCAGGATTTGTTTTGGGCGTTGCCGAGTACGATCATCTTCTGCCAAGAACTTCCAGCGTGACTGAGGGTGACGTAGTCATTGGACTGCCTTCATCTGGTCTGCACAGCAACGGCTTCAGTCTGGTACATAAAGTCATGAACTACGCTGGACTGAGCTACAACGATCGAGCATCTTTCAGCGCAACAAACAAATCTCTTGGAGAAGAACTTCTCACACCAACCCGCATCTATGCTAAAGAACTTCTTCCCATACTGAAAGCGAATCTCGTGAAAGCATTGACTCATGTAAAAACTGGCGGTCTAGCTGAGAATCTTTCGAAAGTTCTTTCACAAGGTACTCGGGTGGAAGTCGACGCCTCTCAATTCCACATCCCACCCGTTTTCGGATGGCTTTCCAAAACTGGTAATCTCTCAGCGCAAGAAATGCTACATACATTCAATTGTGGAGTTGGAATGGCATTGGTTGTTGCCAAGCAGCATGCTCAAACAGTTCTGGAGAAGCTTCAAAGTCAAAGGGCGACCCTAATTGGACGAGTTCTCAATTCCAGTGTCGATGAACCCAAAGTAACCGTCCTGAACTTCGTTGAATCTCTCAAGACGTGTCAGCTGACCAGCTGTCTTCCCAAGAAACGCATCGCTGTGCTGATATCTGGCTCGGGAAGTAATCTCCAGGCACTGATCGACGCCACAAGGGACACTACCTGCGGTATTCGAGGAGAAATAGTTTTCGTTCTGGCGAACAAGGACAACATTTATGGTTTGGAACGGGCAGCTAAGGCCGGTGTTCCTTCCAAGGTCATCCTGCACAAACAATTCCCAACCCGGGATCAATTCGACGCAGCTATGTTCGAAGAGCTGGAACGACAGAAGATTGACCTCATCTGCTTAGCAGGATTCATGCGTATCCTTTCGGAGGAATTCGTCAAGAAATGGAAGGGACGTCTGATCAACATCCATCCTGCTTTGCTGCCGAAACACAAGGGAATTCATGCTCAACGGCAGGCGCTGGAGGCCGGAGATTCCGAGTCGGGTTGTACCGTGCACTACGTCGACGAGGGAGTCGATACCGGGGCCATCATTTTGCAGGAGAGGGTACCGGTTTTGAAAGACGACACCGAAGAGACACTAACCGAGAGAATCCACCGTGCGGAGCATGTTGCATTCCCTAAAGCACTGCGACTGGTAGCCAACGGGTTGATCAGTCTAAACAAGGACGGAAAGGTGCAGTTGCATTAGAACGACGAACAGTGGTAGATGTTAGTGATAGAAATGTATCTTTTATAAAATAAAACTTTGGATATAATACGCCTTGCAGTTTCATACTCGTAGGGTGGGGCGGGGCAAGATGGGTCAGTGCCATTTTCGGGCGCATTACTCATGTTTTGATTATGTTAATAATTTTGTTAGATGACCAGCATGAATATACAAAAGTTTGGGGCATTGATTGAAAAATTATTCACTCTCATTGGAAATACAAAATAAAATGGTTTTTTGCCATTTTTCTTATGCGATACATTCCATATATTCTCCATATAAACGGCCGCGGGGCAAGATGGGTCACCTTCAATTTTGAACGTATTTTGGAGCATTCAAAAGTTATTTATTTTTTATTACAAGACTATCTCATAAATGACTTCAATCTCAAGCGGAATAAACGCTCAAAATTATAACATAAAATTATGATAATTTTTTAGTAAAAACATCGATTTTCAAGTCGCCTCAGGACCACTCAAATCGTAAAGTTTTTTATATTCCAAATAAATTTATAAAATGTTTACTAGTAGCTCTTGTTTACTCAGCATGGATATGGAGCATATTTGAATGCGGAACAAATCTTATATTTTGACGTTTTTCGTTGAGAAAATGTTAATTACTTAAAAGGTGACCCATCTTGCCCCGCACTTTTTTCACGGCACAAAATCGATCACTTTTTAAAACTGCTTGTTTAACATCATATTTTGTATTTAATAAACTTTTTATCGACTTTTAGCATAGCTAACTAGTGTATTAAAGAGTAGCGGACGAATGCAAACCAATCCGATTTGTATTTACGAAGTTATGGTGATCCATCCTTATGCGACCCATCTTGCCCCGCCCCACCCTATAGAAAATATTGAAATATTATTACCATGGCACAAACACAATCTGTATCTTTTTTTTAAATTTATTTATATTTGCAACTTATAATAAACTAACTTACACTTTGGTATTCATCACCTTTCCGAAGCACTACCTATTCACCCAACAAGATTTACTGCTACTATTCTTACTAATCAGTGTTGCCAGTTTCACAGAGAATGCTAAGTCACCACAACACGCACGTTATCACAACACACAGTGAGCACAATTCCTAAAGGAATCTCTGGGAATATATCTGTGGAAGTATCCTTAGAGAATCCTCTAAAGGCCTCCTTAGAGGAATCACTGGAGGAAGCCCAGATAGAATTCTTTAGAAACCTTCAACATTCCATCAATCGCGCGGTTGGCCACCTCTGCCAGCGCAACGTTAGCCATGAAAATAAAAAGCGAGATTTTCTTAAGTTGTTGTTCGTCATACAACAGCGCGATCATTCGAGAGTTGAAGGAGTTGCGGGATAAATCCTTTGGGTAATGTCTGAAGGAATCTCTATTGTTGCTCCGAAGAAAACCCTTAGGGCTTTCCTTGAGGATTTCGTGGGAAAATTCTTGGATTATTTCCTAGAACAATCATTGGAAGTATTCTTAATGCAATCTCTGCAGAAATCCCTGTCTGGATGCCAAATGACATTCCTGGAGAAATCCACAGAGCAATTCTTGGAAGAATCCCAGCTGAAAAGGCTTGAGAAATTCTAGCGTGAACTCCAGGAGAATTTTCAGAAGCATCTCTAGGGAAATTCTGTAAGAAATTACAAGAGAAATTCCTTGAGCAATTCCAAAAAAAAGGTTCCTGTAGGAATTCCAAGAAGAAATCCTGAAGGAGTCTCAAGAAGTACCAATGTCCATAAAAGAAGCCTTATGGGAGAAATTTGTAGAGGAATTCTCAAATATTTTTTTAATCTTTTATAACGAGATTTTTAGCCTTAGGCTAGTTTATCACGGAACCCACACGTTTCACTTCCTTTCCGAACGAAGAACTGATATTGTGTGAGTTGTTTGGCGGAAGTGGGACTCGATCTTATCAGGTCCACTCCACTTGGATGAATTGTATGAGTAATTTATCAGGGTGTCTACTGCCGTGAACCGCAAGTCAGTCCCATCTGCATTTTGGGTAAAAATGAGTTAATGGCCGTATTCGGTCTTTCTTCGGATGATCTTTCAGCTGCGTGAATAAAAATATATAGTTTACTAGCTGTCCCGGCAAACTTTGTCTTGCCAATCTGTGGTGGTTTGACAACTGTTTGGTTCATTCCAGCACGGCGCTCTAGATCGGTTTTATTGCGATCGTGTCGATTTTCTTCCCAGTTCATAAAAAAATCAAGTTTTTATCAATTTTCTTTCTTTTTAGATAATTTTCACAACTTTTACTACTTATAAACACAGACGCCATGAATACGAATCGAACCATGCAAGAGTCATGCTGATCGGTTCACCCGTTCGTGAGTTTTATTGCCTCAAAGAAACTCCGAACTCATTTTTATATATATAGATTCACTGCCCCTCTTAGCATGTCAGTTTCTTATGTAAATCATATTTTTGTCACTCACGAGGTCATTTAAAACAAATTCGATATTTTTTCTACCTCATTTCACAGCTCAATATGCCATGAAAAGGATACGCATGAGGTGAAACAAGGGTGAATATATTTTTTTGAAACTAATTGGAGTTATAGTTCAAAAGGTAGGGGCTTTGAAAAACAACATGGGACTGACATGCGAAGAGGGGCAGTTCAGTAAAATTGAAAAACAATACCATTCATTTTTCTCAATGCCTACTTTTTACAGAATGACTTGCGATTCAAGGCATTCTACTACCTGGAAAAAAACCTGAAAAACCGGGAGTCCTAGGGAATTTTATTTAACAGGGAAAAGCTTGGAATATTCAGGGAACATCTTGAGTGCTTCGCTACAAGGATTTTTTTTTCAGATATTCCGTCAGTGTTTCCTTATGGAACTTTTTTAGAAATACCTCCTGATTTTTTTTATAAAATTCCTTCCGCATTTTTGACGCTATTTTTCTTGGTATTTCTTTTTTATTTTTTTCGGAAAGGTATACTTCCAGATTCCTTCGAGGATTCCTGAATTCCTTCCGGTTTTTTTTCTGGAGTTTTTCACGGGGATACTATTTCTTCCCGGAGTTCCTCAAGTGTTTTGCTCAAAGAAATCTTTGTAGGATATCTACTAGAATTTATCCCGAATACTCTATAAGAATTTCTGTCGGAATAAATCGTGGAATTTCTTTCGGCATTCCTTATGGAAATTTTACACGATTCCTTCCGGTGTTCCTCTTGGGACTTCCCAGAATTTCTTTCAGAGTTGCTAAAGGAGTTATTCCTGGGGTTTCTACTAAAGTTCCTCCAAGGGTTTCTGAAGGAGTTTTCACGAATTTACTGCAAGAGTTCCTCGAGAGATTTCTTTAATTTTTTTCCTGTGATATCTTCAAACAATTTCTTTGAGCTTTCTTCGAGATGTTCCTGATCTCCAACAAGAATTTCTTAAAAGTTTTCGCTAGGTTTATTTTGAAGTTTTACCTGAGATTTCTCTCGGAGTATCTCCTGGAACTTCTCTCAGAAGATTCCTTCCGATGTTGGTCATGAGACGTCACTCAGAGTTTTTATTTAGAACTTTCTCCAAAGATTTTTTTCCAGAGTGCCTTCTGGGATTTCCACTGGAGTTATTGCTGATATTTCTCATTGAATTCTTCTCTTGCATTTTTCAGAGCCTGGCTGTAGTAGTACCGAATTTCTTGCAGTGATCCACCTGAGATTTTTTTTACAGATATTCTCTGCATTATTGCCAAAATTCTTCCCGGAATCTTTACCAGAAATTGTCCCAAGATTCTGGATACTCCTTTAGAGATTTCTCCCAAGTTATTGCAGGGATTCTTCTACGGGTTTTCCTCAGAATGTCTCCTGAGATAACTTACGAAATACCTTATAGGAAATTCCTGGAGAAATAATCGAGGGAATTCAAATAAAATCTTGCGAGAAACTCCGCAATAACAATTGAAGAAAACTCGATAGGAACTTCAGGAAAAACCTGAGAAAAAATGAGACATCTCGGAAAAAGTTCTAGGTAATAGTAATCCCGAGAAGAAATATTAAGGACATCCAAGAAGAAATTCTAAAAACCTCATGGAATCCTGAAAGCAGCTACGGACGAAGTTCCACGAGGAAAACAAGAGAAATATCGGAAAACTATCGGTTAAAATCCCGACATAAACTATTGGTTTTATATCCCGGAAAACCACTAAAAAAAGACACGGACACTGGCTTGGCGGCAGTACCGATTGAACGAAACTTTAGACGGAGTGGCTACGGATAAGAAGCTATTCTCGTGAAAAATTTCATCGCTCGGAGCGGGAATCGAACCCTCATTCATCCGGACTTTAATCGCATGGCTACGAGTCTCAACCAATGACATTCTTGAAGAAACTTTGAATAGTTTTGGATGGATCTTTAGGAGGAATCCAGCGAGAATCTCTGGAAGTATATCGGAACACCTTTGCAAAAAATATCGGAACATACTCAAACAGATATCTCGTGAAAGAATCCTGCGGAAAGCCAAGCAGAAACTTTGGAAGAAATTCCAGAAATTACTTTCAGAAATCTTGAAAGAATTTTTGAAGAGTAGGAGAACTTTTTCGGGGTTTTTTTCGGCAGTTTTGTTCTCTTCGTCATGGGGGAGGTTTTCGAAACCTGTTAAACTCAGAATTGGCATCAAATCCTTCCCAACCAAGCAGAATATGATCATGTTTCAGGCAATTTAACCGACATAAATCCCTCATGACGAAAAGAACAAACCTGCCGATGATACCCTAAGTCACCCTTTATAATTTTAGAAAAAACGGGTTATTTTTTGAATTATAAAAATACAAAATTTCATCTGGAAAAACCTGGAAAACTCAGGAAATTTTATTTTGAGTTATGAGTAGACACCCTGTTTATGGAGAACAAATTGAAGGCATCCTTCAAACCTTTTTTAATGAATCCCTAGGCGGATCTCCGGAGAAATTCTTGGATGAATCCCGGTAGAATTCCTGGAGTCACAGTAGGAATTCCTGGAAGAATCCTAAGAGGAAATTCCCTAGATAAAATCTAGGATTAATTTGAATTCTAATGAATCTGTAATTCTTAAGGGATACGTGCTTCGTTCAACACAACGGTAGCAACCGAACGCTGGGCAGTGCGGGGAATGTCTCAAGGTTCTTAGGAGATTTCTCACAAAATGATCTAACGCTTCTTCGATCCAGTAAAACATGTCAATTTGATTCTAATTATAACATAGAACGATTGATAGAACATTAAGCTTATACTCTACCTTAATTTTCCATGTGCTCTATCGCCAGCTGGAGAAGGACGATCCTCCGAATTGTGGCGGTTTCTCCGCCTGCTGTTGCGCTAGGTTACCGAAGGAAACTCCCGACGACGACGATCCCAGCTGTTCGAACAAGTTGTTCGATTGGCTGGAAGGACTCAGCGGTGCTTGGCCGAATCCACTCGATCCGCCAAACATTGGCTTGGTACCAAAGGATGGGGATCCTCCGAACACAGCCGACCCTCCAAAAGCTGGCGCCCCTCCGAACGATGGCGTTCCTCCGAATGCTGGTGTACCACCGAAGGCCGGTTTGTTAAAAGCGGACGCACCGGGCGATCCGAACCCACTCTGGGCTACACTGCCGGCCACAGGGGTACTGAAAGCACCACCAGCACCGCCACCGGGGGTTGGCGATCCGAAACTGTGGTGAGAGAGATTAATGGTGTCATTATTAAGTACAAGTTCAGCAATTTCAAATGACGCCCTCTTCACTAAATATTACCTGCTACTTCCAAATCCGGATCCAGTCGTTGCACCTCCGAAAATAGATTGCCCCGATTGTGGCGAGCTGGGCTGTCCAAACACTGATGTACCGAAACCACCTGTTGAAGCACCAGAAGTGGCTCCTCCGAAGATATTGCCAGAGCTAGTACCGGAAGCCGTACTTCCAAACGCTGAAGTACCGCCAAAGATCGATCCTCCAGCGCCGGCTGAAGGGCTAGTAACCGATCCGAACAATCCTCCGCCACTGGCAGCTCCTGCAGTTCCAAAAATGTTGGACGCCGTTGTGGCCGGGGCTGTGGTGGCCACTCCGAACGGACTTGCCGGTTGTTGGGTGCCAGCTGTTGTGCCACCTCCGAAAATGGAACCGGTACTTGTAGGTGGGGAACTTGGTACGACCGAACCGAAGAGACCACCCCCTGAGGTTCCGCCGGTAGCGCTACCAAATGGAGAGCTTGTTGCACTGGTCGTTCCAAAAATTGAGCCTCCTGAGGCGGCACTAGTTGTAGCAACCGATCCAAACAGACCGGTTCCAGCTGGACTTGAGCTGGTGCTGGTAACGGCCACAGTCGATCCGAAAATCGAAATCGGTTTGGATGTTTCGGTGGCCCCGGTTACCGCTCCGAACGCTGATGTGGTACCGGACGAGCCACCCCCAAAAATGGACGTGCCTTCGGACTTCGGGGAAGTAAAGGAAGCACTTCCAAAAATGTTCCCGGAGGAAGCTTTGGGTGCCGCCGGACTCGATGGCGAACAGATATTGAACGAACCAAAGAGATTCGATGTGGCGTCGGTGGTAGAAGTGGGTACGGCGCTGGCGGGCGCAGTTGTGACCGTTGCGGAAGATGTACTGACGGAAGCGAATGAAAACCCGGAGGAAGTGGTGGCTGCCGTTGTGGAAGTTGTCGCTATTGCCGGAGAAGACGTTACAGCCGGAGCTGTAGATGTAGTCGTGGTCGTTACCGTCGTGGAAGCCGGGGTTGTGCTGGTAGTGGCAACTGCGCCAAATAGTGGTTTTGCTTCGCTCGTTGCAGGATCAGATTTGACCGACAGGTCCGTCGGCTTATTGGCAGCAGCAGCGAACGAAAAACCGCCACTTGCTCCACCGAAGGCAAATCCTGTGCTGCTTGCGGACGTGGTTGCAGGAGGCTTAACAGATCCAAACAGGGTCGATGTCGTGGACGTGGCAGATGATGTGCTCTGTGCTACTGTTGCATCTGAAAAGATTACGGACAACAAATACTTCTTCAACATATCTTCATAGTTTTGGATGACTTAAACATTACAACATCGAGTCTTAAATGGATCATCCCTAAAATATAGTAATCATTTTGTTGTTGTAATGCTGAGGGTGTAAGCGTTACATTCATGGTATGGGGCACGTTCGGTGTAGTCCAACAACTCCTATCCCTATCACCGCATGGTACCGGCTGGAAACTATGAGCAACCTTAGGGAAGATCGGTTAATCAATCCCGGTGGGAACTTTGGTCGTAGGCTGACATGGAAGGGGGGTATTGCTTCTGCAAACCTGAACGTTTGTTCTCCAGGAGCAGCAGCTCACAACAGCATCTGATCCCCATGTTGGGGGGGGGGGGCTGATCAGGGGAGGACTCTAAGCTCACTATGGTCCTCCGGAATCTAGGGGGTTGGTGTCAGGTCCTGTAGGGTCTGGGAACACTTCATGTAAGTGAAAGCCAAAGGGAGGGATTGAGCAACACGCAGTGTGGATGGAGGGGCGATGCTGGTGCAAACAGATGACCTAGGACGGGACAGAGTAATTAGTTTTGCGTCGAAGTCACTTACTGCCACAGAGAAGAGGTATTGTCAGACGGAGAAGGAAGCTTTGGGGTTAGTCTGGGCTGTGGAAAAGTTTCAATTCTATCTGTTAGGGCGGAAATTCGATTTGGTGACGGATTG
This sequence comes from Aedes albopictus, assembly GCF_035046485.1. Classification (NCBI taxonomy): domain Eukaryota; kingdom Metazoa; phylum Arthropoda; class Insecta; order Diptera; family Culicidae; genus Aedes; species Aedes albopictus. The sequence goes on from NC_085137.1 coordinate 159,778,248, forward strand.
TAAAGCATTGCTGTACCTTTTCACACCTCTATCCCGCCCGTGTTCGAGGATCGAACGATGGGTGCTACGACTGCAGTGTTTCAACTATTCGATCGTACACATTCGAGGAGATCAAAATATTGCCGATGCCCTTTCCAGACTCTCTCATACTGTGGCAGAACCTTTTGACTCGGCTGAAGAGTTAATGGTCCGACATATCGCAGCTGTTGACGCCAAATCTGTTGCTGTCTCTTGGGAAGATTTGGTCCGTGAGTCTCGAGACGATGCAGAAATCATGAATATTTTCGAATGCCTGAAACAGAGCACTACAGAATCATTACCAGTAGCTTATCGTGTTATTTCTTCAGAACTCTGCGATGTAGAAGGAGTACTTCTACGTGGTGATCGTGTAGTAATCCCCACAGCTTTACGCCAACAAGTCTTGAGCATAGCGCACGATGGTCATCCGGGGGTGCGAATGATGAAATCATTTCTCCGAACTGCTGTCTGGTGGCCCAAGTTGAATGCTGATACAGAACGTTTCGTAAAAAACTGCCGTGGATGTGTTTTAGTATCCGCTCCGGACGTTCCAGAACCGATGATCCGAAGTTCGCTCCCGTCGGGGCCCTGGGAAGACATAGCCATAGATTTCCTTGGACCTCTTCCAAATGGGCAACACTTGCTGGTGATTGTGTATTGCTACAGTAGATTTCTCGAGATATGCGAAATGACCTGTATTGATTCGACGGAGACAATTGGACGTTTGAGAGGGGTATCCGGCCGGTTCGATATTCCATCGTTGATCAAAGCGGACAAAAAAAAAATTCTCCAGTGAAGAGTTTAGATCATTTTGCAGGGACAGTGGTATACAACTAGTCAACACGATCCCGTATTGGCCACAAATGAACGGCCAAATGGAGCGGCAAAATCGTTCCATTTTGAAGCGGCTGCGTATTGCCCAAGAATTGGGCAAGGATTGGCGAAAGGAGTTACACGACTATCTTCTCGTATACCATGCAACTAACCATGCAACTACAGGCGAAGCCCCATCAAAACTCATGTTCGGTCGCCGCATAAAGAGCAAACTACCCCGTGTTCCGGTTAGTTATGATGATGAAGCCGTACGTGACTTCGACAATCTTCAGAAAGAGAAGGGGAAGGAATATACGGATAAGAAGCGTCGGGCTGCCTATAGCGAGGTAGAGGAAGGGGACAAAAGTGTTCGTTAAAAGGATGAAGAAAAACCACAAATTGGAAGCGGATTATTCACCAGAGGAGTATCAAGTTGTCAAGAAAAGCGGTTCGGATGTAATCGTGCGATCCCGGGTTTCCGGAAAGGAATTTCGTCGGAACGTTACACACCTGAAGAAGATCCCTTTGGAACAAGACGAAGCACAAACCGAGGCACAAACAACTTCTAATGATGAAACTGTTCAGGTTATACCGGAGGACGAACCAACTGGTTCAAAGGAACTTGACTGCGAAGCAAGCTGCGAGACTGGTGTACAACAGCAGGAACCATTACGTTTCCGGCGTGATCGACAACAACCAACAAAGTTCAAGGATTACATACCTCATTGATTTTAGAAAGTTAAGGTGGGGTTGTAGGGTCTTGGAACACTTCATGTAAGTGAAAGCCAAAGGGAGGGATTGAGCAACAGGCAGTGTGGATGGAGATGGACAGGGAAGAGGGTAGAGGGGAGAGGAGAGAAGGAGGGACTTTGGTTTGTGAGAGAGCAGTGGAAAGACGTGAATAAACCGGGCTGTTAATTAAACGTAATTTCGACAGTTAGAAAAGTGGATTATCCGAAATACCAACTCACTACAGGTCCTACGAGCCAGCCGTAAAAAAAAAACATTGTAACGGAAAATCAGCAACAGAATAATACGAACCGAGACCAACGGTAACGACCCCAGAGAACAAAGAGAAGGACTTGTGATTGGAAACTCGGTACGTGGAACAGCCGATCTCTCAACTTCATTGGGAGCACCCGCATACTCGCCGATCTACTGAAGGACCGCGGGTTCGACATCGTAGCGCTGCAAGAGGTTTGTTGGATAGGATCCATGGTGCGAATGTTTGGAGGTCATACCATCTACCAGAGCTGCGGCAACACACGCGAGCTGGGAACAGCTTTCATGGTGATGGGTGATATACAGAGGCGCATGATCGATTGGTAGCCGATCGACGAAAGAATGTGCAGGTTGAAGATCAAGGGCCGATTCTTCAACTTCAGCATAATAAACGTGCACAGCCCACACTCCGGAAGTACTGATGATGACAAGGGCGCATTTTAAGCGCAGCTCGAACGCGAGTACGGTCGCTGCCCAAGCCACGACGTCAAGACGCTCAGGTAGGCCAGGAGCAAGAATTTAGACTGACGATTAGAAAGTTCAGCGCCCTCCGGCGGACGAACAAAAACGGCCTACGACTCATTGATATGGCCGCCTCCAAAATATGGCCATACGTAGCACCTTTTTCCAACACAGCTTCCCTTATCGTTACACCTGGAGATCACCACAGCAGACGGAATCTCAAATCGACCACGTTCTGATTGACGTACGGCACTTCTCCGACATTATCGCCGCGTTGCCAGACGAGGGTGAGCTCGATGAGGCCCCTCTAGAGGACTGCTGCAGTACAGTGAAAGCAGCCATCAACGGCGCAGCCGAGAGCACCATCGGGTACGTGGAACGGAATAGACGGAACGAATGGTTCGACGAAGAGTGCCGAACGGTTTTGTAGGAGAATAACGCAGCAAGGGCGGTAATGCTGCAGCAAGGGACCCGACAGAACGAGGAACGTTATAACAAAAAAGCGGAAACAGTAGGCTCGCCTCTTTCGGAAGAAAAAGCGCCGCTTGGAAAAAGCGGAGTGCGAAGAAATGGAACTGCTGTGCCGTTACCAAGAAACACGGAAGTTCTATCAGAAGCTCAACGCATCCCGCAACGGTTTCGTGCCGCGAGCCGAAATATGCAGGGATAAAGACGGAGGCCTCTTGACGGACGGATGTGAGGTGATCGAAAGGTGGAAGCAGCACTTCGATCAGTACCTGAATGTTGTCGAGAACGTAGGCACGGGAGACCACGGCAATGGAGGAAATGATGACGCCAGTGCAACGGAGGACCGAAACCAACTCCCACGCTGAGGGAAGCTGAGGATGCCATTCTTCAGCTCAAAACCAACAAAGCAGCTGGTAAAGATGGTATCGCAGATGAACTCATCACGATGGGCCCAGAAAAGTTGGCCAACTGTCTGCACCGGCTGATAGTCAGAATCTGGGAAACCGAACAGCTACCGGAGGAGTGGAAGGAAAGGGTAATATGCCCCATTCACCAGAAAGGTGACCATTTGGAATGTGAGAACTTCAGAGCGATCACCATTTTGAATGTTGCCTACAAAGTGATATCCCAGATCATCTTCCGTCGTCTGTGACCTAAAACGAATGAGTTCGTGGGAAGTTATCAAGCCACCTTCATCGACGGCCGGTCGACAACGAACCACCGTATGGCAAATTTTCCAGAAATGCCGTGAATGCCAGGTCCCAAAGTATCACCTGTTCATCGACTTTAAAGCGGCATACGACAGCATCGACCGCGTAGAGCTATGGATAATCATGGACCAAAACGGCTTTCCTGGGAAGCTGACTAGACTAATTAAAGCAACGATGGACGGTGTGCAAAACTGCGTAAGGGTTTCGGGTGAACTATCCAGTTCATTCGAATCTCGCCGGGGACTGCGACAAGGTGACGGACTCTCATGCCTACTCTTCAACATGGCTCTGGAAGATGTGATGCGACGAGCCGGGCTCAACAGCCGGGGAACGATTTTCACAAAATCCGGTCAATTTGTGTGCTTTGCGGACGACATGGACATTATCGCCAGAACATTTGGAACGGTGGCAGAGCTGTATACCCGCCTGAAACGCGAAGCAGCAAAGGTCGGACTGGTGGTGGTGAATGCCTCAAAAACAAAATACATGCTGGTAGGCGGAACTGAACACGACCGGATCCGGCTGGGTAGTAATGTTACCATGTGCACCATGTACAAAACGCTAATAAGACCGGTGGTCTTCTATCTCGTGTACGTAGAAGATCACCGGTCTTATTAGCGTGGACCATGCTCGAGGAGGACCTGCAAGCACTCGGAGTTTTCGAGCGACACGTGCTAATGACGATTTTCGGCGGTGTGCAGGAGAACGGTGTGTGGCGGAGGAGGATAAACCACGAGATCGCTGTACTTTTCGGTGAACCCAGCAGGTGGCCAGAGCCGGAAGGATACGGTGGACAGGGCATGCTGCAAGAATGCCGGATAACAACCCTGCAAAGCTGGTGTTTGCTACTGATCCAGTTGGCACAAGAAGGCGTGGAGCGCAGGCAGCATGATGGGTGGACCAGGTGGAGCGTGACTTGGCGAGCATTGGGCGCGACCGAGGATGGAGAGCGGAAGCCACAAACCGAGTATTGTGGCGTACTATTTTTGATTATGTCTTGTCTTATATGTGATGTTGAACAAATAAATGTATGAATATTTAGGAGTAAATATAACAATATTAAATTGTGATCAGTTTTGCGAGCAACTACACCGTATTCTTGATTTCCCTGGAAATTCCAATTGCTGGAGCTATTTTTTAGATGAATTCAGGTTAACCATGCAAAGTATTAGCCGTATCCGTGATCTTTATGAAAATTTACTAACCTGTAGCGGTGGTGGTGGCTGTTGCAGCCGTCGTACTTGCTGTTTCGGTTGCACCTCCTCCGACGGTGAAACTGGCGAACACTCCGCCACTTGAAGGAGTTGTTGTAGCAGTTGTCGTAGCAGTCGGTTTTATGCTTCCGAACAGTCCCGTACCGGGTGCAATAGTTGCCGTCGATGTTCCAAAGATATTGGAACTTGTTGTCGTCTTTGCTGCAACTGCACCGAATGGACTTGGCGACGCCTTAGAAGTTTCTACAGCGGTTGAGTCCACCCTCTGTAGCAGATTGGTCAATGCTGGGAAAGCTGCCTTAGCTGCTTCCTCGGAAGCAGTGGACGTTCCAGGAGCAGCCGGCAAAGGTTCATCTTTCTTGACTTCTTCCTTTGGCTTTTCTTCCTTTTTCGGTTCGGGTTGCTTCTCCTTGGGTAGGTTTAGTACCGAAGTCGTAGGAGCGGATGCTCCAAATGTCACAGACGCACCTCCAACAGGAGCTCCAAACGAAAATGCTGGTTTACCGTTGGTCGCTGCGCCAAAGTTCACTACAGGCTTGGTGGGTTCCGAATTGTTTGCGCTATCCGGTTTTGGGATTGGTTGGATAGTAGTGCTGCCAAATCCAAAGACAGCAGGCTTAGGAAGTGGTTCCTGATTTTCCTTATCTTTCGAAGATATCGTCGAGCTGGAAAAGAATTGCAAAAGGATAAAGCTTACTTCGTGTGACTGGTTGCCAACCAATGGTTGTACGTGAATCACAGATATCTCTGCGGTTGAACTTTTTTGATGTCTAGGTGATCGGGTCGCGATGTTGCGCATGAAAGACTACAAACTACTACAACTATTTTGATTTCGGTTTGTTATTCTTGTCTATACTTACACTGGTTTGATGGTGGTGCTTCCGAAAAGTGTAGTCTCCTTCGTTATGGTAGGCGGCTCCTTCATAGAAGACACTGATTGTCCAAAAGTTGGCGCCGCGGGCTGCCCAAAGCTGAACACGGAAGATGACTGTGGTGCGGCGGCACCTGCTCCTCCTGATGTACCAAACATTACGGGAGCAGCAGCAGCAGAAGGTTTTGGTGCCGTTGTTATCAAGCTGTTGGTACTTTGAGGTGCTGGTGCGAACCCAAATCCGGTACTTTGTGCAGTGGTAGTAGGCTGTTGAATTACAGTTACCGCAGCCGGCTTGGATCCAAAGTTAGGAAGACTCGATGCTTTAGGAAGATCGAAAACTTTCGGCGGTTCTGTGACTGCAGGTTTTGCTGGTGCTGGAACAACAACCGGTTGGGCAACCTTGGGTTGCATCTGCGGCTTTTCCTCGACCTTCTTCACCCGAGCTACCGGTCTAGCGATCACTGTGGTTTCCGCCTTCGCCCTTTCCGAATCCATTCGACGAACCTCGTTTCGCCGTTCCCGAACGACCTCCGAATTCAAACCGATGCGATCCGGTCGACTCGGTTTCACGGTTACAACCTTTCGGTTCTTCAGCATGTCCCGAAGGGAACTCATTTTAACCTCGCTCAAACGCCGAGCATCCTCACGCACCTGGTCAGCGATCGACATCGAGATAATCGAATCCGTCAAAGAATCCACCGGGTCCGCCCCACCCAAGTCCTTCTTTCGGCCCTTTTCCAACCCTCGAATGCTCTCTCGCATGCCCAGCTTCCCCTTGATGTAGCTCAGCTTCTCCCTCTGTCTGTTCAGGATCTCCTGCTGCTTGGACAGCGTTTGATAGAGCACCTCCAAGCTGGGCACATGCATCCTCCGTTTGGAGTTGGTCCGATTCGCTTCCTGAATTGCGGACCACTGGGCGTCGATCTGTTTGTTCACAACGTGCAGCTGGTTCTCGTTGACCGCCAGCATGTTCTGCAAGCTGGCCAACTGGCGCCGACTGGACTGGGACATGGCATGCGTTTCCTGGAACTGATTCGGACTCGGATGTTTGTAGATAGCGTTTTTGCTGTTCGCTTCCGCAACCATGGCGAAGGCTTCGTTCAAACCCAACCTTAGGGCCTGAACGTCCGATGTGAGCGATTCGGTACTTTCCGCAGCCTGCACGCTGAGATCCTGCAGTTCCTTAAGGTTCTTGATGATGGTGGTCGATTCCTCCTTGGAACCGATGGTGGTGTTGAGGTTTTTGCAACGCTGTAGAAGGTCCGTCAATTCTTCCTCGAATTTTCGGATCTCTTCGGTGATCATCGAACGGATGACCGAGTTGGTATCGTCGGTTGACTCCTGTTTCTTCTGAGTTGGCTTTTGTGGTTGCTGTAATGTGTGAGAAAGCAAAGATAGAATTATTCAATTAAGATATGTTTTATAATAAAGAATTTTCTAGTTCAAACTGATCCTCAAAATAAAATAAAACGTGTTCCTATCTACATTCAAATTTGGGTATGCACGAGCCACGAGCCACTATTTTTTCTCGAATGTCGATTCCTCTAACGTTTCCTCTGATGTCAATTCCCCGAGTTCCGCATATACCTTAAGGACAGACTTGTTAGAATCCCAAAATGGCCGCCACAATGGCCGACTTTGGCACCTACTCACGATTTCGAGGGCACAAATCTCTTCGTGAACAAAACCAGCGCACGTGAGGCTTTTATTTCAAGATGATTACAAGTGAGCAAGAACAGAATAATAAAATGCACTGTTTTTTGAAGCTTGCTTCTTGATATTTGTGCGTTTGAAGTTCTAATGTACTGTTCAAGCGGGATTTCAAGACGTTTGTCCTTAATCCGGGGTCAAATTGATCACTTCAAAACAACTTTTGCAGATATTTGTAGCAATTAAAATAATGATAAATAATATCTGTAAAACCAGAACCGGATGGATCTCTATAAAACTACGTAACAGAATTTTGTTCAACAAATATAAACTTTAAGTTAAATAACTTCCAAAATCTTAAACTTCAAAATACCACTTTGGGGCGAAATTGGTCAGCATACAATTGAACATCGGTTAGAATAGAAAATTGCCTTTTCCACTTAATATTGATCTTCTTAACACAAATAACGCATCAAAACTTTTACAACTAATGAATTTGATTGCTAAATTGTAAATTGTAAATTTTTAAATTGACGATTAAACCCTTCATGCGTAGGTCCTTTGAAATGAACAAGTTCAAAGTTTAATAACTTTTTCAACTAAAAATTTAACTTTTAAAACTGATTCATGTCCAGAACACAGAAAGTTTAAAGGTACATGTAGTGGCATTCGATAGTTAAGTAGCAACGGTTTCAGTGTTTTCCGTGAGCCGAACTCCTTGTAACTGATGTTGTTCATAGCTTCTGATTGTGGTGGACGGTTCCGCCCTTTTTGTGCTCCGCTCCCAGGGTCTCTGCATTGCCTTAGTGCACTGCCGCTCGTTGCCTTTGTTTTCTGCATGCTGGTATTTTTTTTGCCTCCCTATTCACTATGAGCTTTCAGGGTCCCAATCGCCCATGTAGCTGCTAGTTGTGGGTTATCTCGCATGCTGGTATTTGGAGCCTCCCTACTCGCCCACGGTTTTCGTGGTTCCAATCTCCCTCGCCCTCTGAACTTTTCTGCTACTTCTCCTTGCCGCGACCGCCCCAATGGCAATGTCCCTGGCGTCGCAAGTCACCGAGAATAACTTGTTGTAGTCTGGCATGATCAACACCGGAGCCGAAACAAGAGCTGTCTTGAGGTTCAGTGCCGCTTCCTCTGCCTTCGCCGTCCATCGAAACTTTGTCTTTGTCTTCGTTAGCTTGGTTAGCGGCGGTGCCAGTTGCCAGAAGCCGTCTTTCAAATCTATTGAAGAGATGTATCCGCATCCCCTAAGGTTGTTGATGATAGCGGAGATCTGCGGTATCGGGTATCCTTCATTCGTCATAGATAATAGAGCTCAAGTGTCGTGCGTCTAGGACTCTAGTCAAACCCTGAATTGCCCTTCTTCTTCTTCACTGCCACCAGTGGGTTGTTCAATGGAGAGAACATTGCCTCCTCTATAACATCCAACGCCAGCATTAGGTTTATTTCCTTATTGACTTCGTCTAATACCTACACGTACTTAGACATCGGATAATGCCGTTGCTTTTTGGGTTTTGCCTCGACTTCTCTCCGGTGTTCGTAGAGAGTGGTGCGACCTAATAGGCCTTCCTTTGCTGTGGGGAAAGTTGCGATGACTCGATCCCATGCTCTCTTCTGCTCTGGTGTTAACACTTTCATTGATTCTTCCGCTGCAGTTTCATCGGTCTCCGGGTGTTCTCTGATCTCTTGACCCTAAAGATGTTCCAGAAGTTCATGCCAAGCACAACACATTCTGATAAGGACGGAGCCAGCATTACTGCGATCGTCTCAACCCGGTTGTTTAATGAGATCGGGAGATAAACGAAGCTTCTAATGTTGTGCGCCACTGTTTTGATCTGGCCCCTGGCATCTCCTTCTCACAAGTTCAGTTCTTAGATGATTTTGATCGCGTTGCCACCAAGCAGCGAACAGCTTGCTCCACTATGTATCCAGTAGTCTACGTAGTTTTTGCCCAGAACCGATATCTCTGCATGCGGACACTCGTCATATTCGGGATTTATAATAATGGCATTGACCATGGCTGGATTTGGGATTTCTGAGGGATTGTAAAAGGTGTGCGAGGATCTCTTTCCCTCGATTACTGGTTTCCCAAACCTGCTCGACTTGTGGGACAGTTGCGCAGGGAGTACCTTTTGTGCCCACATCGGTAACAGAACATGACTGCTTGCGGCTTTGGGCAATCCATATACCTATGCCCGTCTTCATCGCAGTTCCAGCAGATCAAACCCCCTCTCTGTGGGAAAGGCATTCGTTTCTACCGGTTCAGCAACATGCGGGTCTCGTCGTAGCTACTGCAAACCCTGACCATCAGACCATATCCTGTAGAGATGCCGGCCTTGCGGCGGTGACAATCGTTGCGTAGTCGGCGTTCATGTTTTTCTTCACAATGAAAAATTTCTCCTGCTCACTTATGGGAGGCTGAACGAAACGAAACAATGAATGTTGATAAATCGCGAAAGACTCGTCCGGTGCTTAAAAAGAGGGCTTCTAATTTTTAGACGTGTTCGTAACTGCTAGGTAGATATTCCTTACACGCAGAAAAATGACGCTTGTTTAGATCAACAAAACGCATGGTTGATTTTCAAACTGAGAATTTACTTATTCCAAAGTTATATTTAATTGTTTTTATTTAGAGTTTATCGATAAAAACAACCGATTACCATCATTTCATATAATGTCAAAAATTTCATTTGTTTCAACAAAATAAAAACCATAAACATGGTCCGAAAGCACTCACACATCTATAAAATGCTTACCCCAACATCGTCACAACGAAGAAGGTGCAACAAATCCATTTGGCCGTGATGGATAACGTGCAGGTACTTACGACAGCATCCACAAAAAGTTGATCGGTTTCGCCTTTTTTGTCTCTTTTTTAGTCGTTCTCCTCCCCATCCGCTTACCGACGGTCTAAAAATAGATTTCCGAGCTGCCGCAGTTGCTGCCGTCACCAACACAATCACATTCCGGGTTTGTTAGTGGCAAAAGGGCAGTCGTTTGAATCAATCCATTATTCCATGTTGAAAAAACCATATCTCTGTTTGTTTTAACAAACTGTTAAAAATTTCGACAAATGAAAATATTTGTATTATCAAACAATAGAACAATTCAGTTTGTCGCTATAGTAAACTGAAAAATCGGTTGATTTGAACTAGAATTTAATTGTGTTTACAATTTATTTTTCTGCGTGTACGTATTTCGTTTTTGAAAGCCGCTCACGTCACTAACAGATTCTGCGACACTGCTCGGCCATACCAATCCAAAGCGTCACCTAGCAGTAGATGTTTGATAGACTTCAGCAGAGTATCGTCGGAAAGACCTTCTTCTGATCTTGCAAAGGTTTCCAATCTGTCCACATCGTTGATGTCCTTTTCGCATTTGAACTTAAGGGTTTATAATTTATTTATGCCAAGTGACCTTATGCCAAACGGCCTTGAGGCAAATGATTCTACACTCTAAAGAATGTTCACGTTCGATTTACGTGAAATATCAGGCAACTCATCCTTATTCTCAAAACCTCAAAAGTTACGTGATGTTAGCAACTTTCACTCGATAACCACGTCGTATGTACCGCCATGTTTGGTGGCTTTCTTATTTTCACGTAACTCGTTTCAACGCGGTTGTGTTGGTGTACTTCCGACTTGGAAGTTTTCGCGGAACGAAAGTTGCGTGATTTTCCGGTTTGCAAAAACAATTCAATATGGCGTCGAGAAGTAGGTTTGTACAAGAACTGCTTGTTGATAGAATTTCTGTGCAAGTTGCTGCAAGTATTGAGGTAATTTAATTGTTTAAGGCGATTGATAGTCATTAATTACAAGCGCTTGACCTTTTCATTAATTTCAGAAGCTAGAATAGATGTTATTAGTCCAGTTCAACGAGTGTTTGAAACGACTGGACTACAAAGCTTGTGCGGCAAAACCATGAGGTTTGTTTTAAATTATCCAATCTTAGACCTTTCGCAATGCTGTTTTATTTTGTATGGCGAGTTTTAATTTTTTTTAAACTCGCCATACAAATTAAAACAGCATTGCGAACGGCCCGAGGATCTGAACTTTTGTAAATGATAAAAGACTGATAAAGATTTGTCCTTGAATGTTACATTTTGGTACCAGTTTATAGCGTATCTATGCTAAAATCTATGCTTTTTAATTGCATTTTGTAAGGATTTGAAATCTCGTGTCTCTTCAAATACGTTGCAAGCTGGTGCGGCTGCTATATTTTCATTCAAAAATGATGTATATATCACGTGAAATTCACGTAGAACTATTCATGTTTAATGTATATTGTAAACTTGTGTGAATACAACTTAGAGTGTATTCCACTATCAATAGATGAGCGCGTATGCGTATGCGCAGCTGATTGCGCAACGCTACTGTCAAACGCAAAAGATAAATAAATCGAACCAAGAGGTTCTTTCTGATCGAGTACTCAAGCTAACAACAAGTGTTTTTATTAAAGCTCCCGAGTGAAACCCCAAAGTGTAGTTACCCAGTTCAACCGGGTCCAGCCCAAGTATTTAGTTAAATCAACAAATCCGGTTTACTCTAAGTGGTCATTTAGTTGTTCCTTGTTAACGGAACCCCGGAGTTAATAGTGGCGACGAGGTAAAACTTAACGGTGGGCGTTCTACCGTACGGGAGACGCGTGATTTTGGCCTCCCCAACCACCAACCAACAGCAGCTAGTAGGAAGAAAATTTCATCTCCGGCGGCGGCAGGCTGATGAAGATTAATTGCGGCGTCGACTCTACTGGTCTGCAGCAAGGTAAAAAGGTAAAGTGAACGGTGAAAGAAAATATTGCAAAACATTTTTTCGGTGAGATTTTTTGGTGATAATCCCGAAACGCCATTTGTATTGGCGGCATTGTTTTGTGAAAACAGAACAATAAAAACTAGTTTACCTTTCTTTGCAGCGAATTGGCTTTGACAAAACAAATTTGTTTTTTTTTACAACCTATTAAAAGTGTATTTTCTTTTTATTTGAGTGAATAGCCATCTGCATAGCGGGAGCAATTGTGCGGCGATATTGGGCTGTTTCGTTCTGCCGGGAGAATTTCTGGTGCTGTTTCGCAGGGCGGCGGTTTCTTCCCGCCGGGCGACGACTGGTCCTTGGTCCGTTGGCGTTGTGGTAAGAGGGACATCGATCAGGTGAGTAGTGAAGATTTTATTGCGACGAGTTTGAAGATTTGTGTTTTAGTTTTTGCATTTATTTGATTGAGTGCGAATGTTGAAGAAATTTTGACGTAGGACTACGATAGACAGATTGTTTTAAAACTTTTTAACATTTTGAATTTTTATTGATTGCAATTAGTGTTGTGAACCTGTGAAGTGTATTTAAAGACTAAATTTGGTGTTTTTGCTCAATTTTGGCAAATATGTCGTATGTAGTCAATCCTAATATTGAACCATACCGCAAAGGTCAATCTTTTTCCAGTTGGATTAAACGATTAGGATTTCATTTTCGAGTCAACAAAGTCAGTGATGATCAAAAGAAGGATCAAATGTTTCTCTTAGGTGGAGATTACCTTTTTAGTATGGCGGACAAATTGTATCCGACCGAAACAATGTTAGACGAAGTGTCTTATGAAATTTTAATTCAAAAGCTTAAAGAAAAACTTGATAAAACTGATTCAATTCTACTACAAAGGTATCATTTTAGTATGAAAGTGCAACAACCTGGGGAAACTGCAAGTGATTTCATTTTTTCGCTTAAAGCTTTGGCGGAACATTGTGAATTTGGTGACCAAAAGAATCGCCTTATACTTGATCGCATTCTTGTTGGTTTAATTGATAATTCCCTTAAACATAGACTTTTAACTGAAGATAGTTCGAAATTGACTTTAGCACATGTTGAAAACATTATCGCTTCTTGGGAAATGGCGGATATTTACACAAAAACTTTAAAGAACAATGACAATGTTGACCTACTGGCTTCAATTGATAATAGATTTTCTTTTCATGATGGAAGACAATTGGCTGAACGTGTGATGACAAAAAGATCTCATGGTTTTTGTAGGGCAGTTAATAGTCATTTTGATTTTCGATCTGCAAAAGATCGCCATCACGCAGCAACATCCAAATTCCTGCAACCTAGGCGTCGATGTCCAACATCTGGAACAATCCATAAGCGCAGAAGAATGGACGACACGCGATGGACAATAGAACAACCAATCTGTGATTACTGCGGAGGAAGAGGACACCTGCGAAGAAAGTGCTACAAACTCCAGGACGACTTGTGCGAAGAGGAAGCCAACTACATTCCTGAGGCGCAAGGAAGCCAACTACATTCTTGAGTGCATGCATGTTTCTTCCATTGGAAAAAGTGATCCCTGTCTATTGAATGTTTCTATTGAAGACAATCCTGTACAAATGGAGGTTGACAGTGGTTCCTCAGTTACAGTGATGGGCAAAAAATTATTTACTTCTAAATTTGACATTCCTATATCGAAAAGCTCAAAACAACTTGTAGTGGTCAATGGTTCCAGATTAAAGGTGTCTGGCGAAGTGGAAGTTAGGGTTGAACATAATGACAAAATTGCAAAATTAAATCTTTTAGTGATTGATTGTGATTACCAGTTCATTCTTTTATTGGGAAGACCATGGTTGGATGAATTTTGTCCCAACTGGAGATTTTTTTTTGGTGATTTGATGCCAGTGAACAATATTTTGAAAAATCAAAGCGAAACACTAATTGCTGATACAAATCCAAACTTTTCTGACATAGTTGTCAAGAATTCGACAAAAACTGAAAAATATTTTGAATCAGACTTGATTTTAACTCGTGAAGTGCCTGTTTTTAAACATTTGTATGACGTTACCTTTTATTTTCGGGAGATTATTTTTAAATGTGATAATAGGTTTAATACAGAGAAGTCAACTATTTCTATTGAAACAATACCCCAAGCAACTGCTAGTATTTTGGACAACGTTAAAGAACCGATAATTTCAACGCTTGATTTGTTGAATGCAGTGCAAATCTTAAACCACAGTGCTGCCTTAATGGGCAATGCTGATGTTTGTTTACGATTCCGATCGAAAGTGTCATTGCCTACGAAATATGATCGAGAACTGCAGAAAAGCTTGATGATTGAAAACAACTCACCGGTAATTTTACAGGATATGGCAAAGCAGATAAGGCGTTATACGTTGTTACAACAGCTTTTAAACTTTTTACACCATGGTTGGCACACTGCTTTCAAAAAGTTTGTTGTTGCTTGTGGCCTTTGTGCAAGTTTGGCAATACTTCCAAAGCTAAATATCATTACAAAATGCAAACCTGCCAAGACACCATTTGATGAGAAACACACAATCGATTTTCGTTTTAAGTACAATGCCTTCTTATTGTTGGTGAATAGTTTCTCTAAATGGGTGGAGGTAAACAGTATGAGAAAAACTTTATCAAAATGTGTTGATTGGTTTAGATTGCCAGACTTATTGTCGGACGATGGTATTTCTTTCAACTCACATTCCATTCACAAATGTATTCAAGCACAAATACTAAACAATCCTGCTGAAAATGGCCAGGGAAAGAGACTAATAGAAATGCTTAAACATTTGTTCGGGATTTTTTCCTTGATCTTAGGAATGATTGAGTTGTGTATTGAAATCCAGATAACTTTATTTTTCATTGGTTATAAAATCAATTGCGTGACGCTGGAGGTTAATTTTCCTTCCATAGAGGTATTTGCTTACAAATTAGGGATGTTGATTTTGGTTAGCTACAAAATCATTTGCAAGTTGCATTTACATGGGAACTCGTTAAAGACATCGTTTCTAAAAAGTTCTTTTGAAAACTCATTACAGATCGTAGTTGGCAATAGGGCAATGGTTCGCGTCTATCCAAACCAAAACAGAGTCGTTAAGGATGGACGAAGTAGCTCGAGTCAGCCAGGCCTGCCAACGAAGGATGTCAAGACTGGTTGGTCGATCCTGACTGTCGAGGGACCCGTGATGCTTTCTGCGCAGTACGAGACCGATGTCGGGCAAATACCTGATCGAAGAAAAAGTGTTCTGTCTGAAATATTAGATTGTGAAACTATAAAAAGAAAATGTTTAGCAAATACGGTTAGGCTTACTGGCCTACCCAGGCTTTCGAGAATATGTTGTAAACCTAGATTAAGAAGTGTTTATTGATGAATAATTGTTCATTCTGAAGTTTATACTTCCAAAGGGGGAAGAGCTAATGTATATTGTAAACTTGTGTGAATACAACTTAGAGTGTATTCCACTATCAATAGATGAGCGCGTATGCGTATGCGCAGCTGATTGCGCAACGCTACTGTCAAACGCAAAAGATAAATAAATCGAACCAAGAGGTTCTTTCTGATCGAGTACTCAAGCTAACAACAAGTGTTTTTATTAAAGCTCCCGAGTGAAACCCCAAAGTGTAGTTACCCAGTTCAACCGGGTCCAGCCCAAGTATTTAGTTAAATCAACAAATCCGGTTTACTCTAAGTGGTCATTTAGTTGTTCCTTGTTAACGGAACCCCGGATTTAATAATGTTTTCACGTAAAAGATACCTAAAATTTCAGTAGCACTCACCCACATTTCACGTAAACGGTACGTAAAATGTATGTCAAGTTTACCTGACTTATCACGTCAATTAGCGAAGCTCAAATTTATCTAGCTACCTGACATTCCGGTGGAGGTTACGTGAAAAATATGGTGGACGAAAACTACCTATCTTTTCACGTAAATCAGACGTGAAAGTGTAGGTCAAATGACACAGACCCGGAATGTTGTTTAGTGGGTTGTGGAAAGAGTAATCCTGGCTTTTATTTTTGTTGCAGAAGACGCTACTTATCCTCACTCTACCTGGACCTCCCTGCTCAGGTGTTAGTTGAGCAGATTATTCCAAAAACACCTAGGGCTTGACGACAATGGAAACAGTTTAGCGGGTCGGAGATATAGTCTTACCTACTTCATTGGCTTGGCTATTGGAGGCTCCATTGCTTAGAGATGAAATGAAAAGGATGGCCATTAGCAGCACCTTCTTTGCGCACAGACATCCGTAGCTATGCACACCTGGATGCAACCAAATGGCGAGGCTTGCAACCAGATAGTGATAGACCATGTTCTGGTGGAAGGCCGGCATACCTCGGTTGTCATTGATGTGAGGACTTTCAGAGGACCAAACATCTGACTCTGATCCCTATCTCGTTGTCAGTAAGACTCGAGCCCGGTTATCAGTCGTGAGGAACTGAAGAATTCAGAGACCGTTGCGTTTCAATATCTAGCGCTTCTCAGAAGAAGATAGACCACATAAGTACCGTCAGAAGCTGGTTAGGCGGATAAAGAAACTCAACGTAGACGACAAAATCAACCATCTGTAGGGTTTTATCCAGGGATTAGTGAACACACTATCGCAAGGGGTGATGGGTACTGTTCAAAGACGACTAAAAAATAATTAGTTTGATAAGGAGTGTCAGAAGGTGTCGAATGAGAAGAACGTTGCCAAAGGCGCATGTTACCTGGTACCTGGCATCTGGCAAAATATATAGGTCAAACGTCTTTAAATCCCGCTGTTCGCGCACGGGTGGACCCTTTTGAACGTTGTGTTTTTTAGATGTTGTGGTAGATTAGCAGACCGCTGAGTAGGCGGTGTATTTAGAAAGATCATTATTACTAGAACTGTCAAGACAGAAACACCACATTGGCGACGACGAACAAGAACCCAGCGCAGAAAATTGAAGATAATTGGGATTTAATTTGAATTGTCGATGGTAAATATGCACAGTCTGATCCCGACGGATAATATCTGCTCGGGTCAGACAAAAGAGGAATAAAATGCTACCACCGGCGGATGAAAATCTGGCCGGTGCAAGTAAAAAAAAAGCTCACCTCAAAAGGGGGCTGCCGTAGCGACAGATACGATCTGTCGGGTCCGGTGGTTGTAATAAATTCCATTGGCCGGGTTTGAAACATAGTCAAAGTGTCAGCAAAAGACGTTGAAACTGGAGAAGATAGAAAAAAATTACACGCGAAGCAAAATGACGTCGGTCTAGTGCAGCGTACCATCAGAGTTAAGACTGCCGTAGAAGCCGAAATAGTCGGAACAGCAGCAGTCAATGCGGAACCTAATTGAAATAGCACTTCGGGAGAAACCCAAATGAGAGACTTTGTAACGACGGCGCCGACGATGGATGGCGTTCCATCAAAAAGCGATTGGTGTTATAGGGCACTAACGACGGTTGATCGGGCAAGATGGATGGATCTTTCATGGTGATGCGACCAGCACTTAGTGATGAGCTTTTCAAGGATACTTTAACGCGACATTTGTTAAAGTTCGTAGCATGGCTACGACACGTCCTAACTCCCTTAGAGGACAAAGAGGAATTCCTTACCAAGGCATCCAAGTTTGTACGAAGACGCGCGCCCGGATCGGTTGGAAGGACTCAGCAAAAGCCAGCTAATACAGTAAAATTAGCAACTGGAGGCCTGCGCAAGTCAGAGACACTACAACGCCGTCGAATCGCTAACAGATGCGATCTGTTGAGTCCGTCGGAAAATGGGATGAGGAGCTCGCCTGACAAGGGGACTCCTGCATATCGTTCTCGGTGTTTGACATACAACCACTATCACTGAGCGAAAACCCCCGCCATAAATTGAATGATTTTTGCCTCATCCGAGCCCCATGCCTATGTTCAGTCAAGATTAGGATGATTTTCGTTTAATGCAGCTTCCTTCAAAATAAAAACAATGTGAATGACAATAGCCTTAAAAATGGATGATTTTTATTACTTTTTAAGAAGCCGATAAATGAATGATGTTCATACCTTTTTCCGATTTGATTTGATTGGGGATTTGTGTTTATTTTAAATTTGTACCATATGAAAAGAAAAACAACCTACACCAATTTTGAAAGGGTATTAAAAAGAATATATTTAAATTTAGATTTATCAGCACATTTCATTTTATACATTCACTATAAATAGTTTTACAATCTGCGTGCGTGTGTTGTTGCGTAGATCCGTTGCGAGCACGGGATGTCGGGACTACGAGATTCTGGAAATAAATCATCAAATATCGATAGTTTAAGGAATTCTATAATGCAAAAAGGATCCTAAGACAATTGCTTACCTCTTGAGATGTCTAATTGTCGTTAATCGAATATTGTTTCGGGATTATTAAAAAGAATCCCCCCGGAAACCAAAAAACTCGGACTTACTACAATTCGCCAGCACTAGTTTCAACGAATGACAGATGTAGGAGTGAAATTGGATGATTTTCGGTATGGAGAACAGAGGGAAATATTTTCAGATGGTTTTGCAATGATTGTCAATCACAACAAACCCTAAGCGAAAAATCATTTATTAATTGAGTCAATTATAATTTCATAACAGGATGATTTTTGTTCAGATGAACGCAGTTTAATCATTCTGCTGCGTAATCATTCAATATTCAGATTCTTTGGATTTGTGTCGCATCGAATGACAAATCATTCTTTGTACGGCGGGGGCTTTCGTTCAGTGTAGATACTAGAAGAAATCAATCACAAAATCAACATCTTTCGTTGAAGAAAAGGAGATGTGGTAGATTAGCAGACCGCTGAGTAGGCGGTGTATTTAGAAAGATCATTATTACTAGAACTGTCAAGACAGAAACACCACAGATGTAATTAATTAAAAAACGATTGAATTATCAGCCGTCCTGCCATGGCGGAGGCACAGTAAATACTATTTTATTTCTCATATGGATACAATGGTGTGAGTGTCTGGTATGAGTAATTCCATGTGTTTTGAACAAACACCCGCTTTAACAGTGCATCAGAGCTTTAGACGCACAAATCTCAAGAAGAAAGCTTCAAACAACAGTGCATTTTATTATTCATTTCTTGCTTACTTGTAATAAGCTTAAAATAAGAAGCTCATGTGCGTTCGTTTAGTTTATAGACTGTTTCAGAAACTATAAATACACTAACGATTGACTGCCATTTCAGTTTGAGCACAATATACAAAAATGTTTCTTGTAGCTCTTATAGTTAACATGCTAACGAAGCAAATAATACCAACTTTGATGTTTCTTGTAAAAGTTAACAAATAGGGCTCTGTAAACTAGATGATTAAAATTTGAAGTTGCACAAAGTGGTAAAAAAAATGTAGCATAATACATGTTCGGTGGTGAAGAAAGAAACTCTCAGCAGCGTTTAGTTAGCGCAGTAAGTGCCTTCTCGAACTGCCTCCGGAATAAATCTCACAAAAAAAAATATTTAAATTCCAAACACAATAAAAATTACTGTATCGATGAGAAAAGATATTTCTCGATTGGTAAGAGTAATTTTTACTGGAATATTTGATCAAAAACCATCATTACGGGCCTTCTCAATGCAAACATTTGTTTTCCAAATTTCTCAACAACACCAGTACTGCCGTGAATCGCATATCTGTCCCATTTGCATAGGAAATCCAGCAAAGATGGGACTGATATGTGATTCACGGCAGAGTAGCAACAAACGTTAAACAAACGAATGTCTTTATTAATGCTAACTGCATTCGCTTTTGTGGTATGATAAGCTTTGCCATCTGAAGGATCGAATGAGCTAAAAAATGAATTTGTTTAGATTAAATGCGTTCAGGAAAGCTAATAAAATGTGTGGAAGTTCTTATGTTCCGTAAAAAAACCTTAAAAAATAAGAAACTCGATCTCAGAAAAAATGCTGCACGCTAACGCCGCTCAGCACTAAAGTGCATAATTTCCAGACTGCACCAAAAATGTGTAACCCTTGCACATTTACAAAATCAGCTCCAGTGTCCGCAAAATTGTCAAAATCGCAAAAATTTTTGTACGCCAATCTAGGTAGGATTACTAGTGACCTTGGAAAACAAAAAAAATCCACATTTCGCATCTAGAAGAGTGTACGAGCTGTTTTTTGAGAATGTGTAACTGCTACACATTTTTGTGTGGTCTGGAAATTATGCACTTATGAGTAGGTCTTACACATTTTAGTGCTGAACAGTTTTAGCGTGTGTGGAAATGCCTATATCAATTTTTCCCAGATTTTGATCAAGACATTCCTTAGACAACTTGTTGGGAAAGCGAATGTGATAAACAGTTAGATAATTTTTGGTATTTAGTGATGAGTAATGTTGAATTCATCAAAAAACACCTTTGTGCAAATGCAAGCAGGGAGAATGAAGTTAATTGTTAGAGAACTCGACTGTTCTTCAAAATATCAAGACAATTGAAAGGAAATACGAAAATATGGAGTACAATATGCTATATTCTGAAAGAAGTTTTAGAAATTATTAGAACAGTTCATTTTATTCAATAAACAAAGTGTATTTATAATTTCTGAAACAGTCTATACGAAGAGATTTGTGCTTTCGAAATTGTGAGTAGGTGCCAAAGTGTGGCGACAATTTTGAGGATTTTGACAAGTCAGTCCTTAAACGGTACAAGGAAGCGAAAACAGTCGAGAAAATAGTTCACAGAAAGATGAAGCAGTATGCTGCCGGTGGACGCATAACTGTCCCATGTGCAAAAACAGACAATCGAGAAAATCGCGTCCAAAGTTCAAAAAGTAAATTGCCTCAACTATGGAGCATAAGGGCTGCATTGTACTAAAACATCGACCAATTTTGAATTTGAGCACTAATTTTTGTTTTAGAGCGATTTTAATGCTCCATAGGATTTGCTATGAAACGTGACGCTTATGCGTCCACAGATAGTGACAAATCGGCGTTGCATTTTTTCGACAATTTTCGGAACAAACTGTTTTTATTTTTTTATATGATAGTAGGGTAAGAAATCAAACTCTGAACTAGTCAAATTGTAATCTTCAATTGACCCATTTCGAAATTCATTAAAACGACGTACTTTTCAGGCAAATATTGTCTCGAAAAAGATGTTAAACAGCTTTCCGTAATAGGGGAAATTGCCTATTCTCGGCCGTTTTGTTCTCTTCGTCTTTGGGGATTTTTTGAAACCTATTGATCCCAGAGTTGGCCTCAAATCCTTCCACACTAAGCTGAATTATATGACCAACTTTCAGGTAATTTGGCTGACAAAAACCCCTCATGACGAAGAGAACAAACCTGCCGATAATACCCATTGTCACCCTATAACCTGATAACATGGACTTTGAAAGCATTGAAAAAAGCGTTTTTGTAAGGGAAAACAGGCAATTGAAAAATCACTGTGATTTCACCCATTTCCCCCCAGATAAAGCACATTTTCGGTGCACTCGTACAGCTCATGCATTGAATCACACGTAATATGTGAATACGTCAAATGAAAGCTTTTTATCGTAGAATCGACCAACCGAATAATATTCCGCATTATTTGTCATAAAATTATCAAATTTAAGTAATTCTTACTTGGAGAATGTTATCTTAAGTTGAACCATTTGTAATCTAAATTTGAACTAGTAAACGGGGGCGAGCTTCCAGTGTTGGCCTGCAGACTGCGCTAGTGGTTGTTTTGTTTACTCTTGGGGGATGAAAAATTCCAAATTTAGTTTCCAAGTTCCTGAAGAGTTTAGAACATTCTTAGTTGAAATTCCACTGCCTAATGAAAAATAGTTATGGGAATTAGCAGATCCATGTGTTTTTCTGTTGTTCAACACGAAATTGGCTGTTGTGGAAGATGCACGAGCTGCTGCCGCCAGTAGTTCAAATTAAGATTAAAATTGGTTCAAAATATGATTACGATGGTTCAAATTAAGATTAAAAACATTGTTGACGAATAATCGAATTTTTCAATGAAATTCGGTGCAAATACAAACTTTTTAACACTTAACAGAAAGCTTATACCCGTGGCTTTCATGTACATACGATTTTGCCGTAGTAAATTGTGGGAGAAAAAATCACTCAAAATTTGCGCTGCTTCGGAAAGCCGCAATTTGGTTCAACTTTTGATTACCTACCCTACACTATAAATCACGTTCATAAGCTGCAAAATCTTAATATTGCCAAAAATGCACATGGGACAAATATGCTTCCACCGGCAGTATGGAGAGAATGTTATTACTGAGGCGCAAAACAGTAGGAACAAAATGGTATGTGGAAATTTTACGAAACTATCAATGGAGTGTGGAGAAAAACAGTGCCTTCTCTCGTCATGTGCAATAAACGTGAAGGTAACTTGCTAACTCAAACAGATCCAAGACAATATCCAGTAGTGGCTAGGAAGAGGTCGGTGTCTTCGTGGCAAGTCGCGCACAAGATGGCTATTTGCGGTTCAGGAGGACCAAAGAGCTCTCAACATCCAGGGGGACTGCAAGTTAGTATCTTATAAAATTATATTTTGGTTAACCCTCGAGCGATCGCGCTGTTATATTTTGTACAACACGATGAAAATATCTAGCTTTTTGTACTCAGCATTAGTGTGGTGCTGACGCAGGTAGTCAACCGCGCGAGTTACGGAAGGTTAAAAATATTTGGTTTTTAACCCGGGAACGGTCGCGTCGTGTACAGAGTACACGCACCGTGAAAAATGCATGCTTGTGGTACACAGCGTGTGCGCGGCGTTGCTGCAGGTAGTCAAAGATGCGACTGCTTGAGGGTTAAAACATAGTTGACTCGTTTTCTATCATAAGTACCTACCTTGGAAATGCTTTCCGACGAATTGGACCGACTGATGTCCGCCGATGGTGGTGGAGGCGTATACGTAGGCGGCACGGTTATAAACGGTTTGGCGGCGTCCGCTGCAGCTTTCGGCATTTGTTGCTGCTGTGGTGGTTGTTGACCGAGTGCCGCTTTCAGCAGCGAAGGTTGAGCCTGTTGGGATGCTGCTGCTGCTGCTGTTGGTGCTACTGTCGGTGCGAAAGGTTTCCCCGGAACACCAAACGACGGTAGCGCGGTTCCTGTGGTGCTCCCTCCGAACGGACTGGTTTTGACTGGGTCGGACGTGGTGGGCGCTGCCGTGCCAAATGTTATCTGCTTACCGAACGTTGGAGCAATGGATGCGGTAGCTGAAGCGGCGGCAGTGGGTGGCACCCCAAACAGATTGGCCGGGGATTTGTTCTCGCTTGGGCTGAAGAAGGACTTGGTCTTGGCGATTGCTGGAGTTGAGGTGGCCCCCGCAGGGACCGTGAACGTCATGTCGGCTGCGGGAGGTGCCGCGGCGGTTGGTGGTGTTGGCTGCTGTTTGCTGGGGTCTACTTTTTCGAACTTCCCGGATGTGTCGGCGACGGGTTTTGGCGGGCAACATATCCTTGGAACGTTTGGCACCAGGTTTAGCACGTTAAAGGATACTAGGAACCCGTAAGTGGACAGCAAATGAATCATCGGCATAACCGGAAGGGTTTGCTCCGACAACACTACTTCATGGGTGCAGCCGGTCTCGAGGGCAAACCCGATCGGCAAAGTTTCCTGTTTATCAGATGACAGTGGTAATTCTGCTCGTGCCTCATCAGTCGTTGTCCACTGGTACCAAGTAGGAGTTTCTCCGGTTTCTGTTGTTCCTAGGATTCCGACTTCCATACTATTGGCAGACGCCATCAACAGAATGTTCCACTGCAATATATGGATGAGAAACACTTGTCCCTTCCTGGGGCCACTCTGACTGTAACAGATATCGTCATAGTTGACGAACACCGGATTGCCGGCCTTCGGAGCGTT
Organism: Aedes albopictus; assembly: GCF_035046485.1. Taxonomy (NCBI): domain Eukaryota; kingdom Metazoa; phylum Arthropoda; class Insecta; order Diptera; family Culicidae; genus Aedes; species Aedes albopictus. The sequence continues at coordinate 159,802,020 of NC_085137.1, forward strand.
CACTATAAACAGGGACGGAACGCTATCCTCAGCCCTTGGCAGGAAGACCGCTGCGAACTGATATGTGGACAACCATTGCACGGCTATTACATCGAAAGGGCCTTCCATTACCTCCGGAGGGCAGGCGATGGTCCGTGCCGGCTTAAGATCCGGCTTAAACTGCATCAGCTTTCCGTTGGCGAAACCAACTACTAGCTGTTTCCCTTTGGGACTCCAGCATGCGCACATCGCCCCTTCGCTCTTGTCCAACGAATGGAACTCAATTCCACTGGGTTCCTTCAGGGTGTACACCGACATTGCTCCGTTTTCCGTCCGCAATGCAAACATATTATGTATCACCGGGTTCCACAGAATCTGTGTGCTTCGAATCCCTCCTTCCGGCGATGTCCTGATTTCATGAAGCTTCACAACCGCCGGCGTCAGAAACGACGGAACAGAATAGATCTGTATCATCGGAACACCACCCACCATAACATCCACCGCCAGAAAACCGTGATCCGAACTGACCGCCATCTGGAATGGCTCCGACGGAAGGGGAACCGTACGGAGCGGCACCACTTCATCGATCACCTTATCCGGAGTAACGTCTTTCAGTTGCAGAACTGCAATTAGAAAAAGAAGTTTTTTTTACTGTGTAACAAAACCTTTAACCATCCATCCAAACTTACCTTTAATCTGTGGCCCTGTGGTGCCGGCAAACACCAGGCCGTGGACACTGGCTGCGGCTAGCAAGCTACAGCTATCCCTCACGTTCCCATCGCCCTTGAAAATGGGAACCTTGTTTTGGAGGGTGAATTTCAGCTCCTGTTGACATAAACAAAGTATTCCGCAGACATCAACATAACCTCATTTAGCGGTCCCACGACCGGAACAAAGGAAATTTGCCACAAAATCAAACTCACCGTCACGTCTAATCCAGTTGGGGCAGGAGTTGCCATCGTATGAGTTATTTATCACTACGTTTCCAATCAATTTAATGAAGAATTCTTAAAAATTTTCGCCAGAATTCTTATTGCGTCTGAAAACTGACCGATGCCGAACGCGATTGAGACAAACGCGCGAGCCGACGACGTCATGTTGATTTTTGACAGCGTCGCAGGGCGTCGCTGATGACGATGACGGTGGTGTTGGTTCCCGGGAAAATCCAACCCGTAGAACAAAGTCAAAAAATAAACTTAAGATTTACATTAGGCCGGACTTTATGAAACGGCCTCCAATAAACTTTAAATAGTTCAAAATCGCCTCAGCTTGAATTTTATGCATATTTAGGATATTTAGCAACATGGTATCCTCACAGACAAACAGACTTGGGCCAACCAAGGTGGCTGTAGAAACTGTTTATATCGAAGACCCACAAAGAGTGAAACCAAATCTACCTATCTGTAACGTCCCGACAAATGTCCGCGTGATCTGCCGAATCCACCAGCCGAATGCGTGATGCACGTTTGTTTGTGTCTCGAGAATGCGTCTGCACTCTTGTGTGTCCGAAGCCAGACTGATTCATTACGGTCGCCGTCCGAGATTGACCATAGACGAGTGCACCGATGAACTGAATTCATCGCGGTCCGAGAATTTTGACACTAGAGCGGGGTCACTTCCAATCAGAATTGTTCAATTCTGATTGGAAATCTTCCACTTCTGATTGGAAGCGACCCCGCTGTAGTGTCAAAATTCTCGGACCGCGATGAATTCAGTTCATCGGTGCACTCGTCTATTGACATACACGGAACCACCAAACTACCCAAAATTGAGTTCTTTTGACGCAATCCCATAGTTCCGCCCAATAAGCCAAATTTGAGTAAATCGATTAAACTCACACTAGGTAAATTGCCTTTACCTCCAGCAAAAAAATATACTTAAGAGTAGGTAAATTCAACCCAAGACCCCCCCTCATTCAACCCAAATTTGAGTATACCTACATTTACTCAAAATTGGCTTATTGGGCTCAAGGACCCCCATTGGGTAGACGCATCTCTGTTTGTTTTTGACAACATCGGTGGGGGAAAAAGGGAAAACAACCTAATTTTGGGTAACTAGTTTATTCGATATACTCAGCTTTGAGTAAAATCGACCCAAAAATTAGGTAGTTTGATTTCTCCGTGTACACTCTCGAGCATATATGTGTGAGCGCTAGATTACCAACCGAGGGAGCAACCACTAGCGTTAAATATGCGTATTCAGTATGACCGTTACACTATCGAACTGTCAAATCGGCTACCTATATCGACCAAAAACGATGCAGCAATTTTTTCCTACTACAATCGACTCTCTACATCTCGATATTTAAGGGACCATCGAGATAGGGAGAGATTGAAATGCAGGACAAATTTGTAATGCACACTATATTGAAAAATCTTCCTTAACTAGGAAAAACCGTTAACAAACAGATGCCACTTCACATTTCCAGAATGTTTGCACCCACGAAACGAGATCTAGCAACCTGCGAATATGGGCATATCGATATATGGAGAGATAATCTAGAACAAAAATGAACGAGATCGCATCGAGATAGGGAGATATCGAGAGGTTAATTGTATGTAGATTGAAGGGATCGATCAAACCATCGAGATAGGGAGAGATACAGTAGACGTTCGATAAGTGCAACATGTTTACGTTTCACTTACCGAATGAAATTCGATAACTGCAACAACTTACAGACGCCACATAACTGTCAGTTGCTGCAGAATGCGACCAATGTGCATTCAAAAAACATCGCATTGCAATAAAAGTGCATGCAAAAAACATCGCATCGTTGTTGACATTTCATTTTGACGGATAGCGGTGCGATAACTGCAAAATTGTTGCACTTAGCGGACTTGCAGTTAAAAAGCATTGCAGTTAAAGCGTTTGCACCGAGCGAACGTCTACTGTATCGAGATGTAGAACATCGACATGTGGAGAGTCGACTGTATCAAATTTTTAAATTGATCGTTAAATCCCGACAGCCACACACTTAACTGTCCGGATCGCAAAACCTCAATGACGTAGAATCCTTGGTAGAATCGTCTTATATATATACAGCTTGGCTTCTATATCTCGTTCTATATAAATATCACAGAGAAACAGACGTCACACTTCGATCGCTTTCTATCGATCACCTTTGGGAACGTCCATAAATTACGTCACGCAAAAATTGCCCATTTTCAACCCCCCCTCCCCCCTATGTCACACTTTTTGTATGAGACCTCTGAGATTTTTGTATGGGTCGTCACACTTTGCTGAACCCCCCACCCCCTAAAAGCGTGACGTAATTTATGGACGTTCCCTTTTCAACGGTTGATTAAAATTGTCGGTAGTTGCTCAACTGACCACTTGCGACACTGGCATCGTCTTTACTCCTGCTTGACGTTTGCGCACTACCGCCACCCAGTGCTGGCCCGGTCAACCACAGTACGTTTAGCATTGGGCGGATATGCTTTCGTGACGATGTTTTTAATGAAATTTGTTCTAAGTGTTACGTCTATCCAGCTTTTTACGCTGGCTTTCCATAAATTCTGAATCACCCCTCTTTGACAATTCTTGCCGACACTATAATTTTATTATGGTTCGATCGAAGCAAGCTCGTTGGCGTTGAAAATTTTCATTGTTGATGAAAAACGTCAAAAACTCCAGAACTAGTTTTCGGAAATGGAAATTCAATTTAAATTTCATGTTTAATTCCCTAAGTTTTTCTTTTTAGGTTGATATTGCTGGACATATATCATGGTACGAAACATGAGATGAGGTACAAACAAACTGCCAAAAGAATTAATCGTAATTAATGCGGTACTGGCCGCCGATGGCAGCAGAACAATCAGACCTCGTAGATGAAATTCAGAAGCGTTTCCTATTTTCTACTTAACCGGATCTGAATAGTGCATGATGTGAGACCCTGACACTGGTGCAGGTGGTTTATAATCGGTATTTGCTTGATGTAGGACTACGACCATGTCCTCACTAAGTTGTGCCAGGCTCAGGACATGTTCATTTCGGGCAAAGGGGGGCAAAGTATAAACATTTTGAAACAGTTGACTCTGCATTGAAAATATCATCAGGAGCCCTCACTGTTCTGCCATTACTTGATACCAAAGCCGAGACAGGCAAAATGAAAATGTATGCATGTTGGATGTGGAATACCTATATTCTCAGCGTTTGAAGAAGGTACAGTATGACTTCCCAAATAGTTTGAATAAACTCAAGGCCCTCGCAGTGGAATTGATAAAGATTGGAATATAACTCATCCCAAAAGCGTTAATCTTGGATGACCAAAATGTTCGTTTTCATGCTTAACTGGCCGTTAAACAGCTATCAGTCAGAAACGGGTAGAGGACAGACTAGGTCTCCGTCTCAGACATAGTTTTATTAATGTACTTGAAACTACCTGCAGTAACGTTAGATAGCAGTATGAAACACCCATCTGCTATTTGGGTGTTTCATACTACTATTTTCCGTTACTACAGTACCCACTACACTCTATTGTCATAAAGGATTTTCTACTAGTTCACACATCTTAATTATTGGTTGGAGCTTGAATTCTTATCCATTCTTGTCCGGTTATGAGAATAGCCTTGAATCTAATAGATTCTCCACACTTTACATACATGCTGGCTGATATTATAAGGGATAGGTATTTCGGCCGTCAATAAAAATGTTGATCCTTTGAATTGATTGCCTAGAATTATATAAAAAAGATTACAAATAGGAAATGTAGAGAAAAAAACATAACGCAAATGGACGAACGCAAAAATTGTGAAAATTGTTGACACTTGAATCAACAACATATATTTTCAGCCTACTCGGATCTTGCTATAAAAGTTGTCGGCAAGAATTGTCAAAATCGATTCACCCCTTGTCGTTTTATAGCCAGCGTAAAAAGCTGGATTTTTCTTTGTATATATGCTTAGCCAAATGATAATCTCGACCGTCGGTAGCCATGTGGATAAAACACCGGCTCAGTGATCCCGACATTTATGGATCGAATCCAGTCTGCATAATTTTGATTGTTTTGTTCTTTTCATTTTGAGCTTCTCGAGAATTGGGTTCTTTAGGGGTACCCGGATTATTTCATAATCGGATTCTCCGCCCCAAAATTAGTCTAAATCCAAAATTTCATAATTTTTGGAGTCCCGGAACTATTTTTAAAATGCATTTAAAGTTTGTATGGGGAAATTTTTTTGTTCTGGTCGAACTGTCATTTTAGCGATTGAACTGTCATTCTATCCACGAAAGTTAAAACTGTTTAGTTAATTTGACCTTCAAAACGAAGGTATTGGAATCCAATAAATTGACGTAATATTCAGAAAAATGAGCTCTTTCGCTTAGGCTATAGAAAATAGCAATATTTTATTCATTAAACAACCCAATTGTCAACACTTCAATGAGTTTCTCTTCGACCTCTAGGTTGTGCGCGCCAGGGTATGATAAGTGTTGGGTACTTTGCGACGATTAACTTGAACCCATACACCAGCGCACAAGTTGCGCGCCGATTGCCCTTGCGCCAAGCTTTTCACAAGCCCATTATGTATAGTACGCAGATCGCGAGAAATTTCTTGGCCTATCTCTAGGCCTATCTCGATGCGTGGAAAATTCAGGCAAGGAATCACTCAAAAAATAAGAAAGCGTCGCTTTATTCGTGATCCTAGAACGGAGCTGAAACGACCATTCCGGTCACGGGAACGAAAATTACTTGAGCGATTCCGTTTGAAGTGCATACCTCGCATAATCAGTTGTTTAATGAAGTAAATGGGTTGTCTCAGAGATGGCATGCTCCTCAGAGTTCTAAGTGAGAAGATAAAAAAATACACAATACACATAGCCTGTCAGATGAGAAAGAGTGCGTGCAAAGAATAATCTTCTGTGTGGTCCGACTGCACGCGCTCGGCATCGTTGCCGCGTCGCACACGACGGTGAGCGCTGGAAAGCAAGAGAAAGTACAGTCCAACTCACAGCTCACATCACAGCGCTGCGCTACTCTGTACTGCTGAGAGCATACAACTTACAGCTCAGACAGCGCAGATGTGTAGCACATTCCTAGAAATGAGCGAAGCTCATGCAGAAGAAGTTTGAGCTCTGCGACATCTCACGCAGCTGGTGTGGCAACTTACACCCCTAATAGAAAAATATGATACAACGTGCTTAACAACCCTTTCGGGCTATCATATTGATCATACATGGAATGATACAATCATTCACCCTATCAGCAGTGTATAATACATTTTTATTAGGGACATTCGCACTCTTACGCAAAGTTTTACGGCTGCGCGATGTGTGTTTGTTGCCGGTTCACATTCGTAGCAAAACAAAGCTGCGCACATTTTATTGAAGATGTGTACGCAGAACTGTTTATCAGTGTATCTATGCCATCTCTGGTCACCTTCAATAATATCTTTGTTGCACACTATTTTCAGACATAAGAAAGATTATTTTCGTGCAGTTGAAAATCGGAATTTTTGACACGCGAAAATCGATTTTCCTCCTGTACCGTGTGTCGGACGTACGTCGGGCACAGTGCGCTGGATAGAGGGCCAGGTCCGCTATCCAGCGCACTATGTCCGACGTTAGGTTTCATGTATAGTTTATGAGAAAATTCAATAGTCGGGTGTGGGGAAACTTCGGGTTTCAACCGCGACGACAATAATATTTTGAACAAAAATTGGATCCGAATCCTAAGAGAGATTGAGCGTTTTGACACTTGTTTATTTACATTTTGTATGGCGCATGGGCGGCCGACGCGCAAGTTGTTGGCTAGTATGCGAATTTTAGAAGAGATTTTCAATAAATCTATATTATGAAATTTGCAAGCACGATCAATAATTGATTAAAAATTATTTTCATAAGGTGTTCTTATGGCATCCATAATAGAGGTTGCTGATGATTGAAATCTGTCTCTTTCCAGCTCACACAAGTTTTCATCAGGAAACTGTTTCCCGATGAAAATATGTGTGAGCTGAAAAGAGACAGATTTCAATCATCAGCAACCTCTATTTGTAGTTATAGCCAAAATTCATAAGGTATTTCGATGAATTTTGTTAGTTTTTTTTTCGCTGAGTGTAGTCCAACTGACAAACTCCGATTTGGTGCTGAAAATAATATGCGCAAAAATTGTTTAAAATTCCCGGGAATGATTTGACGATAAGACCGATTGTCTCGAATACGGTGACGAACGATGAGAACAAAACAAAACAGTGAATATATAACGGTGTATATAAAAATGCCGCAATCTTCGGAAAAACGACGTAACGGGACGATGCGTAGTAAATATCAGCTGTTTGGTAACTGTCGCGTATAGAATTTTGGTGGCGTAAAGCTTTACCTCTTGCTTTGAATTTTCTCGGTGCGTGTTTGGCTGAACTTGTCTATATTTCCATGTGCTCTGTTTCTCTAACTATTTCCATATCAAGATCTTAATACTACAGTCAATAAAGTACAAGATAAAGTTTTTATGTTATGCGTTCAATCAGATTGTTGAGATTCCACAATAAGTTTTCCAATATATTTTAGGCTGTTCGGTTCCTGAAGAAACGCTTCAATGCTATCGCGTGGGTGGTCCGGCTGGTCCATTCTGCCCAAAGGTCCATGCCGGATGATTGTTCGGAGCAACTACACCAGTCGGGGAGAGTTATATAATGTAAGCTGTTCAATGGACAATTTATTTAAACGACGCAGAATAAAAAATCCTTATTTTCAGAAATGCTACCGTATACTAGGGGTCACGGATCAATCCGACCAGAACACGGTCCGACAGGCGTACATAGCGATGGTCAAGAAAGTGCACCCGGACAGTGGCCAACCGGAGGCGAACGCCGAGAAATTCCAAGAAGTGGACGCCGCCTTTCGAATCTTGCAGCAAAAGTTTGCCAAATCTCGGCGTGGAATCGTTGAGGATATGCAGGACAAGGTCAAGGTGTTTGACATCCGTCACACTGCGCCCCAGCATCGGCAATATTTGAGCTTCGACGGGGTAGGAGTGGGAACTCCGGCCCAGCGTCAGAAGCAGTATCAAGCGGTTCGAGCTCAGCGGGCGCAAGAAAGGGTGCTGGAGCACCGGATGTCCAAAGCCCAGGCGTCCGAAATGGCGCTGATGAAGAAGGGCGATTATTTTAAAAAGCACGAGATTAAAACAAAGTACGGCTACGACCGAGTGGTGGAAGATTTGATTCAGGAAGCGATGGGTAGGGGTGATTTTAGCAACTTGTCCGGATTTGGGAAACCGCTACCGGATCTGACCAGTCAGAACCCCTATGTGGACTTCACCACGCACAAAATCAATAAAATCATGTTGGACAATGGGTTTACTCCGGAATGGATCACGCTCCACAAGGAAATTCGAGAAGATACGGAAAACCTGAAACAAAGTCTGGAGAAGGAACGTGGCCGCTTGGGGGAATTCCCATTGACCCCGCAAGACGAATACAAATGGGAGAAGGCACTTGAATCGCACGCAGCGCTTTCCACGGGAATCAACAAGAAAATAGACAAGTTCAATCTGATTGTGCCGGTGCTGAACCGTCAGATGGTGCGGTTGGACCTGAGGCAGCTGGCCGGTAAAGTTTTGGAAACGGGAAAGCATAGGGGCCAAATACGACGAGAAGAGGAACTGCTTTCACCGGTTAACAATCCCAAGGAGACCCACAAAACTAATATTTTTAGTTTTATTGGCTCGTTGTTAAAGAAAGAAAACTATTGAAATTTATCAAGGGAGTTTAGCTTTGGGGTTGCAGGACCTGTTGAAGGTGCCACGATTATTATAGTACATATTTGTACATCTGTAAATAAATGTAAAAAAAAAATAGTACAACAAAAAAAACCTGGGTATCCTTTATCTGCTTCCATATTATTTTACGATTCAATAATTTAGCAGGATTGGTGTCAGGCCCTACGAGCCAGCCGTAAAAAAAACATTGTAAAGCGGAAAATCAGCAACAGAATAACACGTACCGAGACCAACAGCAACGACCCCAGCGAACAAAAAGGACTTGCGCTCGGAAACTCGGTACGTGGAACTGCCGATCTCTCAACTTCATTGGGAGCACCCGCATACTCGCCGATCTACTGAAGGACCGCGGGTTCGGCATCGTAGCGCTGCAGGAGGTGTGTTGGACAGGATCCATACCATCTACCAGAGCTGCGGCAACACACGCGAGCTGGGAACAGCTTTCATCGTGATGGGTGATATGCAGAGGCGCGTGATCGGTTGGTGGCCGATCGACGAAAGAATGTGCAGGTTGAGGATCAAAGGCCGATTCTTCAACTTCAGCATAATAAACGTGCACAGCCCACACTCCGGAAGTACTGATGATGACAAGGACGCATTTTACGCGCAGCTCGAACGCGAGTACGATCGCTGCCCAAGCCACGACGTCAAGATCATCATAGGAGATTTGAATGCTCAGGTAGGCCAGGGCCCTGTAGCATAATCGGGCTAATAATATTAGCTACAAGTTACAAGTTACAAGTACTAATATTACAAGTGCTAATAATTTGTGTTGCATAAAGGCTCAATTTTCCACTAATATTATTAGCACTTGTAATATTAGTGACCATGAAAATACAAGTTGTTTTGGTTCATTTACCTGTCAAAATTCATACGACAGTTCACTATTAAGGGAGCGTCCATAAATTACGTCACGCAAAAATTGCCCATTTCCAACCCCCCCTCCCCCCTATGTCACACTTTTTGTATGAGACCTCTGAAATTTGTGTATGGGTTGTCACACTTTACGGAACCCCCCCTCCCCCCTATAAGCGTGACGTAATTTATGGACGTTCCCTAATTTGAAATGACTTCATTTATTCCGAAGTTTTGCATTCTTTAAAGGATAGATGAAGAAAAGCATGTGCTGTTTGGATAATTTTCGGCCGCTCTGACGAAATATTTTTTTACAAAGTATGGTACTGCAAGTACCTAGATTTTTAGTAAAATGTCCCAAAGATTTAATAGTACTGGTTGAAAAACAATGTATAAAGATTTAGCAACATGTATTATGCTTCTTGTTAAAATCCGAAGTGATCTGGGATGCAAAAATTTAGCTTTTACCTACTTTTATATGTCGCAACTCGATTCGACTTAGTGTATGTATATTGTAGCTCTTGATTAGCTTAATGATGCGCAATGCAAGCAATTGATTCAAATTTATTTCGCATCTGAAACTTTATCTGTACTTATGCAGTGACCATAATATGTAATTTTACCAAGAACCTCTTATCAAAGATGGGTATTGGAAACTTTGGAGAACATGAGAGACTCAGCAGAAATTATATTTTGGATACAAAGTGTATTTTTCTCTTCAATGAGTTTCGAATACATACCGCCAAATTTAATCGTCGAAAACTGGAATTAAGGTTGACATGTTAGATAATTAATTTTTGAGTTCATCAAAATGGTAAATCGATATATTCAAAACTAAATATGACTTCTGCAATACTTTAAATCTAACTTGTAAATTATTTTACAAGACCTTTGAGACTTGTAATCAAAAGTACAAGTCATAGCTAATATTTTATACTTGTAGTTTGTTTATGCAACATACACTTGTAAATTCTACTAATAATATTAGTCCGACCGACTTGTAGTATTGGACTTGTAACTTGTACTTGTAGTATTTTTATGCAACAGAAAATTATAAGTTACAAGCTACAAGACTAATATTATTAGTAAAATTTTCATTATGCTACAGGCCCCAGGAGGAGGAATTCAGACCGACGATTGGAAAGTTCAGCGCCCAAAAGCATACGAACGAAAACGGCCTACGACTCATTGATTTCGCCGCCTCCAAAAATATGGCCATACGTAGCACCTTTTCCCAACACAGCCTCCCTTATCGTTACACCTGGAGATCACCACAGAAGACGGAATCTCAAATCGACCACGTTCTGATTGACGGACGGCACTTCTCCGACATTATCGACGTCAGGACCTATCGTGGCGCCAACATCGACTCCGACCACTATCTGGTGATGGTCAAACTGCGCCCAGAACTCTCCGTCATCAACAATGTACGGTACCGGAGACCGCCACGGTACAACCTTAAGCGACTGAAACAACCGGATTAGAATCTCGAAGGCCGCGTTGCCGGACGAGGGCGAACTCGATGAGGCCCCTCTAGAGGACTGCTGGAGTACAGTGAAAGCAGCCAGCAACGACGCAGCCGAGAGCACCATCGAGTACGTGGAACGGAATCGACGGAACGAGTGGTTCGACGAAGAGTACAGAACGGTTTTGGAGGAGAATAACGCAGCGAGGGCGGTAATGCTTCAGCGAAGGAATTTAGTAAGTAAAGCTGTTTGCAACACAACGTTGTTATCCGCGGAGACACCTTCGTAACTTTCTCTTGTTAACTTCTGGTAGAATTTGGACCCCCTCCCCTCCCACCGACATTATAGCAATGGATTTCGGATTGCATAACCAAGACTTTCGTCCAGCAAACGTTTACCAGTAAAACATAAATAAATTTATTGTTCACTTTGATTTAATCAATACAACATATGTGTGAGTGAAAGTTTATTTTATACAGTTTGGTGATTAAATAACAATTCGTATAAGCTGCGAGCTGGTCCGTGCTGACATTTCAGTATGTATATGTATTCAAATTGGTAGGTAGGCACGAGTAAAATCATAGAACTTCAACCGGTGCTTTTCCATAGGTTTGTATTTATAACAAATGCACAAGGCGATTTAGGGTTAAACCTGCCTATAATATTTTTTTTTGTATTCTACAGCTTACGGTAAACTTCTGTTTGATTTTCGCATTATTTACAAATTCTGTTACCTTGCAGCACCTATAAACTCTGCGCAAAAAGTTCGATAAGAGTAGCTATACGGTTGCTGGTATAATTTCTAGGCGTTTTGGTGTTTTTTTGTTATGATTCGACAATGATTACCTAGGACGCTGTAGCTTTAGATCAACTGCAACAAGTACATTATACACTTTTTTGTCTGTTTGATCTGCTTTGGATACCTGGTGTCCTAATGGTCCTGGGAATATGAATTCCTAAATAACTGTTGGTTTTGGGAAATGCCTCAGCAAAGACGTTCACATACAAGGCATAGTCTTAGATACGGGTGAATGATAAGAACCTGCCACATGGCGACCGTGACAGTTATACAGTTTCCTGTTGAAATAGCGAATCTATATTCGGAGTGCTTGGTCGTGATCGATAAAGATCACAGGGCAAGGTTCTACGTTTTAGGTGTGATTTCATATTATTGTCGAGAGCCCGGAGAAAATGGTACCGTCGTGCGGGGCTTCTTTATACACTTTTTAATGGTTTTTCAATTTTATGACATTATAACTCCCAGAGTAGTGAATGTATTACCATAATTTTTACACATAATAATTGTGAGTATGTATGTAGGATGCATGCAAAATTTGAACTAAATCCATCAATAAACAAAAAAGTTGCCCATACACCAATCGGAGACATCTTATATAGAACCAAAGGGGGGCTACTTTGGACATTTATAATTAAAACAAAGCTGCAGTTAAAATTCCGGGTTTATTTAAAATACTACTTTGTACCAGTACTGTTGTATACTATATCATACATGATTTCAATAAATATATGCATTTTCAGGTGGTTCTGTGCTACCTTTGGTATTATGAGCAGCGCGATATTTTAATATAGACTTAAAGGCTGTCTGGGGGCCATCAATCCTTTATTTAGGTTAAACGGTCATTTATAATGTGTATCGATACAAATATTCGATTGTATATGCTACGTCGATACTTTTTGCACGAATTGAGCAACCCTCTGAAATTTATGAACTGTAGAAACAATGCTTACAGAGCAAATGTTCTGATACGTTATGTATATTTTTATGATTCATTCGATGTTTTTTCGCCTCCTGACAAGCAATAAAGGGTTTGTTTGAAAAACAATTTCAACCAAATGAAGGGGAAAATATTGCGTCATAATAGTCCCAAAGACATCAAACAGATTTGAACCATATTTCAAATTCAAAAAATCCATATTCAAAAGTGTCCAAAGTATTTAGCCCCGTGTTTCAAAAGTAGCCCCGCACGACGGTATATGGCTACTGGCTAGCGAGAATGGCACTTCCAAAGACGTTTTTTGTTTCCCCAATTTTTAAAAAAATCTTTCATTCTAACAACACATTATATGAGTTACAACCAGACTTCCCAGCTACTTGCACAAGCGCTACGGATCATCCTAAGTCATAAAGTTGAATCATTGGAATTCTAAATATTGGCAGCTGCAGACCCGAAGCTTTTTTGGACAGACCTTCGTTGTCATTCATTAGGAAACACCATTTATTGCCGTACTAGGAAGAGAGCTGGTGAATGCATTCCATTTTCTTGGTTAAATAGGGACCGCACGGCAGTGATCAGAGTAGTATTATTCCTAGCAGTAGATTAGTGTTCATGTATAACATAAAATTTAAAGTGTAAATAAAGTATTTTTTATTTTTGACTTTAGTGTCAGAAAATGTACTAATTGGCACCCGAATTCAAAGTGGACGTGTTAGCGTTTAGTAAGATTATCCCTTTGGCATAGTGATCTACTAACAGAGATACACTGTTAGAGGTTTGTGTCCTGTTAGAAAAAAAAGTGCGGTCAAGTTTACACGTCAGAGTGATAAAACGTCAGACAGGGAAGCAATCTGAAACTAACAATATCACAACAAGTGTTGTAGCCGTAGTGAAGGTTCTCAAGTACTTAAGGAAACGGGAGCCAACCGACACTACTGAGACGGTTAGGAGCCAAGCACCGAAACGAAGTAGGATTGATCACGAGGAATCCGGCCTCATCCTACTGGAGTAATAGGATTCGATAACATTTCGATCAGCGACCACAACTGATAGATTCACCACTGTTATAGGATTGGTGATTATCAGCACGGATCCTGCAATCGTGAGAATCCCTCAGGATGATCGGCAGTAGATTGTAAGTATGGAACATTTTTTATATTGAAACAAGTGAAAATAAGTAAAGTGAAAGCATATACAAGAAGTATCATTACAAGAAACGAAGAAATAAATACAAGTAACAAAGTTATTGAAGTCAAACTAAGATTTAAGATAAATCAACCAAATAGTAAAAGTTAAAAACCTTCCACTTAATTTATATCGTTGTAATTACGAGAAAGAGTGTTTAAATACAAAAAGTAAAGATTAAACGCCAAGAGAAAATCGGACGCAAAGAGCAACTTATTCTATTTAACTTACTTATTATTTAATCAATATTTAAAATTGACAACTTAATCAATTCATTCAATAAATTATCTCTAGAAAGGGCTCAAGACGCGAGTGTTGAAGATATCTTGAATAGAATATCTGCCTTGGAAAATCCAAACGCTGTAACAACATAAGATTTGAGTGATCCACCATTTCTCTCATCTGGATCAAATAGTGAAGCTATTTCATTCAATGCAATTGAGAAGATTCCGGATTATGTCCGTGATCTTTCAGTGTTTACAGGAGACCCTAATGAAGTATCAAATTGGATCAGTCAGTGATGTAGAGGGAATCGTTCAAAGTTATAAACCAAAAACAACCAGTACGGCGAATGAAAATAATAAATTACACATAATTTGTAAAATTATTCGGAGAAAAATTAAGAGTGAAACGAATGACGCGCTTGTATAGTCAAGTGTGAACATAAATAAATTGGATCGCAATAAATCGTGTTTTATTAACATACTATGGTGAAAAACGGGACATCAATACGTTAAACTATCAATTAATGGCAACACAACAAAAGGACGTTCTTTTGAGGATTATTTTGAAGAAGTCAACAAAATTTTATCACTAATAGCGAATTATTTAAATTAAGTCGAATGGAAAGTATACACACCCAGAAGCAATCAGAGCACTTATAGAGATATACAATGAAAAAGCATTGGATCAGGACAATTTTTGAAGAATTTCCGCCCAGAATCATTAGCACAAGCATATGTGTATTGCATCAGATTTTAGAATGTTGAATTCAGGAAAAATGCAACAAAAATTCACTGAAATGAAGAACATCGTACAGCACCCAAAAACTTAATTCCGGTAAGTACCATGAACAGATTACCACCAAAAATTCCACCACGAAATTCTAGTGTTTTTCAGCCACAATAGAAATACACTAGAACTGCAATGGCGCTGTAGTCACTTTTCCTATTTAATTAAATTAATTACTTTTATTGTAATTATTGATTGTTTTTAAGTGTCCAGCTTGAAGAGCATCACTTGTTTTGGTAAACAAAATTTGTTTGACACTTCAAGTACCGCTATTGACGCTGTAAGGGCGTGGCAAACTAGATGTTTGTCACACGAACAGTCGCGACATTGGACTTCTGTGGCTAGTTATTATAATTCAGCCACAAGTACAACATTAGAATAACTAGCCACAGAAGTCCAATGTCGCGACTGTTCGTGTGACTAACATCTAGTTTGCCTCGCCCTTACATCGTCACTAGTGGTACTAGAAGTGTCAAATAAATTTTGTTTATCAAAACAAAAGATCCTCTATAAGATGAACACTTAAAAATAGTCAATTATAACAATTAAAGTTACTAAAATAATTAATTAGGAAAAGTGACTACAGCGCCATTGGAGTTGTAGAATGCAATATCAACCAATGCAACCGAGATATCAACATCAACAACCTTTAAGATCTTTTCAGCAACAGATTCCATATCAAGTTCAAAGACCAATTCAGAACGAAAACATTTACACCAAGACCACCACCAGTACCACAAAGACGGGAAAAATCGGAACCAATGGAGGTAGACCAGTCGATGAAATCAAGGCATATAAATTACTCAAACAGACCCCAGAGTACACTAATCAACCACCATTGAAACGGCCAAGATAGCTATCTAGTACTTTGCCACAACCTCACAAAATCAACCTGATTCACAAATTGAAGAGAATCAAAATATCGAATTTGATGATGAAATTGAAGATAACTTGGATTCGCAACAATTCGAATGTTATCTTTGCATATATGAAAGTCAAACTAGAGATGATCTAGTGAACGAAACAGAGGAAGATGAGAATGTTGAATTTATTTTTTTAGAACAAATTTTACATCGCCATTTTTTCTCCATGGTAGTGTCAAGAAACAATTAAAAGTATTAGTAGATACGGGATCTAATAAATATATCCTTCAGTTGAAAAACCATTTACAGTACCATCGGTAGGGGGAGACATTAAAATCACTAGGTATTCACAAAGAAAGTTTTTAAAACCTTTTTCAGACCTTGTAATTAAATTTTAACACATGGAAGAATTGTAAACTTTTGATGCTGTTCTAGGTCATAACACGTTGAAAGAATTAAAAGCAGTAATAAATGTTGCGAAGGAAAAACTTATTTTACCAAATAAAAAAAGTTATTCCTGTTCTTCAACATACATTTGAGGAAGTAAATAAAATTCGCATAAGGGATGATCATTTGGAAGATAACGAAAAGAAGTTATTGAATAATTTCTTGAGTAATTATCTGGATTAATTCCAACCACCTGATGAAAAATTAGCATTAAAACGAGAATAAAAGCAACCATTGGAACAACTGATAAAAAACCTGTTCACAGTAAAAGCTATCCATACCCACAAGCACTTAAGGGTGAAGTTAATAAACAAATAGAAAAATTGTTGAATGATGGAATTATAAGGCCTTCGCCTTTTTGGATTGTACCTAACAAGCTAGATGTTTTAGGTCAGAGATAATTTAGGATGGTAATTGATTATAGAAAAATCAATTCCAAATCGGTTAGTGATAGGTATCCTATACCTGGCACAGCCGCAGTTTTAGATAATTTAGGGAGAAGTAAATATTTTACAACTTTGGAACAAATTCCAATGTCAGGAAAGGATATTGAAAAAAACTTCTTGTCCAGTAAACAATGGTAAATATAAATTTGTAAGATGGGTAATCATAAAAAGGTTACAAAACATAATTCAAAAATTTTCAAAGTATGTAAAATTAAATCCTTTAGCAAAAGATTCTTTGAAAAGTAATCTTTGAATTACTTAAAAAAATAACTTCAAAGGTTGTATTGGCATTTAAAGATTTCCAAAAACCTTTTATTTTGACGACAGACGCCTCTGATAAAGCGATTGGAGCAGTTTTGTCTCAAGAGTTTCATAATGGTGAAAGACCGATTACTTTTATTTCACGAACATCAACAAAGACTGAAGAGAATTATGCTACAAACGAAAAAGAAATGTTAGCTGTAGTTTGAGGATTAGGTTCTCTTAGGAATTTTATTCATGGTATATACAAAGTTAAGGTTTTATACGGATCATTTACCTTTGACTTTTACCATTTCACTAAAGAATAACAATGCTAAGTTGAAGCGATGGAAAGCTTATATTGAAGAACATGACTATGAAATGTTATATAAACTAGGGAAATCAAATGTTGTAGTAGACGCTTCGTCACGAATACAATGTAATTCATTAACACTTACTAGGAATTCGGCAGAGAATGATGATGATTGTTATGTTCCATCAACTGAATCACCTATATATTTTTTGCGTAATCAAAGAATCGGTTTAATTAGAAATACCCTTCCCAAATTATAAAATACATATTTTCATTGAACCACACTTTTCGATAGATTTCTTAAAATCTGAAATGATTTGTTTCCTGAATCCAGGTATACTAAATGGAATTTATACCAGCGAACCTATAATGGCAACTATACAAGAAATTTACAAGGAACATATCAATCCTAGAAATGTTAAAGCCAGATTTTGTCAAAAGCAAGTTATTGACCTGAGTGACGAAGAAAGACAATTGGAAGAACTCAAAAGTATTCATTTATTTGCTTTACAGATGTTGAGAAGTTTTTGCTTTCCAAGAATGAATAAAATTATTAAACAGTTTATGAAGACATGCGAAACTTGCCAAACGGAAAATTATGAAAGAAATCCCCAAAAGTATATTCATGTCATAACCCCTATTCCAAATTATCCAGGAGAAATTGTTCATATTGATATATTTGTTTATGATCAGAATAAGCTGTACATATCTTCAATAGATAAATTCTCAAAATAATAGACATATTCAGGTTATAGATCACTGCAACAGTTTACAGGAATTAATCAGAATCCAAAATAAGAAACTTTATGTAACATTCTAAAAAATCAGACCATTTATTAGAAGAGTCAAAATATAGGATGCATTAGGATCAACATGGAACTGAATTGCAGGTTCACTGGATGCGGAGGATCTTAGAGTCATCAATTCGTCGGTTAATTCTTTGGTTAACAATAATAACAAACAAATAATGATCAACAAAGCTTCAAGTGCAAAGATGCAGCGAATAACGCAGTCAACAATTATTCAATTGAGATAGTCAACTGATTCTCTTATCGAATTTGGACTTATTTCAGAATCAATTGGAAACCTTAGAGGACGCTATTCTTTTAACAAAGCATGGAATACCGAGTGGTTAATTGTTGTCAATACAAAGATTCAATCAAATTGCAAGAGTACTACAACAGCATGATATCTATATTACTTCAGTTGAGGAAATACTAACTTAACCAACTGCACTGGTTGTGTTTAATTCGACACTGTATTGCATATATGTATATTGAAAATTTCTCATTTGTCACGAGAAATTTATGAATATGATTATGTTGATTCAATAATTAAAAAAATGGAAAACGTATCATTATTCGTAATAATTATATTTTGAAGAATGAAACACATATATTTGAAACCAGTCAACATATTACTATCTCTGTCAAGTATTACCATTATCACGTACAGAAGATTGCATTGATTTACTAATCAGAGGAAAACATTATTACTGTGATTTTGAAAGAGTTTATGCGAATGGAATCATAAAGAGAGTCAACGATGGAGCTATTCTAATAAACCACGCAATAGTAAAAATTTCATAAAATTACAGCAACTTGGATCAGATACTGAACGGAACATATTTAATTCAGTTTGAGCAATGTAGCTTACGGATCAACGCAGAACTCTACTCAAATTTTGAGATCACAATAGGAGGACGACCATATTGGCCTACAACAGGACAATTAGTTCAAGTAATCAACATACTTGATGCACTGTCACCGGAATATCTACGAAATTTAACATTGGAACATCGAGATAAATTGGAGAAGATACATTTGGAGAATCGATCATTATCATGGAAGTTCAACATATTAGGATCAACTGGACTATCGACAATATCAATGGTAATCATAATCGTATTTATCATGCTTTTCTTTTCGAAATTCTCGAATCAAAATGGAGTTACCTAAACAGGGAATACCACTAAAGAATTTGGCATCAGCACCAGAAGACGCCACCAATGAATCATCGGACGAGTTATCGGACGAGAGGAAACGAGAAATTGAAAGTTTTAAAAACATGTCGTCACCATATAGGAATGTTAACCAGACATTTAGTCAACTATGTGAACAAAGCTGATTTAAGAGGGGAGGAGTTACGCCCAGGTTTCCCGGCCACTTGAATAAACTCTTGGAACAATGCTATGGATCATCGCGACACGCGCTAGCCTCCAGCTTGAGTCATAAAGCCCAATCAGTGGAATTGCAAACATCGGCAGCTGCAGACCAGACGCTTTCCCAGGAAAACCTTCGTCGCCCTTCTTTAGAAAGCCATAACATCATTTATCGCCAGATGCCGTACTAGGAAGACAGCCGGTGGATGCATTCCATTCTCTAGGTTAAATGGGGACCGTTCGGCAGTGATCGAGTCAGTATTATTCTAGTATTAGATTAGTATTCATGTGTAACATATTAGGTTAAGGATTATTAAAGTATTTTTTACTTAAGCGTCAGGAAATGTACTAATTCATGGAATACCGAGTAGTAAGTTGTTGTCAATATAAAGTTTCAGTCAAATTGTACTACAACAGAATGATATCTACATATATTACTTCATTTGAGGAATTATTAACTAAATCAACTGCAGCTTAATTTGACACATATTGCATACATATTGAAAATTTCTCAATTGTCCGGAGAAATTTATGAATATGATTCCGTTGTTTCAATAATAAAGAATGGAAAACGTATCATTATTCGTAATAATTATGTTTTCAAGAATGTAACACATATATTTGAAACCAGTCAACCATGCGATGAACAAGATAATTACTATCTCTGTGAAACATTACCATTATCATGTGAGAAGCTGGCATTGACCTACAAATTAGAGGAAAACATTCATATTGTGATTTTGAAAGAGTTTGTGTGAATGGAATCTTAAAGAGATGGAACTATTCTAATAAACAATGCAATACAGTAGAAATTTCTTCAAATTGCAGCAACTCGGTTCAGCTACTGAACGGAACACATTCAATTCAGTTTGAGCAACGCAGCCTACGGATCAACGGAACTCTACTAAAACTTTGAGATCACAATAGAAGGATGACCATATTGGCCTACATCTGGACAATTAGTCAAAGATATCAACATAATTGGTGCACCACCACCGGAGTATCCACGAAATTTGACATTGGAAAACCAAGGTAAATTGGAGAAGATGCATTTGGAGAATCGATCATTGTCATGGAAGTTCAACATATTAGGATCAATTAACCTATCGACATAATAATCGTATTTGTCATGCTTTTCTTTTCCAAATTCTCGTTCATCAGAATCAAGACAGAGTTACCTAAACAGGGAATACCACTAAATGATTTATCATCAGCACCAGAAGTCGTCAACAATGAATTTTCGGACGAGTTATCGGACGAGAGAAAACGAGAAATTAAAAGTTTTGTAAACATGCCGTCACCACATAGGAATGTAAACCAGACATTTAGTCAACTTTGAAAACATCGGCAGCTGCAGACCAGACGCTTTCCCAGGAAGTCCTTCGTAGCCCTTCATTAGAAAGCCATAACATCATTTATCGCCAGATGCCGTACTAGGAAGACAGCTGGTGGATGCATTCCATTCTCTAGGTTAAATAGGGACCGTTCGGCAGTGATCGAGTCAGTATTATTCTAGTAGTAGATCAGTATTCATGTGTAACATATTAGGTTAAGGATTAATAAAGTTTTTTTTATTTAATCGTCAGGAAATGTACTAATTCATGGAATACCGAGTAGTAAGTTGTTGTCAATATAAAGTTTCAGTCAAATTGCAACAGTACTACAACAGCATAATATATAAATATATAAATCTTAAAAAAACTACTCTAGAGGCTCAAACGGAATTCATTCGTTTGCAAAGACCGTCATACTTGCCGAATGACAATACTACTTAGACGAGATAAAGGAGTACATAGAGAGGGAATTTAAAAATCTCTGCAAAAGCAAAACTAGGGCAAGATTATTACAGGGTGTTCTAGCGAAACAAGAGCTTCTCAAAGACCATCTAATCGAGTTTGAGGTACTCATAAAAGCGTATGAACACAGACTTAACACAGAGAGCTGGAACAAATTGACTGACGACTAAGAATTCGTCAGAACAAGAGTAAACCAATCCCTGAAGAAACTTTTAAACAGGACATAAATCGCCCCTAAAGGGTAGAAAACAGGCAAAAAATAAATTCTGACTATTGCCTCGAAATACAAATCCCTGTATTGAGACAAGGAGAAACCCTAGAACTAGGAGATAGTCAGCTCTGGAAAACTCCACATTGAATACCTCAAAGGAGAGGATAGAACAAGTAGAATTCCCAGAAAACATCAATTCAAGGGAAATAACACAAAAGGAACGTTGTTATCAAGGCCAATCAGAAACAATTGATCTTGATAACACGAGCTTTATTAAAACATTAGACACAAACTTAAATTAAAATTTTACAAATATAGCGAGATACTGAGCAAATCGTTTAAAGAAACGGCAAATCAATATGACTTCCCCATGATATAAGCGGTCCAGTGTTTTCCACAATTTCACAGGAAACGAGAGGAACTTCAACCGTTTAGGGTGCCTGTACCAGTTATCGCACCACCTGAGAAAAACTATTTCTACAAAAATAAGAAGAAGACCGACGAATGTAAACAATAAGTCAAATGATTGATTAGTCTTCATACTTAACAGGAAAAATATAAAACCGGAGCCAAAACTACTTTTAGTATTTTTTACGGCGTGTGCCAATGATAGGAACCCTGTACCAGTTATGGACACATTTGTTAAATTGGGTTCCACTTCGCACTATTTACATGCATTCCTTATGGGATTTGCCATAACTGGTACACTATGGCGAAATAGGGTGCAAGGAGGCCAAAAAGTTAAGGAAAATGATTTGTTTCTACCATAATTTGAGCAAATTGTGAAGTTTGAATGATTGCAATCATCTTTTGTGATCGTGATCTGTTGTTCACGTAATTTTTCTTGTTGATTTGTATCTTTAAAGGTTGAAAATCAACTATGGCGAATTTGAGGTACTATAGCCATAACTGGTACACTGAGCCTATTATTCAAATTGAGTATTTCGCTATTGGTTTTCTCGTGGGAGCTGCACACTAGGTTGTCCCAAAAATTGCACATGGTCAAAAAGCTTGGGGGCTCACCCTGCAAATGATAGCTAAGGGTGTTAGAAACAAACTTTTATATGACGGCAACTTTCGGAAATGACGTTTAGAGGTCGCCCCGGCGAGATTTTTGAAAAATGGCCATTTTTCATAATAATTTTCATACAAATATTTTTTACCGTACAAAAATTGGCAATACCCACTATTTTTATATTTTTTGCAGCTTGATATGGATCCAAACTACTTGGGAAAAATTATTAACGACATGTTTTGCAGGTAACTTTTTGATAATGAATTTTTGAATTTACTAAAATTTGTCAATTTTTGATATACTGTGCCTTTTACCCATCATAAAACGTATCTGAACTTAATGCTAATTTTAAACAATTTCCATAAAAAGATCGGAAATTTTATGAGGAAAAACTTTGCCGAAGACAGCATTGCGTTTTTTCTATCCGTTTCAAAGTTATTCACGATTTACTATTTAGTAAAATTGGTATTTTGAGGTATTTTTCTAAAAAAAATCACAAAAGAACTGCCCAAAAACACATACAAAGTAAAAAATCACGTATGCTCAACAAGTTTTTTTTTTTGATTGTGTTTAGGAATTATGGTGGCATCATTTATTGAATTTTCGTTTCCGTTGACAAATCCATTTTCTTTGATACAGAAAGGGACCTACTAGCGAGAAACTTCATCATTAGGTAGTATTTTGAGATGCCTCAGTAGGCCATGGCATTTTTAACGGTTATGTACTGACAATGGTTTATACGAGCATAATACACAATCAAACGCACGGCACATTTTCTATACCATTTAGAAGGTGATACATTCCGCAAAACATGCTGAATTTATTGTTCAATGATGTTGTTCTAATCGTTCAAAGACATGAATAAAACGTTCTAGTAGTCCCTATCATTTTGATCAACATATAGGACGATAAAAATGACGTCACTTGTTTATGTCCAAAACTGACGTGTACCAATAATAGCCTACCTTGTCTTATTGTATGCCGTGTATGTGTTATGGTAATCAAATTGTTCTTATCTTGGATAACATTACGTTAACTCACTGGTTCATCTCATCCCACCCGTTTCAATTTGCCTCGGTGTATCTTATTTTAGGTGTTGATAAGATAGCTTAAATCAGTAAATATCAAAAAAGACATGCTCTGTTTTTTTTAGAATGTCTTGAATTAATATACATATCGGTATTCTTACGTAAGATGTTCGTAATCGCGATTTGAATTTGGTATGGAGCAACGTATTCGCCTTTATTCACTTTGCCACTGCTTCCTGGGTTGTTTCACTGGTCCAGGACTCATACGTCTTCGTGTGGAATAATAATTGAGAATATCGACAGGAAAGTAAGATAAACGCAAAAATATATTTAGCATTTTGTGGAGAATATCTTTAAAAAATCAATAGGCAGTACAAAGCTTGTCAATAGAGCTAGCTTTTTTAAAATCTTTGCTAGTTAATTTCTAAATGGAGGGATTGAATTACAAAAAAATCAAAATCAATCAATGATGTCACCATAATTCCACAACACAATCAGGACAAAAACTTGTTGAGCATACGTGATTTTTTACTTTGTATGTGTTTTTGGGAAGTTCTTATGTGACATTTTTAGAAAAATACCTAAAAATTCAGATTTCACCAAATAGCAAATTGTGAATAATTCTAAAACGGATAGAAAAATCGCAATGCTGTCTTCGGCAAAGTTTTTCCTCATAAAATTTCCGATCTTTTTATGGAAATTGTTTAAAATTAGCATTAAGTTCAGATACTTTTTATGATGGGTAAAAGGCACAGTATATCAAAAAATGACAAATTTTAGTAAATACAAAAATTCAGTATCAAAAAGTTACCTGCAAAACAGAAGAAGTTTGGATCCATATCAAGCTGTAAAAAATATAAAAAAAAGGGTATTGCCAATTTTTGTACGGTAAAAAATATTTGTATGAAATTTATTATGAAAAATTGCCATTTTTCAAAAATCTCGCCGGGACGACCTCTAAACGTCATTTCTGAATGTTGCCGTCACAGACAAACAGACGTAACACCTTGAACGATTTTCATGGAAATTAGGTTGTCCCAAAATTGCACATGGTCGAAAAGCTTGGGGGCTCACCCTGCAAATGATAGCTAAGGGTGTTAGAAACAAACTTTTGTATGACGGCAACTTTCAGAAATGACGTTTAGAGGTCGCCCCGGCGAGATTTTTGAAAAATGACCATTTTTCGTAATAAATTTCATACAAATATTTTTTATCGTACAAAAATTGGCAATACCCAGTATTTTTATATTTTTTACAGCTTGATATGGATCCAAACTACCTGGGAAAAATAATTAACGACATGTTTTGCAGGTAACTTTTTGATACTGAATTTTTGAATTTACTAAAATTTGTCATTTTTTGATATACTGTGCATTTTACCCATCATAAAAAGTATCTGAACCTAATGCTAATTTAAAACAATTTCCTTAAACAGATAGGAAATTTTATGAGGAAAAACTTTGCCGAAGACAGCATTGCGTTTTTTCTATCCGTTTTAGAGTTATTCACGATTTACTATTTGGTGAAATTTTGATTTTTAGGTATTTTGTTTTTTAAATCACAAAAGAACTGCCCAAAAACACATACAAAGTAAAAAGTTTTTGTCAAGTTTTTGTCTTCATTGTGTTTAGGAATTATGGTGGCATCATTTATTGAATTTTGGTTTCCGTTGACAAATCCATTTTCTTTAATATAGGAAGGTACCTACTAGCGATAAACTTTATCATTAGGTACCATTTTGAGATGCCTCAGTAGGCCATGGCATTTTTAACGGTGATGTACTGACAATGGTTTATACGAGCATAATACACAATCAAACGCACGGCACATTTCCATATCATTTAGAAGGTGATACATTCCGCAAAACATGCTGGTTTTGGTTTTCAATGATAATGTTCAAATCGTTCAAAGACATGAATAAAACGTTCAAATAGTCCCTATCATTTTGATCAACATATAGGACGTAAAAAATGGCATCACTTGTTTACGTCCAAAACTGTTGTTTACCAATATTAGCCTACCTTGTCTTATTGTATGCCGTGTATGTGTTATGGTAATCAATTTGTTCTAACCTTCGATAACATTACGTTAACTCACTGGTTCATCTTATCCCACCCGTTTCAATTTGCCTCGGTGTTGATAATATAGTTCAAGTAAGTAAATGTAAAAAAAGACATGCTCTGCTTTTTAGATTGTCTTGAATTGGAACTTAGTATCTAAAAATTGGTATTCTTACGTAAGATTTTCATAATCGCGATTTAAATTTGGTATGGATCAACGTATTCGCCTTTATTCACTTTGCCACTGTTTCCAGGGCTGTTTCACTGGTCCAGGACTTATACGTCTCCGTGTAGAAAAATAATTGAGAATTTCGACAGGAAAGTAAGATAAACGCGAAAATATGGCTCAACATTTTGTGGAAAATATCTTTAAAAAATCAATGGGCAGTACGAAGCTTGTCAAGATACCTAGCTTTTTAAGAAATCTTTGCTAGTTAATTTCTATATGAAGGGATTGGATTGAATAACAAAAAAAAATCAAATATGTTGACACCATAATTCCATAACACAATCAAGACAAAAACTTGTTGAGCATACGTGATTTTTTACTTTGTATGTGTTTTTGGGCAATTCTTATGTAACATTTTTAGAAAAATACCCAAAAAATCAAATTTCACCAAATAGTAAATTGTGAATAACTCTAAAACGGATAGAAAAAAACGCCATGCTGTCTTCGGCAAAGGTTTTCCTCATAAAATTTCCTATCTTTTTATGGAAATTGTTTTAAATTAGCACTAGATTCAGATACTTTTTATGATGGGTAAAATGCAAAGTATATCAAAAAATGACAAATTTCAGTAAATTCAAAAATTCAGTATCAAAAAGTTGCCTGCAAAACATGTCGTTAACTATTTTTCCCAAAAAGTTTGGATCCATATCAATCTGTAAAAAATATAAAAATAGTGGGTATTGCCAATTTTTGTACGGTAAAAAATATTTGTATGAAATTTATTACGAAAAATGGTCATTTTTCAAAAATCTCGCCGGGGCGACCTCTAAACGTCATTTCTGAAAGTTGCCGTCATACAAAAGTATGTTTCTAACACCCTTAGCTATCATTTGCAGGGTGAGCCCCCAAGCTTTTTGACCATGTGCAATTTTTGGGACAACCTAATGGAAATCCATCGCCCAGTTCACACTACCGTCACCTGGTGGAAAAGTTGCACGAATCACTGTGTTGTGCAGTATCGCCAACAGGAGGGCGCTAGTGTGAAATGTCAAACGCATAGAAAAACGATGTGCGCGCCTCTGGTTGTGAAAGCCACAACTATGAAAACTTAAAATGATCGTTAAAAGCGTGGTCGATGGAAATTTTGCAAGTGTTACGTCTGTTTGTCTGTGTTGCCGTCATACAAAAGTTTGTTTCTAACACCCTTAGCTATCATTTGCAGGGTGAGCCCCCAAGTTTTTTGATCATGTGCAATTTTGGGACAACCTACTGCACACGCACCACTATTGAACATGGTGTATACAAAGCTAAAAGGGCACTACTTCGCCTCCAGAACATCCAACATGTGACATGGCTGAAGGAGAAATTAAAAAAAAAAACGCTGGAAAAGAATATTTATCGGTTCACTTATAAAAGAAATAGAAACGTTAAGTCAGGGCGATCATTTGACAGTTATAAAGCACGTGCGATGAAGCTGTACCAATATATTAGCACTATGCCAGACCATGCGAACGATTCCTACGTAGGATCCACATTACGAAAACATTTTCTGGGAGGACTCTGTAGTCGCGCTCTAGCATTAACAGGCAAGGGATAAAACAATTCCGGAACTTCTGAAATGGCTCGAGAGAGAGTATGAGGAGGAAGAGGAATTAAGAGACATTTACAGGCGTTTACAACCGGGTCGGGTTGATATGGCACGGGAGAGTCGAAACCAGAGTTGGCAACAGCCAAAATATATATTCATATTCACAAATTCAAAGTCATAATAACTGGCGCAACGATGAAAATCCCCGGGACGAGAAAAACAATCTAGGCGATAACAATTACAACCACAATAACTACAACAGCAATGGTTATTATCAGCAAAACCAACAATAGAGCCGGAAATAATAATAGGAATGGAAGGACACTCGATTGTAACCACGCTTTATAACGACACGAAGCACAGCGCCACTAACCTGAAATCTCGCGAGATTATTTTCAGAACGAGTTCATCCTTGAGCCCTGTAGATATTAATCTCGCGAAGCAAAGGAATATTCAAACCGCTCGGGACAATATCAAGACAATGGCCACAAAAGAAAACGACAAAACTGAAGCAGACGAAAGCAAATACAAAATTTTAAGCGAAAAACGAGTATTGGTCATAGAAAAGGCTAAGCCACACCCTTCTGCCATGGCCACCGACTGATAGACGTTACAAAACAGACGGACAAGTCTGTCACCGACGGACATAACATAAAGACACACTAGACAGACATCAAACTTCTCTGACACCTGACTATTTTACTTTCAGACTATGTTTCTTGGCGTCGGTGGCTTCAAAATTCTTACATGTCCACAACCTTGCACTCTTAGAAAAAATCATGTAAATTTCAGTTCACTTGGATGCACATAAAAGGAGCGGCCCGTTTGACACAAATTTACGTCTTTTATCACAAATAAAGTCGAGCTAGCAATCGCTAGAGCCGAAGCGAGAGACAAAACATATGTAAGTAAAATAATGAAGTGGATTCGAACTCTGGTCCGCTGATTGAGAGGCACGCACTATACCTCTCGGCTGTACTACCGAGTTGTGATGCAAATGATAAATGTAAAACTGTTTCTACCTATCCGGTTAGATAGGTTTGTTGACATCTTGTGCAACCAACTCAAACTTACATGATGGATGTAAAATTGAGTCAAATTTGCCATTCAGTCATGGAATGTTTACGTACGTTGATGGTTTACGTCACGTGTAAATTCCTAATTTTTAAGAGTGTGGGCAAAACCCCCTTGCAGTGCTAATGACGCTAGGGTCAGCAGCAGTAGCCTTAGGGTTCTGCACAGAATAAACCTAGAAAGCATAGAAGGTTCGATCGAGCAGATTGAACCAGCAGGTTTGGAAGGATGATCTATTAGAACCATTGATTAATCTAAAAGTAAACAAGCTAACCGAAACTGACACCAAACTAAGGCCAATCACGTCGAAACGTAAAAAGAGATGGGAAACATTAGGTTCAGCCTGGAAATACATCTCTGGTAGCCCCGACGTGGAAGATTTGAGAATCATTAATAGGTCCACAAATTTGTTGATAGACTAGAATAACGAACAAATCAAAACTAACCAGTACTTTGAGAACAGGGTTCGTAATATGTCCACATCATTATCAATGTTTATTTAAAATGTCTCCAACGAAATTATTCCTTAATACTGGTGTTTTGGTGACTTCCAGTTTTTGAATAAAACTGAGTTAACCAACTTAACTTTGCATATAGTTAAAAACCTCACCATCTGAGGCTAAACTCAATGCAAAGGAAATCAAATTGGGTTAGGGATCCATGTATGTACTAACTCTTCGAAGGCTGGAAAGTGTTAGTACGCAAGGAACATACTAGAATCCTTATTGCTGAACACATGTTCCATTATTGGAATGA
The DNA here is from genome assembly GCF_035046485.1 of Aedes albopictus. Classification (NCBI taxonomy): domain Eukaryota; kingdom Metazoa; phylum Arthropoda; class Insecta; order Diptera; family Culicidae; genus Aedes; species Aedes albopictus. The sequence goes on from NC_085137.1 coordinate 159,831,132, forward strand.
TATTGCTGCTAATGTTAAAACCCGGGTCCTACTGGGGAGAATTTAGCAGTAAAACAAGGGTGATGCTAGGTTTCCGATGCATGGCCAATATCAGTACTCTTGTTTTGTTTTCTAAGAAAACAAAACAAAAACTGTATCAAAATCGATACTTTATTGCCCCTCAATGGCAATTGAGTAATGCGACATGCACTACACTAAGGATACGGGTAATGTCACAATAGATCTAAAAACTGGTCGCAGTGACAAACCCGAACAGGAAAAAAAACGAAATTATTGATCGAATGAGATTAGTTAACATACTTTTCAACATAGATGAATCAATACAAAAATTAGAAACAATAGAAGAGGCCATTGCATTAGCTAGTGCAAATATCCCCAGCAGCCGTCTCATCACCGCACAGGAGCTGCAGCTAGCAGCTGCTCGACAAAAAATCTACGTTCTAAAGATTCCCAAGATAAAAGCCATCCACTACGAGTTATACTTACATAGAGCCCATCTTCAATAATGGCTCGAAATTTCACATTCAGACAAGTTATCTCCTTAAAGGCATCAAATCATACACAGTTCAATCACCATGCCCAAGGTTGGAAAACCTTTACATTTCTTCCAACTCCGACTTCAAACCGACATTAAAAAAAATGATGAAGTCAATATCATCATCAACAACGAAAACACTACCATATCATCAAACTGTTTGGATGAACCAAGAAGTTTAGTTGGATCGTTCCTAATTCAAATCTCAAATTGCACAGTATACATAGACGGAGATGAATACGTCAACCTGGACACCATCATATCAATCAAATCTTTCTTACCAACAACCGAACTAAAAATAAAAAAAAATGCCATCAAAATTATAGATCGTATACCCTCCTAGAGTATTTACAGACATTTCACCTGGAGAATTGAGAAACCCTTAGGAAGCTGAACCTTACCACGCAAAACATTCAATAAAGGGTCAACATCTTCAAATGGCTTTCTTTCGGACGAATTTCTACTACGGTGCTCATATCAATTGGAGTCTTCTTCATTTGGCTATTCCGTTCCGAGGTACTATCCTAAGCATTAGTGACGTCAACAAGAAGCAGGAGATGGTGCTACCAGAATCGAGGGATGAACTTAGTACCCCTCCTAAGCCTAGGAAACCAGGGTTAATCCCGTAAGGGACTGTCCATTAATTACGTAAGGGTTTATGGTGGGAGGGGGGGTTTGAAAAATCTTACGCGCTATACAAAAAAAAATGTGTTCTCATACAAAAAATCTTACAAAGGGGGGAGGGGGTATCAAAAAATAGCTAAAATTCCCTTACGTAATTAATGGACAGCCCCTAAGTTCGTTTATGGTAGAAGTTGTTCATCTTCGACTGCCATCTCTTCAACGTGGTGAGTCAGCCGAGAGAGCAAGATCGAAAACTGACACTCTGAGGATCGAAGATCGATTCCCAAATGGAACTTTTTTTGTATTTTTTTTTGTTTCAATATTCGGTGCTATAAATAGCACAGTTCTCAATCATGTATACAAGCAGCCGACGCGCTGAGCTGTTGCGGTAAAATTACATGAGTCCAACATTTTCCGTTTCTTGTAAAAATAAGATCGCACACAATTTTGCGTCAAATGTGTTGCTTTTATATGTCGGACTTATATGACACAAAATTACAAGATTTTTTCGAAGTGTGAAGGTATGCACAAAATATTAATAAAAGCGGGCCAGCAGCGTGGCTCGGTCACTTTTTCTTACTAGTGAGGTGTACAAGTAATGTTATTATTGCGCATTTCTCACCCCACTGGACCCCTTTCGCAGTTAGTATAAGTGCGAGATCGTGAATAAAACTGCGATCTCGCATCAAATCGTATCGGTGTCTTCTGCGCACTTATGCATTACAAAGTGCTGAATAAGTGCGCAGAAGACACCAATGCGATTCGATGCAAAATCGCAGTTTTATACACGATCCCTCACTTATACTAACTGCGAAAGGGGTCCAGTGGGGTGGGAAATGCGCAATAATCAATAGACACTTTTGTATCGAAAGCTTGTTCTTTTTAAAAAGTGATCTTGTGTGAAGAATCCTCTGACTCTAGTATCTTAAAACAAATAATAACCAACCTAGTATCTTTCAGGAAAGCCTGAAAGATAAACTGCTTGTATTATTCCACAGTTTAGCTTAGTGTCTCAGCTTGAGGAAACCATCAACTAAGAATCACCAACGGCACCAACCATCACCGACACGCCAAAAGTCCAAACCAGAGAGATTTCGAAAAATAACCATAAACCTCAACACAGCAACGCCCTATCGTACCCCCAGCAGTAGCATAACTAGTTAATGGGAATCACGTGCCCTCGGACGACCATCATCGGAACGACGCGAATCATCATAACCTCACAACAACAACAACAACGGGTCATAGGCCGTAAAATTTATGATAAGCTATAATCGTAAATCCTCTGTCTCGCCTAGCACCATTTGGACGCAACACGAGGTTCGAATAAAGTAGAGACAAAACATACTTCTAGGCTTCAGTTCATTATATACATAAAGGGGACAAATGGTCTCTAAAAGAAAGCAGTTCTTACTTAGGCATCAGCAGAGGAGGAGCTCAGTTCCAAGTGGTAAGTTCAGGCTAGCAGACGGTTTGCCAGACACCCGCAGATAAGTGTTACGGTGGTGAGACCGAGTGTATTGTATCACAGAACATCCGAATCTCACCTGTGCTGCAATCACGGAACTTCCGGAGCAGAACAAAAAGCAGCATGGGCCTTGACTGGATGTTCTCTGTGGCTGCCGGCCAGAACCAGAGTATAATAGGATTCGATATCAACCCGGCACGCGACAAAAGAATCGTTGGAAATCTCGACACTGTTTATTGGCAAATAGACGGTCGATTTCGCAATCCTACGAATAGCCATCCAATGTAAGAATGGTGAATTTAAATAGATCTGATGGATAATAAATAAAGAAAGCATTGCGTTCAACAAAGATCCTCGATTAGTCGTTATTAAATATCACAAAACAAGTCGGGCTGGTGTCCCACAGGGAATGGGTAAAGGGTGAGTCGTGTTACCTGTAATCAAACGGAATCATCAACGCACCGTAGTTACTACACGGCTCGAAACAACATTGTATCACAATCTGCCAGTTCATCAATTTAGATCGTTGACGCACCATACTTAGTGAATTAGAAGTAAACCCAAACAAAATCGAAAAAATCTTAACCTGGCCTTTATCAAAACTTACAAAGCAAAGAAAAGGGGTTTTTGAACTTCTTGGTTATTATAGGAAGTTTATGAAAGACTTTGCGCAGTTTGTTAATAACTGCTTACATCCGACCCTATCTTACGGTACCCAGATTTCGATAAGCCATTCATTCTTCATGAAATCGATGCAAGTGACTTTGCACTTGGCGCGGTTCTTTCACAGAGATTCGAAAGAACATGCAATTGCATATACATCGCGAACCTTAACCTTCTTCGTGCATTAGCTTGCGCTCTCCTTGCTGACCTAGTGCACGTTCAGGGGTCATAATGACCCCAATGCACGACGAGGGTTAAATGATACACAATGTAATTGGTCTGCCACAGAAAAAGAACTTGATGCCATTGTGTGCGCAGTAAAGCATTTCAGACCATACATTTATTGAACATCATTCAGTCTGATCATAAAGCTTTGATAAGGCTGAGACAGAAGAAAGATTTAAATCGAAAACTATTACATATGAAACTAGAATTAGAAGAGTTTGGATTTGACGTTACATATAAAAAGGCGCATTGAATAGAAACGCGGATGCATTATCAAGAATAGAACCAGAAAATTAACCAGTAGCTGAAATACATACAAGCAGCGAAGATAGCATGACACAACATTCGGCTGATACGGATGATGGAGACTTTACTCCGAGTTCAGAAAAAACCGTTAAACGAATTCCGAGACCAAATTGTTTTAGAACAATCCTCCGAAGATAGTGTAGAAACTTTTGTTATTTTTCCACGCCATACGAGAGTAACAATAAGAACACTAAATTTTAGTCCTGGTATTCTGATGAATATACTGAGAGAATATGCAAGTCCAACCTGTACAAATGGATTATTTTGAAGAGCTAATATTTTGCGAAGTATGCAAATTATTTACAAAAACTATTTTTCCAGAGCTAAAACATTCAACATAATCTGGACAGGTGCCTTTCTCGTGCCTTCGAAAACACATTTCAACAAAACTCAAGTGACATGTTGATCAATTTGGATATTCTGGTCGCCGTTTTTGGACTCTAGGCATCTTCACCATACCAAATATACCCATATTGCTTGGTTTTAGATCCTAATACTTCATTAAACAGCAGCCATCTTGAATGTTGACCCGCCATGTTGGATTTTAGACCGCCATCTTGGATATTCTGGTCGCCATTTTTAAACTTCGGACATCTTTTTCATACATGGTTTTAGAGCCTGAAACTCCATTAAACAGCTGCCATCTTGAATTTGGAGCCGCCATCTTGAATATTAGGCTGCCATCTTGAATTTTGGACCGAAATCGTGGAATTTCTGGTCTCCAGTGTTCAATCCGCATAAAATTCGTAAACCATGCTAAAGGTTGCAAAAATCGCCGCAGTTTGATGTGTCGCATGATGCGTTGTTGATTCAGTTTTATATATAGCCAGTTCCACCGGTGCTGGTCCGGATCACTGAAATGGCCATAACTCCGGAACGCCTTGACCGATCCGAGCCATTTTTTAATAGGAAACAATGCGGTAAAATTCCGGTTCGATTCGAGCTATAATCCGAAAAATTCCGCCAATAGAAGTGTCTTACAAATGAGTGAACTTTTTTTGCGCACATACACTCATACATACACACATACAGACATCATCTCAATTCATCGATAGCCTTTCAGTACACTTCTGTGTGTTTTCGAGCTTATTTGCTTCAGAAAACTAAGATATTTAACTAAACCAATAGATTGAAAGATCTTTTTTGATAGAAAATTCAATAAACTTTCAAATGAGGGTTAAAAAGCTGCGATAAGTTTGACCATTTTTAACTTATAGCCAGTTTGCGGCAAGCAAAGTTAAAAACATGTAAAGTTCAATTACTACGTTACGGTCAGGGTGCAAAATGTTCATAGCCATTGACTGAAAACAGCACGAATTTGAATGATTCTGCACTGAATATTCAAGACAAACACATTCATTTTCGCTCTCTCTCTTCACATAGTCAGTCAATTCGTAGTCATTGAATATGAAGCCGATCGAGAAACATCTTCATAATTACCCACGTTTATGGCTACGATCCTTTCCAAAAACACTCCGCAACAATCAAATGGGAAATGATCTATGTAAAGCACCGCTAAATGTAATCGAAACGTTAACATTTTATCAGCAATTTAACACTTTATAAGATGTTTACAAATATTCATTGAGTTTCATTCAGTTGACAAACGAGTATCGAGCAGCTGAATATGAATATGCACGCAAGTGAATGAAAATTGCCGCACGAAGAAGTTCAACTAGTCTGCTCGAAAATTTTGTGCCCTGGTTACGGTTGAGATTTGACCATATGCGTACACATTTTTTTCAACATTTACGATCCTCTATCACTCCTTAAAAGTTTGCATTCACCCATTGGGACCCCCGGAACCGGTTCCGGAACATACCGGTTCAGATATGATCTGATACTGTTTTCCTGCAAATTTTTCATCAGGTTACCGAAAATGCCACTGTTTGATGTGTCGCATGAATGAGTTATGTTCAATTTTATATTTGGTCACTTCCAGCAGAACACCCAGAACCGGTTCCGGAACACTACCAGTTCAGATATGGTCTGATACTGTTTTCCTGTTAACTGTTCATCACGTTATCGAAAATGCCGATGTTTGATGTGTCGCATGCATGGGTTTGGTTCTCTTTTATGTATGGCCACTTCCGGTGGGACATCTGGAACCGGTTCCAGAACACTACCGGTTCAGATATGGTCTGGGACTATTTTCCTGCTTATCATTTATCAAATTATCGAAAATGCCGTGGTTTGATATGTCGCATGCATGGGTTTGTTGCATGTTCATGTCTGGCCCCTCCCAGGGGTATCGATCCGGAACACCTAAATAGCCATAACTCCGGAACGGCTGGACCGATCCGAACCATTTTCAATAGGAAACAATGGGACTATATGCCGCGTCGAATGAACCATCGGTCATTAAAATTTGTTGAGGTTTACTGCCAAAAAGTGATGTGTGTTTTTTGTACACACACATACACACATACACATACAGACATCACCTCAATTCGTCGAGCTGAGTCGATTGGTATATGTCATTTATATCAAAAAGTCATTTTGGAGTGAACATATAGCCTTTCCAGTACACTTAGTGTACGAGAAAGGCAAAAATGTTAACCGATGTTACTAGAGAAATTGAACAAGATCAGATAATTACAATCATAGAGGGATTGCAGGAACTTTTCAGCATATGTATCAATACCTAATATTTTTTTCCTAAAATGAGATCCAAGATCACTCGTTTCATAAATATGTGCAAGTTATGCCAAAAAAGCAAATTCGAGCGACGTCCGCATGATATGAAATTCAAATTTACTCAAATACTAACAAAACCTTTGAGAATCAAGCATCTTGACATCTTTATAATGCAAAATCAATTGTACTTGACATTTTGCGATACATTTTCGAGGTTAGCAACCGCTATACCCATTAAAACACGAAACCATGTTCATATCATTCAAGCATTTTCCAAATTGAAAACAATGCTAACGAAACCAATAACTATTGTGATGGACTCCGAACCGTTATTCACTTCAGCAACAATGAAGCAATTTTTAGAGTATCATTGCACCATTCTAGGTCAATCATCTTCAAATGGTATCATAGAAATTGTTCACCGAATCCTGTGAAAATTGCACAAATAAGAGTTCTACTGAAGATCTTTCAGAATCCACAAAAACTTATTTACAAATGGCTATTTACAGCGATTCGATCCGTAGCCAAACAAATCTAACACCTCGACAACTATTACATGGGATACGTAACGATTCTCCTGTTCAGGACCTCGATGCAAGAATTGAACAGAAAGAAAAATTCAATCATCTCATCCTATCTTTACGATTGATTAGTCCATACAATTAGCTTAAACACATTTCATGAGATATTACAACAATACGAAGTAATGATTAATCAGATAGAATTACACTTTCACACCAGAGACTCGAAGAAAGTCCAAAAGAGCAATCAATATTCTGGGCACGATAATAAAAACAATAACAGGAAATTAGGATAACAATGACTAAGTAAAATTAACCTTTTGCAATATTCAAATAATAATAATAAACAATCAGTTTAAAGAATCGACAACTTGACGAAAACAGGTTTTAATGAAAAGGAAGAATTAGGCAACCTAACGAGTCAGATTAGTTCAAACAAAAAACATGAAGGTGTCCTGGGAACATATTCAACATTTTCAGAGGTTAATCTTCAACCTGGATGTGGTACGAAGACATTTGGAAGACATCTCAAAGTAGGTGTTTTGTCTAAAGGTATCCTTCAAACAACAGAAATTATTATCAAATCATCTGCATCCATGGATACTGATATCGGGTTGAATCGGGACGGTTCAAGCTAGGAATGGGGAATTATGTTCCGCTTGTTACCAGTAATCAAACAGCATCATCAACGCACCGTAGTTACCACACGGCTCGAAACAACATTGTATCACAACCTGCCAGTTCATCAATTTTGATCTTTGACGCCACATCTAGTCAATTTGATTTAAAAAAGTTACTTGGGATAAGGAAAGAACACTAGAGACCTCATCGTGGTATAACCGAGATTGAGAACCAATTGAGAAAAACGTTTTTCTACCCAAAAATGGTTCCACAAACATGGTCAGAAACCTTACAATATAAAAATACCCCCTAGAGTCTCGACCCTTAGCTACAGCTCCATTCGAATGAATACACAGTAAGCACAATAAGTCTACTCATGCGCCCCATACGGGTCCAACGGTCAAAAAAATCAGACCACACCAAGCTCCATCGCCCAACAGTACAACTTTAACAAATACAAAATGTGGCCGTTTCGAGACAACGAAACCATCGAAAATAACATCAACGCGAACGAAGTTGTGTCGTAATCTGGAAGTGGCAGCGCAACGTGAACCGTCAAAAATCACTGGAGGCAGCAGCGAAACGCCGAAACCTAAAGGTCTATAGTTTTTCAAGTTTTCTAACTCTGTAAGCTAAAGAAAATTAATAAAATTCAGTTCAGTTCGAACAGAAACGCATGAGATGAGGGAGTAGTTATTCTGATGACCACTCCTCGGATTAGCTACAAACAACAGACAGGCCATACTATTTTTTACTTATCACATGGCGACCGTGACAGTGAAAATAATAAGGTTCGTAACAAAAACAACACTGTTCATAATAAAAACATATAGTTATGCACCAGATTACGTGTGAAATCAGTGATCGACGCATCTTAGACAAGCAGACGGTTCCGTCGTCGAGGAGTTGAGGATCCGATGTTATTTCTTTCCAAAAATGGTATCCAAGATTAAAATGGTGACACAGACATTCAAAATGTGCAATAAGCACAAGTACGAACGGAAACCATACAATATCAAACTGTCCCCAAGACCTACCACTGACAAACCATTCGACAGAGTTCATATGGACATCTTCAAAATTAATAGACATAATTTCCTATCTCTAGTCTATAGACTCGTTTTAAAAGCATACACAAATGATTTTTATGGAAACTAAAAATTTAACAGACGTGAAAAGCGCACTGGCAAGTTATTTTGGCACTTATGGTACACCCAGAAAAATCGTCACAGATCACGAAACCACCTTCATGTCTTTGCAACTAACATTGGCGTAACTAGGATTTTTTCCTGGAGGGGGCCCAGGGGGGGCCTGACCTGAGATGAATTTCAAGCGGGATGGGCGCCCGATATGTGAATATGCAAATCAGTATTGTAGTTTTGAGTAATCAAAATGACTATTTCAGATTTGTTCATAGTTTTGTAAACTATATGAGTACGAACAATTCCTCCAAGATTTTTTCCATAGCCTAATTCAGTGATTCCATCTTGGCTTCTTCCAGAAATTCAATCAAGAATTCATCTGAGGATTCCACTAGACATTTTTTCGGGAAATTGTCCTGAGATATCTTCAGAGGTTCCTCCAGTACTTGTTCCAGTGCTTTTTTCAAAGTTTCCTTCAGGAATTTCTCCAAAGATCCTTTAAGGAATTTCTGCAAGTATTCAGAGATTTCTACAGGGATATCTCCATATATGCCTTCCAAAATTCCACTAGAGATTGCTCCAATAATTACATCTGGAATGATTCGAAGTATTTCTGCAGGAATGTATTCCAGAAATTCTTTTAGAAAATTTTACTTAGAGATTCTTAAAAAACACTCCAAGAATTGCTTGAAAAATTTGTACAAAAAACCTTTAGGGATCCTAGTTTTTTTTTATCTGTATTAACGAGATTTTTAGCCCTAGGCTAGTTCATCTCGGGACCCACGCTTTACTTCCCTTCCGAAGGAATAACTCACATTTTGTGAGTTTGTCGGGAGTGGGATTCGATCCCAGGTCCTCGGCCTGATAGTCAAGTGTTCTAACCATCCCACCAGGTCCGCTCCACTAGTGATCCTAGTATTCCTTCAACATTTACTGCAGACATTAATTTCTTCATTTTTTTATCCAGGAATATTCCTAGAAAAATTCTTTCAGGTATTCGCTAAGAAAGCTCTCCTGAGATTCCATAAGGAGTTCCTAATGGGGCTTGCTTCCGGGATTCCTCATCGGGTTTCTTCAGAAATTACTTCAAGAGGGATTCACCGGAAATTTCTTCAAAAACGAATTCCAAGATTATTTTAAACATTTCTAGAAGAACTCTTATTGGGATTCCTTCAGAAACTCCCGCAGGAATTAATCCAGGATTTCAGGATTTCCTCAGGAATTTCAGCGGTTTCTTCAGTATTTCCCCTGAGAATTCTTCAGAAAATCCTCCTGGAATTCCCTCAGAAATCGAACTTTGTATTTCATCAGGAATGAATCTTGAGATCCCTCCAGGAACTCCTTCGGAAATTCCTCCCGGATTTTTTCCAAGAATTATTCCAGATATTCCTCCTGGCATGCCTCTAGGATTTCATTCAGGCATTTCTCCAGAGACTTCTGCAAGAGTTCTACCAAGAATTTCTCCAGGTATTACCCCAGGTATTTCCTCAGGAATTTATTCAAGTTTGGATCCAGGAATTCTTCCATGAATTTCTCCGAAAATTCTTCCAGGAATTTCTTCTCTAGGGTTTACTCTGCACATTCCTCCAGGATTTATTTCATGGATCCCTCCAGAAATTCAATTGATGATTCCTTCAGTAATTCCTCCAGAAAATCCTCCTGGAACTCCATCAGAAATTCCTTTCTGAATTCCTCTAAAAATTTCTCCAGGAATTCCTTCAGAAATTTCTCCATGGATTCCTTTCAGAATTCCTCTAGAGATTCTTCCAGAAATTCATTCAGGGATTTTCAAGATATTCATTAAGGGATTCCTCCTGCAGTTCTTCCATGAATAGTTCCACGGATTTTTCCCAAGATTTCCTATAGAGATTTGTCCAGGAATTCCTCCTGAGGTTCTCCCAGAAATTGTTTCAGGGATTCCTCCAGGTTTTTTGCAAGAATTCCCCCAGGGATTCTCCTAAATAATTCTCTAGAAATTCCTCTAAGGATGCCTCCAGGAATTCCTGAAGAGGTTATTTAAGTATTACCCCAAGAATCCCTTCAGAAAGTCCTCCAGGAATTGATCCAGGAACTCCCATAGGAATTCCTTCAGAAATTACTACCGCAATTCCTTCAGGAATTCCTCCAAAAATTCCTCTGGGAATTCCTCTAGAAATTTCTCTTGGAATTTCTTCAGAAATTTCTTCAGAAATTTCTCTTGGAATTTCTTCAGAAATTTCTCTTGGAATTTCTTCAGAAATTTCTTTTGGAATTTCTTCAGAAATTCCTCCATTAACTGCTTCCAGAATTTCTCTCGAGATTCCTCCAGGAATTCATTGAAGAATTCTTCCAGTGATAGTTCCAAGGAATTTCCACAAAAATTCCCTTACAGATTAATCCAGGAATTCATTCTGGGATTCCGCAAGGAATTTATCCAGAACTTCCTGCAGGAATTTGTCCAGAACTTTCCAGGAATTCCTCCAGAGGTTCCTCCAGAAATTGTTTCAGGGATTCCTCCAGGGATTTTTCAAAGAATTTTCCCAGGGATTCTTCCAAGAATTTTTTTAGAAATTTCTCTAAGAATTCCTCTATGAATTTTTAAAGAGGTTTCTTTAGAAATTTCTCCTGGGAGTTTCTCCATGGACTCATCCCGGGATTTCTCCAGCAATTCATCTAGAGATTGCTTCGGGAGTTCTTCTAAAAACTCCAAACTCCACTAGATTGCTCCCAGAATTCTTCTGGAAACTCCACCAGGAACACATCTAGAAATGTATCCAGAGATTACTCCAGGCGTTAGTCCAGGAATTTCTCCAGGGATTTTTCAAGGAAATTCCCCAGGGTTTCCTCCAGGGATTTCTTAAGGAATTTCTCGAGAGATTCCTCCAGGAATTGATACAGGCATGTCTCCAGGAATGTATGCAGGGGTTACTCCAGGCATTCCTCCAGAAGTTCCTCCAGAGATTTCTAAGGGATTCCTCCAGGCATTAATCCAGGATTCCTTCAGAAATTACTACCGCAATTTCTCCAAGAATTTATCTAGAAAATCCTCCAGGGATTCATTTAGAAATTACCCCAAGAATTCCTCCCGGAGTTTATCCAAGAAATATTCCAATAATTCTTCCTGGGATTACTGAATGATTTCCTCCTGAGATATCTCTAGGAATCCCTTCAAATATTTTTTTCGGGAATCCTCCAGGAAATCCTCAAGGGATTCTTTTAAAAATTTCCCCACAAATTCTTTCTGGAATTTATTCAAGAGTTATTCCAGGTATTCCTCCTGGCATTCATCCAGGATTTCATCCAGGCATTTCTCCAAGGAGTCCTCCAGGAGTTCTACCACGAATTTCACCAAAAATTACCCCAGGTGTTTCTTCAGGAATATTTTCGGTAATTTATTCAGGAATGGATCCAGGAATTCCTCCAGGAATTTCTTCGGAAATTCGTACAGCAATTCCTTCAGGAATTGTTCCAGGAATTCCTCCAGAAATCCTTCCAGGGTTTCCCCCAAGAATTAATCCAAGCATTTCTTCTCCGCGGTTTCCTCTACACATTCCTCCAGGAATTATTTCATGGATTCCTCCAGAAATTCGTCCTATGATTTCTCCAGTAATTCTTCCAGAAATTCCTTCTGAAATTGCTCCTGTAAGTCCTCCAGAAATTCCTCGGGAAATTTCTCCTGGAACTCCATAAGAAATTCCTCTCAGAATTCCTCTAGGAATTTCTCTAAGAATTTCTTTAGAAATTTCTCTATGAATATATTCAGAAATTTCTCCATGGATTCCTTCCAGAATTCCTCTAGAGATTCTTCCAGGAATTCATTGAAGGATTCCTCAAAGAATTGATTGAGGGATTCTTCCTGGAATTCATCCATGAATGAATAGTTCCATGGAATTTCCCCAAGATTTCCTATAAAGATTTGTCCAGAAATTCCTCCTGAAATTCCACCTGGAACTTGTCCAGAAGTTTCTCCAGGAATCACTCCTAAGGTTCCTCTAGAAATTTGTTTCAGGGATTTCTCCAGGGTTCTTTCCAAGAATATCTCCAGGGATTCTGTCAAGAATTTTTCTAGAAATTGCTCTACGAAATTTTGCGGGAATTCCTTATGAGGTTTCTTCAGAAATACCCCAGGAATTCCTTCAGAAAGTCCTTCAGGAATTCATATAGGAATTCCTTCAGGAATTCCTCTGGGAATTCCTCAGAAATTACTACCGCAATGTCTCCAGGGGCTCCTCAAGAAATTCCACGAAGATTTACCGTAGGTATTCCTTCAGAAATTCCTACAGGAATTTCCTCAGAAATTGATCCAGGAATCCCTCCAGGAATTTCTTCGGAAATTCCCACAGCATTTCTCCAGGAATTTCTGCAGGAAATCCTTTAGAGATTGCTTCCGATATTCTTTCAGGAGATTCTTCAGGAAATTCTATAGGATTTTTTCCAAGGGATTCCTCCGGAAATTCTTTCAGGTTTCCTCTAGGAATTAATCCATGAATTTCAACTCCAGGGATTCCTCTAGAAATCCGTCCAGGATTTATTTTACGGGTTCTTCTAGAAATTCCACCAGGAATTCCTCCAAGAATATACCAGAAATTCCTGCAGGGCTTCTTCTAAGGATTCTTCCGTGAGATTCCTCCAAGAATTCCTCCAGAAATTCCTCTGGGAATTCTTCTAGAAATTTATCTTGGAATTTCATCAGAAATTTCTCTAATGCTCCAGGCATTACTCCAGGAACTTCTCCAGGGATGCCTCCTTCAGAAATTTATCCATTAACATTTGAAAAGACAAATCAATCAATCAATCCATTAAGTTTTCCAGGGAATGCACCAGGAATTTGTCCAAAAAAAAAATTCCTCCAGAAATCCGTCTTGGAATTGCTGAGAAAATTTGCTTATGATTTCACAAAAAAATGTACCTATGATGCTTCTGATTTGTTGATTCGATTTGTTGATTTTTCAAAGTAGGTGGTGTCTGTGGAAAATGTTTGATTTTCACTGGAGTTTTCCGGAAAATTAGGCGACCCTGATTTTTTTTCAATTTTGTTTTTCAAATATATATAGATATATATGACTTCATACCAATTTGTTCGATAATAGAAAAATCCCCTAATGCTCCAGGCATTAGTCCAGGAACTTTTCCAGAGATTCCGCATGGAATTTTTCCAAGAGGTTCTCCCGGATATCCTCCAGAAATTCATCTAGGAACTCCTCCTGTGATTTCTTGAAGAATTCCTCTAAGGATTCCTCCAGGAATGCATCCAGAAATTCCTCCAAGGATTCATCTAAAAAAAATCTATTAATTTCTACAGGAATTTCTGATGCGTATTCTTCAGATTTTTTTTTCCTGAAATTCCTAGCATAATTGCTCTTCGGATTCCTCCAGGAATTCATCCAGGGATTCCTCCAGGTATACTTTCACAAATTACTTCAGGGATTCCTGCAGATATTGCTCCGAGAGTTCTTGTAATGATTTCTTCCGAAATTTCTCTCGGGATTTTTTTAAAAAAATATTCAGCGATTAGTTAAAAATTACAATATTCCGTTCATAATGTTATTCAGGGATTCACCCCAGGGTTTTTTAGGATTACTTGTAGATTTTTTTAATAATTTGAAGGATTTCTAGAGGAATTCCTCCAGCGATTTGTATTGAAATTCTTTTAGATAATTTTAGAGGGACATAGAAGCCAAGAAATTCTCCAAGAAGTCATCCAGGAATTCTTTCACAATTATCTCATGAATACCAAGTCTTTTACAAGTCCAATCATGAATACCTTCAAACTTACGATTACATCTTGTAGCACCAGTTTTTAAATATATTAAAACTTCCTCAATGACCATTTGAATTTGTGCGTTGTTTGATATACGCAAAAATACCCCTGGCCCACGAAATAAAAAAAATAATAGTGACCGACTAGAAATCACCTCCAGCATGGTTTTAATGAATACACTCGCGTTTACGCTTCAGCTACGTACATCTATTCTCACTAGGAATTCACAAACTTTTGCTGGAATTCCATTGCAAATTCAACCAGAGTTTTTTCCCACATGATACTTGATTTCCATAAAGAAGCACTTAACTATATTTTGCAGTAATGTTGCTAGAAAATTCAAAGATTCTTAAAGATACCCATCCAGGAATTCCTGGAAATTATAATTTAGATTTAATTTCTCAGCGATTTAAAAAAGAAGATGTGCAAAGTATTGCTTTTTATATAATTCTGATTATATAATATTTCCAAACTAAACTAACTAATTACATAGACCATTTTGGACAATGATCTTGTAAAGAGTGACAAGTTGGGAATTGTCTCCAATAACTTTAAACACATATTATGCCAAATAAATTTCTATTACTGTACGTGCAGTTGAAACCCGGAATTTTCGACTAGCGAAGTTGGATTTTTCTCCAAATCCGTGCGTCGGACCTAACTTCGGAAGTGGTGCGCTGTATAGCTGTTTGGTATACAGCGCACCACTTCCGAAGTTAGGTCCGGCGCACGGATTTGGAGAAAAATCCAACTTCGCTAGTTGAAAACTCCGATTTTCAACTAAATTTCTCAGATCTATGTTTGTCACCACGACAGTGGTTTTCAGATTTTTTCTAATTTCCATATATAAAGTCATGAAAAATGTCTGGGGGGGGCTGTCGGATTCTGGGGGGGGCCTGGCCCCCCTGGCCCCCCTCTAGTTACGCCAATGGCAACTAAAATCTTTTATAGATGCTTTAAATGTCGTGTTCTGAATCAAATGTTTAAGTTGAAAAAAAAAAACGCATTCAACGATCATAGAAATAATCAACACAAACAAGTACAAATTCCCAAATATCGACACTAAAGCTCTAGTTAGTTTGTCAATATCACTTTATAACGATAGTATCCATTCTGCAACAGCATTTTCATCCAACGAAATCATTTTTAATAATAATAATTTGATTGACCCAAACCATATTGAAGAAAATGCTCAACTGTTATATAAAAAAGTTATAATGAACGTAGAAAAAGCTAGGACCAGTCAGGTAAAACGAAACAAGAACAAGGAAGATCCACCCCATCTAGACCCCAATCAAGAAGTATTTCTTATACCGAATATTAGGAAAAAAAAAACTTGACCCGAGGGCAAAACCAACCAATGCGAACGAAATAACCGACAAGACGTTTAGAAACAACAAACGAATCAAACGACACAAGAAAAAAAATAAGCGATTAAGAAAACACTAACGTTATTTTTCTCTTCTATTTTTCTTATATTTTCAGATGCACTCACTAATATTGATTTCATTATTCTTAATATTTCCATTTACAAAGTTACAATTCTTAGAAATTAAAAATTTATCAAACGATCCAGTTCTACTACTAAAGCTTAATGACTGCAAGTTACAAACAGGAGTAATTAAAATTGTTCATCCAATCAATTTGACCAATAATGTTTACCTTTTTACAAAGCTAGCTAAGCAGATAGACAGGGACATCCCTATTTCATCTCTTATCTTACAGAAGAGTAGGGAACTTGTCAACAACCTGCACCAACTTAAGCCGACGAAACCCAGATGGACCAAACGGTGGGATCACCTGGGAACTGCTTCGAAATGGATGACCGGGTCCCCCGACGCTGAAGATTTGAGAATTATCAACTCTACGATGGACGAACTGATATCTCAAAATAATCAACAAAACAAGATAAACAACTTCATAAATAACAGGATTGACGGAATTATGGCAACAGTTAATAAATTCATCGAACAACAATCAACGGAAAACAAGATCTTGCTAGAGGAGATGGACGCAATTACCCTGCTGCTCTACATGGACAACTTGGAACAATTGGAAGACACCATTCTGAGGACTAAAATCGAACTGCCAAACAGTAAGTTACTATCGCTTAAAGAAATTCTTACCATGGAATCATTACTCAACGAACAAGGCATAAAAACAGAATTTCCTGAGGAAGCCTTGACTTACGCTAAACCAAAGCTAGCGGCCAGAGGTGACCTATTATTATATATCATGCAAATTCCAAAAGTCAACGGAAATTGTGAGACTATACAAATCGTACCCTTAATAGTTCAAGCATCCATAATAACGGATCTACCCTCTTTCGTCGTTAAGATTGGAAACGATCTGTATAGAACTATGAAACCAGATAGCATAATTCAACACGAAACCTTTCTCGAACCATTGAGATATAACTGCTCCCTTCACGTAATTCTGGGAAGAGAGAGCCAGTGCAACGCAACCTTCGACGACAGCACAAGAATTGTGTTAATATCTAACAACAAGATTTTGATCAATAATGCCAAAGAATCTCAAATGAATTCCAACTATGGACTTCACAATCGCACACTTAATGGAAACTTCATTATAACCTTCTTCAACTGTAGTGTCCAAATAGACGAGCAAATCTTCACATCAGAAGAAGTAGAAAGCAACATTACAGAAATCCAAGGAGCGTTCCCGAACCTACCGATAAAGTGGAATATCGCGCAACATCATGACATTCCCCACATCCATGACCAGGCCATTTTGAACAGGAAACAACTAGAGAACTGTAGGATAGAGAACACCTTACCAAAAAACACTCTCAGAGATCCTGGAAACATCTAGTGATTTCCCAATGGCAGGTCCCTCACAGCCTGCCAGCCAGACCGCTTTCGTCGGTGGTCTGGATAATTCAGGCGACTCTGGGTTTCGTGAGGGAAACCCGGGGCTTATTACAGACGGCCAGAGTTGGGACTTTGTCCCTCCTTTGGAAACAGCGAAGACAGGAGGAGATGGAGATGGCGTCCGTATCACAAGATCAACGTCAGCGCGTTTACAAGGACACGGTAACGAGATACCCGGATCAGGTAAGAACGTCCCTGGTGGTGGCGTTCCGAAGGGCGGCGGGTCGCATCCTACGCCAAGCAACGCGGGTGGTCAGACGGCAGGCGGTGGCGGCGATGCGCCAGGCGGTTCGGGTGGTGGAACCCACGGGAGTCCAGCAGGGGGAGGAGGACGGTCTGGTAATGGAGCCAATGCGCACCCTGGTAGGGCAGTCGGTGCAGGTGGACCGAGCGGAGGAAGCCCTTCGGTCAGTGCCGGGGCGGCGGCACTCTTGGCCAAAATGTTCAGCGATCCTCTGAGAGACCCGGTTCCATCAGGTGCTCAGTTCCTCCCCTGTGACACCGAAGAGGTGAAGAGCGAGCGCGAAGGTAAAGGTGGAATGTATAGTCCAGTAATGTGGGCGGATCCACTCCTACCTTTGAACATGTCAGTAGGTTCAACGAGCTCATCTATTGACAGATTACCGGCTGTGGGGTGAGCGTCAACAACAGGATTGACATGCAGGAGCCGCTTTTGACAGAGCAAGGGATGTTGCTCAAATCGGTAATTGACACAGATGCGGCTCCGACCATACTTCGCTCTATGTTACCTGTAAAAGGTATGAAAGATACGAGCCCAATGATCTGTTTAATGGAGCTTTCGCGTAGAACAGGAATCCAGGCTATGACTGACGAGGAAATATGGTTGCGAATGGATATGCTGATGTGTCAGGGGCAACTAGAACTTGGACTCCTTCGCCAACATAGTCCACCAGCACACATATAGGTATCGAAGCGGGGTCGAGCAACTTGTATTGGAGGACACTTGGGCAGTACTCAAGGTTGATTAGCGAGTCGGCCATCGCTCAAGACACTATAAAGGACAGCGGGAAGAAGGAGGTGGATCCTTCTAAAGTGAAGTTCATCCCTGTGAAAATGAGTTGGCGTGGACAATCGTGGTTGGGCCCCTACATCTTGGCTCATACCACGACAAAATGGTGGAATCATGCTGTGCAGATATCTATTCCAGTGAAGATACACGATCAGAAGACATCGATCAACACCTCAACGATAAAGTGTATCCCCAAAGCAGCAACAATGTACGTACCTGGGTCGTTCAAATACATATGTCTTGTCATTGTCGATGTCGTCGAGGCATCATTTCCCACGACCGAGATCTTCTACATCGGCAATACACACCGAGCCACCTATGATGGCAATCATGACTTCGGTAAGATAGGGCACAAGATAATCGGCCGGAATGTGGATGACTCAGCCAGACCAGCCACCATGGTTGATTGCATGGCAGCGTGGCGTGTTATGTGTAAAGGGTTGCTTTCCCACGGCACCTCGATAGAGCGTCTGGCAAACTTGGCGACCAGCAGCTTCGCGGGTTTTTCAGTCTGGACAGACGAGGCGAAACCGAAGAAGAAGAAGGACTCGCAACAACAGTATCTACAGTTGCTCAGTGATCTGGAGATAGAGGAGGAAGGCGCCCCTGCTGACTTGTTGGGTTGGCTTGGCAAGCTAAATGAGGTGTCGATGACATACGAGGATGACAAGTCTGACAGCAGTGACCTTAGCCCAGAAGACCGGGCTAGTATAGTCAGAACGATCATTGACACAAGGTTCGGTTCAACCGTTGGCGACGAAGTCGAGGCAGACCACATTTCTGGTGTGACATGCATGGACCTTAAGAAAGACATAGTTATAGGGGACCACACCATACCTGACTGGTTCACGTCTTACAACACCACAGCAAAGATGCCTGACAGGGTCAAGTATTACACGTGGTGGAGGGTCGACCCATTGCATAACTTCAGCCAAGCTCTTGTCTCTTGCGCTGATGGGTCAAAGCCAGCTTTGAAGAATTTCTTGTCAGGCGAGATACAGTATGAGTTATCCGAAGCGACTGACATGATACGAATCATGTCTTATGCGGATACTTATCTGGACAACCGATAACCGAACCGATAGACATTTTGAGCAGATCACTTGGATTCGGTGGATTGATCTTGGCCTGCACAGAACTATGGCGCGCGACAAGTGGGTTAACGCTGCTGGACCTGAACAGAGTGTCGACAACTTGGAAGTTTACCGATCCTCAGATGAGAGAGATGCTTGGTGCGGTTCGTTATATCGTCGCCAAACACGACGACCACTGCTTGGACTGACACAACTTTCAAGATTCTGTCTGTCATTGGGGATAGCCTGGGTGTGACTGACGATAACTGGAAGGAACATTGGTACGGTGGGGTTGTTCCCTGGTGGTTTGTCCAGGCGGTATTGACGAAGTTCGGCGGTGACGTGGTGGTCAAGACGAAGGACCCGGTTAGTGTTAGGTTGAACGTGGACGAGGACTGGCTAGATGAGGAGGGCTACCATATTAAGGCGGACGTGGCCCCCGCGACGGATTTGTCAGTTTTGACAAGCTCAATCGCCTACGAGAATCAAGCTGAAGCAGTTCGAACACAAAACTCTGCTGATAGCGACATTCGGAGGATTATCGACAGCCATGGTAATCATAATCGTCTTAACAGCAACGTGTCTTTTCAGAAAGCGAGTGGTTATCAGGATTAGAGAACAAGAGAATACATCATCCCAGAGGAACTAGACAAAAGAAGTCCGAGGACAGCCTTCATACTACCTCCGGAGGAGTTATGCACCGGATCGCCACATTTATGCTGAGTACAAGGGTCCAAAGTACGAACACCAACCACGCCACCATCAACGTCATCGATCACGCTACCGTCAGAATTTCCCGAGGAGCCCGTCTACGCTGGCCGAATAATGCAGAGTGGACAAGTTTAGGTATTAAAAGGGTTCGATCTTCAATCGAATGGGTTAGTCTTTGCTTGCAGTACTTAGAGTTCAGTTTTATTTCAATCAATTAGTGTCAGTGTAGTGAGTGCATGTAATTAAGTTAGGATTTGTGAATAAAGTTATTTTTTATATAAAAAACCAGGTCTTCTGACCTAGAATTATATATCAAAATTACAACAAATTACTATATAACTTGTTTGTTACATAATCTAAAGCAAAAATATTATAAACAGGGAGTTATAATATTTTTGCGCATCATTATTATAAAATATGTTGAATTCATTATTATGAACGCCGCGAAGAGTGAAGCCCAAAAAAAAATCTGAAGTGAAACCCGGTGGATCGAAATGGATCAGATATGTAGATCGTAACGAGAGCCACTATTTTATCATCAGGAAAGATCTTGTGTAATCTAAGGAAAAACAATATAGAAGACAGACAGGTTTTGGTTTTGACTACACGCTGGATACCTTCCGATACAAGCCGGTCAGTATTATTTCGCTACACAAATTCCTTTGATTCTGAACTACTTGCGAAGCTCAAATTATTCTGATCACTTGATTGGATAAATAATTCAAGCCTTCGAAAAAGAGTTGTCGGATACCTAGAACCGTACTACATAGTAAAAAACCATTGGATCGATCAAACTTTTTCTTACTATGGCAAGCTATGATTCCGAATGCGAGAACTTTAGCATGGAATAAAATACCGTTTGATACGGTACCATGTATTTAACGCAACGGTACCGTGTATTTAACTACTGTGGTATTTGTCAATGCTCGATTTCCTGCTGCTCGTCGATTAGTCATTGCGATAGCTGCGGACAAGAGGGATGTCATATCTATCGATACAGTAGGCCCATTACCCAGAACGAGCAATAAACATTGATACTGTGTAGTGTGTAACAATACAGTGCAACTTGACAATATACATTGTAATAATATCCATATCAAACAAACAAGCTTTGACCATAACAAAATAAAGCTTTGGTGGAACACTTCGTTCTAAGATATGGAAACTTTCTTGAACAACAGGACAATACATAATAATGATAGATTGGACCAAATTGGAAAGAAACTCAAATTCAAACAAAACTTTGCTACCGCATATCATTCTCAAACCATATAGGTGCGTTAGTAAGAAATATACATAGATGTTTCAATGAGTATCTGAGATCTTTTTCAAACGAACACCATGACGATTGGGATGACTGGATACAATACTATACAGTTGTTTGCAACACCACTACACACATCGATACTACTTATTCATTACATGATTTGATATTTGGAAGAAAAGCAAATCTACCACAAGACATTTTCGAAAATAAAATAAGACCCGGTTTATAGTATGGAAATATACAATGAAAAAAAAAGAACCAGTTAGTGTTACTGTGCTACTCATCCATTCCCAAGCTACACTACACTAGAGATATTGCTATCAAACATTAATGAAATTTCCCTTTTACAGGTTCTCAAAAATCATTTCAATCATTCAAGGATTAACGGATTGTATACTGCACAAATTTTAATGGGTAAACTACAAGAAGTATACCGCAAATATCTTGGCCGTAATAGAATCTTGAAAATCCGTTTCTCCCAACGAATGTTGGAAGACATCAACGAGGAAAATAAACAAAATGGAGCATCATACGTGACGAGCATGGATGTCAAAGCATTTTCAACAGTGTAATTTCCCACATGGCTTGGTCAGCCAAAGCAAAATCAAGCAATTGACACGAATACATTGATAAGTTTTTCAAATTTGCCCAGATAAAGCACATCATTCAAGAAGGGAAGTTGAGCCATAAACCAGTCATAAAAGATCGACTACAGAAAACTTAACAATAAGACAGTAGACGACAAATTCCCCATTCCTAATATTACCGACATTTTAGATAAACTAGGTAGAAGCAGGTATTTTACCACCTTAGATTTGGCCATCCTGATGGATAAGGAAGATATTCAAAAGACAGCATTTTCAACTATGAATATCTTAGAATGCCGTTTGGGTTGAAAAACGCCCCGGCGACGTTCCAAAGAACAATGAATGCTGTTCTTATTGGCCTAGCAGGTAGTATTTGCCTAGTGTACATGGACGATATCATCGTCTTTAGTTACAGCTTGCAGGAACAATGCATGAATTTGAGTCGAGTCTTTTCAGCCCTTAGGAAAGCCAATTTGAAAATACAGGTAAGAGCGGTAAGAGCGATTTTTTACAAAAATTTAATTTCTCGGGCACATCGTTAACGAGGAAGGAGTGAAACCCAATCCAGAAAAAATTTAAGTTCGAAACCATTGACACAATGCCTCAGAAAAGATGAGAACGTGAAACATACACCTGAGTTTCTCAAAGCCCTCGAGAAGTGTAAAGACATACTCAAGTAGTACTGCTATTCTAATTCAACCGAATTTCGATATCCCTTTTATTTTGACAACGGATGCTTCCAAATATGCCATTGGAGCAGTCTTGTCACAAGGGCCCATAGGAAGAGATAAACCTGTTGCATTTGCGTCTAGAACGGTACATAAAAGCGAGGAAAATTATTCCACTATTGAAAAGTAACTACTAGCCATCTACTGGGCAACAAAGTACTTCCGGCCATACCTCTTCGGGCATAAATTCATCCTATACACCGATCATAAACCACTGACATGCACGGTGAATCTCAAAGATCCATCAAGTAAAATCGCCAGATGGATGATACCCTTAGGAATATGAAAGCAAAAATTTTAACTGC
The DNA here is from genome assembly GCF_035046485.1 of Aedes albopictus. NCBI lineage: Eukaryota > Metazoa > Arthropoda > Insecta > Diptera > Culicidae > Aedes > Aedes albopictus. The sequence continues at coordinate 159,854,206 of NC_085137.1, forward strand.
CTCCAACCAGCTACGGATCAATAATGCCGAAATTCGTATGTTCAGAAAATTCCCACAAACAACTTGCATCCACTTGAGCTCGAATGAGACAAAACTTATTAGCATTCCATTAACTGACAATGGAGACTTCTTAGTCGAAACAGACGTCGAAATTTCCCCCGGAGCATTTATTCTAGCGGGTTTATACAAATCTGAAAACTACTTTGCAAACGTCCTAGTTTCCAACAGAAACGAGTCTCCCAATGAAATACAATTTTCTAATACGTTCGACCTAGAAGTGAATAATCTTGAAAACATTGTTACAGATCAAATCCCATATCCAGAAAACTGCAATAAAAATCGAAACATAACGTTCACAAACGCTATAAAACATAAGATAACAACAACAGACGATGTTCCGGTTTACACCAAGTCATACAGGTACCCTTATTGTCATAAGGACGAAGTACGACTACAGATAGAAAAAATGTTAGATCAAGGCATAATTCGCCCATCGATTAGTCTTTGGTCATCGCCTATTTGGATTGTGCCAAAAAAGCTAGACGCCTCTGGCCAAAAAAAAATGGAGATTGGTAATAGACTACTGAAAACTGAACCAAAAAACTATCAGTGATAGATATCCTATTCCAAATATCGCTGAAATTTTAGATAAATTGGGCCGAAGTGTTTACTTTTCTATTTCTACTCTAGACTTAGCGTCTGGTTTCCACCAGATAGAAGTAGACCAAAGAGATGTCCAGAAAACAGCATTTAGTGTTGATAATGGGCACTGCAAGTTTGTTCGTATGTCGTTCGGACTAAAGAATGCTCCGTCAACTTTTCAAAGAGTGATGGACAACATTCTTCGTGAGCATATCGGTGTACGCTGTTCGGTCTATATGGACGATATTATCCCCAACTAACAGTATTGCTGTACAACAGCTGAATAAATCGCTTTTAAGCTTGATTTAAAAAAAAATAGCTGAACAAGCTGTCAAACAGCTATCATTGTTACTTGGGTCGTCTTTTCAACAAGTCTACAAGAACACCTAACCAATCTAAAGCTTATTTTCGATACTCTATAATACAACGACGTATCGGGAAAAGAACTCTATCGTATAGCAACCTCACTGTACAGCAACTCAATACATTCGGCAACAGAATTGAAACCAATAGAGGTCTTTTTTGGCATTAAAGAAGGAGAAGAACGACCTCTTAATCTCGAAACAAGTTTGGCAAATAGAAGTCAAATTTTTGATGAGCTAGTTAATAGAATAACACATTTTCAAAACAAAACCATTAAGACCCACAACCAAAGTAGAGAAACAGAACCCCACCTAGAAGAAAACGAGTCAGTCTATAATAAAATACCGGGAATCAAAACCAAAAGAAAACCGTACGTAGAAACCATAATAAAACTTTTACAGACTATAGAAACATTAAAGTGCATAAAGCCAAGATTAAAAGAAAACGAAAACACTAATCCACTTAAACCAAATATATTTAGTATACTAACCAAAGTCTATAAAACAACCTTTTATTTTCAGAAAATGATAGTCAACTTCCTCATTACCATTGTAACAGCCCAACAACTCGTTATTCAAAAGATAGAAGACAGTCCCGTGTTGCTAATAAAAGAAAAAGAATGTAAAATCCAAACAGGAACAATGAAGATGATTCATCCTATTAACATGACCGTGATAGAGAATACAATACAGTTACTAACAAGCAACATCGTACAACAAACTTTCCGAAACTAACCCACTAACAAATATTGTCAAGTTAAAAATTAAACAACTCTATAATACTTATAACGGATTGAGACCCAATTTGTATGGCTGTTCGAGCCCGTATGAAATTGATCATCAATATTAACTTCTTTTCTCGATCAGCCTAGATAGCTGTGTAGTGTCGGTAGCGATTGTCTCAATTGGCTAAGAATAACACTACGGACCGCCTGTTCCGGTGATAAGAATCCACCAACAGGTGACCCCTAATTCATGGTGTGATGCGGCTTTATGCTTACCGTGCCTAGGAATGAATGGCTAGGGGGTCTAATAAAAACCTAACCGCTAACGGAGCCTGTGGAGTACCAGGGCGCCCTCCACAGTATGTAGCCCTTACTGCGCTAACCGGAGCAATGGTGCAGTGGACCTTGTGTTTCTCCGAGACAATCAGCTGCCCTTCTTTAGTCTCACTTGAGGCGTAATAAGGGCGGGATTATGAAGATGTTGTTAATTAGTTTAAATTTTCACCTATAGGGTTTCGCATTATGCGATTTACAGTGTATTCTGTGTATCCTCGCCTTTGGCGTTTTCCAGTCGATACCGATTTGGTTTTATTGTTGCTGTTCTTTGTTGTGCTGTTGTTGCGAAGAGTTTAATCTTACCTAGTTTGGGTAGTGGCTACGGTTAGGATAGCTCAGATCAATCTTCAGCATAAAAGAACAGCAACGATCAATCTTTGCAGACTTATGCAAAATGGTACAGCCCAAGTGGGCTTGGTACAAGAACCTTACTTTCGTAAGGGAAATTTCTATCTAGGAAACCTTGTGAACCCGGTGTTCGCCACTTTCAGTAAACATGAAATGGCAAACTTGCGTGTCATGCCTCGAGCATGTGTGCTTGTCAACAACGCAATTGTTGCTACACTCATCTCTGAACTAACTACCAGAGATGTATGTGCTATCACAATTGATGTATCTGTTGGAAACCTCAACAGGAAATACGTCTATTGTTCTGTGTATTTACCGCATGATGAACCATCCCCTACGGATGCTTTCAAACAAGTCATCGCGTACTGCACTTCAAAAGGCCTTCCGCTAATTGTTGGCAGTGATGCGAATGCTCACCATATCATCTGGGGCAGCTCAGACATTAACTTGAGAGGCTCCAGTTTGATGGAGTACTTAAGTAGTACAGATCTTGCATTACTTAACATAGGCAACCGTCCAACCTTCATGGTATCTGCTAGAGAGGAAGTGTTAGATATAACGATTTGCTCTAGCAGAATTAGTCACGAGCTGACCAATTGGCATGTATCAGATGAAGAATCTTTATCTGACCATCGCTATATCTTTTTTGAACATTTAAATGTCACTTCGCAAACATTGCGTTTCAGGAATCCTCGGTCAACAAACTGAGATCTTTATACTGATTTGTTTGCAGCCAAATTTCATGGATATTCACCATCCATTGACACTCCAAGTGATTTAGATGATGCCGTTGATACTACAACGACCTTCATCATGGAAGCTTTTGAAGAAGCATGCCCTCTACGGTCTGTGAAGATCACAAGAGGAACCCCTTGGTGGAACTCTGATCTGGCGAAACTCAGGAAACAATGTAGAAAGAGTTGGAACAGGCGAAGTTCGGCTGGTTCGGAGACTTTCAGGTCGGCTCGCAAGGCCTACAGGAAAGCTCTCCGGTCTGCTGAACGATCTGGCTGGAAAAACCTTTGTACAAATGTTTCCAGCTTGAGTGAAGTCAGTCGGTTAAACAAAATCCTTGCGAAATCTAAGGATTTCCGGGTGAACGAACTTCGTTTGCCAAATGGCGATCTGACTTCCTCTGATGAGGAAGTTCTGGAATGCTTATTCAGCACACACTTCCCTGGATGTGTGGATATTACATCTTCGGATGATCCTGATGTCTTTTCTTGTAGTTATGATTCTTTAGCTTCGGCTCGGAGTATTGTAACTATAGAATCGATTGAGTGGGCTCTAGCTTTGCTCCTTTCAAATCTCCTGGGGCAGATGGGATTTATCCTATTTTGCTTCAGAAGGGATTTGATTATTTCAAACATGTTTTGAAAAAAAACTACTTATTTGCAGTTTTGCTACAGGGTATATTCCCAAATCCTGGAGGGATATTAATGTAAAGTTTATTCCGAAAGTGGGTCGTGCGTCGTATGAAGAAGCAAAGAGTTTCAAACCTATCAGTTTGACCGCTTTTCTTCTGAAATGCTTAGAACGCATTGTGGATCATCACATCCGTGATCTTCATCTGGCCAACGTGCCTCTTCATGTGAACCAACACGCCTACCAATCTGGTAAGTCCACTGTGACTCTTTTACACAAGGTTGTTTACGATATCGAGAAAGCATTCGCTCAAAAGCAATCTTGTTTGGGTGTTTTCTTAGATATCGAGGGTGCCTTTGACAACGTGCCTTTCGATGTCATATTGGAAGCCGCACGGAGTCATGGTATATCTACAATGATTTCCAATTGGATTCACCAAATGCTCAAAAACCGATATCTCTTCTAGACATTGCGTCTAGCAGGGATTAGGAAATCGAGTGTTTGTGGATGCCCCCAAGGGGGAGTCTTATCACCGCTTTTGTGGAATCTCGTAGCAGATACGCTATTGAGGCAACTCAATAATAGCGGTTTTCCTACTTATGGTTTTGCCGACGACTACCTAACATTGTTAGTTGGTATGTGCATCAGCACCCTTTTCGACCTGATGCAAAACGCCCTTCAGGTAGTTGAAAGTTGGTGTCGCCAATATGGCCTTTCGGTTAATCCGAGTAAAACATCTATTGTTCTTTTCACGGAAAGGCGAAACCGTAATGGCGTTCGACCTTTGCGTCTCTTTGATTCTGAAATCGATGTGACTGAACAGGTAAAGTACGTTGGAGTCATTCTTGATTCCAAGCTTTCCTGGATACCTCACATTGAGTTCAGAATCAAGAAAGCTTGTATGGCCTTCGGGCAATGCCGGCGAACCTTTGGTACAACTTGGGGTCTAAAACCCAAGTATATCAAATGGATTTACACAACTGTGGTTCGGCCAATATTGGCTTATGGATGTCTTGTGTGGTGGCAAAAGGGTGAAGTGAGAACGGTCCAATCAAAATTAGGCCATCTCCAAAGGATGTGCTTAATGGCGATGTCTGGAGCGTTCTCTTCAACTCCTACGGCAGCGCTAGAAGTTCTCTTTGACGTTGCCCCACTACACATTCATCTCAAACAAGAAGCCCTTTCTTGCACTTACCGGTTACGGGTACTCGGTCTACTAGAGGAAACTCCTGTGAACCGCAGTTCAACACACACCTCGTTGTTTCCACTTTAGGTGAATTGGGACAAAATTGTTCTTGCTCCAAGTGATCTTACAATTGCTTGTAATTTTCCATATAGGACATTTTCCACGAAATTCCCTTCCCGAGAAGAGTGGACATCTGGTTATCTGGAAAGAAGTATTTCAGACGGCATCGTATGTTACACTGATGGCTCCCTTCTCGAAGGTCGAGCAGGTGCTGGTGTTTATTCTCGTGAGCTAAGGCTGTATCAGTCTTAATCACTTGGTAGACACTGTACCGTTTTTCAGGCCGAAATCTTTGCTCTTATGTGCGGAGTGCAATCAGCACTTCAGCAGCACGTAATGGGCAAAGTAATATACTTCTGTTCAGATAGCCAGGCTGCTATTAAAGCACTTGCTTCGGCCAACTCCAGGTCGAAGATAGTTATTGCTTGTCGAACTAAAATCGAGGAGCTGAATTCAGCAAACGCTGTTCACCTTCTATGGGTACCTGGTCATTCTTCCATCGCTGGAAATGAATTGGCTGATGAGTTAGCTCGCTCTGGAGCATCACATGACTTCATTGGCCCTGAGCCAGCTATTCCGATATCGAAGTGTTGGATTAAGCTTCAGATTCACACCTGGGCTGTCACTCAACACAGACAATATTGGAATAGTTTGGAGTCATGTCGTCAAACCAAATTGTATAGTGCTGAGCCATCTCTACGGGTGGCGAAGTATCTAACTAATCTGTCTAAGCAGAATTGCAGCATGCTGGTCAAAGCATTGACTGGCCACTGCCGACTCAGCTATCACATGGCGAATATTCAGCAAGCTGATTAATTTGCCTGTGATAGCTGTGAATCCGATTATGGAACTTCGTATCATTTGATATGTAACTGTCCAGTTTTCGCGCAACTGCGTTTCCGAGTATTCGGTAAACACTTATTAAGTGAAACTGACTTCAGAAACCTGAATCTTCAGGATATTCTGTTGTTCTTAACCCGCTGTGGTAAAGAGCTATAGGCTCTCTTTCGCTTTATGCGTTATTACAGTGCCCTTTTCAGGGCGCTGTTTGAACCCATTGTGGTACGCTTGTGCGTTAGTACCCTCTTCCAGGGTATTTTTCCTATTTCCCTACCTGTCCCTATCCCCATCCAAATCATTTTTCCTTCCTTTTCCCTCAGGTAGATGATGAAATAGGCTGTTATTTTGGCGATGGCACAAATGTCCCAAATGGAGGATAACGTGCCTCTGGAGCCGGCCTTCTGATACCTGATACATTCCAATTAGTTGGAAACGATATCCCCATATTAACCGATGGTATATTAGGTCGGGACTTTTTCATTAAATATAGATGCACCTTAGACTATGAAAGTTGGTTACTAAATTTTAATGGGGCACGTTCGGTGTAGTACTAGATTTGTAGTAATGAGCTGAATTTTAGTATGGTGAGAAGGTCAATTCTCCGTTTCTTCAAAGAAATGGTGCAAAAAGCGTGGGTATTATGATTCCTTGCCTAATTTGATGATGTTTGAGCAAAACTTTGAATAACTATGTTGTTTATGTTGCAAGAAATGGAGAAAACAACAACATTGTTGCCCAAAGTTTTGCTCAAACAGCATCAAATTAGGCAAGGAATCATAATACCCACGCTTTTTGCACCATTTCATTGCAGAAACGGAGAATTGACCTTCTCACCATACAAAAATTCAGCTCGTTACTACAAATCTAGTACTTCGCCGATCTGCCCTATTTTAATAACTGTTTGGTATCAGTACCAATAGAGGATAAATTTAACAACAGCATCATTATACCAGCGAGATGCGAAGTCGTAAGAAAAATTCCAGATCTCAATGTCATTACCGACTCACTGGTATTATCGCAAGAAATTCTCCCAGGAGTATTTTGTACAAACACTATCGTTTCACCAAGTGCTCCTTACGTCAAAATAATCAGTACCACTTGCAAACAAGTAGCAGTAACTAATTTTAAACCAAAAATCGACTCTTTAAATGAGTACACACGAGTCAAAACGGAAAATAATAATAATCAAACGCAACAAGAGTCAAGAGTTGACAAAATCTTTTCAGAAATAAAAATAGACCAAGTTCCACCTTTTGCGAAACGCCCATTTAGGAAATTAATTGAGGAATTCTCTGATATATTTTGCTTACCCTGAGAGAAACTAAGCGTAATTAATTTTTATTCGCAGCATATTACATTGAAAGACGCTGCACCAACGTACATTCCCAACTATAAAGGCATTCATTCCCAGCAACAGATAATTCAAGACGAGGTACAAAAACTCCTTGATGAGGATATTATTGAACCCTCGGTATCTCCCTATAATTCACCAATTTTGTTAGTACCAAAAAAGGCTGATGACGCTTCAAAGAAATGGAGACTTGTCGTTGATTTCCGCCAGTTAAATAAAAAAGTGTTGGCAGATAAATTCCCATTGCCACGGATTGATACCATTTTGGATCAGTTAGGAAGGGCCAAGCATTTCAGCACTCTCGACTTAATGGCAGGCTTCCACCAAATCCCATTAGATCAAGATTCCAGAAAATACACTGCATTTTCGACCTCATCGGGTCACTTCAACTTCAAAAGATTGCCATTCGGGTTGAACGTCAGCCCAAACAGCTTTCAGAGGATGATGAATATAGCTATGGCTGGACTCACGCCAGAATGCGCATTTATCTACATAGATGACATCGTAATCACAGGATGTTCAACTACTCACCATTTTGAAAATCTACGGAAAGTTTTTGAGAGACTTAGACATTACAACTTGAAGCTTAATGCCAGCAAGTGTAAATTTTTCAGAACAGAGGTCACATATCTGGGACATAAAATTACAGACAGAGGAATTCTACCTGATGACTCAAAATTTGAAGCATTGACCAAATTCCCTACTCCTACAAATGCAGATGAAGCACGGAGATTTGTAGCTTTCTGCAATTATTATAGAAAATTCGTTCCAAATTTTGCTCATATTGCCAAACCACTAAACGATTTACAAAGAAAAGGTTCAACATTTCAATGGACCTCAGCGCATGACGCAAGCTTCCAAACGCTGAAAAGATATCTAATCTCACCACAAATACTGCGTTATCCTGATTTTTCCCGACGATTTATTTTAACCACAGACGCATCAGATGTAGCTTGTGGTGCTGTTCTTTCTCAGATATATGAAGACGGAGATCACCCAGTTGCGTTTGCGAGCAAAAGCTTTACGCCCGGAGAGCGCAATAAACCAATCATCGAAAAGGAGTTAACAGCAATTCATTGGGCAGTTAACTACTTTCAAGCATATTTATACGGCAATAGGTTTTTAGTTCGAACAGACCATAGACCTCTTGTCTACTTGTTTAACATGAAAAATCCAACTTCGAAACTCACAAGAATGAGAGTCGATTTGGAAGAGTTTGATTTTGACATCGAGTTTGTAGCAGGAAAATCAAACGTGTGTGCGGACGCGCTCTCACGTATTGTGATTCCTACTACTTCGGAACAATTGAAAACTTCAAGCATACTCATGGTCAATACACGAGCAATGGTAAAGAAAAAGACAACAGTAAAAATACCCACGGACTCGAAGGAAGCCGACAGTAAGAATGATCACCTTACAGCTTGGCATACCGAGAATCCCTCTCAAACTATAAAACTTCTTAAACTTGGTTGCGAAGTGCACAACAATCAGTTAAGAATGATCATATTTAATCATAATTATAAGAAAATTTTGGGAACAACTTACGTTCCCCTAAAGCGCGCTATTGGAAGCCAAACGCTAGAGTTTGCGTTTCTAGAAATTGGAAATAACCACGACTCCTTCCAAACCATTTGAAGTTCTATTAGCGGATACAGTTGGACCGTTTACAAGAACTCACAACGGAAATAGATACATTTTAACTATTCAATGTAACCTAAGTAAATACATAGTTATCATACCGATTGCTAATAAGGAAGCGAATACGATTGCCAAGGCACTTGTAGAAAACTTTATTCTAACATATGGACATTTCCTTGAATTAAGAACAGACCAAGGAACCGAATACAACAATCAGATATTGGAACAAATTTGTAAGATCCTTGAAATTAAACAAACCTTCAGTACAGCCTATCACCCACAAACCATTGGTGCGCTTGAACGAAATCACAGATGTCTCAACGAATATCTGCGATGTTTCGTTAATGCTCACCAGTCGGACTGGGATGATTGGGTAAAATATTATCAATTTTGCTTCAACACCACACCACACACTGAACATGGTTTAACGCCATTTGAACTTATTTTCGGACACAAAGGTAATCTTCCACAAAACATATTCAACAACAATGTAATTGAGCCCATCTATGATATCGACCAATACTCTAACGAATTAAAATTCAAAATTCAAAATTCTAGTGCAATAGCGAAACAGAATCTAATTGATAATAAATACAAACGTCAAAGCATAGCCAACAGAAATATAAACCCAATTTCATTAAATCCAGGAGATAAAGTTCACATTAAAAATGAAAATAGGAAAAAGTTAGACTCAGTTTATATAGGTCCTTACATAATCGATAAAATTGGAGATACAAACTGCACCATTATACATTCAATTACGAATAAAGTTTCGATAGTACATAAAAATAGGATAATCAAAACCTAATACGATAATCAGTTTATATTACATTTTATGAATGGCTACACCATTCTTTTAAAGGAGGGAGGTGTAGCATCCCATAATTATCAATTATCTCCCAAACATAAACACCCATAGGAATTTCCCAAGAAGCAGCAATTAATAGAAAAATCCCCGTTACTTGCTTTAACTTTACCTTTACTTTTCTATCAACAAACATCACGTCAGGCTACAATCTTAACTTCTTCATGACCGTCATAAACGGTTAAACCCAAGCATAACGGCATCCAATGCCAACAGCAATAAACACGAACCAACCTCCAACCATACCCAAAATATTATACATCACTTAAATATAACACAAAACATGTACCTAGTGTAAGCCTCTATATAAGAAGAAATGTAAATAAAAAATGTGGTCAGTATTTCTCATCAACCAAACGACACGGTCAGTGTTCCTAATCCGAAAGTGACCAACTTATACCTCACGGGACGTTCCGAACTTCAGGGGGAGCAGTTACGTACGCTCCCGTCATACCGACGAGCATGCCGCAACGTCAAGCAGGCCAACACACCTTAACATCAATCATAGGTCAGCAGATTCCACGATCCATGGCAACCGACCACGTGGATGATGGGAGTCAGCAATCCACCGGCAATTCCCCGAGTCAGCAATCAACTCCTTAAAAGGCATTGCAACAACCGGACGAGCGGATACGAGTCAGCACCAACCAACCAAACTGTCCAAATTCCAACCGGTCAGCAAAACGTGTCGCCAGTAGCGATATTCTAGCAGGTCAGCACTTTGGGCCGTTACCAACCACCCCGAGGGCCCACGTGTTGCTGGACAGGTCGATCATAATCGATCGGGAGTCCAGCGCAGCCGGTTAAGCTGTGTCGTCGTCCGTGATTATCGCGTAGTGTTTTAATTCGTAACGACTGTAATAAGTGTCTAAGTGTCTCAGTACAAACGAAGTGTTCTGAATCAAATTATTCAAAGACATAAGTGTTCCAAACCTTCATTTAGTTAAAGTACATTAAACGAAAAGTGTAATCTATCAATTATCAAGTGTCGGCTCCTTTTTTGAAAAGAAAGGACCGACTTATAAGTTATATATATAAGTTAACGCCGAGCCCGCGCAACGCAGTTCAGTGTTAAGAGTACAGTGTGTTAGATGGTAATTCGAATCAATGTAAGTTCAAGTGATTAAGAAATGTTTTTTTTTTATAAGACCACAAGGTCTGTAATATCTTTGGCGCAGCCGTCCGGTAGCTGTTTAAAGTGCGTGTAGAAAACAGTGTAAAAATTTTGATTCGTAAATCAAAATTCTAGTAGGTCCGCGAGTAATTTACATAGTGAAAGCATCCAGCGTCATCGAGAGTGTGCTAGGAGTTGAGGCCTCACCGCACGACACCAACAACAGTGAACCGCGATCCCCCACGATTGTAACAGGTAAGTGAAACTTGCGATTTTATTTACTCCGTGCGTTCTTAGAGAGGCACCATTAATACTATCCATTTTTCATTTATCGTATTGAAATTGAACCGTCCTTAGAGGAAGTTTAATTTCATCGCGATAAAATAAAGTTGATTACACACGTTACCCGTTCTTAGAGAGAGGTAACACGTGCAACAATTTAATTTATCGTCAGGATAGCAAAAGTTCTTAGAGAAGTTGCTTCCTAAACAGAATTAGCAAAGTTCCAAGAGAATTGTTGTTCTGAGAAACATCACGAGTTCTTAGAGAACGTGAGTTTCTAAAAACATTTCAGTTAATGCCTAAAACTCCCAACAGGGCCAAGAGTGCCTTGCACATTACAAGGAATTTACTGAAAAATAAAAACAAGGTGCAGTCAGCGTCTGAATCCACCACTGATTCCGATAACGATTCAATCGAATCGACTGAATTTGCGCACGTCCCACTGAAAGATCTGCATATTTCGCTCGATCACATCAACATGGCAATGAAAAACCCTTTAGACCAAATTGCGGCACAACTTAATACGATGATGCAAGCAATTAACAGGCTTGATGCAAAACAGAATGAATATGACGCGCTCATTCGAAACGCAACTAGTGCTCCTCCCGCTCCACCTTTGCCTTCCACCGAGTCACCCACAGGGGGCAACAAACGAGAACGAACCTCGACTATCTATTCAAAATACCGGATCCTATTACGTCGCTCCCGGTATTCGAAGGAAATCGCAAACAGTTAACCGCTTGGTTGCAAACTGCGGAGAATACATTAAACTTTTTGAAACCACATGTTAACGATACACTTTTCAAAATGTACGTCACTGCCGTGACTAACAAAATTGCCGGAAAAGCAAAAGACATTTTATGCTTAGCCGGGAATCCAGATGATTTTGACGTTATTAAAGATATTTTAACAAACGCACTCGGAGACAGACAGGAGTTATCAACATACAAATGCCAGCTTTGGCAGAATAAAATGTCGGAGGGCATATCAATACAAAAATATCACCAAAAAAACAAAAGACATTATACAGAGCATAAAAATTTGGCAAAGCAGAAACAATTATACAAAGACAATTGGTAGGCTATTAACGCATTTATTGATGAAGACGGCCTTGCCGCCTTTATTGCCGGTCTTAAAGAACCGTACTTTGGGTATGCGCAAGCAGCCTGACCCACCGATATTGAAGATGCATACGCATTCTTATGTAAATTTAAGTCTAAGGAACTAACAGCTTCCTACATGTCAGAAACACCTAAACACCCAAAACATTTCAAACAAAATTCGAGATTTGAGAAACCTCACTCGCATAACAACATTACTGAAGAGAAAACGGATTATAAAAACAACCAGAAACCAACAACATCATCAACCACGATGGAAAACGAATCTACTAAAAGTCGCAGAAAAATATCGTTAGGTCGAACCTAAAATCTCTAAAATCCCATTCTGCATTGTAACATAACATAGCATAACATAACAAACATAAGTAAAGTTTTCCTTCATTTTAGCTAATTGGTATCGAAGAGGTAGAAAAGAATTCTTATTGGCGAGAAGAAAAAACTGGTTGAAGAAAGACAAAGGTAACTATACGATTGATTAGAGTGTTTGATTAACTTATTGGTTTATCTTTCGCAGAATCTATCAGATTTTGATTCGGATTGAAACACGACGATGGTACCGGCTACAGAGATTCGTTTTAAGTTACTGCGCCACATAACTACAGACCGGAATCGAATTGGTGACATACATTTTCACTTCACTTGAAAAAAAAAAGTGTTTGCATTCTATTTATATGCATGTAAACAAAACATTCAATAAAACCGTTTTTAATATCAATGAACTAGTATTGTTAAAACAACAAATAACATTTTTCATTTTAAAATGGCTCCTTTTATTATTTCAATACACTATTTTTGTAGGTTCGAAAAATCTTATTTTTGTTTCTAAAAAAAAATCTGTTTTGTTTTTGACAGCAGCATCTTTTCGTGCATTTTTAGAAACAACAATTAGCATTGTTGTAATCAAATTTGCAAATTTATTGAACCAACAAAAATTACTGGTAAGCCCTGAGTCTACAAAATAATTTGTTGAATCTATTCAGATTTTTTTTGGCTTTACAATATATTTTTCTGCGTGTAATAGAAGGCTAATTAACAATCATGAACTTGATAGCTCTGAGTCCGAAGCCGAAGCACCGGAAGAAATTTCCGTAAATTTTCAAGTACATACGGAGTCCAAAAACGAGACATGAACTTCTTGCCATATCTCGAAATCAAACATCCCGAAACAGACACGTTAATAAAACTCTTAATTGACTCTGGTGCTAATAAAAACATTATCTCCCCAGGATTTCTAACACAAACGAAACCCATAAACACCTCTATTAGGAATGTCAATGGAAACCAAACAATAAAGAACAAAGGCAAATCAAAGATTTACAAAAACCTTCCCCCGCTGTCATTTTATGAATATAAATTTCACGATTTTTTCGACGGCATATTAGGTGCCGAATCTCTAGCCAGATTCAAAGCAAAACTTAATTTTAGATCTGAAATGCTACGACTAAACGGAGAAAAAGTAAAATTCTTAAAATACTTTCTTTCAAAAGCCCCTATATATCACCACACAGTCACTTTGGATACACTTAATAACGGAGACTGGTTTGTCCCAGAATTTCAGAAATTGAATGAAAACTCAGTTATCGAGCCAGGATTATACAAGGCAGACAACTTAAAAACCACCATTAATATTATTTCTACAGAAAAGGAACCCCCAAAACTCCCATGTCTCAAAGTCACAATTAACAACTACGAGACCATCGACCCCATCCCTATTGAATCAAAGGAAAAACTTAGTATCGATGAAATACGCAGCGTTATTAGAACTGAACACCTATCTCCATTAGACAAGTCGGAATTAATAAATCTGATTTACAATAATCAACAAGTTTTATTACGAAAAAGCGAAAAACTATCATCCACTACCGCTATAAAACACAAAATAATAACCAATAATGATGCCCCCGTTTATACTAAAAGCTACCGCTATCCCCACCATTACCGGAAAGATGTTGAAGACCAGATTCAAGAAATGCTTGATAATGGTATCATCACCCATTCATCCAGCCCATATTCTTCCCCGATTTGGGTTGTACCAAAAAAAACAGATGCTTCGGGAAAACGTAAAGTACGAGTAGTTATCGACTATAGGAAATTAAATGATAAAACTCCCATTTATTTAGTTAACATCAAATTCATGATAATACTGAATCAACAATTTGCCGCCATAATACTCGACTTGCAGCTGCAGCTCTCCAACGTCGTTCACGCCCAACACTCGCCAGATCACGCTCCACCTGGTCCGCCCATCGTGCTCTCTGCGCTCCACGCCTTCTTGTACCAACCGGATGGTTAGCAAACACCAACTTTGCAGGGTTGTTGTCCGGCATTCTTGCAACATGCCCTGCCCACCGTATCCTTCCGGCTTTGGCTACCTTCTGGATGCTGGGTTCGCCATAAAGTGCAGCGAGCTCGTGGTTCATCCTTCTCCGCCACTCACCGTTCTCCTGCACGCCGCCGAAGATCGTCCTTAGCACCCGTCACTCGAAAACTCCGAGTGCTTGCATGTCCTCCTTGAGCATCGTCCACGTCTCGTGCCCGTAGAGAACCACCGGTCTTATTAACGTCTTGTACATGGTACATTTGGTGCGGGGGTGAATCTTTTTTGACCGCAGTTTCTTCTGGAGCCCATAATAGGCACGACTTCCACTGATGATGCGCCTTCGTATTTCACGGCTCACGTTATTGTCAGCCGTTAGCAAGGAACCGAGGTAGACGAATTCTTCTACCACCTCGAAAGTATCCCCGTCTATCGTAACATTGCTGCCAAGGTTTTTCCTGTCTCGCTCAGTCCCACCTACCAGCATGTACTTTGTCTTAGCCGCATTCACCACCAGTCCGACCTTTGCTGCTTCACGTTTCAGGCGGGTGTACTGTTCTGCCACCGTTCCAAATGTCCTAGCAATAATATCCATGTCATCCGCAAAACATACAAATTGGCTGGATTTCGTGAAGATCGTACCCCGGCTGTTGAGCCCGGCTCGTCGCATAACACCTTCCAGGGCGATGTTGAATAGTAGGCAGGAAAGTCCATCACCTTGTCGTAGTCCCCGTCGAGATTCAAATGAACTGGATAGTTCACCCGAAATCCTTACGCTGTTCTGCACACCGTCCATCGTTGCTCTTATCAGTCTAGTCAGCTTCCCGGGAAAGCTGTTCTCGTCCATAATTTTCCATAGCTCTGTGCGGTCGATACTGTCGTATGCCGCTTTGAAGTCGATGAACAGGTGATGCGTTGGGACCTGGTATTCACGGCATTTCTGGAGGATTTGCCGTACGGTGAAGATCTGGTCCGTTGTCGACCGGCCGTCGATGAAACCGGCTTGGTAACTTCCCACGAACTCATTTACTTTAGGTGAAAGACGACGGAAGATGATCTGGGATAGCACTTTGTAGGCGGTCACGCAGAAAAATGTCGCATATTTGAAACAAATGCATTACAACTTTGATTCAAATTCATTACTGTTTTTTAAATCAAAGCAAATCAATATTTGATGCTAATAGCGACTTTGATTCTAAAATAAATGTATTAGAAACAAAGCCGTTGTGTCTTTGATTTAAAAAAAATAACTACTTTGAAATAAATATATCATTTTGCACAAGTTGATCCGCCGGCATTTTGTTTTCATTGTTAAAAAGTGACAAAATAAAAAACGAAATTGTCGAAAAAGAGGTCGTAAAACATTTTTTCAAACGTTTGATGCCTTTGTTGGTAAGTACAATGAAATGAAACTTGTTGTTTATTTCTAAAATTCATATCCTTCTAAATAACCAGTTCAGGATAATCGAGCGCAAGGAACTCGAGGAACTCACTCTGTAGTCGTTTCTACAGTCGTTCGTTGCCGTAATGGAGAAAATACCTGGTAAGCATCTACTCACAGACAAACAGACGTAACACTGCGAACATTTTTCGATTCAAATCATAGTCACGGAAACATATTCGCCCAATGCTAAAAGGACTAAGTTTGGCCGACCATCAACTAGGTGGCGGTAGTGAGCAAACGTCAAACTCGAACAAAAACGATGCGAGCGCCACGGGTGGGCAGTTGGCCAACTATCAAATTTCGAAAAAGGGCGTTAAATCGAGGTACGATGGGAATTATCAGAGTGTTACGTCTGTTTGTCTGTGATCTACTGTTCATAAAATTATGTTTTCTAAGGAAACGCTTTTTGATTTACAGAATCTTCCTCCGCTATCCAGCGAATCTTCCGCCGAATCTGCGTCTGCAACTATGCCGCTTCCAGGAGAACGTGCCTCTGGAGCTGACCTACTGATACGCCACTTCCACCCACCTCCACCGACTATTGCTGATGCAACAAAAGGCAACTGCAAAAAATATAAAACTGAAAAATTCTAAAAACTTTCATTAAGATTATGTAATTAGGAAAATATAGTAAATATTGTTCCTAAAAAGTTTTATCCAATTCTATTGGATTATCTGCTTTGATTGAATACGATCTTTTAACTAATGGGAGCATTTTGATCACATGCTCTCAGTATTTATAAGATCGCAATCAATTCAAAGCAGGTAATCCATTAAATACATATTTTTATGGTCTTTTTGAAGTATATTACTATCAAATAGTATTATTTTTAAAACAAAAAAAAACTGTTTTTGATTTAAAAATAAATATTTTTGAAATAAAGTAGTAATATATTTGTTTCAATGAACATTAGTATTAGAATCAAATATTTTACACTTTGACAGCTGGACTTAAAAACAACAAAATAAATGCTTTGAAGCTAATACTCGCTGTTTTTGATTCAATAAAAATTGCACTTAGGCCGTGGATCAATGCTATTTTATTTTTGATTCAAAGTCGTTTTTTTTAGAATTTAAAATATATTTTTCTGCGTGTGATCGCTCGAAAGTTCTCACACATTAACTTGTCGCCTTTCTTGTGGATGGGACAGATTATCCCTTCCTTCCACTCCTCCGGTAGCTGTTCGGTTTCCCAGATCTTGACTACTAACTGGTGCAGACAGGTGACCAACTTTTCCGGGCCCATCTTGATGAGTTCCGCTGCGATACCGTCCTTACCAGCCGCTTTGTTGTTTTTGAGCTGGTGGATGTCATCCTTAACTTCCCTCAGCGTGGGAGTTGGTTCGTTCCCGTCCTCTGCTGCACCAACATAGTCATTTCCTCCGCTGCCTTGGTCCTCCGTGCCTACATTCTCTTCGCCATTCAGGTGCTCGTCGAAGTGCTGCTTCCACCTTTCGATCACCTCACGTTTGTCCGTCAGGAGGCTCCCGTCCTTATCCCTGCAGATTTGGGCTTGCGGCACGTAGCCTTTGCGGGATGCGTTGAACTTCTGGTAGAACTTGCTTGTTTCCTGTGAACGGCACAGCAGTTCCATTTCCTCGCACTCCGCTTCTTCCAGGCGGCGCTTTTTCTCCCGAAAGAGACGGGTCTGCTGCTTCCGCTTCTGTCTGTATCGCTCCACATTCTGTCGGGTTCCATGCTGCAGCATTACCGCCCGCGCTGCATCCTTCTCCTCCAGAACCGCTCTGCACTTCTCGTCGAACCAATCGTTTCGTCGACTCCGTTCTACGTACCCGATAGTGCTCTCAGCTGCGTTGTTGATGGCTGCTTTGATTGTACTCCAGCAGTCCTCTAGAGGGGCCACATCGAGCACACCCTCGTCCGGCAACGCTGCCTCGAGATTCTGTGCGTATGCGGTGGCGACATCCGGTTGCTGAAGTCGCTCTAGATCGTACCGGGGCGGCCGCCGGTAATGTACGTTGTTAATAACGGAGAGTTTTGGGCGCAGTTTAACCATCACCAGGTAGTGATCGGAGTCGATATTAGCGCCACGATAGGTCCTGACGTCGATAATGTCGGAGAAGTGCCGTTCATCAATCAGAACGTGGTCGATTTGCGATTCCGTTTGTTGTGGTGATCTCCAGGTGTAACGATACGGGAGGCTGTGCTGGAAGAAGGTGCTACGAATGGCCATGTTCTTGGAGGCGGCGAAATCGATGAGGCGTAGGCCATTTTCGTTCGTCAGCTGGTGGGCGCTGAACTTTCCAATCGTCGGTCTGAATTCCTCCTCCTGGCCTACCTGAGCGTTTAGATCCCCTATGATGATCTTGTGTTTTTTCATAATATTCTATTAACATACATGTTAAAATTGAAATCAGAGCTAAGTTCGAGTTTTTTCTACATGAACATTTTGTGGGGGGGGGTTGAACAAGCTACGTCATTTATAGAGGGGGGTATCTGAATTTGTGACGAAATTCTACGAGAAGGGAGGGGGGTATTAAAAATCGCTTAAAAAAAGCTACGTCATTTATGGACGCCCCCTAACAGATCCAGATCAACACGAGAATCAATGAACGCATCCAGGACATAACCAGGACCGTAAATGAAATAATCCAGAAAAACGACGTAATAAACCAAATTTTGCTTCAGGAGATAGACGCTCTGAACCTGCTAGCTTACATGGACACAACTTTCAATATCCTGAGAGACATAGAGAACACCATCTTAAAATCCAGACTATCGCTCGCAAATAGGAAACTGCTATCGCTAAAGGAGATCTTCGCAATCGAATCCATAATAAACGAACAAGGAATAACGACACAATTTCCAGAGGAAGCGTAAGATTTCGTGGAATCGAAAATCGCAGTCAAACAGGAAATGTTGATATACATACTACGGATACCAAAATTAGATACAAAAGCAGAAGTTTTCCAAATCACTCCACTATTAGTCAACAATACAATAATTACCGGAATTCCTTCTCACATCATAAAATCCGGACAAAACATCTTTTCAACGGAAAAGCCAAATGATTTCATTCAACGCTACCCATTCATCAAAACCATGGAACAAGGATGTGTTAAATCACTGTTTTTTGGCAAACAAAGTCACTGCAATATACTTGTTCAATACAATGGTTTCACACATATGATATCGGAAGATAAAATTCTAATAAGTGAGGTGGAACCAACAACCCTCATTTCAAACTGTGGCCCAGATACCAGGACACTGGATGGAAATTTCCTGATTTCTTTCTCCAATTGTAGTATCTGGATAAAAACACTACCTTCACTAACAGTGAATTAACAGTCAACACACCTGAAATTTTCGGAGCTTTCCCAGGACTTCAAATAAACAGATCAGTTTTACAACAGCACAACTTATCATTTATCACGAGCCAAATGTTCGAAAACCGAAGGAAAATCGAACACATCCAATTTAAACAATACAGAAACAACACCTGGATATTCAGTATCTTCGGAGGAATTTCGTCAACTTTAGCAACATTTATAATCATCGCCATCCTATGTCTTCACAGGAAAAAGATAGTCATCAAAATCAAACAATCATCCCCAAAGCGGAAACCAAAAAACAGCCACACAGCAGAGCTCATCAATCAGCAATCATCATCAATAGAAGCTGGAAACCCAGGAAACAACCAGCATCAGTGACTTACAGGCCGAGGACGACCCTTTTTTCACCCCCGGAGGATGCTGACCCAGTGACACACACCCAGAATGCCCGGTCAGCAATTATAAGGAATAAAGACAGGGACCAGTCAGTAGGACAGCTCAGTTCAGTGTTAAGAGTACAGTGTGTTAGATGGTAATTCGAATCAATGTAAGTTCAAGTGATTAATAAATGTTTTTTTTTATAAGACCACAAGGTCTGTAATATCTTTATAAGTTAACGCCGAGCCCGCGCAATTATCACCAACTTGCACATCAGCAGACACCGCACGTGGACCAGCACCAGCACCGGCACCGGCACCGAGGTCAAGTTACACCCGTGAGTCGACAACAGATAGGAATGCCAGGTTAGCAAGTCTGTTAGGTAGCTCAGGGAACGTTAAGCCTTTGTAATAATTAATATTAGAGAATAAAATCAGTCTTAGTTTAACAGTGAAACGAAATATTCGTTTTTTTAAAAAACCCCTTCCGGGACGAGTAACCTATAGTTTGCGCAGCCGTGCCGGAGTCGGTTCAGTGATAAGCGCGTGTTTCGAGTGTAAGCCACCGCTAAAGGAAAATTAGCGGCTCGTGTGAAAATCGACAGTTAAGTGTGAGTTTTTTCATCGGCAAGCGCATCCTGAGGGAACATCAGGAGGGACAGCACTGACCCACAGGACCGGATCCCGGCGAGACGAACCCTCCCAGATCATCGGAATCGAAGAACACGATCATCGGTGATCAAAGGTTAGTCATAGCTTAAGTTTAATTTAATCCATATTATTTGAGAAAGTGAATATTATTTAGTTGAATATTAAAGTGAACACTATTTTTTAAGTGACTCATTTTTGTGCAATGCAATGTGAAAAGAAATAATGCCGACAAGACAATCTACCGTCTCCGACTTGCAGAAGCAGATAGATAATCTCCTACGAATTTTAGAAGATCAGAATCTTAGAGCAAAGCGCACGAATGAGCAGCTACAAGCCCTTCAGGCTGCAGCTCCTGCTCAGCCAACAGCCCCCGCATCCGTGCAGTTGGCTCCGGCATTCCAAAGATTCCGGACCTAATTAGAATGGTCCCGGAATTAAGTGGAAACCCACGCGATCGACTCCGGTGGATCGACTCCGTGGAAGAAAAATTAACAGAATCAAAAAAATTTATGCCGCCACAGTGTGCTATACACGCATCGACCCAAAACATCTTTCCTTCATCATTCAGCGTTAGCAATAAAAACACTCAGAATGGTACGTCACAACAGAATCATAACAGAATAGGTCAGGTCCGCATGGGTACGAACGATGGCCTCGGTGCAACATGCGTAAGCAGTTTGCATCGAGGCACTCGAGTACGCAGTGCGCCACATGTTTTGCTGATTGCACTTTTACTCGTTGGTGGTCGTCCGTTTGGACGATGCGCTAAGGCTCATGTTCTATCAAATAAGTTATTGCCGAAATATTGTCAACGCCGCCCCAGGCGTATATCTATCTATCTCTTTTAGGCATATGTACTTACATTGTAATAATCGATTGAAAAACTAAATAAAAGGAACTTCGGTTCCAGTACCAGGACAGTCTTGTTCTGACTCCAAAGCTATGCGTTTCAATACACTTCGGTGTACACTGAAATCTCCCTTTAGCAACCTGATGCTCAGGCACTGCTAACTTCATAGGAATGGCTTAAGGTCGGGGACAAAGAAGTATCAGAAGTTTTTGATCCGAATGCATAGTCCCCGGACGGACTATGTGACGTATTTTGATTCAAACTGTTGATTTTCGCATATGGTTCAAAGTATGATTTATTGGGTAAAAAAAATGCAGAATATGGTATTATTTTTCGATTCGTTCTAATATATACAGGGTGTTAGGTTCCTGAGTGCAAACTTTTTAAAGAGTGATAGAGGACCATAAATGGAGAAAAAAATTGTTCTACGCATATGGTCAAATCTCAACCGTTACGTAGTTATTGAACTTCCCATGTTTATGACTCTTTTTGCCTTAACTGACAATAACTTGAAAATGGTCAAACTTATCGAAGTTTTTTTTCCCTTATTCGAAAGATTATTTAATTTTCTAACAAATGGCATCTTTGAATCGATTGGTTTAGTAAAATAACTAAGTTTTCTAGAGCAAAATAGCTAAAAATAGTGAATTTTTATTGGTTTTTGTCAATTATCTTTGAAACATGCGTAATAAATTAAAATTTTTTCTTTGGCAAAGTTGTGACCCCTGTTACACTCTACAATTCGTTCTTTGACACCAAACTTCTAGCTCTTATCGTTTTCTTGCAATTTTGATTTAAATGTGCGGCACAATGCGCAAAAAAGTGCTTTCCATGACAGTTGCAAATTTATGATCTGAAATGCGATGTTTAAATCGAAATTACAACAAAACGATAAGAGATAGAAGTTTGGTGTCAAAGAACAAATTGTAGAGTGTAACAGGGGTCACAACTTTGCCAAAGAAAGAATTTTAATTTATTACGCATGTTTCAAAGATAATTGACAAAAACCAATAAAAATTCACTATTTTCAGCTATTTTGCTCTAGAAAACTTAGTTATTTTACTAAACCAATCGATTCAAAGATGCCATTTGTAAGAAAATTAAATAATCTTTCGAATAAGGGAAAAAAAACTTCGATAAGTTTGACCATTTTCAAGTTATTGCCAGTTAAGGCAATAAGAGTCATAAACATGGGAAGTTCAATAACTACGTAACGGTTGAGATTTGACCATATGCGTAGAACAATTTTTTTCTCCATTTATGGTCCTCTATCATCCTTTAAAAAGTTTGCACTCAGGAACCTAACACCCTGTATACTGGCTGATTTCCATGAATCAGTATCAGTTTAGAGCTGAGCAATTCATCGATTCGTCGCTTCCTAAGGAACCTTGGAACTCCTCATGGCATCAACTCATCTTGCTCCCTTCAATCCGAAGGTGGGAGTCACCGAACGAAGCTCCCGGACAACTCGGTCCCAGGCACTCGGATGAGGAAGGCGATCACGGCGGATGTCAACGTCTACCCCTTCGAGTTCGTTGAGTCTACCAGTGCTACTATTGCCAACGATAACAGCTTCACAGTTGATCCCTTGTTGGTCGAGTCTGAGGTGGCCAGTCCTGCTGACTATCTCCGAGCATGTTCGTGCGGCTCCGTAGAATCATTCCACTACTGTTATAGTGAACTGTCCGACTTCGTTGGACCCAACGCTGGTACGTGGGCCCAAAAAAAAATGTATGTATATGATTAATAATGGCTCTTGATCGAGTAGTGAGTGCATTGTTTTTTTTTTATGTTTTAATGAATTGTATTTTATAGGTTAGTGAATAGAAATATTTTTTTAAAACTCAGGTCGTAAGACGCAGTCGTCCGAAGACGACTAAGTGATTATCTGTGATAACATCAGTGGAAACTCAACTAAAGTGATCTCGCCGTGATTACCGAAGAAAAATCAGTGATCAACGCATCCGTGACAAGCATCAGACATTTTCGTCGTCAAAGAGTTGAGGATCACCTCGCATTAGATAACATCTGGAGCATCAGCAACGTTAGCCCGGTCAACGGGACACACGAAAGCAACAAAAACCGTGTTTTGATTGTGAATCAACGTGAATTGGGTGCATACAACCAGATTTCTAGGTGCAGCGAGAAGCGTGCAATTGAATTAGAGTGATTACTCAATCAGTCGTAAATCAGTTCGAACGCGTTTTTCAATTGCTTCAAGCAAGCGTTCAATTTGTTTTAATATTGTTTTCATTTTGTTATAGTGTTTTTGCATAGTCATGAACTGTGAAATTTGTGCATTCGATGTTAACACCAAAGGAAAGACAGAAAAAAAACAGTGGTTGGGTTTTCTTATATGTATCTTGTGAGTTACACGCCAACAGATTGTACAAAATAAGCTTGTCTTTGAACAACTTTTTAGAGAGCCGAAACGTCTGTCAGACTCAACTCACGTACAGAAATTACTCGTAGGCTCTCGCGACATCAGGAAAAGCCCACTGTTATACAAGAAACTTTTCATGGCCTTGAGGGTTTGATGTCAGCGATTAGACAGACTACGACGTACGTAGAACATAGATTAGGAATAAAGCTCAGTTTGAGTTAGCTTTTCAACAGAAGTAGTTGAGTTTTCTTAAAAGAAAAACTCGCCGCTAAGTTCTTTAAATACGGGCTCCGACGAGTTCCACTGCTATTGGGGACTGTAGTTACGCCCAGGCTTCCCGGCCACTTGAATAAACTCTTATATCAACGCTATGGCTCATGGCGACACGTGCCAGCCGCCAGCTTGAGTCATGAAGCCCAATCAGTGGAATTGCAAACATTGGCAGCTGCATACCAGACGCTTTCCCAGGAAGACCTACGTCGCCCTTCATTAGAAAGCCATAACATAATTAATCGCCAGACACCGTACTAGGAGGACAGCAGGTGGATGCATTCCATTCTCTAGGTTAAATAGGGACCGTTCGGCACAGATCGAGTCAGTACTATTCTAGTAGTAGATTAGTATTCATGTGTAACATATTAGGTTAAGGTTTAATAAAGTATTTTTTTTACTTAATCGGCAGGAAATGTACTAATTCTGTATGATAGTCATTCAAATTCAAAGTGTATAAAATCTTAATAATTTGACCAAAGATCTAGAACAAAGTACGAGAGCGCCAAAATCTAAACAGTGAAAAGTGGTTTAAAAAGCCACATAGGTCCAAAGCGAAGTGACATAACACGAGAAATCAGATCACAGAGGATATAGTTATCCGGATTACAATCTGTAACGACGAGCATATCTACCGAGCTGCGTAGCATCAATAACGACTTATGCCAAATTAACCAAAGGCAGCTGGATATGGCGGCTTCAAGCGCCATGTCATCAAACCCCAATTTGTTCGTTGATGTTATTGACGAATTAAAAACTTGGTCAGCACAAATTATTAATTCAAAGAACACTGAGCATTCACCGGCATCACTGGAATCGTATTTCAGTTTAGAAGCAGGATTAAGTAACGTTTTATCCAGAACCTCGAAGAAAACGGATTCACCAAAAATTTCGCCCAAAACAAATGATGGGTGGCGTTATTTGGGTACCAGAAAAGTATGGAAGGCCGATTGGTCCCAATATGATGCAAAATTGTTACGACGTGAGGAGCAGGAAAAAAATGCCGAAAAAGCAAGAAAACGAAAAAAACTTAATAAAAATAAGTTAACAAGTCAGTCAAACAGAACCCGGAATAGTAACGCTAAAAAACGTCACAGTAATAAAAACTCGATTAATATCAACAACAACCGCAACAATAGTTCCAACTAGAACACTTTATGTCGACCGGAGATGCAGTCGTCCAGCAGTCGAGGCTTCAACAACCAGCAATGCAAACGGGTCACGTGGGGCGCTAATGCCGGTCGCAACAGTCTTTCTCCAGATGGGAAGCTACTTGCTGCTGGTAAAGAGTTATTTTCGGGCCTATCTTCAGCTTCGTATCGTACGTCCATTCAGTTCCATAGAGGAGAAGTGCTGAATCCACACACCACCAATGGCCGTTCAGTGTCCACGAGTCCGGCTACAGCATCGACGTCACGCATGGATGGATCATGTTGCTGTCAGTGTTTTTGCCGAAATTGACGCATTCCTTAGATGAAGGTAACGCTATTAATTATACATGTAGTAAATGTATCTTTAATAATTTAAACTATGCCGACGGCGGAATGCACGTAGACAGCTGAGACAATAATATTAATACAAACTTTGAGTTTCAGGGGGAACAGAACGATAATTTAAATCTCTCATATTCCTCAAATATTAATCATCCAAAACCAAACTTCAGAACAGAGGTTTTGGTTTATTGTCAAAACTTTAATCGTATGAAGGGAGCAACAAAGATTAATAAAATTCACAAACAAATTTTGAGTTGCTCTTTTTCAATCGTTTTGGGCACGGAAACTAGTTGGGCTGAAACAGTCAGAAATGAGGAAATCTTTGGGAGCATTTACAATGTTTTTAGAGATGACCGTGATTATCGCATTTCAGAAAAAAAAAATCAGGTGGTGGAGTTTTAATTGCAGTCTCTGCAATTTTAAATGCTGAAATCATCCCAACCACAAAATACAAAGAGTTTGAGCATGTGTGGGTTAAAGTCTACATTGCTGGCGAAACGCATATTTTTGTTTCCGTTTATTTTCCTCCGGATAATGCCAGGACATCAACATATGAAAAGCTTTTCAATACTACAGAAAATATTATTAGTGACTTACCCCCGGAAGTAAAAGTACATATTTATGGCGATTTTAATCGCAGCGTGACATTGACTTTATGGCAGATATTGACAATGAGAGCATTTTGCTCCCAATTGTTGGTGAAAACGAAACGCTGCAGTTCATTTGTGATAAATCACAAGCCTTGGGCTTAATCATATAAATCATGTGAGAAATCAGCAGGATTATTTTTTAGATTTATTAATGACAAATATTGATGAAGATTTTTGTGTGGCAGAATCACTGACCCCATTAATATGGAAAAATGAAGTTTCTCACACAGCTCTTGAATTTTCTATATTCGTATATGCCAACAACAGGCCTGATGATTGTGAATTTGAAGAAGTTTTTGATTATCGTTCTACTAACTATCAAAGCTTGAGGAAAAAACTTAATGATATTGATTGGCGAACGCTATTAAGAAATGAAGGAAATATCGATGTTGCAGTTGACATATTCTACGAGAAAATGTTTGAGATAATACAGACTGAAGTACCATTAAAAAAGAAAAGACGTCTTGGCAACTCAAAACATCCTGTATGGTTCAATAAAGAAATAAAAAATTTAAAAAATCGTAAGCAGAAAGCTCACAAAATTTATAAGAAAAATAGCAACAATGAAAATTTATCAAACTATTTAAATATTTGCGATCAATTAAATCTGGTCATTAATTTTGCGTTCGAAGAATACAACACAAAAACGGAGCTCGAAATAAAGTCATGCCCAAAAAAAGTTTATCATCTCGTGAATAGCAAACTAAAATCAGACAACTTTCCTTCGGAAATGCAACTTGACGAAAAAACAGGTGACAACTCGGAAAAAATCTGCTAACTTTTTGCAACGTTTTTCCAAGACGTTTATACCACTTTTTCGGAAGAAGATCGAGAGCGTGAATACTTTTCATTCATTCCAGAATATTCAAGAGACATACGCGTTGATCAAGATAAAGTACATGAAATTACAGACGCTCTCAACAATTTAGATGCCTCTAAAGGACCTGGACCTGACGGGATCCCACCTTTATTTTTGAAGTCTCTGTCGGCGCCATTATTTTGGCTTTTCTACACTTCACTTAAAACAGGTAATTTTCCATCAACATGGAAAAGTCTATCTTAATACCCATATTCAAAAGCGGCAAGAAATCAGACGTGCGTAACTACCGAGGTATTGCTATTATTTCATGCATTCCCAAATTGTTCGAAGCAATAATTAATGGAAATTTATTTCAGCAAATCAAAAACAGGATAACTCATAAACAACATGGTTTCTTCAAAGGGCGTTCCACCAGTACAAATCTGGTGGAATTCATTAACTACTCATTGAATGCCATGGATAATGGGAACTACGTAGAGGCTATCTATACAGATTTCAGTAAAGCTTTTGACCGTATCGATATACCTATGCTACTCTTTAAATTGGAAAAATAGGGTTCGAACCAGGTCTTCTTAAATGGGTTGAATCATACCTCACGAATCGTCAACAAATAGTTGACACACTTGTCACCGAAGAGTCACGGCGGCGCAGGTTTTTGTTGCACAGAAGTCACTGTGACTTGCTCTTAGCAAGTAAGTATTTATTTGCTAGTAGTAAGTCACAGTAACTTCTGCGTAGTAAGTCACAGTAACCTGCGCCGCCGTGACTCTTCGGTGACAAGTGTGTTACTAGGGTAATATTCTCATATATGCTGACGACATGAAACTGTACTTCGAAATAAGAAACAATGAAAATTTTATGTTATTCCAAAATGAAATAAATGTATTTTACACATGGAGTCAGAAAAGCCTATTGAAACTTAACGTAAAAAAATGTAACTCCATTTCCATTAGCAGGAAGTTAAACACGCCAAACACAACATTTTTGTTGGGAGGTCAACCGGTATAAAAATGTGAAAGAATTAGAAATCTTGGTGTATTAGCAGATTCTAAAGTGACATTTATAGATCATTATAATACAATCATTAACAAGGCCAATAAGATGCTTTGGATCATAAACGTTTTAGTTACAATTTCCACGACCCATACACAATAAAAACATTATATATTTCCTATGTTCGTTCAATACTAGAATATTGTTGTATGGTAGCCATTTTCAGATAATCACGCCAGCCGAATAACATCTGTTCAAAAACAGTTTTTATTATTCGCTCTTCGCAAACTGGGTTGGAGAAGTGGGCAGCCTCTGCCACCTTATGAAGCACGGTGCAAGCTGTTAAATATCCAAACATTTAAAGAACGTCGAAAATTCGTTATGATTTCATTTATAAATGACATCGTATCCAACCGAGTTGATTCACAGGAAATTTTATCAAAATTGAATTTTTATGCACCTTCTCGTCAATTACGAAATCGCAGCATTTTTTCTACTAATCACTATCGAACTAATTATGCCATGTTTGGATCTATAATTCAAATGATGAGGATATATAATGAACAATGTGAGTCCATTGACTTCGGTATGTCGAAAGCTAAGCCTAAGAGACAATTTAATGTAGTTCGTTACTAAAAAAATTATGTTAGGTTAAGAAAACATAATTGTAACAAATGGTCTACATATGATTGACGACGAATAAATAGATATATGTTAGGGTCCAGCGTAGCGGAAGCAACAACTGAGCAAAAAGGATAAACCCAACTATGATATCTCTAGAACAACAACAACAAATTATCCGGATGCCAATGTATTAACGACGTAAGTAATAATAAACTACTATCCTAAATTCCTAAGGGAATTATTGTGTTAGCGAAAATGATGATAATTAAGACACTTAAGTGCTACATTTATTAGTTTTCTTTCATTTAGTTTCGGATGGATCGCAAAAACCAAGAATTCATCGGGTATTCAATCATAAATTTAAATAATTTGAAGTAAAGCCCTAGTCGGCAGTATTTGAAGAAAAATTTTGAGGCCAACAAAGGATTTTGTTTAAGCATTTACAAGGAAGCTGTAGATTTATCATCAAAACCAGACATTGAGCTGGTAGAACTTAGTGAAAAGCATTACTTGGCAAAGCTAGAGAAAACACTAAAGGAATTGTGTTATATTATCGACACAGAGTTGTTAGCCATAGCACACAAAATGACAACTCTGGATTCAGGATTAGCACTCAAAATCTATGATTCGCGGGAAGCAGTCTTGTACTAGGACATTTCCTAGAGACTGTCGACTTGCTTAAAGTATATTAAGCGAATGTCCCGGAAGCTGACATATCTACAGGGGATGGCCAAAATGTTTGGGATAGGCAACTTTTTTTCTCTCACAAAAAAATTCAACATACTATAACTTTTCATAGAGCGCATCAAAAAATCTCAAATTTTGACTGTTTGTCAACCTATTATATGTGCATCATTGGTACAAATTTGGGCTCGATTGATCAATATTTCGCAAAGTTAGAACCATTCGGGTAAAACACTATTTTATTAGACAACTCATTTTTGAGCTGTCATATCTCGGAAACCAGTGAACCGAATTGAATGAAATTTCGAACGTAGGGTCTGGGATCATTTGGGCAGGAGCACCTATTTTGGGCACTTGGTGCTATAACTCAGTTAAATTCAAACCGATTGACCTGAATTTTTGAACATGGCTAGATACTGTGCTTATCTGATCGTGTTTCAAAAATCAAGGCAATCGGTTCAAAATTGACTGAGTTGTAGCAGCAAGTGCCCAAAATAGGTGCTCCTGCCCAAATGGTCCCAGACCCTACACTGACAATATGTAAATGCTTCACAAACTATTAAAACAGATAATTTTTAAACGTTGAAAAAAGTTATCATGAATTGACACTTTTTAGATTTTTCTCGAAAAAAAATATTTTTTTACATCAATGTCAATAATTTGTAGTGTTGATATGCAAAGATTTTCCACTTCTGTTATCAAATTATCTCTAATCAGATATATTAGAGCCTATTTAGATTGAAGGAAGAACACATTTAATAATTTTTGTGTGGTATTGTAAATTTGATTTATTTTGCTCTATATTGGTAAAAAATTCAACCCGGTATAACTTAATTCGCCGTGTAAAAATATTACATTTTATAACGTCGTATTAAGTATCAATATATTGTTCATAAACGTTAAAAAAAACATTCAATTCGGTTCACTGGTTTCCGAGATGTGACAGTTCAAAAAATAGTTGTTTAAATATAGTGTTTTTCACGAACGGTTCTAACTTCGCTAAAAATTAATCAATCGAGCCCAAATTTATACCAATGATGCACATATAATAGGTTGACAAACAGTCAAAATTTGAGATTTTTTGATGCACTCTATGAAAAGTTACAGCATGTTGAATTTTTTTGTGGGAGAAAAAAAGTTGCCTATCCCAAACATTTTGGCCATCCCCTGTAGTTTTATGAAAACATGGTTGATTGGGTCAGTTCACGGTACAATCGAAGGAGCAACCACTGTGGTTGAAGCAAAACGAAAACTAACTGATAAGTTTTCAGTAAGATTGGCACCAATCGCTTGCAAAGCTGAACTGAAGCAGACCGAGCAAAAACAGCGATCTATCACAGAATTCAAAAAAAAAACGATAAATAGAACAACTTACCGCAAAGCTTATGTGTCTAATAAAACATTTACGAGTGAGGCAGCGGCGGACGCAATAGTGCAACCCGTTGCGACTACAGTAAGGACCCGATTTTGTCAGCCCCATTGTGTGACAAACTTTTTGCTCTCGTTATCATACGGCCAAACTTTAACGAATTTATTAAAGTTTATCATCACAGTACAGCTTAAATGCTGAACATAGATGGATAAAAAGTTTGAAAAACTGTTTAGGTTTTTGAGGAGAGCAAAAAATGTGTTCTGGAAAGGGGCTGACAAAATCGGGTCACTTATGTAATGCCTTTATATCAGGTCTAAACAATAATCAAATGGCTTTCTTTGTGAAGGCCCGAAATCCACCAAATTTAAATAGGGCCGTCTCCGTTGCCTTGGAGGTTGTACCAATTAACAAGGAAGAAGTCTAGGTATAGGTACCGTAAACCGGGGTCAAATTGATCTTCGGGTCGAAATTGATCAGACGTTTTTCGATTAGGTCTGGCATATTTTAAACAGTTGAAAATGCTTTGACATCCATGTGCACAACAGAACATGTGCTCGATGAACAAATTGAGATTTGAAATTATGAAAAGAAATCCACGTACTCCGGTGAGACTCGAACTCACGACTCCCAATTCGCTAGACGGGCGCTTCTATTCCTTCAAGCTACGGAGTCACTCGACTATCTCCGTCGCCAGCAGGCCTAGAACTGAACTCGATTCCACAATCGCACATGCTTATCTTCTTTTCACAATCCAAACCCCCTTCGGATGGGATTAGATGAACATCTAACACATTGTCTGTTGTGCACATGTATGTCAAAGCGGGAGAGGAAGTTATTTTTAATTGTCGAGAGCTTCGGGCACTGCCTTCCAATCACTTATTGGTATGGCAATTAGTGTGCAGTCGGACTCTCGACGGGTCGGTCCGACCCGTGATTGGAAGGCAGTGCCCGAAGCTCTCGACAATTAAAAATAACTTCCTCTCCCGCTTTGACATACATGTGCACAACAGACAATGTGTTAGATGTTCATCTAATCCCATCCGAAGGGGGTTTGGATTGTGAAAAGAAGATAAGCATGTGCGATTGTGGAATCGAGTTCAGTTCTAGGCCTGCTGGCGACGGAGATAGTCGAGTGACTCCGTAGCTTGAAGGAATAGAAGCGCCCGTCTAGCGAATTGGGAGTCGTGAGTTCGAGTCTCACCGGAGTACGTGGATTTCTTTTCATAATTTCAAATCTCAATTTGTTCATCGAGCACATGTTCTGTTGTGCACATGGATGTCAAAGCATTTTCAACAGTGTAATTTCCCACATGGCTTGGTCAGCCAAAGCAAAATCAAGAAATTGACATTTGTAAGGTGCTACGGTCACCCTTACCGTATTCGGTCGGCCGAGGACCGACCCGTCGAGAGTCCGACTGCACACTAATTGCCATACCAATAAGTGATTGGAAGGCAGTGCCCGAAGCTCTCGACAATTAAAAATAACTTCCTCTCCCGCTTTGACATACATGTGCACAACAGACAATGTGTTAGATGTTCATCTAATCCCATCCGAAGGGGGTTTGGATTGTGAAAAGAAGATAACCATGTGCGATTGTGGAATCGAGTTCAGTTCTAGGCCTGCTGGCGACGGAGATAGTCGAGTGACTCCGTAGCTTGAAGGAATAGAAGCGCCCGTCTAGCGAATTGAGAGTCGTGAGTTCGAGTCTCACCGGAGTACGTGGATTTCTTTTCATAATTTCAAATCTCAATTTGTTCATCGAGCACATGTTCTGTTGTGCACATGGATGTCAAAGCATTTTCAACAGTGTAATTTCCCACATGGCTCGGTCAGCCAAAGCAAAATCAAGAAATTGACATATTTTAAACAGTTTCCTCTCAACTATCGTGCAGTTGGGAACCGATACTTAACGATATTTGCTTGGAAACTATTTGAAGTAAACTTAATCTAACGGAAAATCGTCTGATCAATTTCGACCCGGAGATCAATTTGACCCCGGTTTACGGTACCAACCTTCAATCTCAGGAAAGGTTAATACGAAGTTATCGTGGTCCACAAAATGGGTATAACCGAGGACGTCGTACCCAAGGAAGAGGTTTTAACAACAACTACCAGAGCCAAAGAGGTCATAATTCTGGTAGAGGGAGAACTGGTCAGTTTTGAGAAAATCGACATAACAACCATAACGTTAACAATCACAATCATGACAATAATCGGCGTGAAAGTCAAGCACGTTACCAATATAATTGTGTTCACAATCAAGAAGTGTGTGTTCGTAGAGTTTCTTTACACTATTACTGAAGAAAAGACGTCTGTTCCGGTTGCCGACCGTGGAAAAAGTGTTTTTATTTTCAATTCAAACGACATAGCAAAACCAGCCTACTAGATTGACTCACTGCGATAGGTTTTCAAACAGTCTTACGCAAGGTGGTGAATACACTCAGAGAAATCATCTTTTGCAATTCATTTTATTTAGTTTACCATTTGTATTACCAATCAATCCTCAACAAGAAGATCAACAGCGAAAAAGTAATGGTCGAACGTTAAATCCAGAAAATCAAGCTCGAGATTGTTAAGTTAACATGATTCAGGAGTTATTTCGTAGATAACCTTGTAACGGCTTCACGTGCTAATTTCCATTTGCAAAGTGTCGATCTGCGAAGCTGAGGATGCTTGGCATAATATCTTACTACATGGCGACCGTGACAGAGTTGAAAATTGTGGAAACACTATGAAAAAAAAAAACCCAGAGAGGACTAGAATAATAAAGCGTCAAAGCACAAATTGTCCTGCTAAAACTGGAAGGTTTTAAAGGTAATCGAACGCAGGCCAGAAGAGAGCCTCTAATGGCCAGGTGTCTTGGATGCTAAGATAGCGTTGGAATAATAGGCCGAGGCATTGAGACCAGCTCCCCAAGGAAACCTTCCAAGCATGCTGCTGGATCAGACTATCTAGCAATCTTCAGCTCGATCTAACCATTTATCACGAATCCATTAACCAATTTACCAAATACGATTTACCAAATTCAATGGTTCGTCCACCCGATCCGTATCTGCACTGAATGAGGATGCGGGTAAATTCGCATTCCTTTGCAAATGTCTCCGAGCACTTCGAACCAGCCAAAAAAACTCGATGAGGCCTTAGAAAATTTAGAAACTTATTCTGCTTCTACAAGCGCAGAATAGCATTCGAAGGCTATTTCACCAAGCTACTTCGAGTGAAGAGCATGGGGAACTCCAGTGCCATAGGCGCTAATTGACGCGGTGGACACCAAGGTCCATGCTGCTCACTAAATCAACGGAGGGCATAACCAAGTATTGGATTACATCGCCAATGAACTAATCATAGCAATCATCAAAGAAAAGCTAGACACTTCCACTTTGTCCAAGTTCAAAGGGAGCTTAAGACCTTTAAAAAAATCTACACATGGGTAGATTTCAAGACCGAGCTGGAGAACTCAACCGAGTTGGAGGCCAACCATTTGGGCTGCCATAATTTAGACGAGGTTTTACAAAGGTCCCGCCCGCAAAAGACCACAATAGTAGCCATTGTAGCATTATCGTATCTGTAAAGAATTATTCTTTAGCATGTTTTTGAAAGATCATAAATATTTGATCTTGACAGTTTACAACTGTCCGTTTTCAAGCAGTCTTTCCCACATCTTTTAAAGTGGTGTTTTTCACATGCAGGACTGATGCGCCTGCATTTCTTCAAGTGCATTCCTCTTATGTTCCCACGAACAAAGCTGGGACATGTCATTCACACCTAAATAACTTCGATTTACCACACAAGTTGTGCAACACTCTTGTTTCCCATACCGTACTCATGCTGAGTACGCGTATCACATTTCATACCCATAAATGCACACAATTCCTTCTTTCCACTCGAAGCGCTGACCTAACCGAACAGCGCACAGTTCAAGCAACCACGTGTGAACGTTTACTTAATTGAATGGTAAACGCCCCTTTTCGTAATTATCTTTTCCTTTCCTTGGATTGGCTATCGTTCCGTTGCATGGATCGATAGGCTATTGATATGTATGCGTTTCAGCCTTCTCCAGAAATTATGTACTAGATTAAGCAGGTTAGCTTAAGCTTTGATTTTGAATAAAGACTCATTATTGTTTCAACTCTCAACAAGACTAGTAGCTACTAAATGGCGATCAGTGAAGGTTCTAAGTCATAGACTTAGAGATTTTTTTTTACATTGTGCAAAACCAATAAGATGGGTAAAACCCAGTCAAAACAGTACAACGAAAATGGTGAAGTGAAATTAACAACTATAGTGCAAAACCAACAAACGCACAGTGAAGACCATGAAGAACATACTCTAATGTTGTGGCTGATTCTAGCCGCTGTGTTGATTCAATTAACAGTCACATTATACACCCTCTATAAGAGGAGAGAACGAAAAGTTGCTATAAAAGCAGCAAAGTCGGTGGCTGCGCTAGATATTGTATAAGTGAATCTATCGAAGCAAAAAAAAAAGTGAAGAATAGTTGCAGATATAGCTAAGTCCATACTAGCCCTATTTTGAAAACTCATTAAGAACCCAATTTGTGACCTTTTGTGGCAATGAAAAGCGAAAAGTAATAAAAGTGGAAGACAAACATTCATATAAAACAATTATAATGTCGAAATCAGACCGACACGAGGTGGATGTGAAGTGAATAAAAGGTGACTCGTAACGTAAACCCATAGTTCAGAGGGTGCAGCGGAATGGAAACCAGAAAAAAGTGCAATCACACTAGAATGTGTAAAATTTAAGAGTATCAACTGCAGGCGAGACCACTACCGGCAGGAGCCGGTAGGCGGGATTCAATGGATCCGGATCGGCGATTTGACGAGATGCGATAACGTGCAATAACAACTTTACATCACGACACATCACAGAGCGGGAGCGCGAGGAAATCAACATTGGTAATGTACAAAACGAAATCATCACAAATTATCACAAAATTGTTTATTCATTTATATATATTTTTTTTATGAGTAAATTTGTTTAATTAAAATGCATCACGAATGAATGATTATGAAAAGTTGAAATTGTTACACACCTATATAAAAAAATGCATTAACACAACTATTTCGGAAAAAACGTTAAGAGATAAATTAAGGCAGTGTAACGAGCTGTACAGCAGTTGTGAATCAAAATTAATTGATAATATTGACGATTTGTCAGACGAGCAATTGAACTCATTAATTTCAAAATTGAGGAAATATAATCAAGAAATTAAAGGTATCATAAAAATTAAATTAGATAAATTACAAATTAAGAAACGTGTAACTCCAAAAACTAAATTCAAACAGTGTCGTGTGGCAAAGGTTATATCGTGCGAAATGGCAGAAGAAAACGATAATCGTGTCCAACCAGTAGCTATTTTTGACATCAAACAAGCATCATCGATCATACACCCGTATGATGGTTCAGTAGCTGGATTCGATACATTCATCGATTCAGTGAAGCTATTGCAAGAACTAATACAACCGACACATATGGCAATGGCCGTCAAATTTATTAAAACAAGATTATCAGGAAAAGCTCGCAGTGGTTTACCTGATACCATAGTAACGATTGATGCCTTAATTGATCATGTTAGATCAAAATGTCAGGATACTACGACCCCTGATTCGATTGTGGCACAGTTAAATACATTGAGACAACGGGGACCAATTACAAGTTTTTGTGAGGAGATTGAGAATCTCTGCAGCAAACTAGAAAATGTTTATGTTTCGCAAAAAGTGCCGGAAGATGTTGCGAAAACAATGACTACAAAAGCAGGTGTTAATGCCCTCATCAAAGGTGTTACCGCCAGCGAAACAAAATTGATTCTAAAAGCTGGAAATTATTCTAGCATTAAAGATGCTTTGCAAAAAGCTCAAGAATGTGCCAATGATGTTTCCACATCACAAGTTTTTACTATCAAAAGTAAACAACATACCGGGCGTCAGGATAATAGATCTAATTTTCGCGGCAATGGCTTCAACAGAAACCAACATTATAGAAACCCCCCTAGAGGTGGTTTTAATCGTTTTACTCCAAGGCCTTATCCAAACTATTACCATTATTCATCACGTGGAAGATACCAACGCGGAGGTTATAATAATCGCGGACGATTTAATGATAATCGCCCACGGTTCGATAACACAAATCGAATATACATGGCAAATGTGGATCAGCTCCCTGGTCCACCACAATCTCAGAATCGCGATATTTCAAACAGAGCTCCTCAGCAACAGCAACAAAACCAGCAGCAGAGTCAACGTAATTTTTTAGATCAGTGTTAACTATAAATCTTTCTGCTTCCAATTTTATTAAGATTGGAGTAGAGATGACAAATTCAGTCTGCACTTTACTTGTAGATTCAGGTGCAGATATTTCTATTTTTAAATCTGATAAAATTTTGGTAAATCACAAAATAAACAACAATGTTAAAACAATTATTACGGGAATTACAGAAGGAGAGATTGAAACATTGGCTGTAACTGAGACAATTTTGAATTTTGGAAATGGCGTAAGAGTTAACCATTCATTTCATGTAGTTAATGCAAATTTTCCAATTTTAACTGATGGCATTTTAGGAAGAGATTTTCTGTCTCTCTTCAGATGCAATATTGATTATGAATCTTGGTTATTGAATTTTAATATTAATAATACACCTGTATCTGTTCCAATTCAAGATACAGTTAATGAGAATTACATAATCCCACGAAGATGTGAAGTAATACGTAAGATTAAAGATTTAAACATCACAGAGGACATGGTTTTATTTTCTCAGGAAGTTAAACCTGGTCTTTTCTGTGGTAATGCAATAATTTCACCTAATTGTCAGTATGTTAAATTCATGAATATCACTCTACAACCAATTAATGTTTCAAATGTTGACGTAAAGCTTATGATGGAACCACTGACTAATTACCAAATATTGAATTTTCGGAAATCCAAGAAACCTGATACCACACAAATGAGAAATAAAGAAATTTTGGAGCAAGTTGACTTGACAAACGTTCCTGATTTTGCAAAAGATGATTTAAAGAAATTAATTACAAACTATTCGGATATTTTTTCACTACCAGATGAGCCAGTAACTGTAAACAATTTTTACGAACAGACTATCAATACCAGTGATCCAGTTCCAACTTATATACCAAATTATAAAACCATTCATTCCCAAAGTGATGAAATTCAAGCCCAAGTTAATAAAATGCTGAAGGATAACATTATTGAACCTTCGGTATCGTCATACAATAGTCCAATACTTTTGGTTCCGAAGAAATCAACAGATGATAAGAAAAAATGGCGTCTTGTCATAGACTTTAGACAGCTCAACAAGAAGATATTAAGTGACAAATTTCCTTTGCCAAGAATAGATTCAATATTGGATCAGCTTGGTAGAGCAAAGTATTTTTCAACTTTAGATTTAATGTCGGGATTTCATCAAATCCCACTGGATGAGTCTTCGAGAAAATTTACTGCTTTTTCGACCCAATCAGGTCATTACCAATTTACAAGATTACCGTTTGGATTAAATATTAGTCCAAATAGTTTTCAAAGGATGATGACTATTGCAATGTCTGGTTTGACACCAGAACTCGCTTTTGTTTATATCGATGATATAATAGTCGTAGGTTGTTCAATGCAACACCATTTACGCAATTTATCGATAGTGTTTGAAAGAATTCGTAAATATAATTTAAAATTAAATTTGGCAAAATGTAAATTCTTCAATACAGAAGTTACTTATTTAGGGCACAGAATAACCGACAAAGGTATTCTGCCCGACAGTAGTAAATATGACGTAATAAAGAACTACCCAGTTCCGAGAAACAGTGACGAAGTTAGAAGGTTTGTAGCATTTTGCAACTACTACCGTAAATTCGTCCCAAATTTCGCAACAATTGCTTATCCGTTGAATCAATTGTTAAGAAAAAATGTAAAATTTGATTGGTCATCAAAATGTGAGGATGCTTTCAATGCTCTTAAATCATTTTTGATGTCACCAAAATTATTACAATACCCTGATTTT
Source organism: Aedes albopictus (assembly GCF_035046485.1). Taxonomy (NCBI): domain Eukaryota; kingdom Metazoa; phylum Arthropoda; class Insecta; order Diptera; family Culicidae; genus Aedes; species Aedes albopictus. The sequence continues at coordinate 159,892,689 of NC_085137.1, forward strand.
AAGCAAACATTTATATTGACTACCGACGCATCTGATGTTGGATGTGGCGCGGTATTATCACAGAATATTGATGGCAACGATTTACCTATAGCGTTTGCCAGTAAAAGCTTTACGCTTGGTGAAAAGAATAAATCAGTAATTTTAAAAGAATTAACAGCGATACATTGGGCTATCGATTATTTCAAAGCTTATTTGTATGGACGTAAATTTGTAGTTCGTACAGATCATCGCCCCTTAGTATTTTTATTTAATATGAAAAATCCGACATCTAAATTAACTAGGATGAGATTGGATTTGGAAGATTTCGATTTTTCCATTGAATATATTCAAGGTAAAACAAACGTTACTGCTGATGCATTGTCACGTATAATAATGACATCAGATGAATTAAAATCTAAAAGTATATTTACTGTTAATACTAGGTCAATGACAAGGAAGAAAGATAATGAAACTAAAAATGAACAACGATATTCCAGTCAAATCAATGTCGATAATAAGCCTGATCAACTTGTTATCTATATGACAGAGAACCCGACTGAAGCTAGAAAACTACCAAAACTTCGAAGTATAGTGGAAAATGAAAATTTAATTTTTACAATGTATGAAGCGCAGAAAAATAAAGTTATTATACGAATAACAACACGATTGCGAAGTATAAGACAAACACTAGTGTTTGCACTTTCAGTGTTAGAAAAAGAAATGAATATTAATAAAATTGATAAAATTGCACTTTCGAGTCTTGACCCAATTTTTAACATGGTATCTAAAGAAACTTTTAAAGAGTTAACTCTGAAATCAATCAAAACATTACAGATTATAATGTATAATCCACCCAAGTTCATTAGTGATCTTGGAGAAATTCAAAATATACTCAAAAACCATCATGAGACACCAACTGGAGGACATATAGGTCAGCATAGACTGTACCTCAAGCTTAGAGAAATTTACAACTGGACAAATATGAAAAGTTCGATTGCTCAATTCATAAAGGCCTGTGAATTGTGCAAGTTGAATAAAATTACCAAACACACAAAAGAAAAATTAACAATTACCAATACCCCATCTAGACCATTCGAAGTGATAGCTATTGATACCGTAGGACCACTTCCAAAATCAAATAATAATAATAGATACGCTGTGACTATACAGTGTGAATTGACTAAGTATATAGTTTTAATTCCAATTCCAACTAAAGAAGCGAATGTAATAGCTAAAGCTTTGGTTGAAAATTTTATTTTGATATATGGTAAATTTTTAGAGTTAAAATCAGACCAAGGATCCGAATACAAAAATGAAGTCCTTGGCCAAATATGCAAGTTATTACAGGTTAAGCAAACTTTTTCTACAGCCTACCATCCACAAACGATAGGTTCATTGGAAAGAAATCATAGGTGTTTGAATGAATACCTAAGAAATTATGTCAATGAACACCATTCGGATTGGGATGATTGGTTACAATTTTATGCATTTACATATAATACTAGCCCACATACTGATCATGGTTTAACGCCATATGAATTGGTTTTCGGAGTTAAAGCAAGAGTACCACACGAAACATACACAGATAAAGTTGATCCAGTTTATAATTTTGATCTCTACAGCACAGAATTAAAATTCAAACTTCAAAAGTCACATGAAACTGTAAAACAAAAATTACTTGAACAGAAACAAATTCGAAAAGAAATAAATGATCGTTCAACGAATCCGATTCAAATCAAAACAGGAGATACAGTTTATTTGCAAAAAGAAAATAGACGTAAATTAGATTCATTTTACACAGGTCCATATAAAGTAAAATCAATAATAGAACCAAATTGTGAGATCATAAATTTGCAAACGAATCAATCATCTTTAGTTCATAAAAATAGACTAATTAGATCATAAGAAGTGTTAGTTTATAAACCCGAGCCTAATCTCATAAAAAAATAATGGAAATCAAAAAATAGTAAAAAAATGAGATAGGTCAATATTCTTAGCATTAGCTGAGAAGTGAGAAATTCGGATAGTTTTAAGATACATTTTATTTTATTTTGCAACTACATATTCCAAATATTTCAATTATAATTACAAAAAACTGACATTTTATTTCATCATTGTAAAGGAGATTGAAACAATATTTTAGAATTTATTGAAACTATGTTGACAATAATTGAATGATTTCACTGCGTTACGTCATTCACCCAAAGGGGGATGGTGTAGCATTATCGTATCTGTAAAGAATTATTCTTTAGCATGTTTTTGAAAGATCATAAATATTTGATCTTGACAGTTTACAACTGTCCGTTTTCAAGCAGTCTTTCCCACATCTTTTAAAGTGGTGTTTTTCACATGCAGGACTGATGCGCCTGCATTTCTTCAAGTGCATTCCTCTTATGTTCCCACGAACAAAGCTGGGACATGTCATTCACACCTAAATAACTTCGATTTACCACACAAGTTGTGCAACACTCTTGTTTCCCATACCGTACTCATGCTGAGTACGCGTATCACATTTCATACCCATAAATGCACACAATTCCTTCTTTCCACTCGAAGCGCTGACCTAACCGAACAGCGCACAGTTCAAGCAACCACGTGTGAACGTTTACTTAATTGAATGGTAAACGCCCCTTTTCGTAATTATCTTTTCCTTTCCTTGGATTGGCTATCGTTCCGTTGCATGGATCGATAGGCTATTGATATGTATGCGTTTCAGCCTTCTCCAGAAATTATGTACTAGATTAAGCAGGTTAGCTTAAGCTTTGATTTTGAATAAAGACTCATTATTGTTTCAACTCTCAACAAGACTAGTAGCTACTAAACCATCATCACATCGAATCATCGAACGACGAGTCCACAGCCGTTCAAGACCAGGACGTTAGATAAGAAGATTGTCGTTATGATTGAGATAAAGGATAATAACAAAAAGATAACAAAAGGATATACGGCCGAAGAGGGGCAAAACGCATTATCTATTAAAAGGGATTAAAAACTTTACACTCCACGCTATATTAAGTCAAGAAAGCCACACTTCTATCATACGTTTGTTTAGAAGCATTCGTCGATTCCGCCTTTTTTTAACTAAATTTATCAGATCTAGGTTCACTGGCATAGCCAGACTGGGCGTAGCAAACAAAAAATATACCTCTATCGCAAATCGTACTAACGATGTGTAACAAAGATGTGAAGTAAAAGCTTCACCTGAAGCGAAACTGAACGTCGGCTTTATAGATGACTGGTAATATTCCGGAAATGGAAATCATACCAGTAGCTTAGCAGATCGATATCATTCTATATGTAATTAAAATCCATCATTGAACTTGATCTTGAAAATTAGCTCAGTCGGTCATTGGGACCTTGCAAAATATGAATGGTAGACGTAATTCTGTACAACCACAATCGAATCTGGAAAATAGCTAGAGAAATTGCTCAAATTCAGGAAAGTTCGTCTCAAATTTCTCCTCGAAGAAGAAAATATTTCTCCTGTGCAAACTCGTAAAACCATGTACCCGAGAAAGATCATTCTAGAATTCTTGCCGCTCATAAATGTATCGAATATGTAGATCATAACGAAAGCCACACTTTCATCATCCTTTCAGGAAAGATCATGTGTATTTTTTTTTTGGTAGGCCCTGTGGCTATAAAGATGATAGTTAGTTTTTGTTCTGGACTCCACACTGGATACCTCCCGGATAAGTAATTTTTGCTACTCAAATTCCTTTGATCCTGAACTAGCACTTACGGAGCTTACATTCTTCTGATCACTTGATTGGATGATTCAAGCCTTCAAAAGAGCGCATACTTAGAATCGTGGAACCCGAAAATCATTGGATCAATCAAACTTTTTCTTACTCTGGTAATTCTTTGCGGGTAGTCAGTCCCTTTTGGAGGAGAATTTTGAGTCTAAGTGCTACTACATACGATTTAGACGAGTCCTCAATCATTGAATCTATCGAACTTTTTTCTCACTCTGGCAAGCTAAGGTTCCGAATGCGAGAACGTTAGCATAAGTCTAGAAAGGCCTAGAAGCTATCACACACGATTTGGACGTTCGATTTTAACTATTCTCCCTCTTGAACCTCCTACCCTGAGTGATCGGTGATCGAACGTAACGCGTTCCATCTAGTCTGTTGGTTGGCCCACATGGAATGTAATACCGCAGCGGTACCGTAATACGATTGTGGGTTTCGTCATCCTGATCATCGTCGATTCATCATCGCGATAGCTGTGGTCAAGAATGCTGCTGGATTCAGTAAGTATTTAATTTGTCTATGTATTCCCACCGCAAGAGAAACACCACACCAATCGTGCTGCCAATTGGAAGATTGTGCTGACACCAACAGTTGGTGGCTCCAGAGAGGAACTACTGCCACCAACAACGAGTATGCAGTGTGGGTCATCGGAACCGTTTTCTTAGATCAAAGCTTTTTTGGTTCCGTTTCGGGTCCTGAGTATCTGTGCAAAATTTGAGCACGATCGGTTGCGTCTTGCTTCTACACTTTGCGCATTGCAATTGAAATTTGTATGGGTTTTTGTATGGGAAAACATACTAGTTGAAAAAGTTTGTCTGATTTATTTTAATCGATACTATAAAATGATAGCCTAGGATGTTCTGAAAAACTTTGTTGAAGACCGCAAAGTGATTTGATGCTTGTGAAAATACATAGATCGAAAAGAGTGTAAAATTCTGTGACATATAATGCACATAATCGGAGCGTGGGATATCACAGAAGTTTACATGACATATCATGTAAAAGTCATGAAATATCATGTAAGCTTCCATTATATGTCATGTAATTCAGCATGAACGGCTGTTCGGGCCCGTATGAAGTTGATCATCAATATTAACTTCTTTCCCCGATCAGCCTAGATAGCTGTGTAGTGTCGGTAGCGGTTGTCTCAATTGGCTAAGAATAACACTACGGATCACCTGTTCCGGGGGTAAAAGTCCACTAAACAGGGAACCCCAATCCAAGGTGTCAGGCGACCCGTGCTGATGGATGAATGGTTGAGGGGGTTTAAAATATGCTCGATCTTTAACGGAGCCCGTAACGTAGGTAGATCGCCTTTATGTGTTGCGTTACGGTTCAAGATCTACCAAACTGAACCTTAGTGACATCCGGTTTGTCAAGTTGGGGTAATGTGTTTTGGTAATAAGGATTCATGGTACAAAGTCCTTGTTACTGGTGACAGTTTCTAAAATTGCATTTATTCTGCCTTGCTGATAGTTAAAGAATCGGACTTTGCCCACCCGAGACTACACTTGATGTTAGGAAAACAAACATGCTTTACGTATCTAACTGCGTACTAACCTATCAAGGACTGTTAAGTTTTGGTAATTCAAGGACTCACGTGTATTCTTATTGCAGAACACATTCTCTAATTTGACAGAGTTTTGCAACTAGCCTAAAGTCCCGGGTTTTTCTATGTTGTCCTGGGACTAAACTAGAAGCAAGACATGGATGGGGCTAGAGTTCCGATGCATGGATAAATATCAGTACCATCGTTTTGTTTTTCTCAGAATTCAAATAGATTGTGTTTGATTAGGGGCGCTCTTTCACTGGGATTTAAATCTCTATGATAACGGGACCTTTTTATCGCAATCGATTTCTTGCACCTCTGGGATAACAAAACAGGAACTGTACAGAAATCGATGCTTCATTGCCTCTCAATGGCAATGGAGTAGTACGACATGCACTAAATACTAAGGATACGGGTAATGCCACAAAAGATCTAAATACTAGTCGCAGTGGCTCACCCGAACAGAAAAAAAAAAATTCAGCATGACTCTGAGTGTTTACATGACATATAACACAAATTTACATGATATATCATGTAAACCATCATAACAATTAGTTTACATGACCAAAATGAAGTTTACATGACGTGCAAATATCATTATTTTTATCTGTGTATTATTATTATTATTTTTCTTTATTATCGAGATTTTCAGCCCTCGGCTGGTTCATCTCGCTATCTGTGTAGTTATAACCAACGAAAATCAAAAAAACATTGATCTGATGGGATACCAATGAATTTTTCAATTTTCCATATGAACGATGACCCACTCTAGTGTATATCTGTTGCAGATGCAATAGGTACAGTATAGTAGTTTACGCAACAAGGTGCAGAATGGAGATATAATGATTTCGGCGAACAAGGGTCATACTATTATTTTGATGGATAAACCCCGATATATGAGAATCGATCGAATTATCAAGAAACCCCGTACACCTGTAATGAATGTTACCCAAACTTTGATAATGCACCCTCGCAACCTTATAATTTACAGCAAACTTCCGAAGATAAAACCGAGCAGGATAATAATCGAGAATCAATCGACAGTTAGCACCATCCATGCCCAACAGTTAGACCCGTAGCAACACCAACGCCATGCAGCCAGCATAGTAGCCAGTATCAACCGGATTCCCAGTAATTGGATCCACACGCCAAGTAGCAGATACGGATAGACATACCGTCAGTGATGGAAAACAGTGAGGAATGCAGCTGAGTAGACACAAACGCAAAGCTATCCTACTCGTGAACAACAGAAGCCAGAATACATTCGCACTTCCTTCACTCGCGAGCTAACGAAGCTGGTCGCACTCGTGATTGATTCGCGAAGCAGCTCTGAACATTTTTCAATTTTGTGAAAAAACGAATTTACACGGCCGTCAGATTAACTTTTCATGAACAATAAAGCACAAAACACTACTATCTGATGGATAATTACTTGTTTTGCTATTAAAATCGCACTAAAATGCAATTCCCGCATCTCCACTTGTTCTTCGCGAATAAAAATTCATGAGTGTTTTTGTTTTTGTTTTGCTTCATACTCGTGAAGCAAGCGGGTGCGAATAAACTCACACACGGCTTACTCTCGGCACCGTGAGTAAACCGTTTGTTGCTTTTACACTCGCGAGTTGATTCACGATGAGAGTGTTTCCATCTCTGCATACCGTTAGACCAGACAGTCAACAAACCCATCTTCCATAGACGCATAAAGGTTATCACCCGCGACCCAGACTTAATAAGAAATCCATATTCATCGGAAACATAAAATAGTCGTAAAAGATAGTATTCGCGAAACAGCAACATCAGCAGAGTCACAACAGCAGATAATCGCATACCGATCTTTTGTATAAATACCCCAGTAGGCAGCTAGGTAGGCCAGTTGCAGTTGCTTTGATTCAGTGTTCAGTTCTAATATCATCTCATTCGGTAGACTAGCTACCATACGCTAGAAATAATAGATCAAGTTTAAATGTATTAAGATTAGTAAGTGTAATAAAATATTTGTTTTCCCTTAACGGAAGTGAAATATAATAACTGGCGCCCGAATTAGGCGAATAGCAGTGAAGTTTAGTAGGGCAGCTTTCTTACAACCGCGAAGTTGTACTACAGTGATTGGGCCAAAGAGAGGTGCGACGTGAAGTGCGGCACACCTTTGGGATTTAGTAGGGACTAATCTCTCAAGTGAATTGTCAGAGAAAGTTCAGAAAACCGTCCGAAACAGTTCTAATCACAGAGATTCTGTAGCCGTGTGGAGTGATTCCAGTAGTACGATCACAATAAATCGAAAGAGGACAACAATCGCCACACCGAGAGGAACTGGAACATCATTGCCCCATTCTCCCGCAGAACCAATCACAGCTTTACCCGGAGCTTTCTGTGAAAAAAACTGGACAATAGGAATCGATAACGAACGACCAGCGCCAGGACCTGCTGAGAACGGCACTGTTAGAGGATTGACGGCCAGCAGTCACGGTTCCCGCAGTTGTGAGCATACCTCACAATGGTCGAGATTAAATTGTAAGTACAAGAATTTTTCTTTCCTAAGTGAAAGGTGAACAAACAAATCAAAAAGTGAACAGACAAGAAGAGTCAAAAATTTATATGAAGTGAATTTAAATAACAAAAATAAAACAAGTAAAAACTACAACCATATAATCAAGTAAAATACGAAAATTCAATATAAAACAAAAATCCCTAACAAATTAAAGGCAATACGCCAACAAACGCGATAAAACTCATATAAATTTCATCAAGCAGAACAAAGAATTCAACGCAACTCAATTCAAACCAGCATTATCATCAACTTCATTAAATCATCAAATTTTTCTTTCACAAATACACAAAAAATTGATCTATTAACAGAAAAGTTCGGAAATCTCTCACTAGAAATGGCGCAACAAGTGCAAGCGCAAGAAATATTAAATAGATTAGCCGCGTTAGAAAATTTAAATCGCGACGGCAATCTATTAACAAGAATTAGGAATCTCGAAACACTTAATGCCAACGCAAATGCGTCAGTAGAGGATCTTACTGATCCACCACTTATTCTGCATCACCCCGATGGTACACCAGTATCAATCGATACATTTGAAAAATGTCAGATCATGTTCGAGATCTTCCAGCCTTCTCTGGAAATCCGAATACAGTCAGTACGTGGATTACTGATGTCGAGGACATCATTAATTCATACAAGCCAACCAATATTAGTACAATTGATCAGAAAAATAAATTTCATACTATTTGCAAGACGATTAGACGAAAAATAAAAGGAGAAGCAAACGACGCTTTGGTATCTTCAAACGTCAACATAAATTGGACAGCAATAAAGAAAACATTATTAACATATTATGGTGAAAAACGAGATATTACATCTCTGGACTACCAGATGATGAATAGCCAACAAAAAGGCAAATCTCTAGAAGATTACTTTGATGAAATAAATAAATATCTGTCATTAACCTTCATCCAGCCAACGTACATTTTCCACCTTCGGAAAAGCACAAAAATGGTTATAACTTTTTTATTTTTCGATGGATTTTGATGAAGTTTTTACAACTTCCCGAAAAACTCTTCTAGTTTATGATGCCGGGGACATGGGTGCCTGGTCCACATGGTTCCGGAGTTATTCCGGATTGTCTTGGGGTACCAAAATTGGCCACATACTTTGCGCAACGTATATCTCATAATCCCGATGAGATAGAAGTATAGTGTCTTCGGTGAATTTGTTCAGCAGGTTAAGAACTAACTGGCAACTGCGACTTTGATTCGCGATTCGGCCGCTAGGCGGCGCCAGTGTCGAAAATGTTCAAACCCTCATATCTCAGAAACCTGATAAGATAGAATGATGCTGTCTTCGGCAAAATTTTTCAGCAAGCTCAGAACTATCTGATAGTATGGTCTTTGTTTTGGGATTTATCCGCTAGGTGGCGCATTGTGTCTGAAAAATTCAAACACGTATATCTCAGTACCCTAATGAAGTACAAGCATGCCGTTTTCAGCAAAATTGTTCAGCAGGGCAAGAACTATCTGGCAATGGCGTCTTTGGTTCGAGAATCATCCGCTAGGTGGCGCCAGGGTAAAAAATCTTCAAACTTCTGTATCTCAGAATCCTGATAAGATAGAATGATGCCGTCTTCAACAAAGTTCTTCGGCAAGCTAAAAACTGTCTGATAGTTGAGTCTTTGATTCGTGATTTATTCGCTCGGTTCTTCGCTATACCGTCTATGATTCCCTGCAGACAAATTTTGTCACCCCTCAATATTGCTCCGTTTTTTCTTCCGGGAATGTCTCCGGGAATTTCTACAGGAACTCTTCCGGGATTTTTTCCAGGAATTTCTCCGAGAATTTCTCTAGGAATTCCTCTGGAAATTTCACCGGGAATTATTCAGGATTTTTTCCAGGACTTTCTCTAGGACTCACATCGGAGGTGTGCGGAGATTCCTTCGGGAATTCCTTCGGTAATTTCCCCAGGAATTCTTCTCCAGGAGTTCTCCAGGAATTCCTCCGGATTCCCTTAGAGAATTTTGCCAGGAATACCTCCATGAGTTCCTCCGGGAATTACTCCATGAATTGCTCCGGGATTTTCCTCAGGAGTTTTTTCAAGAATTTCTCCAGAAATTCCACTAGAAATTTCTTCAGGAAATCCTTCCAAAATTTTTCCTCAAGTTCCAATGGGAATTTCTTTGCGATTCTCTCCAGGAAATTCTCCGGGAATCCTTCTAAGACTCCCATCAGCAATTCTTCCGGTGATTCCTTCAGTCATTTCTCCAGGACTTTTTCCGGAATTATTTCCAGGAATTCTTTCGGGGATTCCTCCAGGAATTCCTCCAGAGATTCTTCCAAGAATTTCCTTCTTGGAATCCCCCAAAAAGGAGTATTCACTGAAGATTTTTTTAGAGGATGTGCTGGAGAAATTACCGGAGCGGAGGAATTCCTAGAAAAATTTTCTGGAGGAAATCTTAGAGGGATTCTCAGAGGTATCCTTGGTGAAATTTCCAGAGGATTTTCTTTAAAAATTCCCGGAGGAATTTCAGAAAAGTCCCCGGTGAAATTCCTAAAAGTATTCCTGAAGAATTTTCTGGAAAATTTCCAGAAGATTCTCTAAAAATAATTCCTGGAGGATTTCCTGGAGAAATTCCCGGAGGAATCACAGGATACATTCCCGGAGGTATTCGTAAAGGAAGTCCTAGAGGAATTCCGGGAGAAATTCTCGAGTGTTTTGTGAGAAAAAAAATCACGGAACACTTCCTGAAGAGATTCCTGGAGAAATTCGGAGAGGATTTTCTTGAAAAAAAAAACCGACAGTTTTTCATAGAAAATTTCCGGATATATTCCTGGAGAAACTCCTGGAAATAACTCCCGGAGAAATTCCTAGGGACATTTTTGGAGGAATTCCTATAGAACATCCCGGAAGAATTCCTGAAGAAATTCCCTAAGGAGCTTATGGAAGAATTCCCGAAGGCATTCATGGACGAATTCCTGGGGAAATTCTAAGTAAAATTTACAAAGAAAATCTTGGAAAAACCCCGGAAAAGTCCGGATGGGAGTCCTAGATGAAATCCTGGGGAATTTTCTGGAGGAATCCCCGGAGGAATTTCTGGAGAATTTCCTAGAGGATTTTCCGGAGGAACTTCTGAAGGGTGTCCTAGAAGAATTCCCGGAAGATTTCCTGAAGAAATTCCTGGAGGAAGTGAAATTCTTGGATAAATTCCCGCTGGAATTCCCGGAGAAATTTGTGGAAAAATTCCCGGAAGAGTTCCTGTAGAAATTCCCGGGAAAAAAAGCGGAGCAAAATGGCAACAAAATTTGTCTGCAGGGGGTCAAAAACGGCGTTAAAGTATTGCCTCTTGTACCACTACTCGACCGTCTACTATCCTGCCAATAACTATGCTGAAAATCGAATACTTCATGTTCATTAGGGCGTTCATACAAATATTTTCCTAATACTTGACGGAAACTATCGAATAATATCGGAATTAAGTACACCAGATACGTCTTACTTCCTCTTAACTTTCGGAACAATTTGCTGGACGTTTTCCAAATTTTGAGATGAAATTGTTTGAATATTTTGATTGCTGGTGTCACCTAGCGTCGCCATTGCAGGATAGATCTGAACCTGCCGAACAATTTTACAGAAAACGCCATGCTTTCAGCTTATTACAGTAACGAAATACACGTGTTTAAATATTATACACAAGGTGCCACCTAGCGAATAAATCACGAATCAAAGACTCAGCTATCAGACAGCTTTTAGCTTGCTGAAGAACTTTGTTGAAGACGGCATCATTCTATCTTATCAGGATTCTGAGATACAGAAGTTTGAAGATTTTTTACCCTGGCGCCACCTAGCGGATGATTCTCGAACCAAAGACGCCATTGCCAGATAGTTCTTGCCCTGCTGAACAATTTTGCTGAAAACGGCATGCTTGTACTTCATTAGGGTACTGAGATGTACGTGTTTGAATTTTTCAGACACAATGCGCCACCTAGCGGATAAATCCCAAAACAAAGACCTTACTATCAGATAGTTCTGAGCTTGCTGAAGAATTTTGCCGAAGACAGCATCATTCTATCTTATCAGGTTTCTGAGATATGAGGGTTTGAACATTTTCGACACTGGCGCCGCCTAGCGGCCGAATCGCGAATCAAAGTCGCCGTTGCCAGTTAGTTCTTAACCTGCTGAACAAATTCACCGAAGACACTATACTTCTATCTCATCGGGATTATGAGATATACGTTGCGCAAAGTATGTGGCCAATTTTGGTACCCCAAGACAATCCGGAATAACTCCGGAACCATGTGGACCAGGCACCCATGTCCCCGGCATCATAAACTAGAAGAGTTTTTCGGGAAGTTGTGAAAATTTCATCAAAATCCATCGAAAAATAAAAAAGTTATGACCATTTTTGTGCTTTTCCGAAGGTGGAAAATGTACGTTGGCTGGATGAAGGTTAATAGTAAATCAAATAAAAACTAGTGATAAAATCACCCACCCAGAAGCAGTTAAGGCCCTCATCGAAACATACAACGAGAAGGCTTTAGATGCTTTCATGCGTGGACTAGACGGAGCTCTACTTAGACAGTTCCTGAAAAATTATCGACCCGAGTGACTGGCACAAGCCTATGCATATTGTATAAGCTTCCAGAACGTGGAGTTTAGAATAAAGATGACGAGAGCAAAATTACCAGACACACCTCAAGGACCAAGAAATCTAATTCCCATAGTAGTTCATTATTCAGAACACCTCCGAAATAACCCCCAAAACCACCAAGATATTTTCCCATCATTTTTCCTCAACAATATAGGCAACCACCGAATCCATTTGGACAACCACCAGCAATTCCTTTTAGGCAACCAACACAAGTCTTTGGACAACCACCAGCAATTCCTTTCAGGCAACCACCGAAACCCTTCGGACATCAACAATCAAATCCTTTCAGACCATCACAAGGAAACCCGTTCAGACAGAACAAACCAGAACCAATGGAAGTCGATACATCTATTAGATCCAGACAGGTAAATTATGGTAACAGACCTAACTCTACTCAATACTTACCTCCACAGAAACGACATAAAGTTTTCTTTACTTACGGAGAACCTGAAGACGATACACAAAACACTCAAGAACAAGAATACCAGATGAACAATAACGAAGAAGATAATATGATTGATTTCGAAACTTACATGAGAGAATATAACAATCAAGAAATAGAAACAGATGATTATGAAGCAGCAGAACTAGTTTACCATACTTTTTGTACTATGGTAAATTAGAAAAACCATTGAAAATATTAGTTGACACAGGGTCCAACAAAAATTTCATACATCCTAAATTTACGGACATTTATCACTCGGTAAAGAAACCTTTCATAGTATCATCCGTAGGCGGAGAAATAAAAATAGACCGTTACTCCCAAGGTAAATTTTTTCTACCATACTCAGATATAAATGTGAAATTCTATCACATGGAACAATTAAAAACCTTCGATGCTATCGTCGGTCATGACACCTTAAAGGAATCAAAAGCAATTATAAATGTTCCTAAAGGACTAATTATTTTACCAAACAATTTCGAAATTTCTCTACTCCAATATAAACTTCAACAAATCAATCAAATTCAAATAAGGGATGATCATTTAAACAAAAATGAGAAAAAACAATTAAAATCCTTCCTAGAAAACTTTCAAGATTTATTCCAGATGAAAAATTACCATTCACAACTCGAATTGAAGCTACAATAAGGACAACGGATGAAAATCCAGTATATGGCAAAAGTTATCCTTACCCGCAAGCACTTAAACAAGAAGTTACTAAACAAATAGACAAACTTTTAAATGATGGAATTATACGACCTTCACACTCACCGTATAACTCACCAGTATGGATAGTACAAAAAAGTTAGATGCTTCTGGACAAAAGAAATTCAGAATGGTTATTGACTACAGAAAAATTAACTCTAAAACAATTAGCGACAGATACCCAATTCCCGACACTTCCGCTGTACTATCTAATTTAGGAAAAAATAGATACTTTACAACATTAGATTTGGCATCAGGATTTCACCAAATTCCTATGACAGAAAAAGACATTGAAAAAACCGCTTTTTCTGTGAACAATGGCAAATATGAATTTGTTAGATTACCTTTCGGTTTGAAAAATGCACCATCGATATTTCAAAGAGTTATGGATGATGTACTAAGAGAACATATCGGAAAAATATGCTATGTGTACATCGACGACGTTATAATCTTTAGTGAAACTCTTGAAGAACATTTTAGAAACCTTAAAACAATATTGGAAACATTGCGTGAAGCTAATTTTAAAATTCAACCTGACAAGTCCGAATTTCTTAAAAGCGAAGTAGAATTCTTAGGATTCAAAGTATCAGAAAATGGTCTTAAACCAAATGTTAAGAAAATCGAAGCAATACAGAAATATCCAGAACCTACAAACTTAAAGGAACTCCGAGCATTCCTTGGACTCTCTGGCTATTATCGACGTTTTGTCAAGAACTATGCCAAACTTGCAAAACCGTTGACAAAACTTTTAAGAGGGGAGGAATGTCACCATGGACATAATAATTGTAAAGAATGTAAAACGAAAAAAGTTACGAAATTCAATTCCAAATCATTTTCAATCAAACTCGACGAAGAAGCAAAACAATCCTTTTCACTATTAAAACAAATCCTTACCTCCGAAGACGTTTTATCTTTTCCAAATTTTGAAAAACCTTTCATTTTAACGACTGACGCTTCTGATAAAGCTATTGGAGCAGTCTTATCTCAGCAATTTCCTGATGGAGAGAGACCAATAACATTTATTTCTCGCACTCTATCAAAAACTGAAGAAAATTACGCAACAAACGAAAAAGAAATGTTAGCTGTAGTTTGGGCCTTAGGTTCCCTTAGAAATTTCATATACGGAGCAAAGATCAAAATTTACACAGATCACATGCCCCTTACATTCACAATTTCACCTAAAAATAATAACGCAAAATTAAAACGATGGAAAGCATACATCGAAGAACATGACTACGAGATGTTGAATAAACCAGGAAAATCTAATGTAGTAGCAGACGCTCTATCCAGAATTCAAATAAATTCCTTGACACCCACTAGACATTCAGCAGACAATGACGACAATTGTTATATACCTTCAACCGAATCTCCCATTAACGTTTTCAAAAACCAATTAATATTTAAAATTGGAAAAAAATTCCCAATATAACTTTGACACTCCTTTTCAAGGATATAAACGCCACACTTTTACCGAACCAATATTTACCGAAGAATTTTTGAAAAATAAATTAAAACAATTTTTCAATCCTCGCGTAGTAAATGGAATTTACACCAGCGAACCAATTATGGGAACAATTCAAGAAATTTACAAAGAACATTTTAATCCTAGAATTGTCAAAGCAAGATTTTCACAAAAACAAGTAACCGACCTTAACGATGAAGAACAACAACTTGAAGAAACAAAAAAGATCCATTTATTTGCTCATCGTAACGCAAAAGAAAACACATTACAATTGTTGAAAAAATTTTACTTCCCTAGGATGCATAAAGTTGTTCAACAATTTGTCAAAACATGCGAAACATGCAAAACTGAAAAGTACGAAAGAAATCCGCAAAAATACATGCACGTAAAAACATTTATTCCAAATTACCCGTGCGAAATAATTCATATCGATATATTTGTTTATGATCAGAATAACCTTTATATTTCATCAATAGATAAATTCTCCAAATTCCTAAAAATCAGACCCATCAAATCTAAATCAATTTTGGACGTTCAAGAAGTTTTGATGCAATTATTATTTGATTGGGATGTACCCGCACAAATAATAATGGATAACGAAAGCTCATTCACCTCAAACGTTGTTGAACAAAGAATCAAAAATCTAGGAATACGAATTTTCAAAACACCCATACACAGATCAGAAACAAACGGTCAGATATAAAGATGTCACTCTACTTTACGAGAAATAATAAGATGCATAAAATCAGAAAATAAAAAACTAAGCACAAACGATATTATTCAGTTAGCAGCACACAAATATAATAACAGCATACACTCATTCACCAAACATACCCCACATGATATCTTAATGGGTCCAAACGAAGGAAGTTTAACCTACGCAGAAAGATCAAGGCAAATAACCGATAACAACAACAAGATAGCAAAAATATTCAGAAACAAAGATGAGAATATAAATCAGGAAACTCAGTACCAGCTATACGATACAGAATCAATTGCCTATGAGAAAATGCACGAATTGTCAAAAAAGAAGAGTCGTTATAAGAAAATCATTGTAAAAGAAAATCATGACACTTACATAACACTAGTTTACAAAATAAAACGAAAGTCGTGAACTTATGTCAACGACCAAAATTTCTGAAGCATAATTTAGCGCTGATTTCGAAACCGTGCTTCAAAAAAATTAAAGTAGAACAGTCTTTGAGTTTTAGCTCAATATCGAGTTTTACAACTTTTTAAAATATGGATTTTAATAAAACCCAAATATCTTCCGTTTTTTTCAACCAATTTTAAATCTTTTTCCATAAATTAAAAGCTGAGTATAATACCATTCGATCATCTGAATGTAAGTTTTGCGTCAGATTGATGAAAATAAAGATATTGGCGAGTTTTGGGGACGATCTCCTTAAATTTTAGCAAAATTTCCAAAAAATTACGAAGAAATTTTTTTTTTCAATGAGAAAAAAACAACTTAAAAATTCTTTCTCGACGTTTAGTTGACATATCATATGTAGGCGAGTTACAGTAAAAATTTCAGCTCAATCGAAGCATTGATTACGGAGAATGAGATGTTTGAAGTGAGCGACTTTGCTTAAAAGTAGAACAAAAATCGATTTCAAATCATCAACCTTGTATGGAAAGTCGAAAAAAATTCCGCTCTACTGTAATTTTTTTCCTTCGCGTTTTCGAACTCAGGGCATGATTCTACACCAAAAACGATCATCAGCTTACCGAGTTCAAAAATGCTGTAAACTAGTGTAATTGATAGCATGGACCGAAAAATACATAAGTGTGACTTAAGAAAAACCTTATGATTTTTCTCATTTCAGACTAATTCTTCTCAACATACTTCTTGCAAAATCTAATTGCTTAATGCACATTCACGACTTAAACAACAGTCCCCTTGCAGTTATACCACTAGGAGAAGCTAAATTAAAAATAGAATTCATTAGAATACTACATCCGATAGAGCTGAACGACATTCATAATATCATTGTCAAAGTCAACAAAGATGTTAACGATAAAACACAATGCAACGCTTTACAAGATCTGATCACTATTAAGAATAGGAAACTTTATGAAACATTCTTGAAGATAAAGCCATTCGTTAATAGATACAAAAGATGGGATGCGATTGGAACAACGTGGAAATGGATAGCAGGATCACCGGATGCTGAAGACTTAAAAATCATCAACACGTCAATGAATTCACTAATTGACAACAACAACAAACAAGTTATGATTAACAGGGCTATCAATCATCAAATTCAAGGACTTACGGATCTAACCAACGGACTACTTAAGAACCAGTACGAGAGCGCACAGAACCATTCCATTGAAATTAACCAGTTGATTATTCTTTCAAACTTGGATATACTACAAACACAAATGGAGACATTGGAAGAAGCAATCCTTCTAGCAAAACACGGAATACCAAGCAGTAAGTTATTATCAATTCATACCTTCAATCAAATCGCAGTACAATTGGCAAATCGCGATATATACCTCTCATCATTCGAAGAACTATTAAGCCGATCAACAGCACAAGTTATATTTAACGTAACTCACATATGTAGGCGATGTGAGATAAAGATTCCCCAACTTTCACAAAATACATATGAATATGATTACATTGACTCAACTATCAAAAACAACAGACGAATCATAGTTGAACGAAACTTCCTATTGAAAAATGAAACACACGTATATGAATTGGAAAACTGTGACCAGCAAACCGATTACTACCTATGCGACACTACATCTCTAAGACACACCACTGATTGCGTAGAACAAGTTATAAGAGGTCAACATTCGAATTGCAATTTTGAAAAAGTTTACTCCAACGGATTAATAAAACGAGTGAACGACGGAACCATCTTTATAAACAACGCAATAGCAGATGTTACATCAAATTGCAGTAATTCTAATCAACGGTTAAATGGAACTTTTTTAATACAATTTGAACAATGCAGTTTACATATAAACGGTGAACTATATTCCAATTTTGAAATAACCATAGAAGGACGACCATATCTACCAACAACAGGACAACTGGTACAGGAAATCAACATCATAGATACCCCACCACCAGAATACCTTCGGAATCTCACCCTAGAACATCGAGAAAGATTAAACCAAATCCACCTACAAAACCATTCATCAAATTGGAAGTTAAAAGTTTTTGGATCTATAGGATTATCAACAACAATAATCATATTTTCGATAATCGGAATCTTATTTTATCTTTCAAGGACATCATTTACCAAAATCAAACTAGAGTTACCAAAATATTCTGTGAATATTCCCCTGTCAAATTTCAAAGCCACAGCACCCAACGACGAGATCAACGAATCATCAGACGAAAGGAAGAAACAGATCGAACACCACAACTTTGGAACAACTTTGCGGACAAAGTTAATTAAGAGGGGAGGAGTTAGCACCATACATGTCCAACAGTTAGACCCGTAGCAACACCAACGCCATGCAGCCAGCATAGTAGCCAGTATCAACAGGATTCCCAGTAATTGGATCCACACGCCAAGTAGCAGATACGGATAGACATACCGTTAGACTAGACAGTCAACAAACCCATCTTCCATAGACGCATAAAGGTTATCACCCGCGACCCAGACTTAATAAGAAATCCATATTCATCGGAAACATAAAATAGTCGTAAAAGATAGTATTCGCGAAACAGCAACATCAGCAGAGTCACAACAGCAGATAATCGCATACCGATCTTTTGTATAAATACCCCAGTAGGCAGCTAGGTAGGCCAGTTGCAGTTGCTTTGATTCAGTGTTCAGTTCTAATATCATCTCATTCGGTAGACTAGCTACCATACGCTAGAAATAATAGATCAAGTTTAAATGTATTAAGATTAGTAAGTGTAATAAAATTTTTTTTTTCCCTTAACGGAAGTGAAATATAATAACTCGACTGTCTAAATTTTCATTTGGAGACAAACCTTCGCCCTCCAAAATAGAAAACAGGAATTTTATTCCATATATAAAATTTCCAACCCGCCAAGGATTCGATCTGAACTTACTAGTAGATACTGGCGCTAACAAAAACTACTAATTGATTTAAGAACACCGGAGGAACAGAATGATGTTATAGAAAATGTTTACTCTCGAGCTCATAGAGGAATGGAAGAAAACATCAAAGTTATAACCCAGAAATATTTCTTTCCATTATTGAAATTCAAAGTAAGGAAATATGTCGTATTATGTAGTTTGTAAGACGGCGAAATATGAACGCCATCCCTACAAACTAAATCTGGCTGACACCCCGATTTCAAATAAACCATTGGATATTGTACATCTCGATATTTTCATATGTAGCCCGAACATATTTCTATCTTCTGTAGACAAATTATCAAAATTCGGTATCCTTATTCTTATAAAGTCTAGAGCAATTCCGAATATTCGTTCAGGATTGACAAAATTATTTGCAGTTTATGGACTTCCGAGACTCATAGTAAAGTGACAACGAACCTTCTATGAGATCGATTGAAGTACTGCCTAACTTGCTGGAAGATCTTGGTTGTGACATCTATTTTACACCTTCTAATAAAAGCGAAGTGAATGGGATGGTTGAACGTTTCCATTTAACCATCGCAGAAATATTCCGATGCAGCAAGGAAAAGCATGCACAGCTTAGCCAAAAAGAATTATTCACTTGCTTTGTACAATGATACAATACATTCCTCTACAAAAATGAAACCTTATTATCTTTATTTATCTTTATTTAAGACATTCTAGACCTCATGATGTCGAAGAGATTACTAGAAAAAAGTCATGAAATTTATGATGAAGCCATTTTTGCATTAAAAAGGAAGCAGAATCAAGACTTGAAATTTCACAACAAAAATAAGAAAATAGACCCTCCAATAGAGATTGATGGATCAGTCTACATCGCACGACAAGAGGTGAAGAACCAAGGATAAGTATCATCCTTACAAAGCTACCAAGGATGACAACAAAACGTTCGAAGACGAAAAGGCAGGAAGATCCACAAAATGAAAATCCGACGGCAAAGGAGATAACGCAAAACATTTATTTTTTCTCTTTATTTCAGGATAAGTTACCACAAATGAATCTGTCTAAAGTCGTTTATATTTCCAGATTATTCTGCTACTGAAAAGCTGATGTCACCATCACGGATTTATCATGACACTAGAAATCAAAATTTCAATAACCTTTAAAACTCAGGACAACAAAAAGCAAATTTCGGCAAGTTTAAAAGAAACAACGACGAAGACGTGCCCATGAAAACTCATATTTCGAAGATGCAAATCCACAATAATGAATCAAAACGAAAAAAAAAAAAACATGAGGTAGAATCAAAGGAAGAGCCGAAGGAACAGCAAAATATTTCACATGAGTTAGAATCCGACGAGGACGAGTATTTCGTAGGCGACGAGATGCATTTTCAGATATTCGGATGCGAAAAAACAAAGGGCTCGCTAAACAATTTCATCCCATATATTACTATTCCTACAACAAAGGGTGAAATGAAATTTTTAATAGACACAGGGGCTAACAAAAATTACATTTCTTCTGAACATGTCGATGTACAAAACGCAAAAATGGAAAAAGGCCCTAAGGTCACCAACACTGATTGGGTACAAATCACTGTCACGCTCAATTAGATATTGGGAAAAATAAATTGAAAATTGGCAGGAAAACTATCGAATTGAAGAAAAGATTACCGGAAACAGAGGAAATTATTCTCAATAAACAAGAAATTCAGTTCATCAAAATAAAAACACTTAATGAAGGAGAATTTTATTATAGGAAAAGAGAGGAACATGGGAGATTTTTCTATAACAGTAAAATAACTTTGCCTGCGTTAAATTTCAAAGCATAGAATCTGGCAGAAATTTACAAAGAAGAAAGAAAAAAGCTAAATGGGACATATGGGAGGAAAAAAATGTTCTGTCTTGCTTTCCCACTTTGTAGGAATTGGGTTGTTGCCCTACCGTAATAATCAATCAAATAATGTATCGATTAGAAGTCTAGTTTTTGATTGGTATTGTACTCAAATTGTATTAGTTTCAGATAGTATTTATTTCAAGTCGATTTCAATATAGAGTCAGTTTATGCTTATGATTGGAAAAGGTACGAGTTCCAAGGAAGTTTTTTAAAAACTTTTTTGAATATCCGAACTCCAAACCAGTGATCGACTCTCTCCGGTAGAAAATTTCTACTTTTTACGAGAGACAAGAATCCACTCCCTGTTTGGGAGAAAAGTCAAAGAATTTTTACGGATCTAGGAGTGTCCGGAAGGAGCTGCTGCGGTTGTGAGTAATATAGTTTTGCATTTTCAGTGTTCATCACTGAGACAATTGAACATTTTTTAATACGACAAATGGCGAATGAGCGAGATACAACAAACGGACATGTAAGCATAAATGGCAAGTTAATACAATTCGATAAATGCATGTTATGCAAAGCAATAAAGCAATGTAAAAAAAGCTTTATCAAGACTTGGTTGGTCCTTTACCACGTGATTTTCTTTAGTCGCATCGTAAATTTCATATGCCTAGCAACAGCAACAAAACAATGAATGTGTACATACAGAAAATTTTATTTTAAAAGACACTACACCGTCTTCAACAAGAGGTTGTACAGACTGAACAAGCACTAACATATGACAACGGACAACACACATAACACCCAGTGGCCCAGTGGAGAATTTGCCGTTTGACGAAAAGTTTTCCCCGACTGGAGCGGGAATCGAACCCACACTCCGAGGCTTACGAAACGTCTAGATGACTGACGCCTCTAGCCGCACGGCCACGAAGCCCACATTAGTCATTGTAAATTGTAAAGTTTGCATGCATATCTTTCATAATGTGTTTATTTTCCAAATCTACAGTCGCACTTCGGATTTTCTTTCGATCAGTTACTTTTTTTCATTAAATATACTTAATCGAACTTCTGTAAACGATGAAATCAAACAATTAGATATTAGAGTAAAAAAAAAAAATCAACAAAAGACTAATAGGCACGTCGTGTACTTTTGAGGAATTGAGCGTATTAATCAACAAAGTTACTAAAGTTATCTTAGAAAACCGAGAGATAAACCAGCCCCGGCTGAAAATTTCTTTAATAAAGATAAAAAAAACTCTAAGAAAACTAAAAATTCATCGAACGATAGCTAATCTGAATGCTGTCTACAAAAAGCAAGCGTTGTATTGTAAAACTGATGACAAATTTTTATCGTACTTCGTAATTCAGCCCGCGGTTTTTCTTAAATTTGGTGATAGTTCTTAATGTTAAAACGATATTTTTAATTTTTAAATTGATTAATTTAGAATACGATTCAGTATTGATTTGTGATACATGTTTTTACCTTCTTAAATGTTGCAAGATGAACCAAAACATCGGTTGGGGACTGTTAATGATCGTTTTATTGAATGTGAAGCGAAATTCATGAAAATTCTGCAAATATTATAAATTTTATGAATTAAAAAAAAAGGACGATAGTTGTTAAGATTGTAGTACTGTTTCGCATGTTATAGGAATTGACCAGGGAATGAATTTTCGAAGAAATAATGCCAAAAGGAAACACTACAATAGTATGTTTAATTTTTTATATTGATTTCATGATAATAGATATACTTACAAGTAAAAATGGTATAACAGTTACGATATTTTACAAGCTGAAACGTACATAGATCGATAGAATTTTCATTATTTCTCCCTCGTATTTGCGTAAATGTGTCATTTTGGTGATTTTTTATGAAAACATAAATAACCAAAGAAAAAGTGTAGTGCGGCTACAGAAAATGGTCGCTCCAATTGTTGACAAAAATACATGTTACGTGGCGTACGAAAAGAATTACATAACAAATGTTTATTATCCACTAGAACAGACATCCAAGTTAGAACAAATTTTCTTTCAAACGCTGTGTAAGAAGGCAAATATTTTTAGCGTTGAGAACACTAGCGTCACCTAAGCAGCATGTTGCCACAGTCAGGGGTGAATACGCATATCTAGATAAGTTTCATATTCACCACTGACAGCAGCGTGGGAACTTAGCGATAACAGCGCCATCACGATGTTGCCACTTGTTTTGCCTTTTTAAATGACCGTTAAATTCCTTACACAGTTTTGAAACTAGACTTAGATTTCTGTTCTCTGTGACTTATCATACAGTTTACTATAACTGGTGGATACACATCAATTGTATTGTAGGTAAAAGGTGTCCCAGATTAAAATTCATTACAAAAAAACGCTGTAGAAAACTACCTATTCGGTATTTGTTCTTAAAAGTTTTGGTGGAAATAGTTTCGAGTGTATTGTTTGCACTGTATTTTTATCTATCAGTTTTTCGAAGTAACTATGTATTGATAAAAATAGCGTCCCCCAAAAAGAGCCAAAAAGCAACGTCGCTTGTTGATCAATCCAATTGCCTGTTTGGTAGTTGTATTCAAATTTCCCGTGTTAAGACTTTGTAAGAACTTTGTAAACATCTTTGTTCTTCTTGAAATTACGTCCCCACTAGAAGTATCACATAATGCCGGCACCTGCAGTGTTCTACAAGCTCTTCCACAGTTATTAATTCAGAGCTTACTCTGCCAATGGTCATTTTGCATGTGTATATCGTATGGTAGGTACGAAGATACTCTATACCCAAGAAAATCAAGGAAATTTCCTTCACGAAAAAGGAATCAAACGCTTCACTCAGCATGGTCATGCTGAACACCCATATGGCTACATGGCCTCTTTTAGCCCAATGCACCGGAACTAAGGCTCATCGGAAAATATGGGCTATTATGAAGAACAAATACTGAAATCTGAAGAAGGCATAAGGAAAATGTGGCTTTCCGTACAGAAGAAGCGGACGCCAAATGTTGTGCAGTGTTATGGTATAGAAGTTGAACGAAATGAATATGCCAGAGGCCTATAAACGGGTTACAGTTTTGCCTAAAAATTTGGAACGGATCGGTCAACTAGGTATTTGTATTTCAGCGTTTTTTACCGTGATGTAGGACACTCTTTATTGCTAGAAATAGGAAATTAAGGGTGCGGCTATTAGAACATTAGACCTTCTGAACACCTTTGCCAATAGCACCTTTCTCATTTTTCCAAAAACAGTATCAAGAATACTCGTAAACACCACGTGAATTCTGCGATTCTTCTTTGGCATCAACTTAATTGAATGTTAATCACTTGTTGCAATAGTAGGACCCCAGGTATCCATCAGAGGATTAAAGTTAGCATCAGAACATGCCGCCTAGTTTTCTGTACTAGTGCTAACTTATGTCGATAGCCGATATCTAAATGTTAATTACGTGAACAGCATTCCGATTTGAAAGTCAAATCTCTCTCTGCTCAAACGATCTAGAGTGTGTAGCGTGAGTTCAAACTTAAAACGTAGACAATTTATAAAAGAAAAAATGCATCTCTATAATTTAGTATATGTATGTGAAAATTTCTAGCCGTAACAAAAATTGGGCCAATCAGGTGTTGATATTTACAAAAATGTTGATTTCCTATCCCATCTCTCTTCGTATGACTGCTAAATAGACCGCAAATCCTCCTACAATCAAAAACACGTGTCACCTTTCCTACAACAATATAGCTATTCACAGATTTCGATAGTCCCGGTTCTACCAAACTACAAATACATTACCATAGCGTGATGTGATGTTGGGGATGGGCGTGTTGCTGCCGCCATAGCCTAGGCGGCCGGTGTATCCGGAATAATCGACGCAAAAAACGACAGCACCATTGTTCGCAGGAATGCGGCCACGTCTGTGATGTTTACGCGGTGAGCCTCAGATGGGACGTTGGCCGTCGCCGGATCCGGCGCCGCTACTTCTTCACCAGTGAGTTCCGTCGAGGTTTCACCCTGTTGAGCGGGGGCATCGTCGTTAGTGGTCTGCGTCGTTTTCGATCCATCGGTTTCGTCGGTTTGCGCTGTCGCTGCTGTCGAGGTCGAGGCAGCTGTGGGTGTTTGTGCTTGTGCATTGGCGGTAGCTTCCGCGACGGCAGGGTTGGCGGCTGCCGGCGGAGCGGGAGCAGCAGCAGCAGCTCGTCCTCGCGCCTGTTCGGCCCTCTGTCGTATGATGTGGGCCATGTTGATCTGCTGGACCACTAGTCGCCGGGCAAACTCCATGCGGTCGGGTCTGTCGTTGCGGAAGAAGCCTATTTGGTAACTAAAAATAGAAGAAAAACGAGGAGGTTAGTCGACTAAACTACTACTACTTGGTTCTACTAAGTATCTATACTTACAGATACAGCATCACTCCAACAAATAACACCGCAATGCATCGCATCGGCGACGAGTACAAGTACACCACGGTCATGAGAATGCCCACGCGGCACATGCTAAAGAAAATATCCAACCAATCGCGGTTTTCCTGCTCTTCCACGACGATGTTGGGGAACCTCCGGGCTGGAGCGGCCGCAGCAGCAGCCGCACCATCACCGGCTGCGACGGGTGCAGCAGCTGCTGGTACCGCCGCTGCTTGTGCCGTTGCATCCGCCTGTACGGTCGCGGCCGATGCCGTGGCCGTCGTCGGGGCAGATGAGCTTGAAGACGGTCCACTGGGACTGGGTCCGGCAGCAGATGCAGCCGGGGACGACACCGGGCTCGGAATCGTTGGTTGACTAGATGGACCGGGCGTTACACCTGGGGTGGCCGGCGACGGACTGGTCGGTATCGTGCCACTGGATGTGATCGGAGCCGGAATGCTACTGGCCGATGGCATCGGCGACGAGCTCATTGTGGACAGGTACGGGTAGTAGGCCAGGTTGGGTAGGGTTTGTGCCAGCACCGGGTTTTGACTTGGCTGGTTGGCCGGTAGGGCGACATTTGTTTGGGGACTAGATTGAGGTATGATGGGATTGGCTGCATTGGTGGGCGCACTGGCGTACAGCGCTTGAGGATTTTGTCCGTTGGATATCCTGCAAATATGGAGGATATAAAAATTAGCAATTTGTTGCTAAGTGTACTGTGGCAATAAGCACAATCTGAAGTCAACGATTTAGTAGGAACATAACATAGACTACAAAAACATCAACTCAAATAAGGATAAATCTCGTATCTAATAGTTTACTATTCGATGTTATCGCTGCTATTCTTGTTTGTGCTACCTAAAGGGTGAGTCGTTAATTATTGTGCCACCCTACCTTCAACTGATTCGCAAATTGTCTACAGTTAACGAAATGAAACCAAATTTTTACAGTAGTTTAGTATATGTATGTATTTCAACTTTTTGGTATAGGTTCAAATTTAGAATGCGTTTTAGTGAAATTTACGACATTTTCAATTGACGCCCTCCATGTGAACATGTTTAGGCTCCACTTGAGACTAATAATTAAAGCTATATGGTTTGTTTATGCGCATTGTGCCTGGTTTTCACCCAGCTCCAAGCTTATGTTTCACTGACAAATCGTTCCTGATACCTATTGACGCACATTAAGATGATCCGATAATGTATAATCATTAAATGTTCCAAGGCGTGATACCATGATTTTTGATTTTAGCATGTGATTGTACAACATCTTTTTTAGAACTGTTAACTAAATTTATTCCACGTCGACCGAAATTATACTGATAAAAATGCTCAATTCATTATATGTATGTAAACAATAGACTAAAAGGAGAAACTGCAAAATTTGGTTGATTTTGGTGAAGTAGGAAAAAAAATTACGTTAGTTTGAAAATGGCACAATAATTATTGACTCACCCTTTAGTTAGGTCATCTTCAGCATAAAAGATTAGAAATTATCATTCTTTGTAGACACATGTGAAAAACTATAGTTATAGTAGATTTATTCCAGGAGCCTTGCTTCCTTACAAAGAACTGTTTTTTTTATCTGTATTAACGAGATTTTTAGCCCTAGGCTAGTTCATCTCGGGACCCACGCTTTACTTCCCTTCCGAAGGAAGAACTCACATTTTGCGAGTTTGTCGGGAGTGGGATTCGATCCCAGGTCCTCGGCGTGATGGTCAAGTGTTCTAACCATCACACCAGGTCCGCTCCACTACAAAGAACTTCTATTTAGGAAATATTATGAATCCGGTGTTCTGCTAAAAAAAATGAAATGGTCATTCGCGTGGCATGCCTCGAGCATGCGTGTTCGCCAAAAACGTAATAGTTGTTACACATGTCGCTGAACCAACTAACAGGATTAATGAAGATCATTAATCTCTGTCCAGCGACCCCTATCCCTGCCTCCCTGGAAACCACTCGGAAACTGCAAGCAAACTCAGGGAAGATCAGGTTACCAGTTTAGGTGGGAACTTTGCTCATAAGATGACAGATGAGTGGGTGGGGGGTTAGGTGTGCTCTGAGCGTCTGTTCCCATATTAGGGGCGGCTGATCGACGCCCGAGTCGGAAAGTAGGGGTTAATGTCCAATGTATAGAACTGTCAATTCAGAGCAGCTTTCATCGTGATGGCTGACCGCCGAAAGAAGACAGGTTGATGAAGGTCTGACTTCAGCACAATCAACGTGCACAACCCACGCTCCGGAAGCACTAATGATGGATACGGCACAGCTTGAATACGAGAACGACAGTTGCTTAAGGCACGAAGTCAAAAACATCTTGGAAACCCAAACGCTCAGATAGGTCAGCAAGAGGAATTCAGACCGACGATTCGAAAGTTCAGCACACATGGCCATTCGTAACACCTTTTTACAACACAGCGTTTCTTATCGTTACACCCGCAGATAAACAAAACAACAGACGGAATCGTAAATTGACCACGTTCTGAATGACGGGCGACACTTCTCCAACATTATCGACGTCAGGGCCTATGGTCGACTCTTGGTGTTGGTCAAACTGCACCCAAAACTTTCCGTTATCAACAATGTACGGTACTGGTGATCGCCACGGTAAAACTTAGAAACGATTGAAGCAACCGAATTTCGCCTCGGTATACACGCAACATCTCGAGACAGTGCTGCCAGACGAGGGTGCGTTCGTTGTGGCCCCTCTAAAGGACTGCCGGAGTACAGTAACAGCAGCCATCAATGACGCAGTCGAGAGCACTATTGTGTACGTGGAACGAAGTCGACGGAACGAGAATGCTACGGAACGAAAAAACGCTGCATGGTTAAGGGCGAACGAGACGGTCAAAAAAATACCCGCCATTATTGCTCTGTTGCTACTAGAGATGGTCGGGTTCCGGGTTTTCAAACCCGAAACCCGACCCGAACCCGAACCCGACGGGTACGGGTCGGGTTCGGGCTTGGAAATTTGAAAAAAGCTCGGGTACGGGTTGGGTCCGGGTTTAAACAATTTCAAAATTTTCGGGTACGGGTCGGGTCGGGTTTGAATAATGTCGGGTTCAAGTCGGGTTTGGTACCAATGTATATAAATCAGTATTCAGAAAAATGCTTTATTTGTTGTATCCGTTACATTTAATGATTATTATTTAACTCGGGTTTCGGTCGGGTTTATTGGCAAAAAAATTTCGGGTTCGGGTCGGGTTCGGGTTTGATCGACGAAAATTTTTCGGGTTCGGGTCGGGTCCGGGTTTGACGGAACAAATAATTCTCGGGTACGGGTCGGGTCCGGGTTTTGAAATTGAAAATTGTTCGGGTACGGGTCGGGTTCGGGTCTGTAAAATCTGAAACCCGACCATCTCTAGTTGCTACTAAGATGGTAATCTCAGATTCTACTTCATATTTTGCGACAAAAACCTATCATTGTGTATGCTCACTTGTAGTGCCTATGCTGATTGGTTTTCAACATCTTCAGTGCGATAGAATTCGAGATTACCATCTCCAAAACCGCGAGGCAAATTGTTAGAAAGAGAGGCAAGATATGAAAAATAACACGGCGTCCCGTTTCACCTTAGATCGCTTTCTTCAATCGGAAGACCTTGCCGTTTCGCTGATCTACTCCCTGCAGCTGCAGCATGTAGATTTCTTCATCGCCGAGATCTCCCTGCAAAAACGCAGTGACGATATCCAGGTCGTGCTTCACCGCAAGCGCCATGAGGTACCGAATTGTGGCATACCGTACCACGGGAGAATATACCTCATCGTAATCCAGTCCAGGCCGTTGCGAGCATCCCGACGAGACGGGCTTTATACCGTTCGATGGCGCCGCCGTCAGGACCACGCTTCGACTTGAACACGCCTTTGCTCCGGATCGCTTTCCGCCCCTCGGGCAGATCGGTAAGGACCCACGTTTCGTTCTCGCTCTGGGACCGCAGCTCATCATTCATCGCTCGAATCCAATGGTCTCGGTCCGGCCGGCGCAAAACCTCTTCGTAGGCCGCCGGATCGTCGCTCCCGGCCACTGCGCCTTAATCCTTGCTGCAAATCAGCTGGTCTATTGATTTGTGGCGGGAGCGCAGCTTCAGCTGTTTCGATAGCGTCCTCGAAATTTTCGTCTTCGAAAACAACCTCCTTCGACTTGGGGTCAAACTTCTTCCGCTTCACTTTTGGAACGTGTGTCATCACGTTGGATCCGAAAACCTTCAGATGTCGCAGGTTTGGCTTCTTTCCTGTCCATGCCTCTTCCGGCGTCTGGTATTCCAACGACCGTGTTGAACATCGATTGACCAGGTAGGCCGCCGTCAAGACAGCTTCCGCCCAAAACTCCTTACTAAGCTTCGCATCATTGAGCATGCACCGCGTTTTCTCCACCAGTGTGTGGTTCATGCGCTCTGCGACACCATTCTGCTCGGATGTATTATACTGCCGTGAATCGCAAGTCAGTCCCATATGTAAAAAGTAGGCATTGAGAAAATGGCCTCTGAAGTTTTCAAATTCGATTTCTATACGAAACTCTAAAAAATCGCTATAAATTGAAAACTTCTGCGATCATCATGAAACTTTCACATATTGTTTCAAACGTTAAAACATAACAGTGAAAAATGTAAAACTAGCTAAAATAGTGTTAGGTCTTGTACTGGAGGGCACACAAGTTCGTAATGGGACTGACTTGCGATTACATTTCATGATGGGACAATCTGACTTGGTGTTGTTTTTCAATTTCACTGAACAAACTATATATTTTTATGCACGCAGCTGAAAGATCATCCGAAGAAAGCTCGAAAACGGTCATTAACTCATTTTTGCCCAAAATGCAGATGGGACTGACTTGCGATTCACGGCAGTATAGGGGTACGAAGTATGATGCCGGATGCCTTCTCGTTCCAGAACTTGACGGTAGGCCTTGTTGATGTATTCCGTCCCATTGTCCGTGCGTAGAATCTACAGTTTCTGTCCGGATTGCCTTTCCGCACTAGCCTTGAATCTCTGGAAAGTTTCGAGTACCT
Organism: Aedes albopictus; assembly: GCF_035046485.1. Taxonomy (NCBI): domain Eukaryota; kingdom Metazoa; phylum Arthropoda; class Insecta; order Diptera; family Culicidae; genus Aedes; species Aedes albopictus. The sequence goes on from NC_085137.1 coordinate 159,922,982, forward strand.
GGCTTTTGCGCTCGAGAAAGAACACCACGACCTTCTTGCTCCAACCAGCTCTTCTGCTTGCTTACCTTCGTCGACTTCTTGGCTGTGCAGCACACCGCCCGTGCTGCTGCTACTGACCGGACCGCGATCAAGTTTTACGTCCTGTAAAATTTTCGCCTTAACCGCGTCCGCCGTCAATGCTGTCCCGGAAGCTTCTAGTTTCATGATCATGGGTTCGTACTGCTCCGGAAGACCCATCAGCAGAACCGCTGCGAGCCACGAATCGTCCACCTTGAAACCCACGCCACGGATGCGAGTTTGTGACTCGTGTTCATTAATGCGTCCACGTACGCCTCGACGCTAGGGCAATCAACCAGCCGCACAGAAGTAAACTTACGCAGCAGTCCGATTTTCCGTGTCAGTCCGCTGTCCTGGAATGCGGCCTGTAACTTCTCCAACGCGTCTTTCGCCGTGGTCGCATCTTGCACCAGGCTGTAGTTGTAGCTCTCCAGACTAAGGCAGATCGTCGCCAGGGCCTGCAGCTTCACTTCCTCAGGAACGACTTCACCGTTTCCGTTACCAGCTTTCCTTGCGGATCAGGATCATCCGCATCGCAAACGCCCACGTGATGTAATTTTCCCGTCCTCCTAGCTTCTCAATGGCTGGCAGCGCTACGGAACTCCTGCTGACTCGAACGCTTCCCGCATCAGTCACGCCTCGTCCGCCGGCGGCCACTCCATCTTCTCGCTGACCGGAACTTATACTCGTGAACATCTTCCTTTTCTTCTGTTAAAAAAAATCTTGAAACCTGCAGGTTAAATCTGGGTTCCATAACCTATTGCAGAGTGAAACGCGTGTGGTTTGGGAAACGGTTAACAAAAGAATAAAAATTGTATTTCTGACAGTAGCGGCACGGATTATCTACTTCGATTGCTTATTCTAATACTATCCAGCATTGGGCAAATCTGGCTGAGACATCGATTTTTGTGAATCGATTCGAATCGTATCAGCAGAATCGATTCACCGATTTAATCGAATCCTTTGAATCGATGTTTTCACATCGATTCGGTATTATAAAATATTAAAAAACTATAAAACGATTCGTTTGCTGCATGTAGTTTAAGTTCGTGTATGTTTCATTTGTCTGAACAAATTCGATACCAAAATTTGAGATTGCACATCGAACATTTCGCGACTCTGATTTAAAAATGGATATAACGTTGAGACAGTGCATTCTGAAAAAAAGATCCTGAGGTTTCCCAGAACTCTGAGAAGTATTCCCATATAGTACTGAGATAAATTTTCGCAGACTGCTGACAAAAATTCCCCCAAAACCCTCCAGAATACTGAAAGGAGTTCCTCTAGAACTATGAGAGAGATTTATTCAGAATGCTGAAAATTATTACACCAGAATCCTGAGTGACATTACCCAGAAAAGAAGGCATGACTTTAACGGTATCTTGGTTGGCATTCTCTCTGAACTCTATTAGGGATTTTCCTAGAAGCCTGAGAGAGATTACTTCCCAGACAACCAGTAATTGTATAAAACATCACATAGAATGATAAAGTGGAGGCCATATGCGTGCATGCCTCCATTAAGGCGCATGTAAAATGTACGCATATCGCCTCCACTTTATCATCATATGCACAACTTATACGATCACTGGTTGACTGGGTCCATATCTATGAGACGGATTGTCTCAGAGTCCCGAGAGGAATTCTCCCATAATCCTGTGATAGATTGTTTCAGAATCCTAAGAGAAGCTTTTCCTTGAGATTCTTCCAAAATGTTCCAGAATCTTAAGATGAATTCTTCCAGAATCCTGAGAGAAATTCCAAGAACGGTTCTCTCACATTCTTGAGATATATTCATTTAGAATATTGAGTGAGATTCTTACAAAAAAGAAACAGTTTTCTGAAGGGATGTACTACAGTGCATAAGCTAAAGGTGCTGGCAGCCAAATCGTACGTTAAACATCTGTGGGACATCTCATTTCTACGAAAATATTGTGGATTGATACGATATTAAGGCCAGTGCAGTGGAATAATATGAAGTGCTAAGCAGTGGTGCTTTTTCAACTGAAAGATTTCGATAAAAGTATTCCATCGCTCTTCGCTATTTTGGTGTGATCCCTTCAGTATTATCACCTGCATCTCTGGTGTTTACCATCTATCGTCGCACCACTATGTCGCTAAACACGAAAGTTGTCACTCGCTCGGGATCTACGTCGTCTCTGAACACTGTAGGATCGCAAGCCAAACGCTCCCGTGAAGATGTTTCAAAACATGATGACGAGGAGATCAACAGTTTAAGTGAGTTGTGGACGAAAATGCAAAGTATGCTATCCAGCACCAGTGAAAGGATCGAAGCGAAAATAGATAGCGGTAATGCTGCTCTGGAGATGCGTATATCGAAGGTTGAAAGTCATCTGTCTGCAGTTCGAGATGAGTTTTCTGGAAGAGTCATCAAACTTGAGGAGGAGGTGGCAGCTACACGTTATGAGATGGACTACATCGCCGAGGCTGTTCATCGGGCTGACAAAAATCGAGAACTGATTATTTCTGGGGTTCCCTATCTGAACCATGAGAACCTGGCTGATATTTTCTGCAAAATTGCTTCATGTATCGGGTACTCAGAGACAAACATTCCTCTCGTTCACCTTCAACGCTTATCTCGGTCCCCAATCGCTCCTAGACTGACACCACTCATTCTCTGTGAATTTGCTCTTCGCAATCAACGGAACGAATTCTACCGTGAATACCTCTCGGAGCGCTCACTTTCCCTTCGTCACATTGGTTTTGAGAGTGAGAACCGTGTCTATGTGAATGAAAACCTCACGGCCAACGCTAGGCGGATCAGGAGTGAAGCCATCAAGTTGAAGAAAGCGGGACGCTTGGAAACTGTAACAACACGTGATGGAATCGTGTACGTGAAGCCCAAAGGATCGGAGAAAGCCACGGCAATTCATTCGTTGCCGCAGGTCACGTCGTTCTGTAAAAACCCTATCCAGTAAAGATTCTCAGTTTCCTTCCCATTATCTCCATGTCTCCGATTCCTGGTTCCCTTGAATCCAGCCACTCCTAAAAGTTATCTTCAAAATTATTTAAAAAAAAAAAAAACCTATCCTTGCAAACACCCGTATTCCTAGCCAAAAATACTCCTATGATTCCGTCTCCTCAAAATATCCGTGTTTTCTTCCTTCCTGAAAGTTAGCTGTTGGATTCCACGATGCGTTTATGCTGCTGCTGCTGATGGTTGGATGCTGCTACTGGTTGGTTACTGCTGTTGTTGTTGTTGCTGTTCATCCATGTTGCTGCTGCTGTTGCAGGGGATTCATTGTATTCATTGCGTTTTTGAAATATCATTTGAAATATCATTCATAAAAATCACAATTCGAAGGAAAAAAATGATTAGGTGAACAATTTGATATGGTCTTGAATTATGAAATACTGTACGTAACGGTTTGGCTGCGAGCCAAAAAGGAAATTAGTAGACACAGAAATATGTGGGTTCTATTTAGGTTTAGGTGTAGGTTCTCTTTAACTGCTGGGTTCTCGTTGCTTGCTCGTCTGTTAGGTAGGTTTCTTCTGAAGCCAATTCAATCGTTTGATAATGGATAATGGCCCTATGTCCAGGAACAATACCACTGACGGTTTATTTATTTCTAGAGCTGTGCTTAATTCAATTTTATTAAATGGAAAGCTGAACGTTTGCCATATCAATGTACAAAGCCTTTGTGCACGACAATTTGCAAAATTTGAAGAGTTGAAAAATACTATATTCGAGAGTAAAATAGATATTGCTTGCTTTACTGAGACGTGGCTGGACGGTTCCATTTCCGATACAATGATAGAGGTCAACGGCTTCACTCTAATAAGAAATGACCGAAATCGACATGGTGGTGGAATTACTGTTTATATTAGAAAAGGATTACCGTTTCTCTTGCTTAGCAAATCGTCAAATGAAGGTGGGTTAACCGAGTTTTTGATATTCGAGGTTTTTGTGGGAGGTGATCGAATGCTTATGGCCGTATACTATAATCCCCCGAATATCGATTGCTCAGATCTCCTACGTGCTCATTTCAATGAATTTTCTTTAAATTATGCTTCTACGTACTTTATTGGCGATTTCAATACAGATCCTCTTAATGAGACTCGTAAATCAAAATGGTTCAGAGATACTATATCAAGTATGTCTTACAGCATTATCAATTCAGAACCAACTTTCTTTTACAATACAGGCTCTTCTGTGCTTGATCTTCTAATTACGGACTCGGCAGAAAAAGTTTTAAAATTCAGTCAAATATCGATGTCTGGAATTTCTAAACATGATCTTATATTTGCATCACTTGATTACTCACACGAAAATAAGGCAAACGGATATTGGCTTCGTGACTACAACAATTTTGATGCCGCTGCTTTACAGGAGGAATTTTATAGAATCAATTGGAATGAATATTTTAGTGTAGATGATCCTGATGTTATAACTAGCATACTGAATAACAACCTGTGCATGCTTCATGAATATTTTTTTCCATTGAAGTTCCGGCGCTTTCGAAAGAATCCGTGGTTCAACAGTAGTATAGAAAAGGCAATAATAGAACGGGATCTCGCATACAGAAATTGGAAGCGCAATAAGACTGTCGAGAATAAAGCCAGTCATAAGCGGCTTAGGAACAAAGTCAATTCTATTATATCAAAAGCAAAAGCAGAGTTTGACAAACAACGATTGAATGTCAACTTGCCATGCAAGCAACTTTGGCAGAATGTGAAAAATTTAGGAATAACAAATAGGAACACCAACTCATACAGTGAAGAGTTCACTGCGGATTCAATAAATGAATTTTTTTCTTTAAATTTCTGTACTGAGGAAACCAATAGTGTCGAATATTTAGGAAACGAAAATGGGTTTAAGTTCCGACCGGTACTTGATTATGAAATAGTCAACGCAGTATTCGAAATTAAGTCGAATGCCGTCGGAATGGACTGCATTCCCATAAGGTTCGTAAAAATCTTAGTTCCTCTTCTGCTGCCCATGCTTAAACATTTATTTAATGCTATAATAGTAACGAATAAATTTCCAAGTGAATGGAAGCGTACTAAAGTGATTGCGATTAACAAAAAGCCAAACATTTCATCAATTACCAATTTGAGGCCTATAAGCCTGTTATCAAGTACATCAAAAGTATTTGAAAAGCTTATCAAAGGACAGATTTCGGAGTATGTTACCAGAATGAACTTATTACATCCCTTCCAGTCCGGTTTTAGGAGACACCACAGCACTGAAACAGCTTTGATGAGAGTCCATGATGATATTGCACAGACGGTTGACAAAAATGGCATAACAATTTTATTGATGATCGATTTTGCTAAAGCCTTCGACCGAGTTTCACACACTAAATTGATTAATAAACTAGTTTCACTTTATGGTTTCTCTGCCGATGCTGCAAAGCTGGTAAAAAGTTATTTGAGTAATCGTAGTCAGGCTGTTAATTATAATGGTGCTTTCTCAAGTTTCAAACCCACTTTATCAGGAGTACCTCAAGGATCGGTTCTTGGTCCTCTTCTATTCTCTCTTTTTATTAACGATCTCCCAAGTATTTTGAATTATTGTTCGGTTCATCTGTTTGCGGATGATGTCCAAATATATATTTGTATCGATGATAATACGGATTTGACAACCATAGCGAGCATGATGAATCATGATCTCTGCATGCTTGTAAATTGGTCGAAAGATAATTTGTTGCCCATTAATCCTAGCAAAACAAAAGCCATAATAATTTCCAAAAGAAAACAAACGATTACACCACCTAGAATTTTAATCGATGGAATTGAAGTTATGTTTGTACAACGGGTAAACAATTTGGGTGTCATATTTACAAATAACTTAGAATGGGATGATCACATAAATCATCAGTGTTCAAAAGTGTATGGTTCATTAAAACGTTTGAACTTGACCACTAGAAGTTGTAGTACCGAAACAAAATTACAACTTTTCAAAACACTATTGCTTCCCCACTTTATATATGGCGATTTTGTCTACACAAACGCCTTAAGTGGTACAATTCACAAGCTTAAAATTGCACTCAACGCCTGTGTAAGATATGTGTATAACCTTTCTAGGTATTCTCATGTATCCCATCTACAAAAGAACCTTATAGGCTGCCCCTTCGCTAATTTCTACAAGTATAGATCGTGCTTCAATGTTTTCAGAATAAGAATTACCTCCAGTCCAGGCTTCCTTTTCGAAAAACTGGTTCCATTGAGAGGCATACGTACAGCAAATTACAGAGTTCCACAACATAATTCTATGTATTACAGCCAATCCTTCTTCGTCAGAGGTATTGTTAACTGGAATAGTTTACCAATTTCTGTTAAAACAATCACTTCTAAATCAGGTTTTAGAAGAAATCTCCTACAGCACTTGCAATAGACGGGTAATTTAGTTAGTTGAAGAGAACAATCTTTCATTATGCACATTAGATATCTGTTTATCAATTTATAATCTAAACTGTAACAACAAAAAAGATGTATGTCTTACGTTACAAGGTATTCAATAAATAAATAAATAAATAAATAAATAAATAACAAAAATGACCCAGAATCCTGAAAAGGGTAGCTTAAAACCCTAAGAAGGATTACTCCAGAAAGGTTACCTCATAAATACTGGGATTGCCAAAGGAACCTGAGATATACTCTCACAGAATTCTGGGATATAAAACTCTCCCAGAGTCCTGAGAAGAATTCCTCCAGAATCTTTTTAACCTTCGTCGTGCATTGGAGTCATTATGACCCCTAAAAGTGCACTACGTCAGTGAGGTGGGCGCAAGCTAATGCACAAAGAAGGATAAGTATTCTCCCAGAATTCCCCTAAAATCCTGGGTGGAATCCTTTACAATGCATGAAAGGTAATCCCCAGAATTCTACGAGTGATTCCCCCAGAATCCTGAGAGGGATCATAAAGGGTTTTTTTTTCAGATTCTTAAGAGAAATATATCTGGAAATCCAAGAAGGATTTTTCCGAAAATCTTGTCCGATCGCGGACACTTTATGATAAGGGCAATCCTCTCGGTTGGAGGATTCCTGCTGGGGCGGCCAATTCCTCTTCTGAATGCCAGGGGTGAGTGGACAGTTCCTTCTTCAGGAAGTTAGTTTTTGTTAGAACATAAATGGGAAATGGAATGGAACTATGCAAAGAGGATGAACAGCAGAGAGAGAATGGCAACTGTACACACCAGGGTTGGAACGCTGCACACCGTTCGTGTTGTGCGCGAACAAATCTGATAAGGTTTCTCTCTGGAAGGGATTACCAAAACTACTAGAATGGACATCCCCAGCATCTTGAGAAGGATTCTTTGGAATTCTGAGAGGTATTCCCACATAAAACAGAAAAAATTACCGCAGATTCCTGAAAGACATTCCTCCAGAATCTTTAAAAGGCCTTCCTCAAATTGCTGAAAGGGATTGTCCCAAAACTCTGAGAGTGATTCCTCTAGAATACTTATTATAACACCGGAATCTCAGAAGAATCTTCCCATAATCTTGTCACGGATTTTCCCTGATTAATGAGAGGAATTCTCCCAGAATCCTGAAAGGGATTTCTAAGAGCAACTGCTCCTGAATACAGAAAACAGAATTCTACTGGGATTCTCGTAGAATGCTGAAAAGAATGATCGTAGAATTCTGGTAGAAATATAGCCCCAGAATCCCAAGGATTTCTCCAGAATAGTGAGACCAATTTCCTCAAAATGCCCCAAAATCCTGACGATGATTACCCCAGAAAGCCGAATTTTAAGAGAATCTTGGGTAGAGTACCCGCAGAATACTTAGTGACATTCCATCAGTATCTTACAAAAAAGAATGCTTCGAAATATATTCCCCCGAATTCTGAGAGGAATTTCGCCACAATTCTGAGAATGAGAGTATGATTCTCCAAGAAGTCTGAGAGGAGTTCCTGAGAATGCTGAGAAAGATTTTTTTTAGAATTCTGTGTGGGATCCTAAGTGAGGGTCTTCCAGAATCCTTAGGGGAATCAATCCAAATCATCCCATGGATCATCCAGAAATTTCTTAGAATCCTGATAGGGATTTCACCCTTGGTAGGGAACCCTGGTAGGAAATACCCCAAAATCCTGAAATGAATTCCCTTAGAATCCAGAGATTCTCTAGAGCTCTTATAGGTATTCCCCTATAATACTGCTGAGAATAATTCCTCCGGAATTTTTAAAGGGACTCTTCTATAATTCTGAGGATTCCTTTAAAAATCTGTGAGATTCCTTCAAAATGCTGAAAATTATCAAACCAGCATCCTGCTGAAAGACCTTATCCCAGAAAAGAGAACACTCTTCCAATAAGAATTCTCCCTTAAATCTATTAAGGATTTCCCTAGAATCCAGTTTTCTGAGTTAGATTATCTCAAAATCTGAAAGTTCCCGAGATGGATTCTCTTGAAATCCTCAGAATCCTGAGAGAAGTTTTTCCTCGAGATTCTCCCAAAATGATTAGAAATTCTCTTACAGTATTGAAAGACATCCTATTAGAATCTTGAAAGAGATTGTCCCAGAAAGTTGAGAGGGATCCTCCTAATAATGTGAAATTCATCTAGAATCCTGAGGGGGATCCTAAAAAAATGTTCGGAATCCAGAGATGGACTGACCTAGAATCAGTGCTGAAAAATTCATTTCGTCATATCTAAATTCAATCACCTACAGCTCATTTGAGAAGCTCATGTCACGGACTATTTATGAAAAATGCCAAATGATATTCACCGTGAATATCATTTGCATTTTTTGAAGGTAACCCGTGACATTTACCTTAAATATTCGAAAAATAACGGTTTTTCCGTGACTTTCTTGCAGAACTGATCTAGCCGCACAAGTTTTTCATATACCATATTCTCAGGTTCAGCTTCTAAAATGAGCTGTAGGTGATTGAATTTAGATATGACGAAATGAATTTTTCAGCACTGCCTAGAATACTGAGAAAGATTCACTTAGAGTCCTGGTATGGATTGCCCAAGAAACCTGAGATATAAATAGAGGTATGCCTCGATTTAGTGGACCCTAGATTATATAGACCCTCGATTTTATGTACATACATTTTACTTCGATTATATGTACTTTTTTTTAATAGTTAAATTCTACAGTGCATTCTAAAAAAAGTAATATAATATTTATGAATCGGAAGAAAAATCGAATGTGAAAAATCGATTCTATCGATTTCGTGCGGCTTCAACATCGATTCAAAAAATCGATTAATCGTAACAAAAACATCGATGTCGCGAACATCGATTCAAAATTGCCCAACGCTACAGATACTTTGGCAACGCATCTGGGGTGTAATTAGAATAACCACCCACAGAAGTCCAATGTCGCGACTGTTCGTGTGACTAACATATATGTAGTTTGCCACGTCCTTATAGCGTCAGTAACGGTTCTAGAAGTATCAAATAAATTTTGTTTACCAAAACAAAAGATGTTCTTCAAGCTGGACAGTTAAAACAATCAATTATTACCATAAAAGCTATTAATTGAATTAAATAGGAAAAGTGACTACCGCGTCATAGGAATTCTAGTGTATTTCTATAGAGGTGTACTTACACATTCATATATTGGTTAAGATACTGCATGTAGGCCTGCTGCATCCAGTTCTGCATGGCCAGCTGTTGGCCCATGATGTAGTCAGCCGAAGCCGGCGGGATGGGGTATGTCGGCATCGTCGTCGGTACTGTGCTACCATTTTGACCGCCACCGGTCACCCGCTGCCGTAAACCGTCCGGCTGCCCAAATGCTTCCGGTGATCGCGTCGATTCCACTCTGGAGCTCGTGCTAGACTGGAGCTCGGTGGTTGATGTGGCACCCGATTCTGTGTTGGATTTTGGCGGCATGGTCGTCGAGCCAGAGCCGTTGCTACTGGTGCTTGCAGTGGTTCCACCCGAGTTGAAGTCCCTGTGGCGGTTGTTTTTCGGTGTGAATACTAAATGTACGGTATGAGCCTGTTGGCCATCGTAGTGTCGGAGGATGTCCTTCAGTACGACGCTGTCACCGAGCAGCTGGCCGGAGTAGATGAGCTTCTGCTCGTCGGTACTCTAGACGAAGGAGGAGAGACAAAAAACAGGACACGTCAAAAAATAATAAAACCACAAGAAAACGAATTATTTGAACTTGATAAAAAAATATAGATTTGTAAATGAAATTTCGTTAGCTTATTGAAAATGATAAAGTCTTTGTAACTTCTACGTAGAAAGAGGTTTTGATATACATAGATTCAAACAACAAATTGACAATTCAAACTATTATTATTAATCAATATAATTGACATTGTTAATAAGGCCGGAACAAATCTCATTTTCTTCTTTTGTCACAATACTCGTTGGCTCACTAAGGGGGAGGACAATAAATAATAAATGTATTTGACGAAGAAATACCCAAACAATTCGGCAAAATCTATAAACTCATCGGATTTGTTAAGAAACTTTCTGTGCAACTCTAATTTCACCTTAAAATTTTAAAATTTCTTGAATATTTTATTGGTGTCCCCCCTCAAAACGTTGAATTTCGATCAAAATTTTCCGAGGGGGCGGTGACATAAGAGAAAATAGAAATTTGTGTCAGCCTAATAAAGTTTTCAAAATAATAAAAAGATTGAGTTATGGCAGTTTTTATGAGAATCGTATACATTCAATATTCTTTAGTAAATAAAGAGGCCAAGATGAAACGTACACTACTAAGAAACGATTATTGTTTTAATATAATCCTTAGACAAAGAATTCAAGAAAACTGAATGGAAAGCTCTAGCATCCGTGTGCATTAAAAAACACCTTATTGATTCACCTTCTCAAATCAGCTGTGTCTTAATAATTGCTACAAAGGAACACTTGTGCTCGATCAACACATATCGCCACACCAACGATGCATGGACACGTAGCCTTTGCCTGGTTTGTCCACGTTTGTTGTATCAACTGATAACACACAAGAGCAAAACACAACAAAACTTTGCCTATCGCAATTATTTTTTTTTCGAGTCATAACTCAATGAATTTTTCCAACTACGTTTTATTTCAACTGGATACCGGAGAGACTATCCGGGATAGTCATATTAAGATGAAAATCGCTCACAAATGATCAACAGCTTACGTACTTGGAAGTGTTTAGTCGTTTCACTGTGACCGGATGATCCAAGTGCTGCAAGTCATGCGTCCATCCAGGTTCGGTCAACTAAATTCAACAACACACTAGAGGAGCAGAGGAGGATGATAGGGGGAATACGTTCAGCAACGTTCGGGACTTCGATTTGAACTGGCAAATGAAAAACTTATGGCACTTCATAGCACTTGATTATACTCGATTACTGAGTGCGGGCCGACTTGTTGTTGGTATTGACAGTCTGGCGGTTGCCGCCGCGCCGGTTGTGAAGTTTGTATATAAGTGTGCAGGAATGGATTGCCGTCGTCAGCCGTCTCCCGATTTTCAAGCTTGCATTTTTAATTTCTATGCATGCTTACAATAATGGATGTTTTGCGTTCATTGAGCACCGAACTGTATTTATGAGCTTTTATTGACTATGTGTTGAGGTTTGCATGCACGGGAAGAAAAATATGATTTTTTTATTCTGACTTTTGAGGAAACATGATTAGTGAACAATACTGAAAAAGTAATCTCATCGTACTCGTCAACTACGATTTGTTGACATTGATCTCCTGTATGCATTATTTTTTTGTAGACATTTATATAGAAAATCCGTTGAGAATCAATGAAAGAATGCCGGGAGAACTCAATGAAGGAATACCGGAAGAATTCCATGAAAAAAGTCCACTAAATTCCTTTAGGAAATCCGGAAGAAATCCTCGAAGGCAGTCTGAAAGAAATTCCTGGAAGAACCTGGGCGAAACCTACGGAGGAATTCCGAAGAAATCCATGTGAAAACCCGGCAGAAATCCCTGGAGCGATCCCTAAAAAACTTCAAGTAATCCTTTAAAGAATCTCAGCAGGAAATCTTTTCAGTATCCTGGAGGGCCCCGAAAGAATCCTGGTAGAGATCTCTGAAAGTATGCAGGAGGAGTCCCAGCAGAAACACCCAAACGAATAATTGAGGGAATTCCTGGAGGAATCCTAAGAGGAACTTTTTTTTTGTAGAGTGACCAGGTGGAGCTGCATGACAGCTGATAGCAAAGCCTGGACCCTTTCCCAACTTTCCCCCTACTAGTACCAATACTCACGATGGACTAGACGATGTCGTCAACTTGAGCAAAGTGTGTAGTAATTAGTATTGGGTCGTAGTAGTTTTTAAAATTACTGTGTTTTAACTATTCCCATCGCACTAGTGTTTTGACCGAATGGAAGCTCCAAAAATGATATGATAATTGAACAATATTTCAATAATCGAAAATATCCGAGATCACTGGACAACATTCAGAGAAAAAAAAACTGTACATGTTAACGCCTTCAAGGTACTATTCCTGAGAAATATTACAAAGAAGAGCAAAAAATTTGTCATAGCTAATGTTTACAGGTTTGATATTTTTGAAAAGTATTCGGAGACAACTGCCAGAGCTAGCGTTTTTAGCCGATATGGGCAACTAGTTTTCTGACAGCATCTCTAAACAATAAATCAAATAAGTTTTTTACAATACATTCTGAAAATTATTTCAAGCTGATTACCAATAGTGTCAATAACCGATGTTGGTCATTTACAGCACCAGCATCATCCCCAAATAACTCTCATATTAGTGTTAGGTAACACTTTTTGAGCTTCCATTCGATGTTGTAATGAAATCAATCAAACCCTATACGTCGAAAAATAGTCTATAATGTGTCAAATTGCGTTCTTAATTTCGTCTAGTCGTCTTCTGCATATCTGTGATCATCTAAGTCCGAAGTATTATTACATCCACCGTAACCCTTTAGATTGTCAACCGTCCTAAGTCCTGAAGAAACATGTAACAAAATTCCTGCTTTTTTGGTCAGTGTTATAATACCGTCTAGAATATAAAACAAAAAAGTTCAGTCAGCTGATTTTTGTGTCAAAAATTAAAATGATTAGGATTATTTGTCAACTTCTATATATTCATCGCTACAAAACCTATAAAAAGAAGAAATACAAATATAAACCCATTTCTAAAATCAGCAGTTTTGACTGATTAGGGTCCAGAATTTTCTAAAGGTAATACATTTAATTGTTAACGTTACCTAATCTGTAAGGCTGTAAGTCAACTTATCCTAGCGTCCCCTGTCCTGTGTACTTTCGAATTCAAGTGATGAATGATGAGTGTAACGCAGAGACCTCCCCAACCCACTTTTGCGTTACGTTAAATTCAACAATTATTGTTAAATTTGAGAAAATTTAAAGAATGCAAAGATTAGGTCTATGCAAGCTGAATTATAACTTGTGATAAATGCACTACGGATACTCCTTTGGTTCCCATTAGCACTTACGGCCGATTCCTTCACTTGCGATCAACTCGTAAACCAGATATATCTAGCTCAAAGCAGTGGAGAATAAACTGGCGCTAAAATGCTAATGGGTTAAGCCCTCCCATCGCGTCAAGATTGAATATCCAGGAGGAGGGAGGAATCCTAAGAGGAACTTGTGCAGAAATCCTGAGAGAAATTTCTAGAGGACTTCTGGGAAATAATCAGGAATAATCTCTGATATAATCTCGGGAATAATACGTTAAAGAATCCTGGGAGAAATCTATAAAAGAATCTTGGCAGAATACTAAAAAATATAAAAAAAAATCCCGGAAGAATTTAGTGAAGGGATCCCGATGGGAATCCCTAAACGAATCTCAGGAAGAATAAATGATCAAACCCCAGGATTCCTAGCTGGCTTCCAAAAAGAATTTCTGGAGAAATTCTTGAAAAAATCAAAATGTATTCCTAAAGAAATAATCATGGAAAGAGTTCTGAAAGGAATCCGGGGAAAATGCAGAAAGAAATCCATAAAAGAATCTTAAAAGAAGTGAATAAAGAAATTCTCTGAAAGAATCCAGAAAGAAATCCCCGATGAAATTTTTTGAAAAAAATTGATGATGGAATCGCTTTAAATTAAAGGCTTTATTGATTGACTGAATATCGGAATCAATCAAAGGAATGCCGAATGTCCTAAACAAGGATGCTTTCACTCACCTGGCAACTTGTAGGGCAGTGTTTTCCTACAATTATCACCAAGGACGCCATATTCTAACTCTTATATTTACGGCGTTGAAGTGTTAGTACCACCTACTGTTACTAAATTTTTGATCATTACAATACTTTTTCGATCATTACGTTACTTTTTCGATCATTACATTGGTAGTAACTCAATGTGATATCACATTGGTAGTAACTAGCTTCTGAACTAAGTTATAGAAAATTGAGTTAAACGATTGACATGTGAGTGAAAGCATCGATGGTCCTAAAACACAGAAAATTCAATTTAAAAAACAGTGTTGCATTTGAACGCGATCAATTTGCGTTCATGCTCAAATTCGGCACGCTGCGATCCAAACGATTTGAACATTGTTCAGTTGAAAATTTGGAACGCGTGTGAGCTCGAAATTGAACGCACCTTGAACAATGAGCAAGAACTGCATCAATATAATGCTAACATGGTACCCGCTAAACTGAAATGGTCATATTTCTACCATTTTTTCGCCAATTATAGCAATCTTGGCCTTATTGGATTCAGAATCTGACCTTCTATTGTGAGGGGGAACCGGTCCGGTCATCGTAAATTGCAGATAATCCGTATTTCGGTGCAGAATCGTAATGCCTGATGCCACAATGCCCTAGGTCGTATGGCGCATTTTTCCGTGCAACAACGAGTGTATACCTGTGTATACAAATGCGTCACAAATCCTAGGAGAGAAGGAATATAGGATATGATGACGCATCCAAGCATTCAAGGACCGAGGTGTTGTCACCCGGACGTTCCGATCCGCCCCTTCTCACCCCCACAATGCACGTATGGTATTATGTGGTACAGTAAAGGTCCATGTTCCATGAAGTCTGATTTCCACGGAACTCTAAACGACTGGACCGATCCATTAGCTTTAATTGATAGAATAGTGCATTAGGACATTGAGCCGAATGGGGATCTGAACGGGTGTTCTTGAGCAACGAAAAGCTCTGACACGCAAGTTCAATGTTTACTGCGTTCACGTTCAAAAATTTGAACGCGTTCAGTTCATTTTTGGCTCGCGTTTAGTGCAAATGCAACACTGTTAAAAAAAATATGGATGGTATCAATGTAGTAATTTCTGGAAGAAGCCCGAAAAAATCCCTGAACAAATCCCGGGAGAGAATCAGGAAATATTCATGAAGAAATCCGTGAAATAATCCGTGAACAAAAAAACCCAGATGAAATCCCGGGAGGTATCAATGAAGGAATCTCGGGAGAAATTCCAGAAAGAGTCAATGAAAGGAAATGCAAAACCAATGGAAGTTCAGAAAAAAAAATCTTATAGTAATTGCGGTCTACAGAAGACAGCGTAGTTTATCGTATCTCTGTGAAAGAGTTCTGAGAACAACCTCTTAAAAATCCTGAGAGAAATCACTGGAGAAATCCTTGATGAAATTCCAGTTGAAATTGGAAGATGAAGCTGGAAGCATTCGTGGAGAAATTACCCGAGAGCTTACTGGACGAAATCCTTACAGGAACCCCGTAGGTAATTTCTGTAGAAACCTCCAGAGGAGTTCCCGGATACATCGCTTCAGTAATTCCTGACGGAATCCCTATTGCAATGTCCGAATAAATCTCTTAAGGCATTCCAAGAGAATTCCTGGGAAGTTTTCCTTAAATAAGCATTGGAAGAATTCCTTTTGAAATCATTGAAGAGATTCCTTCTAGGTTTCCAGATAAAATTCCTGGAGAAATCTGCTGAGGAACTTTTTAAAAAATCTGGGGGAATATCTGGCACAACTCCTTGAGGAATTCCACCAGAAATTACTTGAGAAATTCCAGCATGAATTACAGAAGAATTTCCAGCAAGAAATGCTATGCAATCATAAGAGAAATTCTTTAACCAATAGGGAAAGATATTCCTGCAGGAATACTTCGAGAGAATCCTGGAGAAATTCCATGAGGAACCCCCGAGAAATCCATAGAAGAAGCCCTATAGGGAAATCTACAGAGGAATCCTGGGGAAATCTCCCGAGATAAATTGTGTGATTAATTTCTAGGGAAATAACTGAAGATATCCATGAACTTATTATGAAAAATTTCTACAGGGATCCCGGGAAATCCCTGTATGAATCTTCGGTAGATTTTTTGAAGAAATCCATGGAGTAATTCCAGGAGGAATAGTTGAATAAAACCTCTCAGAGATTACTGGATACACCCCTAGAGCCGTTTATGTAGAAATTCCTGGGAAAAGCCCGGGAGGAATATCAGCAACAATTTTCAGTAGGAGCTTCTGAAGGAATGCCAAGAAAAACTTCTGGAGGTACTACAAAACCAATGGTCTGGAAAATGCTCAGGGACATATCTGAAGGATTACTTATAAAAATCTCCGAAACAATGGCTGGAGGAATTCCCGGAGAAACTTCTGAAGGAACACCAGCAGAAATTTCCTGGAAGAATCCCGGTAGAAATTCCTGAAGGAAACGCAGCAAGCATTTCTGGAGGAATCCAACCACGAATAGGGATGGGTTTCCAATAGAATTGTCTGAGAAATCCCGGGATGAAGGCCAGCAGGAACTCCTCTGTAGCAAACCCAGCAGGGAATCTACCGCATAAACCTCAGCATAAATTCCTGTATCAATCCCAGCAAGGGGCCGTCCATAAACCACGCAGACCAACTTTTGGTGTCCTCAGCCTCCCTCCACGTAGACAGTTGACCCCTCGCTCATACAAAAATTTGAACATTTGTGTGAAGCGTAGACCCCCCCCCCCCCCCCTCATCTTCCTCTTAAAGTCTACGTGGTTTATGAACGGCCCTCAAGTATTCCTGCAGGAATTTCTGGAAGAAAAAAGAAAAAGCACAGTTTTACATATATATTTAACCGGAATATTTGTTCGTTTTCAATAGTTGCGCGAGATTTGTTCATTACGTAATTTAAATATGACGCCAAATGACGTCAACTGAATTAATATTGATTGTGAACCGGCAATGCTGAATAAAACACACTTTTATTTCCCTTGTTCAAAAAAGGCTGACAAAATAGAGGATCGATCAAATCGGGTAACCACTGTATTGTGAAACTAGTTCTTTTTGCTACGCTTTTAATTTATTGAAATATTTCAATGGTTCGACACCAAAACTGTTGACTCTTCATAAACATTCCCATCAAAATGTCGTTTCATGTAACCTTCCATCACTTCCCACCACGAAACATGTTACTACATGCTACAACTAGGATAGGTTAGAAATGCTAGTCAATTTTACTTTTTCATGAATTTCTCTAAATTTGTCAAGAATTTCTTGGGGAATTCTGACAGATTCTTTAGATAAAAGCTCTATCGACAAAAATCGGTTTGCTCGATCAGCAATGACCACTAAGTAAATTGAAAACTTTTTGGGTTAGCATTCAGCCCAAAATAAACAAACATCCCAATGAGCGATCTGAATACTTAACCTTTTTTTGAAATCTATTCTTTGTTTGCAAACTCTATGATGATAGAACAGAGAGATTATAGGGGAGACTGGGGAGACTTGATCCCTTTTTCTTAATTTGCCTATAACTTTAAGAAAAACACAAAACTTGATCCGTTTTTCGTACATAATGAAAAGTAAACATATATTGCAAGTTTATACACAGCAGAAGGACTTTAAATTATTGTTAATGTTTTCAAAACTGTGTTTTTATGGAGGCATGTCTTATGATGTATTCTTAAAAAATTGGCCACAATTGATCCCCTTTTGAGCACATGGTTAATTTAAAGGGAAAATAACTCCAGAAGCTTCCTATTCATTTTTATTTCAAGTTTGCTTGTATTTTTGATGAATATGGTGAATTTGAAATTATAAGATTTCCTTATATTGTTAAGGTTATGCTGTATTTTCAAAATGGGGAGACTTGATCCCTCTTTTTATGGTGTGTAATAAAATAATAATTATCTGACACGTTTTATCATTGCATATACTAGAATTCCGAGAAAATAGAGACTTCCAAATAGAATTTTATTTTCACATGTATCATGTGTGTGTGTAATCCTCGAGGGATCAAGTTTCCCCATGTCACTGTTGTATATGCCAAGCATTAGCATTAGCATTAGCATTAGCATTAAGCTAGTCGCACAAATTCGTAGGTGGTACAGTCCTAGACCGCTGTTATGAGGGTTGCCTCCTTCCCGTCTGAACCAAAGCACAAAGATTTGGGACTAATCTCTGACTCTTAGACAAGACTGACGCAATCGTCCAATGGTCGAGCACTGTCCTGGCCACGTCCTTGCGACTGCTGAGGAATGGGAAAGGATGGTTAGTTTTGGACACCTATGAAAAATGTAGACAACTCTACGATCTCTCAGGCCTAGGTGTCACGGGAATTTGGGTGTTGTTAGTGGAAGGGTAAACTCTAAAGGATACACTTGGTTAACGTTCAGGCACACCATTGTTAGACTGCTTCGAATCGATTGTCTGCCCAATTCACTGTTGTATATGCCAAGCTGCATTAATTGAAATATTTATACAGGGTGTTAGGTTCGTGAGTGCAAACTTTTTAAAGGGTGATAGAGGACCATAAATGGTGAAAAAAATTGTTCTACGCATATGGTCAAATCTCAACCGTTACGTAGTTATTGAACTTCCCTTGTTTTTGACTCTCATTGCCTCAACTGGCTATAACTTGGAAATGGTCAAACTTATCGCAATTTTTTTACCCTTATCCGAAAGATTATTGAATTTTCTATCAAATGGCATCTTTGAATCGATTGGTTTAGTTAAATAACTAAGTTTTCTAGAGTTAAATAGCTTAAAATAGTAGGGGGATTCACTTATTGCTGTGTGCATTCAAAATGCAAATATCAAATGCGGGAGCACCAAATGCGGTAAGATTTTCTAACAAGTAACCTGATGTCAGTGGGAGCTTTCGAATCCTAGGTTGGCGGTGATATTGGCTATGGTTGCTACGTTGCCTTTGGTAACATGTGTTACCGCGTTTGAAGCGCATTTGGGCACCGTTTGCATCTTGAACGCACACAGCAATAACAGCGTAAACTGATTAAACTGATTAAACGTCGCGATCACCAAGGCAATCTTTGATTATTTCATTCGCAAAATCATGAAACATTTCAAATAAGCAGAAAATCATGGCTTACGCAGCAATTTAATCTGTTTAGTGAGTACCCCTAGTGTGTTTTAATTGGTTTTTGTCAATTATCTTTGAAAAATGTGTAACAAATTAAAATTCTTTCTTTGGCAGAGTTGTGGCCCCTGTTCCACTCTACGATTCGTTCTTTATCATTAAACGTCTATCTCTTATCGTTTTCTTGCAATTACGATTCAAACATCGCATTTCAGGTCATAAATTTGCAACTGTCAAGGTTAGCACTTTTTTGCGCACTGTGCCGCACATTTAAATCGAAATTGCAAGAAAACGATAAGAGCTAGAAGTATGATGTCAAAGAACGAATTGTAGAATGAAGCAGGGGCCATAATTTTGCCAAAGAAAGAATTTTAACTTACTACGCATTTTTCAAAGATAATTGACAAAAATCAATTAAAACACACTATTTTGAGCTATTTAACTCTAGAAAACTTAGTTATTTAACTAAACCAATTGATTCAAAGATGTCATTTGATCGAAAATTCAATAATCTTTCGGATAAGGGTAAAAAAATTGCGATAAGTTTGACCATTTTCAAGTTATAGCCAGTTGAGGCAAAGAGAGTCAAAAACATGGGAAGTTCAATAACTACGTAACGGTTGAGATTTGACCATATGCGTAGAACAATTTTTTTCACCATTTATGGTCCTCTATCACCCTTTAAAAAGTTTGCACTCCGGAACCTAACACCCTGTATAACAACCTTATTTGAATAAATACGTTTGATAGTATTTTATTTACACTATGTGCTGTAAAATTTTGACACGATTTGGTTCAATTTTTACAAAGTTATTGAGATTTTTCGGAATAGCCTAAAAAGTTTCTGGAGGACTGAAAATAAACCATTGGCCATTAAAAAATAATGCAATGCACAATCAAAATCAATTGTAACCAAAACATTGTCGTCTGTCAAGATGTAGTTTTGGAAAAAATATGCTAAAAGAAAACTGTTTTTGATTCCGAGAAAATATGGAGGGAACAAGTCTCCCCAGGGATCAAGTCTCCTCAGTCTCCCGTACCTATAGGGTCTTGTACCATTTGGGCAGGTGTACCTATTTTGGGCACTTGCTGCTATAACGAAGTCAACTTCAATCCGATTGATTTGAATTTTTGTATAAAGTTAGATACTGCACGTGCCTAACTCTATACAAAAATTCAAATCAATCGGTTTGGTACAAGACCCTATGTAGAGGAAAAGTTCGAATAAGTAGATTAATGCTTGCAAGCAAAACATCCGCGCATATGGACGTTATTTTCTACACGCTCACTCCTGTATATGTAATTGATACTTACTGTACCATTCATTAGCGGTTCTAGATGTTTTTCCACGTAAACAGATGTGGAAATAATTATCGCAGATCAAGTACGGCCAGCTTGGTTCTGTGTTGAATAGTTTTATGTTTTCCATTGGGACACAAAATTATTCTTTAAAATCAGAACAGTATCGAACACATCTTGAATAATGCTATTTAATTAAACATAGTATTTAGTAGGGTTATTTCAAGCTTAAAGAGTATCATCACGTATCAGCCGATATCTTTCCAACTGCAATAGACTCGGCCCATGAGCCACCCATTCATTGAACTGGACTGTGAGTTTTTAATTTCGACTTTACCTCAATTGCTGGTACGGCTCATCCGAAACTGTCCGTATCAGAAACAGCTTAGTATGTATTAATCTCTCTTAACGAAGACGCAACAAGAGCGTACTTAGCAGAGCTTAATACAGATGTACCTTTGAAGTGTGCGTGCGACTTGAACTGACCATCGGCGAATTAACTAAACTGTTTATTATTGTTTTAAAATTTGTTTTTCATTTTCCACGTACAGACACGTATGTTGCAAATATTGAAAACTCATACAATCTTACTAGTTCAACAATGATGTGTTCCTATTACCTATTACAGTGTATCAAACAATTGTCCGTCAATTGTTATTCAATCTGTGTGCTTTTAACAGCAGGAAACGTTTGGCAGATTACATGTGCAAAATATGAAAAAAAAAAATATGAAAATCTTTAACTACATAAGCAGATTTTTAATATTTGAAAAAAAAAACAACCCAAATAAGATAGCATATTATTATTCAAGAATCTCCTCAAAAAAGCTTGAAAATATTACATCCACTATTTCTTGATATATAGAGTATTGAAATTATGTAGGGTAAAAGCTCCCCTAGTGCAGGTAGCACCAATAGTGGTGGTAGTGGCAATTTAGCTCTATTTCCACCAAAAAGCTTGCAAATGGCATTTTAAATAGCTGCATAATACCTAAATAATAACATTAATTCAGTTTTGTGTTCAAACTATCGATTAACGTTTGCTAGCAGATCAAGGAAGTTTTCGTAATGGAAATTTTGTTGATTTTATTGGGCATAGAGTTTCTTCGTATCTGCCATACGCATACAAACTAGTCAGTGGCAGAGAAAGCTGTCATTTAATAACTGTGGAAGTGCTCATAGAACACTAAGCTCAGAAGCAGGCTTTGTCCTAGTGGGAAGTTTTACCAAGAAGAATAAGAAGCATCAACCAGGTCCACCAGGTGGTTCTACTAAAACGGTTATAAATTTTCCAGATAAATCAAGAAGCCGTTAACAAATTGCATTAGAAACACTGTGAAGGATCGTCTAAAAATTCTAAAATTGAAAGCCTAAGTTTTTTCTCTCGAGATTTCACCAGAAGTACAGGGGATAGACAAAATGATCGGGACAGGCAAAATTGTCCCTCCTCAAGAAATATTCAAATAGCTGTAACTTTTCGAAAAGTGCATCAAATGTTCTCAAATTTTTACTGTAAGTGGATCAACTAGTTGTGTATCAGTGGACAAAATTTGGAAAAGATCGGGCTATTCTGCACGAAGTTATAAAGATTCTAGAAAAATGTATATTTATCCGATAGCCAACTTTGAGCTGTTACATCTCCGGATTCAATGAACCGAATGCAATGAAATTTTGACCATTTACGACTTATATAATGAGCTCTGAAAAAGCTATTTGAATATTTTTTGGGGAGGGACAATTTTGCCTGTCCCGATCATTTCGTCTATCCTCTGTATTTCCTAAAATTCTCAATTTTTTTTTCAATAGATCGTTTTTTTTTTTAATTTTCGGCTCAGTGTACCAGTTATGGCTATAGTACCTCAAATTCGCCATAGTTGATTTTCAACCTTTAAAGATGCAAATCAACTAGAAAAATTTCGTGAACAATGGATCACGTTCACAAAAGATGATTGCAATCGTTTAAACTTCACAATTTTCCCATAAATTATGATAGAAATAAATCATTTTCCTTAACTTTTCGGCCTCCTTGCACCCTATTTCGCCATAGTGTACCAGTTATGGCAAATCTCATAAGGAATGCATGTAAATAGTGCGAAGTGGAACCCAAATTAACAAATGTGTCCATAACTGGTACAGGGTTCCTATCATTGGCACACGCCGTAATAAATACTAAAAGTAGTTTTGACTCCGGTTTTATATTTTTCCTGTAATGTATGAAAACTAATCTATCATTTGACTTATTGTTTATATTCATCGGTCTTCTTCTTATTTTTGTAGAAATAGTTTTCCTTAGGTAGTGCGATAACTGGTACAGGCACCCTATTTCAGCTACTAATTTTTAAGTTCAGCTTATTGGACACAGGGCAGTGGCTTAATTTCCCCCACAGCGGGACGAAAAAAAAAACTGCTAATTCTACACTTGATACAACAATGATTCGGAAGCACCAGAAAATGGCATAAAGATATTTCGTTAGTATTTTTCATAGAAGAAAACTATTAAATTCGGATTATTTCTGAAAATAATTTTGGATTCCTTCAGAAAATTTCTTCTGGATTTCTGCTAGGGCGCCATCCACAAATTACGTAACGCTTTAGGGGGAGGGGGGGAGTATCGTCGAGCGTTACGGTCCATACAAAAAATTTCGAGGTTTCATACAAAAAAGCGTTACGGAGGGGGGAGGGGGGGGTCGAAAAATGCCGATCTTAGCGTTACGTGATAAATGGATGCTGCCTAGGTTCTGATTGTGGTTGTTACCTCTGGATCGTCAAACGTTGTCTTTGTTGTGATTATGAGTAGGCAATCTCCTCAACAGACGTACAACATTATATTACCTCAATTTCGTCACAGAGAATAAAAAAACAAAATTAGCTCCTTCTCTCCAGAAATGCTTGCAGGTATTCCTCCTGAGAACCATCCAGGAAATCCTACTGAAATTCTTCCAAAAAATAATTCTAGGATTCCTTCTGCAGTTACTCCATTCTTTGAGGATTCCCTACGTTCCTGGTAGGGTTTCTCCACGAGTTTTTACTGGGATTCATCCAGGAATTTCTGCTGGGATTCCTACAGAATTTTTGCTAGTATTCTTTTGGGAATTCCTCCAGGATATCATTCAGAATATCCACTGAGATTTCTTCAGAGATTTCCCCTATGAACTAATCTAAGATTTCTCCACGGGGATGACATCTCTACGCATTTCTCCTGATACTTCGAAAATGTTTTGGAAATGAATTCGTTCGTAAATTTCTCCAAAAATTCATCTGGGTACTCCTCCCCGATATACTCCTGTGATTCCTCTTGTAATGCCTTCGATGATTTTGTCCTGAATTGCTTCGAGGATTCTAGAAGAATTTATTCCGAATATTTCTTCAAGAATTGCATCAAGTAGGTAGGGTTTTCTCCAGGGATTTCTCAAAAGATTTCTTCAAGGATATCTCCAGTATACAGGGGGTGGCCAAAATGTTTTGGGAAAGGCAACTTTTTTTCTCTCACAAAAAAGTTCAAAACGCTGTAACTTTTCATAGAGTGCATCAAAAATTTTCAAATTTAGACTGTTTGTTTACCTACTATATGTGCATCATTGGTACAATTTTGAGCTCGATTGGTTGATCTTTCGCAAAGCTAGAATCGTTCTCGTAAAACACTACTTTTTAGACAACTTATTTTTGAACTGTCACATCTCGGAAACCAGTGAACCGAATTTAATGAACTTTTGAACGTTTATCAACAATAGATTGATGCTTCTCAGGTCATTAAAACATAGGTACTTTTTGAACGTTGAAAAAAGTTATCATGGATTGACACTTTTTGGATCTTTCTCAAAAAAATGTAATTTTTTTTACATCAATTTCATTGAATTTTAGTGATGATAACCAAAGATTTTCTGCTTCTGTTCTGAAGATATCTCTGATAAGATATATTAGAGCCTATTTGGATTGAAAGAATAACACATTTAGTGTTTTTTGTATGATATTGGTGATTTGACTTATTTTTCTCTATATGGGTTTGACATTAAACCGGTATAACTTTATTCATCGTGAGAAAATATTACATTTTATAGCTTCGTATCAAGTATCAATATGTTTTCAACACATATTGTGCCTATGAACTTCAGGCATTACGTATGTCTAACATACCATTTCGGTTGGTTATCCGAAAAACAACAACATTCGTGTTATCAATATGTTGTTGATAAACGTTAAAAATTTCATTCAATTCGGTTCACTGGTTTCTGAGATACATGACAGTTCAAAAATAATAGGTGAACAAATAGTCAAAATTTGAGAATTTTTGATGCTTTATATGAAAAGTTACAGCATGTTAAACATTTTTGTGAGAGAAAAAAAGTTGCCTATCCCAAACATTTTGGCCATCCCCTGTATACACATCCACTGACTCCTCAAGAGATTCTTTCTGGAATTCATCCAGGACTTTCTCTGGACATTTCTCCAAAGATATTTCTCTATGAATTTACCAAGGAATACTCCTAGCAATTCTTCTAGATATTTCTCTAAGGAACCATGTGCGACTGTGGAATCGAGTTCAGCAAATTAGGAGTCGTGAGTTCGAGTCTCACCGGAGTACGTGGATTTCTTTTCATAATTCAAATCTCAATGTGTTCATCGAGCACATGTTTATGTTGTACACATGGATGTCAAAGCATTCTTAGCAGTGTAAAACCTATATGTTCACACCAGTTTTTACTCGAATCTAAGTTCAATGAGCCTACCATGAATGGACAAAAGAGTTTTGTGAATCATCTGGTATACAAGGGGTGATGTTTTGAAAGACAATCTCTCATTCAGTTTTATAACACAAACAGAGAAATCGAAATTACTGAGTTCCAAGTAACAATTCTATTGCTGGGTTTTGTTTGAATTTATTGCAGTTTTATCACAGCAATAATTAAAACTCACAGTTTTATGACTACTTTTATGAAAACCATTGATTTAAATGTTTAATAGTATACTTGAAGATATTCATAAAGCCAGATTTTAAGAGTAATCAAAACTCTCGGTATGTAAACCTTTTGGCATTCATTATTACCACAATAAAACTGTTCATACTCTCAACAGATGGCGCTCCGTTCGATTAGTAACGACTTCTGTTGGTGGAAAAGCAGAAACTATGACACTGCTAGGTTTATTTCGGTCATTATAAAAGAAAACTTGCTTTTGTATTATTTTCACTAATTATGGTCGTCGCCATATTGAAGAAACAGATACGTGAATTGAAAATAGTTTATTTTGTTCAAATTAGCAACCAATTGATAGTTTGCCGTCATTTCCATAGCATGCTCATATAAATAAACTCTCTCAGCTGAGTTTTCTTGTAATTCGAGATAGTTTTACTAAATTAACAAATTGATTTGTTTCATTCCAAGATGATATTCACCATTTTCGAAGCGCATTAATTTTATGTTTCTGCAACCCCAACATTTACGGTAAAATTGAATGCGCATAAGCCTAGCAACAATATAACTACTAAATTATTACTTTGACATGATCGCTTTCTACTTGCGAATGATATCTCTCCCTAAACTTTACGTGCCATTGATTAAGTTACTCTGTTTCTTGAGCTGTCATATTTTTTGTTGAAAAAAAACAACAACAATCATCATAACCTCTTTTCGAGTATGGCAAATTTTTCAACTTGGTTTTAAAACAGTTTTATTGCTACTTTTAATACGGTTTGCAAAACCTCTCCGAGAGTGGTCCACTTAGCCGGATAATTCTCTTAAAGAGGTTATCAAGAGGTTTTGATGCATAAATCAGTTGTATTGCAAGATTTATTAAATTGATCATGAGAACCTCTTATAGAGCCGAACAAAACTTAAAATGTTACTTGGGATTAGTAAAACAAAGAAAATGCTACAAAATAAGTTTCACGGAAAATAAAAAGGAAAAGTTACAACTTTATCATCGGAACTATCTTTCTTTTTGGACATTCGGTTGCGTTCGAATACAAAAAGCCAGAGGATACACACGAAGCATTATCGATGATATTTCACCGGGAGCAAAGGAACCGATCAACTGGAGCCAGTGGCGTAACCACGGGGGGTTTAGGGTTAACCCCCCCCCCCAAAGCTTGCTGACAAAAATTACTTCAAATTGCTATTTTGAAACTGCGACTAAAATCTATTATTGCTTAATTGTACATTGTTGTTTACGAAATGAAAATGTCAAATAAGAAACAAACTATTATTAATCGTCGAAAACCCCTCCCAGAGCAAATTTCTGGCTACGCTATCGAGTTCCAGCAGTCATAGCTATTGCAAAATTGAATCTCGACGTGTACACAAACGTTATGTATTTTGTGACCAGAAACATTTCGTCTGAAGGAAGCATTGAAAAAATCTAAATACCTTGCAAGATACATATAACGTGATATAGCTGTGTAACATCAAATTTTAATCAAAACCTTGTTTGTGACATGAGAATTTCGAAAGTTTTGATGAGTAATTTCAGAAATTGAAGTTGTTTACATTTCATATGTTGTATTGTATAGGTTAAAGAACTGCCAAAGACGTTTTTTTCTCTTATACTATCTGAACAGTCAGTGAACACCTTTTGAATCTTGAAGTCATGCTAAAGCTTAATTTATTTTCCACATACATACCCCGACGTAAAAAATATACACACACTTATTTCAGAGTCACTTGTTCGGCTGTTCTATTTTCGGTAAAAGTTCGGATTACCGAAGTTCAGCACAGTTTACCGAAGTTCGACTATTTTTTACCGAACGTTCGGTAATCATTACCGATGATTCAGTAGAGTTTACCGAACGTTCGGTAATTTTTGACGAACTTCGGTAATATGTTGCTGAACATTCGGTAATCGGAACTTTTACCGAAAATAGAACAGCTGAATACGGTACTTTATTTTAAGTGTGCATACTCCTCATTATTATATGATTTTTATCATATTTAGTTATCGGGAGATTTTCGTTAGCTTAATATATATGTACACACGCAACTTGCTTTGAAGTCGTTGTTGGTGGCTTGCTTTCGACTCCGGTCAGATAGAAGAGTTTTTCAGGGTTTTCGGGTTAAGCATTCAACTGCTCCACTTCTCATGGCAATAACAATTATCGTGGATGCGAATACTTGTGGGCTTTAAAATGTTGCTAACTTTATTTTTTAGGCTTCATGAAACTGAGCAGAGAGGCATGCTATATCGTAGTTGGCATGTTAAGCCAGCAAGCACCAATCAAATTCAAACTTGACATGTGTGTTAGCAAAACGTGCTTGCTTGCTCTCGATAGCGCGCTCAGATGGCTATTAAAGCTACACGTGACCTTCGGCAAAGCTAATCGCTTCTCTGTGCAGCGTTGTCTATTTGTGGTAGAACAGGTGCTTCGTGCTACATTTCCAACATCAATATTGATAAACCAGATAACGTTATCAGCAGATGTGCTAGAATAATCCATTTCATTCCTTTCATTTGTTTTAATCTGTAAAAGTAAAAGTTATCATCCAGTGCGGTTGTTGGTCTGTTAGTTTAATCATAAAACCGAAACCAAAAACACAATTACAACCTCAGCAGAGAGCAACAAAGTCATTGGCCACCACAGTCGAAGGTTTCGGCAAATCAACGCGAAGAGTGGCGATATGCACTGATAAGAAATCGGATACGCACACTTCATTTTGCACGCAAACATCGCGCCGCCAATATGAAACTACAAGCTGACGTAATCTATCGTTGACCGAGAGGTATCGCGTATCGTATGTGTATCTCCCGTATTGGCTGTGTTGTGCCATATGTAGCAGGGTACACATCATCGTTGATTTCAGTCAGTAAGACTGTATGAGTTTTAAATATTTGCAACGTACGTGTCCGTATGTGAAAAGCGAAAAATACGAATTCCCAAACAATAATAAACAGTTTGGTCAGTTCAAGTTGCACGCGCACACACACACTTCAGAGGCACATACTAAGACTATACTAAGTACGCCCTTGTAGCTTCTTCATTAGGAGAGATTAATGCGCGTACTAGCTAAGCTGTTGCTGGTACGGAACGGTACGGATGTGCTGTGCTAGCAATTAAGTCAAAGTCGTAACTGAAAACTTACACCCTAGTTGAACGACTGGGCGGCTAATGGTGCGAATCTATTGCAGTTGAATAGATATCGGTTGATACGTGATGATATTATTTGCATAGCCCATAGCGTTATCTTTTTATAGATAAAGTCGAATATGTTTTATTAGGAAAATGTTTCCCATTTTGCTAATTTCCGAATATAAAAATGGACATTATTATAAATAAAATTATTCAAGATGTACGCAATACTATTTTGATTTTTAAGAATTCTCATGTGTCTTAGCAAACAGTAGAAAATTAATTAACACAGTATCAAGCTTATCGTATTCGATCTGCGATAATATTATTCACATCTGTTTACATGGAAAACATCTAGAATCTAAAGCTATCAATCATCGAACAGTACGTACCGGCATACAACAGTCGACAATAATGTACAGGATAATATGAGTGTATTGAAAATAACGCCCATATGTGCAGATGTTTTGCTTGGTTTTTGCTTTGATCTACTTATTTTTCCTTCGCATAGTGGCATCATCTCTCTGTTTCATCATTAAAAAAATTGCTAACAAAGAATGAATAGGGGATGTCTGTTAATTTTGTGTGGAAGGCTAAACCAAGGCGTTTTCAATTTGCGTAGCAGTTGAGACTTTGGATCGCCAACCCGAAGACCAGGAATTTTTCGTAAAAGAAACTTCCTTGACTTCCTTGGCCATAGAGTAATTTCGTGCCTGCCACTGTTCCTATACACATGCAAAATGGTCATTGGCAGAGGAAGCTCTCAGTTAATAACTGCGGAAGTCTCAATTGTAGCTGTGAAGCAGACTTTGTCCCAGTGGGGACGTTACGCCAAGAAGAAGAAAATCTAGAGTCTAGAACTTTGTTGACAAGTTTGGACATCTGAGTTTTCAAGATAGTAACGAAATAAGTTTCGATGACTGCTGAGCTTCAGTACGACTAATGACATTCTCTTTTTTTTTTTTTAAAAAAAGAAAGTGCAGATTTGGTCTGCTAACATGGACGGTGTATTATTCGTCTGTATCAGGTACCTATGAATGGCGCACCACCATAGGGTGTCTACTCATAAGACAAAATAAAATTCCATGAGTTTTCCAGGTTTTTCCAGGAAAATATTTTAAACGTTGAAAAATCTAAAATTAGTCCAAATTTTATAAAATTTCTATACTTCTCAAAAACTATACAGAAATATCCTCAAATAAACCTAACTTTAACCATGAGTTAAACAATTTAAGAAGAAATGCGCAAGATTTATTATCTAAGAGATTTACCAAATCGCTGAATTCTTTCAAGAACTGTGCAAAAAATCGGGTGAGGAATATTTCTAAACTTTTCCCAAAGTTCTTTTGGATTAATTGCAAGAAATTGCTTTGACATTTCCACCTACAATGACATCCAAATAGGGTAGCGAGCCACTTGGGCAGTGGCCGGTATTTTGGGCACTTTTCGATTTTGTAACAAAAGAAATTTTGTACAAGGAGATACTCTACGTATCTCACCGCGTTCCAAAAATTATGTGAATTGGTTCAAAATTGGCAGAGTTATAGCAGAAAAGTGCTCAAAATAGGAACCCTGCCGAATTGGTTCCACTTCCCTACACAAAAAATCAGGAAAAAAAAAAAACTTTCAGAAGTTCAATCACTGATTCCACAGACTATATGACCGTTAAATTCCAGAAACAGTTTTGAATTTGAACATAGATGTTTGTACTCTGTGCTACTTCGGGATTGTTTTCCAAGTGTTTCTCTAGGGATTTTTGCAGAAGCTCTTGCAGGGATTTCTCCCACAGACAGGTTTCAGATATTTTTCGTGGATTTTCTTGAGGGATTTTGCGCGTTGTTTCTCCCGGGATTACTTTTAGAGGTTTTCAGAGTTTCTTCTTAAATTTCGCTAGGGATTCAGTTCAGTTCCAGAACTTTCGGGATTCCTTCAGATATTTCTCCGGGAATTTCTTACAAGAAATCTCGTAAGTTATCCCAGGAGATATTCCGAGAAAAAATCCTGCAATTATTCCGGGAGCATTTTTTTTATAAATCCCAAGAAAGAACATTCAGAATCTTGGAATAATTTCTGGTAGAAATTCCGGGAAGAGCTCTGGAAATAATCCCGAGAAAATCTTACTTACCTTACCGGTCAGGCTAAGGCCGGGGTGGCCTCTGCTGTACATAGTAGCCGCCTCCACTCCACTCGGTCCATGGCTGTTTGTCTCCAGTTCCGCACTCTGCGTAGGGTCCGCAGATCGTCCTCCACTTGGTCGACCCACCTAGCTCGCTGCGCTCCACGTCTTCTTGTACCGGTCGGATGACTTTCGAGAACCATTTTAGTCGGGTTGCTATCCAACATCCTGACGACGTGACCCGCCCACCGTAGCCTCCCGATTTTCGCGGTATGGACGATGGTTGGTTCTCCCAGCAGCTGATGCAGTTCGTGGTTCATTCGCCTTCTCCAAGTCCCGTCTTCCATCTGCACTCCGCCGTAGATGGTACGCAACACCTTCCGTTCGAAAACTCCAAGGGCGCGTTGGTCCTCTGCACGTAGGGTCCATGTTTCGTGCCCATAGAGGACGACCGGTCTAATCAGCGTTTTGTAGATGGTTAACTTCGTGTTACGGCGAACTTTATTCGATCGTAGAGTTCTGCGGAGTCCAAAGTAAGAACGATTTCCTGCCACAATGCGCCTCTGAATTTCTCTGCTGGTGTCGTTGTCGGCGGTCACCAGTGAGCCCAAGTACACGAATTCTTCAACCGCCTCGATTTCATCACCGTCGATATGAATTCGGGGTGGCGGGCGCGGTGATTCCTCCCTGGAGCCCTTTGCCATCATGTACTTTGTCTTCGACACATTAATGACTAATCCGATTCGCCTGGCTTCACTCTTTAGTCGGATGTACGTTTCCGCCATCGTTTCAAATTTACGAGCAATAATATCAATATCATCGGCGAAACCAAGCAGCTGAACGGACCTCGTGAAAATCGTCCCACTCGTGTTTATCCCCGCTCTTCTT
This sequence comes from Aedes albopictus, assembly GCF_035046485.1. NCBI lineage: Eukaryota > Metazoa > Arthropoda > Insecta > Diptera > Culicidae > Aedes > Aedes albopictus. Next base: position 159,954,541 of record NC_085137.1, read on the forward strand.
ATTACACCCTCCAAAGCAATGTTGAACAGCAAGCACGAAAGACCATCACCTTGCCGTAACCCTCTGCGAGATTCGAAGGGACTCGAGAGTGTCCCTGATACTCGAACTACGCACATCACTCGATCCATCGTCGCCTTGATCAACCGTATCAGTTTATCCGGGAATCCATATTCGTGCATAATCTGCCATAGCTGTTCTCGATCGATTGTATCATACGCCGATTTGAAATCGATGAACAAGTGATGTGTGGGCACGTTGTATTCGCGGCATTTCTGCAACACCTGGCGGATGGCGAACATCTGGTCCGTTGTAGCGCGTTCACCCATAAATCCAGCCTGATATTGCCCCACGAACTCTCTTGCAATTGGTGATAGACGGCGGCATAAAATTTGAGAGAGTATCTTGTAGGCAGCGCTCAGTAGTGTGATCGCGCGGTAGTTCTCGCAATCCAACTTGTCGCCCTTTTTGTAGATGGGACACACGATACCTTCCATCCATTCCTCCGGTAATACTTCCTCCTCCCAAATCTTGGTAATGACCCAGTGTAGTGCTCTCACCAGTGCTTCTCCACCGTATTTTAGAAGCTCGCTTGGTAGTTGATCTGCTCCAGCGGCTTTGTTGTTTTTCAACCGGCCAACCTCCTCCTCAATCTCTTGAAGGTCAGGGGCCGGAAGTCTTTCGTCCTGTGCACATACTCCTAGATCTGTTACCACGCCACCTTCGGTACTTGCAACGTCGCCATTGAGGTGCTCATCGTAATGCTGCCGCCACCTCTCGACCACCTCACGCTCGCTCGTGAGAATATTCCCGTGATTATCTCGGCACATGTCGGCTTGTGGCACAAAGCCTCTGCGCGAGCGGTTCAGCTTCTCGTAGAACTTTCGTGTGTCCTTAGCGCGGTACAGCTCTTCCATCGCTTCGCGATCTCGTTCTTCCTGCTGGCGCTTCTTCATCCGGAAGACTGAGTTCTGCCTGTTCCGCGCCTGTTTGTAACGTGCCTCATTCGCTCTCGTACGGTGTTGCAGCATTCTCGCCCATGCTGCATTCTTCTCGTTTTTCAACTGTTCACATTCGCCGTCGTACCAGTCGTTTCTGTGATTCGGAGTGGCGAAGCCTAGTGCTGTAGCCGAGGTACTACCTATGGCGGATCGGATGTCCCTCCAGCCATCTTCAAGTGTAGCTGCGCCAAGCTGCTCTTCCGTTGGTAGGGCCACTGCTAACTGCTGCGCGTAGTCTTGAGCCACTTCTACGTTACGAAGTTGCTCGATGTTGAGCCGCGGCGTTCGACTTCGACGCGTGGTGATAACTGTCGAAAGTTTTGAGCGCATGCATACAGCGACTAAGTAGTGATCCGAATCTATATTCGCACTGCGGTATGTGCGGACGTTGGTTATATCTGAGAAGAATTTACCGTCGATTAGAACGTGGTCGATTTGGTTTTCTGTTTGGTGGTCGGGTGATCTCCAGGTGGCTTTGTGGATATCTTTGCGGGGGAAGAAGGTGCTTCGGACTACCATACCACGGGAGGCTGCAAAGTTTACGCATCGCTGGCCGTTATCATTCGATACGGCGTGCAGGCTGTTTTGCCCGATTACCGGTCTGTACATTTCCTCCCTTCCTACCTGCGCGTTCATGTCGCCGACAACGATTTTCACGTCACGCGGCGAGCAACCATCGTATGTTTGCTCTAACTGCGCGTAGAACGCTTCTTTCTCGTCATCGGGTCTCCCTTCGTGTGGACAGTGGACGTTGATGATGCTGTAGTTGAAGAAACGGCCCTTAACTCTTAACATGCACATCCTTGCGTTGATCGGCTGCCACCCGATCACACGTTGTCGCATCTTGCCCAACACTATAAATCCTGTTCCCAGTTCATTGGTGGTGCCACAGCTTTGGTAGAAGGTAGCCGCTCGATGCCCGCTTTTCCACACTTTCTGTCCAGTCCAACAAAGTTCCTGCAACGCCACGATGTCGAAGTTGCGGGGATGTAGTTCGTCGTAGATTATCCTGTCACATCCTGCGAAACCTAGTGACTTGCAATTCCATGTTCCAAGTTTCCAATCGTAGTCCTTATTTCGTCGCGTGGGTCTTTGCCGATTGTATCGAGTCGTATTTTCTCCTATGTTATTCGCAATGGGGATTTTTACGGGTGGCTTATTGGGCCTACGCCAACACTCCTGTCTCGCCGGAGGGCCATCGTGCCAGTTCTGTTTAACGTCCCAACCAACACTGGGACGACCACGCTGATGGGGCTACCACCTTGGATCTAGCTGGGCGTGGTGCAGCGTTTCTTACTCAGCCGCTGGATGCCAGAACAGACGCTGTTTGAGCCGCACCTCCTTGGTGAACAGACACTCGGATCGTACCTCCTCAATCTAGCTGAAGTCAGAAGGACAACAGTGCCCAGGCTGCGCTACCAGCTAAGCACACAACTCTTAGCTGGCGGTCTTTGTCATCGTTTGACCCGTGGAAGCATGAGGTAGGAACTTGTGAGGACCAGAGCTATATTGGACGCTCTCCTTATCGACTCACCGTTTTGCAGCCCGAGAAAATCTGTAAAACACTAATCTCAGGTAAATCACTGCAAGAATAGAAAAAGCCTTGGAAAATAAATAAATAAAAATACCACAAAAACTCCATGAGAAATACCAGCAATAGATCCTGAAGAAATTCCAGAAAACTCTCTGGGTAACTCTCGAAGAGACCGTTCCACTATTTACACCATGTCTTTAAAAATGTTTAAGGTGGTGATTTTCTGAAAGTCCTCCTCAAAAAAGTAAGAAAAATGCATTTGGTTAACCAATTTGATGGACCCCCCGTTAGTTAGAGCCACAACCATTTTCGCGGACCCCTCGATTTTGATCAATTGTTGATTCATTTAATCCGTTATAACTCAAAATTTTCTCTAAAAACTATCTAATAACAAAATATTGTTGAAAAGAGGAAAGATAGAGCTACTATTTACAGTAATGAAAAATGGGTCGGTCATATTGATTTTGGCCGCCATCTTTGATTATTATACCAGAACTGTTTTTTCACCATGTGGGACGGTTTCAGCGAGAGTTACCCCTCTAGAACATCTTAGGAGAAAGTCGAGGATAAATTTTGAAGAACTCTGAGACATTTCAGAATCAATACTGCAAGGAATCTTTCTCTCAGAAACTTCGAGAGAAATCTCAAAAGAAATCTCGAAGAACCTTTGGGAAATGTATCAGCTGAAACTTCTGTAGGAATCCAAGAAGAAACTCTAGAAGAAAGCTAAATTTCTTGAAGAAATCCCGGAAGGATTTCTACAGAAATTAAGTGAACAACTCCTTAAAACCGTTGGAGTAGCTTTAGTAGAAATCCCAGGAATAACACCTTCAAGAGGAATCCCTAGAGAAACACTAACAGAAATTCCGCGACAACATAAGCGATATATCCTGAGAGAAGCTCTTGAGGAGATCACGGAATAAATCCTGATAGAAACTCACGGGAACTCGGGACAATACTGGGAAAATCTCTAGAGAAATTATGTATGATCTGTACCCGGGTAGAGGAAAAAATCTCAATAATAACATATTTTGATATTGAGATCAAAATGTGATATTGGTTTGATTGACATAAGAGATAAAAGATCTAAAAATAATATCTAAAACTTACTCCTGGAACATCATTATCAGATCATAATTAGATCTTGTAAGATCTAACCAATAGCAACGAGCTGTTCGTTTGATCTTGAAATATCAAATTTTGATATTGTTCAGATGTTCCAGGAACTTTTTTCAGATATTATTTTCAGATCTTTTATCTCTTATGTCAATCAAACCAACATCACGTTTTGATCGTCAGTATTTCACCTCTACCCGGGTATGGTATGAAATTCTGTATGGAAAAAATCCAGAAGATATCAATCGGAATTCCGGAATCCTTGAAGATCCTTAAGAATTCGGGAAAAAATGTTCGAATCTTGGAAAAATGCTGGTAAAAATCCGGAAGAATCTCCGGAAAGAATTAAAAAAGGAGCACCAGACAAATGGTGTGAAAAAATACGGAACGAATCAATCATGTAAAAAAACTGGGAGGAATTTCAAGAGGTATTTCCAAAGAAATTCCAGAAAGAAACCCTGACAGAATTTCTGGAAAAAACGTTGTAGCCGATTTTCTACATGGATACGCTAACACTCCACAATCAAAAACTTTTTATTCAGACCCATGATGTAGTGAACTCATACGACCAAATGTTTTATTGTTTTTTCATCGGTGCAAAATTTCCCTGAGTATTCACGATATTCCCTGAATATTCCAGGTTTTTCCCTGTTAAATAAAATTCCCTGAAGAATCTCGGTTTTCCAGGTTTCTCCAGGTAGTAGACACCCTGCACCAACAACAACTTCGGACATGATTTATCAAATTAAATCCGGACTCGCAATGTAATACCACATTATGTTTTATCAATTATGTAAATATCCAGTGTTGCAAGGCATCGCAAAAATAAAAAGAAAATGTGAGAGAACATTCTCTCAAAGTAATTGAAATTTTATTTGAATTCAATAATTCTAGGAATAAAAATATGTAGATAAACTTGAACCAATACGTTAGTTGTTTCAACCGATATTTATTCGTTTGTTTCAACCGGTAATGGAGTTTGAATCTAACTAAATTTTGTTAAAAACAGACCATGAAAGTATGTATGTATTCCGCCTCAATAATAGTTCAATTTTGTTTCGCTGTCATTAACTGAAAGGTAATAAATAGCATAGCATATTTAGCACGACAGTGCAGAAGAGGACGGGACTGATCCAACTCCCAGTTGAGGATACCAGTCACAGCTCTAAACGAGCAAAGCAGCCGGTAAGAATGGTATTGCAGTTGAGCTCATCAAGATGTACCCAGAAAAGTCGGTCTCTTGCCTGACTGACGGCTAACAACAATGTCAGTCGTGGAATTCGAAGGCGCATCATCAGTGAAAGTCGTTCCTACTTACTATGGATTCCATAAGCAACTGTGGTCTGAAAAGATTCTCCCTCGCACCAAATGTGGAAGAGAGGGATACTATAGGAACACGAGACCTGTAAATACTCGAAGTTTTCGAGCGACACGTGTTAAGGACGATCTATGGCAGCATCCAGGGGAAAGGTGTGTGGCAGAGAAGGATGAACAACGAGCTGACTGCGCTGGCGAACACAGCATCTAGAAGGTGGCCAAAGCAGGAAGGATACGGTGAGCAGGGCATGTTGCAAGAATGCCGGACAACAACCCTGCAAAGGTGGTGTTCGCTACTGACCCGGTTGGCACAAGAAGGCGTAAAGTGAAACTTCAGAATGAGATATCACAAAATAAACTTCTGAAAAAAATCTTAGAGATGTATCTGAAGTAGGGTGGCCAACACTTATATGAAAAACAAAAATTTCGAAAAATACCAAGTCTTACCTCCTAAATCAGTTGTATTGGGCTCCCAGAAGCTACGTTCAAAATTTTAGCAAAATCGGTTGAGCCTAAGGGGGCGCTCAAAACACTTGAAGTTTGTATGGGAAAACTTGGCCAAATGTATGCAGAAATTTTAAGTTTTCGAATTTTGCCGCTAGGTGGCGCTGTAAGCGTTCAATAATCAAACCCTTTGGTATTATTATAGGTGACTATATGCCAGAGAACTTTGTCGAAGACCGCGAAGTGATCCGACGGCTGTGAAAAAAGTTATACCCTAGGCAAAGTGAGGCAAAGTATTGAGATTTCATTATTGATATTATTCCTTTACATGTATTGAAAAAATAATAATAAAGTTTATCCCCACTTTTCCTAGGGTATAACTTTTTTCACAGACGTTGGATCACTTTGCGGTCTTCGACAAAGTTATTTGGCATATAGTCAACTACAGTAATACCAAAGGGTTTGATTATTGAACGCTTACAGCGCCACCTAGCGGCAAAATTCGGAAATTTAAAATGTGTACATACATTTGGCCAAGTTTTCCCATACAAACTTCAAGCGTTTTGAGCGCCCTCTTAGGCTTAACCGATTTTGCTAAAATTTTGAACATAACTTCTGGGAGTCCAAAACAACTGATTTAGGAGGTAAGACTTGGCATTTTTCGAAATTTTTGTTTTTCATATAAGTGTAAGCCACCTTAATCTAATCCCTTCAAATTCCAGGAACAGTTCTCTGAGAAAATCTCTGGATGATTTTTTAGGTAATCCTGAGAAAATTTCAGGACAAGTTCTAAGAGAATTTCAACAGAAATTGTAAGAGAACTTCAAGAGGAATTCTGGGAGAAGTTCAGGAGGAATCCCGAGAGAATTCTAGGAAAAATTCTTACAGATTAACAGGAAAAAAAAATCCGAGAAATTTCCAGGGCATTCCCTGAGAGAATTCCGGGAGGAATTCTAGGAAAATTTCAAGATAAATTACAAGCAGTTTCCAGGAGCAATACTCTCAGAGAATTCCAGGAGGAATTCGAAGGAAACTCGTGGAGGAGTGCTGAGAATTTCAGGCAGAATTTTGAGAGAATTCCAGGAGGAACTCTGTGAGAATGCCGGAAGGTATGCTGAGAGAATCGCCAGAGAAATTCTGGAAGAATTTCAAGAGGAGTTCTGAGATAATTCCAGGAAGAATTTGGAGAGAATTCCAGTAGGCATTCTCGGAGAGTTTCGAGAAGCAATCCGAAAAAAAATCTAGAATAGTTTCGGAGAAAACTTTAGGAGGAACTATGTTCATGCTCATACACATTTTAGTCATTTTTGATGAAATTGCGATGAAAATTCAGTTAACATTCTATGAATTTACTGGAAATTCTGGAAAGAATTCTGCGCGAATTTTGTGAGAAATTCCTCAGGAAGTTCTGAAAGTATTTTAGGAGTATTTTGAGAAAACTTTTGAGACAAAAGTTTAATGAAAATTATTAAAGAAATAAAAAAAATCCAATAGGAGTTCTGAGGAAATTGCAGTATTGTGACAGAGTTTACTGCAAATATTGAGTGATTTTTTCTCTGAGAGAATCCCAATATAGATTCTGAAACATTTCAGTGAAAATGTTGAAAGAATTCTGTTGGGATTTCTTTGTATGTATTTCTGTGTAGAACAATTTCAGCTGAAAGTATAAGAGGATTGCAGAAGGATTTTTTTTTATAGAATCCTGCAATAATTTATAAGGTTTATAAGGGATTCGGTTAGGATTCCAGGAAGAAAGAAAAGGGAATGCTGCGGGGTCCACAGTGATCATTCCAGGAGAATTTCAATGGGAATACTGAAACAGTGTAAGTACCATCAGGGTACCAGATTCCGCTCATCTAAGGCCAGTTTTGCAGAAAAACATCATCTGTTAAATGACTGGTAAGCCAATTTGTAATGTTTTTGCATTTTATGTTAGTTTAATCTAAGTACAATCAGATAGAAAACAAGACTTATGTAGAACTTTTCAAAAAAGTATGATTTTATTACAATTTGTGTGAGACCAAAGTGGTCCTAATTCCGCTCACGGACAAATGTATGCCATCTTTTAAATAGACTTTTGCGGAAGAGTGAATTATTTTTGCAACTCTATGTTTTTACAATTATTTTTTCCTGTTCAGTGGAAGTGTATGATGGTGATTAAATACACTGTGTACTAAAATCGACAGATTTTACGATTTTCACGTATTTTTTGCGTGAGCGGTTATTGGAACACATAAAATTTCCTACAGCTTTTTTGGATCCAATAGCCGCTCAAAAAATTCTTCTGTTTTGTTTTTAAAATTTATGTTATTCGGTAAATATTACATGAAATGGCTTTGCTCTCATATGATTTATATTGCCCAAGAATATCAGCGACGAAAAGAGTGTATATATGCGTGAAAACTTGATTTTTGCAACAGTGAGCGGCTATTGGGTCATGAGCGGCTACTGGTACACTGACGGTATAAATTATGAATAAAGAAATGCAGTATGAATTTTGAGAGAAAAGAATATTGTCATAGAAGTGGAATGGTTTTCTGCAGAGAATGTTTCAAAGATTTTCATAGCGGGGATGAGGATGTTACTGAAAAAAATATTAGAGGGCATTCAAAATCGAATGCAGAGTGAATTTTAGTGGAAAATCAATAATGAGTTTTAGATGAAGTATGATAGCATTCCACAATACCATCCGAATTTTTTTCAAGAGTTTCTTCTGATATTCCTCCAGGAGTTTGCTTACGGATTTCTTTAGGAGATTTTTCCTGGAAAGCTTTAGAAAATCTCAGGGGATTTTTCAATGTAATCTCTTGTAATCTGTTCGGAGATTTAGGTGATCTCATACGATTCTGCTTGATTATCTCTAGGGATTCCTTCTGAGAGTCTTACGGGAGTTTCGTCCAGGCTTACCCCAGAAGTTTTTCTTGTGATTGATCTACAATTTTCGTGAAATCCTTGCAAGCACCCCAGCAGGAAATGTACATCATAAATATCAGTATAAAATCATGGAGCAATCCCAGCAAGTATTCTTGAAGGAATCCCTTTAGGCATCTCTAGAACAAAAAATACTTTTAGTAGTGTGGTAGTTTGGTGCATATCTGAGTAGGCCATGCCGTTGGTGAAGACTATTATCATTCACTCTGTCAAGCCGGAGCGTACCACATTCGTGACGAGAAGAACCCATTTGCTGAACACCTCTGAAGAAGCGGAACTTGGGACAATCGAGAAGAAGACCATCTTGTACAAACAGAAGCATTAGATCAGCGGATATTCTGCAGGAAATGTGGTGGCGATCTTTTCGGTTACACACCTCGTGAAAAACAACGAAACCAAGAATGGAAACGACTTGGATAAACGAGGAGGAAACCGGCTGGTTGAAACTGGGTGAGCCAGTTGAAGCTTAAGGTAATTATAATTAGTCTGTTTTCCGACGGATAGCATCTGATCAGATCAGACATGAGGAAACTCGTAAAATCTCGCCTCGAAAGAGGGAGATGCCGAAACGGCGGATGAAAATCCGACCGTAGATGAAAATCTGGCCGGAGCTAGCAATAATGTCTCGCCTCAGAGAAGGGAGATGCTAAAGCAGCGGATGAAATTCCGGCCGGGGCTGGTAATGATGTTTCGCCTTCAAGAAGGGCGTCGCAGAAACGTCAGTTGACAATTTTAACGGTTAGGCCGGGAGACACTCGAAGAAAGAATGAAAATCGTGGTAGAAAATAATGTTTAAGCTAGAAGGGAGACTATCTAACAAAAAGTCTAATAAGAAATATGTTCAATTGGGTTGTTTAGTGAATAAAATATTGCTTTTTTTCATAGCCTAATCGAAAGAGCTCATTTTTCTGAGTACAATGTGATTTTATTGGACTTCAATAGCTTTGTTTTGATAGTTAAATTAACAAAACAGTTTTTATTTTCGTGGATAGAATGACAGTTCAATCGATAAAATGACGATTCGACCCGAACAAAAGATGTTCCCCATACAAACTTTAAATGCATTTTAGAAATAGTTCCCGGGGTCAAAAAATTATGAAATTTTGGATTTCGACTAATTTTTGGGCGGAGAATTTTATTGTGAAATAATCTGGATACCCACCCCTATAAAGAACCCAATTGTATGGTAAAGCAATAGAAATGCTTCCAAAATAGTAAATAGAAATGAACTATTTATATCTTGGTTTTGATCGACAAATGTAGTTTTCTTAAACAAGTTATGATTGCTAGATAACATAAAATCCCTAATTGTCAAATAGCAATACAGATGCAGTGCGGAATAGAGGCTAAATTCTTGAAGTAGGCCAACATTGCATTATTATTTGGACAAAAGAAGATGTGGTAGTTTGGTACATATCTGAGTAGGCCATGCCGTTGGTGAAGATTATTATGATTCGATCTGTCAAGCCGGAGAGTACCACAAGTACCCTTTTAGCAGAATACCCTCTTTGATTGAGTGTAATTAGTTATGTAATCTTAATTCTGCCCAGTGCCCACTAATTATTATCCCTTAGCAGATATGCGTATTTCAACTACAACTTGCAGCCTTCCTCAGTGTCAGTTATCCACTTCTTCCATATTAGGACCAGATTCAATTAAAAGGAACTAGTTTCTACCCCAGCGTCGTAACAATCGTAATAAAATCGGGTCACCACTGTACTGCCGTGAATCGCATATCTGTCCCATTTGCATAGGAAATCCAGCAAAGATGGGACTGATATGCGATTCACGGCAGTGTAATACGAGGCGTTCTACACGTTTTAGAGGAATTTATCACTGAAAGACTTTTAAGTGAAATGAATGAGCCATTTTACGAAGTGACAACAATGTTGATGATGATATTGATTTTCACGGGTTATTAAACGCTACCTCCTGTCATAATTCATTCATAAAATCGGCTTGTAAAATGGACTATTCTTGAACCACAGGTCGCACTGGTAGGATTGACCAGAGAATGACAGTTACTTTTAAGGAGAAGCGTTCGAATTGCTTTTTGTACGTTTCACTATTTACCTCTATGCTTTTTTGTCAGAATTATTCTAATAATTTATAGGTCTCTAATATCCATTGTGAGTATAAATTCCATTGCATTGCATCATCTTATTTGCCATTTTTTTGTGATAGTCTCTATTATAGAGGGCTCTATTATAATAGGGCTTTATCTTGAGCTTGTTTATTTACCAACTTGCCGCATCTGAAAATCTTTATCAACGTGCATTTATTTTATATTGGTTGCATATAGTGTCAAACTTGTTTCACTGACGTGGCACAAATAAAAAGTATCGCAAACCAATCATATCTACACAGTTAGAAAAAATCACCGACTTCGGTAATCTTTTACCGAAATCTCAACCGTTAAGTTTGTTTTACAGGAAAAATTCGGTAGAAGTAGCAACTTTTACCGAAGTTCGTTAGAGTTTGACAGATAAACGATAACATTTTACCGAAAATTGTTAAATTTTTACAGAATTTCGTTAAAAATCCATTACCGAACGTTCAGCGGTTGAGATTTCGGTAAAAATTACCGAACGCGATTAGCTGTGTACATGTATTCAAATGCATACACATTCCCACATGCTAATTAATTCGTCCAACTGTTAACCGCTAACGTAAGTGTCGGTCGCGGCGCAGCAGATCAAGTTCCCATATGCTTTCCTTGCGATTGCTTCTAGCTTCTATAGAACAAACAGGGAAAGAGACTCTCAAATAAACAGCCTACTGATTACTAGAAAGCGAAAAGAGCACAATTCCACACCTAGTCGACTCCGGCCTACTGTTTTTGTTTTCCCATTCGTTGTCCTATATAATAATGTCTATCAGGGAGTTCCCAACCAAATTAAACTATGAGAGCCCCCTACTTACGGGTTTCCCGGGGTACACCTCGGTCAGGTGTCCCTTGAGCCGCCGGATCGTCCAGGAGGGTTCACATTTGATCGTCTGATCGTCGAACTGCTGGTTCGAGGCTTTGACTATCAGCGTAATATCCATGATGCAACAGCTCAAGCAGCACAGCCACTGACAGACACTGTGTGATGTGTTGGACGGAGCTGGCGGCTGGCTGGAGCTCCGCAGCAATCCACTACCACACGCTGACCGGACCAGTCACGGCAGTCGTCGTCGTCAGGTGGTGGCGGCGGCGCCGTATGTGTATGTAACGGAACGGTAGTTGTTCCGCTAGTGGACCTTGCCAGGCAGGTATGGACGACAATCGGTTGGCCGAAGGCGATGAATCACAATTATTATTGTTGTAAGCGCAATCCAAGCAATCCGTCAAACACTAGTAGGCGCAGAGCAACACTCTTGGGCACGACGTAATTTTCACTGCCTGCTTGTATCTAAATTTAGGTTCTTCTCTCGGCACACGAACAATATTATGCCCACACGCCCTCTTTGTTGCCACGAATTGGAGAAATGCAACTACGGCCAGTAGTCGAGCGGCGCAGACCTTTCACTAGCTGTCACACCAAAGTATATTTTCCTTTCACTCCACCTATAATCTCCCAAAAACTTTTCTGCGTTTTCTCCTGCCCGAATCAAAATTTTCCACCTCAAATTTCACGATTCATCAAACCACTGCTACTAAACTCCACAATCCGCGCACTTGTTAACGATTCAGACATCTGGTTTTGGTCCTATTTTCTGCATAGCTTTCAAAACACTTTTTTTTTTTCGTAGTACGATTTCCTTCCTTATTTGATGGCGATTGAATGGCGATAATTTTCTATAGTAAGATGCGCTGCAGCCTGCTGCCAGCTCGCGTATTTCTACTGCCGATGCACAAACATTAGTGGCTCTCGGGCGAGTACGTGTTTGTGCCACCCAGCAGAGGTGGGGTGTTCTGATTGGCTGAAGTAATTACAGGGCGCGAACGAAGACAACGTCTCGGAAAAATTTTTGTTTTGTAATTTGATTCGTTCGATATCTTGTTTCTGGGCAGAATTTTCACTATTGTGGATTTACCGGCTACTTGTATTCTACCGGTCGCTTCAGTATGGCCTCCAAAGTAGCCGTTTTACAAAAAGAGTAACTTAAAAATGATTTTAAACATTTTTATTGTATGCGCTATTCGTCATTGCCACTAGCTACTCAGCGACATTCATTTTTTGACAATCAAGTTGATTTTTATATGTAAACGGCTACTTTGTAACGGCTACTTAAGTAACCGGTAGAATACAAGTAGTCGGTAAATCCACAATATTTTAAAACTTAGAACACGAAGAAAACATTTTTGTGACCTCATTCTAGGACGCCACAAACGCTGGTACCGTCAAGTGACGCTTCCTTTCCAATTTTGTTCTGTTTGCTCAACTCGTAGTACTGTTCGAAATAACCAATTGTTGCGCCCCTCGGTTGTCATGAAACGCAAACATGAATGAAGTGGAGAGTTTACGACGTAGTTGGAGATTAGCTAGGCGCAACAATGAATGAAAATACGAAAAATACCGTTTGTCGGTCTGAAGCCACGTGGTCCTAGTTCGGGTTCGAGGCGTATGTAACGGTACTTGTAGTACGCTCTCATTGGTAAAGGAGGTTCATATCACTCTAATAAAATGCTTCACAAGTTTGGGATCGATTTGAGTGGGAAGGCATGCTGGAAGGGATTCGGCGATGATTTTCGGGAGCATTTCTGAAGGAAAAAAAATGCTGGTGGCAATTCTGGGTGGTTTCTTGGACTACATTGCTAGAATCCTGGGAGTAGTTCCAAAGGGATCGCCATAGAAACTGCGAGGCTGCAAGAGTTATCATGGTAAGCATTCCGAGGGGTTTTTGGGGATAACGAATAGTGGGAGTTCGACTTCGCAGTCAACAGATCTCAGGTCGTTCTAGAGATCTGTTGACTGTACAGCCGAACTGCTACCAATCGTTATTCTCTTATAGTTTTAATGGTGTCTATTCGAATAAAAACCGGGCTTTCCATAAATGATCATTAAATTCCCTCCAGGACTTTAACAACATTTGCTTCACCGAGAATTCCTTCATAATTTCTTCAAGAAGTCCTCCAGCTGTTATGCATGAATCTCTCCAGGATTATGCTGGAAATTCCTCCAAGTTTCCCATGAATTCCTCCAGAATGTTCTCCTGGAGAAATATCCGAAGAACTCTTGGAGGAATTTCCGAGGAACTCTTGCTGGAATTGAGCATGAGGATGAGCATGAGCATAGATGACCGTACTCCGTGATTGACCAGAACAATCGAAATTGCACAAGGAAAAAAAACAAACGGAGCTTGGGAGTAGCTACCGCTCTCAATGTGCATTTTCGAGAATTCCAAACTTTATTAAGTCAATAATGGCGCCGGCCACGTCCTTACGGTCATCGCGGAAAGGAAGGAATGTTCAACGACTGTCACGGGAAGAAGTTTTTGTTAGTGGAGAGGGAGAGTCAAAGCGCGTATTCATTTTGAATAAAATATCACTGTCCAAAAACTACGTAGACTCGGAGGGGGGACGGAGGATCTGGCCAAAGTCTACGAAACCACTTGAGCAATTCCAGGAGGAACTGCTGGAACAACTTCTGAAAAAAATCCATGGAACAACTTTTGAAGAAATCCATGCCGAAATTTCTGAAGTAGTTCTAGTAATATTGAAGAAGATTCTAAAGATATTTCCAAAAATACCGCTGAAGAAATTTCAGAAGAAAATTAAAAAAAAAAAATTGAAGAAAATTCTAAATAAATTCCTGATAGAGTTTCTGAAAAAAAGGAATAAGTAGTTTTAGAATCCATGGATGGATTTTCTGAAGAAATTCCGGAAAGAATACCTGGAAGCTCCTGGTGGAATACCTAAAAAACCTGTTGAAATGTTTGTTGAAAATTTGGTTTGGCGGAATTTTTGAAGAAACCTCTCTGTCAATTTCTGCAGGAATCTCTGCAAGAATGTCTTCCAGCCTTTTCATAGCTCGGTTTCTGAAAGCACCGTTGAAAGTTTTATTAAAGAAATTTCTAAATAAATGACTAAAGAAATTTCTAAAGGAATCTCTAAACGGAGATTCTACTCAAATTCATGGATTTTTTTTGGAAAAAGTGGAAGATTTACAATCATGGATTCTTTGTAAAATTCATAGAATAGTGAAAATTTTCTATACAAATCTCTGACGTAGTTTTCCGAATGAATCCATGGAAGATTTTTTGAAAAATCCGTGAAAGATTTCTAGGCTGAATACTCGGACTAGTTTTCGCAAAAAATAAAATAAAATGTTGTTTTAAAAGAATTTCTGAAGAAATTTTTGGTAGATTTCCTAAAAATTTCTCCAAAAAAAATCTCCAAACGAATGTCTAGAGCAATTCATGAATAAATAACTTGAGGAATTTCTGAAGTAGTCCTTGAGAGATTGCCAAAAATGCACATGGGACAATTATGCTTCCACCGGCAGTACATTGCTCATACAGAAAAATCGTTCGGCAAATGCAGCACAACCAGTAACCATGCTCTATCTAGACGTGTGCGCCGAAGCAATTTTCACTGGCGACGGCTTTTATAGTAATTTGAAGCAGCGGCGGCGGCGACGCCGGCGCCACGCCGTATGTCCTATTCGGTGGCGTTTTTTTTAAGGTGAGGTCATTAAAAAACGTCAATACAGAATTATTTGTTCCCTGTACCTAAAGTACAATTTTCATCTATTTTGGCTTAAACGCATTTAAGTCAGAGGTTACAATAAAAACAATCCTCATAAAAACTTAGCTATACATTTTAGAGAGAATACTTGAGGACGTTTACTAGGAAATTTATAAAGGATTCCTCAAGATAGAAATACACAACATCGCACGTGTCTGCAACGGATAATATTTTCTAAAACTTTTTTTAGGCCAGTGGTGTCATGGTAAAATCTGAAAATTTTGTTGGAATTCTGTTTGTGTTCTTTTCAGGAATTCATCCAAAAAATACTCAATAGATTCTTCGGGAAGTTCCCCCAAGGGGCATCCCTGAAGAACCTCAGATATTCCTCCACGGGTGGGATCGCAAACTTCTCCAGATAATCATAGAATCCTTCCTTCAGGGATTCTTTCAGATTTTTTTTTCCAGTGAACCTTAAAAAAATCATTTAAAGATTCTTTCAGGAGATCTTCAAGATCACTTCAGGATTTATTTCTTGGCGTTTCTTCAGGAATATTTCAAGAAATTCGTCTTGGAATTACTGCACAGCATTCTCCAGTTGTTCATTTGTTCAGGAATTGCTTTAGAGATTCCTCGAAAAAAAAAATATGTTTAAAAATTATTTTTGGCGATTCCTTCAAGAATACTTCACAAGTTCCTCTAGGGGAATTGTATTAGGGAATTTCATCCACTAATACCATGTAAATATTGAGCAAGAAATTCTTTCAAGAATCCATCAAGAATCTCCAGGAGTCCTTCTAGGGTTTGTTCCAAATCATCCCGCAAAAATTCATTTGAAGATTTATACAAGAATTCCTCTTGTACCTTTGTCTGCATTTTTTGCACGGATTCCCGGAAATTCTTCTTTCAAAGATTGTTTCAGAAACTTCTTCTTGATTTAATTCAGAAATTCCTCAAGGATGTCCTTCAGAAATGCCATCAGGAATTTTCTCAGAAACTTCTCCAGGATTTTTTACCTAAAATTTTCCAAAAAAATTTCATTAAATTCTTTTATAAATTCCTCCAAAGCCATCTCATGAGTTTTGTTTACTCTGTTATTGAAATTAAGCCACTGTGCCCAATTGACTGAACTTTTGTGGCGAATCTTAGGAGTTCCTCCAGGTATTCCCCAGGAACTTCTGCTGCAAGAGCTCCTCCAACGATGGTTGCTGAAATTGTTTCCATGAAATTAAATCTCAACCGGGAATTTTTAAACATTTCTTTCAAAATTCCTTCAGGTAACCCTCGAAGAATAACTTCAACATGTTTTATGTAATTTCATAAAATACTTCTGTAAATATCTAAGGATGAATATCTCAAAGAACTCCCGGAGGAAGCTCAGGGGATTCCTGGAGATCCTTTGGAATAATTTCTGAAGCAAACGCTGAAAATTCTGAAAATAAAAAAAAAAACAATGAAATTTTTTGAGGTAATCTCTTACTGACAATCATGAAAATTCCATAAACTACTGAAGGAGTCCTAAGTGATATTTCAGAAGGAATTCCTTAGTAAGTTCTAGATGGAATCCAAGGAGGAATTTATGAAAGTTTACTTGGAGAAATTATTGAACAAATTGTCTATCAAATTCCTGAAGAAATCCCTGGAGATATTCTTGAATGAATCCCAAAAAAATTTCTGAAGTAATTCTAGAAAGAGTTGCTAATGAAATTTCTGGAAACTCTCTCTCAGAAACCCTTGGTGGAATTCCTACAAGGATTTATTGACACATATAAAAAAAAATCCAAGAGAAATCTCTTATCAAAATTCGTTGAGTATGTTCTGAAAGAGTCTCCAGAGGAATTCATGAAAATATTTTTAAAGGAATCCCTGAAACAATGCCTGGAAAAATACTTTAACTTCTGTAAAGGTTTCTGGAAATTTCCAAAGGAATATGTGTAAAACCAACTGTCCCTAGTTATTGTGTATGTCTATTGCTTAAAATGTTGGCTTTTAAATCAACCATACATAGTTTTGGAGACAAAAGATTGCGAGATAGTGGTTTATTCGTTATTTAGCGAGAGTTACTAATATATGCCAAAAACTCCGAGCCTTTTATCGCAAACTCAATTTTCATGCAGTTTTTATATGTTTTGGTACATTTTGGAATAAAATTTAAATAAAAATAAAATAAAAAATTGCTTCGATTTTATAGACATTTTAAAAATTGAAAAGTCCACTAAATCGAGGTATACCGTAAAACGGGGTAACTTTGATAGTTTTTCAGCGAATTTTCCAAATATTTTTCCATGTAACAGTATTTCCCCTAGTTTTTTTTTATCTGTATTAACGACATTTTTAGCCCTAGGCTAGTTCATCGCGGGACCCACACTTTACTTCCCTTCCGAAGGAAGAACTCACATTTTGCTAGTTTGTCGGGAGTGGGATTTGATCCCAGGTCCTCGGCGTGATAGTCATGTGTTCTAACCATCACACCAGGTCCGCTCCACGTTTCCCTAGTTTTATATTTTTGAAACAAGTACTGGGGTATCAGTTATCAATTGCAATTGAAAGATTCGATCATTTTAAATATATTGGGCGACTTTTAATTTGTCATGTGCGCGAGAATCATGTTTGCATTTTGGGGTAACTTTAATAATGCCCTGAAAAACACACCAAATCCTAAAAAAATCATCACAGCTTGAAATCTTAGGTGTATGATGCTCATGCCTTGTGAACTATATTAAATTGAATTTTTATAGCAAAATATAGATTTTTTTACAAAATTCTACATATAAAAATGAGTTTATTGAGCACTGACTGAAAAACAGTGAATTTAGCTATAAAAACCATTATCTTTGTTAGAATATATTTTCAACGGTACATCAACATACATATGATTACACGCTATTCATGGTGAATTCGCTTCTTTTGGTTGTTTCTGAATGTTTTATAAACAAATTTTGAACACAACGGATTTTATTACATGAAATTACAAGGACATTGCATACTTTTAGGCATTCATTGATGTACGGAGATTTATGTCCCAATTTACAAAATTGATTGAAGTTCGTAAAACCGCACTTCGTTAAGAGATTCAATGCCAGATTTGGAATCTACTATGATGGATCTACCGAGAATAAGAGACCATTCATTGAAAAAATGATTGAAACAAAGTCGTATAGCAGATTGTTTGAAGGGGTTAACAAATGACAAAAATGTCAACAATTTTTATGTTTTGCCCAAAAAGTTAAATATAAACTCGGTTTTAATGAAAATATGTTTAAGATGGACTTTCATATGTATAGTTTTGATCTAAGACAGCCGTTTTCTTGACTGATTGACTACACTATACCATGCCTGTCGCTCTATCAAAGTTACCCGCATTGTCAAAGATACCCCATTTTACGGTATGTGTATATGGTTATTCCGTGACTTTCTCGTAGAAATATTCTAGCCGCACAAGTTTTTCATATACCATTCAGGTTGAGCTTCTAAAATAAGCTGGATGTGGTTGAATGTATCGAAATGATATTTTCAGCACTGTGCTCGATCGTGGAGAACCATAAGTGTACTCTGAAGCCCAAAGTATTTTTGCTTTGTCATTCGTCCTTCGATACGTAAGATGCGTTTCCTTCAGTGAGCGTAAAAGGATAAACCAATAATATTTTCCATCGCTTCTCTTTTCAAAACTTTCAATGGCACCAATACCATTTATGCATTTGTTTTTGCCAAGTTCCCTTCGCTTTGGAATTATCCTTATGATTGGACACTATTGAGAGAGAATCGTGCCTTGCTTGATTGTTATCTTGACTAGAGATTTGTACCATGCCAGTTCGAAAGTAGGTACATAATTCTTTATAGCTGTTGGAATAAGTGTGAACCACAATAATTGAAAAAGATTTTGAACTAATGACTCTTATTTTAGTTCAGTCGTTTTTGTATACCTACATAGTAATGTCATTATGATTGGTATTTATTGATATATATTTATATCTGCAAATTCCTACTATTTTAGTGTCATCTGAATTTTCAAATTAAAAATATATATGTATATGCATGCATATACACTCCCGATCAAAAGTTTGGGGTCACCCCCTCAAAAATATGTCATTTTTCTAGACCCATATCTCCGCCAGTTTGCGTCCGATTTCAAAACCTTAGGTCTCATTCAAAAGATAATAAGAAACTTTGAACATGATGTAAATAAAACTTTTTCGAAAATGTTTGTATGTAAACTTAAGCTAAAGTTGCCATTTTTTTACAAAATGAAAATAAACTTACGGCAGTGTCGCTGGAAATTGGGTCGACCAAATTTTAAGATGAGAGCAGTAATATAAACTATTTTCTACTAGCTTTCGACTGCTTTTTACCGAACTTAGCTAAAAAATCTAGAAAAAAAAGTTATTGAGTAAATTAACACTTGATGTTATCGACCAAAAGTTTGGGGTCACTATCGTTAAACATGGAAAAGTGATTTGTTGATATCTTTGTCATCTTTCATTCAATTTTAATTCTTCTTGGCTTATTTGAAACATAGTGAATGATACTTACTACATAGACATTGAACCACGCATATTTGTTAAAATTGACATACTAAAACTTAACGTAAAATTGCCTCATTTTTTGAAAGTTGGTGAAATGTGTTAACTTTGCATAACATTTTTATCTATAAAAATCGTTGAACACGTTACATTAAAAACATGAAACGCAAATCTAATTCATTATTTTTGAAATGAACCATAAAGAATTAAAATTTAACTATAGATAACGAAGATACTAACAAATCACTTTCCCATGTTTTACGATAGAGACCCCAAACTTTTGGCCGATACACCATTTTGAGGGGTGACCCCAAACTTTTGGTCGATGACATCAAGTGTCAATTTACTCAATACTTTTTTTCTAGATTTTTTTAGCTAAGTTCGTCGAAAAGCAGTTGAAAGCTAATAGAAAATAGGTTATATTACCTATTCTCATCTCATCTTAAAATTTGGTCGACGCAAGTTCCAGTGACACTGCCGAAAAGTTATATTCATTTTTTATTTAGGAAAATTGGTAACTTTGGCTTAGGTTTACATACAAATATTTTTGAAAAAGTTTCACTTAAAGCATGTTCAAAGTTACTTTGACATATTATCTTTTGAATGAGACCTAGGGTTTTGAAATCGGACGCAAATTGGCTGAGATATGGTCCTAAAAAAATGACATGTTTTTGAGGGGGTGACCCCAAACTTTTTATCGGGACTGTATGATATCATATTCTAATTCAATTGGAAAACACAAATCTCTTATTACTAGGGTCTTGTACCATTTGGGCAGGTGTACCTATTTTGCGCACTTGCTGCTATAACTAACTCGATTTCAAACCGATTGATTTGAATTTTTGTATTGAGTTAGGCACGTACAGTATCTAACTCTATACAAAAATTCAAAACAATCGGTTTGAAATTGACTTAGTTACCATCAAGTGCCCAAAATAGGTACACCTGCCCAAATGGTACAAGACCCTATCTTGAACCATTTCATCCTTATCTTTGTGCAAATACTTGGAGCAAACCTCGTGTAGTCAAGGATTTGTAGCGATCGAGCCCTCGAAAAATTGAACTACATACAGCGAATAGATGCACGTGCAACAACGCTGCGTCACACAAACGAAGCTAGCTGCGTTGCCGCAGCTCCCATATGTAGCCCTAGCCATAGTGATAAGAAAAATCCGAATGAGAAAGCCTTCGTCGTCATCCTCTCGAAGTATGAATGTGTATTCTGGGGTATAGGCAATACAGGAAAGGAGGTAACACAGACTGGATCTCCTTATCTCCTATTGCTGGGCAAAGCACACAAACGACAAGCCACTTGTGCAGAAACTGAACCGTTCGAGCAGAAAAATCTTCGGTCGGGGTCCTGGCGGCTTGCTGTGCGCTGATTACATACCTTCGCTGTTCTGCCAGTAGGTATGTACTGATAACCAACCATCGCATCGCATCGCATTGGCCGAAACCAGTTCCTATAGGCCCGCGCGCGTAGGAGATCCTCTCGAATGTCCGCCTCAGTTGTGCTGCAGCACTTGAACCGTTAAGATGTTTCGAATTTTGAAGTGTCGTGATACCGCCTCCTCACTTCGGCTGTTTTCCCGGTCTAAGCATGTGAGTGGAATTATTTTTTTTTTAGTTGAGAAAAACGTACCGAATTAGTGTGAAAATAGAGTTGTTTTTGTTTTTGGGGTGATAGTGGCTGTATTTATGTAAACATGGAATAAAGGATTCGTTGACTTCGGCACGTTTGGAAGCATGGGGCATGTCGAACGCCACGTAGGCAGTGAAGTGATAACTGGGAGTTGTGGCATGGTAATTTCGGGTGAGGTGCAATGTGACTAAAGTGTAACTTAATATTCAGTTAATCTTAAATGATTCATTACACCTTTAAATGACCTGGATTCAGGCGTTTGATTTGTGTAGTTTTTATTGAATTCACAGTATGTAATATTACATTCGTGCAAATTGTTAGATTATTCATTGATGCTACTTCAGGGCATTCACAAATTGCATTGACAAATAAGTTTAACGAATATTATTTTACTATGATAAAGTATTTTGAAACCAAGTTGATGATCGTGTTAAACTTAAGATTGCAGTAAATGCAGTGAAAAGGTAAAACCTTGTTTTATTGAATCCAAAAAATCGACGTGCTGGCAGTAGTGCTACATTCACAAAAACACTTCTTCGTCCTAGTCCTCGTCCTTCTTCACCGGGAACAACAACAAACAACCATGCATCTCCATCGAGGTGGTTCACAAAAACTTTGTGGAGTAACGTCGCTTCAGTGCTTCCCAAATCATGCACCGCGACTCCCTGATGCGCCGTGATACTTTCTCAGGTGCGCTGAAGGCTCTTGAGCCGAAACTAAAAGATCAAATTCTTAATTCAAAACGCGGAACGCTGTTTAGTAAAACTGGTGCTGTTTTAGGCATTTTCTCTAAATGTTTAAAAAAAAACACTATGCCGTTTTCAACCAGAGGTTATACATATTGAAGGAATACTAACTTTTGGCAAGGATAACGAGAAAATCCCAGTGGATTAGTGAAGGATTATTCGTCACTCCATGGCACTCACAGTGCGCCTAAACGACGGATGCCATCAATCGCACGACCACGAAGCCCAAAATGCCTTCGAATGTCCCATAGGATTTCTGGTATTCACTTCTAACATTTCTATATTACCCAATTTTCATTTTATTGGAATACAGGTCGGACTCGATTATCCGGAGTCAGGTTCTGAAGCTTCCCAAAAAATTTACCTGAGGAATGGAACACTGAAATTTTGACTGGTTACTAAGCAAGGTTGACTAAAGATGTTTGGGAAGCTTCAGAACCCGCCTCCGACCTGTACTGAAATTTCCTGTTAAGTTTCTTAAACTGGTTTATGAATCTCTTATGTTTTTGCTTAGAGTTCGATCAACAGCCATCCTGGTGGGTTCCAAATAAATAACGTTTTTTATGTGTCTAAGTATGCTAAAAAAGCGACACGAATGCGCAATTGTGTAAAATGTCGATAATAAACAAACAAACAAACCATTGTAAAAAGAACAACTGTTGCAAACAAACAAACTTGTAGAACAACATTGGTCGTTGTCCGTCCACAGCTCGGGTGCGGTGGATTTTTAAGCTTGAAATGACGCGCGTCCTGAAAGGTTAAAATCTTTGAAACTTTTATTTTGCAATTTTCGCATAAATTTTAAACTTTGGTCAAGTTGTGAAAACATTTTAATTTAATAATAATTGTCGAAGTATTACAACAATTTTAGTGTTTCAGGCTGAATTTTTAGGAATAATTAACCTGTTTTAAATGTAAGTCCAAAATATTTTTTTGTCATGTATTGTTTTTCCAATAAAATCAACCTGACTTTTGAAATCTTACAAATATTTATGATATATATAATATTAATTAAGTAGGGTAAGTGTACCAATTATGGCTATAGTACCAATTATTCGCCATAGTTAATTTTTACTCTTTAACGATGTAAATCAACAAAAAACATTTTGTGAACAACAGATCACGTTCACAAAAGATAGTCGCATTCATTTAAACTTCACATTTTCCTCAAATCATGGTAGAAATAAATAATTTTCCTTAAAATTTCGGCTTCCTTGCACCCTATTTCGCCATAGTGCACCAGTTATGGCTAACCCCATAAGGAATGCATGCAAATAGTGCGAAAAGGAACCGAAGTTAAAAAATGTAACCATAACTGGAACAGCGTTCCTATCATTGGCACACGCTGTAATCAATACTAAACGTAGTTTTGGCTCCGTTTCTATATTTTTTCTGTAAAGTATGGAAACTAAGATGTCTTTTAACGTACTGTTGACATTCGTTGGTCTTCTCGTTATTTTTGTATAAATAGCTTTCCTTAGGTAGTGCCATAATTGGTACACGCACCCTAATATCTCTTACAAATTTTGACATTTTGTTTTGTTTTTCTTTCTGGAATACCAGGTTTTGCTAAAAGTGTTCTCAATTTGGCATTTGAAGTTTTGAACTGAAAGTTGTGTGTTAAAATGGTGATTTTTTGAAAAAAGATAATAGTACCGTCGTGCGGGCTTCTTTATACATTTTTTCATAGTTTTTCAACTTTATGACATTATAACTCCCAGACTAGTGAATGAATTTCCGCAATTTTCATACACAATAATTGTGTATGCAAAATTTGAGCTAAATCCATCAATAAACAAAAAAGTTGTTCATACACCAATTGGACACATCTCATATAGAACCGGATGGGGGCTACTTTGGACATTTTTATCTATAACAAAACTGCATTTCAAATTCCAGGGTTATTTAAAAAACTGCGTTGTACCAATACTGTAGTATACTATATCATACATAATTTCAATAAAAATATGCGTTTTAAGATGGTTCTGTGCTACCTTTGGTATTATGAGCAGCTTGATATTGCCATATAAACAGCCTGAAAAAAGGGACCATCAATCCTTTATTTGGGTGAAATGATCATTTATAACATATAACGATACAAATAATCGATTGTATATGCTACGTTGATACATTTTGAATGAATTGATCAACCCTTTGAAATTTATGAACTGTAGAAACAATGCATACAGACCAAATGTTCTGATACATTATGTATATTTCATTGGTTTATTCGATGTTTTTTCGCGTCCTGACAAGCAATAAACGGTCTGTTTGAAAAATAATTTCAACCAAATGAAGGGAAAACTATTGTTTCATAATAGTCCCTAGGACATCAAACAGATTTGAGCCATATTTTGAATTCAAAAAATCCATATTCAAAAGTGTCCAAAGTAGCCCCGCAATTCAAAAGAAGCCCCGCACGACGGTATAAACATTCAGGATGCTCTATCTCGAAGCATGTTTGGTCTTATCATTTCGGTTCTTCTATCAAATCTTCACAATACAGTCAAGTTTAGAACAGCCTGGAAAAATTTGAAAAATGTTCAGCATTATTGAAAATATTGTAGAATGAATACATCTCACAAATTAAAGTTTTGGACAAATTGTTGTTTTTTAAAGATTTTTCAGCGTTTCAATAACCTGTAGCGAATAAAATTTGTACGGCGAAAAATCCAAAAAATATTAATTATTGTGAGCAGTTATGTACACATAACATATCACCGAACACCAACTTAAAAAAAAGTATTTATGATCGAAAAACCCTCAACATTTAAAAAATGACCTATCCTAAAAAAACACTAATTTTTTGTCGAACTTTGACAGCCTGTTTTAAATATCTTCAAAGGTTATACAATTCCGTTCTCTACTAAAGCTACCTCGTCGTTAAGTTTAAAAACATTTCCAATTAAAAAAAATTGAATCATCAATTTGATGTATTTTTTATTTGCGTAATCGTGCTTTGAATGAGCATCAAAAAATGGGGTCCCTGAAAAATGACCTTTTTCATTTTTAAGAATTGCGCTCAAATGGAGTCGAACTTTTTCTTGAAAATAATTTTTCACCTATATTATGAGCAATCTGGGAAAGAATATATTTGCGCTGAAATATTTTAAAAAATAAAAAAAAAAAATCCATTTTTTCCGCAATTTCAAATTTTTAAGAGGTGTCCAAAATTGTAAGATCATGCGTTTAAACTTTGAGATTGATGACCATGTAAAATAATTATTTTTACAAAAGCAAAATGCCATTCCTTTTTCTGAGGATTTATATAGTACCTCCAAAAATAAAATTATTTATAACTTGAATAAATTATTTTTTAGGATGTTTTGAACATATATAGTTAATTTCCGATACAGTCCTTATGTATACAAGTGCATGTGGTGAAGGTGCTAAGGTGAGTGACTATAAATTAGGAGGTCCGAGTTCAATTCCCAGTTTTCCCACAGAATAATTTATACATTCCTGAACATCTCTCTGGAAACAGACGCAGCTAATAGTAAAAATAGGCACACGAAAGTGTTTTATTTTATTTTTAAACATTAAATAAATTTAATTGATTACTGATTAAGCTCATATTAAGCCTTAAATCAGCCTTCCAATGAACCTCAAATCAGCTAAAGGTTGAATAAAATCACCAAAATTAGATGTTTAGGAGCTGAATAAAGGATTGTACCTCTTGTGCTCAGCTTTTGTTCAAATGAAGGCTAATTTAAAATAGTTAGAGATACGTTTGCACAGCATCAAATTGTTACCTGGATATTTTCTTCTTTTAGTTCTTAAACGGCGTATCATTGAGAGTAACACTGACAAATGAGACATTTGGTTTATTCGAGATTGATTGTTTAAATTGATTTTTTTTTTCGGAATTTTAAATTTAAATTGCAGTTTGTTTTAAGCTTGCGTTACACACGTTACACTTAGTTTAACAAGCTTCATGGTATACTAGACTTTTTTCAACGTTTTTTCAAAATGCTCAAAATAGCAAATTTGAACTGATAGACCTTTGACTCTGGCTTGTTATATTACAAAATAAAATGCAACTACGTTGAATTATGAAAAATAGTAGCATAATGTTCAGAATATAACGAATTACAGTTACATTATGCAACTCAAAAAAGTTGTGTGATAAAAATTCATCGCATTAAATATTGTATGCAGCTTATTGCCAAACTTTATTTTTTCAACACTCAGAATTGAGCAAACTTGCACAACAGTTGTACAACTCGTACTGAAAAATATCCTTTGGCGACTTTTGGCATTAACAACACTAGTTTACAAAATAAAACGAAAATCGTGAACTTCTGTCAACGACCAAAATTTTTGAAGCACAATGTAGCGCTGATTTCCAAACCGCCAAACTTTTAAGTAAAGCATTTTTTGAGTTTTAGCTCAATATTGAGTTTTACAACGTTTAAAAATATGGAATTAACCAAAATTTAAATATCTTGCGTTTTGTTCAACCAATTTTAAATCTTTTACCATAAATTAAGAGCCGAACATAATATCATTCGATCATCTGAATATAAGTTTTGCGTCAGATTAATAAAATTCAAGATATTGGCGAATTTGAGTGACGCTCCTTAAATTTTATCAAAATTTTCAAAAAATTATGAAGAAATGTTTTTTTTTTCAATAACAAAATAAAACAATTTAAAAAAAAAATGCTCATTGTTTATTTGACATACCATATGTAGGCAAGTTACAGTAAAAAAAATCAGCTTAATCAGAGCATTGATTACGGAGAATGAGATGTATGAAGTTATCGACTTTGCTCAAAAATAGAAATAAAATCGATTTCAAATCATCAACCTTGTATGGAAAGTCGAAAAAATTTCCGCTCTACTGTAATTTTTTTCCTTCGCGTTTTCGAACATAGGGCATGATTCTATACCAAAAATGGTCATCAGCTTACCGAGTTCAAAAATGCTGTAAACTAGTGTTACAAACCTTTGCTATATTCAGGATCGTCCAAACTGTTCTATAATGAAGTCTTTCAAATCTACAAGGAAAAATTCATGTGTTTTCACCATAAATAAAACCATAGCATAATCTGCTAAGATCCGTGAAGCTCTTGAAATCTCAAATGTCATTTAGAGTCACTATGGGAATGTTCCAGGTCAGCCAAACTAACTTGGAGTTCAGAACTTCAGGTCTACACTCGTAACAGCAGCCATATCTGTTATACTGAGTAACGTTGCATAATCAACCGTAGTTACTAAACCAATCTGAGGTATATCTGTATATAATAATATGCACCTTTGGGAGATTAAGGGTCGTTCAGACTGTCCTAAAGTTTAGCTCTTGACAGTAACAGTAGTTATTCTCATAATGAACTGTAACATTACATATCCAACTGTAATCTGTAATCCCCCTGGAGTCATTCCAAGATAGTTTTGAGATATTCGAGATGAACCAAACTACTTCGAGACCATAGTTTCAGGTCTACACTTGTAATAATAACTTTTGCCACTACGTTTAGTAGTGTTACATAATCCACTGTACTTACCAAAGTTAAGGGCCAACATGAAATTATTGCAACACCGTTAATTTTCTTCAAAATTTCATATATTCATCGGATAAAAACCAGAATTGCAAGGCAGTTTTATACATATATTTACCTCAGTTTACATATACTGAAACAGTAATTGGGGGTAAAATTTTGAAGACGTACTGGACATGATAGATTACAAATCGTAGCTTTGTTTAATGAAATAAGCTACCGTTACACCCGTAGACTTTAGGATCGAAACTCAAGAACAGATCGGGTGACCTAGGATATCCCGACTGATCTGATACTATCTATTAACCTTTCAGAAGAATTACTGGACATGATAGATTACAAATCGTAGCTTTGTATACTGAAAGAAGTTAGCATTACACCCGTAGACTTTAGGATCTAACCTCAAGAATAGTTTGAATGGCCTAGGATATCACAACAGATCTGATACTGTCTATTGAATTTTCAGAAGACTCACTGGACATGATAGATTACTTTGGGATCTATGCTCAAAAACAATTTGAATGATCTAGGATATCCCGACTGATCTGATACTGTCTATTGAACTTTCAGAAGACATATTGGACATGATAGATTACAAATCGTAGCTTTGTATACTGAAAGAAGTTCCCGTTACACCAGTAGACTTTAGGATCTAAACTCAAGAACAGTTTGGATGACCTAGTATATCCCGACTGATCTGATGCTGTCTATTAACCTTTCAGAAGATTTACTGGGCAATACAGATTACAAATCGTAGCTTTGTATAATGAAAGAAGTTATCGTTACACCCGCAAACTATAGGATCTAATCTTAAGAACAGTTTGGATGACCTAGGATATCCCAACTGATCTGATACTGTCTGTTGAACTTTCATTAGAGTTAATGGACATGATAGATTACAAATCGTAGCTTTGTATACTGAAAGAAGTTACCGCTACACCCGTAGACTTTAGGATCTAAACTCAATAATAGTTTGGATGACCTAGGCATGGATGGGAACACTCACTTGCAAAGAGTTACATTCACTTGCTATTTTCTCAGCTCAGAAGCGTGCAATCAAGAAACGATGTATGGACGACTTTTGTCTTGTGGTTTTGTCTAAAACTTTTCCAAATAGAGTAGGGGTCACACATGCATACCAAAGTCGTGACAGCACCGTGAAAACAACTCTCCACGAGGTGAGTGTAATTTACATTCACCTCGTGGAGAGTTGCCTTTGTAGCTCCCTCGCGGCTTTGGTATGCGTGTGCGACCCCTACTCTATTTGGCAAAGTTTTAGACAAAACCATAAGACAAAAGTCGTCCATAAATCGTTTCTTGGTTGCACGCTTCTGAGCTGAGAAAATAGCAAATGAATGTAACTCTTTGCAAGTGAGTGTTCCCATCCCTGCGTGTTACAAAAAAGTACCACTTTTTTTTTGTTTTTTTTTTGTGTATTTTAACTAATGCTAACCTATTTTTAATCTAAACTTATATTTAGTTATAATAATAACTGATTTCACACAATCAAACCCACGTGTTCCGATCCAGATTCTAATCTCTAAAAATAAATCCTTCTTCCACAGACGGGCACAGTGATAGCGATCCGTCGCGAGGACCAATCAGTATGGGAGCGACGAGCCTCCTTCAGTCCGGCCGGCGTAAAGAAGCTCATCAAGCAGGGCGTTAAGGTGATAGTTCAACCGTCCAACCGTCGTGCCTATCCGATGCAGGTGAGTCGTAAAGCTATAGACCTATGAATTTCATTCGTGCCTCTTTAGCAGTAGTGTCATGTGGTGCTCGTCTTCGACATGGGAGACTCGCGGGGGATCTTCCGACTGCCTTCCTGAGCCTGTTGATAAGTGTTTGGCTAATTGGTATCAGTTCAAGTATAACATCGTTGTAGAGCGCGATGATAAGGCAAGCGGAATAATATGTTTTCTTCTTCCATTCTCTACCCCGCGTTGCGTTCCCGTCGAGGGCCAATAAAAGTGTCTCGGACGACGACAATATTGTTTGTTGTTGTTATGTCACATGGAGAGCCGTGCCAGAGCACTAGCATTACCTCAAGATAAGAGCATGATTTTTTTTTAATTCAGGCACTTGATGCGCAAAACGGGTTCACGTGTTTGCAAATGATTACCACTCTCACTCTCACCAAGGCTACTGGCACAACCTGTTCATGCTGCAATTATACGGTTGTTGTAACGCAGGATTCAAAAATGTGCCAACTCAATGGCATACCTAACTGAAATCATGCATGTTGGTGGAGAAGTTTTGTTCTTGTGTTTATTCTTAAAAAGTCAGGTTCGAATAATACTAGTTTACAGCATTTTTGAACTCGGTAAGCTGATGATCGTTTTTGGTGTAGAATCATGCCTTGAGTTCGAAAACGCAAAGGAAAAAAAATACAGTAGAGCGGAAATTTTTTCGACTTTCCATACAAAGTTGATGATTTTAAATGGATCTTTGTTCTATTTTTAAGCAAAGTCGCTCACTTCATACATCTCATTCTTCATAATCAATGCTCCGATTGAGCTGAATTTTTTACTGTAACTCGCCCACATATTTATAATATGCTAAATGAACGTCGAGAAAGAGTTTTGAAATTGATTTTTTTCTTATTGAAAAAAATACATTTCTTCATATATTTTTGGAAATTTTGTTAAAATTTTAGATGATCGTCCCCAAAACTCGCCAATATCTTAAATATCATCAATCTGATGCAAAACTTGCATATTCAGCTTTTAATTTATGGAAAAATATTTAACCCTAAAAGAGATACCTTCATGGCCTCAGTTTCGTCACCTCGCTGAGTGTGTTCCATCAAAGACGAGCTCTGAAAGGCGCCTGGGGTCGAATGGACCCCAGGTATCGCTTTTAGGGTTAAAATTGGTTGGACAAAACGCAAGATATTTGAATTTTATTAAATTCCATATTTTAAAAAGTTGTAAAACTCGATATGTATTGAGCTAAAACTCAAAAACTGTTCTACTTTAAAAAAATTAAGCACAGTTTCGAAATCAGCGCTAAATTGCGCTTCGAAAATGTTGGTCGTTGACAGAAGTTCACGACTTTCGTTTTTTTTTTGTAAACTAGTGTTATCAATGCGTGAAGTAATTCATGGAAGTTCTCTGTTCTCATAAGTAACTCCAGAAATTCATTTTATAAAGTAATCTAAGGACTTTTTCGGGAATTTCGGCATTGATTTCTCCGATAATTCTTTCAGAGATTCCTTAATGTATTTCTTTCTGTAATATCTCCAGGAATTCCTACCGAAGTTCTTTCATCATTTTTTTGTGATTCCAGCAGATATTCCTTTGGAGGTTTTCGCAGAATCTCGTACAGATTCCTTCAGGAACTTCTTCGGGTACTCCTCCATGTATTTATTTCATCAGAAATTCCTTCTCTTCCACGGTAACTTTTGAGATTTTTTCGGATCTTAATAAAGTTCAGCAATTTCTTCAAAAATGATTCCTCGAAAGTTATACAAAATTTCATTTCAAGTTAACCCTCCAATATCCAAATTTTTGATTTGGATCTAAATATAATTTTTCGTCATCTAAAATCGATTTAAACATGTCATGGAAGATGATTCTTTTTAATTCTCGATTTCGTGAATTTCAGTTTTTGATTTTTCTAATTTTTATTTTTGAACATCCCCGCAGTTTTATATTTTTCCTGGAAGCCTATTTGGGGTACGGATTTTTTGAGATGAAAACATTTTGAGATTTTATGATTATTGTTGAAATATTTTTATTTTATATTTATTTCATAGAAAATTTCATTTTCCGTGTAATTTTAAGGAAAATAATTTTAGAGTGTATTTGATTCCCTTAAACTATAAAACTAGGATAGAAGAATTTGGGAAAAAAATTAAATATGTTAATTGTAGCGATTCAATACAAAATAAACAGTGATTTCTAGAAGGTGACTAAACATAAATTTTTCAATGATTTAAAAAAAAATGTAAATACGCTCTAAAATACACCAAAAACCATTTTGGGATATGCAAAACAGTCCTAAATATCAGCCAAAAATATAAAAAAAAATTCCACGAAACAAAAATTGGGTTCTTTAGGGGTATCCGGATTACTTTATAATCGGATTCTCCGCCCAAAAATTAGTCGAAATCCAAAATTTCATAATTTTTGGAGTCCGGGAACTATTTTTAAAATGCATTTAAAGTTTGTATGGGGATTTTTTTTTGTTCGGGTAGAACTGTCACTTTAACGATTGAACTGTCATTCTATCCACGAAAATTAAAATTGTTTTGTTGATTTAACCATCAAAACAAAGGTGTTGGAATCCAATAAAATCACGTTATACTCAGAAAAATGAGCTCTTTCGATTAGGCTATAGAAAATAGCAATATTTTATTCACTAAACAACCCAATTACAAAAATGCTCAAACTATACCTCGTCTAAAGGCGGGGTTGGGTATTAGAGGGTTAAGTGTTTCTTCAGCCTCTCTAGACTCCGGACTAGGCTGTCAAAAAAAAAACGATATTCGTAAAGTCAAGGTGCTCAACTCTTAAATGTAATATACGCATATTTGATGATTTTTTGTAGAACATTTCGATTTTCTAAATAAATGTTTGGAGGCTGCGCAAGAGCAATTTTTGATAAATGACCCTTTATCATTAAAATTCTCTAAAAAAATATATTTTTTCAAATATATTAAATCTTTTTTTTAGAGAAATGCCGCATTTGAATATGTAGTACTATCAGATAAACCTTTCATGGTTAAAAATAAAAAAATAGTATATGTATTTTCTAAGTAAATTTTGATGAAAAATGTTCAAAAAATAGAACATTTACCAGCCCTACCAGCCCGAAATGTTCTACAAAAATACTACAAATATGTATATCTTTCTTTTAAGGGTTGAGCACCTTGACTTTTCGAACATCGTTTTTTTTTGGCACAGCCTACTTCAGACATTTTTTTAAGAATTTCTTCAAAAATGTGTTCACGCATTCTTCCGGGATTTCCTTCAGAAAATTTCCCATTTACTTCGGTAAAGGATTTCTCCAGTAACATGTTTTAATTAATTTTTATAGGATTTCCATTAAGTGTTCCTTAAGGAGTGATTCCAGGAATTTCTTCCAAGGTTTCCTGTAGGATTCACTTAGAAAGTTTTGTCAGGAGTTACTGATAAAATTTTTAAAAAGTTTCTTTTTTTATAATTCTCCTGCGGTTCCTATAGTAATATATTCTGGGATTCTTATAAAGATTCCCTTAGTAATTCTTTAACCTTTCAGCACTCGCGCCAAATTTTATAACGCGAGCAGCATTCTGAAATATCTAAGGATCCTGATTGTTTAGAGGAGGACTGCCTTTGGCAAAGTTGTTGTGAATTTCATGGGCTACTTGATGCTGACAAAGTTTATTCGTAATACGTCCACTAGGCGGCGCTAGTGAGCAATATAATGTTATATCTTATATCTTAGGATCCTGATGTCTTAGAAAGATGGTGTCTTCGGCAAAGTTGTTTGGTAAGTCAACGGCTTACAGATTATTGACCGTTTAATTGGAAATTCCACCACTAGGCGGCGCTAGTGAACAAATAAACTTTATATCCTATGCAGGCATCAAATTTTTTCCTCACTCACGCGAGTAACGATCTATCACACAGCGATATTATCCGGATAAAGCAGCCTTTGATATTTTCCTTGCACCCGTATCCGATTGAAAAGGCTCTCACTCCGGTTCTTTGGCGTGATAAAAGTATGCTCTCCCCAACTAGTGCTCACTCACAAATCGTTTGTTGACGCAGGAGAAAATGGTTGCTAAGTCTGCACCAACCCACGTTTTCACCCGGTTGACGTCTGAGCATTTCCATGTTATCTAGATGGCCATGAAAACAAGAACAATTAATGTAAACACGGCAGTACTAAACGTCAAAAAAGTGATCTCGTGCATCGGTGGAGACGTTGCGTGACTCGGACACGGAGTGGAAAATTTGATGCTTTGTTGTTTATCCGTGAGTTGTGCATGGAGAGAAAGAGAATTATCGCGAGCACTGGAGTGAGAGATTTTTATTTTTCATCCCATGCAGTGAAAAATCATGATCGCGGAGGTGGATAAATCCGAGGAATGCGATCACGTGAGTGAGAAATTTGATGCCTGATCCTATGTATCTCGGGATCCTGATTATTTAGAAAGATGGTGTCTTTGACAAAGTTGTTTGGTAGGTCAAGGACTTACGGATGATTCGCAGTTTAATTTGAAATTTCACCACTAGGCGGCGCTAGTGAGCAATTTCATGTTATATCTTATATCTCAGGATCCTGATGTCTTAGAAAGATGGTGTCTTCGGCAAAGTTGTTTGGTAGGTAAACGGCTTACAGATTATTGGCCGTTTAATTGGAAATTCCACCACTAGGCGGCGCTAGTGAGCAAATAAACTTTATATCCTATGTATGTCGGGAACCTGATAACTTAGAAAGATGGTGTCTTCGACAAAGTTGTTTGGTAGGTAAGGACTTACGGATGATTCGCAGTTTAATTTGAAATTTCATCACTTGGCGGCGCTAGTGAGTACGTAAATATTATATATTATGTATCTCTGAACCCTTATTACTTAGAAAGATAGTGTCTTCGGCAAAGATGTTTGGTATATCAAGGGCTTATAGATGAGTGACAGTTTGATTTCAAATGCCACCACTAGGAGGCGCTAGTGAGCATGTAAATTTTTAATCTCATGTAGCTCAGGATTCCGATTAAAAAGGCACGGGACACCGTCTTCAGCCAGAGGCTGTACAGACTGAACAGAACTTAACACTAGACCATGGACACGACATACATTACTGGCACCAGTGGATAGTATGGTGCGGTTACACGCTTGGTAACGCTAATCGAATGGCTACGAAGCTCCACTTTACTCAGAAAGATGGTGTCTTCGGCAAAGTTGTTTGGTAGATCAAGGACCAAATGGAGGAAAAGTAACCTCTCGTGCCGACCTTCTAAAAAATCGAAAACTTACAGATAGTTGTCCGTTTGAATCGTAATTTCACCACTAGATGACGCTAGTGAACATAAAACATGTATATGCAATAGTTCTCAGGATCCTGGTTACTAGAAGGGAGATGGTGGTTTCGGCAAAGTTGTCAAACAGGTTAAGTGCATTTGGTTGATGGGTCGTTGAAATCAATATTTCGCCAGTAAGTGGTGCTAATGAGTATGCAAATTTTATATGTTATATATCTCCGAGTCTGATTACCTGGGAAGTTGATATCTTTGGCAAGGTTGGTTGGTAGATCAAGGACTTTCAGTTGGTTGACCATTTGGTTCGTGCTTCTGCCATCAGAAGACGCTAGTTGTAAATTTGCAAAAGCATGAACGTGTTATTCGCCCCCAAAACGACGATTCGACCGCTTGGGAGTGTTGTCGTCGTCATGATGATGCTTCCCGAAAGCAATGTCAAATTCGTTCGGGGTTTCAAAACATTGGAAAGAAATTCATTATTTTTACAGTCAGATTGAGATTTACGAGTAAATGAGTGTGATCCGAAGGTATAACTGTTTATTCTGAGCATAACAGTATTTTTTACGGCAATGAAAACTAATTAGAAGTACGATATTTCTGGGTCTGAAAATCGTTCAGACGAAGTGGATAGCAAATCTAACCTAGAATATCCTACAATTCTAACCTCAACTCCTCACTTGCACAAACCGGATCTCATTTTTCACGGAAATGGTGGAACAAAATGCAAAACTAATGTACGTGCGACCGAGGGAATTGAAAGTTCTACCATTCCTACTCAAAAAAAATTGTCGGATGTGGGTTGTAAGTAGGAAAAATAAAATAATTTCCCCAGCAGATTATGTTGGTAGGCATGTAAAAAAAGGTAAACATCATCAGTTCGGTAGTTGCGCTACCGAAACAAAGATGGGTAACAGTATGTTTTGTTTTGCCCTTGAAAGCCAATTATTCATCTAGAAAAAAAAATCAACGAGTTGTAACTTTTTATACTTCCGAAAGTTTTCAAAATTTGAAAATTTCACAACTAGTTGATTATAATTTGTTTAAATTTGCACTTGATTGATTAATTTTACATGAAGTTAAAGCGCTTAGTAAAATATTCAATATCTGAACGTCGTATTTCAATATACTCTATCTTAAAGTTGTCAATGTCACGGGATAAGTACATCCATCCTTTATCCATCAAACAACAATGTCGAAGACATCATCTTTCTAAGTAATCAGGATCTTGAGATATATGAGGTATAAAATGGGAATGCTCACTAGTGCCACCTGGATGTGAAATTGCACGTCATCTTTGTCTTCATCAGTTAGTGTTTGATCTACTAAACAACTTTTCAGAAGACACCATCTTTCTAAGTAATCAGGGTCCTGAGACATGAGTTATAAAATTTGAATACCCACTGGCGCCACCTAGATGTGGAGTTTCAAATCATACGGCTCTCCATCAGTTAGTGTTCGATCTACTAAACAACTTTGCTGAAGACATCATCTTTCTAAGTAATCAGGATCTCGAGATATATGAGTTATAATATTTGAGTACTCACTTGCGCCACCTGGATGTGGAATTCCACATTATACTTGTCTTCATCAGTTAGTGTTTGATCTACTAAACAACTTTGCAGAAGACACCATCTTTCTAAGTAATCAGGGTCCTGAGATGTATGAGTTATAAAATTTCAATGCCCACTACAGCCACCTAGATGTGGAGTTTCAAACCAAACGGCTCTCCATCAGTTAGTGTTTAACCAACTAAACAACTTTGCCGAAGACACCATCTTTCTAAGTACTCAGGATCCTGAGTTATATGGGATATAAAAATTACATGCTCACTAGCGCCGCCTATCGGTTGAAATCTGAATTTCTCAGATCACCTCGTGAAGGCCCTTGATATCCCAAGTAACTTTGCCGAAGACACCATATTTCTAGATCATTTAGATTTTGAAATACACTAATTCACATTCAACTGTCTATCTTATCTTAAATATAGTACGTTCTTCATATTGCGATTTTCAATTTTCCGCATTATAAGGAGTTATACTGCTTTCAAAAAAGGTCTTATATTATTCGGTTTCGTGCCAGTAGATCACATCTCAAAATTTTTTTTTTTGGATCTTAATGGAAAATTATGGAAAAATAAGTAACTTTTGATCGACATTTAGTCATTTTTTTATATTTTTTTGCACCAAAGGTACCCCTAAAAGACAAACTTTTTGCAGTGGTTGGACGAAATAGTATTCCAAAACTTATGTGAAAGATATCCCTTCAAGCATTTCTCAAGACATAATAATCTAACGCATGGCAATGAATAATCATCAGCCTAGTCCTGAACATTATTTTTTATACTTAAGCTTGCTGAAATTTACCACACTACATTTTTAACAAACCAATTCCAACAGAAATCAAAGATTTTTATAAAATTCTGTAAAATCATTTCAATGTATCCAGAATTATCAAAGTATTGCAACAGTTTTATTATTTTTTTTCTTGAATCATAAGGTATCAGCAGCTTGCTTTATTTGCATAAATGTTTGATATAGTTGTTTACCTTATCCGATAAATAAATATAACATCTGAAATCTTACAAATATTTTTGAAATGTTTAAGCATTTTTTATTGAAAAAACATTTTGACCCAAGATTTTCCGTTATAGGGTAAATATACCAATAGTGGTGCTATTAGTAGCTCCTTGTAGTAAAATAATTGAATAAAATTGATAAAACCACAAAATAAAAAGGCTGAAAACGTTAATCGGTAGTTTTTCACATAAACTTTCTAGAAAAAATGTAAAAACTATTGTTTATTTCAGTTTTTGCTAATAAATCACTTGCACCAACTATAGGTACACGGTTCCTATTATGGAGGTAAAATTTAACATTGGTTCCTATAGTGGTGCATCCCATTGAATTCTTATGGGACCCACCACTATAGGAACACTACCACCACTATAGGTGCAAAGGAGCAAAAAAATTAAGGTAAATAATTGTTTTAAATAGGTTTTTCGGCAAATCTTGAACACAAAACTGAATTAATGTTATTAATTAGGTATGATGCATCTATCAAAAATGTAATTTGCAAGCTTTTTGGTCGAAATGGTGCTAAATTGCCACTACCACCACTATTGGTACTACCTCCACTAAGGGTGCTTTTACCCTATTTGGATTTTGAGGAAACATGTTACTGAAAGTTCCTTACAATTTTGCATTTAAATGTTTGAACTGAAAGTTGTTCGAAAATAATGAAAATTCTCTGCTAAAAGATGTAGGTGCACCGCGAATTTC
This sequence comes from Aedes albopictus, assembly GCF_035046485.1. Classification (NCBI taxonomy): domain Eukaryota; kingdom Metazoa; phylum Arthropoda; class Insecta; order Diptera; family Culicidae; genus Aedes; species Aedes albopictus. The sequence continues at coordinate 159,992,147 of NC_085137.1, forward strand.
TCGAAAATTTCAAAAGGCGCCGCGATAGCAAAAAGTTTGGGAACCTCTGCCAAATAAGATTCCTGTAGAATACATTTGGGGTTGACATCGATAGAAAAGGTGGTTTCAAAGTAATAGTCGGTAATTCTCATGTGTTGTACAAAGTACAACAGCGCGATTAACGGAAGGTTAAGATATTCATCCACGGATTTTCATTGGAGTGCTTTATCAAATCACATCAAAATACCTGAGTAATTCTTCAAGGATTACCTAAAGGAATTTCTAAATGAATTCCTGGAGATACCTCTGCAGATTCCTAGAAGACATTTTTGAAAATTTCTTAAAGAGATTCTGGAATAAAATTCTCTTAAGCAATTTCTGAAGTAATCGTAGGAAGAGTTCCTGGAGGAATTCTTGAGATATACCTGTAGGAAATCCTTGGAATGGCTATGGAGGAGATTTTTACGGAAAACTTGCAGGACTTTTTTTTTATAAAGACACGGACACGTTTAGTACTTCCAGTGAGCTATTCGCTCTTTGAAGGAAACACGACTCTAGACAATGGACTAGCATGCAACGCCCAGTGGCGCAGCCGAAAACTTTTCCTGACAGCTACGGCGGGAATCGAACCCGCGCTCCTAGCACGATGCGACTAAATGCTTGGTGACACTAGCCGCACGACCACGAAGCCACAATGGATTGATGGAAAGATTCCTGGAAAGTTTCTGAAAAAATCCCTGAAGGGAGGGATATTCAATGAAGACATTTGAGGAAATTCTGAATCGGAGCAATTTCTTTCTTCCTTAAAGTAAAAACAATCTGTTGAAATCCGTTTAAGAAACCCCTGGAGCTGTTTCTAAAGTAGTCCCTAGAGGAATCTTCGAAGGAAAATTTGGCAGCAGAAATTTAAAACAAATCTAGAAAAATTATTGAAAAAAACAACAAAAAAATAAGAAAAAATAGATTTTTTGGAGAAATCTCTGAAGGACTGCCAAAATAGATTTTTTGGAGGAATCTCTGAAGGACATGCCACAGCTTTCCATGTTTTGCAGTTATTCCAAGTAGAACTTCTTAAGATATTCCGGGAGAAACGCGAAGTGCAAACCTGAAGTGAATTCTGAAGAAATTCCAAAACGAATCTCTGAAAGGATTCCTGAAGGGTCCCCTGAAAAAATAAACTGAAAGAAACCCCAAAGACAGGTCTCAATAAATGCTAATAGATGTTTATAATGCCTGTAGCGGAGGGGTACCCGAGATTCTTCTGGGAAACCCCTGGAGGTACTTCTAGAAGAATCTCTTGGCAATTTTATAGAGCAATTTCTGACGCCTGACAATTTCTGAATGCCTGAGAGAATCCGCGGAAGAGGTGCTGAGAAGAACCCTGGAGCAATATACAGAAAAATTCCTGTAGGAACATTTGTAGGGATTCCAAGGAATTGAATTTTTGAAGGAATCTTTAGAAGAATTTCAGGATGAATACCCGGAGGATCCTCTGGAGAATGTCTGGAGAGCATCAATTTAAAAGAGAAATTGCTGAAAAAAATAACTGGAGGAATGTTTGGTGAAACTTGTGAAATAATTGCTAGAGGAACTGCCAATTTGTTAAAGAATTTCTGCAGGATCAGCTGGAGGAATATCTGAAGGAAAGTATTGAGGAATTTTAGATGTATTCTTGGGAAACTCGATTTCAGCAATTTCTACTTCGAGGAATCCTTTGTTAAATTTCTGGTGAACGTCCTCAAAGATCTAAAGCAAAATTCTTGTGGAGATAGTTTTTCATTAAAACCCCTGATTTCTTGACGTTCGAACCTTTTGCGGTAAGCGAAAACTGTAGTTTTGATACAGTATACACATTATTCTGTGATTACGTTTATTGAGGACTAGCAGTAGCAATTCCGAGAATTAAATAAAAAAAAAATTCACTGTGATTATGTCGCCACCGCCGCTGAATAGGGCGTACGGCGTGAAGCCGGCGTCACCGATACCGTTGCCTTGAATTACTTATATACGCCGCCGCCGGTGATATGTGTTTCGGCGCACACGTCTAGTAAAAAAATTCTAATTTATTTGTGTGGGCCGTAATGCTCGGCCATAATACCCCAATCCCCTTGGAGCGTTATGTAATTTGTCGACGGCACCTAATCAAAAGCTGCTGTCACTTTAATTGTCATAACTTTCCCAACTTTCAACAGATTTTCAATCTTTTAGAATGGATTGCTTTAAAATTAAGTTCTGAATAAACTCGCAGAACTTAATTTTCTTAAAATTTTGTTAATAAGTTTTTCAAAATTTTATTATTATTTTTTCTTTTTCTTTTACTCAAAGTTGGGTTTGTTTGAAAATCGGCCAAAGCGTACTTTATCCTGCTCCAGTACTTTGCATTCTTCTCTAGGGCAATTCATTTGCGATCTTGAGTACATCCCTGGAATAAATGATGGAAGGATTTCTGAAATTTTTGAGGAATCCCTGGAAAAATTTTTTGGAGAGATCCCGAGAGGAATAACAGGAGAAGCTCCTGGTGTTTTTCGTGGATGAATTCCCGGAGCAGTATCTCCCTCGGTGAATTCCTTTTGAAATTCTTTGGGGAATTCCTGGGGGACTTTCTGGAAGAATTCCAGAAGGAATTCCTGGTGGAAAATCTGGGGTAACGCCTGGAGGAATACCTGGAATAATCCTTGGGAGAATCTGTTAGGAAATATTAGACAAATTTCTGGTGAAGTTCCTGGAGGGATCCTGAGAGGAGTTCTGGGGGAATTCCTAGAGGAATCCTCGGAAGAATTCCTAGAGGAATCCCTGGAAGAATTCAAAGAGGAATCCCTGGAAGAATTCCTAGAGGAATCTCTGAAGGAATTCCTATGGCTATCCCAGGAGGAATTCCTAAAAGAATCCCAGGAGGAATTCCTAGAGGAATTCTTGGAAGAATCCCTGGAGGACTTTCTAGAGTAACCCTTTAAGAAATTCCTTGAAGAAATTTCTTGAAGAATCCCTAGAGGAGTTTCTAGAGGAATCCCAGGAGGAATTTCTAGGAGAATCCCTGGCGGAATTCCTAGAGAAATCGCAGGAGGAATTTCTAGAGGAATCCCACGAGGAATTCCTACAGAGAACCCTTGAAGAATTCCTAGAGGAACCCTGGAGGAATTTCTAGAGGAATCCCTAGAGGAATCTCTAGAGAAATCCCTGGAGGAATTCCTGGAAGAGCTCCTGTAGCAATTTATGGAGGAATGCTTGGAGGAATCCCTGAAGTAATCCCAGGAAGAATCTCTGGAGGAATTCCTGGAGGAATGCCTAGAAGATTTTCTGGAAAAATTCCTGGAGGGACCCTTGAAGGAGTTCTGAGAGAACTCCTAGAGCAACCCCAGGAGGAATTCCTAGAGGAATCCTTGGAAGAATTCCTAAAAGAATCGCTGCAGGAATTCCTAGAGGAATCCCTGGAGGAGTTCCTACAGGAATCCCTCGAGGAATTCCTAGAGGAATTCTTCGAAGAATTCCTAGAGAAATCCATGGAGGGATTTTTTAAATAGTACTTCATTTATTTATCTATTGATAATTTACAAACATAATTACAAATTCAACTTATTACCTATATCTTAATTTAATCCATTCTGAACATTTTCGTTTGAATTTTCGAACACTACCCTGGAGGAATTCCTAGAGGAATCCCTGGAGAAATTCCTAGAGGAATCCTTTGCAGGAATCTCTAGAGAAATCCCTGTAGGAATTCTTGCAGCAATTGCAGGAGGAACCCCTGGAGGAGTACCTACAGGAATCCCATGAAGAATCACATGAGGAATCCCATGAGGAATCCTATGAGAAACCCAATGAGGAACCCCTGGAGGAATTCCTGAAGGAATCCCTAGCGAAATTCCTAGTACAATTTGTCAAGGAACCCTTGAAGGAATTCAGGGTAAACTTCTGAAAGAATCCCAGGAGAAAGTCCTGGAGGAAGTTCTATAGAAATTCCTGAAGAAATTCTTGGATGGGTTCCTGGAGGAATATCTTGAGGAATTCCTGGAAAAATACCTGGAGGAATTCCTAGAGAAATATCTGGAAGAATTCCTGGAGGAATTCCTAGAAGAATGCCGGAGAAATTCCAGAAGGAATACCTGGAGGAATTCCTTGAGGAATTTCCAGAGAATCCGTTGAGAATAAAAATCCTGGATGAATTTCTGGAGGAATCGCTGGAAGAACTTCTGGAATCCTGGATGAATCCCTAGAAAAATTCCTAGAAGAATTCTTGGAGAAATCCTAGGATGATTTCCTGAAAGAATCCCAGTAGGAGTTCCTGAAGAAACTCCAAGAAAAATCTTGGAAGCAATCCCAGGAAGACGTACTAAAATAGAATTCTTGAAAAAATCCCGAAAGGAATTCTAAGAAAAGTTCGTGGAGACACTCCTTGAGGAATCCCTGTAGCAGTTTCTGATGGAATCCCTGAATAAACTACTGAAGACACCTCAAGAGCAAATCCAGAAGCAATCACAAGAGGAATTCCTGAGGGAATCCCTAAACATTTTCTGGAGAAATTCCTGGATGAATTCCTGGAGAAATTCCTGAAAAAAATTCACGAGGAATTCCTGAAAGAAACATTCTTGAGGAATTCTTGGATTGTTTTAAAAATAATCTTTGGAGCTGTTCCTCAAACAATCCCAAAGGGAATTCCCGAAAAAATCCCTTGATGAATTCAGGAATCCAGGAGAAATTCTATGAGGAATAATTTATGAAATCAACAGAGATTTCTTAACGAATTCCTGGAAGAATTTATAAAGGATTCCCTGGAATAAAAATCTGAAGGAATACATGTCTGTAGTAATTACTGGACGATTGATTGCAGGAATCCTTTGGTGTACTTCCAAAGTATTTTTTGTAGAAATTTTGAAGAAATTCCTGGATTAATAAACTTTCCTGGAATAAACTTTCTAAAAGATTTCCTGGAAAAAAATCTGTAAAAATATTCTGAATGATTCCAGATGGTATTGGAGCAATCTCTAGTTCTTGATGGAATATATTAAGAAATCTCAGGAGGAATACTGCAGAAATATCTAAAGAGTATTCGATTAGCTTACAAAAGCTCACATGAATATAAGAAGAAATACCATAAAAAAATCTCTGTTAAAATTCCTTTGGAAATCCCTGAAAAAAATCTTGAAAATTATGGGGGGGGGGGGGGCGGTGGGATCCCTCGAGGATCCTCGAACAAAGGCACTGGAACAATCACTGGAGAAACCTCTCAAGGTATTCCAGGAGAAATTCCCGGAGAAATGTCTGGTGAAATCACTAGTATTCTTGAAAGAATATCTGGAGGAATCCATGATGGAAGCTATGAAAAAAAACCTGAAGGAATTCTTCGAGTGCATTTTCGTAGAAGTGTGTCTCTAAGAATTTCTGAAGGAATGATGGGAGAAATTCCTGAAGCATTTCTTGGAACAAACATCTACGAATTGTATAGTCATCTATGCTGCCTTATGGTCCTGCTCAATACAAACAAACTATACAAATTCAATGTTTTTCTTCCGATTCAAAACGAATATAATTACAAGAACTGAACTACGATAATCCTCATGCATCGATAATTACCTTATCTATTAATCTAGGATTACGCTTTCAATATCAGCCTAAAAATCCAACGTTACTCACCTGACGATGGTGATTCGTTATCGCAAAGAATAACCCACTTATCAGCTACTTCGAATAGCTTGTCAACAGCCTAACGACCAGGCCCATTTTCTCAAGAAAAAAAAAAAGATAAGCAATACCTTCCCAATTGCCACGCGGTCCTTAAACAATACCGACCCGATGAATGGTGGTTGTATCCTAGTCCTAGACGGACGTAAGAAGAAGGAATGCCAACGGCATCGGCGACAAGAGCAATTGCGATAAGAGAAGAACACTCTTCACATTATTGCCCTTGACTTGAAATTTTTTTTTTGTGCAGTGGTTCGTCCCAGACAAATTTCGCATGTCTGAAGGTGTTTTTTCTTTTCATTTTTTTTTTCTGTCATTGACCGTAGTGGAAAAATACCACTCGCAAAACCTGCTTATCTCGAAAACTCACGTGGTTTCCGTTTTGGCGCAACTTCTTCTCAATGGGAAAGAGGATGGGAGAAAAATATTTACCTGGAAAGATTGTTTCGTAGGTTGAAAGGGATAAACTGAGATTGTGTGACGTTCGTATCTTTAAGACAATGAACGTCGTAGATTGAAGGTGAAAGTAACCAAATGAGGATTAGATTTTACTTCCTATATGACAATCATCATGACTGATAACACGGTCCCATGATTGAGGTGTTCAGGGTTGAATTACTCAGGGAAATCTTGTTTTGATTGCAGGCCTATCTGAATGCTGGCGCCACCGTTCAGGAAGATATCAGCGAGGCATCCGTTATCTTCGGCGTTAAGCAGGTTCCCGTAGACGCACTGATCCCGCAAAAGACCTACTGTTTCTTCTCACATACCATCAAGGCTCAGGAGTCCAATATGCCCCTCCTGGATGCCTGCTTGGAGAAGAACATCCGTCTCGTCGACTACGAGAAGTTGATGGACCGTAATGGGCAGCGATTGGTGGCCTTCGGAAAGTATGCTGGAGTTGCCGGTATGGTGAACATCCTGCATGGATTGGGTCTACGATTGTTGGCACTGGGACATCACACGCCTTTTATGGTAATGTTTTGTAGATCTTAAGATATTGGAATGCTGACTACTTTATCGACTCTTCCATTCTAGCACGTGGGTCCAGCGCACAACTACCGCAACTCGTCCATGGCTCGTCAAGCTGTCCGTGACTGTGGATACGAGATCGCGTTAGGTATGATGCCCAAATCGATTGGACCGTTGACCTTCATCTTTACCGGGTCAGGAAACGTCTCGCAAGGAGCGCAGGAAGTTTTCCAAGAACTGCCCATCGAATACGTTCCACCGGAGAGCTTACGTAAGGTTGCCGAACATGGCAGCCAGAACAAGTTGTACGCGTGTGAAATCAGTCGATCTGATCATCTGGAACGACGAGACGGTGGAGGATTCGACCCCGTAGAATACGATCAGTACCCAGAAAGGTACATTTCAACCTTCAGTACAAACATTGCTCCCTACGCTTCGGTTATCGTGAACGGCATCTACTGGGCAGTTGGTGCGCCAAAGCTCATCACTATTCCCGATGCCAAGAACCTCCTAAGACCTGCGAACACCCCTTGGTTACCAACGAGCCGGGGAGCTCCAGCACTGCCACATCGCATGCTGGCCATCTGTGATATCTCCGCTGATCCGGGCGGTTCTATCGAGTTCATGAACGAGTGCACCACCATCGATAATCCATTCTGCCTGTACGACGCCGATCGCAACAAGGACCAGAAGAGCTTCAAGGGCCCTGGAGTCCTGGTCTGCTCGATTGACAACATGCCCACTCAACTTCCAAGAGAAGCCACCGACTTCTTCGGAGATTTGCTCTATCCGTATGCCTTGGATATTCTGCAAAGCGATGCGTCGAAACCCCTCTCGGAACACAACTTCTGCCAACCTGTTGAAGGCGCCATCATCTGCAGCAACGGAAAGCTCACCCCCGGCTACGAGTACATCAACGAGCTCCGTGAGGCAAACTACCGATCGCGTCATAAGACCGAAGGTTCGTCTCTCGGAAAGAAGCGAGTTTTGGTTCTGGGAGCCGGATTCGTGTCTGCGCCCTTGGTAGAATACCTTCATCGGGAGTCGAACGTCAGCATTAAAGTGGGTTCCCAAATCAAGGAGGAAGCTGATCGGTTAGCTCATCGCTACCAGGGCATCGAATCGGTTTACATCAACGTAGAAGACGAAAGTACAAATCTGCAGAACTTGTGCGAGGAAAGTGACGTCGTTGTTTCGCTTCTGCCCTACTCTCTGCATGGGTTGATTGCGAAGCATTGCGTTGCCGGTAGGACTCACCTGGTGACGGCCAGCTACCTGAACGACGAAATCAAGGCTCTGGATGAAAGTGCCAAGGAAGCTGGAGTGACCCTGATGAACGAAGTTGGTCTGGATCCAGGTATCGATCACCTGCTGGCTCTGGAATGCATCCAGGAAGTGCAGGAAAAGGGTGGCCTTGTGGAATCCTTCGTGAGCTTCTGTGGTGGATTACCTGCACCTGAGCATTCGGATAACCCCCTTCGGTACAAGTTCTCGTGGTCACCTCGAGGTGTCCTGTTGAACACACTATCTGCCGCCAAGTACCTTAGCAAGGGACAAGTTGTGGAAATTTCCGGAGGTGGTGACCTGATGACGGCGCCTCGTGACCTGGACTTCCTGCCCGGATTCGCTCTGGAAGGTTTCCCCAACCGTGACTCTACCAAGTACCAGGACTTGTATGGTCTCGCCGGAGTGCACACACTCATCCGCGGAACCATTCGCTATAAGGGCTTCTCGGACAGTATCAAACCGATGCAGCTGCTAGGCCTTATCGATCCCAACCCCCATCCGATGCTCCATCCACACGGACCGGAAGTCACCTGGCGGCAGCTGATCACCAACTTCCTCGGACTCCAGGATGCCGATATGTTCTATGAAAACCTGAAGAACAGATTGGCCGAACGGGTGGGCAACACGGACGGCATCGAGCAGCTGGGACTGCTGGAGGACAACAAGGTCGTCAAAATGGGAACGCCCTTGGATACACTGAGTCATTACCTATCAGGAAAGCTTGCTTTCGGTAAGTCCCATATATTTCAAAAAAAGCTGCATCCAAACTAATCTTCCAACCGCACCGAACAGGTCCAACGGAACGCGATTTGGTGGTACTCCGACATGATGTGGGCATCCGCTGGAACGATGGCCGACGGGAGCACCGAGGAATTAATTTTGTAGCATACGGACAGCCATCCGTCAACGGAGGACACTCGGCAATGGCAGTGACGGTCGGATTCCCGGCAGCAATCGCCACCAAGATGATTTTGGACGGTAAGGGCGGAATTTGTCTCTGAATAGTTCACCGTACGAAAAACCTTCATTCCTCTTACATTTCAGGTGAAATTCAACAACGTGGCGTGGTGTTGCCGTTCACATCCGATATCTACCGAACCATGTTGGCACGGTTGGAAAATGAAGGATTAGTTGCGCACACGACATCCAAGTTTTTGTGAACCGAGCAGAGGTGAACCGTGAATATCTCAGTATCGATAACTCGGTTTGGGTTATTGTTTTTGGACCTGAATGATGTATGTCAGAAAATGCATGTAAATAAAGTAAGCGAAATCATTGAGACGAATAAAAGATGTATGATAATAAATAGTTAGCCATTTTAATCGGTGGGTACACATTAGAACTACGACTCCCTGTGATCGTTTTTTTTTTCGTTCTATGCTTCAAGAATCCAATACTTACTTGTTACTGGTTAGGCTACAATTCACTCCGTTGAATCTACGTCGCAACAGGGCTGCAAAGCAAAGAGTCATCCTAGAAGGAGCATCAAACATGGTTCTGGTGCTTTCACGTCCCTAGATCAAGCTTTCTCAGGTCAATCAATGACAAAGACCAGAGCTGGTAATATAGCCTGGGCACTTTTATCCTTCTGACTTTGTCTAGATTGAGGTCGGTGCTAAGTCAGAGAGGACCAAGTGTCTTTTTCATAATTCCGAGAAAAAAGACTTTAAAGTTAACAACTCTGTAAATTTTGAGTTTTTCTACAAATGATCTTGTATTTTTCCCATAAATCTTGATAGCTATTCATCGAAGAATCACTCTGTATTGATCGCGAAAAAACGTAAAAATTAAGCTTAGAACCGAGAGGTAGCTAAGTAATTCATTGAACTTGGCCCACTCTAACTTAACGGTTTTTGAAAAATCTACAACCAACTACATGACGCACTGAAGATCTTACATATTTGATGAAAATTTAATGCACAGGAAATATGATAGTTGCCAGGAATGTTGTACATGGTGTTCAATAAGTTCGGATGCACCATATATCTTATATTAATTTCACATCTGTAATTCAGATTTTCAAAGTCAATGTATTTATTGAATGGTCATATAACACTGATCAAATGCAGCGTATGGTTTTGAATAACGTCTTTTTTCACTTTCTACCCTTCTTACACCCATAAGAAGGGTATAAATATCGCTCGAAAAACCGACTTTCGATCCGAGGCCCGGAGGGCCGAGTCTCATATACCAATGAACTCAGCTCGACGAATTGAGCAAATGTCTGTATGTGTGTATGTGTGTGTATGTGTGTGTGTATGTGCGTTACAAAAACAAGTCACGCACGTTTCTCAGCCGTCTGTCAACCGATTTGAGTTCTCTTAGAAACAAATGAAAGCTACTACATCCTAATAGAACGCTATTGATTTTTTTTTTTCAATTGGACGTTTGGTTACCGAGATATCTCTCGAAGAGTACTTATGAGTCATACATCTAAACTTTTTAATATTTTTGAGCAAGTGTATCATAATTAATATTTCAGCCGTTTGTCTATCGATTTGGGTTCTTTTGGCACCAAATGAAAGCTACAGCATCCTAGTAGATCACCCAGAAGTTTCATTTCGATTGGACCTTTGGTTACAGAAATATCTTTCGAAGAGTACCAAGGATTTATACAACTAAACCTTTTGAGATTTTTGACCAAGTGTATCATAATAAATATCTTAGCCGTCTGTCAACCGATTTCGGTTTTTCTGGCACCAAATGAAAGCTACAACATTCTAGTAGAAACCTACACAATCTCATAAGGATTGGACATTTGGTTACCGAGATATCTTTCAAAGAGTATTTGGAAGTAATACAGGTTAACTTTTTGAGAGATTTTTGACCAAGGGTACCATAGTAAATATCTCAGCCGTCTGTCAACCGATTTAGGTTCTCTTAGCACCAAATGAAAGCTACAATATCCTTGTAAAAGGCCCTGAAATTTTATTTCGATTCGACATTTGATTACTGATATATCTTACGAAGAGTGTTTCAAAAATTCTTTTTTTATTATTATATTCACTTGTTATCTTGCATGAGTTTTTGAAGAAGTGTATGGGAAATTATTTTTCAATAAATAATGCTGACCTCATACAAAGTGTATACTAGCAGGTTATTGTTTTCAACAAAATTATAATTAACAAATTACAAATACACAAGAATTCTATGAAAACTAACAATAATGTTAAATGCTTTAAAGCTTTGAATTTATATATTGTGGGAAAAATGCAGGAACCGGACAGCCAAAATAACTAGCTAATGCCAAAACTGATTAACTTAGTAGATATATCATTTTTGTCCTTTCTACACCATAACCATGAATACCAAGTACTTCGGAGCTAATTTAATCGATTCATTAAGATATATTAGACAAAGTATATTTCGCTGATTTTCTTATCCATTTGTTAATCGATTCAAGACCTTTTGTCAGTTAACAAAAGATGCAATATTCCAGAATATGTAAGCTATTTTTTAAACATTCCATACAAGATTCTAGGAGGTGTCTGGCATTTCTGGTAGTTTAGTCCATGGTCCATGATGCTATTTTGGAAACCAGCCCACTAGATGCCAAATCCACAATATTTTCTAGAACTTTTGGTCAATTACACAAAATAAATATGTTAAATCAAGTGTTAAATTCAAATAATACAACAATAATTTTAATAAGTGTAAGAAGGGTTCTGTTCACCATAGGTGGATTAAATCGGGTTTTTTTTATAAGCATTAGAAGTATCTAATATTTGTAAGCTCCGGCACGCTAGAATATTTTTCGAAAAATTGCTCACGCTACAGAAGTCTAAAGCGTTGACTTTTGAGTTTACATCTCACTATACTAAATTAAAATAACTAAATTAATAAACAAAAATTTTACACTGCTATTTCAGTGATGATATGGCGATAAATTTGCAAGTTTAGTCAAAATGTGCTTAAATCTATGAAAAAGGCAAAAATAAGTTCCCAGCCAACACACGATCGCATATGATGTTGAATAGGATGCAAAAGTGGAGGCGATATGCGTACTCTTTACACGCAGGTTAATGGAAGCATGTACGCATATGGCCTCCACTTAAGCATCCTATTCTACATCATATGCGACTTCGTGTTGGCTGGGTTATATAAAGCCAATTTTGGTCAAAACTTGCCACAATAGTTTTGGGAAAGATAATTATAGATTAAACTGAGATATAATCACACTAAGAATAAATCACCGAATTCGGTGAAATTTCGCCGAAATCTCAACAGCAGAATTTTCGGTGAACTGTTCGGTAATTTTTTGATTCACCGAACATATTGTAAAGAATAAAAATGCTCATTTGTCAAATTCACCGAACATTTCGGTGATTTGTTTTACAGATTTTCTGTGAATGTGTACTTTATTTACGTAGATTTCACAACACTTTCGGTGATTTTTCTACAAGTTTTCGGCGATTTCTCAATTGGAATATTTGCGATTCACCGAACTATTGCGTAAATTTTACTGCTTCCTCAAATCAAAACCATAATAAAATTAGTTTTTTTTTTAATTTGAAATACTATTATTTATTCATTATGCAGGTCAGTGAGAGGGCATAACACAAAAATTAACGTGCCGAAAGTGGCTGTTTTCTTGTACGATCGTTCATGGGATGTTGCTCTTCTCAATGCGATGACGAATCCGGGAACTGCAATTCAACAGAATGACTACAAAAAATATATTATGGTTGAGAGATTAGTACTTACTGAGAATACCAGCAACCAGCATCTCGCACTTCTGTTGAAAGTCGTAAAACCTTCATTTTTGTTGTTCTGCTATTCTATCTTTAGTCTACCAATGACTTTGTTACTCTCACGCAAAAAAAAATTAAAAACCTTTAAATTTTTGACAGCTCGCACTTGGTAATATGGCCGACTACTGGTTTCACAGAAGTTCGGTAAAAATCGCAGCGTGCGGTGAAAATGTTAATGTTCACCGAACCATAATGTAAAAATTTCACCGAATTTGGTAATTTGTTTGCATTTACCGAATTTTCTGTGAAGTTGTGACAGTTGGATTGGAGAACATCAAATTTCACAGAAAGATCTGTGAAAACATATTTTACAGTTTTGATTTGGTGAATTCTTTCACAGAATTCTGCGATTCTTAGTGTGATGGAACCTTGCTTTTTTACAAAACAAATATCATTAAAACAGGTACAGAGACAATTTTAACAATTTTAAAGGTCAAGATAAATTGACTCCGTACTTCACCCCATCTGAATCTTTTAGATTATTTCGTATGGTCATAGTTGCTACCACTAATGCTGAGGACAAAAACCTCATTTGATTCAACTTAACACCATTACTCAATAAAAACTAGACGAAATGCCAATGAAAGACGTGCGTGCCGGCCGAAAGGAACTTGAGACACATTTTCAATTTTTACAAAATGATAAAGGACAGTTTATTTCAAAACATATACTGTATTTGATCAGTATTATGTGGGCTTTCAATTAATACATTCACTTTGCAAATCTGAATTATAGATGGGAAATAAATTCAATTTTATTGTGTATCCGAACTTATTGAACACCGTGTATATGTGAACTGAAAGTTTGGAATTTGATTTTTTTGTTATTTTGCTGAAGATAATATTTTACAATTCTTAAGTTCAGTCATCGTGGACCAAGTGAAACAGTTCAAAAAGTTTTTGGAATGTTGTAGTTACACAGTTCATAATAAATTATTCAGAGAACTAGCGTTTTTCTTATATTCGTTCAGTCAGTGTGAGCCAAGTAAAATTCCCAAATTACTGGTAAAATAAACTTTTCCATCAAACCGGTAATGGTACATTTTAATAGGATGCCCAACAGCTTATAAACATACATATGTTAATATAGATAGGATAACGAAGAATACCCAAGCAGCACACAAGTCACAAACGAGTGTCGACAGCGCAGGTTTACGGTTGTACAGGAGCTACATTCATGTAATTCTAACTCAAAGACAGAATAACTTGAAAATGACTCGTGTCCAACCAAAAACCTGCGCTGTCGACAATCATTTGTGAGTTATGCGCTGCTTGAGTAGGTTTTTTTTACTTGTTTTTCTAAGAGACACATGGTGCACTCTGTCTGCTCGCAAAATACCGAAATATGCTTCAACACGATAATCTATAATACAATGAATTTTCAAGTTTTAACTTGATCTATAATCATTAGAAATTGTGTTCAGAAGTCATTCAATTCGGAAACATATTACGCCTTGGTGATAAATTATTATGATTATTAGATTTTAACTAAAACATATTTTTATGCAATTCGGTATCATAATTTCTATTTTATATATCTCATTTTGGTATCATAATGACCATTTTTTTCAAACTGGTTCATTATGCAACTGAAATGAGTTGCATAATAAAAAATAGTTGCATAATGTTCACAGCAAAAAAAGTTGTTGAATATTACATCGAAATCGCTGCAACCAGGTCGTTACATCGATTGATTAATATTACACAGCCCGATGTACTCGACGGCTGTTGATGTAATAAACAGATTCGATGTAATTTTTGCGATGTAATTTATTCGACGTACATTTATACGATGTAAATGAAGCGATGTAAAATGGAAACGATTTCAAACGCCCTTCTATAGCCGATTAAATTGCGCTTTCATCCCTTTTCGCTGAGAATTTTGTATAGCTAAAGTAAACACTACATCTATACTAAATTCAAATCGAAAAAGAATAAAAACATAATTTAATCAGCCATAGAAGAGAAAGCAATGAACATTAATAACACAAAAATGAACCAAAGTTTATTGTTTTTTTTTACAATTTTTCTCAACAGTCGATGATGAAAACGTTGGACAGGACGGGTGGCAAATACGTGTGCTTTGGAATTCTTGAAGAGCACGATTTTTCACGATCCCGAGTGCTTCTCACGCTGGATCCTAGTTCCGCAACGAACAAAATTCGGATAGATGGTCATGCACAGATTACCCGGTTCGAGCTTGAGCACGTCCATTACTGGTGGCGATATCGTAGCGGATCGAATCGTTCTGGTAGATGCTCGGATCCGGATGGTGGGTCAAGATAAACGGCACCTTCTTCGGGCCGATCTGGATGCACTTCAAGAGCTTGTACTTGTCCTTGTCCGAGGTAATACGGTGAACGGTGAAACGATCCTTGACGCCGTAGATCAAAGAGTGATGACATCCATGAATCCAACCGGGTAGTTGGGGTCATGATGCGAACCATGCCTGCCATCTAGATGAGACGCTGCAGTTCTTGGTGACCTCGGTGTTGGTCAAGATGTACTTCAGATGGTTGCGCAATTGACTCGCGCAGTTTGTGTGTGCCAGTCAGTGGATGGACGCAGGGAAAAGGTAACCCTGGAGGCGTTCAAACGTTTTAAATGTTTTTCGGTCCGCGAGCCATTTTGACACTTTAGAACGAAAAGGATATTTATGATTACAGTTTCTTACCGATTTTGGCAACACCCGTTTTTGTCTACTCCCGATTTTGGCAACACCCGTTTTTGGCAACATTTCCTTCCCGATTTTGGCAACACCCGTTTTTGGCAACAATTTCTTACCGATTTTGGCAACACCCGATTTTGGCAACAATATTTTACCGATTTTGGCAACAAAAATTTTGACCAAAAATTTTTACCGAAAAATCGTTTGTATTTGTAAATGTAGTGTTATTTTATCCTTACTTTTCTTTAAAAGATCAAAATTCATTAAATTTTTCAAAATCGACAATTTTACAAATCATGACGTAATTTATGAACGTCACCTACATGGATCGTTTTATAGCTTGTGAATAGTCCATATTTATAATATAAGCCAAATTGACGCATAAAAGTTGAAAATTATCCACAAAATTTTTTTACCGATTTTGGCAACACCCCAATTTGGCAACATTAAATTCACCTCGTGTTGCCAAAATCGGTAAGAAACTGTATTCCAACGGTGCCACTGACTCGATGATGGCTGCATTTGCATCCTGGAAACATACAAACGTTATTAGCAATCAATTATTAGAAATGGATCAATATTTAAATAGAGTTTTAATAAAATTTCACAGACAATTTCTTATTTTTTACAAGAATTTATGGGAATTGCCGAAAGACTTTGGTTTTATTTCAGATTGTGAGTTCATTCGTAATAACATTTCTACAGGAGTTCCCCGGGAATTTCCCCAGGAGTTGCTTGGTAATTTCTCCAGCAGTTCCATTGGAATTCCACGGGAATTTCTCCTGGATATCTTTAAGAATACCTCCAGAAGTACCACGGAACTTCCTCCAGGGGTTCCTCGGGAATTTTTCCAAGAGTTTTTCGGGAATTCCTTCAGGACTGCTTCGGGAATTTTCTCACCAGTTCCATTGGAATTCAACCAAGAATACCTCCAGAAGTTCCACGGAAATTCCTGCACTGAAGCTGCTCGGGGATACATCTAGGAGTTCCATGGTTATCAATTTCCCGAGAATTTCTCCAGGGCTTCTTCGGAAGTCCTGCAGCTTCTTGTGAATTGCTGCCGAAGATCATCGAGAATTCCTGTAGAAGTTTCTTGTAAATTCTTGCAGAAGTTAATCGAGAATTCGTCCTTGAGAGTTCCTCAGGTATTCCTCCAGGAGTTCTTCAGGGATTCCTCGGGAATTTCTCCAAGAGTTTCTGGAGAGTCCTGGAGAAATATCTCCAGTAGTTCTTCGGAAATATCTCCAGAAGTTCCACGGAAATTCTTGCAGGAAATTTTCGTCGGGAATTTCTCAATTCCTGGATTAATCCAGGAGTTCCCCGGAAATATCTCCAGGAGTTTCCTCCTGAAACTCCACGGAAATTTCTGCAAGAGTTTCTCGGGAATATCCAGGAATTCCCCGGAAATACCTCCACGAGTTCTTCGGGAATATCTTCAGAAATTCCTCGGGAACTTGTCCAAAAGTAAGTTGGGTATTCTTCAGGAATTATCGGTTATTCATCCAAGTGTTGTTCGGAGATTCTGCCAGGATTTCCTCGGGATTATCTTCAGAAATTCCTCCAGGAGTTCCTCGGAAAGTTATTTCACAAATCCTAGAACAAACTTAAAAGTTTTATTCAGGTAGTCGAAAGTACTTGTAGTTTGATGATGATCCCCGATATTAACTCAATAACAGCAAAATATGCAAATGTTACTATTATGCGGTTATAGGCAGTCCAGGAGTTCCTCAAAAATTTATCCAGTAGTTGCTCGGGAATATCTTGAGAAATTCCTCGAGAATTCCTCCAGGAGTTCACCGGAAATTCTCCCTATGAACGGAATATCTTCAGAAATTCCTCGGGAACTCTTCCATAAATCCCTCGGGTCCTTCAGGAATTCTCCGGGTATTTATCCATGTGTTGCTCGAAAATTATGCCAAGAGTTCCTCGGGATTATCTTCAGAAATTCCTCCAAGAGTTCCCCGGAAATATTTCCTGAAGTTCCTCGGGAATTCCTGCTGGGGTTCCTCAGAAATTCCTGCAGGAGTTCCTCAGGCATTTCCTAAGAATTTCTTCGAGCATTGTCTCTAGGAGTGTCTCCGGATGTTCCTCGAGAATTCCTGCGGTAGTTCCTTGGAAATTTCTCCAGGAACTTCCTCGAGGATTCATCCAGGAATTTCCCGGAAATATCTGAAGGAGTTCCTCGGAAATTACTCTAGGAGTTCCTCGGGAATTCCTCCAGAAGTTTCTCGGGAAATCCTTCTGCAGTTATTTGAGAACTCTTCCAAGAGTTCCGCGAGAATTCCTCCAGAAGTTCCTTGGGAATTTCTCCAGAAGTTCCGTGGGTACTCCTTCAGGAGTTCTCCGAGTATTCATGCATGAGTTCGGAAATTCTTCCAGGATTTTCTCGGAAATATCTCCAGAAATTCCTCTAGAATTCATTGAGAAGTTCCTCGGAATTTTCCAAGCATTTCCTCAAGGTATTCCTCCAGGAGTTTCTCGGGAATTCCTCCATAAGTTCCTTGAGAACTCTTCCAGGAGTTCTGCGAGAATTTTTCAAGGAGCTCATCGGGATTTCCTCCAGAAGCTTCTCGAGAATTCCGTCAGGAGTTCTTCGGGTATTCCTGTTCCGGATTTTTTTTTCAGAAATTCCACGAGATTTCCTCCAGGAGCTTCGCGGAAACATCTCCAGGAGTTCTTCGAAAATTTCTCCAAGTTCCTCAGGAATTCCTGATGGAGTTCCTCGGAAATTCCAGAAGGAGTTATTTGGAAATTTCTCCGGGAGTTCCTCAGGAATTTCTCAAGCATTTTCTCGAGGATATATTCAGGAGTTCCCCGTAGATATCTGCAGGTGTTTCTAGGAAATACCTCCAAGAGTTCCTCTGGAATTCCTCCAGGAGTTCCTCTAGTATTCCTTCATGAGTCCCTCGAGTATTCCTCCAAAAGTTCCACGGAAATATCTACAGGAGTTCTTCGGTAATATCTCCAGAAGTTCCTCGAGAATTCCTGCTAGAGTTCCTCGGGTATTCATTTAGGAGTTTTACATGAATTCCTTAGAAATTCCTCCAGGAGTTCCTCGGAAATATCTTCAGAAATTTCTCGATAATTCCTCTAGGAGTTCTCCGGAAATATCTCCAGTAGCTCTTCGGGAATATCTCCAGAAGTTCCTCGAGAATTCCTGCTGGAGTTCCTCGGAAATTCCTGCAGGAGTTCCTTGGAAATTGCTCCAGGAGTTCCTCAAGAACTTCCTGGAGGATATATCCAGGGGTTACTCGGAAATATCTCCAGTAGTTCCTCGGGAATTCCTCCAGGAGATCTTCGGGAATTCTTTCTGAAGTTTCACTTGAATTCTTTGGGAATTCCTCAAAGAGTTCTTCGGAAATTCCTCCTGAATATCCTCCTCCAGGAGTTCGTGAAGATTTTTTTCAGGAGTTTTCCGGCAATTGCTACAGGAGTTTCTTGAGAATTGCTCCAGGAGATCCTCGGGAATCCTTCCAGTAGTTCCTCAAATATTCCTCCTGGATTTTTTCGGGAATTGCTCCTGGATTTACTCGGGAATTCCTCCAGGGGCTTCTCGGGAATTTTTCCAGGAGTTCTTCGGGCATCCCTTCAGTATTTTCCAGGAATTGCGTTAGGAGTTCCTCCGGAATTGCTTCAGGAGTTCCTCGGGAATCGCTCCAAGAGTTTTTCGGGAATACCTCCAGGAAGTCCTTTGGAATTGCTCCGGGAGTTCCTCGGAAATACTTCCAGGAGTTCCTTTAGAATTATTCCAGGAGTTCCTCAGGAGTCTCCTGCGAGGAACGCCTAAAGGAATTTTCGAGGAGCTCGTGGAGGAATTCTCGAGGAACTCCCCCAGCAACTCCTGGAGAAATTCCTGTGGAATTCTTGGAGGAATTGCTGAGAAAATCCCAGAGTAACTCTCGAGGAATTCCCGAAAAACTGCTTGAAGAATTCCCGAGCAACTTCTGAAGTCATTTCCTTGAAATTCCTGGATGAATGACCGGGGAACTCCTGGGAATACTGCCGAGGAATTCCTGAGAAAAATCTGGACGAATTTCCGAGGAGCAACTGGAGGAATTATCGAGGAGTTCGTGTAGGAATTCTCGAGAAACTCCCAAGCAACTTCGGGAAAAAATATTGGATGAATTCCCGAGAAAATCATAGAGCAATTCCCGAGAATTTATCCAAGAGTTTCCCGGGAATTCCTCCAAGAGTTCATCTGGTACTCCTTCAGCAGTTCCACTGATATTCCTCCAGCAGCTACTCGAGAATTCCTCCAGAAGGTCTTCGGAAATTCCTCAAGCAGTTTCGTGAGAAATTCTCGGGATTCGCTCTATGATTTTCTCGGGAATTCCTCCAAGATTTTTTTCAGAAGTTTCTTGGGAGTTCCTCGAAAATTCCTCCACGATCCTCGAAAATTCCTCCAGTCGCTCCTCGGGAATTCATCCAGATTTTTCTCAGGAATTCCTCGGCAGTATTCTCAGGAGTTCCTCGGTCATTCATCCAGGAGTTTCAAGGAAATGCCTTCAGAAGTTGCTCGGGAATTTCTCCAAGAGTTCCTCGGGAATTCTTCAAGCAGTTTTTCGGGAATTCCTCGGGAGTTACTCTAGGATTTTCTCAGCAATTCCTCCAAGAATTCCACAGGAATTTCTCCAGGAGTTGCTGGGGAGTTCCTCGAGAATTCCTCCACGAGCTCCTCGAAAATTACTTCAGCAGCTCCTCGAAAATTCCTTTAGGTGTTCCTCGCAGGAGACTCCTGAGGAACTCCTGGAACAATTCTAAAGGAACTCCTGGAAGTATTTCCGAGGAACTCCCGGAGCAATTCCAAAGGACTTCCTGGAGGTATTTCCGAAAAACTCTTGGAGCGATTCCCGAGGAACTCCTGAAGCAATTCCGGAGGAACTCCTAACGCAATTCCTTGAAAATACTGAAGGGATGCCCGAAGAACTCCTGGAAAAAATCCCGAGAAGCCCCTGGAGGAATTCCCGAGTAAATCCAGGAGCAATTCCCGAAAAAATCTAGGAGGAATATTTGAGGAACTACTGGAAGGATTCCCGATGATCTCCTGGAGCAATTCTCAAGAAACTCCTGTAGCAATTGCCGGAAAACTCCTGAAAAAAATCTTCACGAACTCCTGGAGGAGGATATTCAGGAGGAATTTCCGAAGAACTCTTTGAGGAATTCCCAAAGAATTCAAGTGAAACTTCAGAAAGAATTCCCGAAGATCTCCTGGAGGAATTCCCGAGGAACTACTGGAGATATTTCCGAGTAACCCCTGGATATATCCTCCAGGATATTCTTGAGGAACTCCTGGAGCAATTTCCAAGGAACTCCTGCAGGAATTTCCGAGGAACTCCAGCAGGAATTCTCGAGGAACTTCTGGAGATATTCCCGAAGAACTCCTGTAGATATTTCCGTGGAACTTTTGGAGGAATACTCGAGGAACTCATGAAGGAATACTAGAGGAACTCCTGGAGGAATTCCAGAGGAACTCTTGGAGGTATTTCCTAGAAACACCTGCAGATATCTACGGGGAACTCCTGAATATATCCTCGAGAAAATGTTTGAGAAATTCCTGAGGAACTCCCGGAGAAATTTCCAAGGAACTCCATCTGGAATTTCCGAGGAACTCCATCAGGAATTTCCGAGAAACTTGGAGAAATTTTCGAAGAACTCCTGAAGATGTTTCCGCGAAGCTCCTGGAGGAATATATCCTCGAGAAAATGTTTGAGAAATTCCTGAGGAACTCCCGGAGAAATTTCCAAGGAACTCCATCTGGAATTTCCGAGAAACTCCATCAGGAATTCCCGAGAAACTTGGAGAAATTTTCGAAGAACTCCTGGAGATGTTTCCGCGAAGCTCCTGGAGGAATTCTCGTGGAATTTCTGAAAAAAAAATCCGGAACAGGAATACCCGAAGAACTCCTGACGGATTTCTCGAGAAGCTTCTGGAAGAAATCCCGATGAGCTCCTTGAGAAATTCTCGCAGAACTCCTGGAAGAGTTCTCAAGGAACTTATGGAGGAATTCCCGAGAAACTCCTGGAGGAATACCTTGAGGAAATGCTTGAGAAATTCCGAGGAACTTCTCAATGAATTCTAGAGGAATTTCTGGAGATATTTCCGAGAAAATCCTGGAAGAATTTCCGAGGAACTCATGAATGAATACTCGGAGAACACCTGAAGGAGTACCCACGGAGCTTCTGGAGAAATTCCTAAGGAACTTCTGGAGGATTTCTCGAGGAACTCTTGGGAGAGTTCTCAAATAACTGCAGAAGGATTTCCCGAGAAACTTCTGGAGGAATTCCCGAGGAACTCCTAGAGTAATTTCCGAGGAACTCCTTCAGATATTTCCGGGGAATTCCTGGATGAATCCTCGAGGAAGTTCCTGGAGAAATTTCCAAGGAACTACCGCAGGAATTCTCGAGAAACATCCGGAGACATTCCCGAAGAACTCCTGGAGACAATACTCGAAGAAATTCTTAGGAAATGCCTGAGGAACTCCTGCAGGAATTTCCGAGGAACTCCAGCAGGAATTCCCGAGGAACTTCTGGAAATATTTCCGGGAAACTCCTGGAGGAATTTCTGAAGATAATCCCGAGGAACTCCTGGCATAATTTTCGAGCAACACATGGATGAATACCCGGAGAATTCCTGATGGAATACCCGAGGGACTTTTGCAAGAGTTCCCGAGGAATTTCTGAAGATATTCCGTTCATAGGGAGAATTTCCGGTGAACTCCTGGAGGAATTCTCGAGGAATTTCTCAAGATATTCCCGAGGAACTACTGGAGAAATTTTTGAGGAACTCCTGGACTGCCTATAACCGCATAATAGTAACATTTGCATATTTTGCTGTTATTGAGTTAATATCGGAGATCATCATCAAACTACAAGTACTTTCGACTACCTGAATAAAACTTTTCAAGTTTGTTCTAGGATTTGTGAAATAAACACCAAGTCGTTGTGTCTCATTGACCATCATTAACTAATGTGACCGCATAACAGCCACATCGGTAAAATAGACTGGTTTTAATGCGTGTCATACATCATACTTAGGTCCGATTTATTTTCTCACAATAGGTCCAGTATACAAGAAGAACTGTAGAAGATCTTATTGCCATACAATGAAAAATGTTTACAATTTCGGTTCATTCCCATACTATGAAAAGTTGCAACTTTGGGTCCCATTTTCTCCAATGCCTACTTCTGTCGAATGTTACTGTTACGCAGTTATGGGCAGTGGAGGAATTTCCTAGAAACTGTAGGAGGAATACCCGAGGAACTTCTGGAGATATTCCCGAAGAACTCCTGGAAATATTTCCGAGGAACTCCTGGAGGAATTTCTGAAGATTATCCCGAAGAACTCCTGGCAGAATTTCCGATCAACAAATGGATGAGAACTCGAGAATTCCTGAAGGAATACCCGACTTACTTTTGGACGAGTTCCCGAGGAATATCTGAAGATAGTCCCGAAGAACTCGTGGAGGTATTTTCGGGGAACTCCTGGATATTCCCGAGGAACTCTTGCAGAAATTTCCTTGGAGTTTCAGGAGGAAACTCCTGGAGATATTTCCGGGGAACTCCTGGATGAATCCAGGAATTGAGAAATTCCTGAGGAACTCCTGGAGAAATTTCCAAGGAACTCCTGGAACTTCTGGAGATATTCCCGAAGAACTCCTGGAGCTATTTCCAAGGAAAAACTTGAGGAATTTTTGAAGATATTCCCGAGGAACTCATGAAGGAATACTCGAGGAATTCCAGAGGAACTTTTGGAGGAATTCTCGAGGAACTTCTGCAGGAATTTTCGAGGAACTTCTGGATATATTCTCGAAGAACTCCAGGAGATATTTCCGCGGATCTCTTGGAGGAATTCTCGAGGAATTTCTGCATTTTTTTTTCGAGGAACTCCAGCAGGAATACCCGAAGAACGCCTGAAGGAATTCTCGAGAAACTGCTGGAGAAATTCCCGAGGAACTCCTGTACAAGCTCATGTAGCAATTCTCGAGGAACTTCTAAAGGAATTGACGAATTACTCCTGGAAGAATTCTGAGGAACTTCTGGGAGTGGTTATTGAGGAACTGGTGGAACTGATGAACTCCTGAAGGGATACCCGAAGATCTTCTGGAGGAACTCCAAAGGAACTCCTGGAGGAATTTCCGAACAACTCATGGATGGAAACCCGGAGAACTCCTGGAGGAATTCTCGAGGAACTCCAGAGAAACTCGTGCATAAATTTTCGGGAAACTCCTGAATGAATCCTTGATGTAATTGTTGAGAAATAACTGAGGAATTTCCACAGAAATTTTCGAGGAACTTGAAAGGAATTTTCGAGGAATGAAATTTAGAGGAATTTCTGAAGATATTTCTAAGGAAATACTGGGAGAATTTCCAAAGAATTCATGGATGAATACCCGGAGAATTCCTGAAAGAATACCCAAGGAACTTCTGGAGAAATTCCCGAGGCACTTCTGGATATTCTCCGGAACTTCTGGGTATTTTCAAGGAACTCTAGGAGGAATTCTCGAGGAACTCCTGGAAGAGTTCTCAAAAAAACTTCTGGAGGATTTCCCCAGGAACTTCTATAGGAATTCCCGAGGGACTTCAGGAGGAATTTCCGAGGAACTCCTTGGGATATTTTCAGGGAACTCCTAGATGAATCCTCGAGGAAATTCCTGACGTGGAGCGGACCTGGTGTGGTGGTTAGAACACTTGACTATTCTTGATTCCACTTGAATTCCTGATGAACTCCTGGAGAAATTTCCGAGTAACTCCCGCAGGAATTTCCGAGGAGTTCCAGCAGGAATTCCCGAGGAACTTCTGGAGGAATTTCTGAAGATAATCCCGAGGGCCTCCTGGCAGAATTTTCAAGCAACACATGGATGAATACCCAAAGAATTCCTGAAGGAATACCCAAGGAACTTTTGGAAGAGTTTCCGAGGAATTTCTGAAGTTATTCCCGAAGAACTTGTGGAGAGGAATTCTCGAGGAATTTATGAAGATATTCTCGAGGAACTCCTGGAGGAATTTCTTAGGAACTCGTGAAGGAATTTCCATGGAGCGTCAGGTGGCATTCCCGAGGAACTCCTGGAAAAAATCATGAAGAACCCGTTGGAGTAATTCCTGAGGAACTCCTCAGGAGATATTTCCGGGAAACTCCTGGAGGAATTCTCAAGGAACTTCTGGAGAAATTGTCGTTCAAGTCCTGGAGAAATTCCCGAGGAACTCATTGATGAATACCCCGGGAACTCCTGAAGGAATACCCGAAATTTCCTGGAGGAATTCTCGAGAAACTCCTGGAAGCTCCGCAAATTTTGAATGAATATTTGGTGATCCTCTAAAAGGAATTCTCATGGACAGAGACACCCCTGAGACAATTCATTATGATCATCTGATCTGAACACATTTCCGTGAAAGTGCAGTTACTGAAGAACTGTTGGAGGGATTCTCGGGGAATTATTGCAGAAAATTCACGAGTATCTACCTTCTGGAATGGATTTCCAAGAAACTCTTGAACGGATTTCTTCGGAATTACCTGGAGGATTTCCCGGTGTGCTCAATGTAACATGTATAACATTAATTTTGTATATTTGTCATTAGAAGTGATTTCCTTCCATCTCTGTTCAGATGTTCCGCTAGAATTCTTCCGTAAGAATTTCCTTCATAGATTTCCCCGCTCGAGAATATCAAAAGCACATTCGGGCCTTCAGAAATGTGAAAATTTCGTTTGAAACATTCCCTGCATGCAGCGTACATTAGCGTATCATGAAACATAGAACATAAAAATAAATTATTCTACCATTACCTGACAGTTTAATTGGTATTTCTCAACACCTCCGCCGTTCCGGAATTCGTAGCCATTTCAACATGAAATCCTGATGGACGTCGCAGAATCAACTTCCTCCATGCCTCTACGATGAGAACGTAGTGCTTTAGACGAACTCAGGCGATTATCGTGTGTCACAGTGTCGGTCCGGACGCCACATCGTTGTGTTGGGCAATACGGAGCGGTCGACCTTGACCAGATCGCCAATACGGACCAGTTGGGGTTTGGCAGCTTATGGGAACCTTGTAACTGATCGAGCACCTGCCGACGAACTTAATCGTACTATTTTACATCATGCAACTGGCCAATTAGTTGGCCTTGATGATCGACTCAATACCGACGTTTGTTTTGTGGGCCAGGAGGAGCCAAATATTGGGACCCGGGGGATATCGATACGTTGGCTAAGACAGCATGTTGATCCGGAGTCAATCAGAGCGCCTATGTAGACAGCAGATCCTTGAGAAGCTGGTCAGAATATTTCGTAGATACAAAACGCCGGTCGTTTTCCGCACAGCAATATTACCAATGTATGCTGCCTCTTCAGAGAAAGCGACGTGCTGCGTTTGAGGGAACATTGCTTTCCTACTTCTCCTGTTAGACGGCTGAATGAAGTAATCCGGTATCGGAAGCGCGGTGCATCGTTTCCCCCCTTTCTCCCAGGGACCTCCCAGGGCGATCAACTTTCCTTGAGCAACAACATGTTTACAAGCACTTCTCAGCCAGCAGTACCGGAACTGAAATCTTTCGGTTCTGCGTTCTTGTAGGATGTCTTGATTGCACGTTGGTGATACTGGAACACTATAATGAAACCGAAAACGATACTTATTACCGGATGCCACTGGAATATACATGTTATGAAAATACTTACAATTACGAAGCCGCGATAGGGTCCCAGACTTCGAAGCTTCCGCGTCCGGTCTTGGTTTTACGTTATCATCTGGTCCTGGCTACCACCGCTGAAATAGAAATTGTTAAATTAACTTTTGAATCATTAAATTATAACGAAACTTGCCCGTAAACCCTGCCATAAACGCAAAAAAAATTTCACTCCGGCTGAAATCAAAAACAAAGATGGCAGCTTGCTTCGCCGGCGGACCAACAACAGAGAGCAAGCGGGTCCAGTGTTGCTAGACTTAATATTGCATCTTGAAAGAATGCAATATGACATTGTTTTTGTGTAATTTCACATTGATGTCACAGAACCACTTGGTTGCAGCTGATTGTGTGTAATAATCACATTCTCTTGATGTGAATATTACACAGGAACGCCGTAATGCCAAATTTTGAAAGTGTATTTGTGTAATTTGAAAAACGGTGTAGATAAGCATCGAAATTGTGTAATTTTGCGTCTGAAAATCGTGGTTACATCGCTTTTTTCATACATCGGCATCATTACGTCGATGCGTTTTACATTATTTTTTGCTGTGTTCATAATCAGGGTACGAAAAACGGATCACGCCGAAAAACAAACGCTTTGTCCTAAGCGGTGCATGTTGGTAACAAAGACGCTCCGCAACAAGCGCATGTCAGGCGATGAGAGCAATAAAACAAACATCGCTTGCCATGCGTGTGCCGATATTCCGGCTTTTCTGCTGAAATTTTTGACCCACATAATCGAATTCATATGCTTTTGGACGAATTAGGACCCTTGCAAACCTCAGAGTCGAGTTTCAATTGTAAAATAATGTGAAAATCACGATGTGAATAGAATGAGACAAATATTCCTACCGTTTTTGTTGTGAACAAACTCAGGAGCGATTTTGTCATTATCTGCTAACGAAAAAACAAAGCGTTGCTGCCGTGCCTTCTTTGTTGCCTATTTTTCGCTTGCGGTGCCATGTTCTGCATACACTGTTCATAATGCAACTCATTTGAGTTGCATTATGAATATTATGCAACTCATATGAGTTGTATAATGACAAAAATCATTGCATAATAGTTATTTAAGTAACGAGTTGCAAAAAGTTGATTTTTTTAATACGAGTCGTACATTTATCCAACGAGGCTTGCTGATACTGAATTGCATAAAATTTTGTATGGAACTCGTTGCAAAACTCGATTTTTTCAGCACTCTGCGTATTTATCCAACTCGGCAAGCCTCGCTGGATAAATGTACGACTCGTGCTGAAAAAATCAACTTTTTGCAACTCTTTACATAAATAACTATTTCAGCTCTCTTGAGATAAAGCATTTGGTCATTTGGTCTACTCTGACTGCACACTAAGTATTATCGATTTTTGCAGATCAATCAAAATTAAATTGGGCAATAACTCTCGTTAATTCGGGTTATATATGTTGAGGTATGTGAAAATAAGGAATAGTTTGAACTTTTGTAAAAGTATGTAACCTATTTTTTTTTCAAATTCTCATTTTACGTAATACTACAATGTTTAATGTGTAAAATTAGCTTGAGAACATGAAAAAATAGTACTAATTACCAAGTTATAACATTTTCTGTCAAAAGTGTTTTCTTTAAAGAGGTTTGTCGTGACTATGATTACAGTCTAATGGCTCAACTGAAAGCACAAACCCAACAGAAACCCGTTACTAGAGGATCTTGTGAACGATCAGAATATTGAAAAATGTTTTTTGTTTTCAAACGGGGACAATTTTTTTTTCAAAAAAATCACTATTTTTTAGGAAGCGAGGCACAAAACGCTATATCTTTGCTTGTACTGCTTGGATCTCTATGAAAATTTGACACAGCATTCTTAAGAACCCATACTTTAAGATAAAAGAATAAAAAAAATCGATTTTGTGCTCGACCTCAACATATATAACCCCTTAATAAAATGGCATGTAGCTAATGTAATTCTCAATGCAATGCCTTAAAAATATCATTTTCATCAATTTGGTTGATTGGTCCCCTCTGACTTATCACCGACCAATTATTAAAATGCACTAAGTTTCGCAGACAAAATACAGGTACACTTGATTATATAGACACTTTAATTTAATTTAAGGGGGCATCCATTTAGTACGTCACGCTAAGAATAGAAATTTTTAACCTCCCTCCCCCCTTTGTTCGTACGGTTTTTCCTATACTTATTACTTTGCTTGTCACAGTTTTCAGTACCCCCTCCCCCTTTTAAGCGTGACGTACTTAATGGATGCCCCCTAATGTACTTCGATTTTATGTACATTTTAAATGGTGAAATTTTTAATATCCAATCAGTTTGAAACTTGCAGTTTGTATTACCTATTATGACTTAAATGCAGGGGTTTTCAATCTTTTGACACGCGGACACTTCATATCAATTAATTGTTTTGTGGAGCACCCATAACAGTGCTAAAGCATTCGCCTTGACAGAGCTCTGACCTGCCATCTACGAAAAGTTAGCCGTGTGCGTGAAGCGTTGCTGACGGAGTATAAGAAAAAAAAATAAAATTCTTCAAAAAAATTAACGCAATTTTTGATTGAAATGCGGGTTGATGTACAACGTTAGATTAGCTTCACAATAAACATAACATTTTTATTTCAATATTGTATTCTAGATTTAGTACTGATAATGTAGTTTTTTTTTTAAATTGTTACCTCGTACATTAATCCTCATTTCAATAAAAACATCGTTATTTTTTTAAAAGCATTTTTAACTTTTTTTTCCTATACTTCCCCAGCAACGCTTCACCCAGACGGCAGGTAAGAGCTCTGTCAAGGCGAATACCTCATGACATACTTCGTTTTCTGACTTCATTTTTTTATAAATATCGCTCGCTTTGTCAATAATCACGATGAGTGGAGTCAGGCCCGTGCACAGAAAAGGTGACAAGGGAGGGGTTTTCCCTAATTTTGGCACAGAGTGGATGGGCGCCTAGTGTATAGAACATCGGCAATGGGAGGGATTTAACCCCCAAAACCCCTCCCTTGGACACGGGATTGAGTGGAGTATATGGGATGTTTTTGTCGCGATATTTTCTACAGTCCTTAGCCATGACAACATTTTTGCCGGATGCATGCAAACTGCTCATTCACCAGACTTTTCCTCAAAGCATTCTAACAAACTCCTTTAAAATTTCTTATGACTTCCTCACCGAAAATTGTAATATATTCCTGATATTTTCAGTAGATTCATTATAAATACTATATTGGCGTCGTGTACGCAGCTGATTGAATTCCAAAACTTGTAGCAAATTCCTTTAAAAGGTCATTGCTTTGGCAGATTACTGGCAAGATGTGTGATAAATTATTTCCAGTGCTGTCATGATAAAATCAGAGCTAGTTAATCAAGTTTCCTCGATTCCATCACTCCTTCACTGGTACATTCCCATGGATCAATCCCAGCAGGAATCTCTGAAGAACCACTAGCGCAATTCCTGAAGGAACTGCTGGAACAACTTCTGAAAGAATCCATAGAGCCACTTTTGAAGAAATCCCTGCTGAAATTTCTGAAGTACTTCTAAAAATACTGAAGAGGTTTTTAAAGATATTTTCGGAACTATCGCTGAAGAAATTTTGAAAGGAATAAAAAAAAACTTTAAAATTTTTAAAGGATTCCTGAAAGAATTTCTGAAACAGCAGGCGTATTTGAGGAATCCACAGATGGGTTTTCTGAAGAAATTTTAAGAGGGATTCCTGAAGAAACACCTGAAAACTCTTGGTGGAATATCTAACTAAACTTCTTGAGATATAAAAATCCTAAACATTTTTTTAAAGAACTCCTGGAGGAATTCACAGAAAAAATCCTAGAGGAACGCTTGGAGGAAACCCTGGAGGAATTTCTGATGAAGTGTCTGTGTTAATTTCTGCAAGCATCCTTATAAAAATCTCTGAAAAAATATGTAGATACAGGGGATGGCCAAAATGTTTGGGATAGGCAACTTTTTTCTCTCTCACAAAAAAGTTCAACAATCTATAACTTTTAATAGAGCGCATCAAAAAATCTCAAATTTTGACTGTTTGTCTACCTATTGTGTGTGCATCATTGGTACAAATTTGGGCTCGATTGTTCAATATATGGCAATGTTAGAACCGTTCGCGTAAAACACTATTTTTCAGACAACTCATTTTTGAGGTGTCATATCTCGGAAACCAGTGAACCGAATTAAATGAAATTTTGAAAGTACATTAACAATATGCAAATGCTTCACAGACTATTAAAACATAGGTACTTTTAAAACTTTGAAAAAAGTTATCATGGATTGACACTTTATGGATTTTTCTCGAAGAAATGTATTTTTTTTACATCAATGTAAATAAATTTTAGTGTTGATATCCAAAGATTTTCCACTTCCGTTCTCAAGTTATCTCTTATCAGATATATTAGAGCCTATTTAGATTGAAGGAAGAACGCATTTAGTAATTTTTGTGTGGTATCGTAAATTTGACTTATTTTCCTCTATATGGGTAAAAATTTCAATCCGATATAACTTAATTCGCCGTGAGAAAATATTACATTTTATAACGTCGTATTAAGTATAAATATATTGTTGATAAATGTTAAAAAAATCATTCAATTCGGTTCACTTGTTTCTGAGATATGACAGTTCAAAAATTAGTTGCCTAAATAATTGTGTTTTACCTGATCAGTTCTAACTTCGCGAAAAATTAATCTATTGAGCCCAAATTTGTACCAATGATGCACATATAATAGGTTGACAAACAGTCAAAATTTGAGATTTTTTTATGCACTCTATGGAAAGTTACAGCATGTTGATTTTTTTTTGTGGGAGAAAAAAAGTTGCCTATCCCAAACATTTTTACCATCCCCTGCACATTTCTGAAGGAATCCCTGGAGGATTTTTTAAGACTTTCCTAAGAAATCCTTGGAGCAATTTCTGGAGAAATGTTTTGAAAGGAATGCGAAAGATTTCTTCACATTCCTTTATAATATATTCTTTCAAGACATTTCTCTTCCAGAAATAGCTCCAAGCATTTCTTAAGAAAGTCTTGAAAATCCTCTATGGATTCCATCAGAAATTTATCTACACATTGTTTCAGAGATTTTTCTTTATAATCTTTAGTACAATTTCTAAATCCTTGGAGAAAATTATTTAGAAAGCTATCGAGAAAATTTTAAAGGAATTCTTAATTTTATGATTCTTAATGTATCCGTGTACCATTTTCAAAAAAAAAAATAATGGAGTATTTTTGAGAAACTTCATGGAAGGTTTTCTAGACGAAAGCTTTGAAAAATTTCTGAAAGAATCTCTATGAAAAAAAAAACTGAAGCAATTCGTAGCTGAATTTCCGGAACAATCTATGCAAGACTTTTCTAAGGAGTTCTTGGAGAAATTTGTGGACATTCTAAAGTCTAAAGGAGTCCCTAGATGATTATGTGAGAGAATTTCTGACTGAATTACTTAACGATCCCAAGGATGATTTTTTAAAATAAATCTACCAGGGGTTTCCAAAGGAGTCCCCCAAAGAATTTCTTTAAGAATTCCTTGGAGATTGTTTCAGGAATTCGTGAAAGATTTTTTGAATGAATCCTACACAGCAAAAATAAGATGCAACCCGCCCGATGTAACTCATTCCGATGTACTAAATAATCAATGTAATCACGATTCCTATGAACGTTTACATCGTTTTGATGTAAATTCTTTTGTTCTTATGTGTACATCGTCCGATGTAATATTCATGCAACCGATGGATTGTTTGGGTTGCAGCAGTTCAGAAGTAATATTACACAACATTTTTTTCTGTTTAGAATGGATCCAATTATTTATGAAAGAATTATCAAAAAATGTGTTGAAGTTTTATCGACGTAATCCTTGGGGAAGTATGTAAAGAAATCTCTAGAGGAAAATCTGGAGATATTTCTGAAGAAACTATTAGTCGAATTTATAATGGAAGGAAGCCATGGGAGACATTCTGAGAGAATACCTTGAAAAAAATGGGATGGATCCCATTTTATTAAAGTGTCCTTGGAGGAATTTCTGAAGAAATATCAGAAAAATCTGAAAGGAATTTGAATTCTCAAAAAAAAAAAATCCCTGCACCAATTTCCAAATCTATCTAGAAATCTAGAAAAGTCCCCAAAAATACGGTAAATCTCTGAAAGAGTAGTTTCTGCAGAAACTCATACACAACTTTCTTACACAACTTTTTGTGACACTTCAGGAGGAATCCCTAGTGGAATTTCTGGAGAAATTGGAAGTTGCTGTGGGAATTTCTGGTAAAATCCTTGGAAGATTTTCCAAAGTAACCCCAGTACAAACATTGAAGGAACTTTTGAAACATTTCCTGAAAGTCCCTGAAATAGTTTCTGAAGGCTTTGCTGAAAGTTTTATTAAAGGAATCTCTGGAGAAATTTCTGAGTAAATGTCTAAAGAAATTTCTGAAGGAATCTATAATGGTATAAGGAATTTCTAAACAAATCCCTTAACAAAATTTCCGAATGAATTCATGGAAGATTTTTTGAAAGGATTCGGGAAAGGAAGGACAGCACAACCAGTAACCACGCTCTATCAAGTGCTTGTCACCAATCACTAAATTTCCGAACGAAACCTTGAGGAATTTCAGAAGGGATCTTTGGAAGAATTTCTGAAGAAATTCGTAAAGTAATATTTTTGAAGCAATTCGTAAGGAATTCCAAGGTAAATGTTTACCTGTTGCGCCAGGAATGGGGTCAAAAACCCTATATCTATTGGTCAAAATATTGACTTTTGAATCAACCATTCATATTTTTTTGACACAGAAGATTTCGATCGTACTAGCTATTACTAATTTATGAAAAAAATCCCGAGCCTGTTTATCGAAAACTCATTCATGCAGTTTTTATATATTTTGATACATTTTGGTAATGAATTTCAAAAATTTTCTTCGATTTTATGTAAAATTCTATTTTATAGACATTTTGAAAATTAAAATGTCCACTAAATCGAGGTATACCTGTAATTTGAGCCTCCTGTCGGTGATCCCTCTTGTGATACCCCTTGGGGGTCGTGACCCACAGTTTGGAAAACTATGCTCTAAACGAGTGTTGTATGTATCATAAAATCGAAGACCACATTATCAAGAAGACTTGCAGCACTAGTGAAAAACGGGAGTCAGTGCTAGCAGCGCCATCCCGGATGAAGGTGGCACTACTCATGATAGTGTGTTAAATTTTCATACTCGCACCAATACACTCTTACACTTTTACACAAAGGTACTCACCAGTCAGTGAGGCTTGCCGTTAGTATGGGAAAATAACAGAGTTGCATGTCTTCTTGATAAAGTAGTCTTCGATAAAATGCATATTATACGTTTGATATAAAATCTGTTGAACTATGTAGCCACGAGGAACATTTCTGAAGACACTCGTAAATTATCAACGAAAGTCACTCGTGGTGTCGTGTTAAGATTCCAGGTCAAATATTTGTCAAAAAGAAACCAATGCTCAAACATCCTGTTTGACTTGACCGAATTTTCGTTAATATCAAACAGATGTTCTTTCTTGAGTTCTCTTAATGACAAATATTTGATCATGTGTACATACTTATAACCTTACGCTGGAATGTGTCAAATGTGCGAAGTACGATCCAATTTCTAATTCATAATACGGCGAAAAATCTGACGAATAGCTCCACTTTCATCCAATCCGGCCTTAAAGACCAAACACTGCTAGATAAATTTTCGTTAAGAGTGCCCCTAAAATGAAGAACAGCTTTTTAAAACCCACGAGAGTCAATTTAACTAGCCAGATAGCCTTTGAAATATTCCCATCGATGGCTATTTAAAACGTAATTCATCAATCTTTCCAGTTGCTCTAAAAATGTTCCTCTTCTCGGTAAACGGTCCTATAAATAGATCGGTGAAAAATGTGTTGAAGAGCTACCAGCATCGTGAACATCTTTCCGAATATTAAAACTACTAAATCACTCCAAACTATTAGAAACTCATTAAGTTGTGACACTTTTTCACGTCTCCTCACTCGCTGTGTTTCATCCAATTATAAAGCACGGTATACACATGACTTATTTATACCAGATGAACCCCATTTACGACGTAGAGAAGAGATGCTATTTGAATAGTTGCACACCAGTGCATACTCCTTATCAGCTGATAATAGTAGGCAGCCTACCGACGACGGACGAGCTCTCACTACAACGGAAACTGAGTATGTATAGCAACATCATCGTACATCAGGCCAGCCAGACACATATTGCCAGATTCTACTACGGAACTAGGTAGGTATGTCCAGTTTGTTCATCGTCGTGTGTAAAAAGATGAGAATGAGGATAGAGAATGAAACTTCACACAGGGTACTTTCGTATCATGCATGTGTCTTTGGGGAAGAGGTTTTCAACCGGAAAACTGTACATATTAGACTCGAAGCAATATTTATCAAAAATTCAAAATAATCAAAAGTTTCGAAAAAAATTGGAAATATGAACTTTTTTCTTAATTTTTGTTATGGTTCTGTTCAACTGCCAAGAAGTTCTTCACTCAAAAACGACAAGTTGACAACCACTGCCACTAGAACGTATGAGACAGTTGACCGAGTATAACACAACAAGCCCATCCATAAATCGGAAAAGTGCGCCTCCAAACTTTGAACTTGAGTCTGACTGAGTAGTATGTAGCAGCACATTTGCCTCCGGTCAGTAGGTAGGTTCAGTTTCGCTAGAACTCCGCAACCGAATGGGTCGAACGGTCGGACGCTCGGTAAAAGGTGAAAACTCTGGTTAATCGGATCCGGTGGTGTGTTGAGTCGGAGGAACAAGCAAAGCAGTGCGGGATCGGTTCACGGAAAGTGCGCGAGTGCGCGCCAACGGCGATTGTTCGCTGAATTGCTTGAAGTAAAACAATCGGGGTAATTTGCTGCGTCTAAGCGCGTCGAGCTTCTCCAGAACGGGTCGGGACGGGACGATGATGTGCATAAAATCGTATCGTGTCTCAGTTAATCTCATTATCGAGTGAAGCGTGTGTAAATAAACAATTCCCGGTGTTGTTGGATCTATTAGCTAGTGAGAACGTAACGACGACAGAGTTGTAGACACTATAAATAGGTAAACCGGGAAACCTTACCGATATATGTTTGAGTGTAAAAAGTGCGATAAATAATACGTTCGCGTCAAAGCAACTGTCCATATGATGTGATATTTGAAAGGTGTTGCTAGCAGTTGAGATGTTTGAGTTTGATAGACAGATATAGACAGGAATCGTTCGCAGGAAAATATTTTCCAATGTTTTTGAGAAGTTCATTCAACGAATTTGCCATTCTTAGAGATTAAACATATTTCATTTATTCGTTGCGACTATGCGATATTTCATAATTCAAGCATATAATTTGAATGATACGGGCACAGACAAACAGACGTAACACTTCGAAGATTTTTCGAATCAAATCATAGTCACGGAAACATGTTCGCCCAATGCTAAAAGCACTGAGTTTGGCCGACCATCAACTAGGTGGCGGTAGTGGGCAAACGTCAAACTCGAGCAAAAACGATGCGAGCGCCACGGGTGGTCAGTTGGCAAACTATTAATTTTTTAAATGGGCCGTTAAATCGATGTACGATGCGAATCATCAGAGTGTTACGTCTGTTTGTCTGTGGTCAAACATTATATCACAAACAAACAGACGTAACACTCTGATGATTCCCACATCAATTTAACGGTCTATTTAAAAATTTGATAGTTGGCCAACTGGCCATCCATGGCGCTCGCATTGTTTTTGCTCGAGTTTGACGTTTGCCCACTACCGCCATCTAGTTGATGGTCGGCCAAGCTCAGTCCTTTTAGTATTGGGCGAACATGTGGCCGTGACTATGATGTGAATCGAAAAATGTTCGAAGTGTTACGTCTTTTTGTCTGTGATTATATTTTGATACGTATTTTTGAAATATTTTGTCAATATGTTTATATTTATATACATTTCGATAGCTGAATTGCGTTGAAGTCATTCAAATGCGACATTAGCCAAAGTTTATTTTGAAACTTCAAATGTGTTTTTCTATTGTAGCATGTGACATTTATGTGTCCGAGAGCAGAATAGCACTAGGACCTCTATTTTGGTAATGAGTCGGGACTGCCGAAATAGAATTTTACCTAAATGGGTTCAGATTATTGGCTATTATTGGATTTCATGGCTGAAAAGATTTTTAAGAAGGGCGAGTGGCTAGAAGATTTTTAAATGGGTTTCATGGGAGTTTCAGGAGTCGGTTCAAGGTATTCAGAGGTATTCAGAGGCTTTCAAGGGCTTTTAAATGTGTTTCAGAGGGCTTTACAGGTTCTCAGGTGATTTTCACGGATGATTTTCAGTGGGTTTCGGTGCTTAACAGGGGGCTTTCGGACACATTTGCAGAAAGTTTAAGAAATTTTTCAGCGAGTTTCCGAGGCGTTTTGAGGGATTTCTGAGGGTCTTAGGAGCGATACAATACATTTTGAACATGATTTTGGATCACTGTGCTCAACTTCAATGGCGTTTTAAAGGGGTTACATAGGTTAAGGGTGATAAAAATCGATCTTTATGATTATTGCATTATCTGAAAGTAACCTGGGGTAATACGTACCCTCGGGGTAAAACGCCC
Source organism: Aedes albopictus (assembly GCF_035046485.1). NCBI lineage: Eukaryota > Metazoa > Arthropoda > Insecta > Diptera > Culicidae > Aedes > Aedes albopictus. The sequence goes on from NC_085137.1 coordinate 160,028,740, forward strand.
TCACGTTATTTCATTATATAAGAGAGGTTAAGCTGGTCAAGCTCAAGAATTACTAGAACATTCAAATGAAAAGCGTGGAAAACGATAGTATTCCACATTTGGAAAGATTGTCATATTTGAAGCGCACAGAATTCAAGCGACTGCGCGTTGATAATATGGAATCACCGCATTAACTACCATCCACCTCCCATTCCTTCCGTTGCTGCCGTAAACATCTATATGAACCCCAAGGTAATACCTTAGAATTGAAAACGGGAAATGCCAAAGGTCGTTTAGATCCACCTCAAAGTGCGTTTTGCCCCAATAGTTTTCGGCACCTAAAACGTAACACTAATTTAAATTGTGTATTTGTTGCAGTAAATTTGATATCACGCAGGCCAAAAGGTGTCCAAAGTGGTAAACTATCTTCCAAAACACAAGACACCCATAAAATCATCGTAATCTTAGTTTTTTGACAGCGTTTGCTAAGGGGATGCATATTACACCACCTTCCTCTATACTTGCTAGACAATAGACATCCAAAATTTCATAAAGATTGAAGCTCTAGAACCAAAGTTACAGCCCATTGTAGGGCACCCAGGCAAAACTTTAAACGCGATTATCTCAAAATCGTGTTTATAAAAAGTACCGTTGCGGTGATCATGATATCTTAGAAACTATAGTTGACCAATTTGAAAACTTATTTTTTTTTAATTGTTCCTAATTCGTATTCTCAAAACGGCTCAGCAGTCGCCTCCTGCCTCCCATTTTTCTCCCGATAGATGTGCTGTTCATTCTTTGCTCGTATCGCTTCACGTTCTGACGGGTTCCATGCTGCAGCATTACCGCCCGTACTGCATTCTTCACCTTCAAAATCGTTCTGTACTCTTCGTTGAACCATTCGTTTCATCGACTCCTTTCCACGTACCGTAATCTGGAGTTAAATTGGTCACTTTAAAACAACTTTTGTGAATAACTCTCATTGTACCCGGTCCATGGCTGCGTGTCTCCAGCTCCGCACTCTGCGCAGGGTCCACAAATCATCCTCCACTGGATCGACCCACCTAGCTCGAACCGCACCACGTCTTCTTATACCGGTCGGGTGACTTTAGAAAACCACTTTAGTCGGGTTGCTATCTGACACCCTGATGACGTGACCCGCCCTCTGTAGCCCCCCGAATTTCGAGGTGTGGACGATGGTTGGTTCTCTCAGCAGCTGATGCAGTTCGTGGTTCAATCGCCTTCTCCAAGTCTCGTCTTCCATCTGCACTCTACCGTAGATGATGCCTGTGTACATATTAGCCTGGGACACATGGAAAAACTATACCCTAATAAAAATGTATTATTTACTACTGGTAGGGTGAATGATTGTAGCATTCCCTGTATCATCAAGATGATGACCTGAAAGGGCTGTTAAGAAAGTTGTATCATAATTTTCTATTATGATAGTTTCTGTATACTTTTTGAATTCCAATTTAGTCCCATATCAACTGTACAAAGTTTCAGATCGATCGGGAAAACTATATTTTAGTGCCCGCCATTTTTAGTTTTTCATACAATTGGGGAAAATTTACTTCTGGAATGAAAAATTGCTTGGGGTCAACCCTTGATCCCTAAAAATAAGTCAATGAATGATTTCTGTAGAAAGTTTCATGAAGAATCAGACCTCCAAAGGCCGCAAAGCAATGCGACGCTCGTGGAGAAAGTTGTCAAGTCTTATCCGATCGATAAAATGATTTTTACGTGAATAATATGGAACCCTACAAATGCTCTATTTTATTTTTCACTTGGCGCCCAGCCGTGAAAAATAATACAGAACACTACAAATATACAATAAGACACATTTCATAGAAGGTGTAACATGCGTAAAATTGGAAACAAGAAAGTTATTCGAAAAAAAAACAAGTTAATGAGGCCAGCTTACCATAACGTTTAAAAATTGATATGGCTCAATATTTAATTGACTCATAAAGTTGATGTCTTCGACAAATCTTATCCAAAATGATTGAAGATAAACTTTTTAGAAATATTGCTATTCTTTATACTTGACAAATAAAGAAGTTTAAGAATTTATTTCGATGTTTTGGAATTTCTGCGTAAATTCCTCGAGTAATCCCTGGAGGAATGCTTGAAGGAATTCCCGCAGGAACTCCTGGAGGAATGCCTGGAGAAATCCCTGGAAAAAATCATGTCGGAATCCCTTGAGTAATTTCTGTTGAAATCCATGGAGGAATTTTTGAAGGAATTTCTAGAGGAATCCCTAGAGGAATTCGTAGATGAATTCCTGGGAGAGCTGCTGGAGGAATCCTTGGAGGATTACCTGCATGGACCACTCAAAAAATCGTGGAGGTACCCCTGGCAGAGTAGCTGAAGGGCGCCAGGATAAATTCCCTGGAGAAATCCCTTGAGGAATCTCTGAAGGAATTCTTGAAGAAATCCCTAGAGAAGAAATTCTTGGGTGAATTGGCTTCTTTAACGGAGTTGAGATAATTTCAAATTCTGAATCTGCACATCAAGCTGGATCGAAATACATTTTGATGCACGAGAATCTATTTAAAAATCAATTTGAAGTTTGTATGGGAGCAATTTGGCGAATCATCCCTCGGCAGATTTTGTACTGGGCGGAGTTATCAAGCAGTTGTCCAGCTGTCAAAAATTCTCTTTGAAATTGTTTTTAGCTATCAAAATAAAGTTCTAAAAATGTAAAAACAAATCTGAGCGGCTCAGAAAAAGGTGCTCTTTCATGTAAAGTTAAAAAATCAATATTTTTTTTCAAAAAATTAAAAGTAGCCTTGGAAAGTTTCCTGGATAAATTCCTGGAGGAGATCCTGGAGGAATTGCTGGAGGAATTTCTGGAGGAATTCCTAGAGGAATACCTGGAGGAATTTCTGAAGGAATGCCTGGAGGAATTTCTGGAGGAATCTCTGGAGAAATTCTTGGAGGAAACTCTGGAGGAGGAATTCTTGGATGAATTCCACGAGAAATTCCTAGAGGATTTTTTGAGAATTTCCTGGAGAAATGTCTGGAGGAATCCCTGGAGGACTTCCTGGAGGAATTCCCGGGGGTATCCTTGAAGAAATTCCTGGAGGAATCCCTGGATTGTTTCCTGGAGGATTCCCTGGTGGAATTCCTAGAGGAAACCCAGGAGGAGAAATTCTTCGATGAATTCCCCAAGAAATCCCTGAAGGATTTTTTTGGAGAATTTCCTGGAGAAATGTCTGGAGGAATCTCTGGAGGACTTCCCAGGAGAACTTCCTGGAGGAATCCCTGGAGGATTCCCTGGAGGAATACTTGGAGGAATCACTGGAGGATTTCCTTGAGGAATCCCTGGAGAAATGCCTGAAGGATTTTCTGGAGGATTTCCTGGAGGAATCATTGAAGGGTTTCTTGAAGAAAGTTCTGGAGAATTTCCTGGCGGATTCCTTGGAAGAATCCCTGGAGGATTTCCTCAAGAAATCCCTGAAGAATATCCTGGATAAATCCCTGGAGGAGTGCCTTGAGGAATCCCTGGAGGACAGTGCTTGAATCCAAGTGCATATGAAAAATACGATCAGTTATCAGCGCCAACCATCACTACGAACGAACACGCACAGGGAGCGAAGAGTAACCGAACCAACCGAGATCACTGTTCCTCATCGATCGGTAGGCTGGTGAAGCAAACCGACTTGAAACCCTTCGTTCTCACTTGCGGTGGTGAGGTTGAAAATGCGTAAATGATTCAGTGGATTTATTTTTTGTTTGTAAAACTTGTGAAAACAATCATTTTGATCGTAAGAGAATGATGGACGCGACTATTACAGCCGATTTAATTCGAGTTTATGTCATTTGCACTGTAATAACAGGATAAAAACCAACTATATCCATTGCCGTAGGTATACATCGACGAAGAGAGAGATTCAGAGAGCCGCACAGCGTTGAATCGTCGTTCTTCACTCTCACTCATAATTTTTATTGCTCCCGCTCCCACTTGCTTCAGAAGCATGTTAGCCAATGAAGGCGATTATCTACCACTTTGGGTTGAAAACCGCCGGTTAAAGAAGAGCAAATTTTGATTCGTCTGAGATAAAACGCTTCACTTTTCAAGCGCTGCTGAAAGATCCCTGAAGGAATTCCTGGAGTAAGCCCTGGAGGAATTTTTGCAAGAAGCCCTGGAGAAAACCCTGGAGGAATCCCTCGAGGAATCCTTGAAAGAATACTTGGAGGAGATATTCCTGGAGACTTCTCTGAAGGAATCGCTGGAGGAATTTCAAGAAGAATCTCTGGAGAAATTCATAGAAGAATCCCCGAAAGAATTCCTGTAGAAATCTTCAGAGGAATTCCTGGAGGATTTCCTGGGTGAATCCCTGGAGGATTTTCTGGAGGAATCTCAGGCAGAATCCCTAGAGGGTTTCTTGGAAAAAATCCTGAAAAAATGCCTGAAGGAATTTCTGAAGAAATGCCTGGAGGAATTCCTGGAAGAACCCCTGAGGATGTCCTGAAGAAACAGTGGAGCACTTCCAGGAAAAGTACTTGGAGGAAATACTGTAGGAATCCCTTTAGGAATTTCTGGAGTAAGCCCTGGAGAAAACCCTCTGGAGGAATCCCTCGAGGAATTCTTGAAGGAATTATTGGAGAAATTTATGGAGGAGATATGTATTACTGGAGAAAGGAAGGAACCCCTTGAGGAATTCCAAGAAGAATCTCTGGAGAAATTCCTAGAAGAATCCTTGAAAGAATTCCTGGAGGAACCTTCGGAGAAATTTCTGGAGGATTTCCTGGGACAATCCCTGGAGAATTTCCTGGAGGAATCTCTGGAAGAATCCCTAGAGGGTTCGTGGAAATATTCCTGGAAAAATGCCTGAAGGAATTTTTGAAGAAATGCCTGGAGGAAATTTTGGAAGCATCCCTGAGGTTAACCTGGAGGAATCCCTGGAGGAATTCCTGAAGCAATCCCTGTATAAATTCCTGGAGCAATCCCTGGAGGAATTCCTGGAGGAATCCCTGGATGAATCCCTGGAAGAATCCCTGGAGGAATCCCTGGAGGAATCCCTGGAGGAATTCCTGGAGGAATCTCTGGAGGAATTCTTGGAGGAATTCCTGGAGCAATCCCTGGAGGAATTCCTGGAGGAATCCTTGGAGGAACCCCTGAAGGAGAAATTCTTGGTTGTATTCCTGAAGGAATCCCTAGTGGGTTCCTTGGAGAAATTCCTGAAAAAATGCCTGGAGAGATTCCTGGGGGAATCCCTGAAGGAATTATTGGAGGAATTCCTGGAGGAGAAATTCCTGGAGAAATCCCTGAAGGAATTCATTTGATTCTTCTCCTGGAGCACTTCCAGGAGAAATACCTGGAGGAATTACTGGAGGAATACGTGAGATTTCAAGACGAATCCCTGGAGAAATTCCTAGAAGAATCCCTGAAGGAATTCCAGGAGAAATCTCCGGAGGAATTTCAGGAGGATCTCTTGGAGGAATCTCTGGAAGAATCCCCAGAGGGTTTTTTTGAAAAAAAAACCCTGAAAAAATGCCCGGAGGAATTCCTGAAGAAATGCCTAGAGGAATTCCTGGAAGAATCCGTGGAAGATTTCCAGGAGAAATCCCTGAGAATGCCCTGGAAGAATTCCTGGAGAAATCCCTGGAGGAATCCCTGGAGGAATGGGAATTGACTGAGTTATAGCGGAAAATGCCAAAAATAGGACCTCCTGACTAAATGGTCCTGCACCCTACCCCTGACTGGTTCAGAAATGTTCAGTACATATTTTTCAACTACAGTCAGGATTCGTTATTCGCCAAGGCTGAAAGTCTCTCTAATAAAGACATAAAAAAGGATTCGTTATGCGGAGTGCCACCCACTTTGCGCCCACCGTTATTTCTCTGGTGTCTTTCAACCAATTCAGTTCTTTTTTGAAGGGTAATTAGCTCACGATATGCCGTATCTACAAACAAAAAATGAGCTCATTCGGATGTTAGACGGCTGAACAATCGCGGTGGGCGTAGCGTATAACGAATCTTGACTGTATGTTGCATATTTGCGCGGAAAAACAAAAGAAAACAAAAACATCAGTCATAACTGCTCATTATTTGGCAAATAACCCTACCTGGAGGCTCCATGCGAATTATTCACTGCAGCAATAATGGAAGGAGATGGAGGCGCATGGTACTTAATAGGTTGATCCCAGATAACCATTAACCAGTGCACGTCCGGTTGAATTCCATGCGCATCAAATTAAATAATCTTTTCATATGTATAAAATTGTCGTTTTCTACGCTTTTATGTTGGCTAAGAATGTAAAGGTCATTCTTAATCTTGACGAGATCAATCTATTTTGCTTGCATCTGCAGAAAATTTCGCAAATGTAACTGAATAGCGCAAAGGCGATATACCGCAGCTCCCCTACTATGTTTATTCTACCCTGCAAGTCTCATTCATTCCCGTTTAAAAATCTTCTCACAACTCACGCCACAACGTTCGATTCGATAACGATTGTGATTATCGTTTCAGAAGCCTATTAGTGAAACGATTATGGTCGCAAGATATGAGCCACACGCGTTCGTTATGCTTTGTGCGGGTCACTCTCGTTTCCCCCCTGGAAAAACTGCATCAAACGCCACCCGGTCCAGTCAGTGGATCGATTGAAATAAATCATACGATTTGTTTATCAAAAATGTATAGCGCATGGTATTTAGATTCCAGACTATCCGACTGTGATTTCTGTATTGGTGTTTGCGTTTCTCTATTGAAAAGCATTCCTCAGTCCTGGGGTTGTAAAACATCCCATCACTCATTGTTAGCAGCCAGGTTCAGTTGTGGAGGCGACTTGAGACTGGGTGGATCACTAGTTGAGTGCAATCAAATGGGCGATAGTAGCTTCAAACTTTGAGTGAGGTGTATCATCAGAAAATTGAATGAGAATAGTCTATTATTACGGAAGTAAGCCGTGAATTTCCACACAGGAATGAAACAATTGAATTATTAAGGTCACACGCAGAGATAGTCCATCGACCCATCATCTACATATAGTATACACGCCATACGGTATAGTTCAGCGGAGACAACGCTGTAATCATACACAGACGGACATTACTTTAAAATCCGAACGGAGTAACGACATCATCAGATGATATGTGCCGTTGTATTCTTATCAATGAACCCATATATGACGAACGAGTGTAATAAATAGAACGGTAATTCCAAAACACCCGACCGGGTAATATTTAGCCGAGAAGTGTTAGTGAAGTAAACCGCGTGTGCTTGGGAGACATCGTAGAAGAAGTTGTAATCTTCCTTACGGACGGGGGAAGTGTGATGGTGCAGCACATCTTGTGGTCCATGCTGGAATCATTGGAAACGGCCCCTGTGGATTAGTGGTAGTGGTGGGTGCCATTACACGAGCAAGGAAAGAAGGACCTTTCTTTCGGTGGTGTTGCGTAGCCGAGCGCGGACGTCTTACCGCGTGGTGATCTCGATAGTTTCGCGCGCGCCATTGTCATTCAAACTCAACGGATCTGTGTTCTCTCGCGGATAAATTGCTGCACACAAACGGAATATCCACGATGTTGGGAATCAAATACCTGAAAGAAGCCCACCTGAAGGGTTTCGAGAAGTACAAAGTAAGTAGCGCACCTATATACAACCATACAACTTCCAAATACTTTGTAGGAATTAAGTGAAGTCAGTGCGCAAAAATAGTCACTTAACAGATTACGTAGAATCAGCTGCATACTAAGTCACAGAACACAACACTATCATTAGTGATGAGGGGCGAGAATGCAACGTATCAGGGCATTTAAGATCAACAGTTGTCTTGGAACGGGCAATCACCACACCGAGAAGCCGACGGTGGTTCAATTGTACTCATACTCAAACTCATACACAGTGCAGGGGCAAGGCCGGTAATCTCCGCCTGTAGTCAGTGTGGTGTGTTGATAAGCCGGGAATTAGTTATTCGCGCAAATGTGAGATGATTGTTTGCGGCTGAGCGGTCGTTAGGGTGTCTGGAGTAATATGCACCATTCGAAAAAAAAAACACGATCTGCTGTTTTTTTGCATTCACTAAGTTGATATTTCTTTAAAATTGTTCTTCAACAATTAGGATTTCAACGTAGCAAGATAGTAGAAGATCTTGACTACACCGAAATCTCTATTTAGACAATGGGTCGGAGACGCAAATGGAGTTTTTTACCTATTCGTAACCTAAATGGAATCTATTCAGGTGAAAACTTCAAAAAATTGCAGGGCTGATTGGCAATTAGTTAGATTATTTAGGTAGATTGTGTAGACCATGGAAGTCCTAGACTCCCAAATATTTTGCATACCTTACAATGTTGAACAACTTAAAAAAGATTTTTTCGCAGAATTGTGGAGAGTACCATGAATAACAATAACCGTAAACCACAAGCGTAGATTGCATGGTGATTGTGGTAGATTTTGTAGAACCTGAAAGCCATGCATTTCAGGACATTTAGCAAACTTTACAAATTATAATAACGACAACCGAAAAAATACTTTTTGTTAGGTTGGGGAGCACGTTAGAGGTCAATAACTGCAAACGTAGATTAGATGGCGATTGAGGTAGATTCTGTAGAACTTGAATGTCCTGCATACTTTGCAATGTTGTACAACCTCATTAAGATTTTCTCGTAGAATTGCGAAGTAGGTATGGATAACAATGACCGTAAACCCCAAGCGTAGATTCAATGGCGATTGTAGTAAATTTTTGTAGGACTTGAAAATTTTCAACTTCAGGACATTTTGCGAACCTTGCAATATCCCGAAACCATAAAAAGTACTTCTCGTTCAATTATAAATCAACTCGGAAAATAACGGTCAAAAGCCGCCAAGTTATATTAAATTGGAGCTGCGTAGTTCCTGTTGACCATTTAAGTCTTAACTCCATGATAATTTGGATATCCTAGAACATGGTCCAAACAAGCCGAAAACAGTTGCCTGCTTTTATCTTGCGGCTCTAAGAGTATTCCGACATAATTGTCCCATGAATTTATTGCATTGATTACATTCAGGCGCTTACAGAGCATATGACTCCATAACGTATTGGAGGCCTTGAGATGGTCTAGGTATATTGGACGTGATCGCCCAGGTAAATCAGACACCAAGGATTTCCGAAAAAAAAAATCAGTAAAGAAAATCTTGAATGTAAGCATTTCACGACACCCCTCCAAAAGGGTGGAGAGTGCAGGGGGATGTCCATCAATACATCTTATTTTAAAAGACAGGGACACCGTCTTCAGCCAGAAGCTGTACAGACTGAAAGAAACTTAACACTAGACAACGGACACACGGAGCATGCACCAGTGGATACTGAAAAGTTTCATCGACCGGAGCGGGAATCGAACCCTCACCCCATAACATGGTGCGATTAAGCTTGGTGACCCTAACCGCACGACTACGAAGCTTCACAAATAGTACAACTATTCCCATTATGTTTACAATACTTATTTCAGCTTAAAAGCTTGAAAAACCATTCAGATCTCGATTTTTTTTTGGTTTTTGGATCGTCTTGCCATTTTAAAGGTTAAGGAAGATGAGTGATTAAGAAAATTCAAGGTGATGCCATATGGGGTTTCAGAGGGGTTCCCGGAAATCAGTGACTTCCAGGAGAGGTCTAAAAGGTTTCAGAGGGATTTCAAGGCGTTACAGGGTGTATCATCGGAAGATATCAGGGATTTTCAGAGAGTGTCAGGGGAATTGCGAACGACTTTCAATACGCTTCAAAGCATTTCAATGGTTCTGGGGGGGTTCCACAGGATTCTTAGTTGAGTTTCTGGGAAGACTACAGGGATCTCAGGTAACTTTTCTGATTGCTTTTGAAGAGTTTCCCCAACTAACATTTATTGTGAATGTAAACGTCAACAAAGCGTCCTCAGTACGGCTTGATGCTGAGTTACTTTGTTGTACATATGGACGGAAGCTTCTATGCAAGCCCTATACCAATAGCGAACTTAATCCACATATAGGGGGATAAGGGTAATAATGGACACCTTAAGCAAATGAGTACGTTAGGCCTGTATAACAGAGTAGATCTAAACATATTATCAGTTGACTTACAACTTTAACTTGTTTCCTACGTCTTCCAATCATTTACAGCAGATAGAATGTCTTTTTTTATTCTTAACCACTTAACCTATTTACAGCTCTTTTGTCCACTAGGGCACTACGTGAGCGATTCCAATTGGCGGCTGCACGTACACTTGTACAGCGCCTAAATGTATTCTATTATATTCTTATTCTACTATATCGAACTGGTTTGCCTTTGTGCTGCTTTCACTTTTCTACCCTGTCCTTGTTAGAATGATGAGCACGATGATGAAATGATGTGTGGCTGTTGTTCCTTTTCCAGTCCGATTAGGGGTCGTCCATTATGGGTTGCCGTTCGCCGATATCCGGGTCCGTTTGAGCTATGAGAGCTCAGAAGAGGGTCAAGTGTCAACCACTCTCGGGGGAAAGAGCAACTGACGAAGTGCCGGGGCGAACGTGTAGCCACTGCGCCACGGGCCCCGGTTGTAGAATGTCTTTATTGTGAAGAAACAATGAATTATAAAAGGTGTTTTTCAGGGCTCGCAGGAAAGGTACGGGGCGAAATGGACACCCCTGCATATATTATGCTAATTCCTTGGTTACAATCGAACAGTTAAGTAATTTGCCTACGAAGATCAATACCACAGATATAATACTCCTTCTTAGACGAGTTTACATAACATCAAAGCTAATTAAATAAACTTTAGGCTAAAATAATCGGATTGATTATAACCAAACTCCCTAAAGCGCCTAACAGTAAGCAATTCGCATACATCCATTCGTAATTGCCAATATTCATTTCGCCCCGAATCGACTACAACATTAAAATTGCTATTTTAAGTAAATTCTGATCAAAAATAAAATGCTTCATCCATTGCTAAATCTTCGTATACATGTAGATAAGGTAACAGTTCACTTGCTTTTATGGTGGACACATTCCAACACTCGTAATACCTTATTTGATGCTGCTTGGAAATTATAAGAATTTCACAAATTTCAATTTTAATGAAATTTTGTTTTTTTTTTGAGCAATAGTAATGGTACTTTTGAATAATAGAACCATGACTTGTTCCTTTACACTTATGCATTAAAAGTTTTACATAAAAGTCAACGGTTTCGGCAAAAACAGGGGTGTCCATTTCGTCCCGGGTGGTTCTACCCCGTTAGGCCGAAAGCCGTTAGGCCGAATGTCATTAGGCCGAATTTCGTTGGACCGAAAGGGTCGTTTGGCCGAATATGCCATTGACCGGATGGGTCGGGTCGTTAGGCCGAACTGGTCACTTGGTCAAATGGGTTGTAAGGTTAAACGGTTTGCTTAGGTAACTGGATGGTAAAAAACTGTTTAAGGACAGACTTGTTAGAATCCCAAAATGGCTGCTCACAATTTCGAGCGCACAAATCTCTTCGTTAACAAAATCAGGGCATCTGAGCTTCTGATTTTAAGCTTTTTACAAATGACCAAAAACAGAATAACCAAATGCTCTGTTATTTGAAGCTTGCTTCTTGTGTGGCTTCGTGGTCGCCAAGCATTTAGTCGCATCGCGCTAGGAGCGCGGGTTCGATTCCCGCCGCAGCTGTCAGGAAAAGTTTTCGGCTGTGCCACTGGATGTTGCATGCTAGTCCGTTGTCTAGCGTCGTGCTTCCTTCAAAGAGCGAATAGCTCGCTGGAAGTACTAAACGTGTCCGTGTCTTTTAACTGTTAGACTAGAAGAAAACCTATGTACAGAAGAAGGGAATACTTTTATGAAAAAGTTTATAGCTGAAATACTTATAATGAGTAGAAAAGTCAAACTAGAAAGAACAGCCTATTTTCAAAAGAAGGAAAAATCTACGATGAAAAATTTAATTGCTGTAATACTCACAGTGAGTATGCCTATGTTGCCTATGCCTATTAGACTGGGTCAACAAAGTCGATTTTTTGGAACAAAGCTTTTTCGATTCATTTTAGCGTACAAAGTAACTGTGCAAAATTTGGGAGCGATTGGTTGCTTCCCCGCATTCCGCATTGCGATTGAAATTTGTATGGAATTTAGTATGGGAAAACGTGATTTTTTGCATTTTTCTCATAAATTGATTTTTTTCTTCTAAAACAATCTAACCAATGACGGTAAAGTATAGCCTAGGGTATGCCGAAAAACTTTTCCGAAGACCGCAAAGTGATCCGACACTTGTGAAAAAAATTATAACGTACAGATTGCCCGGTGGTGCTTAACATTTAACATGTAAAGGAATAACATCAATAATAAAATCTCAATTTTTGGCCTAAGTTACCAGGCGAATAACTTTTTTCACAAGCGTCGGATCACTTTGCGGTCTTCGGCAAAGTTTCTCGGCATATCCTAGGCTATACTTTAACGTCATTAGTTACATGGTATTGAACAAAAAAATTCAACTTATGAGTAAAATGCAAAAAAGTACGTTTTCCCATACTAACTTCCATACAAATTTCAATCGCAATGCGGAATACGGGGACGCAACCAATCGCTCCCAAATTTTGCACAGTTGTTTTGGGCGCTAATATAGATTAAAAAAGCTTTGTTCCGGGTTGATACGATCAAATTTAAAGTTTCTCCATACAACGTTGACCCACTCTAATGCCTATGCCTATGAATAGCCTATGTTTGAAAAAAGGACAAATCCCCGATGATAAATTTAATAGCTGAAATGCTATATTTATTCGTAACCACTTATGCTCACAGCTTTTTTTTCCACTAGGGCGCTACGTAAGCGATTCCAATTGGCAGCTGAACTTACACTTTGTACAGCGCCTAAATGTATTCTATTTTACTATATTGAACTGGATACCTTTGCGCTGTTTCCTTTTTTCGTATCCTGCTCATGGTAGAATGATAAGCACTTTGATGTTGATGCTTTTAGGTTTGGTATAATGGCCTTTTTGATTTGTATTACATTCATTTGCAAGTAGTATAATTATGTTGCCAATGTTTATGTATTGAATATCTTTATCCTGTCGACAGCTTTGGTTCTGCCCGTTCATTATAACTCTTTATTTCTGACTAAAAATAAGCTTTTTCAAGATGCTATATTTTTTCTACTTCGCCTCCCAAATTGATTTTCCCTACAGTTCCGCTATCACGTCGACTTTTCTCATGTTTATTTTGTTTTGTGCAATATAAAACGATAAAATCAGTAGACACATATAATGACAACCTATTCGGCCTAACGACCCTTTCGGCCTAACGACCCTTTCGGCCTAACGACCCTTTCGGCCAAACGGCATTCGGCCTAATGGTCTTCGGCCTAACGGCATTCGGCCTAACGGCCTGCTCCCTTTTGGTAGCTGTTAAATAAAAGTTCTACAGAAACCCCACATTATTAGATTAAATATAATTTTAGGTTATGATACCTCCCAAGACACAGTTCATGAGTAACTGGAACTATCGCTTTTAAAATTGAATAATCAAAGTATTTGCCACTACTTGGAATCGAACTCTCGATCTCCGTATCCACTACTGGTCCTGATGATGACATCGCTCCTACACTGCTATATATAAATAGCATATATGGGAAATAGAAAATAGCCCGTTTTGTTTTACTCCAGAAAAGGCTTTATAATTGTGCCACAAGAAGCCTTAATCAACTTCATCTTGCTGCCAAAGCTTGTGAAACGTCAAACGCAACAATATTTACATTGAACAAGCTGTGTGGTTGCGCCAACATAATTTCACAGCATAGAGATGGATAGCTGTAAAGTATTTGTTTAGTAAATAGCTATATATTCCACTTAAACTTTGTTACCACCACACGGTGTCAAAATCTCGATTATTATCGAGCTTTCATGTACCTCGTATTTTCCTTCAAAAATGATAAGTATTTGGGCTATATATTCATAATCGAAAAACTAGAAAATATTTCATCGGCGAAAATTTTTCCATACATTTTGTATGGGACATATTTTGGGCTGAAATAGTATTTATTGAATTTTAGTATGGAAAAAATCCAAAAACTTTGTCAAATCATATTTTTTTCCGATGGAATATTTTAAAACTTTCCATTTATACTATTAAGCCAAAGTTCTGAAATTCTATGAAGAACTATCCGAGGTACATGAAAGTTTGATAATAATCGAAATTTTGACACCGTGCACCAGTTTCTTTCGTACAGCTTCTAGCTGAAATGCTATCGCAAGTTTGTGGATTTGTCAGTAATTCGAATTGTACTGTACAGTCGAGTGTATGATAGTAGCTGTTTTGTTAGTGGGGACTCCTATTCGATTAGTTCAAGTTTCCACATCTTCCGGGAAACCTCCCCGAGTTGGAATAGAGTGCAGTAAAGGCAGCTCCATTGACAAGTGATTGATTTCTGAAAACCGAGTTTGTTAGCTGTATAATGCTTGTTTTGCAGCTGTATATTAACTTTTGGTTTATATTTGACAAGCTTCCCTTTTATTCAGCGTTGACTGCTTCATTCGATTGTTACACAACAGAAAGCAAATGACTGAAGCTTATAGCGCTGAAAATGGTAGTTGAGTCAAGAAATTTCAGGGGCTTTACGGGTCTTCAGTCGAGTTTAAAGGAATTCTACGGGGCCATCCGGGGGGTTTCAAAGCATTTCATGGCTTTAATGGATTGTAGGGTATTCTAATGGGTTTTACAGAGCTTCAGTGAAGTTTAATAGACTACCCTATTAGCGGTGGATTGGAGATTTTCAGAAAGATTTCAGGGTGTTTCAGTGGATTTAAAAGGATTTCAGGGAATTTCAGAGGGTTTCAAAAGATTCAAGGCAAGTGTACGAGGATTCTCAGTGCGTTTTCATGGATTTCAAGGCGTTTCGGTAGGATTTAGGGGCTTCAGTGAAATTCAAGGGAAGTCTACGGGGACCTCTGTAGGGTATTCCAGCTTTGAATTTAAAGCTGTCTTAAAAAATGCAACCGTTTCAGGGGATTTGAGAGGGCTTAAGTACAGTTAAGGAGGACTTTATGAGGGTCTTAGGAAATTCTAAGAGATTTGATTAAGGTTTTCAGGAAGCTTCAGTAAAGTTCAAGGCGTTTTGAAGCGTTACAATACATTTTAGTGCATTGCAGGGGTTTTCAGGAAGTTTTATGAGGCTCCATGCGACACTTGAAGTTAGGTTAGGTTTTAAATATCATATCAAATTAATTATTTTATTACGGAAAAAAAATAACCGATAAATATCCATCCCTGTAACAAGTGATTGCTCCCAATCCAACTTTAACAATAAAATAACAGCATGAAACGAGCTTACCAATTTATGCATCACCGGTGAAATATCCGGGAATCGAAAAAAAAGCTCATCTAATCGGCGGGGGAAGCGAATCCCACTTGGCCGAGTCTCTTCTTCGCACTGACAATTCGTTTTCACTTGCCCAGCGCACCGAACTGAAATCTCTTTGCGGACATTTCTGGTTTTCAACAAAATAATTCCGTTCGACTTATCAATCTACACTACATGATTTCAAAAGAATGAACCAGCAAAGATAGGTTGAAGTGTGTATGCCCTGCGACGTATTATGATAATTATTTTTCCACGATTTTGACATATGTAATAGGCCAGGCCAGGATACTTTGACTAATATGGCCACTCTCAAAGACCTGACACAGGTTCCTTCAGGTCTCTTCGGAAATATTTCTGCTGCTCAACCAAAACATACGGTTCACCATATCAATCTTCATGATATACTTAAGAAAAGACGAGGGCCAGAGCTACAGTGGTACAAATTCGTTTAAACGCACATACTTCTCAAAACATTCTCTTTATGTTGCTGTGTTTTAAAAATTATGATAATACCGCTCAAAGTATCACTAGAACTAGTACTTGTAGAAATGCATATTGATATAAAAAATTGTGAAATAAGTTGCCAATAAACAATTATGGAAAAATCGAAAAAAGTGCGTTTAAACGAATTTTCCTCCAAAACTTAGATAGTTATTCCCTGATAAAAATAAAACGAATTAAAAATAATTTTTCGTTACTAGTGCAGATAGTTTATTACGTTTGTGTCTATCGAATTATATACCATTAAAACACAGATGACCTTCAAGTAAAGTTTACCGTTCAAAAATCGAGTGCGTTTAAACGAATTTGTACCACTGTATGTTGAACTCTTCTTCTAGGTTGTCCAAATATATAAATGTGGACAACATTTTTTTTTTCAAAACTGGTATTTTGTAATGTTTGCACGTTCGATTTCAAAATTTCTCGAAAATGGATAGTTATTAGTGGTGGGACCACGTTTAAGAAACAAAATTTTGAATATGATTGAATCTATCACGTACTTATGCCAGCTGGAATGGCACAAATATAAATAATATTCATAATCGATTCGCTGTTATAACAATAAGTCGATGCCGTGCCGGTGAATGGAAATACAAAAACCAACTATCATATGTAGAGCGCAAAATAGAGGCTTCGTTTGTTGACTCGAAGCTTTATTGAATTGAACAACCAGCAGACGGCCGACGGCGCGGCGAGGGGTCATCAGGTCATGCGATTATTTTACGTACGCTCGTATGAGAAAGGGTTCCCTGATAGCGATCCGCACGTTCTAAGCTAAGACGACGGACGCCGCCAGCCGGAACTAGAGATTTTTGTGCGCAATCAGTATACACCACATTGTTGATGTGACAAACTGTTGAATTTTGGCAATTGGCATATACATTTTATGAAACTATGTAGACTCAGTGAGATTGATCTTACATAGTTTATTTCATAGAGTTTAGTGCCGTAGTTGGTGATGACAATGGGCCAGAGGGGCGAGATTGGGTCAATACCTTATCTGAAATATCTCATCAAATATTGCAAATATCGAACCAAAAATTTTATGGAGGCATCCTCGTAGCTGCCAGCCTGTCAAAAAATAGGTTTCCGGAGCAATCAGTTTAGTTTTGATAAATCATCAAAAAGAGCTTGAAAATAAGGCCTTTTCAAAATTCCAATTTTGAGGCTCAATGAAACATCATACTTTATGATGGATTGATACTCTTTAGAACCTCAAATTCATGTTTATCAAATAATATACACTATGTTCCATAACTATAGATCCAAACAATATTTTAGAAGAATGAATTCGAATTATATTGTTCTCCTGTTTAATTCATAATTTAGAGTATACATGAGAAAAATAATAATTTGATATTACATTTGTTCTCTGAATCTGATAAATAATCTTATATAAGTTCCCTTGTTTCATAACAATAGATCCAAGCGAGAATTCATTCTAGTTAATTTAAGCTATACAAAACATTCAACATATCAATAATAAGTAGTCTCTCTTTTGTTCTTACTAAGCTCAAACAGCCTATCCAGGATATTTTTAATTAACTTTTAGTGGATTTTATTACACGTTCCAACAACTAAACGGTTTAGATTTGGAAAACATCCGTACGGCTTATTCTATTTACACACTGCTTTTATAATCAACCCTACAAATTCTCAATTGGGTTCTGATCAGGGTAAGAAGCTGACCATTCTTTAATCTGAATAGATCTGAATAAGCTTTTAACAAAACTAAGCCATATTTGCTTGAACCGCGTGGACAAGTGTATTCATGATCTTGATAAAACGTTGTCTATTTTGTTTGACGGCATTGCTGCAAGAAACGATAGTATATATTTTTCAGGTTCAGAAGCTCGGCACATCCCTGAATGCCCGTCCATTCAAGTCGACAGAACCCTCTCCATACCATCATGCTGCCACCCTCGAGAGATTCCTTGAGAAGTAACTTGGTTATTTTCGTAAATCTCTCCAGTACGAAAAAAACATTCGGTTGATACAAGCTGAACTTCTTTTCGACCAAAAAGGTCTCCCAAAGTTTCAAATATGTCTTGAGAAACCTATCAAATAAATATTTAAACAATAACAGTTGATTCGCCGCATGCTGAAGAACCAACCTATATCGATATATCGAGATGAGCAGAATGAACTGTAATTTGTTGAACAATTTAGAGATCTTAATGAAGAACCATTTTTTTAAACTTTCGTAACTAGGAAAAACCTTCACCAAACAGATATAATTTCACCTTCTCAGAATAATTTGCACCTTTGGAACTAGGTACAGTATTAACCTGTAAAAATAGTATATTGACAAATCGTGAGAAAATCTAGAACAAAAAACATCGTGATCGAATAAAGACAGGCCCAAGTAACAATCACACTGGCGTAGCCACGGGGGGGGGGGTTTAGGGTTAAAACCCCCCCAGAGCCAAAATTTGTGGAACAAATTTTCAGTATAAAGCGCTTTGCGACGAAAAAAATTTTCGGCTGCGCCGCCATTTTAAAACTACAAATACAATTGCTCATTACTGTTTGCAAAATATAAGTGTCAAATCAAAAAAGGTATCATTGACCGTTGAAAACCCCTCCCAGAGACAATTTCTGGCTACGCCACTGAACAATCAGCATGCCTTGAAGGTTTATTCATGTTTTATACTGGTTTTATACGACCATATGAAAAAGCTAGTTGTTCTAAATTAGTTTTATGTGATACTTTTTTACTTCGCACCTTTGGCGTTCCATAAAACTATCATATAACTTCTGCTATAAACATCTTCAGTTAAAGACTTGTAAGTAGACATAAATTGGTTTTATCACTTATTATATGCCATTTCAATAAAACTTGCATTTACGATTGTTGTCGGAGATTTTTTTTGTAAACAAATACACAAAACTGTGAAGCAATGTATAAAACCAACAAAAGATTTCGTGGCCGTAACATAGACAAAAAAAATGCAGTGATAAAACCACTAGTTCTATCATGAGCTCAGTTATGACCACCTCAGGAGGGTCAGCCCTATTGGAGGAATCATCAGGAACACAGAGTTTTATCAGAAAAATATGACGCCTAGTCGGGATAATTTATGTAAATACAGAAAAATCATTACTCAATTTTATGATTTCACGTACAGCTTAAGATCAAATTAAACCATACAACACGTTTCCGTCATTTTATTTTGTCAAAAAAATTACATAATGTCTTTTAAACCCCGTTGTGTTGAAAAAACCTTTTTTGCACCCAATTCCACCGAGTAAATTAAATGCATCTAACTTCCAAATTATGCATAGTTTGTGTGGCGCACTTAGTTTTTGTCATTATCACAGTCACATTCACCACAAATTTTCCGTGGCATGTCTCCTGACACGTATTTAATAGGAAAAGAAATCTGAATTCCAGATCGACATCTTTCCAATTGATGGCTGGATAAACAATCAAGCATAATTTATTCTGACGATCGAACATGGAGAGTGAAAAATTGATAAGTCAGAAGATGTTTTTATTTAGAAGGTTGTATCGGGGATACGATAAAACTATGATACCACCCGAAGTCCTAAGCCGGTTTGCATACGAAGTCCTGTAGACCCTAATAAGACTGGGCCAACTAGCCAGAACGTGGGCTTATTGAGGCATACACGAACTCGAGAGTATTTTCAAGTCGGCATCAATGGTTTTATGTTTAGGATTTTTGAATCGCTGAAAAACTTCGATAAAATTAAAATTGTTACTTGGGGGGAGATAAAGTGATATTTACCTTCAAAGAACTGTAATCAGTTTTGTACATTTTAATGCCGCTCTCTATGCCGCCCTATAGAGGGCAGAATTAAAAAGTACAAAACTGAATACACTCATTCGAAGAGGGTATTTTGCAGAGGGTACGAAAAGTCGGTACAAGATAATATTTACCTGTAGAACATCAAGATGTGGTGTCAACTGTAGTATCTTCTTTACTCCAATCTCAACGCATGTTATTGAAATCAAATTTCAAACACGAATCCTTAAGATGACTCAAAAGTTGTGGAGCTCATTCCATTTTTATTCACTTTGATCGTGTGGACATTCTTTCAGGACTCTATAAATTGCCAACCTAGACGTCTAGTGCTACTTAGTTCTTTCTTTAAGTGGTTCAAACTTTTTAGCGAGTTTATTCCGTTTGGTACGATTAGACAGCTTCCTCGTGTTTTCTTTCTGCCGTATTGAATTGGATCTTACAAGAAAATTACAACGGCACGATGAAATCTGCTTATACGACGAGAAATTTCACGAACTGTTAAACACCTGTCTTGATGTGTCAAAATCTTTCTCATTTCAACTTCAGATATATATTTTGCACACGGCATATTATAAATTAAAGTTAACACGTAACAATACGTCCAACGCCGAAATACACCTGAGCACAGAACCTAAAACAATGCGTTGATTAGACCGTTCGCAATGCTGTTTTATTTTGTATGGCGAGTTTTAAAATTTTTAAAACTCGCCATACAAAATAAAACAGCATTGCGAACGGCTTTAGGCACAACAAATGACTTACATGTATTGGATCTATAGTCATGAAACAAAGGGATTTCAGTTTTTTTTATTTATCTGTATATACACATGTGCATTAGACCTGTTCACTTTTTTTTGACCTACCCGTGTCACATCAAATTATTAATCCACATGCAAAAACAAGTCTTCAGTCCAAAATTGAGCCAAATTGATAAAGGTTTAGAGGTGTATCAAATCGATTTTGTGTTTTTTCGAGCATTTTCACGAAAATGTACTCCAATATCCAGAAAATTGCACCGAAAAGGCACAGAAAACACCGTTAAAATATAGTTAGAACAATACTCTACAACTTTGCCGAAGACACTACGGTGTTTAAATTGCTTATTTCAAAGTTATTCAACAATTTTCGTTAAAAAATCGCGAAAAAATACAATATTTTTACGGCTTTTTATGTAAAAGTCATGTAAATTTACATTGTTTTAAGTAACTAATTTAATAAGCTATTGCTCCTATGTGTTACGAACATTTCGTCCATACATCATTTTAGTGTAGGAATTCGTTTTCATTGACTAACTATCAAAAGTATGTCACGTTGATTCTAAAAATCGCATAGAGTTGCCAGCACAAAATTAAACAAAGTTACCCATGATTAAAACGTCATTACATTTCTTTGTCGCATCTGCATCGGTTTCAATTTGGTGTAGATGGTTGAGCATGAGACTGCCGATTCGAAGATTCAAGGTTCGAGCCCTGGAATAGGATTTTTTGCGTCTCGATCCAGCTATAAGTTAATAAGACTGCACTCTGCATCTCATTGCAATTTGGCATCATAGCCTTGATCATAGCCTTGTTTCGAAACCGTAGAGTGCACAGTAAGAATGAAGTTTCCGTTTATCGTGTAGTTGTGTAGCTTGTGGCTAGATAGATGCAAGTAATCTCTACAGTTGTATGATAAATTTTGCATCCAGAAGCAGTTCCATCATCGTATTGAATTGTTTTAGCTAAATTAATCGGTATCAAACAGATGTCCAATATTTCGTCCAGCAGATCTCGTCGACACGATTTCTGGTCAACAAGTAAACTAAATATCTAGCTAGTCCTGGAATGGGCTTAATTGGCAGGTCCCGATCATCATTATTTGGGAGATTGCGTGTAAGTCATGGGCCATGGTTCATGGCAGATTCATCATCCTAACTGCTACAAAGAAAGAAAAAAAGTTTATTATGTATTTGAGCTTGAACCTGGGACCTTCTGATCCGCAGGCTCGAGCCTTATCATCTGCGCCATTTCTGATACTTGAATCGAAAAACATTAGAATACGATGGCATGACGTCTTAATCATGGGTAACTTTGTTTTAATTCGTGCTGGCAACTCTACGCGATTTTTAGTATCAACGTGACATACTTTTGATAATTAGTCATTGAAAACGAATTCCAACACAAAAACGATGTATGGACGAAATGTTCGTTACACAAAGGAGAAATAGCTAATTAATTTAGTCACTTAAAATAATGTAAAATTACATGACTTTAATATTTAAAATCGTAAAAATATCGTGCTTTTTCGTGATTTTTCAACTAAAATTATTGAATAGCTTCGAAATAAGCAATTTAAACACCGTAGTATCTTCGGCAAAGTTGTAGAGTATTGTACTAACTATATCCTAACGGTATTTTCGGCACCCTTTCGGGGCAATTTTCTGGATTTATGAGTAAATTTCTGAGAAAACGGTTAAAAAACAAAAAATCGATTTGATACACCTTTAAATCTTTATCAATTTGGCTCAATTTTGGACTGAAGACTTGTTTTTGCATGTGGGATGATAATTTGATGTGTCACGGAGAATCGGAGAAAAAAAGTTTCAAAGTGAACAGGTCTAATGTGCATGAATTAAATTACATGATAGTTTGTGTAAGGCACATGAGTAATCATAATGGCGTAGTGCATAAAATAATCAGTTGCACTTTGAATAAATAGCAAATAAATATTAGTTGGATCTATAGTTATGGAACAGAGTGTATTATTGGTAAGTAGTATCAACCTTGGCCAAAACTTTATTAACTTGTTTTATTGTCAATGCGGAACAACTTCGGTTCCTTCGAAGGGGTGAAAAGGGATCAATTTTTATACACTTTAGTTTTCAGGAAAATTGTAGAACTCTAAATATTTTTTCATCTTTTGAAACCAAAGTAATGCATGCAACCAAAGATCACATTCCACAGGTCAAACGAGTTTTTCATGCAAAGATGCAAAAGTTATTGAACAATAAATGTGGAAGTAAGTATGCATTTTTGACCCATTCTCACCCCCTACGATATGGTATGCCAAATTGAAGAATACATTTGAACTGTATGTTATAACACAAGTATAAAGATACACCGAATTCAAAGAGCCGTAGAGAGGTTTCAGGCGAGTCACAGAGATGTTTGAGAACGGTTTAAAGGTGTAAACGGTGTGTGTTTTAGCAGGTTTTATGAGGCTTCAGGAGGTGGCTCCAAGGGTTATAATGCCGTGTTTCAGAAGGATGTCAGTAGGTTTTCATAGCGTTTTAGCGTGTTGCATGGACGTTAACAGACGTTTATGGAGACCTTTTTAGGGAAGACAGGTTTTAGAAAGGATTGAACGCATTTCTGTGGGTTTCAGGTGCTTCAAAGCGACTCAGAAACTTTCAGTGGTTGGCACAAGTATGGTACAAGTATGGTTGTGGTTTTCAGTATTATTCAATAAATCATTGTGATTGCAAATTTTAATATATGAACTCTACACTGCGTGTATTCTTTCTTTTTTACGTTTCGGTCCCGTGTAAAAAAGTTCGAATAAGAGGTTACTTCATAGAACTAAACAACTTACTAGAGGTTCCACTGTAGGCTTATTTGCAGCTTCATTTTTAGATCGTTGTCTGAACTACAACAATACAATCTTGTTTTTAGTTGGTATTGTAAACATACCTTATATTAAATAAATACACGCTGTATTTAAAACTTCACTCTATTTAGAACCAGTGTTGGTAAACTCACACTCAAAGCACACTCATGAACCGCTCCTGCGTGAGCAAAC
Source organism: Aedes albopictus (assembly GCF_035046485.1). Classification (NCBI taxonomy): domain Eukaryota; kingdom Metazoa; phylum Arthropoda; class Insecta; order Diptera; family Culicidae; genus Aedes; species Aedes albopictus. Next base: position 160,052,032 of record NC_085137.1, read on the forward strand.
TCGCGCGCGATTCTGAATCGTTTTCTCACGCGCGAGTTTTTCATGCAAAATCTCGCTCTCACGAGTCAAGCGCCGAAATCTCATTTGCTTATAAAACGAATTTAAATCAATTTGAACGGCATTCAATGTTGTTGTACGCTAGGTATACTTTTGTTCTATCAAGAAATTTTAAAAACTTCGATGTAAATAATAACAATACCAAGAAATAAAGCAGTGAGTTAAATCATGAGTTAACTCATCCATGCTTTTTCGGCGGCGAGTTTGGCGAGTCAAGAATCGTGCGTTAAACAACTCAACCATGAGATTTGAGAATTTGAGTTTTTACCAACACTGTTTAGAACTTGTCTTCTGAATCTTTTTGGTAAACTGACAATTTGGGCTTCCTCGCCAAAATGATCGAGATACCAAGATGAACTTCTAGCATCGTACCAAGGAATCTTAAGCAGCTTGCAGGCTACTTAAAAGGCAAACAGTTAATGTATTTGAACCTTATGTGCGAAGTCCGATCAAATTCAGTATGAGCCTTTTAATCAGCTTGAAAGCTGCTAAACATGCTTCTCAAAATTTTGAGTATTCTGAAGTTGCTCGTGAGACTTTGTATTCCTACTTGGATGTATGTATATTTTGACATGGGAAGCGGAGCTTTTGATTACACTAGTTTACAAAATAAAACGAAAGTCATGAACTTCTGTCTACGACCAGAATTTTTGGAGCCCAATTTAGTGCTGATTTCGAAACCGAACTTCAAAAAAATTTAAGTAGAACAGTTTTTGAGTTTTAGCTCAATATCGAGTTTTACAACTTTTCAAAATATGTACTTTACTAAAATTCAAATATATTGCGTTTTGTTCAACCAATTTTAAATCTTTTTCCATAAATCAAAAGCTGAATACAATACCGTTCGATCATCTGAATACAGGTGTAGCGTCAGATTGATGAAATTCGAGTTATTGGCGTGTTTTAGGGACAATCTCCTTAATCGGAGCATTGATTGCGGAGAATGAGATGTTTGAAGTGAGCGACATTGCTTAAAAATAGAACAAAAATCGATTTCAAATCATCAACCTTCTATGGAAAGTCGAAAAAAATTCCGCTCTACTGTAATTTTTTTCCTTCGCGTTTTCGAACTCCGGGCATGATTCTACACCAAAAATGATCATCAGCTTACCGAGTTCAAAAATGCTGTAAACTAGTGTTACTTGGACACATGTTTCTCTCTCACAATTCTTCGACGACATGTCGACGCGGTGCTGTTGTTCTCGCTTGTCCAGACCCGTTGACCCGCGCACATTCCATGCCGTGAACTTTCCCTTTCCGTAATCACCCAGCACGCGATAAGACTTTTTTTGCGCATTGAAGTACGTATTTACATCGATGGTGTTTCAATATTTCCGTATTGTTTTAATGTTTTTCCTCTATCTGTTTACAGTACAGCTGCGTAGACAACAGCATACTCAGCGTCCATGTGATGCACCCCTTCTGGAACTGGCTGGTGCAGTTCTTCCCGCGATGGATCGCCCCCAATTTGCTCACATTCACCGGCTTCATGCTGACGGTGGTGAACTTCTTCCTGATAGGATACTACGACTATGGCTTTACGGCGGCCACCCAGACGCCGAATCCCATACCCGGCTGGGTGTGGATAGTAGCCGGCATTAATTTATTCGTAGCGTATACATTAGGTATGTGTCAATAGTATTTAAATTATATTTTTGGCTTAAGGGGTCACCCCCTTAAGAACATGTAATTTTTTTAGGCCCATATCTCCGCCAATTTGTGTCCGATTTCAAAACCCTAGATCGATTTTTTTTTCAAAATGTTTGTATGTAAACTTAAGCTACAATTGCCAAATTTTCTAAAAAAAATAATATAAACTTAAGGCAGTGTTGCTGGAAATTGGGTCAAATTGGGTGGGAATTTAAAGATGAGGCGGTAATATAACCTGATTTCTATTAGCTTTCAACTGCTGTTTACCGAACTTAGCTAAAAAATCTAGAAAAAAAATAAGCCAAGAAGAATTAAAATTGAATGAAAGATGACAAAAATATCATCAAATCACTTTTCCATGTTTTACGAAAGTAACCCTAAACTTTTGGCTGATACATCATATTGAGGGGTGACCCCAAACTTTTAGTCGATGACATCAAGACTTAATTTACTTAATAACTTTTTTCCTAGATTTTTTAGCCAAGTTTGGAAAAAAGCAATAGGAAACTCCACTTCTTTGATCGATTCACCGTAGACTTCAAGCGTAATGTCGCCAGCAAAGCAGACGAACTACACCCCCACCGGGAACTCTAACCTCAACCCCTCATCATACATGACATTCCATAACACCGGACCCAGGATGGAACCTTGCGGGACTCCTGAGGCTATGTGAAAGCATTTCCGACCCACCTCTCCCAAGTAACAATTTTGATTTCATCGAAGTTTGTAGCGATTCAAAAACCCTAACCATAAAACCATTGATGCCGACTTGAAAATACTCTCGAGCTCCTTTATGCCTCCAAAAGTCCACGATCTGGCTAGTTGGCCCAGCCTTATTATGATCTACAGGACTTCGTATGCAAACCGGCTTAGGATTTCAGGTTGTATCATAGTTTTATAAACCTTCTAAATATAACCATATTCTGACTTGTCAAATATTTGTTTTGATTATTTTTCATTATCAATGTTCGATCGTCAGAATAAATTATGCTTGGTTATTTATCCAGCCATCAATTGGATAGATGCCGGTCTGGAATTCAGGTTTGTTTTCCCATTTTAATACGTGTCAGGAGACATGCAACGGGAAATTTGTGGTGAATGTGACTGTGATATTGTCAAAAAATAAGTGCGTCACACAAACTGAGAATTAATAGGAAGTTAAATGCATTTAATATACTCGGTGGAATTGGGCGTTAAAAAGGTTTTTTCAACATAGCGGAGTTTCGAAAACATTATGTAATTTTTCTGAAAATAATATGACGGAAACGTGTTGAATCGTTAAGTTTGATTTTTAGTGCTGTACGTGAAATCATGAAATTGAGTAATGATTTTTCTGTATTTACATAAATTATCCCGGCTAGGCGACATATTTTTCTGATAAAACTCTGCGTTCCTGATGATTTCTCCAATAGGGCTAACCCTCCTAAGCTGGTCATAACTGGGCTAATGATAGAACTAACGGTCTTATCACAGCATTTCATATGGCCACGAAATCTTTTGTTGGTTCTAAGCGTTGCCTCACAGTTTTGTTCATTTGTTTACAAAAAGAAATATCTCCGACAACAACCGCAAAAGCAAGTTTTATTGAAATGGCATATAATTAGTGATAAAACCAATTCATGACCACTTGAAAGTCTTAAAATGACGATGTTTATAGCAGAAGTTATATGATAGTTTTATGGAATGCCAAAGGTGCAAAGTAAAAAACTACCACATAAAACTAGTATAGAACAACTAGCTTTTTCACATGCTCGTATAAAACCAGGATAAAACATGAATAAATCTTCAATGCATGCTGATTGTTACTTGGGCTGTGTCATAAACTAGTACACGAATCTGAAAGTAACTTCCGAGAATCTTGTACAGGTACCAGGGTATCCCAAGACGCAGGTCCATGTGCAGGAGCGCATCGGCTGTAGCCGGCAAACTGGCACTATTGAACGCGTTGAAGCAAGCAGTCCTATTTGGTTCGATGAAGCTTGGTCATTCTTTCCACAACTGAGCCGCTGATCTGATCAGAAGATCCGGTTCACTAATGTGATGGATCCGGTTCGGATCCGATCACTGAAGTAAGCCGTTTTGCCCACCTCGCCGTTTGCTATCCCCGCAAGATCCACATCGGTGACCCTCTCCTCATCGCCAGCCCCAGTCTTCGGTTGTCCTACGAAAGAAGGCCAAGAACTAGGATCATGACGCGGAAAAAGCCCCTCGATGATCCCCTCCAACATCTTTGGAGATATGGACGGGGTATTTATCCGTCGTTCATATCGCCACCATTTTTCTGGACCCATCCAAGACCCAATTGCCGTTGTACCATGTATGCAATTGCCGGGTACCATGTATGGGTCCGCTAAATAGAAATGCACTAGAACTCCAATGGCGCTGTAGTTATTTTTCTGATTTAATGAAATTAATAACTTGAATCGTAATAATTGATTGTTTGTAAGTCCATCTTGTAAAGGATCTTTTGTTTTGGTAAACAAAATTTATTTGACACTTCCAGTACCGCCACTGACGCTGTAATGGCGTGGCAAACTAGATGTTAGTCACACGAACAGTCGCGACATTGAACTTCTGTGGCTAGTTATTCTAATGTCCGCTATGATAGCGATTTACTTTTTCCACTCGGACACCGTCTGACAAAGAATTTGCTGAGCTGTGATACAGTGGTTCAGATTCAGTTGCATCACCTGCACTGTGGTTTGTTTACTGCGGCTTGCTTGAAGGCTGGGCACCTTGGACAACCCTGTTAGGTGCCTGTTGTACACGGATTTCTCGGTTCAAATCAGACAAATGGGTGGGCTCGTGCAGCCTTGGGCCTTGTGGCCCTTCGGCACCGCATTAGGGTGGGGCTAATTAAAAAAAACGTCTCCGGGATATGATTTCCCATGTGGAAAGTGATCCACTAGTCCAGGGGTTTTCAGACCTTTTGGATCGTGGTGCACTTTTTTGAAATAAATCGCTCCATGGTGCACATGTTTATTTGGTGAAAAGAAAACAATTTCAAATTTCTAAAAAACTCGTATTTTTCGTAGCAACAATCAAACAAGATGTTTATGAATGCTGAGTGAAATCCTGAAAAGTTTCACATAAAATTCATTTCAATTTAATAGCATTTTGTTTTTTAAGGAATTAAAATGAGAAACTCGGTGAAGTCTTCTGATGACCCCTGTATGATTTTCGATAGACGTTTTCCTAAGACTTTACTGGGTATCTGAAAAAAATCCTAGCAAGACACTGGGAAGTTTCATTTTCAGAACTTTGGCATATTATTGCCAATATTTTTGATAGAGCCGGGGTCCGTGGCGTAGTTGATCACACGTTCGCTTCATATGCGGATGGTCATGGGTTTGATTCCCAGTCCCGGCACTTGCAATGTTTCGTGAGTTGCTCTTCCCCCGAGAGTGGATGGCACTGACTCTCTTCTGAGCCCCGTGGCTCAAACGGACCCGGATACTTGGACATCGGCGAACTGCCACTCATACTGGACCCCCAATCGGACTGGAAAGGAACAACGGCCATCCATCATCCTTGTGCTCATCCTTCTACCATGTATAGAGTAGAAAAGTGAAAGCAGCAGAAAGGCAACCAGTTCGATAAAGTAGAATAGAATATACATCTAGGCGCTGTACAAAATGTAAGTGCAGCTGTCAATTGAAATCGCTCTCGTAGTGCCCTTGTGGACAATAGAGCTGTAATTAGGTTAAGTGATTAAGAATAAAAAAAAATTTTTTGATAGATTCCCTCCAAGTGCTATTGTTAATGCAGTCGAAAATGCTTTGAAAGCCATAAATACGTTGTTTTTAAATTTACAGGTCAACCGATTTTTGGAGAAGTGAGAGATTCCATCTCTGGTATTAGGCAAGGCTAAGAAATATTATTAAGATTTGTTCTAAGATTTTTTAGCGAATTCATTTAAAATTCCTTGTAGGGCGCTTGTGACTACCCATTACGAGTTAAAAATATGATATTTATGAGGAGAGTTTTTGTAGACTTGTTCCATTATTCTTCGCCAATATCTGCGAGGGTGTGGGAACCATTTTCCTCTCAATCCCTTGGAGCACCTTAGCTTGGCCATGGACCCCATGTTCTAACGATTTCGAATTACTTTTTATCAAATCAATTTGAAAATGCATGAATTTCTAAATGTGTCGCTGTGCACTTGTCATGGTTACGTGATGCTCCAAGTGATCTGAAAACCCCTGCACCAGTTGAAATAAGTGGGCTGTACAAGAATGAGCGATTTCGGTTGATAAGGACTGTTCATTAAAGAAAGTGGACACCTGTTTTTCAATAGAAAATGTGTATTTTCGAACAAATTCATAATTTTATTTTTTATAAATGACAATCAACATACATGTGGCCAAATTCACGTGAGTTTGAACATTTACTTCGCTTTTCGGAAGAACGCTCGGACTTTCCTCTTGACAGCTCCAATTAGATTCTGCACAACTTTCTCCGTAACTTTTCGTTGTGCCGCAGGCCAAATTTTTTTTTGAACCAATCAACAGAGCTTAAGATGCCGCTTAATTATTGTCCAGTATCTTTCCACAGGACGCTGTTCAGAGAAGTTTTGTGGATTTTGCCATTTTTCGACAAAATCGACTTTTTCCGTATTGAGCATCTCTAGTGTAGAAGAAGCGTAATAAGCGGATGCCAGATCCACCTAAAACAAAAGAGAATCAGTATGTTTTCGGTAGATAAGTAGAAGTCGTTTTTTGATGCATTCCTTTCTGTTATTTTCACCGTTGATTGTTCCCGTTGTGAAATACGAAGAACTCTTTAAGCCACATGAACAATTGGCTTGCCACACTAAAAACTTTTTCCCAAATTTTTCAGTTCTGATGTACCCTACAGCATCCGGCACAACTGTCCCCTGCTTAGCGTTAAAAAATTGCGGTCCCGGAAGTGTGTTAGTAAGCCAATTCTCGAAACGACAACTTTTTGGAACACCATTTGTGCAGAATTAATCTGCTAGTCGCAAAGCTAATTCGACCTATCGCCCGAAATTTCTTACTTTTTCCGTTTTCTTTGAGTGTGTTGCCGAAGTGAACAATGTTTTTACACACTGAGCAAAAATTCACAATTTTTTGTTTAGTTTTAACTCTAAACTATTGGTAAACAGATGTCCACTTTCTTTAATATACAGTCCTTATTCAGGGGTAGCGCAAAGGGTTTGAGTAAAATTTTTACTAGAACAAACCTCCAAAAACATTTCAAAATTAATTTTAAAACATAGCATTTCTAGACTAAATCGATGATTCTAGAACCCAATTGGGCCAAATTGGCTTTTTAAGCGATGTTGAGATAATTCCATATTCTGAATCTGCACGCCAAACTGAGCCGAAATCCAAATTTTCATGAATTTTGGAGCCCGGAACCTATTAAAAAATCAATTTGAAGTTTGTATGGGAGCGATTTGTCGAATCACCCCTCGTTGGATTTTGTACTGGGTGGAGCTGTCAAGCAGTTGCTCAGCTGTCAAAAGGTGATTTGAATAAATCTTTTTGAAATTGATTTTAGGTATCGAAACAAAGTTCTAAAAATCTGAAAAAAATTATAGAGGTTTAGAAAAAGGTGCTTTTTTGTTTAAAAATATAAAATCATTGAATTTTTCTAAATTTAAAAACCCAATTTGTGCTCAAAATTGCAATATCTCTAGGTACTGGTTTCTGAGATATTTGAAAAAATATGTCGTATTTTGGTATTTTTTGGGTCAGATACCAAAACATGACATTTATTTCAAATATCTTGGAAACCATTGGAAATATCGCAATTTTGAACACAAATTTGACCTAATTAGGTTCTAAAATCACCGATTTAGTCTAGAAATGTTATGTTTGCAAATTAATTTTGAAATGTTTTTTGGAGGTTTGTTCTAGTAAAAATTTTACTCAAACCCTTTGCGCCACCCCTAAATATCAACCGAAATCACTCATTTTTGTACAGCCCACTTATTTCGACTAGTGGATCACTTTTCACAAAGGAAATCATATCCCGGAGACATTTTTTTAAAATTAGAAGCACCGCATCTCCTGCACAGTTTTCTCCTGTCAGGAACTTTGCAGCACCGACGAACCCCTGTTAAAATTACACGTTAATATAAACAAAAAAAAACCGACGAACAGATGTGACAGGTAGGACAACCAAGTTCAAATTTATTGTCCCCGACGCCATGATCAAAAATAGCCAAACACTACCGCCACCTCTATAACGGTTCGCGTTCATTTGATAACTTGACAGAAAACCCCCGTGTGCTTATATAGGAAAAGGTTCGCGTCTGCGCTGATTTGACAGAAGCGATCGCTCGTTTCACTGATCGACCGTTAAATTTGGGGGGGGGGGGGGGGGGGTCCACTTTTGAAACACCACTGTCACGTCGGTTTGTCGGTGTTTGTAGCCCAATGACACACACTAGGTTCTTTACCTTCTGAGTCGGCTCTGCCCTCATCTCGAACCCTTCGCCAATGACCTCTTCCGCCAGACTTTTGTAGGCAGCGCCGTTGCATTCCTTGTCGCGTTTAAGCTCTAGGATCATTTCACCCATACGAGTGAGTCTAATACTGCGCACGTCGGCTCTCAGATCTACGATCTACGAGCTTGCCCAAGTAACAATTATACTTTTGTGGCAATCCTGAAGTAATTTCTAAGATAGAATAATAAAACTTAGCAATAAAGCTCTTTTTTCTGCAAATCTGAGATAAAATAGGCATAAATTATCCATAAGACTAATCTGGCCCACTCTTTAGGAGATCTTCAAAGCTGCTTTTGAAGACTGCTTTGAAACTAGTTGTATTTATGTACTTGCACTGATGATTTATAATAAGAACTTCATGAAACTTTAACAAGAATAGCTTGAGGCATGTTGATCTTTTAGCTGTCTTTCTCAAAAGTGTCAACAGTGCATAATAAATGAAATTTTTCACCTAAGCAAAATGCAGATGCAAACAAATTTTATTTAATGGATGAAATGTTAATTAAACTGCAAAATAAATTTTCATCAAATGGAAATGGCTAAACCATTAAAATTGCCTGATAGATCATTAATGACAGGGAATCAAAATTTTCCGTTGATATGCCGCCCAAAACATACGAAAATAACAAAGCGCTTCAAAAATAATATCAATCATTAATATACGAAGACATAAATTTCCTATAAAAACAAAAGGCTACGCCACTTTTTCAATTCTATCTAAACATGGCTACCGTTCCAAGCGAACAAAACTCTTGCAGCCGCCATCAATTGTTATTACCTTTAATCCAAACCCCCTCAAAACAATGATGAAACCAAGTCACCTTGCAAGAAAGCTATAGCCTTTGTTGAAGATCGTTTTTACTAGTTATGATCTTGAGGCATATTTGTTCGTCTTAAATGAAACTTATTCGTTTTATTCAAGAGTAACAGCCTTTGACAATTGTTTGTTTACGTTTTCGATGCTAGAAAGTTTTCTCTGTACATTTCGCGGTGTTTCGCGTCAAGATTTGTCAATTATATTTTGTTTCCCAGTATTTTTGCAATTAATAATAAAGTGAAACTTACTAAAATTACACTATTTGGCATGAGCTTGAGCAGAGTCACAGTAAGTACCCATTTCATTTTCGATTTGCAAAGCTGTGGCCTGTGTGAGGAACTGGTTGAAGGCAGGACGACAGCAGCCAGCTACTCGCATTTTTGATTGGCCGTTAAATCATTCTTTCGTTGACATGATTACTTTTCAGCACAAGAATGGCTAAATTATCAGTGAGCAAACATGTTTATGTGATAAAATTTGCATGAGAACGCGGTTTTTCAACCAATTTGTTACATTCATTATTTGGATTGAAAAATAGTTCGTTGTCTTATTATTATTTCGCATAGTTCTTGTTACAGAGTAATGGCTCTAGGTCAAGAATAGAAGGCTTCAAGAAGTTTTTAAAGAAGGATCAGTTAGATGAAATGCACTTGAATAAACGAAGCATAAACTTTTAATAAAATATGTTAATGTTCTCTCTCTCTCTTCTTGGCGTAACGTCCTCATTGGGACAAAGCCTGCTTCTCAGCTTAGTGTTCTATGAGCACTTCCACAGTTATTAACTGAGAGCTTCCTCTGCCAATGACCATTTTGCATGCGTATATCGTGTGGCAGGCACGAAGATACTCTATGCCCAAGGAAGTCAAGGAAATTTCCTTTACGAAAAGATCCTGGACCGACCGGGAATCGAACCCGTCACCCTCAGCATGGTCATGCTGAATACCCGTGCGTTTACCGCCTCGGCTATATGGGCCCTATGTTAATGTTATGTGTTGAAAATAACTTCAAATACGCCTTAAAACTTTTTATAAGATTTAATGCTCTTGTAAATTCAGTTGTTTTATGCGCGAATTTCAAAATTAACTTGAAGACAACTTAAAAACCGCAAACGAACGAAGATTGTTTTCTCTTGATAAAAACAACTACAAATGTTCCATGAATTGGTCATGCTGTGATAAAGCTTCCATAAAAATAATCAAATCTAAAAGGAATTGAAATTGTTACTTGGGTGGCGTCGTTTCGCATCGTCCTCACTTCCAAGCACTTGATAACGAGCACGTCGCCTTTCACGCGCTTTGCACCTGCTTTTTTACGCCTTCTTGGTTTTTCGTCCCTGATCTCCTCGACTTGCGGTTTTTTCTTCTTCCTCTTCCTCTTCGGCGAAAGTGAAGGCATCCGTCTGGGTTGACTTCGTAACCTTAGCTTCCGCCAGTTCTGCAGCTGCAGCAGTCTTCACGTATCTCTCGTGGTCTTGTTTGGCATCGTCCTTCGACTTACGAAGTCGCAACAAGGCCGTTTTAAGGTCCTTACTTATGTTGAAATTCGTGGACGCAAAGTCGATGATCTTGCCAAGCTGCTGCTCAGCCACTTCTATTGTAGAAAGAGCACCTTTTTTTAATTGATGGGCCTCGTCAACTACGCTCCATCCAATATCTCCGCCGGCAGGCTAGCCGCGAATGAATCGGAGCTCCCACGATGGAAATGCGTGCGCAGTAGGGCAGTTCAAACTTCAAACTTTAAACATGTCAAAAATTCAAAGCTCCCATATGCTCATTACAATCCTTGGTGCAAAACTAGAGTCCTGTCAAATTTTCAGCTATTTCGGTGGTGATTAAATGGTGGCCCAAAAGCAAAATAGGTTTATATGGGAATTACTATGGAGAGTTTTCAAAAAAGGTTCTCCGCGCTGTAGAACATTAACACATAGGTGAAGTCATTGGGTCAAAGCCGAATTGAATTCTTCAGGCCTCAATAATGAATGTTGCCGAAGACCGCAACTCGTTCCGACTCACGAGACAGAAGTTTTTGATCAATATTCATCCATGCATGCTTAAACAGAAGACCACAGCTCGATCGACACGCTTGACACGCAATCATAGTATGCGTGTTACCTTCTTGCACACCTTGCAGGACATCGTGTATAAAGATGGGCATGCGAGTGAGAATTTGTTTAATAACTTTTTACCCGATTGTCGAAATTGGTTCCGGTCTTCGGCAACATTGATAATCAAGATCTGAAGAATTCAATTCGACTTTGATCCAATGAGTTCACGCATGTGAGAATGCTCTACAGCGCGGAGAACCTTTTTCGAAAATTCTTAATAGTAATTCCCATATAAACCTATTTTGCTTTTGGACCACCATTAAATCACCACCAAAATGGCTGAAAATTAGACAGGACTCTAACTTTGCACCAAGGATTGTAAAGAACATATCGGAGCTTTGAATTTTTGACATGTTTAAAGTCTGAACTGCCCTAGTGCGCAGCTTTCCGCTCCTGACTCCTCACTTCTCCTTGATGGAGACCTAGCCATCCCACTTCTTGCGTTGGGGTTAGCCTCGTCATTATCTCCATGATTGATCCTGATTGATTTGTTTGTTTGTTTTGATTAGATTTCATAGTTAATCCACAGACAAACAGACGTATCACATGGAACAAAGTGCGATTAAAATCATCGTAACAAAAGTGTAATCGCCCAATGCTAATTACGCTGCATTTCGCCAACACACTGAGTAGATGGCGGTAGTGAGCAAACGTCCAACAAGAGCAAAAACGATGCAAGCGCCACGATCGAGAGATTTGCGAACTACAGAATATTTGATTAGTCCGTTAAAAAGGGAAACGATGGGAATTGAATAGAGTGAGACGTCTGTTTGTCTGTGGTGTTCATCCCATGAGTTGAACGTGAAAGGAGGTCCACCGGAGCCCTGCATTAACGCGGTAAAGGAAGAAAATCGGACGGAAATCATTTACACTTTTTTGAATATCGCTACGTTCAAACATTTTTTAAATAAGTCACCAGGAAAAAAAACAACTTATACCTTGACTCTTCCTTTAGCTTTGTACGGGAACCGTTTTCAAAAACACTGCTCCATAATTTAAAAAACAATATTTTTAGAGTAAACCAACTATAAAAATGAATCTAAATCGACTTTGAGGGATAAGGGCTCTTATAAATATCAAAATTTATTGGTCAGCTAGAGAAAACCTAATTTTCTTATAATAGCTGTGATTTTTTTTTATTGAAACAATAATTTATGACTTGTGGTCTGGGTTACAGACTAGCCTGTCTTGCAAATAGTTTGTTACGACCTCGCAGCTCTAAGTATCACCCTCTTCCACAGATGGTATTGATGGAAAACAAGCTCGACGAACGGGCACCAGTGGACCACTGGGAGAACTTTTTGACCACGGTGTAGACTCGTACTCCACGCTACTGATTCCGGTGTACGTATTCAGTTTGTTCGGAATCGTCGATCTACCTCCCATTAGAATGCACTTTGTGATGCTGAACGCTTATCTCAACTTTTATCTGCCACACGTGGAGAAATACATCACCGGTGTGATGTTCCTGCCTTGGGGCTACGATTTCCTTATGTGGGTACGTATCTCTACGGGCGGGAGGAGGTTTTTCAACGGAATCAGGATATTGACGTTTCCGATTGGTTATTCCAGGGTGTTTCGCTAACTATGGCAGCTACGGGTATTTTCGGACCGGAAATTTGGCAGGTTCCAATCTTCGGAGTCAGACCATGTTTGTACTTTGAAATGGCTTTATACGTGTCCGGTCTGCTCACTAGTCATCCCATTATTGCGTACAACATCTACAAGTAAGATTATCGCGAGAGATGGTTCTGAGGGGTGCTTTCAATGGCAATTTTGTATTGTTTTTATCCATGTAGATCGTACCGGGACAAAACGGGCAAGATGCGTCCATTTGGAGAGGCATTCCGACCAATGGTTCCGCTGTTTTTCCTAGCTATCGTCAGCACCATCTGGGCATTCCTTTCCCCCAACAGTATTGTAACCCTGGAGCCACGGATGTTCATTGTTCTTAGTGGAACAGTCTTCTCCAACATCAACGTAAGTATCACATAATCGACCATGTTCACTGAATTTCATTGATGATCAATTGGCATTATTATGTATTTCGAGTCGAAATTTTCGCCCGAACTGTTCTGGAAACATATCCTTGGGATCTACAATCACAACATCAATTGTTTCCGCTACAAACAGTTACTTAACATAAACTACCAGGATGCATTAAATCAACCTTATAGAGTGTCAAAAAATATTGGAAGATAATTTTGAGATATTTCAACCATAAAAATCAATAGGCGTTTTTAAATTTCATGGAACGTTTAAATTTGAAACACTTATAATTTTTTTGTTTTCACTCTGTTTTCTCTACCCGACATCTCAAACTTTGTCTCCACGCAGTGCCGACTGATCGTAGCCCAGATGACTGACACCAGGGCGGACCTCTGGAACGGGTTGCTGAATCTCCTGACGGCGGCCGCCATCGTTTGCATATTCCCCTACCCGATACTGGGTATTCCCGCCCTCTGGCTGGAGTACGAACGGAACATCCTGTATGCACTGGTTCTGGTCGTCACCGTGGCGCACCTGCACTACGGCCAAGGTGTGGTACGGGAAATGTGCTCCCACTTCCGGATCCGGTGTTTCAAAGTAAGCCCGAAGGTGTACGCGCTAGATAGCAGTAGCAATAGTAGTAATAGTAGTAGTAATGGTACTAATAAAAATGGCAGCCACCCTAACCACCGTCATCGTAACCTGGCCGCTGAAAACGGTCTCTCCGGCCGGAAGAAGCGCGCGTAGAGTCGTAGTGTCGTAGAATGTCTGTGTGTCGGTGTGACGACCCACTAACAAGGCTGAAACCGTAATCGATTATTGTTCTGTCGTGCTTGTTCTGTTATTTGTGTGTCGAAGGATGAAGTTTAATGTTTAATAAACGGATAAAAACAGACATTTTTGCTAGTATTGTTTAGTGATTCTCAATCTACACCTTGTGGATCTCACATCAATGGGATACTACTATTTATTTGTCGTTCCAGTTTGAGTTAGTATTTTCAATATTTTGTTATTGCTCGACATAATATAATACGAGGAAATGCAGAAAGTCAAAAAACGAATCAAATGAATACAGTAAAAAAAATCAGATGTGCATTCAGGATTTATAAGATTTATTTCGACAATTTCATCAGAAAGGTATTCTATTTGGCTAGTTTTGCTTTTGAAATTTTTCAGGAATATGTCACCCTTGAGATAACTGCTGAAATTTCTCCTAATATTTATTCCAGAACCCTTCTCAATTTATTTTAATTATTATGCCAGAAATTTTATTGGGAACTTGTCTAGAAAGCACTTCTTAAATTTATCCAGATATTGCTTTAGAAGGTTTTCTAGCAAATCCGCCAAGAATATTAGCTGAAGCTGCTTTTAAAATTCTAGCTAATTTTTTATGAGGTATATTTCAAGAATTTCTCGATAAGTCTCTTTTGAAATATCTGCGACAAGCTTATATCAAAACTGCCAAATGAGTAAAATTCGTAACATTTGATACATACCATCAGAAGTCCCTTCGTAAATGTGTGCACGAATTTCTCTAAACTTTTCCATGATTTCATCATTTGAAGTTCCAGAAGAATTTTAAAGAATTTCATAAAAATTCAAATGTTTCTACCAAAACTGAGAATCAATAATGGAATATATCCTGATAATCAATAAAAAAAAAATCAGGAATGTATGACAGAAATTCTTCTGCATTTTTCTCATAACTCACAAAATTCTAAAAAAAATGATCTGAATTTTAAACAATTGGATAAGAAATTCCTTCAGGTTTTTTTTTAGTTTGGGAAGTTTATAATTTTCTTCAGGCATTTCTCCAAAAGGGTTCTTTAAGTCCATATTGCAGTTTGCCCATGAATGTAACTTCGAAATGTTTCGGAAATTTAACAAAAAAATCTCTTAGAATTATTCCCGAAATTTTTTCAGGTTCTCCTAGTTTTTTTTCATTATTTTTTTTTAATATTTTGTAGAATTTCCTCAGGAACTCCCCTGGAATTCCACAAACTCCTCTCACATGTTTTTCTCCAGAAATTTCGTGTGAAATTCCGCCCAATATTATTCCTAAAAATCTCTGGCTCCGGAATGTATAATTTAAAAATTTAGGGAAATGCACGCCGCAGTCGCTAAGGTATTTTTTTTTTCTAAGTCTTCAACGTTTTGAGGCCTCGTTGTTTACGACTTGGACCTAGGAATTATTCCGGGACATTCTCCGAGAATTTTCACATGATTTTTTTTTTTAAATCTCTCCTCTCTTTTTATTTCTTTCCAACGTGTTTACAAGTTTTCGACACATTTTTTAATTCAAAATGTGGAACTCGCGTTTGGTCTTGTCTAGGACTAAGAAATTAAGAATAACATCTGAAATTACTACAGGAGATTCTAGATTCTTTCAAGTTTTTTTTCCGAAATTTCTCTTGAAATTATTTCTGCGATTCCTCCTAGGATCTTTCCTGGATTTTTTCCGTGGTTGCTCCAAAAATTTATTCTAGGATTTCCTTCTGTGATTCCTCAGGGAGCTCCATTTAAGATTCTTTTTGGAGTTCCTTCAGAAGTTCCCTTTGGAATCCCTTATAAAATTCATAAAAAAAGATTCTTCCAGGAGCTCCTTCCGGGATTCTTTCATGAATCTGGGATTACTTCAAGCATTCCTTCTGGGGTTCTTATGCTAATTCCACCGGGAACTCCTTCTGGGATTCCCCTAAGAAGTTCTTCCGCGATTTCTGCAGGAACTACTTCCAGAATTCTTCTGGGATTCCTCATGAAGTTCCTTGTTCCTGTAAGTTTTTACTGATTTTTCTCCAACAGTTCAAGCAATTCCTAGAAGAATCTCAAAATTAATTTCTAAGGAAATTTCGGAAGAAATCTTTAAGAAATACAGGAACTTCTGAAGTATTATCTTAAGAGATCCAGGATTCTCTGGAAGAACCCCGGGAGTATTTCTTAGAGAAATCCGGACAAAAACTCTTGAAGGAATTCCAGACGGAAACTCATAAGCAATCTTAGAAGAAGCTTCAGGAAGAACCCCGGAGGGAGCTTCTGAAGGAATCTTAAATAAACGTCCGGGAGAAACTCTGGGAAGCCCAGAAGAAACTCCTGGAACAAATTTGTGTATTTTTTTACTAACTTAGAACTTCTAACGGCATTTCTATTGGGATACTTAGTAAAAATGTCTGAGAAGTGCCTCGTATGAATTATTCTGCGATTTTTATAGATTTTTCCTAAGATTTTTTACAACTAGTTTTTAGGTACTTATTGTGAAGGTTTTCCAAGCTCTTATTGTGAAGTGTCTCAGCAAGTACCGCTGAATTTCTTTCAGCAATTTTTTAAGGAATTTGTACTGCACTTTGTCTATAAATGCCTCTAAAGTTTCATCCTGGACATTTTGGAATTTCTGTTTTTTTTTTGCAAGGTTGAACAAGTCCAGAGATAACGTCCTGTGAAACTCTTGTATGTATATCTACTAGCTGATTCTTCCAGAATTTCAATAAGATTTTTTAGATTTTTTTTTTGATGTTTCTCGAGAAATTCATAATTTTTATGCGCTTCTTTAAAAGTATTCTGAAGTGTTGCCAGTCGCTCTTTCGAGATTTTAAAGAATACTTTCTAGAATGCTTCCACGGTAACTGCTTTAGAAACTTCTTCAGAAAGTAGTTTAGAACTTTTTTCAAGAAGTTTTGATTTAAATTTATATTGCACATCATCCATGCTAAAATATTTGAAGAATTCTGGACGCAGATTATCTACGAGTTCCTCCAGATTTTTTCCGAGAACTTTCCTAGGAGTATCTCTTGGAGTTACTGTATGTATTTCTAGGAAAAACTCTATTCGTTTCTCTGGAATCCCCAAATAAATCTTCCCCACATTTCTCAACGATTTTTTTTTAGATATTTCTCCTGTAGTTTCTTCAGAAAAAAGACAAGTCAAAAAGTACTTCTAAATTATTTTGATCATTATCCGACCAAGCGGCGTTCAGCCAAACGACACAGTCGGCCAGATGGCATTCGGCTAATTGGCATTCAGCCAAATGGCCGGACACCCGATAGTGAAGGATAAAAAATAAAAAGATTATTAAAAGTTTCTTATGAAGTACTTTGGTCAGAAATAGCATCATAGCATATCATTTGTATTTTTTTTAAATGCCGGACACCCGATAGTGAAGGATAAAAAATAAAAAGATTATTAAAAGTTTCTTATGAAGTACTTCGGTCAGAAATAGCATCTTAGCATATCATTTGTTTTTTTTAGATAATTTGTCGAAGAGAATTATCTGAGCCACATTCTGAAATTCACCCAATAAAATATCTAGTACTTAATCAGGGGATTTCGAACTGGATCCAAAAGGGATAATCCAAGAGAAATATCTCATAACATTTTTAAATAGCGTCTTTCAAAACTCCTGCGTTTTTTAAATATTTTTATTTCTGAGTACTTAATACATAAGTATTTAATTTACAAGCAATCTCTACACTTAATGAAAACAGGAATATTTCCAAAAGTTTTCCTGGGATTTTTCAATAAATATACGTAATAGTTGATTGTGTATTAATGAAGTTTTTAGATTTTACCAACTAGTCCTGTAATAAATCTTACAGAAGATATGAACTACATATCATATTTTTTTAGGGAAACAAAGGTTATTTTAAAGGTTTTTAACCTAATATTGTATTTTTATAAGGAAAGTATAAAATATTCCAACAGAATTTATTCGAAGGTACATACAAGTGTATTTGTTCTCTTGCTTTTTGTCCTAATTTTTTTTTTTTAATTTCTTCCAAACTTTCTCCTGACTTTTTGCATGGATATTTCTCCACAAATAACTTCATATAAAATTTCTCCTGAAACTCTGTATAAAAAAAAACTAAAATGTTTCGTTAGCAATTTTTTCATAAAATTTGTCCTTCAAAAATATCAATTCCTCTGGGATTTTCACAATGAATTTTTTTTCTAGCTTTTTTTAAGAATACCACCAAGAACTCCGAAACATTTTATGGGGAATTCAGAGAAGATGTCAGGATGAATTTCGGGGAGAAAAAATTAACAAAATCTATGTGGAAAAACTCATGCATTCCTTGGAAAATTTTCAAGGGAATTTTCGTATAAATTTTATCAGCTTTTCTTGAAGCAGTTCCAGGAGAAGATCATTGTAAAGTTATTTTGTTGGAGGAATTTGACTTCAAAATATGCAACAAGTTGTGAATATTTTAATGATGATCAGAACTTACTAAATATCAGTTTTGATACATTAGTCCACGGTGCTCCCCAGACCGTTATTATAAAATAAAAATCTCCATCCAATCGGTGCCCACCATTCGTTTTCTATGGCTATCCTGCATGTCTGAACAAAATTTAAAAAAAAAATATAGGGCCCATTTTTGAGTTACGCCCTTTTAAAGGGCGTAAAGCCCAATATTCAAAGAAAAAATCGAAATATTTAGTACTTAACCATTTTTTAACGATTTTGATGAAATATTTTCTTGAAGAATTGTATTGCATTGAGTGTTAGATTTGTTTAGCATAGTTTTTTGTTGAAATAATTGAAGTAAATATGACGTTTTTGTGAGTTGACATAAATAAAAGTGTATTTATATGAAAATATTTCAATAATATGTGTAACTTCTTAGGTTCAAATACGGTAAGAAAACATGAATGTATATAAACAAAAAAATTAAGTAAATGAAAGGAAAGCTCTTAAAAAGAGAAATTTAGCATAACATGTGAAAAGGGCCTAAGTGCTTTTTGTAAACAAACACGTTTCGATCGCTGTAGGGCCCAACTGTATCCACGAATATCTGCACCCTTTACCGATAGCCCGAAGATTGCACTTTCGGAAATATCATTGGCGTAGCTAGCTTTTTCTTTTTTCTTACTCACTCTCCTAAATAAACATGAGAAAGAGCGGGATGCAAGAGGGAGCCTGTGCTCCCTCTTTCATCCTTCTCTTTCGCGAGGTTGTTTAGGAGAGTGAGTGAGAGAAAAGAAAAAGCTAGCTATGCCAATGTGAAACATGTTTACAAAAAGCACTTAGGCCCTTTTCACATGTTATGCTAGAAACGATATAATGTGTGTTTGAATAAATGGAAGAAGAGCTGTTGTTTTAAGCCCTTTACATACTAGTTTTTATCGCACATGACAAAAAAACGAATCAATTCTGTATGAAATCATGAACATTTATAAATTTTTTAAAATAATTACATCTGATCAGATATGTATTGTATTTGAAAACCTTATATTTTGTATAAGAATGTAGTGTATTATAAATAATAATACCTACACTGAATGCCGCTTTACGGTGATAAAGACTACAAAAATGTGTGTAAATTTACTGTTGGAAAACATGATTATCACACCACAAACGCTTCCTGGCAGCGTGTTGTCTTATTTTTTAAAACCTATGTGGACATGAGATGCAATTGAAGAGACTTAGAAAAACGATAATGCCGAAGCAAATCTGTTTATATCTCATTTTTTTTTTAAAGTAATATCTTTATATTTGCGCGGCTCATTTCAACTTAGGCGTTGTCCATAATCTACGTAAGGTATCATAGTACTTAAAACCAACCTTCCTATTTTGTTAAAACATAGTCGAGTAGCCTTGAGTTGTTTTCAACAGTGAGCGAAAGTCTCTTTCCACCGCAGCACCTGTGCAACCGCCCGTACGAATAGCGCGCGATTGGGTTCGGCACCGATAGTAAATTTAAGCACATTTTTGTGGTCTTTATCACCGTAAAGCGGCATTCAGTGTAGGTATTATTTTTTGTAATACACTACATTCTTATTCAAAATATAACGTTTTCAAATACAATAAATACATATCTGATTAGAAGTAATTATCATTAAAAATTTATAAATCATCACATATTGGTGTTCATGATTTCATACAGAATTGATTAGTTTTTTTTTGTCTTGTGCGAATAAAACTAGTATGGGCTTAAAACAACAGCTCTTCTTCCATTTATTCAAACATACATAATATAGTTTCTAGCATAACATGTGAAAAGGGCCTTAGTGCTTTTTGTAAACAAACATGTTTCAGAAAGTGCAATCTTCGGGCTATCGGTAAAGGGTGCAGATATTCGTGAGTACAGTTGGGCCCTACAGCGATCGAAACGTGTTTGTTTACAAAAAGCACTTAGGCCCTTTTCACATGTTATGCTATTTTTTTTCTTTTTAAGAGCTTTCCTTTCATTTACTTTATTTTTTTGTTTATATACATTCACGTTTTCTTATCTTTTTTGAACCTGAGAAGTTACAAATATTATTGAAATATTTTCATATAAATACACTTTTATTTATGTCAACTCACAAAAACGTCATATTTACTTCAATTATTGCAACAAAAAACTATGCTAAACAAATCTAACACTCAATGCAATACAATTCTTCAAAAAAATATTTCATCAAAATCGTTAAAAAATGTTTAAATATTTCGATTTTTTCTTTGAATATTGGGCTTTACGCTCTTTAAAAGGGCGTAACTCAAAAATGGGCCGTACGATTTTTTTCAAATTTTGTCCAGACATGCAGGATAGCCATAGAAAACGAATGGTGGGCACCGATTGGATGGAGATTTTTATTTTATAATAACGGTCTGAGGAGCACCGTGTAGTCATTTCGGCGAATAAAAAACACATCATTTCCCTATCCCTCCATATGCATTAGGGTCATTTTTGACCCACGCTGTGCACTAAGTCAGTGATCTGTTGCCAACGGAATGCATAAGGAAGGTTAAAATAAAGAAACTTGAGGCGCCGCAATTAAATGAAAATGTAGTGTAAAAAGTTATGTAGTGAAAATATCGGTTTACTTTTAGATGTCTTATGTACTCATTTGAGGGCATCCATTATGCTCAAAGTTAATAGAGCTTCATATTTTCCCGTAGATAAATGAGAATCCTTCATTGATGATACTAGGTACTAACTAAATATATCCACTATGTCTGCATGCGTCCCCGCCGCTAGTTGTTCCGTGTAGTGTGTTTGCCTAGCTAAAGGCGATTTGCGTACTGGATCGCGACTATCGACAGCCGAATTAACACACTTTGTTTTGTATATTTTCAACCATGTGCATTCGAATGCATTCATCTTCCAACAACCACCACCACTACATACCACGCAACTACCACCACAGATACCAGCATACGGTAAATCATCAGCATTACTAGGCTACTAAAACCCAAACTCGCGAATCTCAAATCTCGCACATTAGCGCGTTGTTCGTACCACGTACCATCACGACTTGTCGGGGGAGCATAGTACTACACCAACAACCACCACAGGTCCATAGCTGATAAGCCATCACCACCTCCCGCATCATCGCATCGGTGCAGAATTAAGGTAACTGTATGTATTAGGTATAAAGTGCATGCGAAACGTGAGAGCTTCGCTCTCAGCTAACACCAATCCGCGAACGAGATGTGCCTCATTTGGGAGACTAGCAACTGAATCGTGTAATAGACCTTTCCTCTGAAAAATATTTCAGGTGAACATCCACATAAAATTTCATGTAAACGATGTAAAAACAAAAACGTATAAGTGGTTCGAGCCTTCCAAATAAACGAATAAGTAAAAAACATCCACATATGCACAACACTACTTAAAATAAGGAACTTCAAATGCACGGACAGAAATGTTTCCTGATTCATATAACCTTTTTCATAGTTCGTTCAAGCTTCGGAGATATTCTTGACATAATTGCTTCAAAAGATTGATTCATAATGATTTCATGTCTGCATCAAGCATATATTTCGTTAGAATCAACATCATTGAACATCAACCATCTAATGCTTAAACCAAGCATATTTGTCATTATTTTAACCTCTTGCTGACCGAGACTCCTGGCTGCTGTCTACCCCGTCATTATTCGTCATGGCGGCGGCGGCGGCAGTCCAAACTGACGACAACGTTATTGTCGTCGTGGCTCGATTTCATATAGAAAATTGTTGGGTAATTGTTATTACGTGAATACTTTTTTCCTGGAGAATGAAAAGTGTGCTCTAATCAATCTTCATGGACTTTGCTTCTTCAGCTTCAGGTAAGTTTGCCGCCGGTAATAAGGAGCGAGAATTCGAAAACTCATGATGTGTATGGTGTTTTCAATGTTTTCCAGGTGCAGCACCACCGCACCGATTAAAAGATTGCCCGAAATGCGGCTGCCGCAGCACCAAAACAGGAGCAAGAACCAACCACCGGAACCAAAGCAACTCTGGTGGGACCCCCCGGTTCGTACAAGGGAACCCAGCATCCACTACTACAGGAGACTGACCAATTCCAATCTGGACAAACCGGTGGGCAAAAAATGATTCCTCCTGGACGGTTCCGTTGTACAAGCCAAACTAGATTACCTGCTGGAGATGCGCAAGACCGGACTAGATGCCATCATATCATGAAGAGTTTACTCCACGAACCTCCCAATGACGCACGACGTGACCTCAGAACCCTTGATGAGCCGATGTGAGAATGCCTCAGCGCTGGTGAAACGCCGGAAAGCCTACACTACGCCTTCACGTTGACTGCACTTCCGGGTCGATGCCGATTCATATGAATCGTAAAATGCACATCTATGCAAATTATTTGGATAACAAATTAGTTGAACAAATTATTAAAGAAATAAAGATTTTTTTTTTTTGCTAATTAAACATTCCTGTAATGGTTGTATTTAGTGCAATATGTTATAATTAGAACATATTGCACTAAAATACGACCATTATAGAAATGTTCATCCCAAATTTAAAAAAAAATATTCTAAAAATGCAACATAACCTCATTTGAACGAATTTTTGTGTATGCTTGAAACAATTATCCGATACAGTTAGTTTAAGTCTCAAGTCTAGGGTTAAGAGGGGTTGACTTAAATATAAACATGCTTGAATCTACCATGAGAATAAATGAGCTGTCAAACCATCAATAATATATATTGTTGATGTATGCATAATATGATTGAGTCAACCATATTTCTTGCTCTAATCAATTCATCAATTTTAATCATTTCAAGCTTCTGTTATGCTTCGTCCTATGATATTATGCGTAATACAATCTCAAAAAGGGCTTATATAAAAGTCAGTGCACAAATATGCTTGTTCGCGACCGCAATATGATTGATATAACTATATATTTTTCTCCGTGTGTGGCATAAATCTTCGAAGAATTTTCAAATGAAGCCATTTGGAATCAATGATCTCATAAAAAGTTTAGTTGAATGTGCTCGAAAATTTCTCAGTAAAATTCTAAGCGCTTTTGATGGCTTCATTGCGAGAAAATTCTTACAAAAATTACAACGAAACTATAATGAACACTTCTGTAGAATTTGAATTAGTATTCCAGGAAAAAAATATTTTGATATTCTAACGATTTTTTTTAATTCAAACAATATTTCTAGAAGTTCGTAAGGAATTTTGTGTGATCAGCTTGTATACAGAGTGACCAATGATATTACTGGCAGGTTCGTTCTCTTCGTTATAGGTTTTTTATCAGGCCAATTGACCAAAGTTGATGAAATTTTGCAAGAAAGTGTCTCTATAAGTATCATAACTGCTTACGAAATTTCATAATTATCCTCACAGAACTTAGAACTGTAGCGGAAAAGAACCATCTATAATGCGAATGAAAATTGGTTATTATTGTACAAAATGCTTTAAACCACGTCTGTTTGTTTAACATTCACAGTTAAAAGTTATGCATCGATTTGTATGAAATTTGGCACAAATAATAAACATACACCAAAGAGTTCTCAGTCAATTTTTTGGCATTTTGACATTTTGACCGATTCATTACAGAGTTACGGCCGTACTTTTGTGTCCCGATTATTACGGATACAGGCTTTAGACTGTTTCAGAAATTATAAATACACTAACAATTGACTGCCATTTCAGTTTGAGCACAATATCAAAAAAAATTCTTCTAGCTCTTATAGTAGATATGCTAACGAAACAAATAATAGGTACCAACTTTGTTGATGTTTCTTGTAAAAGTTGAAAATAAGGGTTCTGTAAACTAGATGATTTAAATATGAACTTGCACAAAGTGGTCAAAACATGTAGCATAATACAAAAGGAAAAAATCTCACAAATAAAATATTTAATTTCCAAACACAATAAAAATTACTGTATCGATTAGAAAAGATATTTCTCGATAGGTAAATCCAACGGAAGCTAACGATCCTTCCGCATCTGGTGGCGTGAATGAGAACCCTATGAAAAACGTGGCTCCGCTAAAATTTTCCATGGCGCAGCATAGGAAAAGTGCACTTTTTTCACTTTTTCGTAGGTATCGAATTCCGCATCGTAGAGAAACAAACGAGCACTTTTCGGAAAGAAAATTTGATTCTCTTTCAGATGCGCTTAGATGCGGTAGGTACTTTCGAACAATTTATGTGATAAATTTGAGGAGCTCTTACTATGCCTCCGGCGGGCGATCTTCCGGATTTTTTGTTAGGTGACCAATCCGATGTCTGTCGGCGTGGGCATCAAGAATAATGATCATGGAAGCTATTGCAAATGGAAAATAGCAACTTCTAGAGCATAAAATGAGTAAAATTGGACGACAAAAAATTGACTTTTTTATGTAAACAAACGATTTTCTCCTTATCTCACCAAGCGCCTCCCGACATACAGCAGATGAGTCTTGGAGCATGATGCAACCGTTATCATCCAGGACATCACAGAGGGACCCGATTTTTCTATACTAAGGACGCAATACTCGCAAGAGGATAATAGTAAGTCAGAAATATGTTTTTCTAGTAAAGAGGTTATCGTATATTGCCAAAATTTTAACCGAATGAAAGGCGCCAAAAAAGTTAATGAAATATATAGGCAGGTTGCCGCTAGTAATTTCTCTGTCATATTAGGTACAGAAACGAGCTGGGACGAAAGCATAAGTAGCGAGGAAGTTTTTGGAAGTCGATTTAACGTTTTTAGAGATGATCGTGACAAAGCAGTAGCTAATAAGAAATCTGGCGGAGGAGTATTAATCGCAATTAGTGCCAATTACGAGTCGGAGCAAATTTCAACCAGCAAGTGTAAAGAATTTGATCATGTTTGGGTCAAATCATCAATAGGGAATCAGGTTCATATATTTGCAACGGTATATTTTCCACCTGAAAATGCTGAAAAAGAGTCATACTTAAAATTTTTCACTATTGCTGAGCAAAATTATTTCAAAGTTCAGTCCAGAGACAAATATTCACGTATATGGCGATTTCAATCAACGCTCTGTAAATTTTGTTATTGATGACGAAAATGACTCTCTATTGATACCAATTGTGGGAGACAATGAAACACTCCAATGCCTTTTCAAAAACACTTCTGAAATTGGTCTCAATCAAGTCAATCATACTAGAAATGAGAATAATTCCTATTTAGATTTACTTTTTACTAATATGACTGATGATTTTTGTGTGACAGAATCATTAAGCCCGTTATGGAAAAATGAAAAATTTCATACCGCAATTGAATTTTCCATTTTCGTACATAGTACCTCGGTGAGGCCTGATGACATTTTTTTCGAACCAAGCTTCGATTACAAAAATGCTAACTTTGAACTCATTAAAAGAAAACTGAACTGTATAGATTGGCAGACTCTTATTCGTGACTCAAACATTGATCAGGGTGTCGATATATTCTATCGTACTATCTTCGATATAATTGAACAGACTGTTCCTAAAAAGCGGAAGAAAGTGAACATACATAGAGTACCTGTATGGTACAATCATGACATAGTAAATCTTAAGAATAGAAAACAAAAGGCTCATAAAGCCTACAAACGCAATAGGAACGATTCAAACCTTGCGTTCTACTTGTCTATATGCGATCAGTTAAACTTAGAGATTAAAAGAGCACATGAAAGCCATATCAACAAAATTGAAAGCAATATCAAGTCAGACCCTAAATCGTTTTATGAATACGTAAAAGACAAACAAAAATCCAGCAACTTTCCATCAAATATGCAATTAAATGAAAAGGTAGGAAATAATTCAGATGATATAAGTTATTTGTTCGCCGATTTCTTCCAGAACATTTATACAACTCATGAAAATAATATAAGAGATTACGATTATTTCTCTTTCCTTCCAGAACCGACCAAAGACATTGCAGTAGATAATATATCTCCTATTGAGATTTTACAGCGCCTTGAAACCTTAGATCCCTCTAAGAGTGCTGGACCAGATGGTCTACCACCAGTCCTTCTGAAGTCACTTTCGAAAGAGCTAGTTAAACCACTTTTCTGGCTATTTAACTCATCTCTTAAGTCCAACTATCTTCCGCATATTTGGAAAGAATCTTTTTTAGTACCATTTTTTAAATCAGGTAAAAAATCTGATATTAAAAAACTATCGCGGAATAGCCATTTTATCCTGTATCCCTAAATTATTTGAATCAATAATCAATGACAAGATATTATGTTTCCAGTTCAAAACCGAATGTTGGAGCGGTATTTTAGTGAAACTGGCAACACTGGTCAAATACGAAGAGCCGATAGGTCAGTAGTTTGTTCGCTAAACTGGAAGTAGAATACCTTTGTGAAGTGCGGATGTATACACTTAAATGTAAGTTCGAAAATATTGTAATTAGGTTATAACTATTGAATAAATAAATCTATTTCACAGCATTGAAGCTGCTATAAGATGAAAGCTGCTGTCAATAGGTGTTTTTCCGTGCAAAGGTGGTGCTCCCAACAATCTTCAATGATTTAAAGCGCCTACGGATAGTACGAGATGGAGGATACAAGACGTAGAATCCAATTGCTGCAAGAGCAGAGAGAGCTGCGGCGGAAGTATTACGAAGAAGAAGAACGTCGAATTCAAGAGGAGTATCAGCTAGAGCTGATAAAAATTGGAGAAGAGTTCGATAAGGCTACAAAGGAAATAGAGCTGGAGTTTGCTGTGAAAAGGAATGGGATGAGAAAACAATTCGGTGATTACAAAGTCAGAATAGGATCAAAACCAGAATTGCAGCCGGTCATTGATGCTGACATATCACCATCCGTTTGTACTACATCCCCTATCAAGGCTATCAATCAACAACTACCGAGACAGCCACGGAAGAATTCCCTTTCTAGACAATGGTTGGATGCTGGTAACGTTTTATGTGGAACCGCGAGAGGTGCAGGCAGTAGGGGAGAAATAATGTGTGCCGGATTGTTGCGCCATTTCAGTGCAATATTGATTGAGTGCAAAACAAATCGCATTAAAGAAATTGCATGCAATCTTGGATGCAACAATATTGATAACATATGTAACCAATGTAACGGTTTGAATCGGTGTGAAGTGCGTAGCTCGATGATGATGCCGACAACGACAGGATTTGTTATTTATGACCCTGGAGGAAAAAATGTGAATAATTCGTTCAAGTATTATCAATTGCAAATTTGTGTACCTCTGCCAAGTCAATTCAGGATAGGAATAAAAAGATTTGGAAATTGCAAAAATAGCTCTGAGATTTGGCAGGTAGCCAATTTCACAGGGGGGAGAATGTTGGAGCGGTATTTTAGTGAAACTGGCAACACTGGTCAAATACGAAGAGCCGATAGGTCAGTAGTTTGTTCGCTAAACTGGAAGTAGAATACCTTTGTGAAGTGCGGATGTATACACTTAAATGTAAGTTCGAAAATATTGTAATTAGGTTATAACTATTGAATAAATAAATCTATTTCACAGCATTGAAGCTGCTATAAGATGAAAGCTGCTGTCAATAGGTGTTTTTCCGTGCAAAGGTGGTGGTCCCGACATTTTTTCTTTGACTTCCGCTGCTTTTGCCTTGCGTTAAACACAATGTCGGAAGTGGGGC
Organism: Aedes albopictus; assembly: GCF_035046485.1. Classification (NCBI taxonomy): domain Eukaryota; kingdom Metazoa; phylum Arthropoda; class Insecta; order Diptera; family Culicidae; genus Aedes; species Aedes albopictus. The sequence continues at coordinate 160,079,900 of NC_085137.1, forward strand.
GCTGTATAGAGCATCAGGTTTACAATACAGCGCCCCACTTCCGACATTGTGTTTAACGCAAGGCAAAAGCAGCGGAAGTCAAAGAAAAAATGTCGCTAATTCGGTTTTGAACTGGAAACATAATATTCTCTCAAGTCAAATGTCTAATAACTTGTAATCAACATAGTTTTTTCAAAGGACGATCAACGACCACTAATCTATTGCAATTTGTAACATTTTCAATTGACGCCATGGATAGAGAGCATTATGTTGAAACACTGTACACTGATTTCAGTAAGGCATTCGATAGAGTTGATATTGCTTTATTACTATTTAAATTAGGTAGGATTGGTTTTAATCCTGGATTGTTAAAGTGGATACAATCGTACCTATCCGATAGAACCCAAAGAGTGAGATTTGAACATAGTATATCCACAAAAATAATTGAGGTTACATCCGGGGTACCACAAGGATCTCATCTTGGTCCTCTATTGTTCATTTTATTTGTCAATGATGTAGAACGTGTCTTGAATCGCTTCAATGTTCTAATATATGCTGATGATATGAAACTGTTTCTTGAGATATGTAATTCAGCAGATCTTGATGTATTTCAAAATGATATAGATGTTTTCCATAACTGGTGTCAGAAAAACTTGCTTGAAATCAATGTTGAAAAATGCGTTTCTATTTCATTTACAAGAAAATATACGGTTGAGCCAACAGCTATTTACCTTAATAAAATACCGGTTGAACGATGTAAGCAGGTTAGAGATTTAGGTATAATTCTTGACTCTAAATTGTGTTTTAATGATCACTACAACAACATCATATACAAAGCAAGTAACAAGCTAGGATTCATAAAGAGATTCAGTTACCATTTCAATGACCCTTACACAATCAAGGCATTGTATGTTACATATGTTAGACCACTTCTTGAATATTGTAGTATTGTTTGGGCTCCATATCATGAAACGCATATAAATCGTATAGAGTCTGTTCAAAAACAGTTTTTGCTTTTTGCGCTTCGTAAGCTTGGCTGGACGACACTACCTTTGCCCTCTTATGAATCGCGATGTTTGCTAATAAATTTGATTGGTCTCAAAAAAAGAAGAGAATTTGCCATGATAGCCTTCATCAACGATGTTATATCACAGAAAGTCGACAGCGCAGTTATGCCAGAAAATCTAAATTTTTACGCTCCCACTCGTCAACTAAGAAATAGGAATCTATTTTATATTAAATACCAAAGAACTGATTATGGCATTAATGGGCCTATTAATAGAATGATGTCGTGCTATAATAGTTATTGTGAAGCAATTGATATAACAATGAATAGATCGAAACTTAAACATGTTTTCTTTTCAAGATACACAAGGCAATAAGACAGGTGAAAATAGAAATTAAGAATTTCATTGTTACAGACGTTATTTATTATAAATTTTACTGTAAAATTTGGTCTACGTATTGATTGACGACAAATAAATAAAAATTGGGGATCATTTGGATTAGCCTATTGGTAAGAGTAGTTTTTACTGGAATATTTGATCAAGAACCACCATTACGGGTCTTCTCAAAACAAAAATTTTTGTTCCAAATTTCTCAACAACACCAGTAGCAACAAACGTTAAGCAAATGAATGTCAGTAATGTCTTAATTACTGCTTACTGCATTCGTTTTTAGGCGCTGTCCATAAACTACGTAGACTTTTTTCGGCTATCTCAGACCCCCCCCCCCCCTCCCCCCTCGTAGACTTTTGTTCATACAAAATTTTCGAAATTTGTATGGAGCGTAGACTTTGGCCAGACCCCCCCGTCCCCCCCCTAAGAGTCTACGTAGTTTATGGACAGGCCCTTATGGTATGACAAGCTTTGCCATCAGAAGGATCGAATGAGCTGAAAAAATAAGTTTGTTTAGAATAAATGTGTTCAGGAAAGCTAAGAAACTGTGTGGTAGTTCTTATGTTCCGTAGAAAACCTTAAAAAATGAGAAACTTGATCTCCGAAAAAATGTTGTGGAAATGCCTTTATAGATTTTTCCCAAATTTTAATCAAGGCATTCCTTAGACAACTTGTTAACAAAGCGAATGTGATAAAAATTAAGATAATTTTTGGTATTTAGTGATTAATAATGTTGAAATCATGAAAAAACACCTTTGTGCAAATGCAAATTTGAAAAATTAAGTTATTTGTTAGAGAACTCGACTGTTCTTTAAAATATCAAGACAATTGAAAGGAAATACAAAAATATGGAGTACAATATGCTATACTCTGAAAGAAGTTGGTAAAAATCATTAGAACAGTTCATTTAATTTAATAAACAAAGTGTATTTATAATTTCTGAAACAGTCTATAGTTTATATACTGACTGATATTCCGACTTATTTATTGAGAAAGATAAGCAAAATAAAATTCTAATTTTCATTCAATTTTCTTAAGGTGATTGTTTCCACCATTGACACTCATGATTGCGCGTGAGGTGGCCACTCTCACAAGCCACCGTTTGAGATGAAAGACCTGGCAGCACAGGCAGTGTGGGGATGATTTTGAATACCACTTATTAGCGGGTCAAACACGAATGAAGCTCTCGGATTCTGTTAGTTCTCATACCGTGCAACTGAAACCGACCGATCAATATCAGCGAAAAACCACAGACAAACAGACGTAACACTTTTACCATTCTCATCATACACCGATTTAACGACCAATTTAAAAATTTGATAGTTGGCCAACTGCTTACCCGTGGCGCTCGCATCGGTTTTGTTTGAGTTTGACGTTTGCTCTCTACCGCTATCTAGTTCATAGTTGGCCAAACTCAGACTTCTAAGCATTGGGCGAATATGTTTCCGTGATTACGTTTTGAGTCCAATAATGTTACGTTTTGAATCGAATAGTGTTACGTCTGTTTGTCTGTGTAAACACTATAATTAAGAATTATACTTAGTAGCACTGGCTGTAAAAACTCTCCAGTAGTATTGAAGTTCTCCAAACTGAGATAGACAGTTAGCTCTTGAAGCATTGCACTGTTTAGAACCCCTTTTATAAAGGTCATTTTAAACAAATGAAGTTCATTCGTGCAGGTCCTTTAGGTAGTGCTCTAAAAACTCTTTTACAATCATTTTAACCCTTATGTGGCCGACAGGGTACCCGGGTACCCAGCGCCCATTTGAAAAGCACGGTGTAGAAAAAAGCAAAAAATTTGTCGGACACATAACGGTTCATATTTTTTGCAGAAACTCCTGTCGGATTTCTCCAGTCCGATTCCAAGAATTTATGCGAGATGATCTGCTAAAAAACATTCCATAAATTCCTCCAAATATCTATAAGAATACCGATCTACTGAATATCCTTCGAAAAATTTCACTGGGGCATAATTTTTAAACTTCATGAATAGAAAGTCGTCTAGATATACATAAAAAAAACTATATTACGTTGTATAAGGGTTACGACTGGATGTTTGATTGATGTTTCGGATGGGTTTCTCGGTCTTTATGCCGAGAACATTTGTTTTGGTGAAGGGTTTCTACGACCCTTGAGAAAGGCCAAAACCCTTCGGCCGAAACGTCGGAAGAGTAGAAAAAAATCGTTTTCTACTTAAAGAGTGAGAAAGCCACCAGAACATCTAAAATATATGACAATTTTTTTTTTGCTGAAATCTTAGAAACGTTGTTAGGGAAATTTATAAAAAAAAATTCCCATAACTTTATATTTGAATATATTTATCATTTAACAAAATAAACAAGAACTAGGTTAAACAGAATCCAAAATGTATAAATCTTAAATAATCAAAAATAAAATCTGTACAATATCATCATGAAATAACCACGATATACATTCTTTTTCCCGCGGGAAAGGTCTATTACCCCATCCAACGACTACTATACTACCACGATAACCGCAACCGAAACATCTAAATAAAACCGCATGTGAGTGTTGTATACAATAATGTCCATTTTCTCCCATCAGGGTACCGACCAACCGAGAGAGAGACTAATCTTTGCAAAACACTCTTCCGTATTTTTCGCAACACAGATAACACCACCAGCTGCTCCGACCCCCGAAGTAGCCCGCCTTACGTCCAACGGAGGACCTCCTGCCGCTCCCCATGACGAAATGATTGAGATTGAATTGTGAACTACGAAGAGCTACAGCTCTGAGTAATCGTATAGTCGGAGGAGTGAGTGTGCAATGATATCTCAAGCGGAGAGCTACTAATGGGGAGTCACTGAACGAACGTGAACTGAAACACTGTCGAGAGGAGATTGTTTGCAGTACCGAGTCAACGAAGACGGCGTGAGTGAAGTGCAACGCAAAATGAGATTACTTAAATTTTGTAAATATACTAGTGAAAAGGTTATAAATCTATACTGAGAGAAAAGGCAAGATGAGTTGTTTGTTGAAAGAAATTCCCGACGTGTTGTTGGAAGAAGACGCTATCAGGGTTTATAACAATGGAGGCTGCTTGATTTCGCTTTACTGATAGCGCTACAAAGAGTGCAACATACAATTGAAATGCAAATTTAGTAAAAAGTGCTTATCACAGGTTTGGTGAGCATGACGTTGTAACTGATAATGAATTGTGTTTCAAAAAAGACGGTATATGTAGGGGAGACTGAGGATACTTGATCCCTGGAGACTGGTGAGACTTGTTCTCCCAGTGTTTTCTCGGAAACGAAAACAGTTTACTTCTAGCATTTTTTTTTTCTTTTTTCAAAACTACTTCTACACGAAAACCATTGTTTAAGGTGAATTATCAATAAATCCCGTTTCAATTTTGCATATAAGCTTTAGAGGCACAAATCAGACGAATGATATATCGAACAAAGTTGTAAGTGTTTACCCTGGCATTTCTCAATCGCAAAATAAAAGAAACAGGGTTTTCAGAACAGGCCAATTTGCTTACGAATTATTAAGATTAGTTAGTAGAAGGTTCAAATCGGCCATTGTGTAAGCCATATTTGTATTATCTGTTGTTTCACCTTAAGCTGCAACCCGGGTAGACGAGAATATTTAAATCAGATCTCAAATAAAACAATTGTTAATGTCATATCTCTATGTGAAATTGATGTGTTATTCAAAGATTTATCGAATATCGCACTAATAACTCAAAATTATATCACACACAAAATTATATGATTGCAGTTTTTGTTCTTGTCGAAATATCTGGAAATTTCTATGAAAGAACAAGTTTAGTTCTTCTCAAGGAAATGGAAACTATGGAAACGAAGATCCTTATGCTCTTTTTCCCCCTAATTTAATAACAGTGAGCTTGAATGCAGTTGAATGATAAACATCGGTTTCTGTGGATTTTCAGGTCAAGGGTTCAATGTTGACTATTGGGAGATTTTTTTTTTTGTTTTCAAGGAAAAATGACGGCACATTTTGTCTGATATTGTTTTGATCTTGTAATATTTTAACGAGTTATTATTGAACACTTGTCCCTACTAGATTTTGATATTATTTCTGATGTTCTCAATCAAACCAATAACCGTTTTTATTCTTCAGTAATTCAATAAAATAGAGTTAATAAACTATAGAGGACGAATGTCGCTGCTGTTCCCTTTGTTCTCGTTCGAAAACATCCCGGGTATCTATCTGTCAAACTGCATACTTTTTCGCTTTGGCACTTATATACCTACCTATCTTCGCCAGCAAGAGATGTTTCAGCGGCGACGCCAGCGACATTCTCCCTCTATAGTTTATTACCTCTATTTTCAATAAGTACTCAAGTGACCATGACGCTGCTTCTACAAACCTGAGCGTCTGTTTTCCAGGAGGAGCGGCTCACAACAGCGTCTGATCCCCATGTTAGAGGCGGCTGATCAACGTCCGAGTGCACTATGGTGCTCCGGAAAGTTGGGGATAGGTGTCAGGCCCTACGAGCCAGCCGTAAAAAAAACATTGTAACGGAAAATCAGCAACAGAATAATATGAACCGAGACCAACGGCAACGACCCCAGCGAACAAAAATGACTTGCGATTGGAAACTCGGTACGTGGTACTGCCGATCTATCAACTTCATTGGGACCACCCGCATACTCGCCGATCTACTAAAGGACTGCTGGTTCAGCATCGAAGCGCTGCGGGAGGTGTGTTGGACAGGATCCATGTTACGAACTTTTAGAGATAATCATACCATCTACCAGAGCTGCGGCAACACACGCGAGCTGAGAACAGCTCTCACCGTGATGGGTGATATGCAGAGGTACCTGATCGGTTGGTGACCGATCGACTAAAGAATGTGCAGTAGGCCTGTCCCTAGGCCTGTCCACATTTTCAAAAATGTTCCCTGATTCTCAAGGCCACCCCCATATTTTTATTGGCACCCAAAAAGGAGTAACTGTTCAAAATTTCAGCCTATTTTCGACTATTTTCGGACTTTGAATAGATATTTATGTAGCGAGTTGCAAAGCTACGTGAGTACGATCGCTGCCCTAGCCACGACGTCAAGATCATCGTAACGAAAACTGAACGCTCAGGTAGGCCAGGAGGAATTCAGACCGACGATTGCTAAGTTCAGCGCCCACCAGCAGACCAACGAAAACGGCCTACGACTCATTGATTTCGCCACTTGCAAAAATATGGCCATACGTAGCACCTTTTTCCAACACAGCCCAGGAGATCACCACAGCAGACGGAATCGCAAATCGACCACGTTCTGTTTGACGGAGGGCTTCTTCGACATTATCGACGTAAGGACCTATCGTGGCCAGGGGACTGTTATGGTCTTCTTGTTTTCTTACCCCGCATTAAAATTATGCTGCTGTGTTGAAAGATAGGTTGTCAGCTTGAGCCCTACGCTTGAGCCGCTGTTATGCTGTCTACGAAAACATTGCATTGGAGGGATAGGGATGCCAATTCCTTGATCGTGGCGCCAACATCGACTCCGACCACTGCCTACTGATGGTCAAATTGCGTCCAAAACTCTCCGTCTCCAACAATGTACGATACCGCTACGGTACAACCCAGAGCGACTAAAACATCCGGATGTCACCTCAGCATACGTGCAGAACCTCGAAGCCGCGTTGCCAGACGAGGGCGAGCTCGATGAGGCCCCTCTAGAGGACTGGTGGAGTACAGTGAAAGCAGCCATCAACGACGCAGCCGAGAGCACCATCGGGTACGTGGAACGGAATCGACGGAACGAATGGTTCGACGAAGAGTGCAGAACGGTTTTGGAGGAGAAGAACGGGCGGTAATGCTGCAGTAAGGGACTCGACAGAACGTGGAACGTTACAAACAGAAGCGGAAACAACAGACCCGCCTCTTTCGGGAGAAAAAGCGCCGCCTGGAAGAAGCGGAGTGTGAAGAAATTGAACTGCTGTGTAGTTCCCAAGAAACACGGAAGTTCTATCAGAAGCTCAACGAATCCCGCAACGGCTTCGTGCCGCTAGCCGAAATATGTAGGGATAAAGACGAAGGCCTCTTGACGGACGGACGTGAGGTGATCGGAAGGTGGAAGCAGCACTTCGATCAGCACCTGAACGGCGTGGAGAACGTAGGCACGGGAGCCCACGGCAACGGAGGAAACGCCGACGCTAGTGCAGCGGAGGACGGAAATGAACCAACTCCCACGCTGAGGGAAGTTAAGGATGCCATTCACCAGCTCAAAACCAACAAAGCAGCTGATAAGGATGGTATCGCAGCTGAACTCATCAAGATGGGCCCAGAAAAGTTGGCCGCCTATCTGCACCGGCTGATAGCCAGGATCTAAACAGCTGACTATCGAACAGCTACCGGAGGAGTGGAAGGAAGGGGTAATCTGCCCCATTCACAAGAAAGGCGACCATTTGGAATGTGAGAAGTTCAAAGCGATCACTATTTTGAATGATGCCTACAAAGTGCTATTCCAGATCATCTTCCGTCGCTTGTCACATGGCTTGTCACCTTAAACGAATGAGTTCGTGGGAAGTTATCGAGCCGGTTTCATCGACAGCTGGTCGACAATGGACCAGATCTTCTCCGTATGGCAAATCCTCCAGAAATGCCGTAAAAACCAGGTCCCAACGCATCACCTGTTCATCGACTACAAAGCGGCATTCGACAGTATCGACCGCACAGAGCTATGGAAAATCATAGACGAAAACGGCTTCCCTGGGAAGCTGACTAGACTGAATAAAGAGCAACGATGGATGGTGTGCAAAATTTCGTTAGAGTTTCAGGTGAACTATACAGTTCATTCGAATTTCGCCAAGGACTGTGACAAGGTGACGAACTCTCATGCCTAAGGACTGTTCAATTTATAAAACGGACAACTTTACAAGGCTATAAAAAAAAGACGCTTTGTTCAAATTTAACCCCCCTTGTTTCGTTGTTCAGTACATCATCTTTCATTATAGTAATCATTTTTGAATCGAATAAAAATAGTTTTATTCCATAGAAAATCGGCCAGGTGTTAAATGAGGTGAATTTTTCGATTGCTGAAAATTGAAAATATATATAAAATCACTGTTTACTTATGGTATATCGTTTTTAATACCAGAAAAGTATGTGCCATGCTGCAGCTGCATGAGTAATAAACATTCTGGCAAAATTTAAACTCAATCGGGAAATTAGGTGTTGAGATATTGAAGTCTCAAGTGAGATTCGATTTTTTGAATAAAATTGAATTATACAGCAAAAAGGGCATGAAAATATTAAATAATCAATTTTTTTATGCATCCAGTCGAAAGTGGGAATGATAAGGTTTTAAATGCAGAAAACTGCTTCTTAATAACATTGCTGGTTTGGTTACTGTGCGCCATGACAGACACAGTAATCAAAACCGTTTCGTTCTTTGAAGGTTCTTCCAAATAACAATGCAACCTAATGCAAATTTTGCGTAACAATGATGTTGGAAATAAAAACTTTGCATCCGATTATTATTAAATAAGGTGTACAATAACATAGGATCAACTTTGTTGAAAATAAATAATAACAAGATTCGCTAGAGTCGAAAATCTGCACTAATGGAGCAAAAAGTATGAAATTTATTAATATGATTATCTTTATGGATTAAATTTTTGATGGAAAATGCAATTAAAAGTAATTTTTTCTTCTGCATCATTCAGAGATCAATATTCTACTACCCTGGACAAATTTTTAGCCGAATCCGTGATGCTATTGAAACATAGCACTTAAATGAACACTTTTTAATAATTTCTATGAAAACAAGGCAACTCACTATATCAAGCTGGAGACTGCTTGGTGCATTATTACTGACCAACTATTGAGCTTTATCTTTAATTGGATAGTACAAGATTCCAATACATTAAAAACTTCATGAAAATGTGCATGATAAGTATGTGGAAAGTAATATCGGATTTTGAGAAATGGGGTTTTATTGATGTTTTACGAAAACCGCATCAGTTACACAATAAAGAACATTTTGTTCAATGTTATATTTTTCCTACATTTGAGAATAGCTATAGAAAGTTATGCAAAAAACTGATAATGATTTTATTGAAAAATAAAAAAGATATCGCACAAGAAAGTTGTCCGTTTTATAAATTGAACAGTCCTTACTATTCAACATCGCCCTGGAAGGTGTTATGCGATTAGCCGGGGTAGTTTCGAAGTTTTCGGGCGACGCGTTCTAATGACGATTTTAGGCTGCGTTCAAGAAACGTGTGGCGGCGAAGGATGAACCACGAGTTCGCTGCACTCTACGGACGGATACGGAATGTTGCAAGAATGACGGACAACAACCCTACTAAGTTGGTGTTTGTTAACCATCCGGTTGGTACAAAAAGGCGTGGCGCCAAATTGTTGATTCAGTGTTATCATAAATGTTGATGTTAAATACATAAATAAGATGTTGAATTAAATTAATGAATGCATGAAACGGGTCATTGTGAGATGAAGGGTTACATAGTTTTCCATCAATTGTCATCAAAATATAAATAAAAATCTAAAACAATAAAATTTGAAACCGAAGATTTGCATATCGATGTATTGTTCTACGATCAAAATGTGGAGCTTCGAAAAGTTTCAGCCAGCATGGCGGTTGGAATACTGACGGTAATTATTCTGGAAAGAACTTGAAACTGGAATGGTCCTTGAAATATTAATTTTTGAATTACAAGCTATTGGTAAGGAGTGTTTCGCATGCTATTGGAAAACAATGTACCAATATATTTTGAAGCAGGATTGGTCATTTCATTACAATTCTTTTAACAAATCTTAATAATATCTAATAATAATATAATACTTTGTAAACATTTTTCAGCGTTCATGATGCTGAATCTGAGAGTTCTTCAAATTCTTACAACTGGTGTATGTTGTATGTTAAAAAAAAATAAAATTTGGAAAGCTACAGAATTACCCACATTAAACGCCAAAAGGTAGGCAATTTCTTGAAAATATCTGCCTTTCGCAAAAATAAATTATTTTCAAATAAAACTTATAGGGTGACGATAGGTATTATCGGTAGGTTTGTTCTTTTCGTCATGAGGGGTTTTTGTCGCTCAATTTTCTTGAAACTTGGTAGTGTAATTCAGCTTGGTTGGGAAAGATTTGCGGCCAACTCTGAGTTCAATAGGGAAGTGGAACCATCTCGGTCCTATTTTGGGCACTTTTCTGCTGAGTTATACTCAGCCAATTCTGAACCAATTGAAACAATTTTTGGAACCCGATGAGATACCTATAGTATCTAGCCGTGTACAAAATTTCAAGTCGATTGGTTTGGAATTGACTGAGTTGTAGCGAAGAGTGCCCAAAATACCGGCCGCAGCCCAAGTGATTTGCAACCCTACAAACTAAGATTCTGATTTTCCAGCTCAGTAAAATTTTCGCTGAGTTCTGTATTTTTTCATCGTTTTCCTGAGTTTTCAACAGCAGATTTAACCTTCCAGGACGCGCGCCATCAAGCAACCGAAACTGCACCGCGCTCGCGCTGTATATCAAGAGCGACGTTTTTTGGTAGTGTTGTACTTTTTACAACAGCGCGCGCTGAAGGGTTAACTCGGTACACTCGGTAATCAATATTTACCGTTCATCAGTAACGATGTTTACCGTTCATCTGTAATTTTTGACAGTTCATTTGCAGAACTCGTTAACTTATTTACAGAGTAGGGTATTGTACCATTTGGGCAGGTGTACCTATTTTGGGCACTTGCCGCTATAACTAAGTCAATTTCAAACCGATTGATTTGAATTTTTGTACAGAGTTAGATACCGTACGTACCTTGTACCCGTGGTACAAGACTTTATTAGGCAAAACAGATAACCGAGCGTACCGAGTTAAATCTGCTGTTGAGAACTCAGTAAAAAGATGGGGAAAATACCGACCCAAGTAACACAGAAAACATCTTTTAAAATCAACGTATTAAAAGATGTATTATAAATGTCGTATATCTGTAATTGAAAACAACTTGTGTTAATATTAAGCTCCATATATGTTTGTGAATTACAAACAACATAAATACAATTTGTTTCCTCATCGACTTCAATATGTATAAAATGAAGCGATTTTACTTGTAAAAAACATTTCTAGAACACAAACAAATCGTGATAAAAACATTTAACTTGAACAACTTCAGGTGTACTTTGCACTCTGCTCCAACTGCAAGGCCAGAACGGCAGTAGAACCTAATCGCTGATCCACCCGCGTCAACTAGAGTTTTACGCATTACAACGAATTTTTTGGCTGTAATTCTCTGATGGTAATGCTCTTTTTCTCTCCTTAGCATTACATCAGCACCGATAATACCTAGCTGCAGGTTGCCGATTGTTGTACAGGATCATCCGCTAGCGGGTTTGCAGTGTACTGGGGTTCTGTCGCAGAGATCCGATGCACTCAATCGTCATTTCAATTATCCTCGTGCTGTCAGCCAATTGGCCGATTGGAAATGAATTTCCTCACTCGCGAAATATTCTGTACGCGTTGACCTATACGCTGACCAGGTTAATAGTCCACGATTATACTAAGAAAGCTCGCGGAAACCAAAAATTGACGAGGGTGATCACCATAAACAAATCAAACATCACGATGCTTATTGACAATAATATTTTGACATTTGGTTAACAAGGGAAGGTTACGATGGTGTCCCCCGGGGATTTCAACCGGACTATTTTTGTTGCATTCTACTTGTGGAAATATAAATGAATCCAAAGTCTTTCGGGTGAAGGGCCATTGGTGTAGTCAGGAGGGGCCCTCAAAGGGGCAATTTATGCAAAATATAACATTATTGAAAATGCTCAAACGTCATCAAAATGCTACTTTCACAATGTATTGTAGTAGAAACAGACAGAATATGCATGAAAACATGATTTCGTATCAAATTTAATTTACCATAGGCGTTGCCAGGGTAAAAACCAATTGAAGTTATTTTAATAAAAATGTATCACTTTGTTTAACACCCATCTCACCCTTGCAACGCCTATGGTAAATTATTGTTATTACGAAAACATGTATTTATGCATATTCTGTGTGTTTCTACTTCAAAATATATTGAAATTTGCTTTTCGATGACGTTTGAGCATTTTCAATAATGTTATATTTTGCATAATTTGCCCCTTTGAGGGCCCCTCCTGACTACACCACTGGCCCATCACCCGAAAGGCTTTGGATTTATTCATATTTCCACAAGTAGAATGCAACAAAAATAGTCCGGTTGAAATCCCCGGGGGACACCATCGTAACCTTCCCTTGTAAGCTCTAACCTCACTAAAGAATAAGTTGTAATGTGGTTATTCCAATGTTGTAATGACATCCTCAAAACAAAATTAATATTTTGATATGCGCGTGTTAAATTAACGCTATCAAGACGTATTACAAAAGTTAATGACACATGCCCCCACAATTCATTATTGGATTGCCATCATAACGCAATTTCAACGTTGTTTCAACTTAACAATGATAATGAAAATTTATAGAAATTAATATATTTTTCAGCAACAGTACCGGTAAAAAACAAGTTAACATGTTCTTAATTGAAACGAAAATGTGAAACAAAATTAGCCTTATTATTTCTTTTGTTTGCGAAAAAACTTTTATTATCAGTTCTAATGTAAAGTTTTGATAATGGAATTTCATTAGAGATATTGTCTGTGATAATCATCGTTATTCAGATTGAAAGTTTAATCAAAATTGTGATTATGATAGTTTATAGCATTTTGAACGGCACTGTAGGTCTTTCGAAAAGTCTGCCATATTGCTTCTGCGTGTGGATTTACAATTTATATTAAAAAATCAGTATTATTTTGTTGGGACATGCTATGTTTTCAGTTCAATTCAGTGGCGCATAATTTACGGGTGACTTAAAGCAATGATTCCACGATAAATCTTGAATCGCATGAAAAACATCTGTACTACCATCGAGTAATGCCCATTTCAGCATTTGTTATCTGAATAGTTATGAAAAGCCAAGGAATCCATCACTTGGAATTTGTTTTGAGATTGAAGAAATTAAATGTATTCATAAATGTTTATTTTTCTGACATGTTCTACATTTAACATTGATGTTTTTCTTGATTAGTTATGATCGTAAGTAATATAACTCAGAAATAGCTTAGTCTCAACATCTCCATATGGTATGAAATATAAGTGTATTCTCTAAGTGTTATATCACTTGAATGCAGCCTATTTTCAACTACTTAATATGATTGTATTATGATCGTATTTTATAAGTTTGAATTGCAAACAAATGACTGAATTACAACTAATAATTACTCAAGCGTATATTTGAACATACCGCGGACGTCATTTTTGGTACTATAAGTGTATTCGAATACATATTATACAACTTGTGAGATGTTTTATAAGCCGCCATTTTTTGCGCTGTTTTGATGATATAAGTACACGAATTTAAGTAAATTTAACAAGAATAATACTTCTCAATAAGCATTAAAAGTGAATTTTTGACTGTTATATAACAAGTTGTGTTACTTGGGGAGCTGATCTTAGTGAGTAACATTCAAAAATTCCCCCATGACGAAGAGAACAAAACTGCCGAAAATACACAATTTCCCATATATTAACATAAATTTTAACTCAAAGCTATATTGAATGAGCCTAACGTGAATTAAAAAAAGGGTTTTGCGAATCATCTAATACACATGGCGTTGATGGGAGGCGATTTTTTGAATGTCAATCTTTTTGCCAAATTTTAATACACATTCAAAACAGTCGATATTTTTATGTAAAATCTGGTACAATTGGCATAAAAAACCTTCAAAATATTCACACAATTAATTTACGTCAAAAGTTCTTCCATTAAAACAGAACTGTAGCGTCCTCAGCAGTTGAAAGACGTGGATCCCATAGTGATCAACTTCACCCCGCTGATCAACTATCTTACGGTTACTTTCCTTAAAATCGTAAACTAAGCAGAAGCACAAGAATTTGTTACGGGTACAACCATAAACTATTTCAGAACCCCACAAAAAAAATCAAACCACCGTAATTTCTGAAATTTGATAAATTTTGAAATATTCGGACCACGATACCAAAAATCCACACAACTTTTAAAAACTTGTGAAATATTTTGAAGGGGAGCGGACCTGGTGTAATGGTTAGAACACTTGACTATCACGCCGAGGACCTGGGATCGAATCCCACTCCCGACAAACTCGCAAAATGTGAGTTCTTCCTTCGGAAGGGAAGTAAAGCGTGGGTCCCGAGATGAACTAGTCTAAGGCTAAAAATCTCGTTAATACAGATAATAAAAAATAATAAATATTTTGAAAAAAAAACCCTGAAGTGACACTAGTTTTACGAAACAAAAAAATATATAACAAAAAGACGTTCCGCGTTTTGGAGGCTGAGTTTGTTTTTTTTTTTGTTTCGATTCAATAACCTGCGGCGTTCTTGAGCATGGCGCACTATAACGCCGCAGCGCCCAGAAGTACTGATATGAAAGATAAAAGAACTTGAAATAATATCTAAAAATGCCCCTGGAACATCTGAATAATAGTAAAATTTGATATATCAATGTAAAACAAATAACTTGTTACTTTTGGTAAGATCTTGAAGGTGATCAATATGATAAGTATTGAATTAAGTAGCAACTGTTAAATAGACATTAAAAATTATAAAAATATATGATAAGGTGACGTTTTTCGTTTAATTACTATTTCCAGATCTTTTATCAAACCAATACCTCGTTTTGATCGTCATGTCAGTATTTCACCGCTACCGTAATGATACTTTTTGATCTCTAGGTATATCAAAATAAGTTATTATTGAGCCGAGCCAATGCGGTAAGCGCACGGGTATTCAACAAAGTCGTGCGGAGAGTGACGAGTTCGATTTCCAGTCGGTCCAGGAACTTTTCGTAAAGGAAATTTCCTTGGGCATAGAGTATCTTCGTGTTTACCACACAATATGCACAAGTAAAATTTTCATAGACAGAGGAAACCGTCAGTTAATAACTGTGAAGGTGCTCATAGAACACTAAGCTGATAAGCTGGCTTTGTCACAAAGGGAATGTTACGCCAAGAAAATAAAAAAAAAAACTTATACTTTGATTCAAGTTTGAGTTATACAGGTTAATGCAGAAAAAATCATTGCAACTAGTGTTAAAGTAATCAGCTGTTATCTGATTAAGCTACTGCCTACTAATTACGACGTAAGCAGATGATTTATGGAGACGGCAACTATCTCACAAATTATGATTCGCAAACTGCGTGGGTAAACGAGCTTGTTCTCCTCTCTGTGCCATGTGCCATATCATGTTTCATGCCGGAGAGTGAATATCTCTGCCCCAGCAACTAATCGAGCATTTTAGTATCAATCCATACAGGGGTGTAAGTAATTTTGCACAGCAAACTTGCTCTCTGAATCAGAGCAAAATATCCACTATGCGCTCACACGCGTATGTCCCACTGTACTGCGGCATAGTGGTCTGGTCTCTCATCGTTCTTCGTCGGACAGTAACCATCAGTTGTCTAGTTTACACGGTACGATGAACATCGCCGCCGCCGAGGCCATCGCCGCCTCCGCCACTACGACCGTCGTCGATACGTTAACGGTGATACCACCCGCGGATTGGCCCGAGCTACGCGACCTATATGTGGCCAACTGGCCCCACAATCTGGTCGCTTATCACACGGTCGACAACTTCATCCAGTGGCATCGGAGGGATCCCAGCATCCGGAATCTGACGTTCTACAGCCTGAACGGCGATTGGCGCAAGGACGGCACTTACGTGATAGTGGTAAGTGAAACAGAGCGCAACTACCTTATACGTATTGCTGTGCGTATATGTCGTATTGATGGCCAGTGATGTGTGAAGGGGGATTTTGAAGGGGGTGACTGCAAAAACCATTCTTGCTTGGTAATTGTATAATAATCACCAATGAATGATTAATCGTTCAAAGTTTTAACGGACACTGCCACCGCAGTTTAGTTCTCTACATTTGTGCTACTTAAAACTGTGCGATCACAGACAAACAGACTTCTTATACTAGTCAGTTCTCATTGTTCATCTTTTAAAAGATTGACCCGAAATTGACGCACACATACAAATAAAAAATGACTAAAAATGGATAAGTAATTTTTTTGTAACTTTGTTCAGCAAAGTCTTAGGTCATGGAGTACAGAATCGCCGTATTAATTTGTTCTCCATCTACTTCAGTTTTTCCATGAAAAATTAGCACAGAAATATGGTACATATACGATACCTAAAACACTAGAGTTGCCTATGACACCGCTTGACTACACAAACATAGAACAGACAGAGGTGGAGAAATCAACAATGTTTTTGCCCCATTTCAGGATCGCTATCAGCTGTTTCTCTACACGCTTGCGGGCGCCGCCGCCGGCAGTGATGTGCTGCAGCGGGCACTGCACCTGCTCGATTGGAGCCAAGGGTTCAAAGTGAGCTCATTCCTGGCGCGACACCGAAACGCAGTGATAGACGTAATCGATGCCAAGGGCCTTCGCAAGGAGTATGACAGCTGTACCTATCTGTACTACATGGCCCGGGAGGAGTCGGCCAGGCTGACGGTCGAGCTTCCCGAGGGATTCCGGCTGGGCGAGTTGACGGCCGCCGATGCAGCCAAGGCCGATGCGGTGTGGCCCAATCGGCACACGGGGT
Source organism: Aedes albopictus (assembly GCF_035046485.1). Classification (NCBI taxonomy): domain Eukaryota; kingdom Metazoa; phylum Arthropoda; class Insecta; order Diptera; family Culicidae; genus Aedes; species Aedes albopictus. The sequence goes on from NC_085137.1 coordinate 160,096,893, forward strand.
CGTTGTTCTTTCTGCAGAGGCTTGCCGCGTGGAACCCCAACGTGGGGCTGTACAATGCCAGCGGAGAACTGGTTGCATGGTGCTTTAGGTGAGTAAATGAAAGTGATTTTATTATGGTGATTATCAAGGTTTCGACGTTTAATTTATGCAATGGCCTGTGAACAGAGCCGTTGATGAATCATGCTTGTCAAGGGCGCGTGATGGATAAGTTTTAAAATAAGAGTAATTTGCACGATGCATACACAGAAAACACAATTCTACGAATGAAACATTTATTTTCTTATTTATGCAGTGAAACCTCTTTTTATGCCATTGGCTGGGAATTAAAAATGGCCTAGAAGAAGGGATATTTGTGCATAAATTAAATCAGGACTTTAACAAGGAAACTTAATTCGCAAGAGCAGGTCTTGCGGTTTGAGGCTTTTGAATTGAGTCCAATGCAATGGCATTTCCAAGAGATACCAAAATAATGGGGTTCCATGGGGTTTCCGGAGCGTTTCAAGGGATTTCAGGAGCCTTCAACTCTTTATTCACAAGAGTCATTTTTTACACAAAGTGTGTACTACGTCAGCTAGCTGTTTCCAACGTGATGTATTAGGTTTGATTGATTGATTTAGTTTTATTATAGAGACTTTCAGCCCTTGGCTGGTTCGTCTCTTTCCATGTATGTATTAGGAAGGTTAAGGGCGTAGCAACAGAGACGCCCGAAGCGCCAGCCTGTTTTAAACATGACTAGAAGCAAACATGACTGATAAGATTTGTGGATTACTGTTCAAATGAATGACACGAGTTTTTTCAACAGATCCCCTAAAACACCGCCAGAACCCCCTGAAATGCAATTAAGACCCAATAAAGCGCCCGTGTGGCTCCCTGGCACAGAAGGTTTCAGGGATGAACCAGCTGGAACTACCTGAAATGCTCCTGAGAGTACCTCCTTGAAACCCTCAACATCTCCAGAAACACCTTAAAACGCCCCTGAGACCACGTGAAACAACCCAGAAACCTGTCGGTACCCCCTGAAAACGCATCTGAGACCTCCAGGTACTCCTAACGAGTCCCTGTAATGGATCTGAGACCCAATAAAACCCCGTAATGGCTCCCTAGAACGTCCATAAGAGCTCCTGGAAGCCCTGAAACCTTATGGGACTCTCTAAAACGCTTTTAAAACTTCAAAACGCTTTTAAACGGGTACTTGTTACGTCTCTGGAAGCCCTTGAGATCCCCTGAAACTCCCTTGAGATCTCTTGGTAGCCCCTGAAACCCCTTGGGATCCTTTAAACGCTCCTGGGATCTCCTGGTATATGTGATATGTTTTGCACCAAAGACGGATCTCACGAGCACGAAGTATTTTCTTCCACACCCTGATTAGACTCTCATTGCATTTGACGTCTTAAATCAGCTGATTTTTCGGGTCTTTGACTTTGACGGTTCTTCTATTGAGATGACAGGTCCGTGTTTGCAGCTGTTGCTCAACCTTTGTAAACAAATGCACGCTCTAACATGAAAAAAGCCCATTGTGGTTGAGCGGGTTGAGTCATTTACAGATTCATTAACCGTAAGTTTCATTGACTTGCCCGATGAGTTAAAATCGAAGATAAGATGGCGTTTTATTATCGATTTGAGAATCGATGATGAAGTAACGGCATCAGAGTCAATGGTGTGAGGTCGATTTGAGAACCAAAAGCATGATGTGGATTTGAGACTCGTATAAATTGATTTGAGAATCGAAGGAGATATCGATTTGAGAATCGAAGGAGTTATCGATTTGAGAATCGACGGATTTATCGATTTAAGAATCGAAGGAGTTATCGATTTGAGAATCGAAGGAGTTATCGATTTGAGAGTCAAAGGAGTTATCGGTTTGAGAGTCGAAGGAGTTATCAGTTTGAGAATCGAAGGAGTTATCGTTTTGAGAATCGATGAAGATAATAATTTGACAAAGTTATATCGATTTGAGAATCGATGGAAATATTAAATAGATGGTCAACGGACATATCGATTTAAGAATCGATGGAGATATCGGTGGACGTTGGTCTAGGTTAGGTTCGAAGAAGATGTATTGATAATGCGATATCGGTTTGTCAGCTTATAGTAATTGAAGGAATTGTGTAGATTGGAAGTCAAGAAATATTGAAATGAGATTTAACAGAGAAATATTTACATTAATATATCTATACACATTTGATGAGATGTCGATCTGAAAACCGAGGTATCTGTAGACCATATTGATTGGTGATGTAACATAGTCGAAGGAATATTTGGAAAGTAGCTGGCAAGCTTGTCGATGTAACAATGGGTGAGAATGAAGGAATGAAGAAAGTGGGTGAGGATTGGTATGTGTTACAAAATCTAAACATTGGAGAGTCGTTAGAGTTCTTGACTTACTTTGTGGTTTGTCAAGGTTTGTATCTTCAACACAAAGCAATTTGTGTTAAGTTTTGGCATCTATTTAAAATTATTTATTTTATCATTACTATAGATGTTTTTCAATAACATTACATTAAATTGAATAACCTCCAAACAGTAAATTTTAAGGCTTCCAAGTCCCATGAGAGGTGGAATAAGCAAAGTACAATATTTCGACGCTCATTGTTTTGTTCATGGAGCTTTTTATTGCAAAACTTAGGATAGAAACGCTTGTGGTATTTAACAAGGTGTTGCGAGCGATAGTAATGTTTTGTTTCCACATATGCTTTTCATATGTTGTTAGCTTTTATAATCCTAATACTGGGCTTTGTGCTTTTGTTTAATACAGCCTTGAGACTGGCAAGATGAACGATACCGTTTAATCAATAGATGTTTAAGTAAAATTCTGGCTCTGTATGTATAGTAACATTTCTACGCATTCATTTATGTATTCAAATGTCAGGTTGGCTGGTGTTCCAACTGGAGGTTCATCTGAAGCTAAGTTTAGATGAGAAGGACAGGTTAGGCTTATATCTAGTTTTCCTAAAAGTAGTGTCAAACCTTAACTGAGTAGGAGGACGAAAGATGCAGCAGTTTTTAATATTGAGTATGAAAGTACAATACGTGGCATTACAGATAATAATTTAAAAAAAGGGACGGGTAGAGGATAGCATTATATGAATGTATCACTCAGTACAATTCAGGATGTTCTATTTGAGATGGAAAGTTGATCCTGTTCTTTAAAATATTCAAGTGTATATTTGCGGAATACATAACAACCCCTTTTTCAATATTTATTTATTTCGTCAATCATTGTAGACCAGCTTAACGTATAAATTTACATATGAGAGAATATCATCATGTGCTCAGCAGTATGCAAAGTAAGGCAAGTTTGCACAATAGATACGATGTGTCCATGTACCTTGTATGCACGGCATTGATTACAGGCAATGCATTAGACACAACTAAAATATTTCTTTGAATACTGTTTGATTCATTTTTTTTTGTTTAAAGAAAAGGTGGGATGTACACGGAGAGACGAAACTACCCAAAAGTGAGTTCTTTCCACCCAACTTCGGGGTTGCGTGCGTCAAGCCAATTTTGAGTTGATGGAATCGATGTTTTTGTTGGGTTGTTCCCGCTTGCTTCCATGTGAAAAAAATACCTAATTTTAAGTTTTTTTCACCCAACCGAAATTTTGACTACGTTGTATTCACTCAAATTTGAGTACTGTGCTAGAAACTCAATTTTGGCTTGACGCACGGAACTGCAAAAGTTGGGCTGTTTCTCTCTTCACTCTCTGACAACAACAGAAAGAGCGCATGAAAAGGGAGATGAAAAAGAACTCAAAATTGAGTTTAAAAGTACCTAATTTTGAGTTTTTCAGTTTCTCCGTGTAGGGTCTTATCCCCTGTTTACAAATACTAACATGCAGGTGCAATAAGGCACTGCATTGATTTGATTTTGTATGGAATTTTGACGTTTCTTGGCCTTGTTGTTTACAAAATTTCTGTTAGAGTGAAAGAGAAAGAGAGAAATTCATGCAGTGCCCTATAAGCGGACTTGCAAGGAAAGAGACATTCACGGAACTACAAATCAACCCAAATTTAAGTTGTTTTGACGCAATCCCGGTCTTCCGTGGAATAACTCAAATTTGCGTCAAACTGCGAAAGTGGTGAGTGAGTAGTTCTCGTTTGAGAGCGGCAAAAAAAATAACCCACTGGTAAGTTATTTTCACCCAACGGAGGCCTCAAATGACGCAAATTTGGGTTAACTCAAGAAAACCCAAATTTGGCTTCTTCCACGGAAGAGCAGCGGATGCGTCGGTGCTTCTCTCTTTGTTTTCGACAACATTGCGGTGGGGCGAGGGAGAAAACAACCCAACTTTGAGTTAAAACTAAAAGCAGTTTAGCCAAATTTGAGTTTTTAAAACTTATTTTTTGGGTTTTAATATTTTTCCGTGTTGGTGGAGAGTTGACAAGAGAGAGGGATGGAAGAGGAACGTGGAACGTTGTGGACGGGGAGTGTTGTCAGGAGAGCGATTGTGGATGGTTGAATTTGGGGTTCCGGATCTCGAGTTGTGCCGTGTTTCTGGTTCGGGATTACATTCCGGCGGTGGTCAAACACTACAGTGTGAACTGGATGGATTTTTTACGAAAATTCTTCTATGTGTTACGTCTGTTTGGCTGCAATCTCACTTTTTGCATATTCTATCAAGCCGAAATTGTTTGATAACTCAACAGAAAATGGTACGATTTACTCGATTTTCACATGGCAGAAAGATTTGCTACATGCAATTCGCCCCCAAAACGACGATTCCACCGCTTGGGAGTGTTGTCGTCGTCGTGATGATGCTTCCCGAAAGCAATGTCAAATTCGTTCGGGGTTTCAAAACATTGGAAAGAAATTCATTATTTTTACAGTCAGATTGAGATTTTTGAGTAAATAAGTGTGATCCGAAGGTATAGGGTAAATGTACCAATAGTGGTGCTATTAGTAGCTCCTTGTAGAAAACTAATTGAATAAAATTGATAATACCACAAAATAAAAAGTCTGAAAACGTTAATCGGTAGTTTTTCACTTGAATTTGCTAGGAAAAATGTAAAAAACATGGTTTATTTAAGTTTTTGCTAATAAATCACTTGCACCAACTATAGGTACACGGTTCCTATTATGGAGGTAAAATTTAACATTGGTTCCTATAGTGGCGCATTCCATTGATTTCTTATGGGACCCACCACTATAGGAACACTACCACCACTATAGGTGCAAAGGAGCTAAAAATTTAAGGAAAATAATTGTTTAAAATAGGTTTTTCGGCAAATCCTGAACACAAAACTGAATTAATGTTATTAATTAGTTATGATGCATCTATTAAAAATGTCATTTGCAAGCTTTTTGTTTGAAATAGTGCTAAATTGGCACTACCACCACTATTGGTGCTACCTCCACTAAGGGAGCTTTTACCCTAACTGTTTATTCTGAGCATAACAGTATTTTTTTACGGCAGCGAAAACTAATTAGAAGTACGATATTTCTGGGTCTGAAAATCGTACAGGCGAAGTGGACAGCAAATCTAACCTAGAATATCCTACAATTCTAACCTCAACTCCTCACTTGCACAAGCCGGATCTCATTTTTCCTGGAAATGGTGGAACAAAATGCAAAACTAATGTACGTGCGACCGAGGGAATCAAAAGTTCTACCATTCCCACTTAAAAAAATTGTCGGATGTGGGTTGTAAGTAGGAAAAATAAAATAATTCCCCCAACAGATTATGTTGATAGGTATGTAAAAAAGGTAAACATCATCAGTTCGGTAGTTGCGCTACCGAAACAAAGATAGGTAACAGTATGTTTTGTTTTGCCCTTGAAAGCCAATCACAGAGAACAGACATCCAATTCCACTTCCAAAACTGTGTAAGGAATTTAACGGTCATTTGAAATGGCAACGCAAGTGGCGCTGCTATCGCAAAGTTCCCACGCTTTTGTCGGTGGTGAATATAAAACTTATCTAGATATGCGTACTCACCACTGACTGTAGCAATTTGCCGCATAGGTAAAAAATTGAACCCTTACACAGTTTTCGAGAAAATTTTCTAAAGGCTTGGATGTCTGTTCTCTGTGATGCAATGGTTGAAAAAAAAAACACTTTTCCAAAAAATGGCATTTAGTTTGTTTTAACAGAACACCGTCCACATGAATTAAATGCTTCGACTGTTTTCCTACTCTCCGCATCGACCAATGTGGCGCTAGCTTCTATGCGCGAAAGATCGCTAAAAGTAAATCGCAAAAATATTGTATGGCGAATAGCACCTAATGGCGTATTTCTCGAAGTGAAACACATTATTCGAAAAAATATTTGGTAGCGGTTGTGCACAATGATGACCGGTTTGGTGCTTACCAAATATTTTTTGGGTAAAAGCTTTTCATTTCGAGAAATTCGAGTTTAGATGCTTTTCGCCATACAAAATAAAATGATTTTACTCCTATTGAGCAACATTGAACGCACTCCCTGCAGGTAATCCATTTCTATAAAAACAATGTTCCGTCTTTCGGGTGAAATTGATCAGCAGTATCACATATGTCAGCACCAACATTTCAAAAGGGCGTAACTGCTTTTGCAACCAATGCCTTCTCACAGAGCTGTGAGTCGTATTTCATTCATCTCACGCAATTCACATCCATTAATCGAAAGAGGAGGATTTTATCTTTCTATTTGTGCTAGTGGATGGCTCGAGAGGGATGGGATACACTCCACAGCTTTGTGAGAAGGCATTGGTTGTAAATACAGTTACGCCCTTTTGAAATGTTGGTGCCGATGTAATGAATATTGGAATGGAAGTTTCTAGCGGCTAAATATTCGCTAAACCCGAATTCGTCATCAAAAATTCTATAAATAAATATTAAATATACTTTTTTGGAAGTAATCACATATTTAGTATGGAAATGGCATACTTTCAGGCGTTTTCTTAGGATTTATTAATCTTTAAACTAAAATAATTAAAACACTAGCGAACTTGTAAATGTTTTGGATAGCTTATCGTATTATGGGATGGTTAACACAGACGGAAAAAAATATTTTCAGTGCATACTTACAAAAATATTTCACTGACGGATCATTTTCACCCCGAAAGTAAAACTTTTGATTTGCATTTCAAATGACATGTTTCATAATAAAATGATTAGCAGTAAAGTTTCAACCTCGTAGGCTCATGAAATTCATAGATGTACTTGTTTTGAAACATTGAATTTGTCCATATCGATAAATATTCGAAAATTGGACGGATATTGGAATTTCACTCAAAATCACTGTACTTTTATCACTCTCTCCATACCATTATTGAACTCACTCCCATTCTTTCAGGCTTCAAGCTGGACCCCTTGGCGCCCTCCAAGTCGACGAAAAACATCTGAAGAAAGGCTACGGCTCGATAGTGACGGCGGCGATGGCCAAGAAACTAGCCATCCTCAATCAGGACTGCTTCGCACTGGTCAACAACAGTAACATTCCCTCCAAACGTATGTTCGAGAAGTTGGGCTTCAGACACACGGACTTCGCGTACTGGCTGCGAACCTACCCGACGGTCCCTTTCCAGTGGAGCGACGATTAGATATGATATGGGTGTTGGCTGTTGATAGCATGAGATAAAGGTGCATGTTATAGCAATAAATTAGTCAATTCGATGCCAAATCGCTGTTTCCGGACGCGAAGAAATGCTACCTTTTCTTATCTTACTTATCACAATCCAAATGGGAATCACATTTCCCAACTGTTTCACAAGAAATCAATATTACATTGATACTGCTTCCGTTTGTTGTGATTTTCGTATCATTATCTACATCTACCGGTCCAGTAAGTTGTAACTGATTGCTATAAATTCGCAAGCCCGGGGCCAACCAAATCATTCTAAACGTGTCAATAAACAACAGAAGAGCAAAAAAAATGGCAAAATCCATCATCGTTTCGGCCATCGTGGCGGTTGCCCTGCTCGGAGCGATCCACGCAACGGATTTGATTTTGGGAAACATTCTTCCCGGTGATCGGGTGCTGCATTCCCAGGGCTACGCTGCCGCCGGAGTGGCCAACCAGGTGGTTAGTCGAATCGTAAATCACGTCGGAACGTACAACGTCACCGCAATCCGCGCCTATGACCGATCGTTGAACCGAACCGGAGCAGCACACGTGTACTCAGGTGGCCTTGGATACCGGAACGTGTCTGTGTGGCTGCAGGGGCGCCAGATGGGCTCAGGCTATGATTTTCTAGTGGAAATCTATGGTCGGTAAACAGACGGAACAAGCTTGGGTTTAGAAGCGGTTAGTAAGATTACAAAAATGTGACCAATCGAATAAACTGATTTGCTTCAGTTGTGTCTGCAAACCTAAATGCTGTCGGAATCCTAAACAGTGTTTTTTTAATCTTGTGAAAGTCATTAGGCCAACGTAATAACCCTTGAAGACTTTTCCTTTTTCTCTATATTCTTCTTCTCCTTCGTTTTCTTCTTCACATTCTTGGCGTAGGTCCCCTACTGGGACAGAGCCTGCTTCACAGCAGTGTTCTATGATCACTTCCACAGTCATTGGCGTAGCAAGGATTTTTTTTTTCAGGAGGGGGCCTGACTTTTAAGCGGCATGGGTGTCCGATTTGTGTGCAAATCAGCATTGCAGTTTTGAGGCATCAAAATGACTGGTTTAGATTTGTTTCTAGTTTCGTTAACTATGAGTACGAACAATTCCTCCATGATTTTTCCATAGCTTACTGCAGTGATCATGAAATCATCCCGAGATTCCTTCAAGAATTCATCTAGGGATTCAACCACACATTTATTCAGAGATTTGTGCTGGGATATCTTTAGAGGTTTCTCCAGTGATTGTTCAAATGCTGTTTTTGAGGATTCCTTCAGGAATTTCTCCAGAGATCCTTTAAGGTATGGCTGCAGGTATTCCTTCAGAGATTTCTTCAGGGACTCCCCACCAAACAGCTCGATGTGCGACTCCAACTCTTTTTTCGTTCGAGGTGTGACAAATTACAACATGTTACCTCCTGTGGTAAAGCGCTCAGTATCGAAAGCAGCTAGTCTAGAGTTTTGGAACCGTGATTAATGTATAAGAATTTATAGTATACTAGCTGTCCCGGCAAACGTCGTACTGCCTGCCTACTGTGTTTTTTGACATGCAGCTCTGTAGAGACGTCCCCCGCAAAGTCATCTGTATGGGAGCCCCCCGTTCCAGAGACCGGAGAGATCTCACACCAAGCTAAGAACCTTCCCCGGCCTCAAACATACCCACATACAAAATTTCACACCGATTGGTTCAGTAGTTTCCGAATGCATAGCGGTCAGACAGACAGACAGACAGACAGACAGACAGACAGACAGACGGAAATCCATTTTTATATATATACTAGCTGACCCGGCAAACCTTGTATTGCCCATTTGGTGATGTAGTTTTTTTTACAATCATCTACCGCATTTACTATTATTTTATTTTGTTCTTTGCATCTCATGCATATATCAGTAATGTCACAGTTTTTTTTAATAAATTATGTATTTTATTTTTCCAACTTTTTATACATCTAAACATAGCCACCCTGAAGTCGAATTGAACCGCGCAAGGAATCATGCCGATCGTTCTAATAGGGTGACAATGGGTATTATCGGCAGGTTTGTTCTCTTCGTCATGGGTGGTTTTTGTCAGCAAAATTGCCTGAAACTTGGCCATATAATTCAGCTTAGCTGGGAAGGATTTGAGACCAACTCTGAGTTCAATAGGTTTCAAAAAACCCCCAAAGACGAAGAGAACAAAACGGCCAAGAATAGGCAAATTCCCCTATTTCATCGACTACAAAGGGTATGCAACGTCGTGTATGTATAATCGATCAGATTTTCTATCAGAACATGCTTTTTACTTGAGAAATATACATTTTGTGTTTGAATTGCCTGAATAAATTCTATCTATTGTTTCATTTTTGTTAACAAAAGGCCATCCTTTCATTACAGTGTACAATTCCTGGAGAAATCTCTGGAGGAATCATTGGAGGTATCCCTGGATTCTTGGAATAATGCATCCGGGAGGATGAGTTCTTAAAAAAATTCCTGAATAAATTGCCAGAGAATTTCTTTGGGAAATCTTCAGAGGAATTCCTGGAGGAGTTTCTTGAGGTTTTTATGAATAATCGCTGGATAACTTTCAGGTAAATTTCCTGGAGGAATCCTTAAGACAATCCTGAAGAAATTCCTCGAAGAATTCCTTGTGGAATCAAGATGAATACCTGAAGGAATCACTGGAGGAATTCCTCGAGGAATCCTTGAGAAATCTTCAGAGGAACTACTGAAGGAATCCCTGCAGAAATTCCATTAGGAATTTCCAGAGAAATTTCTGGAGGAATTTCCTGAAGAATTTCTGGAGGAATTCCATGAAAAATTCTTAGAGGCATATCTGGATGATTTATTGGAGGAATCATCAGAAGAAATCATGGAGGAATATCTGGAAGAATCTTTAGAAGAATCCCTGAAGGAATTCCTGGAGGAAATGCTGGTGGGATTCCTGAAGGAATTCCTTGAACCAATTCCTTGATAAATCTCTGGTGGAATCCTTGGAGGAATACCTGGAGGAGAAATTTCTGGAAAAATTCCTCAAGGAAACCCTGGAAGAATTCCCGGAGCAATCCCTGGAAAAATTCCTGGAGGAATTACTAAAGAAATTCTTGAAAGAATTTCAAAAAGGAATCCCTGGAGAATTTTCTGGATCAATTCTTGGGATAATTCCTGGAGGTATTCTTGGTGGCCCATTCTTAGGGCCCATATAGCCGAGGCGGTACAGTAGACGTTCGATAAGTGCAACATGTTTACGTTTCACTTACCGAATGAAATTCGATAACTGCAACAACTGACAGACGTCACCTAACTGTCAGTTGCTGCAGAATGCAACCAATGTGCATAAGAAAAACATCGCATTGCAACAAAAGTGCATGCGAATAACATCGCATCGCTGCTGACATTTCATTTTGACGGATAGCGGTGCGATAACTGCAAAATTGTTGCACTTAGCGGACTTGCAGTTAAAAAGCATTGCAGTTAAAGCGTTTGCACCGAGCGAACGTCTACTGTAAATGCACTGGTATTCAGCATGGCCATGCTGAGGGTGACGGGTTCGATTCCCGGTCGGTCCAGGATCTTTTCGTAAAGGAAATTTCCTTGGGCATAGTGTATATTCGTGCCTGCCACACGATATACACATGCAAAATGGTCATTGGCAGAGGAAGCTCTAAGTTAATACCTGTGGAAGTGCGCATAGAACACTAAGCTGAGAAGCAGGCTTTGTCCCAGTGAGGACGTTACGCCAAGAAGAGGAGAGGAGATTCTTGGTGGCAATCCTGGAGGAAACGCCTGGATGAAATCCAGAATTGCTGAGTTAAATTCTGCAGGAATTCCTGAGTTGATATCTGCTGGAATTCCTGTGGTAATTCCTGGTGGAATTCTTAAAGGTATTTCTGGTGGAGTCCCAGAATTAAATCCTGAAGGAATGCCTGGATGAATCCCTGGAGGAATCTCTATAGAAATCCTGGAGGTATTTCTAAAAGAATTCGTGGAGGAATTTTAAAAGCAATCCCTAGAGGAATGAGTTTCCAAAACTTAAGAAAAATATGTTTTCGTGGTCCTATGTAATGATCTATTTGGGCAAATGGCATAATGGGAACCAAAATTCCGGATAGTAGACTATTTGAAGTATTTTCAGTAGATTTTTTGTATGAAAATCCTAAACATTTTGTATGGTCCGTAATGCTCGACTGTACCTCCCATACTCCCCCTAGAGCGTTACGTAATTTGTGGACGGCGTCTTATCAAAAGTGCTTAAGGTCATCGCACGGAGGGGAAGGTGTCTCAAACCATGCTAGGAACCTGCCCCGGCCCGTCTTTTCAAGGAAAGCAAATACCGTGCTCCCAAAAGGGACTAACAAAATTGGGTCATTTATCTATTCCTAGTGCCCTTTGGTTCGAACTTAAGACGGATAGTATAAGTCGACTGATCAATTACGATTTCCGCCAGCTCTTTTTTGATGTACCATTTGGCTTTCTTGTGATCGCACGTGCTCAGCACCTCCTAGGCCTACATGAGATAATTGTCGTACAGCGGTTTGGCACGGGTCGCTATCGTGCGTTTGGCGTCGATGGATACATCCAGCGTCTTATTTTTACCCTGGCTCTTCGAATTGTCACTTGCCACGAATCTGTCGCGGAACCTCTGGTTGAAGAAACATTCCAGCTGCCGATGGTCGTTGTGAGCCAGGTTTTTGGCTGGCAAATATTGATCTGGGAATGTTAATCCCCAATTCAATATTTTTAATAGCTAACGATGACAACTTTTTCTAGCATCTATCGCTAATTTGATTGAATAGGGATTGTGCTTGATACTCACCGCGGAACAGCCTTTTTGGCAAACGTCCGAAACATCTCCACCGTCATATGGGCATCGCTGGCTGCGCATCTAATCTGGCGTTTCGAGAGCTGTGTATTTTCCCAGTTTGAAATCCTGATACGCCAGTATTTGTCTAGTTTGACGCCAAGCTTTTTCTCGGCCAGTTTTGCCATTTCGTAGGGACTCGACTCTCCGCATCGATCGACCAGGTGCCACAGATCCAGCGTGCTCTCCGCCTTCTGGTTGTAGTCGCTCTTCAGAAATCTATTATCTTTCAGTGAGTCAACGTCAACCTTGACTATGGCCGGGTCATTCAGAAGGTCCCCCAGCTCCAATGAGATCCTCTGCATTTCGCATAGCCGAATCAGCATAACATAGCACACAGACCTATGTGTGAAGCCAACTGAATCAGGGCCACCGGACGCCTCTTGCCTTGCTTGACCCACTTGCATATGATCCCCAGCCTCCGGAATTCCCGGCAATGATCCCGCAGCAGCCCAATCATCATATGGCACTCGTCCGACGGCCATCATAATTGAAGTAATTGCGATCATTTTCTCTCGGTCCGTTAGAGTCATGTTGTGTCATTATCTGTCCCGGTAAACGTCGTACTGCCTGCCTACTGTGTTTTTTGACGTACAGCTCAATAGGGACGTCCCCCGCTAAGTCATCTGTATGGGAGCCCCCCGTTCCAGAGACCGGAGAGGTCCCGCACCAAGCTAAGAACCTTCCTCGGCCCCAAAAATACCCACATGCAAAATTTCACACCGATCGGTTCAGTAGTTTCCGAATGCATAGCGGTCAGACAGACAGACAGACAGACAGACAGACAGACAGACAGACAGACGGAAATCCATTTTTATATATATAGATAGAAGACTAGCTGAACCCGGCAAACTTTGTCTTGCCTACTGCGTTTTTTGACGTTTCAAGTCTTTATCCAAGCCCAAGTCCCCGTTCAAAATGTATGAAAACCCGATTTTCAAAATCTCTCAATTTTTTCATGTTTTTTTGGCTCATAAACCTTCCTTGAGTGAAAACTAACAGAACAAAACTTAGACGACCTAAATCGAACCATCCGTTCGCAAGTTATGCGTGGTCCCACGTATGCCACTACATTTTTATATAGGGTATGTGTTCCATCAGTAATCTCACGCTCCCATATTCGTCCTATTCGAAAACCAGCGATTACAGCACCGATTGATTCCGTTCTTTTTGATTTCATGCGTGCTCACTCCTAACAAAAAATACAAAAATAACAAACAAAACAAACAACGCTTCAATCCTTTGTTTTTCGTAGGATGAAAATGGGAGCCACATGCTTAATAAGGGAACCAGCACCCTATATAGATGTTTTGTATGTAATTGATAAGTTTTTATTGTGTATCACCCGATTGAACCACAGGTAGCAAACAAAAAAAGTTCACCTTTACGCTACTGGTAAATAAACAAACAAACAAACAAAACAAACTTCTCCATTTATTCTTTCCAGAATTCCGCTAGATATTGCTCCAATAGGTCCATCTGAAATTATTCGAAGTATTTCTGCAGGAATATCTTCAAGAAATACTTTCAGAAAATTTTACTAGAAATTATTCAAAAATTAATCTAGGAATTTCTTAAAAAATGTACAAAAATCGTTTAGGAGTCCTTCAATATTGTGGCGTTAGCACTAAACTGGTTTCCGAAAAAACTTCATTGACTTCCGCTGCCTTTCCTATGCCTTAAACATTTCGTCGGAAGTAGTGCGCTGTATAGAAAACCAGATTTACTGTACAGCGCACTACTTCCGACGTTATGTTTAACGCAAAGGAAAGGCAGTGGAAGTCAATGAAGTTTTTTCGGAAATCAATTTAGTGCTAAACCCACAATAATTCGTCCAAAAATTACTGCACACATGGATTTCTTCAGATTTTTTTATTTATGCAGAATCCCCCCGGACCGGGGATTCCTACAGAAATTCTTCTAAAAATTCGCTAAGAAATATTTTCTGAGATTGCCTATGGAATACCTCTTGGGATTGCTTCCGGGATTGATCATGAGGTTTCTTTACAAATTCCTTCAAGAATTCCTCCAGGGATTCACCCGGGAATTCCTTCTGTGATTCTTTTAGGAACAACTTCCAGAAATATTTTAAAAATGCCTACAAGAACTCTTTTTGGGACTCCTTTAGGAATTCCCCCTGGAATTCTTTTAGAAACTTCTCCAACCATCAAATTTAAATCGATGTACGATGATAATTATCAGAGTTTTACGCCTGTTTGTCTGTGTGTCTACTATACATCTGTGTTTGTCATTAGGGCAGTAGTAGTGGTTTATTTTTTTTCTTATTACCATACATATAGTCATAAAATTTTTCGGGGGGGGGGGGGGGGGGGGGGTGGTGTCAGGGGGCTGCGTCAATGTCCACAGTTAATTATTGGGGGCTTCCTCTGCCAATGGCCTTTTTGCACGTGTAGATAGCGTGGCAGGTACGAAGCTTTTTTTCTTTATATTGCCGTGACAAAATCTCAGAAGCACTCCTAACACCGCTAAAACAAATTCAAAAACCCTCTAATACCTCTTGAAGTACAGTCAGATTTTTTACACGGAGAATGCATAAAAAAAATAGTTCAAAATTAAAATAAAAAAAAGGCTCGCCGTTTCTCGACGAATTATGCATAAATAAAACGATGAAAAAAATATTGTATGAAGTTTTCATTTACGTGGCCGCGTAAAAAAAAAGGCCTGACTGTATTTGTTAAAGCCCCTTGAATCGCTCTGACATATCTTTTAAATCTCTTGAAAACCCCAAAAGTCCTCCGAAGTTCTCCTGAATACCTCTGAAACTTCCTGAGGACCCTCTGCAAACACTTGAAACTCCGCAGGAAAAAACCTGTAACTCCGACAGTTTGAGATATAGGGCAAATTCGCAAATAGGGCCGCCTTTCGCAAACTCCGTAAGGCCCCAACGCCCTCCGTGTACTCGAATATTTGACAAGAAATGAACTAAAGAGAAAACATCTGAATGGCACTATTGACCAATCCAAATTCCTGTGTGGTAGTGGTTTGTGTTCAGATTTCCCGTGTTAATCTATCTGTAAGAACTTTGTAAACATCTTTTGTTCTCACGTATATGGATAGGCTTGCATTAGGTTTCGTGAGACATTTTTTGGACAACTCAATTGGAAATTCGATCGAATTAAACCAGGTTTTTGTTTTTGTCAAATATTTGAACGGCTTATGCGTTGATAAAGAATTTTGAGAAAGGCTGAAACAGGGTATTGGTTCCCTTTTTTAGCTGAACACTTTTTCATCCTTCTTAAAACAGAAAGTAGTAGTTAGTTTTGTTAATTATGTTTATATTTTATGTTTGCTATGACCTGACGCAAATTTCTTTGGGGGTCACGCGTAAGTTGTTACGTTAACGAAAGTAACGGTATGAAATGTTAATTGTAATCAAACAAGAGACATTTTTGGAACATTCACAGTGGTCCACGAACCAGATTTACGAGGAAAGTTGCATTCAACGCCTTCAAATGAGTTTTTAGGCAAATATGGTCTTCTACAAAGTTGTCCCTAATAATACGACCAAACTTTTTGATCTGCAAGAATAACTGTATACGTTCTTCGGGAAAATTGTAGATCTATCAATTTTGAGCAAGTTTGCTGAAGACACTTTTTATGTAGCTTTAAAATTGACCGATCTAGTGGTATTTTTCTGAATAAGCTTAGGGTGGTTCAAGAAAAACCGGTTTTCTGGCGTTAAGTTTTTCAGTTGCTATTTTTCACCAAAGTCGCCCAAGAAACACTTGTAGAGCATTCGAAGACGCGTCGTTTCGTGTGCTGAGATGGTCGTTATCTCTTTTGGTTCAAAAGTTACAGGTGTTTTTCTTTAAAAAATCATAATTTTAAAAAGGGTTTATGATGGGTTGGGGCAAACATACAAAATATATTTTGCCCGCATTCAAAAGAAGAAATGTTGTTATAAAAGATATTAAAAAATTAGAGGGGTGTTATTTTTGTAACTCAAGTGAAAAATACTTGAAAAGTGCCTATTTTTTCTAGAAAATCATTCATATCTTTTAAACGGAATGACGTAGCAACATTCTCAGCGCACGAAAATGCGCGTTTTTGAAAGCTCTAAAAGTGATTCTTGACGAGAAATTTGAAACAAAAAAGATAAAGCAATAAAATGATTTGTTCTAGCGTCACCCTATTAAAGCTATGGGAAAATGCTCCAAATTTGGTCAAAACAGTTTAAACGATTTATCTTTTTTGTTTCAAATTTCTCATCAAAGTTGTCTAAGAACCATTTTTGGAGCTTTAAAAATGAGAATGTGCTACGTCATTCCGTTCAAAAGATTCTGATGATTTTCTAGAAAAAATAGGCACTTTTCAAGTATTTTTCACTTGAGTTACAAAAATAACACCCCTCTAATTTTTTATATGTTTTATAACAACATTTCTTCTTTTGAATGCGGGCAAAAGATATTGTTCATGGTTGCCCCAACCCGTCATAACACCTTTTTAAAAAACTATGATTTTTAAAGAAAAATGCCTGTAACTTTTGAACCAAAAGAGATAACGACCATCTCAGCGCACGAAACGACACGTCTCCAAATGCTCTATAAGTGTTCTTGGGCGACTTTGATGATAAATAAAAACTGAAAAAGTTAACGCCAGAAAACCGGTTATTCAGAAGCTTATTCAGAAAAATACCTCTAGATCGGTCAATTTAAAAGCTACATAAAAAGTGTCTTCAGCAAACTTGCTCAAAATTAATAGATCTACAACTATCCTGAAGAATGTATATAGTTATTCTTGCAAATAAAAAAGTTTGGTTCCCAATTTCTTTGAAAATATGAACCACCCTAATTTTCATGTATATTGAAAAGAGGGCCTTATTTTTAGAAACAACTTTGTAGAAGACCATATTAATCTAGAAATCATTTGAAGGCGCTGAATGCAGCTTTCCTCGTAAATCTGTTTCGTGGACCATTGTGATTGGACCTTTTTCTGAATGAGTATGTGAATGTGTAGTGTGTCCAAGCTACAAGGAACATCAAGAAGTTGTATTGCCAGGAACCGTTCTGGATAATTGCCATGCGAGTTCACTTCTTGTGCTACAACAAGCCCCTAAAGAATTTCGAGAACACTTGTCGTGAAGATTCAAACAATTGCAGAAATTCGGTGAGAGAATTCCATTTCTTTGAAGCATGATTACTTTAGTTCATATGGCGTTTTCGCATATTTTGTATCACACATAACTTTGAGCGTTTGGTACGGTATGTCCACGCATCTATCCACCCCTGTAGATACTTGAGATGCTTCGAGGCTGACTACTTGATCTCAAGTATCAAAGAATCATCTTTGCAGTAATTACAACGCAGTAGGCCTACAACTCATAACGCTTCCGGTCGCCCTAAACATTTAGAGTCCGTAGGTTCTCCTCAATTGCAAAAATCTAACGTGTGCGCGGGCTTACAAGAAGCCAATGGCCACTTCCTGGTTTCTGTTGAAAAAGGTTTAAGTAGCTTGTCATTCCTCCGACGTACGTGCCTGGGCTACGTGACCTGCCCATTGTAGCCTTCCGTCTTTTATTCGCTTCACTATATCCATATCTTCATGTACTTGGTACAACTCGTACCAGGTGTTTGTGTGACAGAGTCAAAAGTACAAAACATCGAAGGGGCAAACTGTTGAAAGGACAAAATGTAGAAAAGTGAAAGAATGGTTTTCTTTTAAACGATATTTTTACATTTTTTATCTTTCACACAATGTAAGGCGCAATTCAACTCGTGCATTACAAGCTTTATACTGTTAGACACATTTCACGCGTTACGTTTTGCGCGAGAATCAAACTTTTGTTTCCAAAAATTGTAATGTTGTTAAATACATGCTAACCAGTATATCAAACGATCATATTTGATTAGAAGATTCATTTCATGCTTTCTAAATGAAAATTGGAACTTTTTACTTCAAGAAATATTAAGAAATAGAGCGTAACGGAACACCATCGCAAAAAATGACAAATTTTGACTTAACGCCAACAAATTAGCTACTTTCCCGAAACATTTTTTAAAGTTTTAAGTAGGGTGCTTGTACCAGTTATCGCACTACCTAAGGAAAACTACTTCTACAAAAATAAGAAGAAGACCGACGAATGTCGTCGATATGTCAAATGATAGATTTGTTTTCATACTTTACAGGAAAAATATAAAATCTGACCCTGATAAAAAATATCATAAAAATACAATAAATTTTATTGTTACAACACCATTTTTTCGAAAAATATTCACCATTAAACATATTGTAATTTGCACAGCACACTCACCATCACCCCTATTGGTCTTTACCATTCAGCGAATGGTAAATGGCAGTTTTACAATAAAAAATGGTGGTCGTTATGTATCTTAACCATAAAATTTTGAAAAAAAATTCATACATTGTTTCGCGAAAAACAGTAGAATGTATTGTGTTTTTATGAGACATTTTTAGGGCATTTTAAAAAGAAAACAATATATCCTGATGTTTTTTCATTGTTCTTACAATACAAATACAATAAATTGAATGACGTCAAATGAATCGTTGTTACAATAAAAATGCAATAATATTTGTTGTTATTTGTAAGCAGTTTTCGCTTATGAAAACCCATAGAATTTATATTTCCCGCATTAACGAGCACCAAAGGCCACCAGAATGATATGCACATTTTATGATAAGAATCAAACACTCTGATGTCTGGTATGTATTGCTTGGCAGCTGTTGATAAGATCTATCATCAATCTTTTCAAATAACTGCCAAATATCACAAGTCTGATCTCAGGTCATATGATCCATACCATAAATCGTACACATAAGGCTATATTTAAATGCGGGAGAAAAATGTTATCGAGAAATATGAATTCTATGGTTTTTCAAAGGCGAAATCTGTTAACATAACAACAAATATTATTGCATGTTTATTTTAACATCGGTTCAATCGAACCCATTAAACTAGTTGTTTTTGTATTGTTATCAATGATAGTTTCTATTTACTAGATTCATTTAATTTATTGGAAAACAACAGAAAAATCATTGTTTATCTGTTTCTTGTCGTAACGTCTTGTGTGGCTCCGTGGTCGTGCGGCTAGGATCACCAAGCTCTTAGTCACATCGTGCTGAGGAGCGCGGGTTCGATTCCCGCCGCAGCTGTCAGGAAAAGTTTTCGGCTGTGCCACTGGGCGTTGCATGCTAGTCCGTTGTCTAGTGTCGTGCTCACTAGAAGCATTGAACGTGTCCGCGACTTTTTTAATAAAAAATAAATAAATAAAATAAATAAATAACGTCCTTACTTCGATAAACCTGCTTTTCAGCAAGTGTTCTATAAGTACTTCCTCAGGTTTTAATAGACAGCTTCCCTTGCCAATATCTACTGTATTCAAATTTAAAACGAAAACTAAAAACAAATATGTCAAGTGATTTTGTATTTGATTATACAGAGTAGAATAACATGATCCAAGCAACAATAATATGTATTGTTATTAATTTGTGACGAATTGTTTTTAAGTGGATTTGAGAAGTCCCGTAACGTGGGTAGATCACCTTATAATGGTGCGTTACGGCGTAAGATCTACCATAACAAATTTTGATCTTGTATTTTCTTAGCTTTGTTAATTTAAATGCAGAAAAATCCAAGATCACAATTTGCTCTACTTTTTTTTTCTTTTACATGTTATGTTTTTCATTGTTAATAAACCATCTCTTTCAGGAAGATTCAGGTAATTTGTAATTGTGTTACTGTTGTGAGCCTATCACCATTTAAAAATCTATAATTTTACTTTTTATTTCAGATTTGGAATCGAACACCCAACAAGGAATCAGGAAAGTAACCAGGCATCAACCAAAAATATTGCGTGCACCTGAACGATGACCAAACGTTTCCTTTGAACTTTACCCTTTCACTAACATCCAAATTCCCGTGACGCCTAGGCCTGAAAGAATGTAGAGGTCTCTATGTACTTTCATAGGTGTCCAACTAATCTTCCTTCCCCATCCCTCAGCTGTCGCAAGGACGTGGCCAGGACAGCACTCGACCGTTGGAGGATTGCGTCAATCTTGTCTAAGAGTCAGAGATTAGTCCCAAATCTTTGTGCTTTGATAACGGACAGGAAAGATGCAACCCTCATAACAGCGATCCAGGGCTGTACCACCTACGAATTTGTGCGACTTGCTAAATGCTAATGCTAATGCTAATGCTAATTGTTTTTAAGTGGATTTGAGAAATAAACTCTTTTTTAATATTTAAAAAGTCCATGAGAACTTTGCAGGCACTTTTCCAAATGTATAAAAACAACTCATTTTTTTTTACTAATAGTAACTTTAAATTATTAAAGAACGATTGAAAAACAATCGAATCAATTAGTCACTTATAAAGCTAATGTTCACTTATTGTACGAACTATTTCGGATTGATTTCTATTGGAAAAAGTAACCATATATCTACTGTGTGTTTTATTGTGAACAATATAAGCAGTCATATATTAATAATATTTACCATGAATGGTCATTTTTTATCCGGGGAGCCAAACCCACTTTTACTATTTATTACGGCGTGTGCCAATGATAGGAACCCTGTACCAGTTATGGACATACTTTTGAATTTCGGTTCCACTTCGCACTATTTACATGCATTCCTTATGGGATTTGCCATAACTGGTACACTATGGCGAAATAGGGTGCAAGGAAGCCGAAATTTTAAAGAAAATTATTTATTTCTATCATAATTTGAGCAAAATGTGAAATTTGAATGAGTGCAATCATCTTTTATGAACGTGATCTATTGTTCACATATTTTTTTCTTGATGATTTGCATCATTAAAAGTTGAAAATCAACTATGGCGAATTTGAGGTACTATAGCCATAACTGTTACACTGAGCCTACTATTTGAACGGTATAAGTAATTATCTTCATTTTGGTGCAAAAAGAATCAAAATAAACAGCTGCAGCACTGAAATATCGTAAAACGAAGTTCAAAAAACCGCTATGTAGAAGTGCGTGGAACGTGTCTTTATCATATTATGAAACATCTTATACTGTCATTGGTTGACTGGAAAACCTGTCGCATTGGGTGGACTGTTGCAACAAATGCAGATTGCGACATTGTCATTATTGTTGCGCGATGGCTTAGTTTGATTCTGTGGTTTTAAGTGATGCAACAGACAAATTATATTTCACCTACATGCTCAGCTCATGCCCTCATGAATTATTATTCTTATTATTAGGTTTATTAAGGAGAATTTCAGTCCGTGGCTGGTTCATTTCCGTTGATAATGTGATGTGTCCCATGTCCCAAATATAACGTGAGATGCTAGTTATGTCCTTTTTGAAAAAATAATCAAATCAGAATGTCAAAGATTTGATTACAATATGATAGTTTATTTAGTTATTTGCTTTTTATATTGGCGTTTCGTATTACAATCCAATGAAGATGCGTAATTTTCCTAAATCCAACCGATTCAAACAACCTGCAGGAATTCTCATTGCTACGCAGAACAAACGCATATGAATCATTTCCCTCAGCTGCTAATCGTCGCACAAACTCCTTAATCACCATTCTAGCGTATCCCTTCCTTAGATGTTGCTGGCATGTTTGTAAATCCGAAAACGCACCAGTTTGATCCCTAAAGAAAAACATGGAATAAGATTATTTATAGAATCCCATCCATCGCGTATCACTTACCGTAAGCACCAGGAAACTAGCTTATCACTTTCATCGAAAAGACCGACGCTATCATTCAACAAGATAAGTCGCTCCAGAAGGTTATAGCCAGCAGCTACACTGATGCTGTTCCTCAATGGCCACTGATGGTAAACGTAGTCGAGATTATCTAGTGATAACCGATTGATGTGGAAACTTTTCGGTAAATTCACTTCAAGAGATGAAGCATCCTCTTTTGGCATATATAAAAAGTTGGTTACTTCGTCGTTTACAACCACCAAGCTTTTCGTAGATATAGCCCGATCCAATGCAAGGCGGTGTTTCTCGACAAAATCCATACTAACTTCAGCGTAGTTTCCCCATTCAACCAGCAGTAGAGCTTCTGTCAATCCTGCGTAGTTATCGGATGAATCACAAGAGTAGAAGTAGATTTCAAAGTGATCCTTCAAACAAACAAATCCCTCAGTTATAAACGACTTTCAAGATGCGCCCGTCGACAAATACTTACAAACAACAAGAAAGTTCCATTCTCTCGCCACGACCCATTGAGGGAGAAAATTTGCACGTCGGATTCCGTGTATTGAAGCTGCTTGGATTTTTGCTTCCAGTTCCAATAATTGTCCACTACTCCATAGGCAAACACGTGGTCAGGCCAATTTGAGCGGTACAAATCGCGTAATTCTAGCCAATTTTCAGAAGCGATTTCCACGAGTTGGTATGACATGGTGTCGGCTCACTATCGAATGGGTACTGGTTGGTGACAGTCTGAATGTTTTCGCAAACGGCATCATTGGTGCATCATTGCACTTGAACGGAAGAAGGTTGCAGTTGTAGATGTGGTTGCATTTTATCCGTACACATGTAAGATACAGCTCAAAGTTTCTCATCTACATTGTAACAACTCGTATGTTTCATGTTGGCTGAGAGGTAAACTTTAGGATTGCATTACAATATGTTCACTGCAAAATATTTTTGCTGGTAATCAGCAAACTTTGCTGATTTTTGGCGTGCTGATTGCATTCAGCAATACAAATTACTGAGTATCAGCAATTATTTTTCAACTTGCTGAACCATCCAGCAATTTTGACAGTTGATCAGCAAAGTTGTGCTGAAATTCAGCAAAAATGTTGCTGAAATTCAGCAATTTCTTTTGCTGATTTTTGGCGTGCTGGAAGCATTTCAAAAAATTTGGTGTGTTGAGTTGAGTTTTTTTGAAAACCAACCAATTGAAATAGGGTCTTGTACCATTTGGGCAGGTGTAACTATTTTGGGCACTTACCGCTATAACTAAGTCAATTTCAAACCGATTGATTTGAAATTTTGTATAGAGTTAGGCACGTACAGTATCTAACCCTGAACAAAAATTCAAATCAATCGGTTTGATATTGTCTTAGTTATAGCGGCAAGTGCCCAAAATAGGTACACCTGCCCAAATGGTACAATACCCTATGAAGTTTATCATTTTTTACTAACATTACGTGATATAACGATTTTACAGGTAGGGTGTACGTTAGTGTGGGTCATCGGAACCGTTTTATCAGATCAAAGCTTTTTTGGTTCCGTTTCGGGTCCTGAGTATCTGTGCAAAATTTGAGCACGATCGGTTGCGTCTACACTTTGCGCATTGCAATTGAAATTTGTACCGTCAAGGCACCATTCACCGTGGATCTAAGAGGATTCGGGGCAAATAAGGGCTGTCATTTGACACCAGTCTTATAAACATTGTTGGTGACGCTTTTAATTGCCTTCATTATAGGTTAAAATTAAAGCAATATCCACAGGAGTAGAAAATTTTTCACTAAATTTGGTAATATAGTACAATTAGTAAAGAGTAGTAGGGTCGCTTAATTCCGTGGTAGGTCACCATTTACCGTGTATGAGAAATTGTATTCTACTTTGTTTAAATATGATCAAAACAACCAAGCCAAGGGAATTTTCTTCGTTTAAATTCATTTCAAGTAATAACTTGCAAGATTTTATTAGAAAAACGAATGTTCAAATTTTCGATTTTTCCTAGATATATGGGACAATATGGGGCACGGTGAATGGAGACCTTTGATTTTTAGGGTACCCATTTACCGTGCCTTTTTGTTTCAATTAAAAATTACGAGTAATCGTACTTTCTTGTTAAACTTACTTCAGTAATGTAAAATACATACCTGATATGTGAATTTAATTGCTTCTTGGTGGAATAAAAACGTTACTACATTTAGTTTATCGCTTAAATCACCTTAGCGCAGTTTTCGTTTTTTCACTATGAATGCAGTGAACGCATGTAAACACACTTTAGTGTCAAAATGATACTTTTAAATGTTTCTAATGAGCGTTTTGACATGGTAACAATACATTAGTGTTGTATTGGTGAAATTGAAGGGAAATTGTCATACCATTCAATCGTAATATGGAAATAATGGGGAGCGGACCTGGTGTGATGGTTAAAGCACATGCCTATCACGCCGAGGACCTGGGATCGAATCCCACTCCCGACAAACTCACAAAATGTGAGTTCTTCCTTCGGAAGGGAAGTAAAGCGTGGGTCCCGAGATGAACTAGCCCAGGGCTAAAAATCTCGTTAATACAGATAAAAAAAATGGAAATAATGAAAAAATATTCGAAGGCACACGGTGAATGGAGCCCCCACGGTGAATGGCGCCTTGACGGTATGTGATTTTGTATTGGAAAACATACTTTTTTGCATTTTTGTCATAAGTTGAAAAAGATTGTCTGAAACTTTTTAACCGATACTATAAAATGATAGCCTAGGATGTTCCGGAAAACTTTATTGAAGAGGGCAAAGCGATCAGATGCTTTTGAAAATAGTTATAACCAACGAATAGCATGCATGTGTTTATGTTTTAACATGTAAAGGAATAACAATAGCAACAAAATCATACTTTTTCGCCAAGCAATGTCAACGCTATAACTTTTTTCATAACCATCAGATCACTTTTTCAGAACACCCTAGGCTATGTTTCCACTTTATTGGTTACATGGTTTTAGAAAAATTCGAGCTTGTTATGAGAGAAATGCAAAAGAGTGTGTTTTCCCATGTAAAACCCCATACAAACTTCAAACGCGATGCGCAAAACGTAGACATAACCGATCGTGCACTAATTTTGCACACTTATTTGGGTCCTAAAATAGGATCAAAAAAGCTTCGATCTGATGGGATAACATTGAATTTTTCAATTTTCGATATAAACGATGACCCACTCTAGTGTACGTGTATTAATCAATAGTGTAACCTTTAACCCGCTAATACCCAACCCCGCCTTTAGACGGGGTATAGTTTGAGCATTTTTGTAATTTTTGTTTAGTGGAAAATCTTTTTTTTTTTGCTGATTTTTAGGACTGTTCTGTATGTCTCTGTGGTTTTGGTGTGTTTTAAGGCGTATTTATGTACATTTTTTTAAATCATTGAAAAAATGATGTTTTAGTCACATTTTAGAAGTGATTGTTTATTTTGATTTCAATCGCTACAATTAACATATTTTAAATTTTTCCCAAATCATTCTATCCTAGTTTAATAGTTTAAGGGAGTCGAATACACTGTATAATTATTTCCCTTAAAATTACACGGGAACAAAATTTTCCATGGAGAAAATTTAAAATAAAACTATTTTCACAATAATCATAGAATCTCAAAATGTTTTCGTCTCAAAAACTCGTAACCCAAATAGGCTTCCAGCAAAAATTTAAGTGTGGAGATGTTCGAAAATAAAAATTAGAAAAATCAAAAACCGAAATTCACGAAATCGAGAAATAAAAAGAATCATCTTACAAAAAATGTTTGAATCGATTTTGACGAAGAATGATATTTAGATCAAAATCAAAAATTTAGATATTAGAGGGTTAATACCTGGGATTTACATTGATCGTAAAATCACTCTCGACCTGGTCAGTCGACGTTGTTTGCTGTGTTCCTCGACGTCTTGTGCAATCCGAATTTCTTGCGTACACAATCTTTGCAGGGTTGCTATCTGGCATTCTTTCAACATACTTTTTGCATAGTATCCTTTCAGCTTTGACAACATTATGAAGGCTGGTTTTACCGTAGTGCGCCACGAGGTCGTGATCCATTATTGATCACCACACACCGTTCTCCTGCACGCCGCCAACGATCATCCTTAGCACCTACCGCTCGAACACTTAAAAGTGTTTGCATATTCTTCTCGAGCAGAACATGGTCCAAGTCTCACGTCCATAGAAAACCACCGGTTTTAATTATTGGCGTCTGATGGTCTGATGCAATTGGGTTCGGTTCCGCTTAACAGCACCTACTTTGTTTTTGATGCATTCATCACCAGACCAACCTTTGCTGCTTTGCGTTTTAGGCGGGTGTACTGCTCTGAGACCGTTCTACATGCCCTGACCATGGCTCTGACGTAAATTTCCAAGTCGTCCGAAAGCACACAAATAGACCGGATTTTGTGAAAATCGTACCTCGACAAGCCTCGTTGGATAAATTCTACGACTCGTGCTGAAAAAATCATCATTTTACAACTTGTTGCATAAATAACTAGTATGCAACAAGAAAGATCTTTACGACTGTAGCTCTCAGCAATTTTAGGGGTTTTCGGCCCCTAACACTTATTTGATTTTATTTGATTTCTATCGCACTTTATGTATCTATTATTAAATTATTGAACACTGACATTATTTAAACTGTTAGCATGACTTCCAGATTTGTTTTCAATTTCAATCATGCAGGGGTTCGCCGGGGTTGCTCCAGCAGGTTTCAGGTGGTCCTATGGGCATTCCAGGGGAATTCCGGGGCCGTTGGAAAGGGGCCCACGGGACTTTTAGGGACTTTACAGCCGTCCCAGAGGTGATCCAAGGAGTTTTAGGATCGTGTCAGGGGGTTCCAGAGGGTTTGGTAAGTGTTCCAGGAGATTACAGGGGAGTCAAGAGTTTTAGGAGCGTTATAGGAGGTTCCAATGGCGTTCCATTGGGTTTTATGGGCGTTCCATGAGGTTTCAGAGGGGATCTATGGAACTTCAGGTGGTTTCACGGGCGTTCCAAGAAGTACCACTGGGTTCCTTAGGGGTTACTGTTTTCCATTATGCAACTCATTTTAGTTGCATTATGAGCCGGTACGGAAAAGTTGGTCATTATGATACTGAAATGAGTAGTATAAAATAGAAATTATGACATTGAATTGCATAAAGTATTTTTTTTACCATAGTGTTAGAAACCCTAGTGAGTATAGAAGTGCTAAAATTAAGATATGTCGCTAAATTTACTACATGAGCTCCCCAGATATTAAAAAATAACTGGAATGGAAAAGGGGGATGGCTTTCTCAGTCTTTGATTCAAGAACGATTTTTATCTACATTCCCGACGTTTCGGCCTAGGGATTTGGCCTTTTTCAAGGGTCGCTGAAAACATGTATTTTAACATTTATCATTTAACATTTAACATTGAACATTTAACATTGAACATTTAACATATAAACAACTATCCATCATCGCTCATCAACCGCCTTCTCTGCCGATCCAGAACAACCATCCCCCAGAACAACCGACAAATAGAAAACACCACTCCGAACGTACATCCATCCGCAACAGATCCAATAGCAGCAGCATCCACAAGCAATCAACAGATCCAGAATCATCCATCCACCGAGTATCTCCAATATAGAAGCCTTCCTT
The DNA here is from genome assembly GCF_035046485.1 of Aedes albopictus. Classification (NCBI taxonomy): domain Eukaryota; kingdom Metazoa; phylum Arthropoda; class Insecta; order Diptera; family Culicidae; genus Aedes; species Aedes albopictus. The sequence continues at coordinate 160,124,550 of NC_085137.1, forward strand.
TCATCGCACATCTCAGCCCCACAATCGCCAGCCTACTGAAAAACGATTTTCCTCAAGTAAGAATAGCCTACAAAACACTAAAAAACACAAAAACGATATTAAGATCGGTAAAAGACCCTCTCCCCATACTTGACCAGCATAATGTAATCTACAGTCTAAGCTGTGAAAACTGTCAACAAACCTACATTGGGATGACTAGAAACCAATTAAAAACACGTATGAACGGACACAGAAGCAATATACACGAATACACAAAACATATCCAAAACAACAAGACACAAACAGATGAAGAGATGATCAGATTAGGAGAAAAAACAGCAGTGATGAAACACATTATCGAAAATAACCATATGTTCAACACAACACAACCAAAAATCCTAGATAGAACAAACAGAACTGCAAAATTACCCATACTAGAAATGTGTCATATTGCCAGTAGATCCAACACAATTAACCACCGTACCGATGTCGATGGTCTAAGCACGACGTATGCTGGACTTCTACACTCTATCAAAAAGTCCAATAGTCGGAAACGACACACCACCACTATCATAGAACAAATGTCAACAGAACAAACGGTTCAAAATCATCTTCCACAAAACTGAGAACGCACCCTAAAATGACCAATACCTCCCCTAAAGAAAAATTTCCACCATTCTTTTAAAACAGTCGTTACCAGTGCACAGTGTATAATACAAAAAATAAAAATCTAAAATAACAACACGTAGTAAGTTAGGTAAAATTTCCCATAAAACAATCAAATTGTACCCCACATTTTCTACTACACAGTACATGAAAAGCAACCCAGAAGAGCATTCTATATGCAAAAACTACAAAAACGATAGACGGTAGACACTAGTGAGTTTTTTTATCAATGTTTATATGTTGAATGTTCAATGTTAAATGTTCAATGTTAAATGTTAAATGATAAATGTTAAAATACATGTTTTCAGCGACCCTTGAAAAAGGCCAAATCCCTAGGCCGAAACGTCGGGAATGTAGATAAAAATCGTTCTTGAATCAAAGACTGAGAAAGCCATCCCCCTTTTCCATCAAGTTCCCAGTCGTAAAATCCCATATTAAAAAATAACGCATTTGGTTACACCTTCAATCAGATATTAACATTAACTCAACGGTAGATAAGTATTAAATGGAGAACTAAAAGTAAGTACCTATCCTAGTACCTATCCATTAGAGTGGGTCATCGTTTATATGGAAAAATAAAAAATTCAATGGTATCCCATCAGATCAAAGCTTTTTTGATCCCATTTCAGGACCCAAATAAGTGTGCAAAATTTGGGCACGATTGGTTATGTCTATATTTTGCGCATCGCGTTTGAAGTTTGTATGGGGTTTTACATGGGAAAACACGCTTTTTTGCATTTCTCTCATAACAAGCTCGATATTTTCTAAAATCGTGTAACCGATAAAGTGAAAACATAGCCTAGGGTGTCCTGAAAAACTTTGTCGAAGACCACGAAGTGATCTGATGCTTATGAAAAAAGTTATAGCGTTGTCATTGCTTGGCGAAACAGCATGATTTTGTTGCTATTGTTATTCTTTCACATGTTAAAACATAAACACATGCATGCGGTTCGTTGGTTATAACTATTTTCACAAGCATCGGATCGCTTTGCGGTCTTCAACAAAGTTTTTCAGAACATCATTCAGGCTATCATTTTACAGTATCGGTTAAAAAGTTTCAGACAAACTTTTTCAACTTATGGCTGAAATGCAAAAAAGTATGTTTTCCCATACAAAATCCCATACAAATTTCAATTGCAATGCGCAAAGTGTAGACGCAACCGATCGTGCTCAAATTTTGTACAGATATTACCAATTTAGAGAAAATTTTCCACTTTACGGAAAATTAAAAATGCTACCGCAGCTGTCAAACTGATGATTTTCACCAAGGTATCATCAATCAGTCCAAGGATACCTTGGATCGAGCCTTGGATACGACGCCGATGATCATTATTTGTTGTTGTTTTTCAGAACATTTCACTTTGCAAGCATGCTTTGATTTGCCCAAACTTTTCAATGATACGATGATTTTCATGGCTGCGGTAGGACTTTGACAGCTGCGGTAGAACTCGGCGGCTACCGCAGAGTGGAAAATTTTCTAAAAATCCGCAATACTCAGGACCCGAAACGGAACCACCGTCTTCAGCCAGAGGCTGTACAGACTGAACGAAACTTAACACTAGACAACGGACACACGGAGCATGCACCTGTGGATACGGAGAAGAAACTATTCTCACGAAAAGTTTCATCGCCCGGAGCGGGAATCGAACCCTCACCCCACAGCATGGTGCGATCAGAAGCTTGGGGACCCTAACCGCACGGCTACGAGGCTCCACAAGTTATCCCAAAAGAACAGTCGAATGAAGTTTACGTTCATTTAACCCCAATTTAATCCATAATGCTGACATCTCCCTTTCAACGTGTTGCAAATCGCAACAAGGGGGGGGTTTCAGGAGTGTTCCAGGAAGTTTCCGGGACGTTTTAGCGTGTTCCAGCGGGATTAATTAGCAATCCATGGGTTTCAAGGGCCTTCCCGAGAGTTTCATCAGTGTTCCAAAGGGTTTCATAAGGTTTCAGGAGCGATCCAGGAATTTTCATGGAGTTTCAGGAGCGATTCATGGTGTTTCAGTGTGGTGTTCTAGGGGGTTTCAAGAGCGTTCCATTGGTTTTCAATAGGTTTTGGGGGTTTCCAGCGTAATTGAGGGGGTTTCAGAAGCGTTTCCGGGGGTTTCCGGGGGGGAGATCCCAGGGAGTTTAGGGGCATCCTAAGGGGTGTCAGCGACGTTCCAAGGCGTTTCAGTGGGTTTTTGAACGATCCTAGGGTTTTTAAAGGGTTTGATGGATGATCCAACGAGTTTCAGTGAATTTCAGGAGTTTGTAAGGGGTTTCAAGTGCGTTGCAGGGGATATATCTCTAATATCCTTTCCAAAAACCTGTCAAACTTTCTTGAAAGCCTTCCAAATTCCTCATAACTCCCCCAAACCCCCATCGGGACCCCTCCTCAAGCCCCTTGAAAATCCCTGAAACATCGATGAAGCTGATACCATAGACTAACTTCAAGACTTAAAAGTACCGTAAACCGGGGTCAAATTGATCTCACGTTTTTCCGTAAGATTGAGCATACTTTTAATAGTTTCTATACATGTATCGTGCTGTTAGAATCAAGTACTAAATGATATTTGTAAGGAAACTATTTCAAGTATGCTTTATCTAACCGAGAAACATCTGATCAATTTCGACCCGGAGATCAATTTGACCCCGATTTACGGTACTGAAGAAAATCATTGAATTTTGTGAGTCCAAACGGGTACATAAAATAAACACTCATTAGCTATTATGCTTCGTCAACTCAAAACAGATACAAACACACTCCTAACAGTGGGCTGATACTACTTCACTCATAACAGTGGGCTGACACTACTTTACTCCAACAAAAAGAAGGTTAAGCCCTAAGGAACTTCCGGGTCCTCCGAAAACCCTTCAAAACCTCCCATGACTCTTGAAATTTATACAACTATGGGAATACTGAGGATCTAGACGTTCACTGGGTATATTTCAGTACTAATCGTTCAAAAATTGGCTTATTACCATATTATTCAAGCAAGGGATACCATTTCATTAAAAAAACACTTAAATATGCAACATTTAGAAAATTTGTAGTATTTTAAACTGAAAATTAAATTTCCGTAACATTTATATCAGCACTTCTTATACTGCTTTAATCGGATCCTTTCAAAACACTTCAGATTCAAAAAAACTGCGAAAGAATATCAATTTATAAACATTTTAAATCTTATGACATATTGATATGAAATACTTAAAAAATAATCTGGCAACACTTCCGAAACGATTGAATTTAAGATTATCGAGTCGATTCACAATGTAGATCGCCTTATAAAAAGCTTTACAGCACGAACATTTGTTTCTTCCCATACAAATAGCGTTACGGTGGAATGGGTTTGTGTCAGAAATGGCTCATTTTGAATGAACCCATACATTGAAAATTCTTCAAAAACCAAAAAAGAATGACAAAATATTACAGTTTGCAAAAAAATAAATATAAAAAACAGGTCTTAGCTAAACGATTGCATTTGGATCAGCGCCGAAATGGTAAAGTTCTGGTTCGTTGTCGACCGGTCGTCAATGAAGCTGGCTCTATCACTACCGAACTCATTCGTTTTAGGTAACAGACGACCGAAGATGATATGGGATAGCACTTTGTATGCGGCAATCATTTCAAATAGCAATCCTCTGGTAACTGTTCGGATTCCCAGATCCCGAATAACATCTGGTGCAGGCAAATAGCCAACTTTTCTGGGCTTATCCTGATGAGTCCAGCAGTGATTTTTTTTTTTTTGAGCTGCTGAATGGCGTCTTTAAGCTCCGTTAGCGATTTGTTGGTTGGTTCCTATGATCCGCGATGCTGTGGTCATTTCCTCCATTGTCTTGATCATCAATGTCTGCACCATTTAGGTTTTCGTCGTAGTGCTGCTTCCACCTTTCGATCACCTGAAATTGTTCTGTCAAGAGGGCTTCGTCCGCATTCCAGCGCACTTCGGCTCGCGGAACAAAGCCTGAAATTGAAATTAAGCTTCTGGTTGAACTTCCGTAATTCTTGACAATGGCACAACAGTTCCATTTCCTCGTACTCCTCTTTTTTCAGGCGACATTTCTTCTCCCGTAAGAGGCGAGTCTGCTGCATCCGCTTTCGTTTGCCGAGTTCCATGCTGCAGCATAACAGTCCGCGCTGCGTTCTTCTCCTCCGAAACATCTCTAGAGTGTGTTTTATTGCATCCATTTTTTAAGGTCACTTGATCCGTTCGGCTCCAAAGATTAAGATCGATGGATACTAATTCAGTGTGTAATCTGGTTGCCTATGGCTTAATCGATTTTCCAGTTGCTTCATAACGTTTTTCTTTACCAACTTATTAAAGACAAGCCTGAAACTAAGCATGATCAAGTATTTCTAACTTAATTCGGCGCAAGTTGATTAGTCATGGCACGTCACATTGAAGTTCAACCAATTTACGTAATATCATTTTATTAGCTGTAAAATAAATTGCACAAATCACGCAAGGTTTGCAATAAAGATTTAACAACTGTACGCAAAAAAAAACTTAGTAAATACACTCCCGCTGAAACTTGCTCAGCAGAAGTGTAGTTCTAAGCGTCTGTGTAATCCGTCCAAACATGCCATTTTCGCAGCATTCTATTAATTCGGACACGTGTATATCACTCGGTTGCGCCCTATGATCTGCGCCTGCGAGTGAGGTATCAGACACAACTTAGTCAGTTGCGAACTACGGGGCAAGAGCACTATCTATCGCGACTGCTCCCGAGCTTCCTTATTCTACCGCACCGGTTCAAATGGCCGTAGTATCACATAAACAGCACAATCATAAGTAGTTTTTCTTCTCTCGCGCACATCACGCGTACAAGTCACGAGATTGAAGCACTTGCTAGCGACCAGTGGGAGAAAAAAATGAACTTCTAACTGCCGGCACGAGGGTATAGAACCCCGGCGATGTCCAGTTGACTTGAGTACTTTGGTCCAGTCCCTGTAGAACAAGCGAAAGTGAAACATCACCGTCGTCACAATCTGCGCTTTCGCTTCCAGTACGGTTATAAAAGTATTATTATTATCGAACGAGCATATGTAGGATGGAACATTCCTCGTACTCGGTCAACATTATGCAAATCGGTTCGTAATTTCAGCGTGTTCTACACAGGTATTACGACGACGACACGGGAAAGACAGAATCGCAACGAAAGGGTCGGTCGATATCTCAGCTGCAAACGTTGAGTTCTGTAGTAGTTCGGTTCCGGTGGTGCATATCGAAGCAACAGTGCAGTGATGTCGTCGGCGTTTCGGATACTATTTCACGGCTTGACGGCGCTTCACTATTTTTACGCGATGTACTACGATCTGGTCGTGATAGACGAATATCCGAAAGAGATCAAGGAGCTGTTCGGAGGATTGGCCAGCAACGAAAAGTACAAACTGCCGCTAAAGGGACGAGTGATATTTCTGACGTACTGGGGATTGGTAAGTCGCACATAGTTCCGGTTTAATTCTTAAGGTGGAACATTAAGAAATCCCATAACAATTTTGCATACAAACTTTAGAGGCATAAATCTGACGAAAATAGCATCGAATCAAGCTGTACTACTTTATCCTGCAAAAAGAGGCAGCTTTTCCAAATCGCTCGCATTTGTTTACGAATTTTCAAGATTGATGCTCTTGAAAACATGAGTAGGGGTCCAAGTCGGCCATTGTGGCAGCCATATTTGTATTCTCTGAAGTTTCTCCTTAAGCAAATGGTGTATCCGCAAAAAATACGAGTAAAAGTCCCACAGAAACTCATGCACGAATTTCAGGAGAACTCCTAGAAGTCATCTGAAATGCTTTTACGCCGGACGCATTTATTCAAAAAATTATCCGATGAGAGGTTAAAGGCACAGCCTCAGAGACCAATCGTATCAGGTAGGACCTTGCCAAAAGTGCCAACTTTGGAGGGGCGTCGGTAAGGCTAAGAAGTAAACTGGATGGTGCAATTGAATATTTGCATACCATCAGGGTTCAACTACACAAATAAAAATAATGAGGAATACACGTCATGTAAATTTTAGTCATGTAAACTTCCAGCTGTGATGGTTTACATGATACATCATGTAAATTTGTGTTATATGTCATGTAAAAACTCAGAGTAATGTTGAATTATTTGACATATAATGCAAGTTTACATGATATTTCATGTGATGTTCATGACAAGTCATTAAAACTTCTGTGAAATTGCACGCTCCAATTGTGTGCATTATATGACACATAAATTTACACTAGAGGAATTCACTAAACTAATTAAACCAATTAAACGTCGAGATCACCAAGGCAATCTTTGATTATAGGGAACTGCATGAATATTAGCATGGTTAAAAAAATCGTTTTTGCTCCACACCGTTTATTCCATTCGTAATCAGATTCTAAAGCCTGGAACACATAGCGTCCGTTCCGTCGAGGTTCGCGTTTTTTGACAGTTTTCCCATGGGAAATGTGTCAAACAACTGTCACGCACACGCAAACGGATGCATTGTGTGGGGCACTTCCAAGTAACAATTTTATTGCTGATTGGTTTTGTTTGATTTTTATTAGGGTTTTATTACAGCAATACTTAAACCTCAGAGTTTTATGACTTCTTTTATGAAAACCATTGATGAAATTTTTAAGTATACTATCTTAAAGATATTCATAAAGCTAGATTTTAGGAGTAAACAAAACTCTCCGACATGTAAACCTTCAGGCTTTCATTATTACCACAATAAAACAGTTCAAACTCCCAACAGATGGCGATTCCGTTCGATTAGTAATGACATCTGTTGGTGGAAAACCAGAAACTACGACACTGCTAGGTTTATTGCGGTCATCATAAAAGTAAACTTGCTTTCGTTTTATTTTCGCTAATTATGGTCGTCGCCATATTGAAGATGTAGCTGACGTAAATAGAAAATAGTTTGAAAAAAATTTGCTCAAATAAGCAATGAATTGATAGTTTGCCGTCATCGCCATAACATGCTCACATAAATAAACTCTCTCAGCTAAGTTTTCTTGTGATTCGAGACAGTTTTACTAAATTAACAAATTGATTTATTTCATTCCAGGATGACAATATTCACCATTTTCGGTAAAAATGAATGCGCATAAGCTTACCAACACAATAACTACTAAAAAATATTTTCATTGCCAACAATCATCGCACAAACTATGCCAAATTTGGTCCTTTAAATTGAATGATGGTTTCTTTCAACAAACATTATGAGGCTATTGACTTTACACTAACAAAAGATAAATTAAGAAAATATTTCAATGCTATCCGATAAACACGAAACACAAAAGTAGCTCTAAATAGTTGATTTAAGTGAATACTCTATGATATATATTATGTATTTCTAAATTTAAGTCAAATTATGTAACATTCATTGTAACAAACTGGTCCACTCATGATTGACGACAAATAAAATAAATAAAAAAATTACTTTGAAATGATCGCCTTCTACTTACGATTGATGTATCTTCGAAAACTTTACATGCAATCGAAGAAGCTTCTCTGCATTTTGAGCTGTCATAGTTTTTGTTGAATAAAAAAACAACAATCATCATAACCTCTTTTCAAGAACGGAAAATTTTTCAACTAGGTTTTAAAACAGTTTTATTGGTACTCTTAATACGGTTTACAAAACCTCTCCGAGAGTGGTCCACTTAGCCGGAAGATGCTCTTAAAGAAGTTATCAAGAGGTTTTGATGTACAAATCAGTTTTATTGCAAATTTTAGAAAATTGGTTATGAAGATCTCTTATAGAGCCGAACAAAACTTCAAACGTTACTTGGGGCATGCTTCCACGGGTCAAGCGATGACAATGACCGCCAGCTAAGAGTTGAGTGCTTAGCTGGTAGTGCAGCCTGGGCACTGTCGTCCTTCTGACCTCAGCTAGATTGAGGAGGTACGACCCGAGCGTCTGTTCACCAAGGAGGTGCGGCTCAAACAGCGTCTGTTCTGGCATCCAGCAGCTGAGTAAGAAACGCTGCACCACGCCCAGCTAGATCCAATCTGGTAGCCCCATCAGCGTGGTCGTCCCAGTGTTGGTTGGGACGTTAAACAGAACTGGCACGATGGCCCTCTGGCGAAACAGGAGTGTTGGCGTAGGCCCAATAAGCCACCCGTAAAAATCCCCATTGCGAATAACATAGGAGAAAATACGACTCGATACAATCGGCAAAGACCCACGCGACGAAATAAGGACTACGATTGGAAACTTGGAACATGGAATTGCAAGTCACTTGGTTTCGCAGGATGTGACAGGATAATCTACGACGAACTACATCCCCACAATTTCGATATCGTGGCGTTGCAGGAACTTTGTTGGACTGGACAGAAAGTGTGGAAAAGCGGGCATCGAGCGGCTACCTTCTACCAAAGCTGTGGCACCACCAATGAACTGGGAACAGGATTTATAGTGTTGGGCAAGATGTGACAACGTGTAATCGGGTGGCAGCCGATCAACGCAAGGATGTGCATGTTATGAGTTAAGGGCCGTTTCTTCAACTACAGCATCATCAACGTGCACTGCCCACACGAAGGAAAACCTGATGACGAGAAAGAAGCGTTTAACGTGCAGTTAGAGCAAACATACGATGGTTGCTCGCCGCGTGACGTGAAAATCGTTGTCGGTGACATGAACGCACAGGTAGGAAGGGAGGAAATGTACAGACCGGTAATCGGGCGAAACAGCCTACACGCCGTATCGGATGATAACGGCCAGCGATGCGTAAACTTTGCAGCCTCCCGTGGCACCGTCTTCCTCCGCAAAGATATCAACGAAGCCACCTGGAGATCACCCCACCATCCAACAGAAAACCAAATCGACCACGTTCTAGTCGACGGCAAATTCTTCTCGGATATAACCAATGTTCACACATACCGCAGTGCAAATATGGCATATATAGATTCGGATCACTAGGGTGTTTCAGGTAATTTGAACAGACCGTTACGCGTATATATTTTGGACATTTCCATTTGATTTTGCTGTAAATGTCCAAAATGTATACGCGTGATGGTCTGTCCAAAATACCTGAATTCTCCTACCTAGTCGCTGTTTGCATGCGCTCAAAACTTTCGAAAGTTACTCGTCGTAGTCGAACGCCGCGGCTTAACATCGAGCAGCTGCGTAACGTAGAAGTGGCTCAAGACTATAACGTAAGTTAGCAGTGGCCCTACCAACGGAAGAGCAGCGTGGCACAGCTACACTTGAATATGGCTGGAGGGACATCCGATCCGCCATAGGTAGTACCTCGGCTGCAGCACTAGGCGTCGCGACTCCGAATCACAGAAACGACTGATACGATGGCGAATGTGAACAGTTGAAAAAGAGAAGAATGCAGCATGGGCGAGAATGCTGCAACATCGTACGAGAGCAAATGAGACACGTTACAGGCAGACGCGGAACAGGCAGAACTCAGTCTTCCGGATGAAGAAGCGCCAGCAGGAAGAACGAGATCGCGAAGCGATGGAAGAGCTGTACCGTGCCAAGGACACACGAAAGTTCTACGAGAAGCAGAACAGCTCGCGCAGAGGCTGCGCGCCACAAGCCGACATGTGCCGAGATAATCACGGGAATATTCTCACGAGCGAGCGTGAGGTGGTCGACAGGTGGCGGCAGCATTACGATGAGCACCTCAATGGCGACGTTGCAAGTACCGAAGGTGGCGTGGTAACAGATCTAGGAGTATGTGCACAGGACGAAAGACTTCCGGCCCCTGACCTCCAAGAGATTGAGGAGGAGGTTAACCGATTGAAAAACAACAAAGCCGCTGGAGCAGATCAACTACCAAGAGAGCTTTTAAAATACGGTGGAGAAGCACTGGTGAGAGCACTACACTGGGTCATTACCAAGATTTGGGAGGAGGAAGTATTACCGGAGGAATGGATGGAAGGTATCGTGTGTCCCATCTACAAAAAGGGCGACAAGTTGGATTGCGGGAACTACCGTGCGATCACACTACTGAGCGCTGCCTACAAGATACTCTCTCAAATTTTATGCCGCCGTCTATCACCGATTGCAAGAGAGTTCGTGGGGCAATATCAGGCTGGATTTATGGGTGAACGCGCTACAACGGACCAGATGTTCGCCACCCGCCAGGTGTTGCGAATGATGCGAATATAACGTGCTTACACATCACTTGTTCGTCAATTTTAAATCAGCGTATTATACAATTGACCGTGACCAGCTATGGCAGATCCGGCTAAAGAATGAAGCCAGGTGGATCGGATTAGTCATTAATGTGTCGTAGACAAAGTACATGATGGCCTCTGGAGCCGACCTACTGATACCTGATACATGATGGCAAAAGGCTCCAGGGAAGAATTAGCGCGCCCGACACCCCGAATTTCATCTACGGTGATGAAATCGAGGCGGTTGAAGAATTCGTGTACTTGGGCTCACTGGTGACCGCCGACAACGACACCAGTAGAGAAATACAGATTAGACCGGTAGTCCTCTATGGGCACGAAACATGGACTCTCCACACACATAAGACCAACGCGCCCTTGGAGATTTCGAACTGAAGGTGTTGTGTACCATCTACGGCAGAGTACAGATGGAGATGGAAGACGGGACTTGAAGAAGGCAAATGAACCACAAGGTGCATCAGCTGCTGAGAGAACCAAACATCGTCCAAACCGCGAAAATCGGGAGACTACACAGATCGAAAAAAGAGTGTAAAATTCTGTGACATATGATGCACATGATTGGAGCGTGGGATATCATAGAAGTTTACATGAAATATCATGAAAAGTTCATGAAATATCATGTAAACTTCCATTATATGTCATGTAATTCAGCATGACTCTGAGAATTACATGACATATAACACAAATTTACATGATATATCATGTAAACCATCATAACACTAAGTTTACATGACTAAAATGAAGTTTACATGACGTGTAAATCTCATTATTTTTATCTGTGTACGGTGGGCGGGTCACGTCACCAGGATGTCGGAAAGCAACCCGATTGAAATGGCTTTCGAGAGCCATACGACGGGTACAAGAAGAGCTGGTGCGCAGCGAACTAGGTTGGTCGATCAAGTGGAGGACGATTTGCGGACCCTTCGCAGAGTGCGGAACTGGAGACAAACAGCCATGAACCGAATATAATGGAGACCTAGCAGAGGACACTCAGGCCTTAGTCTGACCGGTAAGCAAAGGTAAGTAATCATCAGTGGAGGTTGAGCCTACTATGGGCCCCGCAAGAATCTTCGGTTGGAAAAGATGCACCATCGCACCAAATGTACCATGTTACATGGTCCATGTACAAAACGCTGATACGACCGGTGGTTTTCTACAGGCACGAGATTTGGACTATGCTCGAGGAGAATATACAAGCACTCGAAGTGTTCGAGCGACGGGCAATGAGAGTCTAATAGAGGTGGGGAAGACGATACTTCGTGTGCGTGAGATCCGTGTCTGGTGCAAAACATGTCACTACTACAAGCAAAGCGAGCTCCCATAAGAACGCGTGTCAAATAGTGACGTCACTATTTGTGTTTACATTTTTCTTTCCATACTAATACATAGCCATCTCTTCTTCTTCCCCACCTACTAATATACTATAATATATAATATAATAATATACAATATATAATATATAATATACACTGAGAAATATTTCTATTCAATGGCTGAGTTGGGCTTACTCAGAAATCGAAAAGTCCTTTGTTTTCTTACTCAGTTTCTGTTAAAAGTGGGACAACCCATTGCCAATGGTTGAAACTGAGTAAGAATACAAAGGATTTTTCGATTTCTGAGTAAGGCCAACTCAGTCACTGAGTAGAATGTTTTCTCTGTGTAATATACTCTCATTGTTCGGCGGGTGCTTGGGACTATAGATAGTAGAGTAAACATAGATCCGTGATGATGAATCCGTTGTATCCAAACGAACTGTCAAAATCTGTATCCAAACGAGCATGACGTCATGATTCCAACAACACCAATGGAGCGCATGACGTCATATTCAATCGTCGCACTCTTGAAAAATACTATTCACACGCTTGAAACATTTCACTCAGCGATGTCCGCGGATCTATGTTTACTCTACTATCTATACTTGGGACCATCTTTGGCGGTATGCAAGAGAAAGTGTGTGGCGGTGAAGAATGAGCCACGAGCTCACTGCACTCTTTGGAGCCGGAAGGTGGTAAAAACTGGAACGATACGATGTGCAGCACATGTTGTGAGAATGCCGGACAACAACACAGAAAAGCTGGTGTTCACAAGAGATGCGGATGGTAAACTCCATTGCACGGTAACGTCATCAAGAAATCGCTCTTTTTCTCTCCTATGGGAAATTAGAAAACAACAGGACCAACACCTGTCAAATTTGACAGGTACTGGTCCTGTTGTTTTCAAACACTCTGAAAGAGCGAAAGAGATAGAATTTCGCCGTGAGGTGGTCTATTAGCAGACCTGAAGGGTAGCGTGCAAGCTGAGCGGACCAGGTGCAGATCGATGTCAAATGTGGGACGCAGCCTAGGATGGAGGACTGCAGCCACGAACCGGCGAAGAATTGTTGATCCAGGTTTATTATGATTGTACATAATGTAATGCTAAATAAATGATAAATAAAAATAAATGGCATAAACCTTTTGGTAAAGAGTGAACCCTAAGCAAGCCGATTGCAGAACACCGTGACGCACAAACAAATTGGAAACCTCTGCATTTGTTAGAAAGCTCCATAGAGAGTGGGTACTCACTCACTGCGAATATGCGCATCTGCTCTTTGCTCTCGCAATCAAGACCATGCGAAAGCAACAGAAATGCAACTGGAACCAGGCTGTGTACTATAGGTATTCGCATCGTCGTCGTCGTCAGCTCTTCGGTCGATAGCGTATAAACATTCGCCCCGACCGACGACGACGCTCACGAGACGATGCCCCAGTCCTGGCTGGCTGGGTGGAAAACGTGGAAAACTGGTGCCGTTCTGTGGCGATATCCTTGTTATTTTTTGGAGCCGTCGCCGCCACCGTCCTCCGACTGACTGGGTGGGGGAGGGTGTGTACGTGCTCCAAAACTCTGGTGAGTGAACGCACGGTCCTCTTTTGTACGTTCCATCAGTTACCGACTGGGGCTGCTTGGCGACGGTACTATTCGTGGCGCTGGGTGAAGTCCGTGCGTTGTTGTTGGGTGGAAGCCATTCAGCTTTGAATGGTGTCGAGTTTCCTCGTGTGCAAGGATTGACCATAAAGTCATAAAATAAAATCAAAAGCGTGATTGAGATTCTGTGATTTTCTATGTCTGTCGAATTCCAGCGAAGAGTGAAACACATGTGCCGAGGTTCTTTCCGACATTCCAAGTGAAAAATCCTGCTCATTAAGTTCCAACAAAGAAGTGCAAAAGGCCAACATCTATTGTACGTGCGCGTATCCTTGCTAATTCTGCATCCTGTTGAGTGTTTGTGTGTGTTGGTGTCGAGTGCCCAAGTGAAAGTATCCCTTCCGGGGGAAAACCCAAGTTGGGTCAGCTTCCCATCTGCAGGTAGCAGACAAACCTCCTGGATACCGTGTGAAGTGTGTGGAAACAATTTGAAAGTGAAAATTCTTCCCTTCTGTGAGGATCCTCGACTTCTTGACCCCAGCACCACCCGGCCGGCGGCACAATGACCAGCGTTCAACTGTACAAATCGCGCACATTTGTGCTGGTGTGGCATCTGATTGCCATCGGGCAGTACTACTATGCGATCTACTTCGATCGGTACTTCGTTAAGATACCGGAGGATCTGAACATCCCGAAAATGATGCGGCCCTCGGAGTACGGCGGACGGTCCAAGTTTTTGACCTACTGGTGTTTGGTTAGTATGCGCTGATAGCGATTGTTGTTAGATGTTATCGTATCGTTCATATGGTGTCGTTTATAGCCGTATACTAGCGGAAGGCATTTATCTCTGACAAGTATATTAATAAGATTCATGCATAAATTAGCAGCACGCGTCAAGTATCATCTTGAAAAGTGCCGCAGTCTCTATCATTGAAGTGATGACTTTATAAGACTTGGTATAAATGGCATGCACGAAACAAAAATATGTAATTGTTTATGAAACAAGTTTACAAAATGATGTTTTTAGCACGAGTCATACATTCATCCAGTGAGGTCTGCCTTCTTCTACGAAACAAGCTGTGAATAAGGATCATGGCTGATCAATGTTATTAACCCTCAAATGGATACCTTAAATCAAGCTCCGTTTTGGGACCCTGGGGTCCATTGGACCCCAACATATATTCTCGTATATCTCGTGATCCTTACTTTTTAAAAGGGTGATGTTTTCAGCAAAGATGTTAGGTATGTCAAGGCCTATCTAGTGATAAACAATTTAGTACAAGAAATTACCGCACGGGTAAAATTCTGCTCCCAAAAATCATAAAAAAACGACTCATGATTTCATGAGCCTAGTGCATTTTCGTTTTATAAAAATACACCATGATTTATGATCATGATAGTATGATCCATTCTCTCGTAACGCTACCAATGCGTTACTTTTTTGCTAAAATTATGAAGCTGAATCATGGTAGCGGGATTTGGACTCATGGTTTCGGATGCGCAGCGCCTATGATCCTAGTGAAATTTCAAGAACCATAAAGCTAAATCATGGTAGCAGGACTTGGACTCATGATTTCGGATGCGCAGCGCTTATGATTCTGGTGGAATTTCTAGGATCATGAAGCTGAATCATGATATTGAGAGCTGGACTCATGGTTTCGGGTGCGCATCGCTTATGATTCTGGTTGTTTTTCTAGGATCATGAAGGTGAATCATGGTAGCGGGATTTGGACTCATGGTTTCGGATGCGCAGCGCTTATGTTTCTAGAGGGTTTTATATGGCCATTCAGCTACATCAGCTACATCCCTTAGTTTCAATTTCGCAAAAAGAAAGATTATAAATAAAATTCACTTACCACGAAACAAAGACTTTCGACGGAGACGGCGGAGTCAGAACAGGGTCGGTGATATTCCGTCGTTTGACCGAGACGGAACCGGATCGAACAGGTACGGGGCGAGCAATGAAGAGGCACGGCACGGATTGATGCAGTCGGGCCGGCACGGAAATGGAATCGGACGGTGCCTGCGTCGTTTGGTGCTGCAAAAACGATAACTCGGGACGGGACTGGTGTCGTTTGACGCCACCGGGACAGAAACGAACGAAGCCGGAATTGGACGGATCCGGGGCGAGGGATGACAGCCGCAGTCGTTTGCGGTAGAACGGGAATGATGGCGTGCAATAGGATGCGTCTGCGTCTACAGAAACGGACGAAGCCGGAACGGAATTGGACGGATCCGGCGCGAGGGATGACATTTAACTGAAATGGGGATGACGTTTAACTAGAACGAGAACGATGGCGTGCAATCGGATGTTATTTAGAAATAAGAACATTTTTGGCACTTTTTTTATACTCACCGGTTTCTTTAGGAGAGGGCTTCTGCTAACAATACACTAGAGAGCACAAAAAATACATAATTATTGAATTAAAACCAATATTTCCATTAAATTAATGGTTTCTTACATTTTTTCCACCATTCACAAACGATGCCGCACACTGAATGACCACGTTTTGACAGGTACGCGTAACGCTTGATAATTTTCATGATTTCGAGCTCATGAAAATGGTTGCACCGAATCATAATATTAGTTGCTCGGATCCTACAATTAAGATTCGTGATCATGTTTTCATAAAATGACCGACTTTCATGTTTCATGCTTTGTGAATCATGAAAGCGGGATCAGATTTGTTTCCGTGCGCTAGGTGGCGCTAGATTTAGAGCATTCCAAAGTGCTTCCAATCAATAGGATGAAACGTACCTAGCAAGTGGACAAGACGCTAAAAACAATAGGGTAAATCGCACTTCTGTAGATGGGTAGACATACATGTCCTGCGGCTCAAAAGGGGTCGTTCAAATATTACGTAATGAATTGGAGGAGCAAGAGGGGGAAGGGGGTCAAGCACTGTGTTACGCTTTAAACAAAATTCCAAAATTTCCCATACAAAAGTTGTTACGTGGGGTAGAGAGGCGTTCTAAAATTTTCAAATTTAGCGTTACGTATCATTTGAATGGACCCAAAGAGACATCACAGACAAACAGATATAACACTGAAGAAATTACCATCTTATATATCGTAAGCTCCTGACTACTAGTTGGTGTCTTCGGCAAAGTTGTTTGCTTGGGCAAGGGCATACAGATGATGAACCATTTGATATGATACTTCACCACAAGGCAGCGCTAGTGAGCATACAAATATTATATCTCATATATCTCAGGATCCTGATTTCTCAGAAAGCTGGTATCTTTGAAGTTGTTCGGTAGGGTAAACATTCAAAATTTAGAGTGCACCAATAGATTATGACGTCGCACAACCCAGAAATAGTGGTGCTAGTTAGCATTTACATTTTATATCTTAGAGGAATTCCTGCAATTCCTGAAGGACTACCAGGGGAAAATCTTGCATCATGGGAGGAATTCCAGGAGGAATACCGGGAGGAATTCTTCTGTGTATTTTTAGTTGAATCGCTGGTGGAGTTCATAAAACAATCCCTGGAAGAATTCCTGAAAAAAAATTGGAGGATAAGTGGATCTCCTAGATAACGACCTGGAGGAACTTTGGCGAAAATGATTGAAAGAATCCCTGTATTTATTTTCTAAAAAAATCCCAGGAGGAGTTCCTTCAGAAATTCCGGAAGAAATTCCTGAAGGTATCCGTATGAGAATCCGTATGAGTATGAAATTAAAAAATAACGTTCATATAAATAAATCTGCTGAAGTCATGAACTTGGAATATTTTCTCTAGATCGAGATATCAAGTGCCTAATAAATGTATATTACATATTTGAAATGTAATTCGAAAGTCTTATCCATATGTAATCTTTGAAGCTATACTTTCGCCACCTATTGAGTCAATTCTGAAGTAAATTATCCATCACATCCATTGTTTGCCATTACATTGCATCAAGACATTCATCTCAGAAGAAGTTTACTTTTTTGAGGACGTTTGTCGCTCAGGGTGTCTAGGATGTTGAGCTAGTATGTATCTAGGGTAAACAGGTATAATATGCCCCCCCTAAGCAGAAATGGAAGTATATCTGAAACTGGTGCCTTATTCCATCTATTGTTCACTGCAAATCGTTGTTACTAAAGTTAGTGAAGTGTTGCATGCGAACTTTGCCTTTGCAGAGGTGGCTATGGAAGCTTTGAAACGTTTTTCGAAAACGTTCCAAAATTTGCCTTTTCAAAACAAACGGGGCAATACGCCCCATCAAAAGAAAAACGTCCAGCCCCGCGATAAAACTGACCCAGGGGATAATTCCACCACATGCTTATCCTAGGAGGGTCTTTCAACAAGTGTTTTGCTGCATAAAAATTGCAAGGTAACACAAGCGAATAGAACTAGCTTCGTTTACAATGAAGTCAGCTCACAAGAGGTAAAATATTACGCCAAAAGCCTCGATTTCAGACTTTTTGATATTTTTATTGCTTTTTTGTACCAATTCACTAACGGACCAGCTTGATGGCAATAATTATTCAATATTTGAGATTTGTAATCGATCACGCATGCGAAAAGTGCTTGAATCGCTAGAAAATGAACAGGGGCGTTTTGCCCCGTGGGGCGCATTATACCCTTTTACCCTATTGGTGCCACCTTGCAGAAAAACGTTAGCATAATTTTTATTATCAAATGGATTTTGATGTATTAAACACTTTTGCCGAAGACACGAACATTCTATGCATTTGGAATATCAAGATCAAGATATTCAAGCTATCAATCCGTAATTTGAATACACACTAGCGCCTTCTACTGGGCTAATTTCGATTCGAATAATTTATCATAAGATTGCCCTTGGTCTGCAGAAGAATTTTGTCGAAGACAGCATTATTCTAGGAAGTCATGAACAAAAGATACAATCATTTGTGCCGTGGGGTCCCCAGGGGTACAAAATCGCCTGGTTCAACTTTGACATCGAGAAAAATCCATAGTACGCCATGAAACCAATGGTATTTTTGCACAAATAACTCATCGCGGTGCAGTTTGAAGGTACTGTAAAAATGGGGCCGATATGTCAATCCAAACTTGTTTGCGACAACTTCAAAGTGGCTCTGGGGTCCAATGGACCCCAGGTATCCATTTGAGGGTTAACCGTCCTATGATGTTTAGGATTGACGTACCGCGTTGACGTAGTGCACGCTCAGCGTGCCTGTCTGGGTCATATTGACCTCAACATCTTACTAGGGGCTGTTGTTCGAAAGTTGGTGTCTTCGGCAAAAATGTCCCGCTGGATGATGCGCGTCTCTTTTTTTTTCCCTTCTAAACCATAGGGAGGAAAATCTGCTCAACAGACACCCTAACAGGAAGGTTAGGATAGTGTAGGATTAAGGCCGTCTTCTACAACACTAGTAGAAGCCAGGACTACTCTCTCCTCGACCCACTAAAACACATTCCTATGGTCGCCAAACCCTACGTCTCTCCGGAACCACCAAGAGGATATTGCTTCAGAGAGGGGCTAGTGCACATCGCACCTTCAAGGTTAGCTGCGTAGCCTACCAGCAACGAACATCGATGACTCGCTCTGGAGAGTCCATCACGGTAACATGCTGGCGCTTAGCCTGTTTCCCGAGTGGTCCCGAGCTCATTTGGTTGAAAATTAAGACTGCACAAGCCCTTCAAAGTTCGTATGGGAATTACTATGGGAAAACGATGTTTTCCATTCAACCGACCTTAGCATTCCCCCAAGTGCCCTAGAGTGTTGGTTGACCCTTGGTACTGCTAGGCTACCCTATCAGCTACAAATTTGCCGAAGACCTCATTCAAATTGGATGCCTCATGAATTAGTTATCGATTTGTATCCAACTGTACAAACTTTAACAGTGATCTTCCAGCTTCCCAGCAGGCAACATTGCTGCATATGGCGCCAAAGATAGCAACAGCATGGCTACTATATTTCACTGCAAAATGCAGTGATGCCCGACGATTAGTTTAATCATCATGAGTAAAGATTTCGATTCTGGACAAAAATCTGTAGCTAAATAATGAAGCATGCGATTCGAATGCAGTCTTCGGCAAAGTTCTAGAGTAGCCTAGACGTACCAAGGGTCAACCAACCCTCATGAGCACTTGGGGAAATGCTACGGCCGATTGAATGGAAAACAACGTTTTCCCATAGTAATTACGGAAGCGTCACGAATGAGTTTTCGGGGGTTTCGGAGCGTCTCAGGAGCATTATATGGGGTCCGATTGGGTTTCAGGGGGGTCTTTGGGGCATGTCAGGAAATTTCAGAACATTTTCGATGGGATTCCGAGGCGTTACGCAAGCGTTTTTTTTTTTGTTTTTTAGATTCTCAGGTGCGTTATAGGTTCAGTATTGTGTTGTTTTTTGCTATGCATTAGGCCATTCTTTATTTTACAAAAAAATGGAAATGACATAAGTTCGTTGTTGGAAAATGATCGTTCTAGCTAAGAAATGATCGTGTCAAGCTTGTCCTCTGCGGTCTGTGCGGACTGCCAGAGATATTCCTGAATGGAACTCTGATCTGTTCAAGTTCAATATATCTTCGGATAAACCATTATTTTGTGTAGTTACAAATCTCTGGCATCCGCTTGCGAATTATAGCTATATAATCGACTTAGTGGGCCCTATGGTCCAGTGCACGAATTTATTCTGGCCTGCTTACTCTCACGCGAAATTTGACGTTTAAGCGGTGTCGGCACCGCTCAAACGTCAAATTTCGCGTGAGAGTAAGCAGGCCAGCATAAATTCGTTCATTGGACCATAAAGCTCTGCTTAATTTAAATCTCTAGGAGGAAATGGGGTTTTGTCCTATTTTTTCCAGAGGGATTTGAGTATTTCAAACATGTGTTGAACTCTTGTAGTTTTCTATGGGGTGTTTTCATGGCGTGAAATTATTCCACAGTTTTATCCCGAAAGGGTGCGTGCGTTGTGTGAAGATGGAATGAGTTTCAGATTTATCTGGTTACCTCGTTCTTTCTAAAATGCTTGAGACGCATCGTCGATTATCACATCTGTGATGTTCGTCTGGCTGACATGCCTATTCATGTGAACTCACATGCCTCCCAATTTGGGATGTACACAATGACTCTTTTACACAAAGTTGTATATGTTTTCAACAAAGTACTCGCTCAAACGTAGGTTTTGCTTGGGTGATTTCTTGAATATTGAGGATGCTTTCGATGCCGTGCCTTTCAATGTCACATTGAAAGTCGCGTGACGTCACAAGCTACCTCCAATGAGCTATAGGCTCTCTTTACGCTTATGCGTTTTACAGTGTCCTTTTCAGGGCACTGCACAGTACGAACAAAATCTGTAAATTTATGACGAACTGAATGTAACAAATTGACCTCCATCGTGTTCGATAGAAATTCATGTGTGATCTTAAAATTACACTGCTGATTGCTGAGAGAAAAGTGTTAATTAAGCACCGACTTTTCAGAGAAGCTTGAAAAAATTTTTATACGAGAATCGAACTCAGATCTTCCGAGTGAGAGTTCACGCCTAACCCCTCTAGGATGTCTCACCAAGCTGAAGCGAGAGCAATCAAAGATAAACATGTTCCATAAAGGAACAAACTGTTGTACCGCTTCGGCCACAGAGAGCGAGAGAGCAGTCTCTGCAGCGAGGCAGACGACTTCTTCTTCTTCTTCTCTTCTGGTTTGTTTGGACCGGTGACAGTGACCATACGTCCAGCTGCTTCTTTTACGTCGATTTGACAGCCCACCCCTATGACTGCGGTTGCAGTGTTTCGGTCTCAGTAGGCGGGATAGCCGATTAGCTCATCAGGCCTATCAGCTGTTGCCTTGGTGCGGTTTGTTTTGATCGGAAAGTATTCGTTTACAGTTTGGAACTAGTTTCGACTCATTTTATATTTTTAATTGAGTTTTCCTCAGAAAACTTACAACATCTCGAAGGATATTAACATCCTTCGCTTCGAATAGCTGTTTAGAGTTTTGGTATTTACCATCATAGTCATATTGTTTTCTTATTTGCGAGTATCGTTTGCAGTGAAGTACAAGATGTTCCGCGGTCTCCATCTCGTTGCAGAAATCGCAGATCGGACTGTCTTTCAGCTTCATTTTATGCAGCCAGTATTTGCTGTAGTCGTGCCCGGTGATCAGTCTGTTCAGAGTTCTTGTTTCGACGTTGTTCAAAGGCAAGTTGTAGTACCAAGGCTTCTCTTTAAATTCGGGTTGAATTTCTGCAAACTTTCGTCCTTTTTCGTTGGCGTAATCCTTATACCAGTTGTTCACCTTTTCCTGTTTGATTTTCATCAATCGTAGATATGCGTCCTTCAGTAAAACTGGATGTTCGAAGAGTTCTCCATGCTGTGCTCCGTGTTTGGCCAACTCATCAGCCAAATCGTTACCTTTGATGTCGATGTGACTTGGAATCCATTGGATATCGACGTTCCATTCCTGGCAAGTCCGGATAATTTCATCTGCTATTTCGCTTCTTTCCGAGTGTCGCTGGCTGTGGTCCAACAGCATACAGGACGACAGCGAATCCGTGAAAATTACTGCATCCCTCGCCTGGTGCGCTCTGACCTCGTCTGCTGCTACTTTTATTGCTAACAGTTCGGCCGTCATGATCGATGTTTGGTGCTCCAATCTCAGCGAAATCCTACGGTTGCTGAACTCCAAGAAGATTCCTATTCCACAAGTTCCATCCAAGTTTGATGCATCTGTGTAAATTTTACACCTGGTCTTGTATTTCCCATTGAGAAGTCCTAACACCATTTGTTTCATCACCCTCGGGTTCGTATTTTGCTTTTTGAACACGGCTCCTACGCTCATATTGATGGTGACCTCTGCTGATGCCGGATCGACCACCACCGTCCGGACAGGGCTGATAGTGTTGAAGATGTTGCGATGTTCCAAGTACTGCTTTTCCTGGTAAGTCAGCTTCTCACTGTCTCCTTCGTAGTCTTCAATCTCTTGCAACTGCTCATAGATCGGATTTCTGTATGCAACGTTTTTTGCAAGTTCTTTGCACGCTATATACTCGCTACGTATGTCCCACGGCTCCTGACTTGCTACTGCTAGCAGCGAGTTCAGTGGTGTAGTTTTACTGCATCCAGTGACTTTTCGCAAGCACGCATTTAAGGCGGTTTGTATTGTCTTTCTGTTCGTCGTTGATGTATTGTTGACTGTTGATGACCCGTACTCCACACAGCTTCTCACCAGGGCGTTGTACAGCAAGATCATCGTCTGTGGGTGACCCCCGCTACGAATGCTAGATATCACTTTCAGCATCTTCAATCGTTCCTGTATTTTCTCCTTCATAATCCGTATGTGGCCTCCAAACCCCAAAAATCTATCTATGTACAGTCCCAGGTACCTGTGACTGTTAACCTTTTCTATCACAGTATTGTCGACTTTTATGTTTAGCGGCTGAGTTCCTCCATGGAACAGGATAATCTTCGTTTTGTTTGGATTGATTTCTAGGTTCAGGTCCTTCGCTTTACTAGTAAAGTTGGTCAAGTGGATTTGCATTTTTTGGTTTAATGCTTCGATGGATTTCGCCCTAACTATTAGAGCGAAATCATCCGCAAACTGAACCAAGATTGTGTCCTCATCGTATATTGTGTGTAGTTTTGTCGTGTACACGTTAAAAAAAGAGGGCGACATCACATCGCCCTGTGGAAGTCCGTTGCTTACTATCCTCGTCAACGTTTTTTCTCCTACCTTCATTGCGATTTTCCTGTTTTTCAAAAAGGACGTAACCCATATTATAACTTCTGACGGAAATAGTAGTTCTTGCATGGTCTCCTCCAAGGTGTCCGTTTTTACGGCATTGTAGGCGTTTGTTAAATCGATGAAAGTCACCGCCGTGATAAACCCGGCTCGTTTATTCTGTTTAATGGCATTTACCACGTAGTTGAGACAAGTCGACGTTGAAACGTTTCTTCTGAACCCAAAAGACAGTTCGGGTAAAATACATCTTTCTTGTAGATGGTTCTGGATCTTCTCCAACACGGCTGTGTTTGTGATTTTGGTAATTGTAGGGATCAAGGCTATTGGCCTTTTTCCCTGTACGGTGCTCTGATCACGTCCCGGCTTGGGAATCGCTACGATTTTGATTTCCTTCAGGTGGTATGTTAAAGTACCTGATACGAACATACGGTTTATATGTTCTATTATGACGTCTCTAACCTCTGGTTTTATTTGCTTGAGCATTCCGTACGTGATCATATCTCCGGAAGGTGCCGACTTCGAATTTTTTGATGCCAGAATCTTGCTCCACTTGTCTGCATCCATCAAATTGTAGCGGCAGACAGGTCCGTAGGATATTGGTACCTCAATATCTACATCGTTTTGCCCAACGTGCACGTCCAAAAACTCCTCTCCTAGGCGTTCATCCTCCTGTATCGGATTGTTGACTCTTCTTTTGTTTCTTTTTCCTGATATCCTTGCAATTTTGCTCCACAGGATCTTCGAGCTTGTTTGCGGGTCCACGCTTTCAGCAAGCTCTTCAATCTGCTTCTTGATACCCTCGTTCTTCAGTCTGGTGAATGTTGCAGAACACTTCTTAACCTCTATAGCATTTTCAATAGTACTGCAATTACGAAACCGTTTCACAGCTTCCATTTTTTCCTTCCATGCCACTTCCACTCTATCGCTCCACCAAGCTTTGGGCGTGTGCCTGCTTACTTTCTTGTTGCTGTCTACACACTGCTTCACCTTGTTTTTGAAGTCATCCAAGCTTTGAATATCATCTGCATTCCAGCTTGCAACCTCTTTGGCTATCCTCTGATGGTTTACGAAGATTGGTCTAGGGTCTTTATCAGACGTGATCAAACTGGCTTCGATCAACAGATGTTCGCTTCTCCCAACGGATTTCGGAATAGTTTTCCAATCAGTTTGCGAATACAGCCCTGCCGAACATATGGTCAAGTCGATTGCTGTTGCTTGTTTCGTGGTGTCTATAGGGATGAACGTTTTCGATCCGTCGTTCATCACAATGAGATTTGATGCATTGATGGCGTCCATCAGAATTGTCCCCTTCCTGTCGCAATAGTTGTTGCCCCACGAATAGTGGTGGCAATTAAAGTCACCAGCTATGATGATCCTGTTGAATCTTTCCAGTTGAGCGATGATCGAATTCAGTTCCGCCTCAAAAACGTTAGATGGAACCGATGGTGCAACATACACTCCGACGATGACGACATCTAGTCTCAGCACTTTGACGGCTACTATTTGAATCTGGTCCGACTGCACCGTGACGCTTATCTGCTGGTAGTTGTATTTCATCTGGACGTACACGCCAACTCCTCCATAACCATCTGGTCGTGCTGTTAGTATCTGATGATAACCGCTGATCCTATACGCTCGGCTTGCCTCCTCTCCTGGACGAGTCCAAGTCTCCGAGAACACTCCGACGTCGTAGTTTACATCATTCAATACTCGCAATAATTCATCTTTGTTTTTTTGCAGACTCTGAACATTAGCTTGTACTAATCGCATTTATTTTTATTTATGACTATCTACATTTTGCTATTCTTAACTAAATGTTTAATTTTTGTTTAAACTTACATTGCTATTCCAGTTCCAAACTAAAAGGGTTAACCTTACCTTCTCCGATCATGTTCGTAACAAACCTTGAGAAATCCTCCTGGTTTGATGCACCCGCCACGCTCGTTAATGGGGTGGGCTGTAGGTCATTCATTCCGTCATTCCTCTCTTGTTGCTGCTTCGCTGCTTGCCGTAGCTGGTTCTTCCACTTTTCCGCCTCCGTGACCTTGTACTTGTTGAACAAGGCAACTCCATTCGTTTCGCATTCTCCATCGGTTTTCTTCTTTTTCTCCTGCATTACCACTACTTGATCCGCAATGTTGACCGACGTTTCTGTCACTCCCGTGCGTTTCCGTGGTCTGGGTGGTGGCGCGAACCGCGCCTTGTACTTTCCTACTGTCATTGATGCGAAGGATTCGGCTGGGGTGGGCTCCTGTGCTCTATCAACCAATGCTTCGTAATAATTTCGGGTTTGTATGGGAAACTGCTCCACAGCTTCAATCGCCGTTAGGCTTGTTCGTGCCATAATCGCCTGTACATTGTTTTGTCTGGTTCTTTCCGGGCAGTTGAAATCCGTTGTTTTGTGCGCCGTTCGACAGTACAAACACCGCTGTGGTTGCCTGCACTCGTTGTATTCCTCTTGTCTGTCGTGTGTCCTTGAGCAGTTCTCGCATCTGCGTTTGCTTTTGCAATTCGCTGTCAGATGATTGTACCGAAGACAATTCTGACACAAGACGGTTTTCCTGTAGAACGCTCTAACGCCAACCGAACAGCAGAAAATTCTGACATGCTCGGGTAGTTTTGCTGCTCTGAACGTTACGCTCAATCGCATCGTTGGTTCCTTTTTTCCGTTAACGTGTCGGTTCATACGGTAGACTGCCATTACTGGGTACTCACATTCCAGCTCGTCCATGATTTCCTCAGCAGAAATATCCAATGGAACACCGGCAATAACACCAGTGACAGAGACCAAATGTCGTGGTATGTATGCTCGGTAGTTTTTGTCCTTGAGATGTTCATCCGTTGTCAGCCTGTTTGCGATTTGGTAATTGTTGAAGTATACCATCAACTTATTACGTCCAACCTGCTTCATTTCGGTTACGTGGGTTTTGTACAATGGCATCTTTCGCAGTGTACATGCCAGCGACAACTTGTTGATTTTCACTCTTCCATCCTGTGTGTCGATTAACTCAACCATGACACGAAACGGACCCTGATCTCCGTGCTCGTATTGGTAGTTGACCTTCTTCTGACCGTTGTTTGCTCCCGTGTGCGTGTTCATTGTCGCGTCTGTTCGGACGCCATTTGCATTTTCGCCTTGAGTATCCATAGCTGTGTAGTGTGCCGTTGCAATTTCGTTTTCTTTTTGTTCCGCAGTCGCCATTTTTATTTTCTTCCTAGCACTACTCTGCTCGACACTTTGCACGCCATTTTGTTTTCTTCTGACGACCTCCTTTCCACAACTTTCCACAAAATTAGCGTCCTGTCGCACTTTTATGTAACTTTTCACTAGTCTAATATTACACTTCTATTTCAATTAAACTTAGCTCAAAGAAATTTAACGAATTTCGATATTAAAACGCTTTGTAATATTGATCACACTCCGAAATTATTTGGAAGCTCTCTCCACTAAAAACGCGTGTGGTAACTCCGACGCCTCGTGTTAGAAAATCAGGCAGACAACTGAGCGTAGCTGTCCTCGTTTACGTTACTGTATGTAAATTTCAAGCGGATATGTCTCAAAAAATGTAAACAGTTCGCATGATTGGCTGATTACTGAGCGGACAGTATCATCTCTCGGTAAATGGCTGTAATTTTGTAGCTTCTGCTATAATTTTCAGTCGATGCTTAATTTACGTGCTGTTTAATTTTCATGATTTCTTTCTGTGTGTTTAAACCCGCTATGGTATGGGCTATTAGCTCTCGTTGCGCATATGCGTTCATTCCCTTTTCTAGGGTATCCTTTCCTATTTCATCACCTTTCCCTTTCCTAATCCCATTCCATCCCTTGTCCCATTCTCCCTCGGGTAAATGATGAAATAGGCTTATATGTATGGCGATGGCACAAATGTCCTAAATGGAGGATAACGTGCCTCTGGAGCTGGCCTTCTGATACCTGATAACCCAAAGTTGCCAAATTTTCTAAAAAATGAATATAAACTTACGGCAGTGTCGCTGGAAATTGGGTCGACCAAATTTTAAGATGAGAGCGGTAATATAACCCATTTTCTATTAGCTTTCAACTGCTTTTTACAGAACTTAGCTAAAAAATCTAGAAAAAAAAGTTAAGAGAATTAAAATTGAACTATTTGCATTGCATCATAGATGACGAAGATATCAACAAATTACTTTTCCATGTTTTACGAAAGTGACCCCAAACTTTTGGCCGATACATCATATTGAGGGGTGACCCCAAACTTTTGATCAATGACATGAAGAGTTAATTTATTTAATAACTTTTTTTCTAGATTTTTTAGCTAAGTTCTGTAAAAAGCAGTTGAAAGTTAATAGAAAATGGGTTATATTACCGCTCTCATCTTAAAATTTGGTCGACCCAATTTTCAGCGACACTGCCGTAAGTTTATATTCATTTTTTAGAAAATTTGGCATCTTTGGGTTAAGTTTACATACATTTTTTTTGAAAAAGTTTCTTTTAAATCATGTTTAAAGTTTCTTTGACTTATTATCTTTTGAATGAAACCTAGGGTTTTGAAATCGGACGCAAATTGGCGGAGATATGGGCCTAAAAAAAATGACATGTTTTTGAGGGGGTGACCCCAAACTTTTGATCGGGAGTGTATATAGATATCAGTTTTGCCACCAGAAATTAGAGTAGCATTTCCGCCAATGATCATAAACCATCAGGGAGCGCACATAATTAGGAAACTATTCTAATTTGGATGTCTAATTCTATTTGTCGATACACTATTTCTATTTTGTTATCATTATAGACTTGCGATTTATTTTCCTGTCAAAATGGGCGTTACTAATTTCTCTAGCTTTCTATCGCATTTCACCGTATGTTAGATGCTACAATTTTGCAACAAAGTCAGAATTAAAAGATTACGTGCGTTCGCGGTAAACAAGTTGTCACAGTCGGTAGTATAATGCCGACATGCTTGAAATCCAGGAAAACATATGAATGCTATCTTAGCTGATGGTCAACAAAGTAGGGTGACGAAGGGTATTATCGGCAGGTTTGTTCTCTTCGTCATGGGGGGTTTTTGTGGGCCAAATTGCCCGAAATTTGGGCATATAACTCAGCATGGTTGGGAAGGATTTGAGGCCAAATCTGAGATCAATGGGTTTCAAAAAACCCCCCGTGACGAAGAGAACAAAACTGCCGAAAATACGTAAGCTCCCCTATATGGCCTTAGAAGATCTGCATACAGTAGTTTGAGATATACAATATGATTTCCTCACTTGAAACTGAGTCACATGAATAACTCATCTTTTCACACTTGATTCAAATTGCATTAGAATAATCTGTTTACAACACAAACTGTTGAAGTGAATCGATCACCGGTATTTGCTGGATCGCAATCAAATTAAGTAGTTTTTTTTCTGCTCTTTCCAAAGATTGGTTCAATCTGGCTTGGCCCAAATCACGGATTGTATAATGCATCATATTCGCAAGGTAGCGCGCCGCAATATTGAAAGCTGTAAATCATTTTCTTATTGATCTGACGATGGCGGCCCGTAAACGTCGGTCGATGCCGACCGGGACAAAAATAAAACAGAAGTCCAAATCGCAAATTGCATTAGTGGTGCTGGTGGTTCACCTTTTTTTCTCTCACTCTAGAGCCATTTTCCCCCATTATTGGTGGGTTTTAGCGAAATGCGGTAGACCAAACAAACGGAAGCAGCCGGTTGTTTGTTGTTGCTGTTTTAGTTGGGAGATTATAAGGATGTATCGATTTCGTTTTTTTTTCGGCCGTTTACTTTGTTCAATGACAACATTAGCTCTTTTTGATATACGTAAATCCAGTGAAGTTTTAAATTTTGAAACAAAACATACTGAAGGACTCTTAGTCCCTTTAGTTTTGAACTTAGCTGTCATTTAGATAGCTTCATTGATCTAACTTTGTTCAAATACTCTACCTTGCTCTAATAACTAAAGTAACTACAACAGAATATTTGTTAATTTATCCTACCCGGGTTGAGACAAAAAACAAACCAAGGGAAAAATATTAACAAATTGTGCCATCATACTTATATCATTTTATCATTCTTGTGTTTGTGAATAACTCTAAAATACTCACTAAGAACAAAAACAGTTATCAAAAAATGTTGCCGGGGCCCGTGGTGCAGTGGTCATACGTTGACTCCGTAAGTGGATGGTCATGGGTTTGATCCCAACCCAGGCACTTACAATTAGTCGTCAGTTGCTCTACTGTGTTTGACGGGGCCGCCACTAGATGGCGGTAGTGAGCAAACGTCAAACAGGAGCGAAAACGATACGGGAAGATTCAAATATGTATTACGTCCATCGATTTTCGGGATTTCTAGACCCCCCCTCCCCCCTCTGTCACGCAATTTTCCTATACTCAATACACGTACTGTCACACTTTTCTAGAAAATAAGTGTAAATTTCTGGAGCGTTTGATTTCACAGAAGTTTACATGACATGTCATGTAAATCTCATGAAATATCATGTACACTTCCATTATATGTCATGTAATTCAGCATGACTCTGAGTTTTTACATGATGATGATGATGATGATTGAAGTGTACCCACCATCAGCGCAAGGATTACCTATGGCTGCAGAATCACTCCGGGAGGGAATGATCTACCTGATGGTTTGTTGTAGCAGGGTGAGTTAAAATTTCTGAATTCCTTCGGTAGTCAACATAAAGTTGCTAACTCATGACAAAAGACTGGCTACTCCACGAACTTAAGTCCGGGCATCAGTTCATTTAACTCCCTTAGGCTACCCCCCGTGTGTGAGTAAACCCTGTCATAGAAATATAGAAATTGTAATATATTATAATACAAAAACAATGGAAAATTAAATAAGATAAATCTCAATTGATATCTCTACCCAAGTAACACAAAAATCATTTTTTGAAATCAAAATTTCAAGAGATATTTTAACTGTAATATAAGTGTTTCAGCAAAGAATAATAATTATTTTATTCTTTGGTATCAGGAAACATATGTAGGCGTTAATAATGTTGGCCGATTACAAACAGCAAAAACAAATCATAGTCTGCACGAAGTAATAAATGAGTAAATTTTACTAATCTATAACAAAACCGGAGCATCATGCAAATCAATCATGAAAGCAATAGTGTTGTTATTTTATGACAGCGCCTAATTCAAGTTTGCCGAATAATTGCAAAATTCAACACAGATTAATGCATAATTTTTGGCCCATATTTGGGTTGCCAGTGGTCAGAAAGATCACCGACGCGGACTACATTGTGGAGATAGATTTGCATTAGCAATAAAATTTGTGCAGGAAAAGTTTATTATGGGCAAATTGTTATTGAATTTCAGGACGCCCAGGACGCCATTCGAAATTCCGTGTACGGCCGAACAATGGTCATTCTTAAATAGCTTGTTGTGTTACTTGGGTATTAAGTTCTTATTCAGAAATTATTCATTTGAAATACTGTATTGATCTCACCAAAATTTATAGTTGGACTCCACCGCACATCTCATCCGCATATTGTTTTGGCAGCAACCTTCGTGCAACAGAACCACCGAACCAATGGCACAATGTAGCTTCAGTTTTTCAGCGCTGCAGTTCCCACGCTACATGACTCTGAGTTTTTACATGACATATAACACAAATTTACATAATATTTCATGTAAACCATCATAACTGGAAGTTTAATGACAGAAATTAAGTTTACATGACGTGTAATCTACATTATTTTTATCTGTGTATCATAGATGGGCCTCTTTAGTCTTTTGGCGGGTTTATGATTGGGTTGATGCAGTTTTTCAGAGTAACAGGGTTTTGCAGGGCAACAGCAATTCTTCAAAAACATCATAAAATTAATTTTGTTACTTTTGGTCCCTCTTCTGAGCCTTTTCTCAAACGGACTCGCAAACTTGGATATCGACAAACGGCAACGCATAATGGATCCCCAATTGGACTGGAATAAAAAAAGGCCAAACATCAACATCCTCGTGTTCATCATACTACCATGGACAGGGTAGAAAAGTGACAGCAGCGCCAAGGCAACCAATTTGATGGTAGCTGTTATGAGAAACCCAACTGGGCGCACTGCTACAATCTGATAGGGATTCTCGGATGACATTTCTCGTAGACTTGTGTGTGTGTGAGGATTGTTGATTGATTCTTGTTGAATGAGGAAGCACGTGAAGCGTTCTATGCAATAGCAAGTTGAACTACTGGAAGTTTATTAATTACACTGCTCGACAAAATTTTACAAAATTTGGTTTTATGGGATGAGAAAAAATATAACAGGGATATAACAGGGGACCCTAGAAGGATTCTGTCACATTCGCCCGAAAACCATTCGCCCGAATTCCAAACGTCCGAAAGACATTCGCCCGAAAAGACCATTCGCCCGAAAAGACCATTCATCCGAAAGACCATTCGCCCGAAAACCATAATAATCTTGAAAACACTTTTCTGAAATCAATTTGGGCGCCGCCCACGGCTGAACGCCATTATCAACTCAAAGTAACTGCAACCATTTTCATCAGAGGGTTTTGCTTTCTTTGAACACAGTCTGATTTAAGATTTAAACTGTAAAAGACATTTTCGGCAATATAGCTGTGGAAACATTGATTGGAATTGTCCCTTCTTTTGTTAATAGGCTTCTCTTTCTAGTTTCACCTTCAAGGAAAGTTAATTCAATTTGATGTCATTTTTTACTAGAAATTTGCCCTTCTTTCAATCATGAGCTGTTCTTTTAAGTTGTTCTGCAATGGGGAACCATTTACTACTTCTATTATTATTATTATTATTATTATTTATTCTTTATTCGCTTCATCTGACTCGTGTCTTAATGAAGGTG
The DNA here is from genome assembly GCF_035046485.1 of Aedes albopictus. Classification (NCBI taxonomy): domain Eukaryota; kingdom Metazoa; phylum Arthropoda; class Insecta; order Diptera; family Culicidae; genus Aedes; species Aedes albopictus. The sequence continues at coordinate 160,156,687 of NC_085137.1, forward strand.
GTGATTCCAAACATGGTTTCAAAAGAACAGCTTGTTTAAATAAGAATGGTGCATTCTCGCGATTTTGGCGTTTTTCTGTATCCGTTAGCTCACACGTTTTAATTTTTATCAATTATTGTTCATTTTAACGAAACATAGTTACTCCGAATAGATCAATCGTGAAGACTATTAACTTAAAAGTGTTGACTACTCTGTGCTGAAGTTTTGTCTTTATCCTTTCGATCAACAATGCTAATAATTTATGACCTATTATATAATATTTTCACAAGCAATTAGGCCTTCTGCAAAACATAGGCCGTTCTTTCAAACTAAGCTAATATCGTTATTATTGTTCTAAGTAATTGCATGGAATCGTTCTTTCGGATGACTTTCGGGCGAATGGTCTTTTCGGGTGAATGGTCATTCGGGCGAATGGTCTTTTCGGGCGAATGGTCTACTCGGGCGAATGGAATTCGGGCGTTTGTCATTCAAGCGTTTATTAATTCGGGCGAATGGTTTTCGGGCAAATGTGACAGAATCCCCTAGAAGTGTCATAGTGGAAGAATTTTTGAAAAATATTGGACCGGGCCTTCACAGTTTAAAACCGAAGTTTGTATGGAGAACTTGGGGTGTTCAATTGATATGTGCATTAGAACGTGCCGTGCATATTTTTAAGCGTTTTCGGTATTTGGGTTAGTTTGGCAATTGTCTAACTCCTAAATATATGCACAGTTTTAATGCACATATCAATTGAACACCCCAAAAGTTCTCCATACAAACTTCGGTTTTGAACTGTGAAGGCCCGGTTCAATATTTTTCAAAAATTCTTTCACTATGACCCTTCCAGGGTCCCAAACCCCTGTTATTTTTTTCCCATCCCATAACAAAATTTAGTGTTGAACGGTGTTATTAATACTTAATTAGTTTGAGAATTTTAAAAATCTACTTAACATACAAAAAGTTAAACATAATAAATGAATTGTAAATGTAAACAATTTGTAATTGCTAAAAAAGAACCTTAAACTGACAGGCATACATACATCGACTAACGGACCATAATTTACACTGGGCAACAAATTTATGTGTCACAATCAGTTTGATGTAGGTAAAATCTATTGGGAGTCGTTAGTTCGAGTCTCACCGGAGTACGTGGATTTCTTTTCATAATTCAAATCTCAATTTGTTCATCGAGCACATGTTCTGTTGTACACATGTCGAAGCATTTTCAAAATTGTATATTTTTGAAACACTCGTAGATTTCAAATTTTTTTTGTAGTTCTTTTCAAGGCGAATGACATATCCTTTTCTAACCGGAATATCCGCATTTATCCGTTTCTAACCGTCGCTAACCGCGTCTAACCGCTGCTCACTTAGCAGCTCGCTTAGCAACGGTTAGCAACGGTTAGAAACGGATAAATGCGGATATTCCGGTTAGAAAAGGATATGTCATTCCCCTTGGTTCTTTTGCAAGATTTACATCAACAATGTTCAGCAAATTTGTTCTGCATACATACGCAAATATTTTAAAATCATAAAGTGTCTGGGATTTTGAGATCAATTTAAAGTTATAACAAAATCAAATATTTTTTCTGAAAACTCGTAGTTTTCAGAATTTGTTGTAGTTCTTTGAAGTTAAAACTATCGATGTTCTACAAACTTGTTTTGGATAAATACGCAAATATTTTAATATCAATATGTATGAGAATATGAGATCACAAAATTATATATTTTTCCTGAAAAGCTAGTAGTTTTATTAATTTTGTGTAGTTTTTTGACCTTAGGCTGACACAAATTTCGATTTTCTCCTATGTCACCCCCCCTCGGAAATTGTTTGCCGGAATTCGACATTTTGAGTCGGAGAGACATTTTAGATTATAACAAAAGTTTTAAATTATAACAAAATCGCATATTTTTCCTGAAAAATTCGCAAAAAGGCCTTAATTTTGTTTTACTGCAACGTAAAAACTACCACTCAGTGTCTTGGCACTTATAAATACTTTCCTTACAACTAATCTATTTTCTCAACTTATGCAAACTTTCAAATGACAAAGTTTATCATACCATAAAAACGAATGCGACAATAAAGCATCAAAACGATTAAAAATAAAAATGGCGTATTTATACAAATGTTCTACATCCGTCTGAGAATGCTTACACTTCGGTGTCATTCAATTTATCCGATGGATTGATACGTTAGCTTGATTGAAGTTTTCCGCATATAAAGTATAGATCGGTATCGATTGTCCTACCATCCATAAATGCAGTAGGGTTTCCTATAAAACGCTGTTATCCACATTATGTACACTGAGACATCTCAGCTGCTAGTTTCTTATAATACGAATTTGGGGTCCAGAAATAAAAAAAACTAAATGGGATGCAAGGCAACTTGGAAACAGCTGTGTGCATAGAGTGGGTGTCATAATCTCACAAGAGACCTTCAGTGGGGTTAGTAGAGTTGGTACGTTTAGTTTTAAATATTAATATGTATTGATAAGTTCTTGTTTAAGCTGTATAGTTTATGTCGAATACATGGTGTTCACATAAAATGTTTTGCATGATCTAGTTTTTTTCTATGGTCACACGGGGGAAAGGATACAACAGATCATCCGATCTAGGCCAGCTGGCATCATCGCGCACATCTTCGCGCAAGCACCTCACTTCGACTTTTGGCATAAACAAACCATAATTCGATTGATGATAACCACATGCTTTGGAATTTGCTATTTTCGTAGATTGACTACACCCTTCTCGCTGGCTGGCTGGCGGATTGTTTTTATTATTGTTTGCATTCACGGCGTTTGTTTGCAATGTTTGCAGTTGGAATTGCAGTTCGTTCTCACAGAAGACTCACTCCTCTACTCTACCCAACTGCTAGGATAGATAAATTCTCAGCTGGTTATGAATGAACGATTGGATTCGCGGGGTGAGTATACACGAGAAATCAATTCGATCACACTCGAATTGATTGCAGAATGTAAAATAATTTGCATCACGAATAAGAAAGATAGGTGAAAAGTACAAACCTTCAAGGGGCTGTCCATTAATTACGTAAGGGAATTTTTTACGATTTTCCGACACCCCCTCCCCCCCTTATAAGATTTTTTGTATGAGAACCCAATTTTTTTTGTATGGCGCGTAAGATTTCTCAAACCCCCCCTGCCCCCATAAACCCTTACGTAATTAATGGACGGCCCCCAACTATAAATGCAAGATGTAGTTCCCTTATTAAAAAATATCTTTGATCAGAAATTTAATACTTATCTCCTCAACCAACAAAAGCAATATACAAAAATATAAAAATGTTCAGTTTGTTCATTTTCTAGGAGATATACTTTTTTTGTTGCTCAGACAATGGTGCTAACACAGACAGTGGTGCTAATAAAAAGAGGTTTGGGTGTGTATGAATTTCTAATTAGTCTGTGTATTTATTCATTTGACTGGCAAATGATTCACATAGGTCACTAGCATGTTGTTAATCCTTTCGGTTTGCTTCGAATGTATAAGAAGAGTTACCGTGCAAATATTGCATGTCCTCAAGATTAATTGAGTTATGGTCTCCGCACACGCAACTTCTGCAAAACGTGAGCTAAGCATGTGTTACCGTCCACATTATCCTGGACCGACCGACTCAACTACTTTATGTATCAATTCCCACTATCGGTTCGTATGACGCACATAAACGGCCTTCTTCCAGACTAAGGAGTATATGTAGCCATGTAGGTACATGAAGAAATCGCTTCACTAACTATATCGTTGTTGCCTTAAATAGGTCACCAGCACCAGCACCATAATATAATGTCATCTTGCAACGATAAAGTAGGTTTATATTTCCCACTTCACATGCTGAAGCTTCGCAGGATACTCCACGTCCCCACGAGAAGAGATGGTAAGATGACAGACTGATTTCGAGAAAGGATATGCTTTACTTGTATCATCCATATTGGCTCTTGTCGGAGTGGCGCCTGTTTCAATGTACTACACTGCCGTGAATCACATATCAGTCCCATCTTTGCTGGATTTCCTATGCAAATGGGACAGATATGCGATTCACGGCAGTACACATGCAGTTTATATGTCGGCTCGCTGCTCGTTCATGCCGGTCGATTATACGTACATAACTGCTTGCTCTTGACTATAAGCATCAGCCGGAATCTTAAGTTCTAGCAGGACCTTTACCAGTATTGGGCTCACACATAAAAATCTAATTTGGATTGTTGTTTACTTAGGTATATCACAAAACGATGCACAAAACTAATCGAATCGATTTAATTTAATATTAACCTACCACACCGCATCGACAAGGCACGTCATATATCACGTCAATGTCACTCGGTATTTTTCGAGGTTTGTGCTTATATACACTGTCGATCGAATGTTTGGGGTCACCTTCTCAAAAACAAAGCATTTTTCAAGCCCACATCCCCGCCAATTGGCTTCTTTAGCGGTGTTGAGATAATTCCGTATTCTGGATCTGCATACCAGACTGCGCCAAAATCCAAGCTTTAATGAATTTTAGTGCCCGGGAACCTATTTGAAAATCAATTTGAAGTTTGTATGGGGGCAATTTGATGAATCACCCATTTGTCAGATTTTGTACTGGGCCCAGCTGTCAAAAGGTGATTTGAAGAAAAATCTTTGAAAGTGATTTCAGATATCAAATTAAAAATCTGAAAAAAAAATCATAGTGGCTCAGAAAAAAGTGCTCTTTTGTTTAAAAATGAAAAATGAATGCATTTTTCTAAATAAAAAAAAACAATTTGCGTTTGAATTCAAAAGTCTAGGTTTTATTCAAAATATAATAAATGAAAGAAACTTGTGCTGGTCTTGTGAATTGGAAGTCGTTGATTCGATTCCCACCAGAGTACAGTATGCGGCAGGAAAAAATGCGAAAGTGTTTTTCAACTTCAAACCTCGTTTTCGTCCATTTGACGTTAACCAATCTATGTTTCAACGTTCCATGATCTCTAATAGGCTAGTTTTCTGAAAAGTTCATTAAAAATTTTCCCATTTTGGTCACTAACTTTTACAGGACGGCGCGTGAAGCTGAAGACTATCAGAATTCTCAAACCGCAGAAAAGTACACAGGTCGCTAAATTTCGTATCTAATAAAACAAAATGTTTAATTTTCTCTACAGTATGGGGCTGTCCATTAATTACGTAAGGCTTCATGGGGGGAGGAGGGGTTTTAGAAATCTTACGCGCCATACAAAAGTTTTTGGGTTCTCATACAAAAAATCTTACAAGGGGGGGGAGGGGGTGTCGGAAAATCGCTAAAATTCCCTTACGTAATTAATGGACAGCCCCTATCATCAAATGTATGTACTTATTTCATCTAGTATGTGAAACTACATGGCTCTGGATCAGTATGGCCTGGTTGTTCATCGAATTTAAGCTAACTTTGTTATTGTTATAGTCATTTTGTTTAATGACCATTGAGCGCGCAGTTTATTGATACCCGCTTATTAGGCTTACTTTATCACAAGTTAAACATCAAATATGTTCATTTTTATTTTTCAATGCTAGAATATAGACATTGACTGATACACTGTCATGAAAAAATAGTCAAATATACCCCATATTTAGCGTGTAATAGTGCCTTGAACTTTTCGCATTTTTTCCTGCCGCACCCTGTACGTGGATTTCTTTGCATAATCCAAATCTCAATTTGTTCATCGAGCACATGTTTCCGTTGTGCAAATGGATGTCAAAGCATTTTCAAACATTATGCATCATGTTGAGGAGTGACCCCAAACTTTTAGTTGATGTCATATAGTAAATATATTTATCGCTATAGATTTTTTCACTAAGTTCGGTAAAAGGCAGTTGTAATCAAACAAAAAATAGTTAAAATTTGGTCAACCCAATTTCTAGCCACATTGGAGTAAGCTTACACTTATCTGTTTAAAAAAATTCAAGCTTGGGTTAAATTTACATTCAAGTAGTTCAAAGTTTCTTCGACTTATGGATAATGACCTAGACCTAGACTTTTGAAATGGGACGCAAATTTTCGGAAATATGGGCTTGAAAATATAACATATTTTTGAGGGGGTGACCCTAAACTTATGATCGGGAGTGTATAGGCAGTGAGAAATTCGACAGGCGATAGACTCATAAATTATTTAATAGGCACTTCACATTATGCTTGGCATTTATCCTTACTTCTCACTTCTGCTGCTTCTTTTGGGTGTAACGTCCTCAAATATATTAGGCCTGCATCTCAGCTTGTTTCCCCATTGTTTTCTCGGAATCTGAAACAGTTTTTTTCTAGCATATTTTTTTAAACTACTTCTAAACGTTATCCTAACGTTCCCTAGAATTTATCCCAAAATTCCTTCTGGAAATCCGTTAGAAATTCCAGCTTGAAGTTATCCATTGATTCCGCTTAAAATTTCTCTAGGGATGTATCACGGGATTCTTTCACTGATTATTCCGGAGATTGCATCAGGGATTCCTTCAGGATTCTTCCGGGATTCTCTGCAGAGATTTCTACTGGGATTTCTTTAGAGATTCGGTATTCTTTCAGATATTCCTCACGATATTCATTCAAGGATTCCTTTGGGATCCTTTAATGAATTCCTTCAGAAATTCTCTCGTGTTTCATTATCGATTCTTCCTGGATTTTCTTTAGAAATTTATCCCGATCTATCTTCGAGATCTATCTCAAGATTCTTCTAATCATTTCTTTATGCAGGGGTCCGTATACCTCATTCTACTCCACAATGGGTCCAGAGCCGTATTTATGAAGACGAAAATGTGTGTTCCTAAATCTTCAGACTTAGATGCATTTTCCTCAGAGCGAGTGAAGGCGCTTAAGCCTAGGCTTCCGATCCCGGACATTAGGGGGAAATACCTTTGTCTCATCCCAGGAGAAGCAACAACAACAATAATGGAGTATGCATTAACTTTCTTAGCAGCGTAACTCCCAACGATTCAACGCCTAAACCCATCCCTTTTGAATGAAACGGTTGGTGCGGTTGTCCCCGTTTCTTCTCTCATAAAATTCAAAAGTTTGCGTTAATCATGTTATTCATACGTGAATAATCTGATTGCCACGAGTTTATGAATTTTCCTCAACATCCTTAGTCTGCACAGTGGGCCTGGCCATTTTAACGTTTGTGTCATATCATTTCTGATAAGCTGCAAATATTAATGTTGACAAGAAAATACTCAGAAGAAATTCTGGTATTTCTAGGATGCTTTTCAATACTGGCTGTGCAAGCGCTAGAATAGAATAGAATAGATTTTTTTTAAACATTTTCCTCATAATTGTGAAGTTGAGGTTGTAACTCTTTTTTGACTGATCTAAACATCTGCTGTTTAACAATTCTATATAGAGTCTTGTATCATTTGGGCAGGTGTACCTATTTTGGGCACTTCTCTCTCGTTTGTCGGGTGAAGATCACTGCGTCCAGATTTTAGAACTATTGTGATATACCCTTTTGCTGTGAGGTACGCAAGTTATCTCAGTAACATATTTGTCACTGAGATACCTAGGTATTAGACTGGGTCAACAAAGACGATTTTTCGGAACAAAGCTTTTTCGATTCATTTTAGCGTCCAAAGCAACTGTGCAAAATTTGGGAGCGATTGGTTGCGTCCCCGTATTCCGCATTGCGATTGAAATTTGTATGGAATTTAGTATGGAAAAACGTCCTTTTTTGCATTTTTCTCATAAATTGAAAGTTTTCGTCTAAAACGATCTTATCAATGACGTTAAAGTATAGCCTAGGATATGCCGAAAAACTTTGCCGAAGACCGCTAAGTGATCCGACACTTGTGAAAAAAGTTATAACGTACAGATTGCCCGGTGGTGCTTAACGTTTAACATGTAAAGGAATAACATCAATAATAAAATCTCAATTTTTGGCCTAAGTTACGAGGCGAATAACATTTTTTACAAGCGTCGGATCACTTTGCGGTCTTCGGCAAAGTTTTTCGGCATATCATAGGCTATACTTTAACGTCATTAGTAACATAATATTAGACAAAAGAATTCAACTTATGAATAAAATGCAAAAAAGTACGTTTTCCCATACTAACTTCCATACAAATTTCAATCGCAATGCGGAACACGTGGACGCAACCAATCGCTCCCAAATTTTGCACAGTTGTTTTGGATGCTAATATACATTGAAAAAGCTTTGTTCCGGGTTGATACGATCAAATTTAAAGTTTCTCCATACAACGTTGACCCACTCTACTAGGTATCGACTGAATTCAAGACCATCTATTATTGATGGATAGAGACCTGAGTTACAGTATGTGACTCCCCCATTCTGGCGAGACTACACTGAGGATACTGCAACTCCGAAAATCATACGAATCAACTATGATTTTTTGCCACAAGAATTTCTTGCGAAAATCATAGTTACGAACTATGATTTTGCATTCAAAGTGCCAACTATTATTGTCATTCTGTTACTGTATAAATTTCATAACACTCACGTATGAAAATCATACCGATAACGTATAAAAACTGAAACTATGTCTTATGGCAATCATACACTCCCGTTCAAAAGTTTGGGGTCACCCCCTCAAAAACATGTCATTTTTTTAGGCCCATATCTCCGCCAATTTGCGTCCGATTTCAAAACCCTAGGTTTCATTCAAAAGATAATAAGTCACAGAAATTTTGAACATGATTTAAAAGAAACTTTTTCCAAAAATTTTGTATGTAAACTTAACCCAAAGTTGCCAAATTTTCTAAAAAATGAATATAAACTTACGGCAGTGTCGCTGGAAGTTGGGTCGACCAAATTTTAAGATGAGAGCGGTAATATGACCCATTTTCTATTAGTTTTCAACTGCTTTTTACAGAACTTAGCTAAAAAATCTAGAAAAAAAGTTATTAAGTAAATTAATCCTTGATGTCATCGACCAACAGTTTGGGGTCACCCCTCAATATGATGTATCGGCCAAAAGTTTGGGGTCACTTTCGTAAAACATGGTAAATTGATTTGGTGATATCTTCGTCATCTATAGTTCAATTTTAATTATTTTTGGTTCATTTCAAAGATAATTTACTAAATTTATGTTTGATGTCTTCAACTTAACGTATTTAACGATTTTTGTACATAAAAATGTTATGTAAAGTTAGCACATTTTACCACGCTTCAAAAAATGAGGCAACTTTACGTTAAGTTTTAATATGTAAATTTCAACTAATATGTGTGGTTCAATGTCTATGCAGTAAGTATCATTCATTTTGTTTCAAATAAACCAAGAAGAATTAAAATTGAATGACAGATGACAAAGATATCAACAAATCACTTTTCCATGTTTTACGATAGTGACCCCAAACTTTTGGCCGATACAGCATTTTGAGGGGTGACCCCAAACTTTTGGTCGATGACATCAAGGGATTATTTACTTAATAACTTTTTTTCTAGATTTTTTAGCTAAGTTCTGTAAAAAGCAGTTTAAAGCTAATAGAAAATAGGTCATATTACCGCTCTCATCTTAAAATTTGGTCGACCCAACTTCCAGCGACACTGCCGTAAGTTTATATTCATTTTTTAGAAAATTTTGCAACTTTGGGTTAAGTTTACATACAACATTTTTTGAAAAAGTTTCTTTTAAATCATGTTCAAAGTTTCTTTGACATATTATCTTTTGAATGAAACCTAGGGTTTTGAAATCGGACGCAAATTGGCGGAGATATGGGCCTAAAAAAATGACATGTTTTTGAGGGGGTGACCCCAAACTTTTGAACGGGAGTGTACATATTTTTATGAAATATTTTGTACAAATTTAAAAAAAATCGCGACGTGGAATCGAACCAGAAACGTCAAGGTTGGCGAGTGCGTGCTTTACTCATACGCCCATCGACGCTTCGGAAGCTGAAGTGGTTAGAAGCCAATAAAAGGTTTTGTTGTTTTTTAGCAATGGTGTTTCATAACATATCTTATGATGTGCATACGATGCTTCTTATAAGATTTTTCATACGACAAGTCTTATGGATTGCGCTTTTCAATGTATGAAAATCATACGAGAACTATGAAATGATGAAAAAAATAAAAATAACTTATTCATAAGACGTAAACTATGCAAAACATACGAACAGTGTCCTCAGTGTAGCTTTATGAAGCCAACCACGTCCTTGGGAGATAAGATCCATATGTCAGCAGGCCCTAAAAAGGGCTTGCTGAGAACTTTGAACCTACGTTTAGTGAGTGCACTGCAATAGCAGAGGATGTGTTCTGATGTTTCCCTCTCCTCGTCACAGAAGCGGCAATTTGAGGTTTGGATTGCTCCGATCTTTTGTAGATGGTATCTGCAGGGGCAGTGTCCAGTTATTAGACCGGTGTAGATGTTGAAATCCCTTTTGTTGAGACCTAATAGTTGTTGGGTTTTCTTGGGGTTTATCGTTTCGTTACGAGCCTTTTGGATTGGCTCGTATGGGGAAGTGCATTCCAGTTTGATGTGATTTGACTGACCATATATTTGTTCAGTTCCATTTTTACAGAGCAGTCTGAGATCCCGGCTCAGGGCCAATGAACCTTTCATTAGATCCATTCCTGGCTAGCTCATCAGCAATCTCGTTTCCCTCTAGACCCGTATGTCCTGGGATCCAATATAGATAGACTCGATTGCGTATGGATAAGTTTTTCAAAGCCAGAATGCATTCCCACACTAGTTTTGGGCACTTGCCACTATAACTAAGTAAATTTCAAACGGATTGATTTGAATTTTTGTATAGAGTTTGGAACGTACAGTATCTAACTCTATACAAAAACTCAAATCAATCGGTTCGAAATTGACTTAGTTATAGCGGCAAGTGCCCCAAATAGGTACACCTGCCCAAATGGTACAATACCTTACGCTTACAAAATGTTCTACAAGATTATAGAAAAACTGATTTGGAGCATCTTTGCCGAATAGACGATCACTCTATCTGTACTGGTTCCTAACTAATGATTTTTTAGAAATTTGAGAAGTTTGAACCTTTACTTGACAACTAGCGCCACCTAGTGGCGAAATGATTATTAAATGATGAATCACCAAATAGGTTTTGACTTCCTGAAGAACTTTGCCGAAGACGACCGACACTTTTCTATCTGCTGTGGATCCCCAGATAGAGAAGTTTGCAACATTATTTGACGACTATCGCCACCAAGCGGTAAAATCACCAACTAATTCTTGAATCACCAGATTTCTATTAACTTCCTGAAGAACTTTGCCGAAGACGACAGTTTTCTACCTGCTCTGAATCCCGAGATAGCAGAGTTTGAAACTTTGCTTGACAACAAGTGCCACTTAGCGGTGAAATCACCAATTAACTAAGTGTAGAATTAGCGTGATGTTAAAATACACATAAATAAAAACAAAAAAAAACAATTAACTGTTGAATCACCAGATTGCTTTTAACTTCCTGAAGAACTTTGCCGAAGACGATACTCTTCTATCTGCTCTGGGTCCCCAGATGGAGATGGACTTGACGACTAGCGCCACCTAGCGACGAAATCACAAAATAATAGGACATGATCGGTGAAGTACTAGAATTGAAGTAATGAGCTGAATTTTTTGTATGGTGAGAAGGTTGATTTTCCATTTCTGCAATGAAATGGTGCAAAAAGCGTGGGTATTATGATTCCTTGCCTAATTTGATGCTGTTTGAGCAAAACTTTGGGTAACTGTGTTGTTTGAGTTGCAAGAAATGGAGAAAACAACAACAGGGTTACCCACGCTTTTTGAACCGTTTCATTGCAGAAACGGAGAACTGACCTTCTCACCATACAAAAATCAGCTCATTACTTCAATTCTAGTACTACACCGAACGTGCCTCATTGATGCATCATCAGATTGTTTTTGATCTACTGAACTTTGCCGAAGACAACATTGTTACAAATAAATAAATCTTAAGATATCGCATGTGATAACTTACGAGTGCTTCTACTAGCAACTGTAGATAGTAACCACTTCTACATAGCCCCTCTATCGGCCAAATTGCAAACTAATTGGATGTTAGTTGGCATTATGTGGTAGATCTATTCTAGTACTACAACTTTACCAAAGAAAGTATGGCGCTATCTTGGATTTCCTCTGAGATAAATATTGGTTCCCACCCCCAATTAGGTGAAATCCCATAAGCTCTGGGATTCCTACAACACGGATTGCCGTGTAATAGGAATCAGTGTAATATGTAGACGGAAGCCGTGTAGTAGGAGTCTAGACTGTATTGGGTTCATCACTAGATAGCTCGTGGCCCAGGATTTTGACCATGCTAACAACTTTGCCGAAGATACGAAGTTTTTATAAAAGTGATATTGCAAGAATATTTACAATCCAAACTATCCCATTTTTATATCCAGCGACGGGTGGTGACGCCGCAGATGGCTATTACCACCCTCTTCCACACGCAATTCAATAACATAAAAAAAGTGAAAGTAGAAAAAAACAATGCAAGTAGCATCTCTTGATTTTATTTTTTACCCTATCGGATGTTTTCGGTTATAACTCAGGCCTATGTTGATCCATCTAGCTTTGTTTTGATTATTATCAATCTTTTAGTTCTTATCTAGGCATCATATTTCTGACATTACATCCCAACTGGGGCTGCCTGCTACTCAGTTCTTTAAGCACTTCCACAGTTTCTAACTAATCGCTTTCTTTACCAATAGAACGTTCTTCCAAAATAAAGAAGGCAGATGATAGCTCTATTTTATGTGATAATAAAAAAACTAAGTTTCTCGGCGAAGAATGCCCTCCAGAACATGGATCAAACACAACAAGCTGCTTATTCGAGCCATTGTTATTAGTTCACTTATTATTCTTTTCGTTGTCGAACAATATACGTTTTTCACGATACGTATAAAATATTTGATAGTTCTCGACTATCATTCTTCCATGAGTTTGAAAATTTGATCTACCGTGAGTACCATAGGACACTGCTCGCCACAGTTGCTACCTTATTTCTTCTATAAGACTGACGTTCCGTAGCCATGTTGTTTACGATTCGGACTTAAACAAAATTCGTTGGCTTTCTCGTGTTGGATGATTGAATTTGAATTGTATGGTTGGCGCACACTTGGTGAATATGTCAATTCAATTGTTTCTAAGTGAACCTGAATTGTGAGATTCGTGGAAAAACAATTCGCTTGGGATCTGTGCAAACTTTCACTGCAGTTGTGGAAATTATTGTGGGGTCCTGGTAGGATCTGCCAAAATTCCACATAATCAAGATGAAAAGTCTGCTACTTTAATGATTTTCTGGTGCAGTTCCCCTAGGAGCTCATTTTGGGATTCTTTCAAGACTCACCCAGGCATTCTTCCTGGGATTCTTTCAAGAGTTCCTTTCTTAGGTTTTCCAGTAATTTATTCCAGGATATCTCAAGAAGCTTTTTATGAGATTTTTCAAGGAATTCTTTCAGGGATTCCTCAGGAAGCTATTTCTGAGATTCCTACAGGAGTTTCTTCTGCGATTCCTAATGATGCTCCACGATCTCCTTCATAGATTTCTCCAGAGATTCCCTCCGAAATTTCTCCATGAAATCCATTTGAAATACTTCCGGGAGTTCCAGGATTTCTTCAGGATTTTTTTCAAGGATACCTCCAGGAATTTCGTTCCGGGGTTTCTCCATCAATTCATTCCATGATTTCTCCAGTAACTCCACAGATAAAAATAATTAGATTTACACGTCATATAAACTTCATTTAAGTCATGTAAACTTAGTGTTATGATGATTTACATAATATATCATGTAAATTTGTACTATATTTTGTAGTAGTATCACTGTACATCAAGACTAAGTAGACTTAGATTAATTATTGTAAGTAGGCCTTGACTTTGTTAGGAGAAAATAAATGACATTCTGTCAAATACCACCAAACAGTACGGTTGTTTAATTCCTGGATTACTATAACTCAGAAGTGGGATAAATTCCTAAAGCCCGAAAACTTTTTTCTCGATGGATGGACCAAGAATTTCAAGGACTCAGGAGAATAAAATTCAATTTCCGGGAGAATCGGCTGCAGGTATCGTTGCGAGAAGCACAGTGAATGCTGCAGTTATTCCGAGATTGCAAGTTCCTGAAGAGATTCATTCCGCTGCAAACAGTCAATCAGCTATTCAATCAGCTGGTGTGACCCTTTTTCCGAGTGTTCCTGTAACCAGTGGAAGTCAAAAGCAGCAACATAGAATCAATTTTTGTGAAGCAACAAATAGAAGATATCAGCTGAACGAAATTTTGACCCTGTTGCCAACGTTTAGTGGAGGAAACGATGAAGATGTCTCTCAGTTTATAACCGCTGTAGAAGTTTCGAAGGAAGTGCTGAATGTGGAAGACGAGATTATGAAGATACTTTTATTGAAGCAACTTGAAGGCAAGGCGAGGTTGTGGATATTTTCCTGCTCCAACGTCATCGCTAAGAATTATAAAGAAATCCTTGAAGATCTGCGGAGAATGTTTGGTGTGGTGGAAAGTTGTATCGAGTTGCGGAGAAAACTGGACAGCATCAAATGGAATGGACAACAATCGTTTTTGGATTACTGCCAGTCAAAAATAGTGATCGCCCAGAAGCTCAAAATGCCGGAGAACGAGTTGGTGCAATACATTATCGAAGGGATTTTAAGTAATGAAATCAAAAACCAAGCAAGGATGCAAAATTTTCAAACTGTTCCTGAAATTATTCAAGCTTTTCGAATGATCAAGTTTAGCTCAAGAAGAAGACTGATAAGGTGTTTTAAATGCAATCAACTAGGACATGTAGCGGTCAACTGTTCAAAAATTATCAAGGAGAATCAAAGGCCCTTTGATGAACTCCAATTTGGTCAATCAACGCGAGCTAGTCATGAAGATTCAAGTATTTATACACTGACGCAAAATTCTGACGAAAATTTTAAAACCAAAAATCTTGACACAAATAGAAAAGGAGGAAGGACGAGACGGATTAGTAGACTTTAAATTTCTTTTTGATGATTGTATTTATAAAGCACTTTTTGACACAGGGAGCCCAATCTCACTGATACGCCGAGGATTAATTGAAAAGAAAAATATTACTGCTTTAACAGATTGCAAAAAATATCAGGGTATCGGTGGGACTAGGCTAAAGATATTAGGAATGTACAGTAATACTATAATAATTCAAAACGTTCATTTCAGGATTCAGTTCTATGTTGTACCAGACAAAACTTTGGGCCTCTTTGATGCCATCATTGGACGAGACGTTATCATGTGCTCTGGAATTCGTACGGTAATTGAAAATCACATCAAAATTGTATCAGTGAATGAAAACTTGAAAGCTGCAAATCTTCCAGCCCAAAAGGTAAATCAAAAAATTTTTAATGTCAGTTCAAACATTTTTAAACAAATTCAAGACAACACTGATAAAGTTTCTAATGATCATTTGGCAAAATTTTTGAATGTTTTTAAAAAATGCTATTTATTTTATGAAAAGCCTTCAAACCCTGAGACAAATTATGAGATGACAATAACTTTCAAAAAAGGCGATCATTTTCATTATAAACCTAGAAGACTTTCATATGATCAGAAAAAGAAAGTGGATGCAAAAGTTGATGAACTTTTGAAAAATGGAATAATTAAAGAAAGTGATTCTCCTTTTGCAAGCCCTATTGTGTTAATACCAAAAAAGGATAATGATATTAGAATGTGCGTAGATTATAGAAAATTAAACAAAGATACCGTTCGGGATAATTATCCTCTACCAATCAAAGATGATTTATTTGATAATCTGAGAGGAAAACGAATGTTTTCTATTTTGGATCTCAAGTCCGGATTTCATCAAATTAGGATTTCTAAAAATTCAACACAATATACATCATTTGTAACTCATCGAGGCCAATATGAATATGTGAGAGTTCCTTTCGGCTTATGCAATGCACCTGCAGTGTTTCAACGGTTTGTAAATAAAATATTTAAGCATCTCATTGATGAAGGTAAATTAGTCGTTTATATTGACGATATACTAATAGCTAGTGAGAGTTTTGAAGAGCACTTAGAAATTTTAGCGGAAGTATTAGAAATTTTGAGCAAAAATTTGTTAGAACTGAATTTGGATAAATGTAAGTTTTTATTTAAAAAAATTGATTACCTCGGATATACTATAAACGAACATGGACGAAACCCCAATAAAACTAACATTGAAAGTATAGCAAATTTTCCTCAACCGAAGAATTTTAAAGATGTTCAACGCTTTATAGGGTTAACGATTTATTTCCGAAAGTTTATTGCAAATTTTGCTACTATTGCCAGACCACTTTATTATTTGTTAAAAAAAGACAGCGATTTTGAATTTAAAAAAGAGCAGATTCAGTCGTTTGAAATTCTTAAGCAGAAACTAATATCTTCTCCTATTTTGGCAATTTTTAATCCACATGCTGAAACACAGCTTCACTGTGATGCCAGTTCTCACGGTTTCGGAGCAGTTTTACTACAAAAGCAGTCTGACAATAATTTTCATCCAGTGAGCTATTTTAGCAAGAAAACAGATATCTTTGAATGTAAGTTACATAGTTTTGAGTTGGAAACATTAGCTGTAGTACACGCCATTAAGAGGTTTCATGTTTATTTAGCTGGAACTTGTTTTAAGATTTTCACTGACTGCAAGGCACTTGTTCAAACATTATCTAAAAAAGATGTAAATCCAAAAATAAGCAGGTGGGCATTGTTTTTAGAGAACTACAATTACATTTTGGAATACAGAGAGGATGATAAAATGAGGCATGTTGATGCACTTAGTAGACAAGATATGAGTAATAAATATAAAAGAGAAACGTCACATTGTTTAGATAATATTGAATCGAATGAAAAAAAATAATCATAATTGTGAAACGATTGGCATACTTGATGAATCAAATATAGAACAAAATATTATTACAGCACAAGAACAAGATAATAAGCTTTTGAATATAAAGCAGTTATTAGAACGATCAAATTTTCCTGGATTTATTTTGATAAATGGTGTATTATTTAAAACAGAAAACGATGAAAATCTACTAGTTGTTCCAAAATCCATGATTGATAATGTTATACGGCTGTATCATGATAATTGTGGTCACATTGGTATAGATAAAACTGTTTTTGAAATAAAAAAATATTATTGGTTCAGTAGTATGAGAAAAATTGTCAAAAGTTTTATTAAAAATTGTCTTACATGCATATTTTATAATCCTTCTAGTAAGAAAGAAGGATATTTGAAAATAGTTGATAAAGGAAATGTGCCTTTCGAAACTTTGCATATTGATCATTATGGACCGATTAAATTACCATCTTCAAATAGATTGAAATATATTTTAGTAATTGTTGATGCTTTCACAAAATTTACAAAATTCTTTGCCACAAAAACAACTAACAGTGAAGAAGTAATTCGTCATCTAACCCAATATATGCAATTTTATAGTAAACCCAAAAGAATAATAACTGACAGAGGAACGTGTTTTACATCCAATAAATTTGAGGAATTTAATAGAAATAATTGTATAGACCATATAAAAACGGCAGTTAGAACACCAGAATCAAACGGGCAAGCTGAAAGGATTAATAAAACACTAACTCCCATGTTGGCTAAGATGTGCAATGAAAATTCATTAAACTGGGATAAGCAACTGCCTAAAATAGAACATGTTTTTAATAACACTTTCAATAGGTCTATTGGTAACTATCCCAGTGTTTTATTATTTGGTACACAGCAAAGGTCTTCAGATGTAGAAAAATACAATATTGAGACATTTATTCAAAATAATCAACCAGAAAAAGAAAATTTAAATTTAGAAGTTATTAGGAAAAACTCTAGGCTGAAAAATTTAGAAGTTCAAAAATACAATAAAGCAATTACAGATAAAAAGCGAATAAAATGTCCTGATTATAAAGAAGGAGATTTTGTGGTTCTGAAAACTATTGCGTCACATAAATTGTCTCCGAAATTTGCAGGTCCTTATCAAATAAAAAAAGTTTTGCCAAATGAAAGATTTGTAGTTACTGACATTGAAGGTTTGCAAATTTCAAGTGTTCCTTTTAATTCGGTTTGTTCTCCTCAAAATATGAGGAAATGGGTACATAATGATGTAGATAATGATGTTATCGATGAGGACATCGCGTTAATCAGGATGGCCGAAATGTAGTAGTATCACTGTACATCAAGACTAAGTAGACTTAGATTAATTATTGTAAGTAGGCCTTGACTTTGTTAGGAGAAAATAAATGACATTCTGTCAAATATCACCAAACAGTACACGGCGTGTGTATGGAAAAAGTTTATAACAAAAAAATAGGCATCGTCAAATTTTTCGCTATTCAAAAATAGAGGCTTTCAGCTTTCATTTGCAGGGTCCCTCAAAAAAATCCACCGAGGGATCCCGAACAACTTTTTCAGAATACTGTTTTTCCCCATACAAATTGCACGGTTCCAAATTAATCCCTATTTCTACTTAACAAACATACCCAATTTTTGTATGGAAAAGTTCCCCCGATGGAATATTTCGATGTTGGGCTTGAATGAAAGCTGGTAACGTCAACTTTCACGTAGCGT
Organism: Aedes albopictus; assembly: GCF_035046485.1. Taxonomy (NCBI): domain Eukaryota; kingdom Metazoa; phylum Arthropoda; class Insecta; order Diptera; family Culicidae; genus Aedes; species Aedes albopictus. Next base: position 160,175,152 of record NC_085137.1, read on the forward strand.
AAAAATTAGCGATGCCCATTTTTTTGTAATAAATTTGTTCTACCAGACACACCGTGAGTACGGTTGTTTAATTCCTGGATTACTACATATGTCATGTAAACACACAGAGTCATGCTGAATTACATGACATATAACGGAAGTTTACATGATATTTCATGAACTTTACATGATATGTCAAGTAAACTTCTGTGATATCCCACGCTCCAATTACACAAGTTTACAAAATAAAACGAAAGTCGTGAACTTGTGTCAACGACCAAAATTTTTGAAGCACAATTTAGTGCTGATTTCGAAACCGACCTTCAAAAAATTTTAAGTAGAACAGTTTTTGAGTTTTAGCTTAGTATCGAGTTTTAAAACTTTTCAAAATATGTAATTTACTAAAATTTTAATATATTGCGTTTTGTTCAACCAATTTCAAATCTTTTTCCATAAATTAAAAGCTGATTACAATACCATTCGATCATCTGAATACAGGTTTTGCGTCAGATTGATGAAATTCAAGATATTGGCGAGTTTTAGGGACAATCTCCTTGAATTTTAGCAAAATTCCCAAAAATTTTTGAAGAAATGTATTTTTTCCTATGAGAAAAAAACAATTTAAAAATTCTTTCTCGACGTTTATTTGACATATCATATGTAGGCGACATACAGTAAAAATTTCAGCTCAATCGGGGCATTGATTACGGAGAATGAGATGTTTCAAGTGAGCGATTTTGCTTTAAAATAGAACAAAAATCGATTTCCAATCATCAACCTGGTATGGAAAGTCGAAAAAATTTCCGCTCTACTGTAATTTTTTTCTTTCGCGTTTTCGATCTCAGGGCATGATTCTACACTAAAAATGATCATCAGCTTACCGAGTTCAAAAATGCTGTAAACTAGTGATATTTGAACTCACCGTTAAATATGGTAACGATGAGAAGTGAGTAGAGTGAGACGTCTGTTTGTCTGTGATATTTTGGTTGATGTCTGGTTCCTTTCCGAATTTGATCCTTTTTGGTTGTTCGATTTTAAATCTGAAATAGAAAAGGAAAAATTATAGATTCAAGTTTTGTTATTAACATTGTATTATAACCAAATTATAACTTACTTAGTTATGTGTTTGATATCATAACAAATTTTTCTCTCGGAATATTATCAAACAATTAAAAAAATTAAAAGTTTGTTATTGATAAATTTTCCGAATCAACTGTCTCCCACTGGTCCACTGGTCTTCCAGGAACATTTTTTTGTTATGATTTTTGTTATTTTGCTGCTAATGACAGACAAGTTTATAATTGATAACATAAATATAACTGATGCCAATGTTATTCCGCTCAGGCAGACATTTTTACAAGAATTTCTCCAAAAATTCTTCTTTAAAAAGTGTAGAATTAGCTAGTAGGTCAAAACACACATTGATAAAAATTTATAAAAAAAATCTTCTTTAGATTCTCTCAAGAATATTTTCTAGGAAGAATACCTTCAAAAATACTTGCTGGGATTTCTCCATGGAGGAATTCTTGCCAACGGTTTTTTATTCACAGAAAAAATATGTAATTAAAATTCAGCGAGAAATCATGCACATAAAGGGAATGCTAGAGTTAGTGCACTTTTACATGAGATATAATGTAAAATTACAGCACCATCGTGTAAATTTCCGCCAACCATCGCGTAAACCATCATGGACTCCAACCGGTTACGCGACTATTAGCGGAAATTTACACGAACGTAACGTAATTTTACATGATATCTCATGTAATTATGCACTAACTCTAGCATTCCCTTTATGTGAATGACTTTCCGCTGAATTTTACATGAATATTTTTTTCTGTGTATTATTCCATCAGGAATTTTTCAGAAATTAGGGATTTTTCAGAAATTCCAACAAGAACTCCTCTTTAGAATTCCTTCAGGGATTGCTTTAGGAATGCTTCTAGAATTCCACCAGAATTTGCTGGTTGAATATCTCCAGAAATTCCTGCAGACGAAAACGGTCGTTTCGATGTGAATTTAGATAATACAAAATTGTGTTTACCTGTGGTGCCGGAAATGGGGTAAAAAACCCTATCTTCAGGGGAGTTGTTCATACGGATGTGAATATTCTGATGATCTATCAAATGACCTCTAGTTAAAAATGTTGTCAGAGCTCGTCTATAAACTACGTAGACTCTAAGGGATGAGCGAACGGTCTGGCTAAAGTATACACTCATTGCACAATTATGGGTCACTCAAGGAACAATCATTTCATAATATGAATCGTTTTACATGACAAAATAACACTTTCATTATTTTTATTTTGTTTTCTCTTCACTGAAACTTCTTTATATTGTTTTATTTGAAAATTTGCTTGTAAAATTCACTTTAGACGGTGAAAATTACTAAAATGTTGATGAATAATGAAAACCACAATAATGGGTCAAAATTGGCTGTGTAACAATTATGGGTCAATTTGTTGCCTATTATGGGTCACTCAAGAGGAATCGGCTCAACAATAATGTTTTGTCTATTTTTTCACTGATTGATCACTTATTCTCGATAGATCAACTAAAGTCAAATCTAAAACTGGTCTCAAACCTCTTAACGAAGCGTGTTTTCACGATTTGGAATCAATTTTTCAAAATTGGGACAAAACCTTTAACACAACCACCGATAAACGCCTAAAAGTATGCAATGCCCATGTACGCAGAACTGTCAATATTATGCTGCACATAAAGTGACCCATAATTGTGTGATTTTCGGTGTTCCATGGCACAATAATGAGTCACTTAAATTTTGCCAGAAATAAGCTTTAATTAGCTGCGGTCACATGAATTTCTACATTTAGAACGTTAATTATACCTTTGTTCTGGTGACGATACCATTTTGCACTTGAAAATCACTGAAGCACGCTGTTACAGAGCTTACGAAAGCAGCGCACGCACTTTACGATAATCACAATCGAAGCGTTACTTTGACATATGGTTTTGTGCCGAACAAAAAAGTATCGAAAGTATGTATGTTTTGACGTATAAGCCCGTGTGCGATACGTATAATGACACAAAACAAATCAACTTATGAACGAAAAATGATAATGGCTAACAAAAGCTTGCCATTAATTAGTATTTATCTATTAAAGTGAAAAGTGACTAATAATTGTGTGTGACCCATAATTGTGCAATGACTGTACGCTACATAAAAAAATTTCAAAATTTTGTACTGTAAAAAAGTCTACGAGGGGAGCAGGGGCGTCGTAGATGACCAAAAATGAGTCTACGTAGCTTATGGACAGCGCCTTACTAGAGGGTTTTACAGTTCTACAATTATGATTTGATAATATCTCAGGTCAACAGAAAGATGCATTGTTTATGTGATCAAACATAGTCCAGCAATGTAATTATTAGTACCGTAATCTGGGGGGTTCTTGATCAGCGGGGCGAAGTTGATCACTATGGGATCCACGTTTTTCGTCCGCTGAGGACGCTACAACTCTGTATCAATGGAAAAACTTTTGGCGCAAATTGTGAAGAATTTGAAGAATTTTTGATAGTTTATTAGAACGGTACAAACATTATATTTCGCCTGCCATCAACGCCTTGTATATCAGATGACTCTTCAAACACTTTTATTCATTCGTGGGTAGGCTAATTGAACATAGCTTTGAGTTAAAATTGATGTTAACATACAGGATTTATTTGAAAATAGCAAATTTTGGGGAAAGGCAGACGTTTTTTTAAATAATGTTTTAATAAAATAATGTGAGTTATTCTGTAGCTTACTAAACTTTATTTTATTTTTAACATACAAAATACACCAGTTGTAGAAATTTAATTCAGCATCATCAAATTATTGTTCAATAATTTTGCAATTTTAGAATGTTATGTCATTGTGTGCTCAACTTTACCCCGGCCATTTGAATATGTTTAACAAAAATGTATCAGTTTCTTGTAAGAATTTCGTTTACAGAACTTGATACTGGCCCACTCAGTACATGTTTTAAAAATATTTGATTGGAATCATATGTATTGTACCTTATTTTATTGGAAATAATTAAGGAAAGGTGATCAACTTCCCCCAGATTACGGTAGCTGAGTAAGTGAACTAATCGCTGAATGATTGCCAAATCAAAAAAAAAAAACAAAAGATAACATGTTATAGCAACTTATCTTAAAATTAAACTATATTAAAATCCTCTAACTAGTTTATAAGATAAAATGTTATATGGAATATTAAATAAAAATCAGAGCATTCCTTACCTGCATCAGTCGTAAATTGTGTGGCAGGGTGAAGATATTTAATGCCTGAAATTAAGGAAATATTTAATAAAAAAAGCTCCTGGACCGACAGGAAATCAAATCCAGATACCTTCAATATCTTGACTAATGGTTATAGTGAACCAAAAATTACTCTAGAAAACCCTATTACGAAGCACCGTCCACAATACAACCACCCTACACATATTCTCTGGCTCTTTATTTTGCTCGTGAATGCTACAGTCAGAGTGAGCGAACCAGGAGAAACGTCAAGACCAAATTACCTTCCATTATTATGGTGTTGGTACAAACCTCCTCTTTCTCATATAGGGAATCGCGCTACTTGGGCGGTGGCTTCTATATTCGTCTGTTTTCCACTATAACTCAGTCAATCTTGAACCAATTGACACAATTCTTGGAATGCGGTGAGATAGGTATAGTATCTACCCGTGTACAAAATTTCAAGTCAATCGGTTCAAAATTGACCGAGTTACAGTGGAAAACAGAAGAAAATAACAGACGAAGAAAACCACCGCCCAAGTAGCGCGATACCCTATGTACCAAACATCATTCCAGTTTGTTGTCTGCCTGCTTGCGTATACACTCCGTCTCCGGCGTCCGTCTATCGCTGATGTGTTTTTCATTTTTATTGTACCACCTTAATTTCTGATATCTCGCTATCAAATACCCTCCTCTCATCAAGTGGTTCCAAAGTACAAAAGTGTTCCTGCGAGTTATACCCAATGAGGTTTTGTTTAAAAAATAATCACTACTAGAGTTCACTTCGCCATTCATACTATCACATCTTGCAAAGTTCACGTCGCGGGTGAAATCCGGGTTTGATATCAACCGCAGCAGCCGTCGCGGGGTTGATACTCAGTCTCGAGAGTGCATAAACAGCGTTGAAGAGCTGTCGGTGTCAATAGTCGATTAATCTGTGCTTGTTTGGAGGCGCAGTCAATCAATCACACTTGCTTGAAGCAATGGCCAAGCAGAAAAGCAACGACGGATACAACCAGGGCATCTACAAAGCCCTGCGGACCCTGATGCATTTAATTCTGGTGGTACAATTCTCGTACGGAATCTACTACGATTTCACCTATGTGCACTTCCCGCCGGAGATGCGGCGACCCGGTGGCGAATTCGGGGGTAAATTGAAGTATCTCACCGTCTGGGATGCGGTAAGTGGTCGCTGATGGGGTGGGAAAATGGGTCGGGTTGTGTTGGAAATCGAATGGAAATTTGCATCATGCATTCGCGTGGTGTTGGTTGATACCGTCTTAGTGAATGAGAGGCGCGTGTGTGCCGGAAAAGCGACGTTGCATAACAACAGGCGCTATGTGGAAAAACACAAACAAACCCTTTCGCTGCCGGGAAAATTATTCAAACCATTCAAAAAGCTTCAAGGGTCGTCGACAGAAGATGTTATATATTTGATAATCGTTGTTGCTTGGCTAAGACCACCTCTGTGTCTTCCCGACTGTCACGGAAATGAGCTTTTGTTAGTAGGAAAGGATGGAAAGATACATGATGTCTCACGATGGATGTAATTTATTTTTAATGCGAATAAAGAATACGTCGATATCTATAGAGGAGACTGGGTAGACTTGATCCCTTTTTGAGCCTACTTTTATCCCTAAGAAGGGTCTTAGAATGTTGCTTCGATATGTGTTTGGGTAAGGCACGTAACACATATACAATGATATGTGAGTAAATCCTTACTTTTTATAATGTCTTTTATTTGATTTTTCACATAAGATACAGCAATAATTATTAATAAAGCGAATGGCTCTTGATTGAAGTTGAGGTTACTATGAATAGTAGAGTATCGAACATTTTATCGTATTTTCTCTCTAAGATCATGTTAGTAAAGCAGGTAAAATAGTATTATTATGTATGAATAAATCCATTTTGGCTTCCATACACCATATGAATTTCAATACTTGGATGCGATCCACAACCCTGATTACCAATACCATTACCATCTTTCACGGATACTTTCAGAAACTCCTCCACTGAATCCTTAAAATATTTCATGCAGCTATTCATCAATACATGTATTTCACATTTTTATTTGGGTTTTCTCTTGGAAAATCTTTAATAAATATCTTTAGAAATTTTCCAGCGTTTCCTACAGAAATTCTTATAGATGTTTCTGCCAAGAATTCTGCAAAAATATCTTTAAGGATTACTTTGAAACCCTTCATTACATTTCCTCAGTAATTATTCCTTGGATTCCTACACACCAAACGCTTTCAGCAATATTTTGGCTGAATTTTGCCGAGCTGAAGGGTCCAGCAAAATTGTGTGCTGAACTTTCAGCAAAGTTTGCTCAATTTCAGTGAAACGTTACTGGTGATCAGCAGAGTTTACTGAAAAAATCAGCAAAATGTTGCTGAATTTCAGCAAAATATTTGCTAAAACCTTCAGCTCGGCAAAATTCAGCAAAATTTTGCTGAAACTCTCAATCAATTATTGGTATGTATAAAATAGCATCCAGAGATTATTTCAGAAATCCCTCCAGATATTCCTTCAGAAATGCCAGATGTAAAGATTTTTTTTAGTAATTTTACCAAAGTTTCTTTCAGAAAGTCTTCTGTAGATTCCTATAGAAAGAAGAAGCCTGTAATATCACTTAGAAAACCTTCCATTAATTCCTTCTAAAATTGTTCCATGTTCACTAGAGATTGCTCCAATTTTTTTTTGATAGAATTCCCCTAAAAAAACCTTTTATGAAAATCCTTCAGAAAACTGTAAATTTGGAATTCCTTCTTAAGGCAAAACTGGAAGCATTTCCTCAACTTTTCAGTTTTTGATTTTTTTTTAAATAACGAAGCAATATTTACAAAAAACGGTTTTCGTACACATGTAGAGTATGGATCAATGTATCTTCAAATAGAGGTGAACCAGCGTCTGGCTAAAAGCCAAGATGACGACCGAACCCATTGTGGTGACTTACGGGCTGGCGAGCGCACCTTTCCAAGCTGTTCGAGCAGTGAAGCAACTATGTATCGACGAAGCTGCACGTTTTCCTGAGGCGGCGAGGGTTGTTGTTGAAGACTCGTACATCGATGATATTTTGACCGGTGCAGACACACTAGAGCAAGCGGTTCGACTGAAGGATGAGATCATCGGGCTATTCGACAGCGGCAAATTCGAGCTCCACAAGTGGTGTTCAAACACCAGCGAGTTCCTTCAAACTCTCCCCCAGGACAAAATCGAGAAGAAGCTAATGGTTAGCGAAAGGCAATCCGTGAAGGCACTTGGAATCGTCTGGAAGCCAGACGAGAATGTTTTCATGCTCAACGTTGACCCAGTAATACTAGGGAAGGCAGAAACTACCAAGCGAGAAATCCTGTCAAGCATCTCCAGATTTTTCGAACCCATTGGACTGGCCGGACCCATTACCATCGTGGTGAAACTCATCATGCAGAGCCTGTGGAAGAAGGAAAAAGAATGGGACGAAGAAGCAGACCAGGAGGACATCGACAAGTGGGTGGCGTTCAAGTCACAATTAGCAAGTCTCCAACAAATCAAGGTTAGCCGGTGTATTCTGCCATTCTCCTCCGCTACCATCCAAATCCACGGATTTTGTGACGCTTCGAATCTCGCTTACGGAGCATGCGTCTATGTCAGGTCCACAAACGAAAACGGTTAGGTCAATATGTCGCTAGTATGCTCGAGGTCACGCGTAGCCCCAATCAAAAAGGCAAGTAAATCCAAAAGGTCAGAGCCTGATCTGACTATACCCAGGATGGAATTATGTGGAGCTTTCTTGGGTGCTTTGCTCTTGGCTCAACTTGTCACTGATATCTGATCACTGATACGCTTTGAATATCCGTACCGATAAAACTGTTCTCTGGTGCGATTCAACTATCGCTCTTGCTTGGATCGCACGTCGCCCTGAGCAACTCAAGCAATTTGTGGCTAATCTAGTCACGAAGGTGGACGTCCCGAAAACATCCTTCATGAGCCTCAACGAGAAGACATCAGCCGTTCAACAGTTAGTGAAGCTACTGCAAGGGGAGGCCTACCCTGACCTAGTTCGCCAGCTGCAGCAAGGGAAGATGATCGACACGAAGCATAAGCTGATCTCCCTCTCACCGTTCATCGACGACCAAGGCGTTCTGCGAGTAGGAGGACGACTACGCAACAAAACTTGCAACTTTGACATGAAGCATCAGTACATCCTGCCTCCGTACCACAAGTTTACGGAAGCGATCATCCGAGAGTATCATCGTGAAAACATGCATTCCGGAAACCATAGCTAACACTGTCAGTGATCCGGGAGAAATTCTGGATTGAACGCGGCAAATCTGCCGTCAAACGCTTCAGCTGCTTACGATGCTTCCGTCATAAACCGAAACCACTGCAGCAATACATGGGTGAGCTAACAACGGATCGAGTCGAGCTCGTCTATCCATTCTACAACACTGAGTGGATTTCTGCGGACCGGTGTATTTGAAGCCAGCTATTCGTTCAACGACCCGTGTGAAGTCCTACATTTGTGTGTTTGTGTGCCAAGCAACCAAAGCGATTCATCTGGAGTTAGTTGGATCCTGACTTCAGTTGCATTCATCGGAGCCCTGCAACGGTTTGTGTCTCGACGAGGAAAATGTGCCAAGCTAATATCCGACAATGCGACAAACTTCGTCGGAGCCAACAACGACCTTAAGGAACTCCACGAACTGTTCAACTCCTAACCGTTCCTTAGGAAGCTCCAGAACTTTACCGAAAAAAAGGCCATCCAGTAGTGGATCTACATTCCACCACGTGCGTCATCATTTGGAGGATTGTGGGAAGCGGGAGTTCGATCGCTCAAGCACCATCTCTGTCGAACTCTTGGTGAAGCGATCCTGACCTTCGAGGAGATGACCACAGTTCTGACGAGAATCGAGGCTACATTGAACTCCAGACCACTATGTGCTATATCTGACGATCCTACGGACTACAACGCCCTGACACCTGGCCATTTTTTGATCTTCCGGCCACTGAACGCAGTAGCTGAACCCGACTTAACCAGCGCAAACATGCATTCTTTGTCCCGATGGGATAAAATCAAGCAATACGTTCAACATTTTTGGCGTAGGTGGAACGTCGACTACATCCACCAACTCCAGCAGCGTTGCAAATGGCATTCCAAGGTTTCAGTGGAAGTAGGGCAACTGGTAATCGTACGTGAAGACAACGTTCCTCCTCAGCAGTGGCTTCTAGGACGAATCGAAGAACTGTTCGCAGGCAAGGATGACATCGTGAGGGTCGTAACAGTACGCACAGCCCGAGGCGTATACAAGCGATCAGTATCACGACTCAGCTTGCTGCCTTTCAAGGACAACGACATAGAAGCAAGCAACCATATTGGATGAGGATCCAATGAAAGTGTGAAGTCCCGAGCTTGGTCCCGAGCGACCAATACAACGAAGTACCGAGTATGCAACGTATCGACGTGCCGAGATTCAATGCTACGACGTGCCGACGACGAGAAGATGTTGAAAGCTCCCTTTCAACGGGGGGAGAATGTACAAGGCGTCCCGAGTGAGTAAACCCCCGAGCATTGACAATGTAGGTAAATTTTCTGTGGTTAAATTAGACGAGTCCCGAGGAATAAAGACAAGTACAAACTAGACAAAGACAAACATAGAGATTTACCATCACTGCAACCTATAAATACTAGGGTAGAGTGTTGAATCTCTCTTGAAATAATACCACTCGACCCAATAAGTGTTACGCGATCATAGTTTCGATATAATAAAGCTAAATTGTTGTACCGAGAATAAACCGGTGTTAAGTGTTCCGATTTGAGTGAAGACACGAATCCCCCTTCAACTATCCGGGAAGCAGTGACCTATCGAAGAATACAGTCCACTTATCGTACCGAACAATCATAAAGAAAATGGTGGCAAATACTACACCATCTGTAGGCAAAGCGTTGCGGATGATTCGACCTAGGTTTATTGAACGTTGCTTAGGGATTAAAACATACTAATTGTAAAAAAATAGCTCTGTGGCCGTCTTGCCCCATATGGCAAAAAATATATGTCGAAAGTAACATTTTTCAAATGAATTTATTTTGCAATGGTAATGCAAAATAAAATGCTTTTTTGTGTTAATAAGATAGAAAAGACATGAAACAAAGGGAATGAGTGTTAAATAGCCATATTCTAATGAAAGTATATGCTTAGGGTGGCCATCTTGCCCCACAACCCCCTAAGTGACAAAACCCCACTTTCGAGTAAATTAGGTTTAAAGTTTTTGACCAATTTTTCATCCCATACAAAATGTATGGAGCTCCAAAATCAACCCAATTTTCTCTAATTTATTGTAATTTTTCCAATCATCGTAGAAACAATCTTAAAAAAGTTCCTGAAAGCTTGAAATCTGAAGAATTTTATGATATGCTCAGTTCAAAATCGATAAAATGGTCACTTACACCCCTTTGATTCTGGGCCCCTCAACTGTGAAAGTGCTCAAAGCACACTAAGTTGAAGCGAAGCAGGCCAAGTCCCAGTGGGGACGTAGAGCCACAACGAAGAAGAAGTTATGCAAGGAAACTGAAACGTTAAATTGTTGAAACTTATAGTCGTACAAGAGAAATAAATTTGAAAAATCTTTGGGTGACTACCATTGAAATTCCTAAAGGAGAACACGAATTAAAAATACTAGGTATACCTATATGAAAATAAAAACAATCAGGGGATTTTTTTTTTCTTTAAAACACCAAAATCTAACTTTGAAAAAAAAATGAATACTACAAACTTTTTCAAATTAACAATGTCCAATTGTAGTGGGGCGCCGTTCTTGATGCTTGCAAAATACGCCATGCGACCACGCTACGGCTCTGGTCATATTTTAGTAATGCCAATAACGGCGCCGGCCACGTCCTTACGGACATCAAGTACGGGAGGAAATGTTAGTAAGACAACCGTTGTTAAAGAGACCGGAAATCCCAGTAGTGTCTTCACGATTGTCTTCGGAAGGAATTTATGTTAGTAGGGTATGATACATTGTCATTCTATGAGTCACCTGTGATTGGTAATGTGATCTGACAATAGATCAATAAACAGTAACTTTCGCGCACAACCCACCACTTTTCTATACAAAAACATGTCTAATAAAAGAAATCCTGTCGTGCGTTTCCATTCCATTAGGAACCAGAAGCTTTAAGCCCATTCCATACAGAAATTAACCAAATGCAACAAAGGACAAACCAATGATCCAAACCATATGCATTCACATCAAGAAACAACACAGAACTGAGCATCTGCAAATCTATTGTTTTCGTTTTCAATGGTGAACGCGGTCGATTGTGCTGCAATAATTACTCACCCCATTAGGGTGAGTAAACATTGGAAAACACAACACAATCCTCTAAATTTTGTAATTTGTGTTCATGAAATAAAAAAAACTACATTCCAGAAAAAAAACAAACTCATGTTAAAAGCAAAAAAAATGCATTGAGATTTCTTAATGAATTCCTCCAACGACACTTTCAGAAATTTCTCCGAATATTTCTTCAGGAACATCTCCAGGCATTCCTCAAAGGACTTCTCCGGTTTTTTTTCCTTCGTGAATTTCTCCATGGACGTCTTGCGGAGTTCCAGATAATAATTGTTCCTGAACTTGTTCCAAGAAATGCTACAGAAATTCCTCTCATGATACCATCAGAATTGTTTACAGACTTCTGCAACGATGCATCGACAAATTCTTCCAGGAATTTTCTCATAGCTTCCTTCAGTGATTCCATCACGGACTCCTGCAGAGATTTTTTCAAGAATTCATCTAGGGAGATGTAGTAGGCCTTAGTGTATAAGTTAAATCTAGGTAGGCATTGTTTAATATTAATGACAGAACTGTCGATCATTCTTAAATAAACCTTGGAGAAGAGAACATCGTTGTTTGATTACTTCCTACAACATCAGAAGTGGGATCGCCAATGGTCTTCAGATTCAACTCTTTCCTGGAAAATGCAGTGAAGTGAAATCGAAAAAGCGGAATCCAATCTAGGGGTTGGAAATCTCGCCCGAGACGGAACTGCAAGAAATCTCGCGAAGTCTGAGGGACAGAAAGTTTTCAAGCCGATTCAAAACTGCGAATTCCATTCTAGGGGATGGAATATTCGCCAATGGAGAAGCTTTGAGAACAATCCACTGAAGAGAAGTGCAAGAGAAGAAGAGCAAATTAACTCATGGAAACACATTCAAGCTTTTGTAAAAAAAAACAAGTTGTTGCTGAAGAAGTTGGAGCTAGAAGTTTCTTGGAACCTTTGGCACGGAGAAAGCTTTCAAGCAAATTTCGATGATTCCGCTATCTTCTGGACACGCTGAAGAGGACGTCAACCATTACCTGAAAATTCATCGAACAAAAAAAATCAAAGTTGATGGCTGTCTCGATGAGGGCATCGAGATTGTCAGGATGGCCGAGCTGTATTAGACCGTAGTGTATAAGTTAAATCTAGGTAGGCATTATTTAATACTAATGACAGAACTGCTGATCATTCTTAAATAAACCTTGGAGAAGAGAACATCGTTGTTTGATTACTTCCTACAGGAGATCACCAGACATTCTTCAGAATGTATCCTGCGATATATTTAGAGGTTCCTCCAGTGATTGTTCCAGTGCTTTTTCCGAGGATTCTTTTAGGCATTCCTCCAGAGATTTCTTCAGGGATTTCTCCATATTTTTCTTCAATAATGCCGCTAGAAAATGCTCCAATAATTTCATCTGGAATTATTCAAAGGAATTATTTCAGAAAATTTTGACAGCGATTATTCTAATTCCAGGAATTCCTTCCTTCTTGGAGGCTATCCAAGGCTTTCTTCAATGATTCATCCAGAAGTTACTGCAGCCATGGAATCCTTCAGATTTTTTTTTTCAGGGATTCGTCTAGGGATTGCTCTGCGAATTCTTCCAAGTATATCTTCCAGAATTCCTCGAGAGATTCCGCCAGGAATTCCTTCAGGAATTCATACATGGATTTCACCAGGATTTTTTCCAGGGATTTCTCCAGGCATTCGTCCAGGAATTTCTTCCGGGATTCCTTCAGGTACTCCTTCTAAAATTCTTCCAGGGATTCTTCCAAGAGTTCCTCTAGGGATTTCGGCATAAATTCTTCCAGGAATTCCTCCGGGGTCTCCTTGAGGAATCCGAGGATCTTCCAAAAATTCCTTCAGAAATTCGTCAAGGAATACCACCAGGAATTCCACAAAAGATTTCTTTACAAATTTCTCCAGGGTTTCCTCCAAAAATTTCTCTAGAGATTCCTCCAGGAATTCATCCAGGGATTTTTTCAGGGATTGCTCAAGAACTTTTTTCAGGGATTTCCTCCTGTGGGATTTCAAAGGATTTTCCAACATCAATGAAAATTCAAAGGCTTTTCCAAGGAAAATCTAAAGGATATTTCAAGGAAATTTATGAGTAAATTTTAAGGGGTACCAGGTATAATTTAAGCTTGACTTCAAGAAACTCCTCTAATAATTCATCCCGGAATTTCCCCAGGATTTTTTCCAGAAATTCCTCCAGGGATTAAAACGATAATTTTCCAGAATTGCTGCAGGAATCTTTTAATGATTCCTTCAGAAATTCCTGTCGGGATCTTCCCAGGCATGCACCCATGAATTTCTCCAGGATAATCTGAAGATTTTTTTTAATTTTTTCAAGGATTTCTAGACAAATTATTCCAACGATTTGTATTGGAATTCCCTAAGATAATTTTAGACTGATTCATACAAAAGCTAGGCAATTCTCCGAAAAGTCATCCAGCAATTCCTTCCCAAAAAATCTTTTAGGAGTTCATCCATGAATTTGTTCAGGAATCTATCCGTGAATTTCTTCCTTTGCTGCTCCTGCAAATGATTTTCTTCAGAAGTTTTACCTGCGTTTCTTTCAAGAATATATTCTGAGGTTCTTTTTTTTCTCTAAGAATCCCTACAAGAAGTTATTCATTATTTTTTTCAGGAACTTCTCCAGACATTCCTGTGGGAATTTTTCCAGAGATGTTTTGAAGAAGTTTAGAACGTCTTGCAGTGATTCTTCCAAAAAAATGTCAAGGGACTCCTTCAGAAATCCCCCCTGAAAATGCCTCAAGGGTTTCCTCCAACGTTAGTTTGAGGACTTATCCTTGGATTCCTTCCGAATTTCTCCAGGAACTTGTCTAAAGAGTTTTCAAGGCTAGTTCCAGGTATTCATTCAGGGATGCTTTTGTAATAAAATGCTATTTTATTCAATTTCATTGAGTTGCGTTTAGTTATAATAGTTAGAAGGAATAAATTTTCTAAAAGTGCTCAAAACAGAACAATACATAGGCAGTCGGGTGCCTGACACTTTTGCCAGTCGTGACATGGTGGTGTGAACCATCAACCAAGCCGATCTTTCCAAGGTCGTGCGGAAAAAGTTTCACGCACTCGATGTATTCGTTCAATACATAGCCTATGTTCACCTTCTATACATTTTTTCACGTGTTTGCAAGCATTTCATTATCCACTTTGATCTCTACTCTCTTGCGTTCTGAGTAGAAAATGACCGAAAAAGCCATAAAATCATTAAGCAATACATTAACAACCTCGCCATTTCCGATTTCAGATTCTCCAAGCGATCTACTTCACCGTATGCCTGATCAACGACTTCATCGGTACCAATGAGGTGGCCCCACGTAAGACACCACTCATCCGGAAACTCAAGGACTACATGCTGGCCGCGTTCGCCTTTCCGGTGGCCCTCAATGTGGGAGTCACCTTCTGGACGCTGATGGCCATCGATCGCGAACTGGTCTTCCCCAAGGCGCTGGATGCCGTTTTCCCGGGGTGAATCTACCGATATTTAGCAAAGAAAGTCAACCGAACCTAACATTCCTTTCCCTGTTCCAGCTGGCTGAACCACGTGATGCACACTAACATCGTGATCTTCATGATCCTGGAGATCTGCACCAGCTTCCGGCAGTATCCATCGCGCAAAGCCGGCCTCGCCGGGCTGGGTATCTTCATGGCGTGCTACCTGTCGTGGTTGCACGTCATCCGGCACTACGGCGGAATCTGGGTCTACCCGGTGCTGGACGTGCTGAATCTGCCGCAGCGTATCGTGTTCTTCGCCGTCAGCTTGGGCTTCTCCGTTGGGCTGTACCTGTTCGGAGAGTTCTTCAACAACCTGATCTGGACCAAGGAGCTGAAACAGCTGAAGGCGGGCGCCGGTGCCAGTAAGAAGACCAAATAGAGCGGGCCTTTTCTGACACATTTTGTGCAAGCGTGTGTAGTAGTCGTTGTTGTTGATGCATGGACGAGACCGAAGCGAAGCTTGCGATCGTTCGGTTGTTTCCAGTTTTTTTTTGCGATAGAGTTGTCATTTTCCATTTGATTTAGTCACATCTAACCTTCGAATAGAGACCTGTACTTTTCATTTTCTCTAACATTGTCGTAGAAGCTTTAATCAATTTATACAATTAAGTGCGATTTTCCATGTTTTTGAACCATTGGTTTAACCCAGCATCTGTGATTCGTCCAACTAATAGTTGCAATGCAATAAATACATGATTATCAGTTTATCTATTGTTTTTTTTATCGTTAAATTTTTTAATTCCGATTCGATTTAATTTCTTGTTTAGAAAATTATGAATTGGTGAACCTGCCGGATGGGGCCGAATAATCAT
The DNA here is from genome assembly GCF_035046485.1 of Aedes albopictus. Taxonomy (NCBI): domain Eukaryota; kingdom Metazoa; phylum Arthropoda; class Insecta; order Diptera; family Culicidae; genus Aedes; species Aedes albopictus. Next base: position 160,191,004 of record NC_085137.1, read on the forward strand.
ACTGTTGCTTGTTTTATGTGGCCGTAGGAAATTCTGTTTGTTGTACGTCATTGGAAGAGCACGACAGCTGATCTACATCCAAAGATAGCAATTGGTTACAAAAGCTACAACAAATCGTACATTCGCAGAAAACTGGTAACTTTTCCAAGATCCAAAAACAACAAAACAAAACGAGAAGAAAAAGAATAACCTGAACAAGAAAAATAATTGTCCAAACTACCCTTAAGCTCAGCTCTCGACCACTAAAGCATTTCACCGTAAAGAATAACATTGCATTCCTGACCATAGGAATTTCCAAAGCCGTTGTAAGAAAATTTTGGAACCTTCCAGCACAGACAATATCTTTGATTTCAGGTTAGTGAACCTACGCTGGAGCTCAGAACGAAAAGAATTAACAAAATACACTTTCCATTTTTATGCAGAACAGCTAGTTCCGCACCTAACTTTCTGGCTGCTTAAGCTTATGAGGCTCACTTTGAACTTAATCGGAACTTCAAACTGTATTACAAGAACCGATACCGCTGGCTCTGTGGTATGACCTGCAGAAGGGGGAAGTCAATCAGCTTGCACACAAAGGGACTTGTCAATAACCCGACGTCTCCACTAGACAGAAATGTCTTGCCATTTTGCTGGACAGATATGTAATGACAGAAATGTTCTCTAGCTGTTTGCATGAAAAGCAGCGATGTTGATCATTTCTATTACGTTTTCTCTTTCTGGCAGCAAAATGGCAAGACATTTCTGTCTAGTGGAGACGTGGGGTAAGGGGCCGCCACCTGCTTTGGACCTTTCCGGCGACCACTCTCCATCCGCGGACTTGGATCCATCACAGTAGACCATGACAGCGACAATACCTGGATGTTCTCTGCGCGGCAACTTGTGCGATAGAAAGGTCGAGTTCGACCGCAGGGCATCGATCGGCATGACCTGCGTATCCGACTCAAATCCTTGGACCACTTCTGAACTAGCCACTACACAAGTCCACACGCAACCTCCTCCGTAGCTGGGTGACGATTTGGGCGATAGCCGATGGAATATTGTCCGGAGTCCTGGCCCCACCATATGTGGCAAGCAAGCATTGTGCGAGAACGCGGACACACGAACAAAACGTGTTCCGCCGTTTCCTCTGAACTTGCAAACACCGGACAATCGAAACTTGGCACTTCCAAATCTCTAGGAAGACTCCCTTGTCCAGATATTTCTTTTGAGGTCTTTTAAAGGCTACTTTAAGGTCAGGTTCAGAACTTCGTCCGAACCAGGAGCCTTACCTTCGCTTAAGGATTTTTCAATCCCCGTAAGCCTCTCATGGGTTACCCCCATCCCCCTCCCCCCTCATTGCCAGGCCCTGCCCTCAGCGTTCCTTCCAAAGTAGGTCAAGGACTCTGATCATGACATGGGAAAAGCCCCTCGATGATCCTCTCCAGAAGTCTCTTGGTTATCACGACCATGTAGCTATTATCGCATGGGTTTGTACTGGTACTATGACAGAGACCCTCATAGTAGAGTAGACCATTTTCCTAGGTCTTATCTCGGTCTCGGTCGGAAAGCGCCGTTACCAACCGGTCACCACTTAAACCAATTATGTTTCGCTCAGAATGGAGCGCCTTCCCAAAAACTACCATCCAGTTCGAACTATTTGTTAGACCAGAACTACAAAAAGTAACGTTGATGATCGACTCTGCTCCGTCCCGGCTAAAGGTACTTTTAGTACCGACATTGGCCAGATCGACATCGAGCGTAACCTGTGCCTCTAGCGGGAACTGACCCTACTGTTTCGAAAAACGGCTTCCCCATTCCACAACCCAGATATTGAAGTCCCCCTAAAGCTACTGTTCACCGGTCTTCGTCTAATCAGCTCGGCCGCCATGCATTCCAGCGTCTCCGTGAACTGCTCGATAGAGGCGCATAGCAACTACAAAAGAAGACCCCACTGACCGTGGCGACCCTTTGTCCATGTTACCGTCATTTTGTATTCCAGTTGCCGATACCGGCGGGTACTCGGATGGATCCGCTATGATGGCGATATCCGTCCCCCCTCAGCAACTGCCTGACACAGCACTTGCTGGGTTGCGTCACAGTGGCTACGTCAGGCTTAGCTGCGTTACCTGGACTGTGATTTGCCAGCTGAGGCTCTCTTGAAGGCCGAGAACCTTGAATCTCCCGTCGGATGCTTTCTGTTCGCGGATTCTCCGGAACAATTCAAGCACTTGGGATGGTTTGTAAAGCATATTGCACCATACCTCCACATTGCCTGCAAAGCTTGCTCCTATCAGGGCCTCTACAGTCTAACGACTTGTGTCCCGAAGCCTACTGTACCGGGCTCATAAGCGTCCGCCACGTGTAGCTGAACCAAGGTCACCTGTGTCCCTGCCGGGCCTTTCCGTAGTCGAACGCCTGTGGTGGCCATCTCGCACTGTTACCCCACAGTGATTGACAAACTCTTCCCCGTCCGTGATGAGAGTCTTGATTTTTGAATCTTGGAGCCGCTTCCACGGTAAGAGCCCCCACCTTGACATCCTCGCCAAGGACCTCTGCCGCCAAACATGTGTAGGTAGTTCCTTAGCGGGTTTTATCGCTTTTGAGCCCGAAAATCATTTCCCCTGTACGAGTACGTCGAATACTGCGTGCATCCGGTCTTTTTAGGCCCACCCTTCCCAGGTTTCCGGGACGCCTGACCCGGATCCGACTTTACTGACATTACTGCCTTGACTCTCGGGGTTCACAACCTATTGGCCTTACGAGTGCCGTCTGGTGTGCGATAAGTTTTAGCGATTGCTTACTGTAATCAATCGCGTCTGGCGAATCCTTCGGGATACCCACGAATGCGAAGGCCTCAATCTGGATAGACCTCGGTGAAATATCAGCACTTCAGGTGTCAAAATCTACGGAACAAAAGAACAAAGCGTACTTGCCACGCCCCCACGCCCTCTTTGTTGCCTATTTTTTTCAGCTTGGGGAGCCTCATAACTCTATATAGCGCGCTGTTACTGCTGCTGTTACGTAGGCCTTATGATTATTACTCCACGGCCAAGATAAATTGGATAACCTAGATTATCTCAACTGTTCTCATAACATGTTCTGATGTTCCTACAGATTCTGTAAACATGGTAGAGTACACAATACATGATGAAAACGTCACTGTTTCCATAGAAGACTTCCAGTTCTGAACTCAAGAACTGTTTGGACGACTTAAGATTGTTTTTTTCTTCAAAGTTACCAGTTTTCTACTAATGTTCAAAATCCACGCAACAATTCAGAATCCATGTTCGAATATTCTGCATATGATGTTCCACGTTTTATTTCGAAAAAAATATGTTTAACCTATCATTAAGTGTTGTTAGAATAATGTGAACACACCTACAGAATCCTATTTGTAACATACCCATGAAGTTCAGCAGCAACGTCATTCAATTTAGTCATCTAGGCAAGCTAAAATCAACACCCCTCCAAAACCTTATGCGCACCGCATCACAACCGTAAGTACATCACCACAGCACCCCCAATGCAATTTGAACGTCTTTGAATTCAGGATAATGGTATGAGTGAAATTTAGATGTGCAATCATGTAAGCTTATGACAAAACCTTTTCATGTGAGCCCAAATCCAATCGGTATTAGGTAGTGTAGCAAGCAAGCAAGTAAATTTAGCTCTAGTTTAAATTCGGAATGAGACCAAAAAATTCAAACAAACACACCATTTAAGCGTTTACAAAGTTGTAGCAAAAATATTACTGAATGTATTAGCGAGAAGTATAACGAACATTTTCTCAGAGCTCAGTTGTCGAAATAATTGTGGAATTTAGGTGTCGCAAAGTCAACCATCAGCAGTCAAATTAACGATTCATCATAACAACAACGTGAAACTATATTTACCGTTTTCGAATAGATATTCGCAACACGCAGAATCTTGAAGCAAGAAAAAAAAAGTCATGTTGAGCTATTGTGAGCACTGAACATGGGTATAGATATAAGAGAGCCAATTTAGTAAAATAAAACAAATACACATATACCTATAGAAAAATGTATCTTAGAATTCTATAAATTCTTTTAAGTAAAATCTATCAATGTCAATGCAGTTAAATCCAAATAAATGAATCTAAAACAAATGAAATTGGATAAATTGTTTGATTTTTGGGAAACAAGCTTGACTCGTCACTTGACACCTTGCCATAGTCCCCGGCAAGATTGTATATTGCACACCGCCCATCTTTGTCTTTAAAGCCAAACCTCCATATGGGTAGAACCCATTTAAGTAAAATCCATTTAGGTAGGTCCCTCCATTTAGGAAACGTTACCAAAATGGAATCTGATTGTGTTCAGAAAAATTGGAGTGTTCTAGATTAGGGATAAGGTAGGTTTGCGGGAAATAAGTAGCAAATGGAGCTATGGGGAGTTTAGGGCGTGCTCAGGGGGAGCGACGAGGCTTTGAAATCCCCTTAAAACCCTTCGAACCCAATGTAACACACCTAAGACCCTCCGTAACGCCTCTGAAATCTGCCAAACAATCCTGAAGCCTTCAGAAATGTTTTCGAAATCCCCCTGAAACCCCATCGGATCCCATGTAACGCAACTGAGACCCTTCGAAGCCCCCCGAACAAAACTATAAGTAATGTAGCTAGAAGCATCACAGAAAAATTAGGAACCATCCCAAAAGAGTTCTGGAAACATCCCATAAGGAATAAGGAAGGATTCTGGAAGCACACATAAAGGGTTGTGCAAGCATCTCAAAAGGATTCTGGAAGAATCCCATAGATAATTTAGAATCATCCTGGAAAGATTTTAGAGTATCCCAGGAGGATTCTGGAAGTATCCAATCCAATAAGGAATTTTGGAGCACCCCCAGAAGGACTCTGGAAGCATCCCAAGGGGAAGCATCCTAGTATGATTCTGGAAGCATACCTAGAGGGTTCTAAATCCATCTAATAAGGAATATAAAAGCATTCCTGAAGTATACTGAAAGCACCCCATAAGGGCTCTGGAAACATACCGAAAGGATTCTGGAAGCAAACCTAGAGGGTTTTGGATGTACAGGGGATGGCCAAAATGTTTGGGATAGGCAACTTTTTTCCTCTCACAAAAAATTTCAACAAGCTATAACTTTTCATAGAGCGCATCAAGAAATCTCAAATTTTGACTGTTTGTCAACCTATTATGTGTGTATCATTGGTACAAATTTGGGCTCGATTGATTGATACCGTCAAGGCACCATTCACCGTGGATCTAAGAGGATTCGGGGCAAGTAAGGGCTATCATTTGACACCAGTCTTATAAACATCGTTGGTGCCGCTTTTAATTGCCTTCATTATAGGTTAAAATTAAAGCAATATCCACAGAAGTAGAAAATTTTTCACAAAATTTGGTGATATAGTACCGTCAAATGGGGTAACTTGCAACACTTTTCGACTTTGAAGCAATATCATTGAAAATCTAAACATTTGAACCATCCTGTAAAGTATCGTGTACGCTAATGACCCAGAGTAGAATACTATGCAGCAATTGATTTATCAAAATATGTTGTCACCTAATCAGGAGGAGCGAAATACATGCTTGTTGCAAGTTTCCCCATCTGTGGGGTAACTTGCAACACAGGACATGAAGTTAAGTTAGCTATCATTAAATAGCACGAACATTCTAGTGCTTAGTCGTATTGTAAATTTTCTTTGTAATCCATGAAAAATGCATTGTTAAGATTTACATACACTAACCAATTGACATATAATTTTTCATGAAAGGGTTGATTGTTATTGCAAGTGAGAGAATATCGTTTAACAACAGGTCCCGCTTCCCTCAAATATAAAATGTATATGGATTTCGTGACAAAGTACTCGTAACAAAATGTCAACAAGGGAACGTCCATAAATTACGTCACGCTTTTTGGGGGGGAGGGGGGGTTTTCAATAAAGTGTGACAACCAATACAAAAATTTCAGAGGTCTCATACAAAAAGTGTGACATAGGGGGGAGGGGGGGGGGGGTGTTAAAAATGGGCAATTTTTGTGTGACGTAATTTATGGACGCTCCCCAATGATAATTGTCATTTCTTGAAAAGGTAGAGTGAGCCATCTTTAACCCTTATGTGGCCGACAGGGTACCCGGGTACCCAGCGCCCATTTAAAAAGCACGGTGTAGAAAAAAGCAAAAAGTTTGTCGGACACATAACGGTTAAATAGTTTTCAGTTTGAAGTGGTGTTTGACAATTTCAGCTAAAATAACATGATTGGACCACATCTATTGAACTTTGTAAATATCAAAGTCGTTAATTTGGGTACTTAGCTGGAATAATTTAGTTCATCTAGGTTCAGAATTGATGTTGGTGATTGTTTTAAAGCGCCCATAAACTAAATTAAACTTTTAACAAAATGTAACATGAATAAAACTCCATAATATGGTATTTCCTAACAATGTTTGAACATCACGTTCAAAAAAATGTAAAAAACGAGTTGTCATTTGAAAATGAACTCGTTAATCAAGAAATTATCCGTTTCTGTTATTTCTGTCAAAAATATCGTGAAATGAAGATAAATAATAGAAGGTTTTGTCAAATTTAACTGTTGCAAGTTACCCCATAGCGGTTGACGAATATAATAATGATTTTTTACATTACTTAGTCGATAAGTTTATTAAACTTTTATCGTTTAGTTAAGCTTACTATTAGGTACCCTAACTGCAACCAAAGTCATCAGACTTATCGCACTTCCCATAGGGGAGAGGTGAAACACGATTTTCATACTTGTTTTTATGGCATAAAATGAGCAAACCGTTTTAACAGTGTAGCTAAACAATAAATCAAGAAACAAAACTAATTTTTCCACTAAATCGATCTTTGGTATACATAATCTCTATAACCGAAATAGAAGGGCATACTAGTTTTCATTATTATTGTAAAATACTTCACTTTTAGTGTATGTCATCGTGTTGCAAGTTACACCGCTGTTGCAAGTAACCCCGTTTGACGTACAATTAGTAAAGGGTAGTAGGGTCGCCTAATTCCGTGGTAGGTCACCATTCACCGTGGTAGTAGGGACCCATTCACCGTGTACGAGAAATTTTATTCTACTTTGTTTAAAAATGATCAAAACAACCCAGCCAAGGGAATTTTCTTCGTTTAAATTCATTTCAAGTAATAACTTGCAAGATTTTATTAGAAAAACGAATGTTCAAATTTTCAATTTTTTTCTAGATATATGGGACAATTTGGGGCACGGTGAATGGAGACCATTGATTTTTAGGGTACCCATTTACCGTGCATTTTTGTTTCAATTAAAAAGTACGAGTAATCGTACTTTCTTGTTAAACTTACTTCGGTAATGCAAAATACATACCTGATATGTGAATTTATTTGCTTTTTGGTGGAATAAAAACGTTTCTACATTTAGTTCATCGCTTAAATTACCTTAGCGCAGTTTTCGTTTTATCACTATGAATGCAGTGAACGAGCAGAAACCCGCTTCATGTAAACACACTTTAGTGTCAAAATGATACTTTTAAATGTTTCTAATGAGCGTTTTGACATGGTAACGATACATTAGCGTTGTATTGGTGAAATTGAAGGGAAATTGTCATATCATTCAATCATAATATGGAAATAATGAAAAAATATTCGAAGGCACACGGTAAATGGAGCCCCCACGGTGAATGGCGCCTTGACGGTATTTCGCAAAGATAGAACCGTTCGGGTAAAACACTATTTTTCAGACAACTCATTTTTGAGCTGTCATATCTCGGAAACCAGTGAACCGAAATGAATGAAATTTTGAACTTACACTAACAATATGTAAATGCTTCACAAACTATTAAAACATAGGTACTTTTTAAACGTTGAAAAAAGTTATCATGGATTGATACTTTTTGGATTTTTATCGAAAAAATGTATTTTTTTTACATTAATGTGAATAAATTTTAGTGTTGATATCCAAAGATTTTCCACTTCTGTTCCCAAGTTATCTCTAATCAGATATATTACAGCCTATTTAGATTGAAGGAAGAACACATTTAGTAATTTTTGTGTGTTATTATAAATTTGACTAATTTTCCTCTATATGGGTAAAAATTTCAATCCGGTATAACTTAATTCGCCGTGAGAAAATATTACATTTTATAACATCATATTAAGTATCAATATATTGTTGATAAACGTTAAAAAATTCATTCAATTCGGTTCACTTTTTTCCGAGATATGACAGTTCAAAAATTAGTTGTCTAAATAATAGTGTTTTACCCAAACGGTTCTAACTTCGCGAAAAATTAATCAATTGAGCCCAAATTTGTACCAATGATGCACACATAATAGGCTGACAAAGTTACAGCATGTTGAATGTTTTTGTGGGAGTAAAAAAAGTTGCCTATCCCCCTGTATACCATAATGAATCTGAAAACCTTCTTTAAGGATTCTGGAGTATCCCTGAAGGATCCTGGAATTATCCCAAAATTATTTTGGAAGTATCCCTGAAGGATTATGGAAGCATCCCAAAAAGACTTAGGAAGAATCGTATGTGGAATTTGGAAGGATTTTAAAAGCATACCTAGAGAATATCCCATAATGAATTTAGATAGGGATTCCAATCCCGGGATGGATTTCCCGGGAAATGAAATTTCCCGGGATTCCCGAATCCCGGGAATCATGTTTTTGTATCCCGGGTTTCCCGAATTTCCCGGGATTTTTTGTTCCTATTGTCTATTTTTGTCAAGTGTTCAATGACCAATTTAAAATTGCGAGTCAATGATTGATTTACCTAGCTTCTTGATTAACGATCGTCAAATCACATGACCTCATGCAGAGCAGATGTTATTAATGTTGATATTATTATATAATTCGAGCTTATCGGAAAGCTTACGCAGATAATATCCTGTTAATAATTTGAAGGGATTACAACTGCTGATTTCAACCGACAACGATTCTTATTTTTATTTTTATTTCTTATTTTAATACTGCTTCGAAGCATGGAGTTCATCCTTTAGTTCCACCACCAACCATTGCATCTAAGACGCAATACAGTCAGAGTTCTATGTATAGCTGACTTTCTACAAGGTCTTAATGATTGCTCAAATATTTAGGAACAAATCAATTTGTACATTGCTACTAGTTCATGGTGCAGCAACCTCATACAGCTCTTGCTAATTAGACGATCAGATAATAGCACGTATTGAGCCATAATTTGGCTTCAATGGATTTTTATCCTTGTAGCTCTTTACTTTGATTTCGGAATCCTTCACCGAAGTTTTTCTCTCGTTTTTTCTTTGGCAATTCATAGGTTTTAGTTATATTTTTGTATCGGGTGTTATGTACTCTTGACTTATGTTATTGCTTGCATCTGTTCATTAAAAAAATCTTTAGATTTATTTGAGCATAATTATTGGGGTTGTTGTATGCCTGTTGATATACCTAAAATAATCAATAAACTATTAACTACTTTTGCAAAACACGTTCATGTATTTCAAATCAAAATTTCATTAATTAATGTTAATTGAAAGCGTACTGAAAATGCACTGATGGTAAAATATGAACCTTCTTATCGTGAAATTTGCTGAATTGTGCATAGTCAATAATAGGAAATGGAAAAATATGATATCTGATTAATGACTTTCTTTAAAATAAATATACTTTTCGCTTAAAAATAAAATTTTCTCTTTCCCGGGATCCCGGGAAATCCCGGGAAATGGTCATATTTTTTCTCGTTTCCCGGGAAACTGAATCCCGGGAAATTTGGAAGCCCTATTGGAAGCATCGAAAAGAATCCACTATGGAAATTGGAATCCCATAAGCAGGGATGGGAACACTCACTTGGAAAGAGTTACACTCACTTACTTTTTTCTCAGCTCAGAAACATGCAATCAAGAAACGATGTATGGATGACTTTTGCCTTGCGGTTTTGTCTAAAACTTTGCCGAATAGAGTAGGGGTCGCACACGAATACCAAAGTCGTGACAGCGCTATGAAAACGACTCTCCACGAGGTGAGTGTAAATTACAATCACCTCGTGGAGAGTTGCCTTCGCAGCTCCCTCACGACTTCAATATGCGTGTGCGACCCCAACTCTATTCGGCAAGCTTTTAGCCAAACCACGAGGCTAAAGTCGTTCATACATCGTTTCTTGATTGTAGGCTTCTGAGTTGAGAAAACATCAAGTGAGTGTAACTCTTTGCAAGTGAGTGTTCCCATTCTTGCCCATAAGGAATCTGGAAGCATCCTAAAAGGATGCTGGAAGCATCTCCGAGGGATTCCGAATGCATCCCGGATTGCATCAAGTCATTGGTCACCCTGAGTGCTTTTGATTGTGGGGCTGACTTGATACCAATCAGTTGCATTTGTAGAGCTTCTTGTAAACGTTAATGATGAGGAGATTTCGGCAGCCTTTTTTCACCTCTACCTAAAGATAGACATCGGAAAGTTCGATTTGGCTGAAGTACCGACATCCCGAAACATATGTTTAGATAAAGACAGCGGATATTGATTGAACTCGATGACTTCCTTAACCCTTTGGAGACGGAATTTTCACCTTTCTGGATGCAACCTTGCTGGTCTAGAACACGTTTTTGATGGTTGATTTTCTCGGCTGGGCACATATGACCCATCCGTCCTAAAAAGGGTTATACCTTATTGAAAAGTCGGCGCGTAACCGTCTTCTATAAGTGTAACCCAGTCCGAGAAGCCTACAGGATTCAAGACCCTCAGACTGTGGAGACGCTGAATTTCTTCTTCGACGACACCTTCCATACTGTAGGAAACGGGAAGCTTTGACCGATATATTGCAGTGGGATTTCCTCACAGCTGAAACTTGACCTTCGTTTTGCCCCAAAGACCCAATTTGTTGGTGAAAGACTTCTGAGAAATTCGCCTGAAGTGACGCTTCATCGCATCGTATGGCATCCAACAGCTGACTTGGTTGAGAAAAGCTTTGATTGGCACGTTTTAAAGACCAAACTTGTCCATCCAATTGGAACCTTAAACTGGCAGATTGATTTCCTATACTAAAACACGAACACAAACCTCTTTTGTAGGTCGAAAGTCACGTCATACCAGAATTTGGAAACGTTGTTGAGAGAATTCGGTCACGTTGTTGAGTGACGGTAGAGATGCTTGGAGACGGACGGGAACGTTGCTGATACGCTCCTCTGCAGTCTGCATACTTTCTTCCGACGACTTCCGTGGAGACGTTGACTCATGGTTCGGTGAAGCCTTCTTACCCTTGTCGACTACCGATCTTCCGGCGAAGCAAGCGCCATACCGTTTCCACCAATACGTTGTACTTGAGATTCACTAGTCTTCTGCAGTCCTCCGCCATCTTCCACCGAACAGCTCCGTGATCAACCGCATCCGGAATTGCAGTCACAGCTCTCTTATGTATGTTAGAACCTCCATTGCAACCGTAGTGGTAAATAGTTATGAACCGAGTTCAAATGGGATTTCATAAAATGGCGATCTAGCATAATGTAATATCAGCCTTCTATACTATGCGCTACGATGGCCCCCATGTCATCCTTGATGGTTTGCAGACATCGCCAATGGGAGATGGAGACTACCGTATTACCCCGTTAATACGACACCGACTGTTGTCGAATAACCGGGGTAAACTTTTAATTCGACAAACTGGTCACCCTACACCATCATGCTCATTGAAACTTGGCAACTCTATTTTTGTTTTTGTTTTGATTTCCGGATTTGTTATGAAACATAATTTCAACAGATATTGCGGTGGTGCGAATGAAAAGCTCGTTCTTTCTACGATTGTAGCCATCCTCAGTTCATTCCGGTTGATCTTCAGGCGGTTTGAGTGTCGAGTAGCACCAACTCAGAACTTCCGGAATTAGCGGCTGCAAGAGGAGCTGCTGCGGGTGCGAGTATAAGCGCAACATCAAACTGTTTTGCATTTACAGTGACATCGCTGTGACATCTGAACACTTTTTAATTCGACATGTGTCGAATAAGCGGGGTACGAATTAAAAAGTGTCGTATTAAAACGTGTCGAACCAACGGGGTAAGACGGTAGCTACTTCTCAACGGTTTCGCTGAACCTGAACTCGTTGGATTACTTAGATTGCGTTTCTTCATAAGGCGTCGGACCTTTGCCGATTTTTGTGGAACATGTTCGCATAAATTGACTGGCTGGGTGGACTGATTTGTATATACAGAGAGATCAGGTTCAAACCCTGGCCCATTCCTTTCCTCCTACTTTAAATGTTTCTAAACACTTTCTCCCTTTTCTCTGCATGTACGCCAGAATAAAACATTTTTTAAAAAGTCGTTTCTCCTGCTTACAATTTTACAACGCAGTATGGTAAATCTATCCCATAAAGCCTACAAAATAGTAACCCGTGAACTGTGCCGCATAATCTTTACAATATGTAATATCGAACACAGTCTATTATCTTACCCACGCCATCTACCAAACGGTATCCACGCACCAACGTGAACCTCAGCCAAACAACTAATTCCCAAACACACCGACAGCCGCATGAACTTGCGCAGACGCAGTGCTGCCGCGGGAGAATGATAATGTGATGATCATTTCCTCGCTTTGACCTGGAATCTGACGCGGCAGGTGCCATATTCACATAAAAATAGAATAGAAACGCTTATACACTGAAGATGCCTGTGGACTTCTGTGGCTAATATATTCTAATGTAAAGATTAAATTTAAGAAATAATTGAATCTCCTCAAAGTAACATATTTAGGTCAAGTGGATACGAGAAGGTTATACAACGGTTCGCAAAACCTCTTAAAATAAAAAAGGTCATCAAATTGCTGCAGCTGGGCATTCCGATAAATGCTAATGAACCCTTACGGAAACATATGAGTGACCTCGAGAACTCTTACAGGGATAACGATATACTTTCGTTTCGTTGAGGGATTTTCTCGAAATTTATCCATAACTTCTTCCAAAATTTTATATAAGAATGTGACTTTTTCCGACATACTAATCCTTCTTGTATTCCTGTGGTTAAATCATATTCTTGTTTATCGACCGTATTCTATTATTAACTTGATGATTTTGTGGCTATATCGGTCTCTTTCTACTCATAGTGTAAGGGAGTAGAGATCAAAGCCAAGCCGATCTGTTTAAAAGCACAGGTCGCACGGCAGAAGTTTCACGCATTCGATGTATTCGTTCAATACATGGCCTACTTGCCTAATTTCACCTTCTATAAATTTTCACACTTGTTCGCTACCTAGCGAATTCTATCATATCTATCATTTCATTATCCACTTTGATCTCTACTCCCTTATACTATGAGTAGAAAGAGACCGATATAGCCACAAAATCATCAAGTTCCTGTGGTTAAATATTGAAAAAAATCGCCGATTTTATACCACATACCCCTCGAGATTCAAGCAGGAAGTCCTACCAGAACTTTCAGCGAAATTCCTTTTAAAATTTCTCTCTGAAATCTTGTAATTGTCCTGAAAATTTCCTTCGAATTTTTTTCTGAAGGAATTGATCACTGTGATTTTTCCCGAATGTTTGCCTAGAGGGTTTCGCAGAGTTTTTCCGGGATTTCCACCGCTAGAATTTGTCCCAGGGTTTCTCTAGGAGTTTCTCCCATGATTCCTAGCAGGAGCTTCTTTCTAGACTTCGTTGATTTTTTCAGAAACTTCACACGATGGTCACTGTACGAAGGATGGTCACGCAGTTTGTTTTGGAATATTTGTTGGAGTGGAGTCTCCGGGATTTGCATTGTTTTACAGGAGGTGCTTTGAAATTTCTGCAGATATTTATCGTGATTTTTATCCCGGAGTTTCTTTTTGAAACCATTCCAAATTTTTTCCGGAAGTTTTCCCAGATTTTCTTTGAGGATTTCTCCTTGAGGTTCATTTGGAAGTTTTGCCAAATTTTATCTCGGGACTTGATTCATGTGTTTTCCCGGAAATGCTCCCCGAATTCAAGTTTTTGGAGGAGTTTTTCCGCAATTCTTTTGAATGCTCAACCCAGTGCCAGTATTTATCAACTCAAGAAATTTCTCTCGGAATTTCTTTTATATATGCTCGGAATGTGCCAGAAATTTTCCTGGGGTTTTCCTCGGAGCTTTTCTCAGAGGTGCATCCGTGATTTATTCCAGAGTTCTTCTCGGGATTACTGCAGTAGTTAATTTTTGCATTTCGTCTGGGATTCTTCCTGGGATCTCTGCATGAAGTTTTTCTGGAGTTCCTTTTGAACCTTTTTGAGGATTTGTTCTGGGAGCTATATAGCTATGGGGCTGTCCATTAACTACGTAAGGGTTAATGGGGTGAGGGGGGGGGGGGGGTTTGAGAAATCTTACATTCCATACAAAAATATTATGGGTCTCATACAAAAAACCTTACAAGGGGGGAGAGGGGTGTCAAAAACACGTGAAATTTCCCTTACGTAATAAATGGACAGCCCCTATACAGCGATATAGATATCTTTGAGGTTTTTCGGTAATTCTTTTAGTTTTCGTTCCAGATTTTCAGAAGAAGTTTCTTCTGGAGCAACTAGATATTTTTGATAGATTTCTCCTAGAATTTTTCATAGGGTTTCTGCAGAAGTTTGTATCGAACTTTTGGGTTTTTCTTTAATTTTTTTCACGAAATTTTTGCCGAAGCTGTTCTAGGATTTTCGCGGGGTTTCTTCTGGGAATACTCTTAGAGAATCTCTGAGACACTTGTTTGGGTTCCTCCCAGGGTTTCTCTATAGGAATTGAGGTTTCCAAGAGTTCATGTCGAAACTTTCGCAGATTGATCCCGAGATTTCTCCCTGTGTTTCCCCTTCAAATCATTCTAGATTTTTTTCCGAAAGTTGTTCAAAAATTGCTTTGGAGTTGTCTTTTAGTCTAAGCACAGTCTGTGGTCTAAGGATTTCTTTGGGATTTGATTCAGAGGTTTTCCTAAAAATTCTCCCAGAGACTCTCAGTGTTTTTCTGCGATTCTTTCGAATGTTCATCACTGAAGGAATTCCTCCTGGAATTTCTTGTACAGTTTCTACCTGTCCAAGAAGATTTCTCAGCTTGTGCCAGAAATTAATTGGGGGCTTCCATAGAAGCTTCTCTTAGAGTACCATCCAGGGCATAGGCGCCAACTTGGGGGGGGGGGGGGTTCAAGCGCGGTTTTGCCCCCCCCCCCCTTCCAATTTTTGACGATTTTTCGATTTTCCCATACAAAAAAAAATCTGAAAAACCAGGCTTTGCCCCCCGATAATTTGACCAAGTTGGTGCGTCTGATCCAGGGTGTATACCAAAGCTCTCCTCGGGATTACTGTAGCATTTATTCGTATCATTTTTTTTCCATAGATTTGTCCTGGGTTTTCACCCAGAAGTTTTCCCGGAGTTCCTTTCGTAGTTTCTCAAAAGTTTTCGTAGAATCTATCTCTAAAGTTTTGCGATATTCCGTTTTGAATTTCTCTCATTTTTTTGCAGTAGTTGCTTCCGGAATATCATCTGAAGTTCCTCGAGGGATTTCTTACATATACTCTCGCTAGATTACTCCGCGAATTTGTCCCAGGATTTCTATGCAAGTTTCTTTCGAGACTTCAGGATTTTCCCGGAGTTTTTTTTTCGCAGAAGCTTTTCCGAAGCTTCTTCTGGGAACTGTTTCTTTCCTTGAATGACTCTCACAAGATTTCCGGAATCTCCTTCAGTGTGCCTGCCACGATTTCAGTGGGAAATCAACCCGAAAAAAATGCAGCAGTTCTTTCAAGATTTTTGCAGAGGTTAATCCCAAGAATTCTCTCGGAGTTACTCAAATCAGGATTACTTTTTAGATATTAGGTATTCCTAGAGATTATTTTTTGGATACCTGTCTAAACTTCTGTCGAGTTTTCATTTAGATGCTTTCTAAGAAATTCTGAGTTTTGTTCAAGATTCGAGTTCTCGTTGTTCTTTCAAATGTTCACCATACACTGCATTTTTGCTGAGAATTGAGTTTTTAAATTGCGAAAAATTTAATATTTTTTCAATTTTATAGATTTAGAAAATGATACATAAGTGACCCGATTTTGTCAGCCCCTTTTCGGAACACATTTTTTGCTCTCTTAAACAGTTTTTCAAATTTTTATTCCTTTATGTTCTGCGTCTCAGCTGTAGTTTGATGATAAATATTAATAAATTGCTTAAAATGTGACCGTAAGATAATGGGCGCAAAAAGTTTGTCGCAAAATGGAGCTGACAAAATCGGGTCCTTACTCTGTATTATCTTTACACCGTTAAAGAAACCAATTATCATATTTTCTATCGGTGTGACCGAGGTTGGAGAGCGGCAACTGCAAACCGAGTATTGTGATGTGATTTTTTTGATTATGTGGCTTCATGAAAAAGGATGTCATCATCTACTATTGAAAGAGCGAACGAATTACAGATAAAATCCGATTTTTATTCTATTCTACAGCAGGTTAGAACTCTACACACGTATAAACTATATCGTCGTTATTACAGTACCTATAAACATGCATTGTTCCGATATATGGGGCATTTAAATGCATTCAAGTTGCTTTGCTAAGCTTAAACAGCTCACATGGGTTGTGAAAAACATATATGCATATAAAAATATTATCGCACTTTCTATCATTTTTTTATTTTGTGATTCAATATAGCACAAAATAGAACCATTTTTGATTACCTTTATTACATATTCTTGTTCGAGTGTATAATTCGATTTGATTTTGTTTGCCCGGAGAGTTGCGTTGTATTCCGGTTCATTGTTTGCGTTAAAATCAGTCTTAACTTTTGTTTTTATTGTTTAATGTTTGAAGATTGTCTCCAGTTTTTCTATTGTGCCCTGATTCGATGAACATCCTATCTTACATTTCCGGAGACAATTGGGATGATGGCGGAACACCATCATTCAACTATGTGTAAATGCTGCGCTCTTTGATTCGGTGTGTGACAGTGCTCTGTGTTTTTGATCATGCAAAAAAGGCACTGTTCTTTTTATGTTTCTTGTAAAAAAATGTGTTGCTACGAGAATCTCGTAGAGATTCTGGCAATTATAGCTAAACTATCTAGATGTAGGTAAATGCTTCCTAGCATTTCTAGTGTTAAATGCACTCCACTTGTAGATCTACATTCTAGTTTGTATACATATTAGTAAAAATGACACATTAATTAAGAGGACAGTATTCGATTACACAGGTCAACAAATTCGGGTCAGCTTTTGGACCCAGGAATCATTGTGGTTTTGTGATTTTTCATGTAGAATGGGGATCCGTGGTCTGTTTTTGCCGTCAGGTAAAACTTTTTAAATATTTCGCAATCATAAGTTGTGATCAAAATTGTAAAGGTATGGATACGCGTTTAGAGCTGCAACTTTCGAACTATTGTTTGCTTTCTCTGAACATCAAATGAAAGCTATTGAAAACACAGGAAATAATCTCTCAATTCATTCTCCGGTCGTCACGATTTAAAGCTTCTGAAGTTATTGACAAAAAAGACGTAACTATGCTGAAACTGTCTAACTTTACTGTTTTTACTCCGAAGATCTATCCAGTAATGCCAGCGAAGATTTCTCAGGGACTTCCGAGTTTTTATTTCAAGAATTTCTTAAATAATCTTTTCAGGAATTCCTCATAATGTTACAAGACAGATTCTTTGCCAGTAACCTCGAGGATTCTCCCAAGAACTTCTTCATGTTTTTTTTCCGAAGATTCATTTCAGAATTCTTTCCGAATTTCATTTTGAAACCAATTCCTTCTGAGATTCTGAAGTGGAAATCCATGTTTGCTCAACGAAATGTAGTTCCAGGCACCAAAAAATATGAAATTTTGTATGTATTTTGATTGTTTTTAGGTGGAGATTTTGATTATATGATAAGTTGGATGGATGCCCTTAAAGAAAGTACCATACATATTTTGATCTGATGCCAAAAAACGGACCACGGATCCTCATTGTAAAACGATTTCACCTTCCCGAATAGTTGTAAACCTGTCTTACATATGAGTATTCGAGGCGCACACGCGTAGATCACTATCACTTGGAGGGAAGTAGCAACTGTTTGAGTTTCTCCGCCTCGGTTAAGCTTACGTCGGCGATGTCTCGCTTGCGGGCCGGCGATTGCACGACCACGACTGGAGTTACCAGTTTGGGTCCCAGCAGTGAGTGATTTTCCGTGTAGATGTCTTCGTTTTCTTCATTTTTCAGCGCTTTCTCATTGAACTCGAACGAGGACATGGTTTGGGTGGCGATTTCGTAGGCGTTGGCTTGAATGCCTACATCACAACTACGCTTGGAATTGCGAGAGTTGGTTTTGGTCAGGGAAATTCCCGAGAAAGAACTGTTAACGTTCAGGGGCGACAGTTCCGAACAATAGGACGTAAAGGAAGAGTCATTGAAATCGGTAATGTTGTTCCGCTCGATGAGCTGAAGCTCCTTTTCGCGTTCCTTCTCTCGTTCCTTTTCCCGCTCTCTTTCCCTTTTCTTCTCCTTCTCCTTCTTTTCATTTCGCTGACTCTTTTGACTGGCTCGCGAATGTTTCTGAGACTTTCGTATCGTTCCTTGCCTGGATGATGACTTCTTGCTGCGTACACTCTTGGAACTGTTCTTGCTTCCTCGTCCTCCTTCTTTACTGCTCTTCATGCCATCTTTCATCTGAGTGAAATCATCTCGGGTGGGTGGCTTCAAGTTCACGTTTTCGTCGTCATCACTGGAATGGTATTCTTCAATCTGGCAGCCGGCGTTATGGGAATCGACTCGACTAGAAGTTCCTGCTGTTGCTCCGATGTGCTTCAGAATCACATCGAATTTAGAGTCTTGGACCTTGAACGACGCATTGGAAACGTTGTCGTCTTCTGAGGTCGTCAGGCCAGGTTGATGCAAGAATGGAAGCAACAGTTTTCCATTGGAAATGAAGTCATTGAGCTGGTCAGCATCCATTCCACCGATTCCTGTCCTCCGTTGCATGTTATTTGCACCGAAGAATTGACTGTTTCCGCTGGAGGTCTGCCGGCTTTTCTGAATCGCCGTTATAATTTGAGATTCTACCGAAGTGCTGCTCTCCTTCCGACTGTATCTTCTGCCAGACGTGAAATCGCGTCGCCTCTGCTGACGATTCTTGTGATGGTGCTTGCTGCTGCTTACTCCACTTCGACTCCTACTAGCGACTTTAGTCTTCATCTCAGCGATCTTAACCGAGACTTGCGAATCTATCGAGTTCCTCCTGGACTCCACCGAAACGTGGCGCACGCTGAAGCTTATCTCCGAGTCCACCGAATTCTTCCTCGGATCGTGGCTGGAGCTTGTGGCCGCCCCCGTCAGTGCATACCTCCTGTTCACAAACCTCGGGAGATTGTTGGCCCACGTTGAGCTGAAGTCATGGCTTCCGATGGCCGAATTGATATCGAACTTCAGCCCAACGGGGTCGGTGTGGGAGTTGTGGAAGGAAATCGACAGTCGTCCCTGGTTCTGAAACTCCTTCCGTTTGGCAAATGCCTGAGCAATAACCTTATGCTTCTGCAGCTTCACGGGTTCCTCGACGTCTGGTCGGAAGCGCCTCCGAAAATAACGACCCCACGTTTCCAAGGTGGAGTTGGTCCAGACCCACGATGACATCACAATTCCGGAAGCGAATAAGCAAATCAAGTGGATTTGAAGAACTGCCACCGACGGACGACTGTGTAGCTTACAAACGCTCGTCACATCCGTATAAGTGGACGATATTTGGCAAATGATATAGTTCTTCAGCGCAAGTGTCCAACTTTCAGTGTTTTTAAACTCATGGATATGGCAGAAAATAGTCGCAACTATGAAAATGAATGTGAACATTGTGCAGACTCCCATTCGAACGATTGTCTGTCTGATCTTCTTGCTCGCACGAGCTGAAAGTATTTCCTTACTCGATATCTTAAGCTTAATGAGCGTCAGCAACCCTCTCCCCAGAAAGTAACCCCCAATGAACAATACGCATACCACCGGACCCAACAGGAATCCCGCCCTGATCGGATGATTCAAGTACCCCACGAAGCATATCCCTACCGTACTGTTACCATCTATCTCACTCAGCGCCATGATTGTTATCGTCAGCACCAGAGGAAGCGACCACGCGATCAAGTGAAAGTACGATCCCTTTTTATCAATCCGATCCTGAATTTTCCCGATCGCCTTGAAACTCATGTGCCACACGTAGGTAAAAATTACGAACCAAACCATGGCCGCAATCAGGAAGTAATACACCAAGATGAACACCACAATACACGACAGATTCTCACCGGCACTGGGCTCCGAGATGCGCAGTGTCCCATCCTTCCGGCAGACGATGTCCTCCCGGCCACCGGGCGTAAATTGAGCAAGCCAACTGGAGATCACACAAGGACAAATCGCATCAGAAACACTGACCAATACATAATAAATCGCAACTTACCCCAAGCAGGACACCATGAAGCAAAAGTTGATGTAGAAAATCACCAGCGCCGGGTACTTGTTCGCGTTGTGCCAATCGATCGCAAACGTGGCGATCGTGAACAGGTTGAACGTCAAACACACGCCGGCACCCCACGCAATCAGCTTATGGATCTGTCGGTGTTCGTGGTCAGTGTACAGCGGATCCTTGCACTGCAGGCCACATCCGTCGATGTCTGAAAATCATAACCAATCAAATAATATCAAATAACGTTCAACCATATTTCACAGCACACCCACCTTTATAATAATTCGCCGGAGATTCTGCCCCAACCAGCGGCTTCAGGCACTGCCCGGTGGCGTTGAACTTCATCTCCTCGCGGACGTCGTTGTTGCACTTCGAGGGATACAGCGTTTCGTTGCACTTGAGAAACTCCGGAAAGTAGCTGGTGTTGTACAGTATCCGGCACGGTTCCAGCGTGATCTTGCACATCTCCAGCGACGGCAGGTAGACCATATCGCGCCCGTTGATCTTCTCGCACTTGGGTGTGAACACGGCACACAAAAACGGCTGAATAACGGCCCAGCACTTCGGCACGTGGCGGAGGGCATTGTACTGGTACAGTTTGTCGTGGGTTTGCTCCTGGCTGAAGGAATCGGTGAGATCGAGACTGATGGAGGAGTACGGCAGCGGTGAACCGAGACAGGACTTGTGCCGGATGGGTTCGCACTTGGCTGGCCTCACACAGTAGATGTAACGCATCTCGCGTCCATCGAACCAGGTTTTGTCATCCTTGCCTTTTTTGCCGTGCATGCGGAAATTTCGGGTTCCATTGATGGACTCGAGTCGGGGTGAAGAGTCCACGGGGGTAATGAGATTCGAGGACGGGGTGAATTCTTTCGCGTAAGCTACGATTCCGAGCAGAACCAGTAGGGTCACCGTAGAGAACAGTGAGTGGGTGCCCATTTTGAAGTGTGCTGGAATGAGGAAAGTAAGATTATGGTTGAATATCATTACTGTTTGCATACGAGGCGTGGACGTTAAAGCAGGTAGACCGAAAAGCTTTCGGAAAATACTTCAGATTTCAGTGGTCAGACACGTAGTGCGAATGTCGAAAGAAATAATAGCGAAAATAATATTCCGCTGGGAACCAGTTGGAGGTTGTCGAGCAGAAGTGGAAGACAGGCGAACGCGCTGGTTACACGGGATTGAAGAAGATCTATGTTTGAGGAAACTGGAGAAACGTCGCCCAGAAGACCGACACAGATGGTGCTCTACTGATCGGCGTTACAGTAAAGTTACTTTGTAGCCAACAACAAAATATTAGGATGGGAGCGGACCTGGTATGATGGTTAGAACACTTGACTATCACGCCGAGGACCTGGGATCGAATTCCACATTCCCAACAAACTCACACAAAATGTGGGTTGTTCCTTCGGAAGAGAAGTAAAACGTGGGTCCCGAGATGAACTAGCCTAGGGCTAAAAATCTCGTTAATACAGATAAAAAAAAATGTAGACATCATTACTGCTGTTTTTATTGTCTGAAAATTGACCCCAAAGTTATTGTTATCTCTATAGATCAGTATCGGCTGGGAATGCGATTACTGAGCTCTTAGGAAGTAGCAACCCAATGAAGTAGAGTTACAGGGGCGCAGA
Source organism: Aedes albopictus (assembly GCF_035046485.1). Lineage (NCBI taxonomy): Eukaryota > Metazoa > Arthropoda > Insecta > Diptera > Culicidae > Aedes > Aedes albopictus. The sequence goes on from NC_085137.1 coordinate 160,212,939, forward strand.
TAAACGCGTACCAGTAGTTGTCTCTTTTGTTCTGCCGGTGATCTTATGCAACTCAAATAGTGACGACACTGTAAGGAGATGATGAAGGACTGAGAAATTCAGAATGGCAATAAATAAGCAGGCGGGTAAAAACAAGTCGCTCAAGAATTGACGTCAGTTATTGGTCTAAGTTTGGTTCGCACAGACGCTTATCGAAAGGCGTCTTCAGGTGAAAAATTACGTTTCCTTGAAGGATCATTTCATTGTAATTTCATCAAATTACTACAATGGCGTAGTTGGTAGGTAAAGAAAATCCGAAAGTGAATTAAATCTAACTTTATAAGGCTTCTGATGGACAAAGGCAGATAGCCATTTTAAATTAAAATATTAGTAGTCTCCGACGGAAATGGGCGGAGATGAAAAAAAAACATGGCTTCTGATGGACAAAGACAGATAGTCATTGAAAATTGAAATAAAAGTAGTCTCCGATGGAAATAGGCGGAGATGAAAGTCATTGGTTTCTGATGGAAAAGGGCAGAAAACCAGAATAACGCGTTTCACTGACAGGCAAAACTTCAATGAGTTGACATTTGCAGTTTTTAAAAAATTGCTTTGATTGGACACTGAAGGAAAAGCGACATATGAATCAAATTGAAAACATAGTGTTTTTTTAAAGTGTATGACTATTGGGCAATATAAATGTAGTTGTTTAATATAGATATTGTTGCGTAATTTGCGTTTATAACTAATAGCTTTAGTAATGTCAACAGAATAAAAAATAAATAGAATAATAAAATGAACTAAGTAATGTTAAATTTAAAGGATGAATTAGGCTAGCAGGTTTACAGATGTATTACTTTCAGTGGTTTTGCTGACGCGTTGCTTTGCGTCGTTTCTCATTGGCAGTGTTGTGTAGAATACGTACCGTTGCTTGGATACGAGTATGTTGACACAGTTTGTTGAAAAAAAAAAAATAACTAGACAAATCGTTCATTTTTCGAAATCTGCATCGAGATCTTTCAACGTTTGCAATTATGGGAATAAGAAAATTGAAAAGAATTACCAACAACTGAACGCATCCAAAAAAACCTGTTGGAGCTGGCGAGAAATTGGCTTCAAGGAAAAAAAAGCTATAAGCTAGGCGAGAAGCTTCCATCGTGAAGAACAATTGTGTGAGAGCGAAACGACGAAAGAAATGGAAAACGAAAATCGCGGTTCACCATCATCGGTATAGGAATTTGAAGAACATTTCCCGCAAGCTCAGTCCAGGGGAGTTCGCACCGTTAGGCCGGCTACTACAAGAATCGTTGATGATGGGTTGCCTGAGCATAGTCTGAGTGAACCTCATCAGCACTACCGATGAGCGAACGAAGATGGGGATTTTGAAAATCAAGGCTGGATCAAGACTGCTGGAGATCTTCTATGGTACTGTTTCGGAACCGTGCATAGCAGATGAAAAGGCATCGCTCGTCTGGACAATTATGAACCTACGTCTTGACGAACCAAGATGATCAACTAGTGAATTAAAGAAACCTTCTAAATTCAAAGTCATGCTGCTTTATACAATATTTGGCTAGTTATGTTCAATAAATAACGATTGCATGTATGTAGTAAAAATAAAATAGTAAAGCAAATTATGAAAAAAAAATATGACAAATTATCGTTGCCTGAGACTTTGGATACATTTTCAAAGAGTGGGGCTAACGGATAATGTAAGGAGATGATGAAGGACTGAGAAATTCAGAATGGCAATAAATAAGCAGGCGGGTAAAAACAAGTCGTTCAAGAATTGACGTCAGTTATTGGTCTAAGTTTGGTTCGCACAGACGCTTATCGAAAGGCGTCTTCAGGTGAAAAATTACTACAGACACTATTTGAGTTGCATATATGTGTATCGTGTATCGATAGCGACAGAAATTCTGGAGCGAAAGTGGAAATGAGTCGGCCACACTCTACGCAGGAACTGAAACGAAATCTGCAAGCAAGCGTTAGATTGGAACCCAGCAGGACATCGCAGCAGAGGCTCATGGCGGCGCAGCCTCGACAACAAAATAAAACAAGTCGACAAATATTTGACCTGGTTTTTGACCACAGGTCCAGGAGATCACAGTGGGAAAAATAGGCCAAAAATCGCAACTTTTAGAAGCCGCTGGTTTGGAAAGGCATCAAAGACCTATTTATGTGTGAAAAAATGACAATGGTGACAATCGAAAGGTGGCGTTTTCGTCTTGTGCAGACGATGGGAAATTTCCCATTTTACCCCATTTTCCCCTTTTTTTGCACTATAACAAAGAAGTGAAGACAAACCTCGGCCGCCGATATATATTCCAGAAAAATGTTAAAATACTATGGCATAGGTTGTTCTCGATTGAAGTTGAACATTGTCGTGTTGTCTAGACTCTGCCCCATTTTGCCCCATATCAATTATGAAAAACACTGATGTTTGTATAGATTTTCGCGCACTCTTCTATGTTTCCATGATAATCATCGACATCATGATACAAAAACTGTTAAAAAAAGAGATAGAGTTGATTTCCACCATGAATGTGGCACGGAATGTGGCCTATTTTGCTCCAACTCACCCTAATTTACATGTTTCAGTGCCAAATTTGACCAAAAAGCATTTGAAGATCTCCACTAAAGATCTACGTCAATAAAAAACGTTCAATATTTGAACAAAGATAATTCACAACGATGGTGGAACATTTTCATGTAGTCCATATCACGATAATTATTACTTTATTTTGGGCCATGATCTCGAGGCCAACTATAGCCACAGAATCAGCATATTCATGCGGCAAGGATATGCCAGCAACTTCCCGCCTTATCTACAACAGCATTTGATAAAGGGACGGCAGGAACGTGCTCGTAGCTTCGTGATCCCTCACCATACTACATCGAAGAGGAAAAGTATCATGATTGCAGGAGCAATCAACTGGAACCAACTTCCCTTGGCAACCAGGCAGCTACCAACTATTAATGCGTTTAAGTCAGCTCTTTCAGCACGACGATGATGCATCTTACTGGATAGTCAATCTTGCTTACCTCCTTAGCAATAGTTAATATTTTTCGAAATGTTTGTAAAATACTAAACAGTAATTTCCTTGACCTGATTAATGGTTATACCGCCAGGCTTACGTTTATGATAATAAATTACAATTACAATTACAATAATGTCCCATTTTGCACCTATTTAAAAATCGTGAAAAACTAGTTTTTTTATAAGTTTTCAAGCTATTGTCGATGTTTCCACGAAATTCAAAGGAATCATTAATTAAATAGTTTTGAGAAATTAGACAACTTTGATTTGAACCCCTGACAGAGAACGACCTGTGACCTATTTAATTTTAAAAAAGATTTCAAAAAGTTACAACAGTATGTGTAAACTCTGCTAAAAATAAAGTACACATTGATAATTTTTAATACAAAATAATCAATTTTGGAGAGCTGTATATTGGCTTCAAGAGCACCGATTACTCTGAAATTTTAAGTGCAGCTTGTAGAGAATAGAAGAGGTACTGAAACAGCTCAGAATTACTTCCGAGTTTCGGTTACACAGCGCAACATTTTTTTGTCTCAAGAGCAAACTTATGTGTCTCTGACCGATTTTGGGCCGCTAATTCCGAATCCGGGCTCAGATTTGCTCCAGCACGTCACAATTTTGAGCTATACCTCAATTTATAGGGCAAAATATGCGATTTTGGGCTTTTTTGACTGCCAGCCATTAAGCATGGAAATATTTTTTTCAAACAACCAAAAGGTAAATTGGTCAATTAACATCTAAATTAACGACTCATGCAAAATATTTTGTTTTACCAAATCAAATTTGATAGTTTTAAGCAAGTTATGTTAGGTACGATATTTCCCATACAAGTCACCCTCCAAAAGTTGCATGCAAGTTTGCTTACTTACATAAAATGCTTAAATCTATCAAATTTAATTTAGTAAAACAAAATATTTTGCATGAGTTGTTAATTTAGATGTTAATTGACCAATTTACCTTTTGATTGTTTAAAAAAAATATTTCCATGCTTAATGGTCGGCGGTCAAAAAAGCCCAAAATAGCATATTTTGCCCTATAAATTGGGGTATTGCTCAAAATTGTGACGTGCTGGAGCAAATCTGAGCCCGGATTCGGATTCAGCGGCCCAAAATCTGTCAGAGACACATAAGTTTGCTCTTGAGACAGACCAAAAGTTATATTTTGTTACGCTGTGTTATAATTTCAGGATGATTGGTGTACCAGAACTTGAGATACAAGTCTCCAAATATGACCATTTTGTATGAAAAATGGCCGGTGTGTATTTTATTTATGGTGAATATATAACGAAGCCACACCTCAAATTTTCAAGAGCACAAATCTGAGGAACCAAAAGACGGATTGCGCTGAAAAGTTGATCGATTGGTGACCCGCTGGTGGTAACCAATCGATCAACTTTTCAGCGCAATCCTTCTTTTGGTTCCTCAGATTTGTGCTCTTGAAAATTTGAGGTGTGGCTTTGTTATATATTCACCTTATACCAGTACTGCATTTATGATCAAAAAATTGCACTCATTTTGGATTGTAATTAGTGTAACATGTTTTGCACTTTCAAAAATGTATGTGTTAGTGATTTCTGATGAGAATGTCCATCCACTAAATGATTTCAACGGAAAAAAAAAACAAAAAATATAATAGCAGTTTTGCCACTCAAAATAAAAGATAACATCAATTTAAGAAACTGTAAACTTCTAAAAAACCCCTGAGAAAATTCCTGTAGGGATTTCTTAAGAAATTCTAGAAATTATTTCCGAAGAAAAACAACAAAACAGTTTTGAAGAAATTCCAGCAGGTATCTGAAGAAATATTTAAAACATTTATTGTAAAATTCCAATAACGCATCATCGGAAAAAAACAGAAAGAGAAATTAAAAAAAAAAAATCTTGTGTATGTCTAGTAAGACTACTATAGAAATCCTAGTGGGTGCTACTTATAGATAGAATTCCTGAAAGAATATCTGAAGAACCCTGAAGAAAACCTCTGGTGGAATTCTTAGAAGAATTTCTATAGAAGTTTAGTACAGCGTTTCTCAAACTATGGGTCGCGACCCACTGGTGGGTCGCGGGCTGATTTTTAGTGGGTCGCGAAGGTTTAGGCGTTATTGTAATAAATATCTTTCTTAACTTCTTTAACTTATGTCGAAGAAATTTACAAAAACTCTCTTTAAAAATCGATAGAAAGTTTTGTGGAAACAAGGTTCCACTTTAATTTTTTACAAACTTCTGTATTAAGAGTCACAGTCGAAGCAAATCGAGTATTGAAACTATTCTGTATTCTAAAATCTGTTTTTAACTATGACATTCATTATAAGAAGGTCTAAAATTCTGGGAATGTATGAGAATTCTCCAAATTTACTGTTCTTGAAGGATAAGTTCAAGTTAGATTGGTGCTTGTAGTTTACATTTAAGAGTAGTTTTTTTTTTATTAAAAATTTCAGTAGTTAGAATTACAAAAAGTCGGGATATCAAAAATCGAAACCAAACCATTGACTTCTTGGTTATGTCGACGAAACATATGTATATTTATAAAGGCTTCGATAAAGCTTACCTACAAAAAATAGCTGAAATCGAAAGAAACCAACCAACCATAGCGATAAAATGTAATTAGTCCCAATTTTCTAAAATAACTTTTTTGTGGAAAAACTTGATGGGTCGCCAAATTCTATTACAATCCAAAGTGGGTCGCAGTCTAGAAAAGTTTGAGAACCCCTGGTTTAGTACATTCCTACAAGAAGAATTCCTTACTGAATTCCCGGAGGAATGAAGAATCTTTGTATGGAGGAGTTCGTAGAGGAATACCTGATTCCTGAAGGAATATCTGGACGAATTTCTGAAGAAACGATTTTAGTCAGTTAGTATTGAAATTTCTGAATAAGTTATTTGAACTATTATGCATAAATTCCTGTAAGAACTTCTAACTCAGTCAATGATTTTTTTTGTGGAATCCTTTTGAAGGAGTTTTTTTCCAGAAGGAATCTGTGGAAGATTTTCTGTGAGAGTTCCTGGAAGAAGTCCTCATGAAACTCATGGAACCCCAAGCAGCACACATGTCACAAAGGAGTGTACGCAGCTTAATTTTTTGTTTGTGCATGAGTCATTTTCATGTCATTCTGTCTCCGGGTTAGAATTACATTAATGTATTATGTTTCCAGTTCAAAACCGAATTAGCGACATTTTTTCTTTGACTTCCGCTGCTCTTGCCTTGCGTTAAACACAATGTCGGAAGTGGGGCGCTGTATAGAGCACCAGGTGCACAATACAGCGCCCCACTTCCGACATTGTGTTTAACGCAAAACAAAAGCAGCGGAAGTCAAATAAAAAATGTCGCTAATTCGGTTTTGAACTGGAAACATAATAGTACAACCAAAAACCTGCGCTGTCAACACTCGTTTGTGACGTGTGTGCCGCTTAGGAACAATTCTGGGAGGCATCAAAGAAATATTTCAGAAATCTTAGAGAAATTTCTGTATGCATTATGAATGATTGATTTTAAGGCTACACCTTTACAGATATGTAGATTAGCAACAATTACCTGCATGTTCTTCATGCTCAAATTAATATGCACCGAAACAAGAAAATTGGGGTGAATTTAAGACAATATACGTCACATTCCGTGCTCTGCTATGCTACCGTGAATGGCATATCAGTCCCATCTTTGCTAGATTTCCTATGCAAATGGGACAGATATGCGATTCACGGCAGTATGGTGAAAATCAGCTCTATCTTGTTTCTTAAGAGTCAAGTTTACTATAATTTAAATGCAAACATCAAAAACACTTTGAAACTATTTTTAATACCTAAGGAATTCAGGGCAAATTGGGACATTATCGTGATATGGCCAGCATGTGAATATATCACCCTCATTGTGGATCATTTTTATTAAAATATTTACATGGATGCGTCAAAAACATCTTGAAAACCCATGGAAAAGCAAATGTTTCATGGTATTCAAGGAAAAAATAGATATTGTCGTGGAATAGGCAACATGAAAATGTTCCATCCTCATTGTGAATTATCTTTGCTAAACATGTTTGCTAAAAACGAATGTAAATCATCAGCGGAGATCTCCATATGCTTTTTAGTCTGAAACATGGAAATTAGGGTGAATTGGGGCAACATAGGGTATATCTCATGCTTTCCTATGGTGCTAACCAACTTTATCTCGTTTCGTAAGAGTATTTGCATCATTGCTATAATTTGCATGAAGACTTCGAAAAAATCTTGAAAACAAATAAAAAACTAATATTATTCATTTTTTAAGTAATATGGGGCAAAATGGCACACTATTGTGATCTGGTCAACATGAAAATTTTTTTTTGTTATGTTTTGCATTGAAATGGCGCAACAAAGAGGACAATGGGGCAAAATGGGACATTTCCCGTCGTCTGCAAAAGACGAGACCACCACCATTCGATTATCACCATTATCATTTTTACATAGAAATAGGTCTTTGATGCCTTTCCAAACCAGCGGCTTCTAAGAGTTGCGATTTTGGGTCCATTTTTTTCCTTCCCACTGTGGCGATGGCGGGCAATCGTTCAGGATGGAAATCTTTCAATGCGGCCCTCTGCACCACCGTGGGTGCCCGGGACTGAAAGTAAGCAGTAATAAATATTTGGCATGAATCGTTCATTTATATCAACTAATTAACCCATTCATTGCTTTAAAAATCATTTGCATGGCTGTCAAAAATTGAGCTGTATTTGAAAATTGTTATCTTAGACTCGGCGGTACAAAATCTGCCGGAGACACATACGTTTCCTGTTGAGACAAAAAATGTCGCTGTGCTATCATATGTGAATAAATCCTATTTGTGCTTCTTACGGCATAAAAAGAGTAAAAATGCTGCTTGGATTCCTCCAGAAAACTCTTCAGGGATTCCAACACGATTTTCTTCGGAGATCCTCCTGAAATGTCTTCAAAGATACTTCTAAAATTCCTATCAGGGATTTCTCGGAAGTTTCATTGGAGATCTTTTCAGGAATTCCTTCAGAGGTGTCTCCAGTAGTTCCTTCAGAGAGTATTTCAAGAGCATTCAGGGATGTCTCCAGGAGATTCATCTGGGATACATCATGAAGTTCCTACAGGTCCTTCAAAAAAAAAGTCTAGGTCTAGTTCCTTCAGAGATTCCTTCTGTAGTTCCTTCAGGAATTTCTACAAAAGTTCCATCAGGGATTTCTCCGGAAGCTCATTTAGAGATTTCTCCGAGAGCTCCTTCAAAAATTCCTCTAGAATTCTAAAGGTCCTTCAGGTATCGCTCAGGTAGTTCCTTCAGATATTCTTCCACCCAGGAGAATTCAGGGATCCTCAGGGATTCCTTCAGGGATTACCTCACAGTAATTTCATCAGGAGTCTTCAAGGATTCCACCAGGAAATATTCCATAAATTTCATCTGGAATTCCTTCTGGGATTCCTCCTGAAGTTTCTTCGAAATGCCTCATGGATATTTGTCACAGATTTTTTCATGTATTTATACTTCATGAACTTCAGTGGGTCTCCAGATAGCCTAGTGGCTAAGGCTATGTATCGTCAATCCGGAGACATGTTTTAGGTTCGAGTCCCGTGGCGACCACAATTTTGTTAATTTGCTTCGAAAATTTTCTCATGAGAATTTGGTGAGTGAACGAAAAAGAATTATCCGCTGGTTGAAGTGATTTTCAGTTATCATTTGTCGTCACTTTCCAGAAAAGTAGAGGGAGCGAAAAGTTTTTCTCATGCAAAAAAGTGAAAATAAACTCTCCGCTGGCGTAAGAATAGCGTATTTCGTATCACTGTAACGAAAATTACGAACCAGGAGTGGATTTAGTACTTCCGTAGGGATTTTTTCACAGAAGGAGCTTTAGAAATTAGTCAGAGTTAATCCAGAAATTCCTTCTGAAGTTTCTTCCGCAGTTCCTGCAGAAGCTCCTTCTTAGATCAGTCCAGGAGTTCCTTAGATTCCTCCAGGAGTTTCTTCAGGGATTTCTCCAGGATTTCCTTCAGCGATTCTTATAGCAGGATCCGGGGAACTCAGGGATTACCTCGGAAGTTTCTTCAGGGATTTCTCCAGAAGTTCCTTTAGGGATTCCTCCAGTTTTTTTTTAGATTTTTTCAGGAGATTTCAGGGATGCCCCCAGGAGTTACATCAAGAATGGCTTCACATCTTTGAGGAATTGCAGGATTTCTTTAAGACTATAATCAGGCATATCTCCAGAATTTTCTTGAAGTATTTATCATGAAGTTCCTACAAGAAAAAATCCTTCAGGATTTCTTTCGGGAACTCCTCTTTCAGAGATTCTTCCAGGATATCGTTCGATGATCCTCCTCCAATTTCTTCGGAGATTTCTCCTGGAAATCCTTCGGAGTCCCTCCTCGCCTTCTTTTAAAGATTCTTGCTGGAATTTTTATGGGAATTGCTGCTGGAATTTCTTTAGAAATTTCTGCTGGATTTCTTACGAAGATTCTTGCTGGAATTCCTTCAAAAATTATTTCTAGAATTTCTTCGGCGATTTCTCATGGAAATCCTACAGGTATTCCTTTTGCAGTTCCTTCGGAGGTTTCTCCTGGATTTTTGGTAAGGATTCGTCCTAGAAATCCTTTGGGGATTCCACTTCGAATTCCTTTGGAGACTCCTGCTGTATTTCCTTCGGGGATTCCTAATGGTATTCTTTCAGGGATTCCTGCTGGAATTCTTTCGGGGATTCTTCCTGGAAATTCTTTCGAGGTTTCTCCTGGAATTCCTTTGCGAATTCCTCTTTGAATTTCTTTGGAAGTTCCTAGTGAAATTCTTCCAGGGATTCCTTCGGGGATTTTTTTTCTGGAAATCCTTCGGGATTCCACTTCGAATTCCTTTGGAGATCCCTGCTAGAATTCTTTCGAAGATTCTTTCTGGAAATCCTTTGAGAAATCCTCTTGGAAATCCATCGAGGATCTTGAAAATTCTTCGGGGACTCCTCCTGGATATCTCTCGATGATTCTTCCTACAATTCCTTCGGCGATTTCTCCTTAATTCCTTTGAGGATTTTTTCTGGGAAAACTTCTGAGATTTCTGCATTGATTCCTTTTTGGATTCTACTGGAATTCTTTTAAGCATTCCTGCTGATATTTTCTAAAGCATTCCTGCAGGAATTTTTTCGGTAATACTTCGGGGATTTCTCCTGAAATTGCTTCGTGGATTCTTACTGGAGATCCTTCGGGTTGATTGATTGATTTAGCTATATTATAGAGACTTTCAGCCCTTGGCTGGTGCGTCTTGAATCCTTCGGGGATTCTTTCTGGAATTCCTGCTGAAATTCCTTTTAAATTCCAATCAAGGATTTCTCTAGAAGATTCTGCAAGAATCTCACCAACAGATTCCCAGTCAAGGGCTGAAAGTCTCTCTAATAAAGACAAATCAATCAATCAACCAACAGATTCTTGGTCTACCAGGGATTCCTGCAGAAGTTCTTTCTGGTTTTCTTACAGCAGTCCCAGAGATTCCTCCACAAATTCTTTCAGGGATTCCTTCCGCAATTCCTCACGGAAGTCCTTTGGGAATGTCTCCTACAATTCTAAGCCTGAATGAGACGTTTTTATCAAATTTAGAATCTTTTGATAACTGTAATGAGCGTTCGGTTCACCATAGGTGGATTAAATCAGGTTTTTATGGGAAAGTTTACTATCATTTTCATCTAGGCTAATTGTTGAGGTCATTCAACTATTCCTTTGTTGAAATTCTTGACCTAATAAAAGCACAAAAAATAAAATAAAAATAGAAGTAAATCAGATAAATCTGATTCATCATTATTGACAAAAAAACAGAAACCACAGTTCCATGTGCATCAATGTAAAGCCCATGTAGAACAATCAAGAAATGAGCTCAAATAAAATAAGTTCGATATTGTTTTACATTTACTTACCATAAATGATCGCGATCTCTCCAGTTCTAATATTTCCTTCCAAAGTTTTATCGTTGACGACTTCCGAATGGTGCACTCAGGTCGGTAAGCACACTTGGAACATCCGAAGGCACACAGCAACACGTTCAACCTTTTCTTAAACTACACTTTTAATTTAAACCAACTCGCCTCCGTCCTCAAAACTGCAATCCAGCGCATTCACAAAGTGCATTGTAGTTTTGCTCTTTGACTTTCCGCAACTGTTTGTCTATAGCGAAGCAAATGGTGCTGCTGCTGCTCTGCTAATTCTATTACGCGACACGGCAACTACTATTTCCAACTGCACGACGAGCTCCTTTCTGCCTGATGTGCATATTAATTGACTAATTACTAATTGAATGAGCGATGCTCGGCTTCGTTGCTGTTTACTGTGCCCAGCTACGAGTGAGCATTATTGTTTAATTCGTGAACCGCGCACTGCCACTGCCAGCCATCCACCCACGCCAATTATAAGATATCTTGTTCGGATCAATCGACGGGGCTATGAAACAATAATAATTTACACTTTGGCACATTCTCGGCGGAAGTCGCTCTCGCCCTAGATGGCACATTCATTCACTGTCGCCTTCGGTAGAGGAAAATGGATGCATTGCATTGCTTGGAACTTGCAGGGATTCTTTCGAGATATCGACCATCACTTGCTTGACGTCTTGGAACTACGAATTCACTTTGATGCTTCCGTTCTACGTCACTTCTGGGGCATCCGGTATCTGAGTGCCAGAATCAGAAACTTACTCAAGGGATTTGTTAAAAATTCACTTTCCTTCCTTTAGCTTGCTCAATCGCTCGGAGAAGATTGCGCACACACATCAACTTAAAGGACCACCCAAGCCGAAGACGTAGAGCACTGGTTGGTGGGTTTCTTCATTCCGTCGTGTCCATTCCTTCGAAGGATAGCGTTCTTTTCTTGCAACAAGTCGGAGGAGCACAACAAACACGGCCCGATAAAAGAGAATGCGAAAGGAACATTTACGATATCTAAAACTACGTCGTCTGATGTTTAAAAATGCGAAGATGTGGATGAGCGAGGATTCGCGGCGACGGGACGGGACGAACGGATTTTTGACCTGCTGCGGATCGTTGTTTCTTCGCTTGTGGTTCGTTCTTGTTGCGCTGCGAGATCCACACGATCGCTGAACGAGTGCTGCATGCAGCAGATGCTTGTGTTTGTGTGCGGCTTGTTTGACGTTCCGTTGTGTTGTTTACTTTCGTTGATTTTGAAATCAACTAAAAACATGCAAGTGTGTGGGTGTGAAGCCAGGTGTGAATGAATGAAGCTTTTCAACGTGACCCAAAACGAGCAGAGGCGTATTCGAGCTTTTAGACTGGCCCAAATACAAAAATGTTGAAAAAGTCCACGGGGCACCCTTTAGAATCGTGCCTATATGGACGAGAATAGCAATCTCTTAAAATTTCAGCTCAATCAGTTTAAAACTGAGCTGGCGCAAATGAGTTGAGGGTTTATCCCATGTTTATCTTCCAGTCCAAATAAATATATGGGAAATTGGATGACCGCCAGTCTCTCATTCAGCATGCTGGTTTGAAAAGTTTGATTTTTGGCCTTGAAAAAAAAAAGTAGTTGATTACCCTAAGGAACAACTTTGTAGAAGACCATATAATAAAACCGCAGACAGACGTTGGAGCTAGAACAAATTTATTCAAATTTCCTATATAAATTTTCACTACACAGAAAAAAAACTGTTGTGTAATATTACATCTGAACTGCTGCAACCCGATCAATACGTCGGTTGCATGAATACCTATAGGTCTATAGACCATGCAAATGTTGGTGTTTCAGTCAGAAAGTTTCATATCAAATTTTTAAACTACTTTAAAGTGTCAAAATACATGTAGGGATCTGCAGGCTTATCTCAAAAACTTTATTTTGTAGGTTCCTTTAAAATTTAATATGTTTCTAATGGATATTAAAGTCTAAACATCAGCTATACAATTAAGTTGCTGTAAATCTAGTTTTTTGTAAGAATCTAAGAAATATAATCTTATCTCAAGAAAAATCTACGATATAAAATTACTTTATCTCAACAAAACAATCAGACAATCATAGATTAATCAAACATTCTAAAAAACACCGTGGCACGGTAAAGGCTGGGTATGCTGCGCAATTCAGATCCCATTGTGATCCACTAGCCTCTGCCCAGCAACTCCTATCCCTACCTCCACGCGGTACCGGCCGGAAACTATGAGCAACCTTAGGGAAGATCGGGTAACCAACCCCGGTGGGAACTTTGGTCGTAGGCTGACAGGGAAGGGGGGGTTTGCTTCGGCAAACCTGAGCGTCTGTTCTCCAGGAGGAGCGGCTCACAACAGCGTCTGATCCCCATGTTAGGGGCGGCTGATCTACGTCCGAGTGCCAGGGAAGGACTCTAAGCTCAACTGTGCACTATGGTCCTCCGGAAAGTAGGGGGTTGGTGTCAGGCCCTACGAGCCAGCCGTAAAAAACCATTGTAACGGAAAATCAGCAACAGAATAATACGAACCGAGACCAACGGCAACGACCCCAGCGAACAAAAAGGACTTGCGATTGGAAACTCGGTACGTGGAACTGCCGATCTCTCAACTTCATTGGGAGCACCCGCATACTCGCCGATCTACTGAAGGACCGCGGGTTCGGCATCGTAGCGCTGCAGGAGGTGTGTTGGACATGATCCATGGTGCGAACGTTTAGAGGTAATCATACCATCTACCAGAGCTGCGGCAACACACGCGAGCTGGGAACAGCTTTCATCGTGATGGGTGATATGCAGAGGCGCGTGATCGATTGGTGGCCGATCGACGAAAGAATGTGCAGGTTGAGGATCAAAGGCCGATTCTTCAACTTCAGCATAATAAACGTGCACAGCCCACACTCCGGAAGTACTGATGATGACAAGGACGCATTTTACGCGCAGCTCGAACGCGAGTACGATCGCTGCCCAAGCCACGACGTCAAGATCATCATAGGAGATTTGAACGCTCAGGTAGGCCAGGATGAGGAATTCAGACCGATGATTGGTAAGTTCAGCGCCCACCAGCAGACGGACGAACCAGAAAGGACCTACGACTCATTGATTTCGCCGCCTCCAAAAATATGGTCATACGTAGCACCTTTTTCCAACACAGCCTCCCTTATCGTTACACCTGGAGATCACCACAGCAGACGGAATCTTAAATCGACCACGTTCTGATTGACGCACTTCTTCGACATTATCGACGTCAGGACCTATCGTGGCGCCAACATCGACTCCGACCACTATCTGGTGATGGTCAAACCACCGACGAACCGACGTGACAGCTAGAACAAATAAATTCAAATTTGTTGTCCGCGACGCCATGATGAAAAATAAGCGAACACTATCGCCACCTCTATAACGGCCCGCGATGGTTTGATAGCTCGACACCGAACCCCCGTGTGTTCATATAGGAAACGGTTCGCGTCTGCGCTGATTTGACAGAAGCGATCGCTCGCTTTGGTGGTCGACCGTTAAATTTGGGGGGGGGACACTTTTGATTCACCACTGTCACGTCGGTTCGTCGGTGGTCAAACTTCGCCCAAAACTCTCCGTCATCAACAATGTACGATACCGGCGACCGCCACGGTACAACCTAGAGCGACTAAAGCAACCAGATGTCGCCTCAGCATACGCGCAGAATCTCGAGGCCGCGTTGCCAGACGAGGGCGAGCTCAATGAGGCCCCTCTAGAGGACTGCTGGAGTACAGTGAAAGCAGCCATCAACGACGCAGCCGAGAGCACCATCGGGTACGTGGAACGGAATCGACGGAACGAATGGTTCGACGAAGAGTGCAGAACGGTTTTGGAGGAGAAGAACGCAGCGAGGGCCGTAATGCTGCAGCAAGGGACTCGACAGAACGTGGAACGTTACAAACAGAAGCGGAAACAGCAGACCCGCTTCTTTCGGGAGAAAATGCGCCGCCTGGAAGAAGCGGAGTGTGAAGAAATGGAAATGCTGTGCCGTTCCCAAGAAACACGGAAGTTCTATCAGAAGCTCAACGCATCCCGCAACGGCTTCGTGCCGCGAGCCGAAATATGCAGGGATAAAGACGGAGGCCTCTTGACGGATGGACGTGAGGTGATCGAAAGGTGGAAGCAGCACTTCGATCAGCACCTGAACGGCGTGGAGAACGTAGGCACGGGAGCCCAATGCAACGGAAGGAACGACGACGCCAGTGCAGCGGAGGACGGAAATGAACCAACTCCCACGCTGAGGGAAGTTAAGGATGCCATTCACCAGCTCAAAACCAACAAAGCAGCTGGTAAGGATGGTATCGCAGCTGAACTCATCAAGATGGGCCCAGAAAAGTTGGCCACCTGTCTGCATCGGCTGATAGTCAGGATCTGGGAAACCGAATCTGCCCCATTCACAAGAAAGGCGACCATTTGGAATGTGAGAACTTCAGGGCGATCACTATTTTGAATGCTGCCTACAAAGTGCTATCCCAGATCATCTTCCGTCGTCTGTTACCTAAAACAAATGAGTTCGTGGGAAGTTATCAAGCCGGCTTCATCGACGGCCGGTCGACAACGGACCAGATCTTTACCGTACGGCAAATCCTCCAGAAATGCCGTGAATACCAGGTCCCAACGCACCACCTGTTCATCGACTTCAAAGCGGCATACGATAGTATCGACCGCGCAGAGCTATGGAGAATCATGGACGAAAACGGCTTTCCTGGGAAGCTGACTAGACTGATTAAAGCAACGATGGACGGTGTGCAAAACTGCGTAAGAGTTTCGGGTGAACTATCCAGTTCATTCGTATCTCGCCGGGGACTGCGACAAGGTGACGGACTCTCATGTCTACTCTTCAACATCGCGCTGGAAGGTGTGATGCGACGAGCCGGGCTCAACAGCCAGGGAACGATTTTCACAAAATCCGGTTAATTTGTGTGCTTTGCGGACGACATGGACATTATCGCTAGAACATTTGGAACGGTGGCAGAACTGTACACCCGCCTGAAACGCAAAGCAGCAAAGGTCGGACTGGTCGTGAATGCCTCAAAAACAAAGTACATGCTGGTAGGCGGAACCGAAAACGACCGGATCCGTCTGGGTAGGAATGTTACGATAGACGGGGATACTTTCGAGGTGGTGGAGGAATTCGTCTACCTCGGATCCTTACTGACGGCTGACAACAACGTGAGCCGTGAAATTCGGAGGCGCATCATCAGCGGAAGTCGGGCCTACTACGGGCTCCAGAAGAAACTGCGGTCGAAAAAGATTCACCCACGCACCAAATGCACCATGTACAAAACGCTAATAAGACCGGTGATCCTCTACGGGCACGAGACATGGACCATGCTCGAGGAGGACCTACAATCACTCGGAGTTTTCGAGCGACGCGTGCTAAGAACGATCTTCGGCGGTGTGCAGGAGAACGGTGTGTGGCGGAGAAGAATGAACCACGAGCTCGCTGCACTTTACGGCGAACCCAGCATCCAGAAGGTGGTCAAAGCCGGAAGGATACGGTGGGCAGGGCATGTTGCAAGAATGCCGGACAACAACCCTGCAAAGCTGGTGTTTGCAACAGATCCGGTTGGCACAAGAAGGCGTGGAGCGCAGAGAGCACGATGGGCGGACCAGGTGGAGCGGGACTTGGCGAGCATTGGGCGCGACCGAAGATGGAGAGCGGCAGCCACAAACCGAGTATTGTGGCGTACTATTGTTGATCATGTCTTGTCTTAATGACTTTCACAAACATCAAGCTGAATTAAAAACAATGTTAAAAACTTGTAGGTACCTATTTTGTGCTACTTGTTTGTTTTATATGTAGGGGAGACTGGGGAGACTTGATCCCTTTTTCTCAATTTGCCTGTAACATTAAGAAAAAACACAAAACTAGATCCATTTTTCGTACAGAATGGCAAGTAAACATCTATTGCAAGTTTATACACAACAGAAGGACTTTAAATTATTGTTAAAGTTTTTAAAACTGTGTTTTTATGGAGGCATGTCTTATGATGTATTTTTCAAAAATGGGTCACAATTGATCCCCTTTTGAGCACATGTTTAATTTAAAGGGAAAATAACTGCAGAAGCTTCCTGTTAATTTTCTTTTCAAGTTTTCTTACATTTTTGATGAATACACCAAATACACCATATTTGAAATTAAAAGATTTCTTTAAATTGTTAAGGATATGGCATATTTTGAAAATGGGGAGACTTGATCCCTCTTTTAATGGTGTGTAATTATTTTTTTTTTTTATCTGTATTAACGAGATTTTTAGCCCTGGGCTAGTTCATCTCGGGACCCACGCTTTGCTTCCCTTCCGAAGGAAGAACTCACATTTTGTGAGTTTGTCGGGAGTGGGATTCGATCCCAGGTCCTCGGCGTGATAGTCACGTGTTCTAACCATCCAACCAGGTCCGCTCCACAGGGGTGTGTAATTAAATAATAATTATCTGACACGTTTTATCATTGAATATACTGGAATTCCGAGTAAATAGAGGCTTCCAAATATAATTTTATTTTTCACATGTATAATGTGTGTGTAATCCTCGAGGGATCAAGTCTCCCCATGTCACTGTTGTATACACTAAGCTACACTAATTGAAATATTAATATAATAACCTTATTTGGATAAATACGTTTGATAGTATTTTATTTATACTACGTGCTGTGAAATTTTGACACGATTTGGTTCAATTTTCACAAAGTTATTGAGATTTTTCGGAATCGCCTAAAAGACTTCTGAAGGACTGAAAACAAACCATCAGCCATTAAAAAATAATGCAATACACAATTGAAATCAATTGTAGCCAAAACATTGTCGTCTGTCCAGATGTTGTTTTGGAAAAAATATGCTAGAAGAAAACTGTTTTTGATTCCGAGAAAATATGGGGGGAACAAGTCTCCCCAGGGATCAAGTCTCCTCAGTCTCCCCTTAAGCTATAGAATATTTGTAATTTATAAAGTTTTCAATTATATTTAGGACATTGTTTACGAAGAAAAAAAAACGATTTAAAAAAAATAACTTTTTCAAAATCACTTTTTCCATTTATTTTAGAATTATGAAAAAAAAATATTTTTTTGGGATGTCCACGTGGACATTGGGGGAGGGGGGTAGGGGTCAATGAAAAGTCCACGCTTGTCCACGGGGAGGGGGGAGGGGGTCAAAAACCATGAATTTTCTGTCCACGTGGTATATGGACGGCCCCTTGCCACAAATAATGCTTAGTTTGCAAAACCCGGTTATCTGGCTGGTGGGGCATAGGAGCCTAAGCTTCAACTGTTAATGCAATCAGAGACTACTCAGACTTAGACGTGGGCGATCCTATATACGAATGGTTATCCAAAACGCTCTGAAGAATTCCCAAAGCGCATTCTAATAAATCTAGTAAGCCTAAGATGCCATAAACAGGATGAAAATGACAAGATAATATAACAATATATGGTTTATGTAATGTAAAACAATACAACATAACAAAAGAGAACCATTCCAAAACCATTTGATTAAATGTATAGCCAGTAGTGAAATTACAATTGGAAACAATTTCTTTACGATACATTTTATTGTTTGAAACCATTCATGTACCATACAATGTACGGTATATTTAAACCCACGTATCAGTATTTTGAACAATTCATTAACAATAAAATGTATGGTTTTGCAAAAAAAATATATATATGGAGAAAAATATTTTTTTATATTGTAACGATACTTAACAACCTGTATAATATATTGTAAAAATCTTATTTACAGTTCACGGTATGGTGTCTACATTACATCTTATTGTTTTTTTATTTTTTATTTTTACGGTGGTGTCTATTGTAAAAATATGGTTCTAAATAGTACTGTTACAATACAACGTTCGGTTTTTCTACTGTCTTTTATTCGGGTAGCCATTTCTAGATTGAGTTTAAATAAGGGCGAAAGTAACATGAGAGAGTTCTCTTCATCGACTCTCTCTTCTGCAAATTAAAGTGACAAGATGCAAATTCAATCGAACTTTTTTACACTTAGACGCTAGATTGCATCGCAACCGAGCGATTTATGACCAAAAAGTTCAACCACAGACAAACAGACGTAACACTCTGATAATTCACATCGTACACCGATTTAACGGTCTTTTTCAAAATTTGATAGTTGGCCAACTGCCCAACCGTGGCGCTCGCATCGTTTTTGTTCGAGTTTGACGTTTGCTCACTACCGCCACCTAGTTGGTGGTCGGCCAAACATAGGCCTTTTAGCATTGGGCGAATATGTTTTCGTGACTATGATTTGAATCGAAAAACGTTCGAAGTGTTACGTCTGTTTGTCTGTGGTTCAACCATACTTGCATCTTGTCACTTTGATTTGAAGAAGAGAGAGTCGATGAAGAGAACTCTCTCATGTTACTTTCGCCCTTATTTAAACTCAATCTAGATTTCTTCTTCTTCCCCACCTGTAATATACTCTCATTGAAACCGAATAGCGACGTTCTGACTTGCCTTTTCGACTAATCATGTGCGTTAAGTGCCCTACACAATGGATACGTTTGTGTGTGCGGCGCGACAGTAGTTTGACAGGTTTCCCATGGAAAAACTGTAAAAAACGCAAACCCCACACTATTTATTTGTTATAGTTCACTTCCAGTCCCTCATGTACCAGTTTTCAGACCGAAAGCAGCCCGCAGTCCAGCTCAGACATGTACAGCACGTTCTTCACAAGCACTTCCTTGATTGTGACGCACTCCAGGAAGCCTTCTCCAACACCGCCGGAACTCAACACCGAGCCACAGAGAAACAGACGTCACAATCTATTCGCTTCCCATCGATTATCTTTTTAACGGTTGATTCAAATATTCGGCAGTTGGTCAATTCACCAGTCGCGGCGCTGGCATCGTTTTTGCTCCTGTTTGACGTTTGCTCACTAGTGCTATCTAGTGACGGCTTGTCCAAACACGGCATGAACAGCATTGGGCAATTACGACTTCGTGACGATGATTTTTAATATAATATGTTTTAAGTGTTACGTCTGTTTTTCTGTGACCGAGCCGTCCGCCAAGCTCACTTCTTGCTTCACCACAGACAAACAGACGTCTAACTCAACTCACTTGTCATCGTTACCCTTTTTAACGGTTAGTTCAAATATTTTGTAGTTCGCAAAACACTCGGTCACGGCGCTCGCATCGTTTTTGCTCCTGTTTAACGTTTGCTCACTACCGCCACCTACTGAGTAGTTTGCGTAACACAGCTTGTTTAGCATTGGGCGATTATGTTCTTGTGACGATGATTTTTTTTCGCAATTTGTTCCAAGTGATATGTCTGTTTGTCTGTGGCTTCACTTTATCGTCGATGTTCACGAAGAACTTTCGGTCACTGGTCATATGTGGCTCAAGCAGCCACTATAAGGCATTTTATGAGACGTTTCAAATCAGCTGTTTTTGGAATGTTTATCAGTTTTGAAGTCCAACCGGTGGGCCCATTTATTTACATTTTCGCTAGCATAACATGTGATACAGGTTCATCCAATAAACGGAGTTCATTCATCTGCAAAAATACGTCAATCCGCCCACTACAATCAATGTCCATAGACCGTGTGGATGCTTTTCTATCTGCTAGTGACATTATGCAGCTCGGGGGATTGATACATGCCACATTAAACACCGAAACATCACTGCCAGCAAAAATCTGATTGGCGCTCACCACATGTTATGCTACTTTTTGCGAAAACAAAAATATTAAATGTAAACAATAACAATAAGCGGCCCACCGGTAGAACGTCTCGTAAAATAGCTTATTCACATACCAGGACCTCCGCTTCCGCTGACCTCCCATGCCACAACAAATTCCGGATCTTTTCTTCCACTTTAACTTAGCATTGGGCACTCTCTGGAAGTGGCCCGGTTGCCGGCAGTTGTAGCACACTCGCTGCTTCTTTCTTCCACCGCTCCTGCTACGTACATTCGACGCCCGGTCGTGGCGCTCACCGGACGTTCCTTCTGTTCGCTTCTTCATTCGTCCATCAGCCGCTGCTTCACGAACTCTAACGACTGGTCACACCATTCGCTACCTAAAGCGAATACTCGATCTTCTGCCCGCACACGAAAGCCGATCGAATAATTTCTCGAACGCGAACAGGTGCTCTCCCATATTCGCACCATCTTCGTAATTAAAACTACACAGCTTCTTCAGAAGCGACACTCGCGACGTCACCGCACCGTAGCCTTTTCGTGGTACTTCCTTACCTTTTCCCACACATCGAACGCAGACTTTTTGTCCTTCATCAAGGCTAACTGATTATCTTCTACATTCAGAATGATCAAGGTCTTTGCCTTTAGATCATCTTTCGATCACGACGCATTCATTGGCACCGGCTTCACTTCCGAAACCGTATGCCACAGATCGAAAGTTATCAGCAACATCTGAATGGATGGAAACTCGCCTGCACAGCTGGTGCACAGTCGGCGTGTTAGAATATCGTTGGAACTTCTACAGGGGTGGACAAAGATCACCAAACAAGGTCGTTCGTTCCGAAAGACGCCGTATATGCAAAAATCTACGCCAACAACAAGTGGACGTGGGCTCCAGGAACAGTTGTGAGGAAAGGATCGCTCAAGTAATGTACAACCTTTGAATTAATGACAGGAAGTTGATCCGATCACACGTGAACCAGCTCAGGAACCGAGGCACACAAGTTGTGTGATATACCCTTTTGCTGTGAGGTACGCAAGTTATCTCATGTCGCATTCGTTTATTCCCGACGGTGCACTGCACCGGTGTAGCAATTGACACCGGAAAAACGAACGGTTTCGGTGCAATTTGTTGACAGCTTATGATGGTATTAGTAAGAGCGCGTGAGGGCGTCAATGAAAACAATAAAGGATATCAAAAATAAACATAATCAATGTTTTCATGGTTTCCGTGATGAACAACATTATTTTTATTTATTTTTATTTTTTACTTTCTATATACAATTAAACAATTTTAAAAGTTTTCAGTAATCCACTTGTACATGATAAACTTGTAATGATAAATGTTACTTGAAAATTGTTATCCAATGTTTTAACACTCCTACATTATTTATCTTCTTCAAATTCTTGTATGTAATATCATAATTTTTCAATTAAAAGCAACTTTTTAGAATTTAACAATTTACGTTGCCCAATAAAAAAAGATGCTAACATGCAATTGTAAACGATCTACGTGCAAAAATTTAACACAAAAAATGTTAAAGGCAGTTCAATAGAAAACGTTTAGCTACAACGTAAAAAGGAGAATAAATCAATGCTTTTTAAAACATAACGTTATTTAAACGCAACTCATATTAAAAACGCTTGAATCATCTTTTAGCGACATTTGTTTGACTTTCAATGTTATTCAAAAATTCAATATTTGTTGTAAGAAAAAAAACATACAATTTACGGTTTTTGAAACTGTTTGTACCTTCAAAATGTTACTTCAGTAATATGTCTGTCTAATTTGAATTAATAGATTTTTATTCTATTCTGGGCTTATCAAAACTTTATTACGTAATTTTTTTTTTTCATATACCTATCGTTGATCACCATGCGACAGAAAATTCTAATCACAGAGAACAGACATCTAGGCTAGAACAAATTTCATTCGGAAAGTTGTGTAAGGATTTGAATCTTTACTTGAGTACCCAAGTAACCAGTAAGCATTTAAAATAGCATTCCTTCAGCATTATAGTAGCCTTTACGACAAGGCGTTTAATGCTAATTAGCCGTATATGCGCTTTTGTAAGGTAGCACAGCAGGTTTTGGCAAAATAACGGGCTGTCTTAGTGCTATCCCTTCAGGAACGTCGTGACGAAATGTCAAAGAAGCGTAACGCCTCGTTGAGCAAAAAAAAAAATTAAAATAGATTGACGTCTGCTTCTCGTTCTCTCAACCTGCGTCCCGCTTCATCGTCCTTCCATATTCCAGCCGGTGCTAGGTGGTACTTTTTTTGCTGATTTTTGTAGTGATGTAGGTTTGAACTTACGATCTAGAGATTGATGAATCATATCTGCTTCTGATTCTGTTGCTCCTGATCCACGATGCTAAAGCTGTTTCGGTGGCGTGCGTTGATTTAATCGCCAATATAAAGAATGATTCGATAACATCTTCAGATTCAACATCAAAAACTTGTTTTCATTGAGATGTTTCATTGTGGTAGAGGATTACGATCCCTTCTTTTAATATGTGTGGAATATGATTCTTTCTTCCCTCTTTCAAACAATTCTATGATCCACCAAAGCATCCACCTATTCGGCACACATTTTCCGACGAAATGATAAATAATTGGTGATTTTTTGATGGACAAATTCCCAAACCAATCCAGTTGCAGTAATGTTTTCTTTGGTAATTTTGGATGAGTAGAGGAACATGAAGAAACAAATAAGATGCACAAATTTGTAAACAGAAGCATAGGCTCTGTAAGAGGGAGACAATATGTTTTGCCAAATGCGTAATATCTCTCCCAACCTTTTTGCTCCTAGCATTTAAAGAGCAGTTGAAAAGCATTCTGATTGCTCCCAACACGGAGAAAAAACTTTGGTGAATAGAACCAAATTTTGATTTGATTCAACCAAAAGTACATATTGAATTTTGCACAAACAAATTTCGACTTCACTTTGAAGTTATGCGTTGCTTAAAACAACCTAAAATCAAAAGTAAGTTTTTTGACGTAGTTACACTTACATACAACAAATGTTTTTTTGAAAGTACCAAAATATTGGTTGCTACATTTGGCGTCTGTTGAATCAACCCACTACCTTGGTTGTTTTGGCCAAAATTATTAGTTTGCATTTACCAACCTTTAGTTTGAATCAAAGAGAACCGTCTTTTGTTCTACCTCGGCTCCCTTACACCCCCCCCCCCTCCCCCTCCCCTCTTTCCCTAACCTTTGGTTTCTTGTATTTCCCATCAGAAAACAAGCATTTTTTGTTTACCTGATAATGATACATGCATATTATTAGTAAAATGAAATCTCATAGTACATGTTATGTTACGTTTCTTAAATGAATTCATGGTATTGTGCTGCCATAAATCAATTATATGATTGAGCTCCTTTGTAGTCCACACTGTATTGAAGAATTCTCCCCGAGGATACCGACATCGTCCATAGAAGCATTTTTTGCCTGGGAGACTGTTTCTGTAAAAAAAAAATACGATGGGTATTTGCCGATTTCGAACAAGTTTAGCCATTGTTCTTACGTTTCATTTTGATCCTTCCATCACTAGTTCCGAAGACTGAAATGTGAGCATGAATTTAGAGGTTTTTTCACTTTTTAAATATATTTCCTTACCATGAATTGGCTGGATAAAGCAATCGCTATTTTTAATGCTCGGCGAATACTTTCAGCAATGGCGTCTGAAAACACACACCCCGTCAGCGCGCGGGATGACAGGAAATTTAATAAGCTAGACCTTTGATTCGTTTCAAACTAAAGTTTAGGTTGTTATTTCGTCAAACAAAATATTGATTGGATTCAAAGTATGTTATTTCCAATATCAACCTAATAATATAGTTTAATTTTGGCTGCTCATGAGATCACCACAAAACCCAAGTTATGGCAAAAAAGAATCACGCTTTGGTTGTAAGGATCTAAAAAACTAGTTGGAAACAACCATGACCAACCTTCAATTAATGTCATGTTTTTGAGTTGGAATAACCAAACTTATTAGTTGTATTCAAACAAATGTTCATATTCAAAGCGACAAAATTTGGCTTTGGAACAACAAATTTTATAGCTTGGATATCAACCAACTTTTTTGTTGTTTCAAGCTAGGCTGATTTTTCTCCGTGAAGTGAAAACACTTCAAGCAGTTGAAATGCTAATTAACAGCCAAAAGCATTTGAGCAGCACAGCTTATGCTAACTCAAGGCAGTTATGCATTCAAACTGCTTATGTAGGGCAGCAAGCAGTTTATATAATTGCAAACCAATACACGATGACAACACTAACGCCACCAAACACCATATTGCCACAGTCAGTGGTGAATTGAAACATTTCAAGTGGTGAATTAAATTAGTATGGGAAATTAACCGATTGCAGCGCCACGCTATTGCCACTTGTGTTGCCGATTTCAAATGGCCGTTAAATTCCTTTCGGAACTGGACTTGGATGTCTGTTTTCTGTGTTCTAATGATTAAAATCATTAAAAGTAATCCACATATTTGCGGTAATAAAAAAAAATTGAAGATTCCTCAGAAGTTGAAAGACGTGATAACCATCGATCAAGTTTAAATAATTTTTAAACGCACAGATTTGCTGTTTGGAAATTAAAACATCTCAAAATAAACGAATATCCTAGAAAACTGTTTACCTAATGCCGAAGAGAAAATCATCATTCCTACCAAAACAAAACCACGATAAAAGTTCAGCGATATGCATGTATTGGTAAAACTAGCTTTGTACCTGCTACACCGCGCTCAAACTGGGTGTAGCATTTTCTTGCACCGGTGCCAATCGGGTGTCAAAACAGAACAGTACCTGCGAATAAACGAACGGTTTCGGTGCAAGTTTGCTACACCCGGTGGCAAAGCGGTGCAGGCGGTGCAAATAAACGAATTCGACATCAGTAACATATTTGTCACTGAGATATCATGGTATCGACTGAACTCAAGATCATCTATTATTGATCAATAGAGATCCTGAGTTACAGTATGTGACTCCCCCATTCTGGCGAGACTAGCTTTATGAAGCCAACCACGTCCTTGGGAGATAAGATCCATATGTCAGCAGGCCCTAAAAAGGGCTTGCTGAGAACTTTGAACCTACGTTGAGTGAGTGCACTGCAATAGCAGAGGATGTGTTCTGATGTTTCCCTCTCCTCGTCACAATTTGAGGTTTGGATTGCTCCGATCTTTTGTAGATGGTATCTGCAGGGGCAGTGTCCAGTTATTAGACCGGTGTAGATGTTGAGATCCCTTTTGTTGAGACCTAATAGTTGTTGGGTTTTCTTGGGGTTTATCGTTACGAGCCTTTTGGATTGGCTCGTATGGGGAAGTGCATTCCAGTTTGATGTGATTTGACTGACCATATATTTGTTCAGTTCCATTTTTACAGAGCAGTCTGAGATCCCGCAGAAGGGCTCAGGGCCAATGAACCTTTCATTAGATCCTTTTCTGGCTAGCTCATCAGCAATCTCGTTTCCCTCTAGACCCGTATGTTCTGGGATCCAATATAGGTAGACTCTCGATTGCGTATGGATAAGTGTTTCAAAGCCAGAATGCATTCCCACACTAGCTTTGAGTTACAAGTGTGGTTATTAAGCGACTTAAGTGCCGCTTGGCTGTCAGAGAAAATATTATTGTATGATACAAATAATAATGTAAAAATATATAACTCTGGCGAGCGTATCACTAATATGTAGCTTATTCGACATCAATGTTAATATTATGTAATATTTCAGATTCTCAACCGAAAAATCAAGTAATTTAAAGAAATGCCGTTAAGATGACGAGGAAATCAGGATGAACTTGACAGATAACTAATTTGAAGCAGTCTAATAATGGTGTACGTGAACGTTGCCCAACCGCATCCTTTTCAGTACCCTTCCACTAACAACACCTAGAACAACACCCATATCCCCTTGACACCTAAGCCTGAGAGGTCGTAGAAACTTTCTACATGTTTCAAAGGTGTCTAAATAACCACCCTTTCATATTCCTCAGCAGTCGCAAAGACGAGGCCAGAACAACTCTCGACTGTTGGAGGATTGCGTCAGGCTTGTCGAGAAGTCAGAGATAAGTCTCCAATCTTTGTGTTAAGGTATCCGACGGGAAGGAGGCAATCCTCGTAACTGTGGTCTAGGGCTGTACTACCTACGAAATTTGTGCGAAGTTTGTGTTTCTTTTTCAGTGGTAACCAGGTAAATGATTAAATCATGACAATTTCTCATACGCTTTTTCGCCATAGAAAGCACCCCATTAAGCCCTATCCAATTTCCAACTCCAGATATCTATGAAGTGGGCCAAGTTCTTGGACATATTCTGAGTAGATATCTAATTAACACTTCCTCCCCATTCCCGCTGATCGTAAGGACCTGGCCCGGAGTCGAGAGTTCTTTAAATGAAAGGTTTGTCAAAGCCCCAGGCAACTTTTCTGGCGCATTAAACGTCTCTATCGACAGGGTCGGCTATGCTATTCTATGCTATGCTAGAATAAATTATACGTTTTTAAAGTTTGAAATCCACGATTTCGTTGCCTAAATGGGTCACCTCGCTACATCACAACACTAATTTTTTGCCCCAGATCGCGAATCGCTGCGATGCGGAACAAGTGCAAGCCAGCGATTTGCTCATAAAATTGATTTTACATCAAATGTGGTGGTGCCATCTCTAAGAAAAACATGCTTTGTTTTCCTCATATAAATGAGGAAAACAAAGCATGTTTTTCTCAGAGATGGCACCACCACATTTGATGTAAAATCAATTTTATGAGCAAATCTCTGGCTTGCACTTGTTCCGCATCACAGCGATTCGCGATCTGGGGCAAAAAAATAGTGTTGTGATGGTGACCCATTTAGGCGACGAAATCGTGGATTTCAAACTTTAAAAACGTATATTTTTTTCTAGCATAGCACTTTTGCGGTTCAACAAGTGAATCTGACTCTATCTGGCTATCGGATGCTTTGGTGCGGTTGCTTTCGTCGTACCGTAAACCGGGGTCAAATTGATCTCCGGGTCGAATTTGATCAGATTTTTTTTCCATTAGATAAAATATACATTAAAATTTAATGAATAAATGGTTTCCTTACAAATATCGTTTAGTTAGTATCTTATCCCAACAGCATGACACTTGAAAGGAAACTATTTATAAATTACATAATCTAACGGAAATATGGCTGATCAAATTTCGACCCTGAGATCAATTTGACCCCGGCAAAACGAGAAAAATCGTAAACTCTTGATTTCCGGTGCTAAAGAAGCTGGTTAGCGATAGTCTACAAGCTTTTGATTCAATCGAATGAGGCATCGGCAAAAGTAAGTCGGAATACCTGTAACGATTGTCTAGTTCTCGTCTGATGGGATGGGAATAAACGCCTATGATGAAGTATATTTTTACCCTATCTGGAACGAACAGTGTGGTGGTTGTTGATTGAGGTATCAGGCGGCAACTTTCTAGTTCTAGCGAGTACACATCTAACGAAAACTATCGATGGACCTGCCTCTCTTCAGCTTTGTGTTATTTAAATATTTATTATTATAATTGTAGGGATTGAGAGGGGTACTGAGAAAATAAGCTACTGGGCATATACCATTGGCAGCGGTGAAGCACCGTCGGCAAAAACAAAGCAAACGACGAGCACAGAAAGAAACGTCAGAGAAAATAGGTAGAGAAGCGAAGAGTGTGAAGCCAAAAATACCTTATCGAACCGTCAAACTGGTATCCTATCGAACAAAATCAACAAACCTTAACGATTGCCACATAATTCAAGATAAGTATTGCGATCATTTGAAACATTTTTTTAACAATATTTTCAAATATCAATGATTATATTGTAAATAACAATGATTCCTTAAATTGATGAACATTGATCTTTTTTGGAATACAATTTAGATGATTTCTTGTTAATAAATCAACTGCATAAATAATTTTCTATTGCAGTACACGAGAAAGACGCTACTCTCGATAGGTGGATTAATCTGTTTTTCGGCAGTTGCCAGCATCCTAGTAATGAAATCAAAACAGAAAAAGTGTTGCCATTCAGACGGCTGTTCACTCTTCGCTTCTCTACCTATTTTCTCTGAGAAACGTCAGTCTTGTAAAGTATTTTGCGCGTGCAGCTTGTTTGGCGACGAGGATGTATTGTAGATCAAGCATCTTTATTTATTGAATACACGTCATGATTGCTGGAATCAATAATATCAAATACTAGCTGTTCCAGCATTGCCACCTTAAACTGTGAAAATGTCTTAGAAAACGTAATAAAAGTGACAAAGACGGTGATTGAAAATGAGGATGATTGTGATGGTGATAATTGATAATGATGATAGATAAGAGATGAAGGATGAGAGATGAAAGATGGGAGATGAGAGATGGTAGATAAAATAGGAGATACTGATGATAATGATAATGGTGATGAGACATGAGATATTACAGATGAAGATGAGAAATGAGTGATGAGAGATGACAGATAAGAGGTGAGAGATGAGATTGGTATTACTGTGCTAATGATAATGATTTATGATGATGTTAGATGAGAAATGAAGGATTAGAAATGAGAGGTGAGAGATGAGAGATAAAAGATGGAAGATAAGAGATGATGATGACGAAAAAAGATGATGATGATGATGATGGTGAGACTAATGGTGACAGATGATAGATAAGTGACGAGAGATGAGAGATGAATTATAAGGGACGAAATATAAGAGATGAGAGATGATAGTTGATGATGATAAGAGATGTTGGTGATGATGAGAGGTGAGAGATGAAATATGAAAGAAGATTATGTTGATGATGATGAGAGATGGGCGTTGAGAAATGAAAGATGAAAGATGACAGATGCGAGATGAGAGATGAAAGATAAGACGCGAGGAAGGAGAGATTAAAGATGAGAGATTAGTGATAAGAGATGAAAGTTGAGAGACGCGAGATGAGATATGAGTGATGAGAGATGAAAGATGAGAGATGATGATGATGATAGAAAAGAAGTGTGAGATGAAAGGGGAGAGATAAGAGATAAGAGATGTCTCAACATGAGAAATGAGTGATGAGAGATGACAGATGAGAGATGATAATGATGATGAGCAATGAGATGTGAGATATGAGAGATGAAAGATTTTAAATGACCGATGAATACTGAGAAATGAAAGATGAGAGATGATGATGATAAGCGATGAGAGGTGAGAGACAAGGTGAGAGATAAGAGATAAAAGATGAGAGTGAGAGATGAAAGTTGAGAAGTGAGAAATGCGAGATAACAGATGAGAGATGAGACATAAGAGATGAGAGATGAGCGATGAGAGATGAGTTGAAAGATGAAAAATAAGAGATGAGAAATGAGAGTTGATGATCAAAGATGAGAGAAAGAAGTTGAGTGATAAGAAATTAGAGATGAGACACGACGGTGATGAGAGATGCGAGATGGAAGATGAGAGATGAAAAATAAGAGATGAGAGATGATGATGATGAGATATGAAAGATGATAGATAGTTATGATGATGAGAGATGAGCGACGAAAAATGAGAGATGAGAGATGGTAGATGAGAGATGATGATGATAAGAGATTTGATGATAATGATGATGATGATGATGATAGTGATGAAAGACGAGAGATGAAAGATGAGAGATAAGAGATGATGATGATGATGACAGATGAGCGATGAGAAATGAAAGATGAGAGATGAAAAATGAGCGATGAGAGATGAAAGATGAGAGGTGAAAAATGAGATGAAAGTTGAGAGCTGAGAGGAGAAAGATGCGAGATGAGAGATGAGTAATGAGATATTAAAGATGACAGATGATCAGTGATGAGAGTCGAGAGAGGAGAGATGAAGGATGAGAGATGAGGAATGATGACGATGATTAGAACTGAAAGATGAGGGACGAAATATGAGAGATGGTAGGTGAGAGACGAGAGATAAGAAATGAAAGATGATAGTGATTAGATATGAGAGATGAGAGATAAGAGATGAGAGATGATGCTAATGAGAGATGATGATGATTAGAGATGAAAGATGAGAGATAAGAAAGAAGAGATGAAAGACGATAATAGTGAGATATGAGAGATTGTTATGAGGATGATTGTGATGGTGATGATTGATAATATCGTTTTTAGAACGAAGGCATGAACTAAGGCAAGTATAAGTTGTAGTGCAATTAAGTGAAATGTAAACGAACTTAATATTGTTGATTGAAAAATTGAGATGAGACAGGAGAGCTGAAGATGATGAGAGATGAGCGATGAGAGATGAAAGATGAGGGACGAAAGATAAGAGATGGTTGATGAGAGATGAGAAATGATAAATGATAATTATAAAAGACGATGAAGAGAAGATGAGAGATGATGATGAGCGATGAGAGAAGAGATAAGAAAGAAGAGATAACTGTGGTAATGGTTAAAAAGATGACTGTGGTAGTGGTTAAAAAAGGTAGTAAAAGTGCCAAAGAAGGTGGTTGGAAATGAGGATGATTGAGATGGCGTTAATTGAGAATATCGTTTTAGAACGAAGGCAATTGTAAGTTGCACTATAATGTAAACGAAGTGAATATTGTTGATTGAAAAATTTAAACTTTTAAAATAATGAGAAAGTAGGACAGGGGGAGAATCTCCCGAGTCCCGAGTGTCCGGAACCAATCTTCCGGTACATTATGGCGGGCCAAACTCCAATTCCGCCGATGTGCATCGGAATCAAGCAGCACCTCGCTCGCCAAACAAGCTGCACGCGCAAAATACTTTACAAGACTGACGTTTCTTTCTGTGCTCGTCGTTTGCTTTTCACTTAATTGCACTACAACTTATACTTGCCTTAGTTCATGCCTTCGTTCTAAAAACGATATTATCAATCATCACCATCACAATCATCCTCATTTTCAACCACTTTCTTTGTCACTTTTACAAACTTATTTTTATTTTAACCATGACCACAGTTATGCCAATCTTTCATCTCTCATTATTATCGTCTATCATCTCTTCTTACTTATCTCCATTTTCTCTTCTCTCATCGCTCATCATCATCTTCTCATCGTCGTCTTTTATCCCTCATCATTATCATCTTTCACTTCTCATCTCTCATCTACCATCTATTATCTTTCGTCCCTCATCTTTCATCTCTCAACGCTCTTCTTTAATCATGTTCATCTCTTCCCTCTGACCTCAATTTCTTAATAAACAATATTAAGTTCGATCACATTTCACTTTATTGTACTACAACTTATAATTGCCTTCGTTTTAAAAACGATATTATCAATCATCACAATCATCCTTATTTTCAACCACCTTCTTTGTCACTTTTACTGCCTTATGTTTTTTAACCTTTACCACAGTCATGCCAATCTCTCATTATTATCGTCTATCATCAATTCTTTCTTATCTCTCATCTCTTTTCTCTCATCGCTCATCACCATCTCTAATCTTTTATCATCAGCATCTCTCATCAGCATAATCTCTTGTCTCTTATCTCGCATCTTTCATTTCTCATCGATATCATCTTTCATTTTTTATCTCTCATCTACCATCTCTCATTTTTCATCCCTCATCTTTCATCTCTCATCTTTCATCTCTCCTCAATTTTTCAATTAACTATATTCACTTTGTTTACATTTCACTTTATTGTACTACAACTTACAATTGTCTTCGTTCTAAAAACGATATTATCAATCATCACCATCACAATCATCCTCATAACAATCTCTCATATCTCACTATTATCGTCTTTCATCTCTTCTTTCTTATCTATCATCATTATCAATTATCACCATCACAATCATCCTCATTTTCAATCACCGTCTTTGTCACTTTTATTACGTTTTCTAAGACATTTTCACATCTTTTTTTAACATTCACCACAGTCATATCAATCGCATCTCTCATTATGATCATCTCCCATCTTTCATCTCTCATCATCATCATCTCTCATCTCTTACCTCTCATCTCTTATCTCGCATCTTTTATCTCTCATCTTACATCACCATCGTGTCTTATATTTTTATTATCTCTCGTATCTCATCTTTGATAATCATCTCTCATATCTGAACTTTAATCTCTCATCTGTCACCTCTCATAGCTCATCATTCATCTCTCATCTCTTATTTCTCATATTTCATCTGTAATCTCTCATTTCTCATCTTTCTTCTCATTTCTCATCATTATCTTCTCTCACCTTTCTTCTCTCATCACTATGATCATCATCATCATCAATACCTCTTATAATCATCAACTCTCATCTACCATCTATCATCTTTAGTCCCTCATCTTTCATCTCTCATCACTCATCTCTCAAATTTCTCATCTCTTACGTCTCATCTCTCATCGCTCATCTTCCATCTCTCATTTCTCATCTTTCATCTATAATCTCTCATTTCTCATCTCTCATCTTTATTCTGTCATCTTTCATCTCTCATTTATCATCTCTCATCTTACGTCCCTCATTTGTCACCTCTCATTTCTCATCGCCATCATCATCATCATCATCTTTTCTCATCATCACCTCTAATCTCCCATCTTTTATCTCTCATTTCTCATCCTTCATCTCTCATCTATCATCTCTCGTCATCATCGTCTCTCATCTCTTACCTCTTGTTTGTCATCTCTAATCTCTCATCTCACATCTCGCATCCTTCACCTCTCTTCTTTCATCACCATCGTGTCTCATTTTTTTATCTCTCATCTCTCTTCTCTAATCTGTTAGCTTACCCTCTCGGGGGAATTCGCTTGCACTCTCAGGAGAATTAGTTATCAGTTGCAGCTTACCCTCTCGGGGGAATTCGCTGTTAGCTTACCCTCTCGGGGGAATTCGCTTACCCTCTCAGGGGAATTTGTTATCAGTTGCAGCTTACCCACTCGGGGGAATTTGCTGTTAGCTTACCCTCTCGGGGGAATTCGCTTACCCTTTCAGGGGAATTTGTTATCAGTTGCAGCTTACCTTCTCGGGGGAATTCGCTTACCCTCTCAGGGGAATTAGTTATCAGTTGCAGCTTACCCTCTCGGGGGAATTCGCTGTTAGCTTACCCTCTCGGGGGAATTCGCTTACCCTCTCAGGGGAATTAGTTATCAGTTGCAGCTTACCCTCTCGGGGGAATTCGCTGTTAGCTTACCCTCTCGGGGGAATTCGCTTGCACTCTCAGGAGAATTAGTTATCAGTTGCAGCTTACCCTCTCGGGGGAATTCGCTTACCCTCTCAGGGGAATTTGTTATCAGTTGCAGCTTACCCACTCGGGGGAATTCGCTGTTAGCTTACCCTCTCGGGGGAATTCGCTTACCCTCTCAGGGGAATTAGTTATCAGTTGCAGCTTACCCTCTCGGGGGAATTTGCTGTTAGCTTACCCTCTCGGGGGAATTCGCTTACCCTCTCAGGGGAATTAGTCATCAGTTGCAGCTTACCCTCTCGGGGGAATTCGCTGTTAGCTTACCCTCTCGGGGGAATTCGCTTACCCTCTCAGGGGAATTTGTTATCAGTTGCAGCTTACCCTCTCAGGGGAATTCGCTGTTCTGTTCTGCCTGTGTCGAGGGGCGAATCACTAGCGCATTTTCGATTCAGCCTTGCGTATTGACCTTGGTATTGACATACGCATTGGCGCATTTTGTTACGCATTAGCGTATTAAGGTACGCATTTCTAAAATTGAACAACATCTGTCAAAATTTTACAACATGCACTTTCAACGCATTGATAAAATTGTTCGTATTTTTATACATATTGACAAAAAAACTTGCATTTTTCTACGCATTGATAGAAAACACGCATTTTTCTACGCATTGATAGAAAACACGCATTTTTATGCGCATTGGTGGAATGCTCGCATTTTTATACGCATTGATAAATAACACGCATTTTCCTACGCGTTGGCGTATTTTTCAACAAATTATGTATTAAAACTCCAAAAATTCGTCATGCATTCCCGTGCATTTTTCAACGCATTAGATATTTTGGCGCATTTTTCAACGCATTACATTTTCAAATGCATTTTTCAACGCATTGGAGCATTTTGTAACGCATTTTCATCGAAACGCATTTTAGATTCAGTTGTTTTGGAAGTGATCCGCCCCTCGGCCTGTGTAAAGCATAATCATCTATTTGATTTCATATAATGGGAATCTAGTATATACCACGCAAGTACTAAATTATATCAATAACAGGCAACAAAACAACACCATTGAAAACCTCGCCTCCAGCTAACAAGAACACAAATCTCACTATTTTCATACAAAACGATAATCAATTAACTCTGTTTTGAATATGTTTGAATTGCTGCAAATAAAATAATTAACTATAAGATCTGTTATGATTTTTGTTTTGCTTTTGTTTTCGTCCTCATTTCAAATTTCTCCGGATTTCGATTCTGCTTCTGTTTACTCTGACGAATCCAATAACAAACCTCGCGATAAACAAGAACTAACTCAAGCAAGAACTAAATATCATCTCACACACGAAACTGTTCAGTTCACAAACAATCAACTAAACTTGCATCCGGCGGTAGGAAAAAATCTCCATTCCAAAACACAGTTAAACCTGCATTCGTACACGTCCTTGCAATTAAAACGATCCGCCGTCAATTATCGCGTCGTAGCTAGCAAACAAGGCAACTTTCGCCCCCAAA
Organism: Aedes albopictus; assembly: GCF_035046485.1. Classification (NCBI taxonomy): domain Eukaryota; kingdom Metazoa; phylum Arthropoda; class Insecta; order Diptera; family Culicidae; genus Aedes; species Aedes albopictus. The sequence continues at coordinate 160,248,085 of NC_085137.1, forward strand.
AGCTTCTGCCCCAAACAAAATACAAAACACCCCGTTTCTCCTCAATCTGTTGGGATCGAGCCACCAGCACGCAGTTCAATCCCTTCGCATTCACTGCACCAACAACCGAGCCCGAGCGTACACATCTTCTACCAACTGTGCCAATGTCGTGTCCGGAACCAATCTTCCGGTACATTATGGCGGGCCAAACTCCAATTCCGCCGATGTGCATCGGAATCAAGCAGCACCTCGCTCGCCAAACAAGCTGCACGCGCAAAATACTTTACAAGACTGACGTTTCTTTCTGTGCTCGTCGTTTGCTTTGTTTTTGCCGACGGTGCTTCACCGCTGCCAATGGTATATGCCCAGTAGCTTATTTTCTCAGTACCCCTCTCAATCCCTACAATAATAATAAGTTATTATTAATTGTTAATAATGGAAGGGCTTTTCTTGTCGTTGCTAATTGTACCAAGTATACTGCCCCCACTCGCAGAACTGTCCCATTTGACTTTTCATCACTTTTGAGTTAACGTTATGAATAGTCATCATTATCGATATACTTCCAAAAACAATAATAAAAATTATGAATTTTTATGTCAATTTGTGAAAAAAATACCAAGTCATGAGCGTCCCATATCAAAAGTACCCGCATAACAGTCCCATCATGGATTTTTGTGTCACGTAACACAAAACTGAACAACTTTGTAGTGATTGTAGTATTTTTTACAGTTATATATTCATGTGCAAAGCAATCTGTGAAAGTTTCGAGATGATCGAAATATTCTTCAAATTTTGGCGATTTTTCAAAGTTTTATATGGAAACAAGTTTTCAAACTTCAAATGCTGTTTTCTCAATTCCTACTTTTTGCAAATGGGACTGTTATGCGAGTGGGGGCAGTATAGATATTGTAAGCTGATGAAACACCGCAGGGTGTGTTGGGCTATAGTCGCAAAGCTGTTCAGTAAATAATCGGTGAGAGACTTAACAATATCCCAGGATAGGCTTGTTCACACGAATGATAGTCTGGTATTACATATTCAACGGTAAGGATCAGATTGCCTTACATGTATTAATTTACACATCGTTCATACGTCCATCTCATCCCAAACGTAATCGATTCATAGTCCAACTTACAGTTTTAGAAAATTATAAAAGCTAGTTCTTGCCGCATCAAATGTGGCTTAATATCACATCTGTTGGCTTCGCTGCTGAATGGCCGTCGAGGACGCCCGGGACAGCCGACCGGTACCGACCCCGCTCCGGGATGGTGCGTATTCTTTGATCATGTCGTTCTCCACCGTGATCAGGTAATCCGGACAGTCTTTGATGTGGGCAGTCATTTGGCTTTTGTCCACCAGGTGCATTGCGTTGAATGGACACGGTTCCAGCTGTTTACCAACGTATTGCTTCTTGCACTTGATGATGTGGTATGGCAGCCGGTACCGGATGATCCGGTGTTCCTTGTTGTACGGGCAGGTTACCAGCTCGTCGTCCATGGTTGCGAGATTCTTTTGTTGATTTTGGCGGTACGTTTGCTGTTGAAAGAAATAAATGTAAAACATTTTAGTCAGATGATGATCACCATAATGAGAAACTACTTGAGGACATTTTGAAATGTTCAGCTATAAATACAATCAATGCAGCATGCAGGTATGAAAAGGAATCAAATTACATACCTTGAATAATCAAGTATTGCACAGCGTTATTTTAGTAACCCACGTTGATAAACTGTCTTCTTAACGCAATATTATAAAATTCAAACTTTCAAACACTAGAAAACGTGATAATTTACTAGAAAAAATATAATTATTACTGATGGACGCGCACCTCGCTACTCGCGTCGACTCGTTCCAAGAATCAACATAAGCAGAACGCGTGACAGCAAAGAAGAAGGAACAAAACAAGCACTGAGAGAAACGTCAGTTTTGGCTCACTACCCGCGCTTCACACTTCTCTTCACACTGATATTCCAATTGGAATAAAAGCTTCCGACCGCGCAAACTGCGAGTCGGTGAACTACTCGCACAGCTTCCGTTTTGCTGGTTTTGCTTTGATAAAATCGTTTGGAACGTTTAGATGCGGGTGTTCTCCCCGAAAATTAGCGAAAAACATTTCTCATCGAAACCGAAAATCAACGGTCAATGGCTGCGAAGCTGATAACGTCCTTGGTTGAAGGAGAGCAACCGGTTGAGGTAAGTTGTGAGCGTCCTAGCAAAATAAAAAACGCTTTCAAAATTTATATTTCGTACCCCCTTCACAGGAGCTGTACGGAACATGGCGTACCGGTTACCGGGCGGACACCGACCAAGGGACGTTGGAAATACTGCAACTGGCGCTAGATTTGACCGGTTTCTGCTACGAACTGCAGCTGAATGATGTTGGAAACACGGCGGATTTGCGGGAGTTTGTCCGGTCGAAGCTCGTCAAGTCGGTAAGGTTACCAGACGTTGTAGATCTCTGCAAATGAAATTGGGAAATGTATTAGGGTGGGGCTCGATATCTATGAATAAAACTGATATCGTTTTCGTTTTTGCGGTGGCACTACTTACACCGCTTCGTGCTACGCTACACCCTTAAAAATCACCTTTCTGTACTATTTCAGAGCTACCAAGAAACGGGTGTGTTCGGCAAAACGGCAAACCATAAACGCATCTTCCAGCTGCTCGAGATGATGATTGCCCGCGAGTACCGGGAACTCCTGTTGGACAACATTTGGCTAAACTATTTTGTTCGAGTTCTGATCGCCTTTTGCGAGTCCAACGAAGACGAATGCAAAATGGTCGGTGGCTACCTCAGCACCTTGGTTCTGGTGAACATGGTCTACGTGCGAAACCAGCTAGGGAACCATCGCCGGTCACCGGACGATGACGATGAAACTTCGCCGGGTGACACAGAACAGCAGCTGCGTTATGTGCATAAAGTTTGCAACATGATGCTGCGAAACGTGGAAGGCAGCAGCAGTTACAAAATCACTCTTCCGATCATCAGCGAATTGATCTGTCGAACGCTGGAAGCCTATCCGAAGGAATGCATCATCGAAAACTGCATGCTGGATGTGCTGACCGCTTTTCTGCAGCACCGGAATTGTAAGATGTTCCAAACCGTGGCCATCTGCTTGCGGAACCTGCTAAACACCGACATCCACAAGGAGGAAGTGGCCAATCGAGTGGCCAAATATTTCCTGGGGGTACCGGAGAAACGGTTCACCCAGTCGATGTTCACCTACAAATCGTGCGAAAAGGTTTGCATGGAGGTGATCGTGTCCATTCAAAGGTAAGTTGGATGGAATGACATGAGGAACCACGAGGTTGAACTGATATGAACAGGACTTTAACGTAATTCGTTCCTTTTTTCAGGCAAAACTACGGCAAGGCCGTTTTCGATGAAGCCGTAGTGGAGAAATTGCGCCAGCAGATGTTTCATGCCGACCATGTGATCCGAACCTATGCCATCGATTTCCACGTCGGAACCCTGTGCAGCCCGGATGATACGGACAACGGCAAGAACCTGGAAATTCTTCAGCATATCCTAAAACTGTATGTACGGTATGAACACCGTACCGATTTGCTGTCGGCCCTGATCACCGACCTGTGGCAGTTGGAGTTTTTCGATGAGTGGGACATGGTGTTCAAGTTGCTTGAGGAGGAAACGGCCCGAAAGGACAATCACTTCATGATGTACTCCGTGGTGCATGTGATAAACCAATGTTTTGCACTGCTGATGAATGATCTGGATCAGAAAGGTGGTTCGCAACCTAGACTGCTGGGGTTGCTCCGGGATTTCATGCAGGGTTACCCATGGATCCTACAGAAATGTTCCAGCTATGAGCATGCCTACATGATTTTACTCCAGTCCGCTGAAGCTACCTTCCACGAGCGGATCAAACAGTACAACGTCAACGTCGATCAGTACTACGACGGGCTGTTCGCAGTGCTGGAGGAAGTGGCTCACAGTGGTCGCAATTTCATCATGCTCAACAAGAATCTGGCGGTGATCCGGGGCTACTGGAACATCATCATGGACGTCGAGCAGTTGTGGGCCGAACTGCTGCAGCACTATACCAACGAGCTGTTTGAAACCAGAACCAAGATCAACAGTCGTAACATTGTAAGTTATCATTATTATTATTTCTTCATTTAGAGATTTTCAGCCCCAGGATGGTTCATCCGCTAGCACATTGCACTATGGTCTCAGAGCCGTATTTGCGGATCCAAACATGTTTGCGACTGAACCTTATAAGCTTTAGATGATTCTATAACATTCCCCAGAAAACCATTCCCCAGAAAACCATTTCCCAGAATGTACCATTCCCCAGAAATCCATTAACCAGAAATCCATTCCCCAGAAAAGCTTAATATACTCGTCTAAAAAGTTTAATTCGATACACAAACAGTACAATGTTGATCATAATGGTATGTTATAGGCAAGGATTTTAACATTATAGTTATTATTACGCGCAAACATCTATTTCTTATACGATATATCCATAAAAATATTCTACAATGGTTCAAACGTTTAATTACCATTGTACACAGTTGCATGTTGATCTTTAAACCTATCTTGAAAGTTCACAAACTGTTAGTTGCATTGCTATAAAATGTTTTGTTTTTGACAGATTTGTGAAAATTGTGCAGCACTTGTTTCACGATGAATAAAGTTTTAAAAGTGATGTGCAAAATTTATAGAGAAAATGCATTTTCTTTTGATGTTGTTCAGTGTACAAGATGCTAATGGACCAGTTTATGGTCGGTTTATATTAAAAAGATTTTTCTGTCGAAAACTTTGAGTTACTCGGAAAGACTCAACTGACCACGTTTTTCTATGCAAATGGTTGGAGGAATCCATCCCAATGGATGTTCCTAATTATTCGCTTCAAAGGCCCTTCATTCATGCGGTATGAGAAGGGCTTTTATCATTATTCCAATACTATGGAATAGAAAAAGTGATCATAGGTATAAGCAGTTTTAATGCCAGCAATTCTAAATATTTTTAATGAAGAAGGAAAAAGGTATCATTGTTTTCCTTTTGGCTTTCAAAAACCCAACAATGTTCCTTCTTTTAAAACAATTTTTTTCTTAGAATTAAGGCAATTAGTAATTTTTTTGGAATTATAACTGCTTACATTTTCAACATAGATTCTCCCTTCTTTTCTACATAGGCTGTTCTTTCAAATTGCACTTTTCAGGAAATTATGGGCATTATTGCAACCACCGGTGTTAAATTGATGTTATATTTATTATATTGTTCTGAGTAAAACATAATCAATGTGTATTTAACCATTACCTATCCCTCGCGCCAATTGAATTCCCGCGCGCTTTTGTTTGTAGTTTTAGTTTTGACAATAAAGAGTTCATGTTCGGTCGCAAATGTACGCCGCGAATTTTATTTCGACCAAAACCCGAAAAATTGACCAGAATCCGTAAACATTTATGGTCCTTCGCGAACCGGGTAGTAAAAGTAATCGGTAGAACATGGAAGAACTACAAGTGAGACGAAATTCACTCTTCCAAAAGGTGAAATGGGAGCTCGAAACAGCAAAGAAGGTTCTAACCCGCAATCCGCCGCTATGTGAGGTTAGGGAACGCGTCGATCGGCTGCATCGGCTCGGCGATGCCTTTTTTGCTGTTCAAGGTGAAATCGAAGATCGCACAACCGATTTGGAAGCCATCGCCTCGGTATTCAATTACCGCACAGAGTTCGAGGAGCGATACTATGAGGCAAAGGCGATGTACATACAGATGGATGAAGGCTCGGTTGTGGGCGATGATGTCAACAACGAATCGAATGACAACCTCCGAAGTGCTGTGACTGCACTGCTCGAAGCGCAGCGGGTGCTTATGTCGAATCAGGCTGTAGTTTCAACCCAAACGAGTGCGTTAACTGCCCAGCTTGAGGACGCTCGACTACACCCAGTGGAAAATCGACCTGCAGCACAAGCGCAAAGTCTGGATCTACTGCTGAATGTTCGTCTTCCTCCTATCAACATTCCAACATTCAAAGGAAACCGTAAAGAGTGGCGGTCATTCAAGGATCTTTTCATCAGCACCATCCACAGCAAGCAATCTCTTCGAGATTCTCAGAAGCTTCAGTATCTGCTCTCTTATCTCGACGGTGAAGCCAAAAGTTTGGTTAGCTCCTTTGCAATTACGGACGCTAATTATAAACAAGTTTGGGACAAGCTTCTCGACCGATACGACCAGAATAAGTACACGGTCTTCTCGCTAGTGAAGGAGTTTCTAGAGCAACCAGTCGTGACATCCGCGAATCCAACCTCCCTTCGAAGACTGGTAACGACATCGGACGAAGTGATCAGGCAACTGAGTGCTATGGGTGCCCAATACGAATCCCGCGACCCCTGGCTCATACACCTGCTCCTCGAAAAGCTGGATAAGGAATCTCGCGCTCAATGGGCTGCGAAACTCGTCGATCTCCAAGACCCAACGTTTGCTCAATTCCTAAAATTTCTCGAAAACCGTTGCGATGCTCTCGAGACCTGTTCATCGTTTTTGCGCCCCAGCACGGCATACACGGATACCATGAAGAAGGAATTTCGAAAGGAACAGTCGAAGCCACTGGAGAAAAGACTGCAGAGTTTTTACCTTGAATCCCAGCTGTGTCCTAAATGCTCTTCGGATCATCAGATTTATCAGTGTGAATCGTTTAAGGCCTCAAGCGTCGCTGACCGTAGGGAGTTAGTACAGAAGTCTAAACTGTGCTTCAACTGCCTCAGGCCATCACACTCCGTGAAGAATTGTTCGTCGAAAACCTCGTGCAAGAATAGTGGATGCAACCAACGGCATCATACGCTCCTCTGTCAACACGGAGACAGCCAGGAAGCGACCTCAGTGCAGAAACCGACAATCCAATCGGCCTGCAGTTCACCGGCCTCCGAGCTGCCGGAACAAGAAGTTCACTCTACGGACGAGTTGTCGAGCTTCAAAACGGAACTCTCATCATCTGGGATCCCACACAAGGTTGCGTTGCTGCCAACAGCGTTGATCAAAGTTCGAGACAACAGCGGAACCTTCCAAATCGCAATCGATTCCTGCTCTGGGGCGTCACTTATCAGCGAAGCTTGCGTGACGCGCCTCGGACTTTCCAGAAGCAACGCTAGATTTGCTGTCACGGGGGTGGCAGGATCCGCAGCTGGTACTACGAAGGGTGCGGTACGCCTGGAAATATCTTCTCGATTCAACGACGAAGTGGTTCTAACGACAGAAGCATATGTTCTCGAAGTGTTAACTTCACCGATGCCGAACCAATCCATTGACGGGAAGCGAATGAAGTTTTTGGAAGCGGTCCCTTTGGCTGATCCGACGTTCTGGAAAACGGGTAAAATCGATGTCATCCTTGGTGTTGAACTCTTCCTACCAATGCTCCGCATGGGCCAAATTACTGATGAAAATGGATTGCCAATCGCACAAAATTCGGTATTTGGTTGGCTAGTGGCCGGCCGATTCGACGGTGGAACTAGCATCGAAACCCTCTGTGCTTCTCTCAGCGTAGACTCGAGTGTCAACATTGATAAAGCACTGCGGATGTTTTGGGAGACCGAAGAAATGCCTTCACAAAAGGTGTTTACTGCTGACGAAATTCGGGCTGCTGAGATTTTCAACACTACGCATCATCGCAACGAAAGTGGTAGGTTTGTCGTACGGCTGCCATTCGATGAAACGAAGCCCGCGCTAGGAGAATCGCTTACCGCAGCCGTCAAGAGGTTGCATGCCATGGAGCGAAAGTTTCTAGTGAATCCTACGTTCAAGCAACAGTATGGAGAATTCATGGAGGATTATTTGCGATTAGGCCACATGGAACCTGTTCCGGAATCCGAGATAGCAAAATCTCCCTGCGAATGCTTCTATTTGCCACACCATGCTGTGCAGAAGGAGGATAGCTCTACGACCAAATTGCGCGTCGTCTTTGACGGATCGTGCAGAAGCTCATCTGGAATCTCCCTCAATGATCGTTTACTCGTCGGTCCGAACAATACCGAGAGTCTACTTGACGTTTTGTCTCGCTTCCGAACATACCCTGTAGTATTCACTAGCGATGTAGAGAAAATGTACAGACAAGTACAGATTTCAAAAGACCAGGTGGACTACCAACGAATTGTGTATAGGAAAAGCCCGGAGGATCCTGTTCAACACTACCGTCTGCTAACGGTCACCTACGGGACATCGTGTGCTGCATATCTGGCCACAGAATCTCTACGACAAGCTGCTCGTGATAGTGCTACTGAATTTCCAGAAGCTGCTGATCGAATCGTGAAAGGATTTTACGTAGATGACTTGATGTCCGGGGCTCGTACCCTGGAAGAAGCTCGGAAGTTGGTAAGCGAAATCTCAACAATCATGGAAAGTTCCGGATTTGTCCTCAGGAAGTGGTCGTCGAATGTGCCAGAGCTGATCGAAAACATCGCCGATAGCAGACAAGGTCCAATCCCTCTACAATTCACGAGTGAGGTGGACTCGGTCAAGGCTCTGGGAATACATTGGTCGCCGAAAGAGGATTCATTCAACTTCAAGGTATCGTTGGACGTAACAAGCTGTAACACAAAACGACAACTCCTATCGGACGCATCGAAGCTGTTCGACCCCTTCGGATGGCTGTCGCCGTGCATCGTCAAGATAAAAATTCTGTTTCAACAGCTTTGGCTGCATGATTTGACCTGAGATGATCCACTTCCAGCAGCCATTGAAGAAGAGTGGGTGAGTACCAAAAACAATCTTCATATGTTGGAGCAAATCCGTATCCCTCGATGGATTGCCAACCACGGAGAAAAAATGCAACTTATTGGATTCTCAGACGCATCGGAGTTGGCCTACGCTGCTGTTGTATACGGCCGGTCTGTTGATTCAAATGGTCAAATAAACGTTACTCTCATCGCCGCCAAGACCAAGGTGGCACCCATTCAGCAGGTCACTCTTCCTCGGCTAGAGTTGAACGCAGCTGTCCTGCTAACTACTTTGATGAAGAAAATATCCTCTGCACTGAGTCACCTCGATCTCGACCTCTACGCCTGGACGGATTCGACAGTTGTCTTGGAATGGCTGTCATCTCACCCACGGAAGTGGAAAACCTATGTAGCTAATCGGACTGCAACTATTCTGGATGTGCTCCCGCGGAGTTCATGGCATCACGTAACTTCAGGACAAAATCCAGCTGACTGCGCATCCCGAGGAGTGTCACCATGTGAACTACTGGAACACACTCTTTGGTGGACGGGGCCTTCGTGGCTCTACAATCAAACCCAATTCAACGATCACCTAACGGCCGTAACACCAATTTGTGAAGCCAGTCATCAAGTTTCGGTCTTCAACACCAACATTGCCGTAGGGAGTAATTTCATCGTGGAACAGTATCTGCTGGATCGGTTTTCGTCTATCAGTCGTATGAGCAGAGTTCTCGCTGCCATCAACCGCTTCGTTGCCAACATGAAGGCCGTATGTTCCAAGGACAAATGCAAAACTGGACCAATCTCTCCCGACGAGCTACAAGCGGCCACTTTGGGAATAATTCGTTTCCCACAACAGGACAAGTTTGATAAGGACCTGACATGTCTCCGAAGTGGAACTGAGTTACCTCGCAAAAGCAAGCTTCGTTCTCTCCACCCATTCATTGATAAAGATGGGACACTACGAGTGGGAGGTAGACTCCAAAATGCTGATTTACCGTACGAAATGAAGCATCCGGTAATTTTGCCTAGCGATCATCGTTGTACAAAGGTAATAATGCTGGACACGCATCTGGCAAATCTACATGCCGGACCTTCATTGCTGGTAGCTACCCTCAACCAACGCTATTGGATTTTGCGATGTCAGACTGCGGCTCGACAAATAGTGCATAACTGCATTCGATGCTGTCGAATGAAGGCGAAGACTGCTACTCAGCTGATGGGAAGCTTACCAGCGGTTCGCACTATGCCTGTGCGAGCATTTGTCCACGTTGGGGTCGACTATGCTGGTCCGATCATCGTAAAAAGCGGAAATCCACGGAAACCACTTCTGACGAAAGGTTATATAGTAGTATTCGTGTGCCTCTCTACTAAGGCGGTCCATTTGGAGGCCGCCAGCGATTTATCGACTGCCGCATTCATTGACTCGCTGAAAAGATTTATCGCTCGCCGTGGATTATGCACCGAAATTTGGTCCGACAATGGAACAAATTTTGTCGGTGCGGATCGACAAATGCAAGAGTTTTTCCAATCTGTGGAATTCAAAAATCGAGCAGAGCGCTTCTCATCGAATGTTGGTATCAAGTGGACCTTCATACCACCGTCTGCTCCCCACGTAGGGGGTTTATGGGAAGCCGCTGTTAAGAGTGCTAAGCTGCACCTATACAAGGTACTCAGCCGTGGACCACTTACCTACGAAGACTTGTACACTATACTGACCCAGGTTGAGGCATGCCTTAATTCAAGGCCACTGTGTGCAATGTCTAACTCTCCAGATGACTACAATGTTCTAACGCCAGGACACTTCATCATTGGGCAGCCAATGAATTTGTTGCCAGAACCATCTGTACCAAGTGTACCCATCAACCGACTCGATTCTTGGAAGGTGCTTCAGAAGCAGGTGGAGGACATATGGCAACGTTGGAGAAACGAGTATGTATCATCTCTACAGCCACGTGCGAAGTGGCAAGAAACAAGGGATAACCTGGAAGTCAACAGGCTTGTGCTAGTGAAGAACGAGAACACACCGCCAGCTCAGTGGGAGCTTGCCCGTGTGGTTTCGGTTCATCCTGATCGTTATGGCGTGGTGAGGACCGTGACGCTCCGCAGAGGTTCTTCCGAGTATCAGCGCCCAATCCAGAAGCTCGTTCCGCTACCATCAGTCTAGGATTGTTGAGGCACTTGCCTCAAGGCCGGGACTTTGTTCTGAGTAAAACATAATCAATGTGTATTTAACCATTACCTATCCCTCGCGCCAATTGAATTCCCGCGCGCTTTTGTTTGTAGTTTTAGTTTTGACAATAAAGAGTTCATGTTCGGTCGCAAATGTACGCCGCGAATTTTATTTCGACCAAAACCCGAAAAATTGACCAGAATCCGTAAACAATATATTTTTTTTTCAAATCTCTAAACACCTGTGCTTGTGGTGCCGATAATTACCTAAACATTGCAACTCGAAAGAACAGCCCATGTAGAAAAGAAGGGAAAATCTATGTTGAAAAAGTAAGCAGTTGTGATGCCGATAATTTCCTGAAAAGTGCAATTCGAAAGAACAGCCTATGCAGCAAAGAAGGAAAAGTCTATGTTGAAAATGAAAGCAGTTATAATTCCAATAATTGTACCAATTGCCTAAATTCTAAAAAAAGCTTGTTTAAAAAAAGGAACAGTGTTGGGGTTTTGAATGCCGCAAGGAAAACAATGTCACCACAGACAAACAGACGTAACACTTCGAACATTTTTCGATTCAAATTTTAGTCTCGGAAACAGATTCGCTGAATTCTAAAAGGACTGAATTTGGCCAACCATCAACTAGGTGGCAGTAGTGTCAAATTCGAACAAAAACGATGCGAGCGCCGCGGATTGGCAGTTGGTCAACCCTCAAATAAACCGTTAAATCGAAGTACGATGGCAATTATCAGAGTGTTACGTTTCCTTCTTCGTTAAAAAAATGTTTGAGTCGTTATAAGAATTGTTGGCATTACAACTGCTTATATGTTCATCAACAATTTTCCCTTCTTTTGCATAGTCTGTTCTATCGAGTTGCACTTTTCAGGAAATTATCGGCATCGCAACTGCGTATATACTTTTTTAACATAGGTTCTCCCTTCTTTTTCGGGAAATTATGGGCATTACAGCCTCCACCGGTGTTAAAATTGCTAAAATATTTATTTAATATTTTTTTTTGCAATTTCTCATCGTAATAGGCTGTTTTACTTCACGCAAATCTGTCAGGAAAAGGCCTACTTTCCCACACCAAATTAGCAGTGCTGTAACGATTTGCGTTGCGTAATGAACCATTACAACATTGTTTTCAATTTTGATCAACTTCGTGATGCTTCCGGGAAACAGTTTTGAAAAAATGTGACAACAGCACGGTGTAACCTGCTACGATCAGACTTTCTTAAACATGGCTATGAACATCAGTGTGCAGTTTGATAAACAAGTTTTGTTAAAAAATATGTTCTAGTGGTAATTTATGAAATTGCAAAAAACGTTGTACGCAACTCGGTGCAGAACTCGATTTTTACAGCACTCGTCGTAATTATCCAACTCGGCAAGCCTCGTTGGATAAATGTTCGACTCGTGCTGTAAAAATCTTCATTCTGCACCTTGTTACGTAAACTACTATTTCAAATTTCTAAATACCTGTGCTTGTGGTGCCGATAATTACCTGAATAGTGTAACTCGAAAGAACAGCCTATGCAGAAAAGAAGGAAAAACTACGTAGAAAATGTAAGAAATTTTGATGTCGATAATTTACTGAAAAGTGCAATTCGAAAGAACAACCTATGCAGAAAAGAAGGAAAAATGTATGTTGAAAAAGTAAGCAGTTGCGACGCCAATAATTATACCAATAATCTAAATTGTAAAGGCAAATCATGCTTACTTCCAAAGTTTTTAAGAATTTTTGGCAGGATGTTTCTTTCGGTGATTTCTTACGATTAAATATTTGATTTTTAGCGATTAATATAAACCATTCAGGGTCTCCAGTTAGCTTAGTGTTTAAGGCTATGGATCGCCAATCCGGAGACGACGGGTTCGATTCCCGTTCCGGTCGGGAAAATTTTCTCGACTCCCTGGGCATAGAGTATCATTGTACTTGCCTCACAATATACAAATTCATGCAATGGCAGGCAAAGAAAGCCCTTCAATTAATAACTGTGGAATTGCTCAAAGAACACTAAGTTGAAGAGAGGCAGGCCAAGTCCCAGTGCGGACGTAGAACCATAAAGTAGAAGAAGATAAACCATTCAGAAATAAACCAATAGTTTTATTTTCTTTCTGGGGAATGGTACATTCTGGGGAATGGAATTCTGGGGAATGGTACATTCTGGGGAATGGGTTTCTGGGAAATGGTTTTCTGGGGAATGGTTTTCTGGGGAATGTTATAGAATCGCTTTAGATATATGATGTATTTGACAAAATTGTTTCATGCTTTTATCTACTTTCTCATTATTGTGAAATCATGCTAAAGGTGACGAGTTCGATTACCAGTTGGTTCAGGAGCTTTTCGTAAAGAAAATTTCCTTGAATTTTAGAGGGGGGGGGGGCATAGAGTATCTGTGTGTCTGCCACATAATATACACTTGCAAAATGGTCATTGGCAAAGGAAGCTCTTATCTAATAACTGTGGAAGTGCTCATACAATCCTAAGAAACAGACTTTGTCCCAAATGGGATGTTTCACCAAGAAGAAGAAGACGGAGTGGTCTCTGGGTTGAACAAGAAATTCCGGGGAAAAAAGCAGAAACAAAAAGTCGAGACTTTCCTCACGACGATTCCAGTTCGCCTAATTTAATTTAAAGTCAAACGATGATCCTACAGATTTGCAAAGGATTCATCCAATATTTTTTTCTACAATTCATCCAAAAATTTCTCCAGAAAACTTTCAAACATTTCTTTATTTTAAAAGAAATGTTTGAAAGTTTTCTGGAGAAATTGTAGGAAGTTCTCCAAGATTTTTTTCTGGGAATTCATTCAAAATCCTCCATGAAATTCCCCATGATTCCTCCAAGGATTCCACCAAGATTTTCTCCAATAATTCCTCCAGGAATTCATCCTTTCCTCTAAAGACTCTAAAGACTCCTCTAGGAATTCCACCAATAGTTTTCCAGGAAACTGTTCAAAACATTGTTCAGGCATGGCTGATACATATTCCAGAGATCCCTGCTATTTTCAAGGAGTCATTCTGGCATTTCTCCAAGGACTTCTTCTGGTATTGTTCCAAGGATTCTTCTAGTAATTCATTTAAGTGTTTTTCTAGGAATGTCTCTAAGGAACTTGCATTCCATCAAAGAATTCCTGTAATAATTTCTCCTTGGATTAATTCTTTTCCGAAGTTCCAATAAAAAATCCCTTGCCGGTTTTTCCAAGATTGTTTCAACATATTTCCCTAAAGTTGTCTTTTATAATTCTTCCATAGTTTTTTTTAAAGAAATTCCTTCAGAGGTTCTCTGACATTTTAGTTAATTTATCAATTCTTCTATGATTGCCACAAAAAATGTTTTGTAATTTCTCCATAGATTCCTCCAAAGGTTTCTTTTATTAAAAGAATACCTTAGTTTTTATCTAAGAATTCCTATAAGGATTTCTTAGATAAACTCCAAATTATTTTTTGTAATTCAGCCAAAGATTTCTACCATAAATACTCCAAATTAGTTTCCACGGTTTCCTTCATGAGTTTTTCCAAGGATTATTGTAGGAATTCCTCCAAGCATTCACAAATTTCGTTCGTTTGAAACAAAAATATTCATGTTTATTCGGTAAACTGAGAAAATATTTAAAACTAAAATAATAATTTTTAAAACTAACTCAAAGAAATCAATATGTATTTCTACAATACCCATTGAAGAGCCCCCCGTTCCGCCGTCGATAACATAAACAAAACTCTCATGTTCCAGCTGCAGCACCAAACAAGATCTCCTCTTGCAAAAAAAGTCAAGTTTAATCAAAAGTTTCCACGAAATCCCGTTGATTTCGGGAGCGTATGTTATCTACATGATGTTGGCATTGAAAGTGCCACGCGGGAAGTGGGTTTTCCTAGAGAAAGAAATGACTTTGTAAATTTAATTGGAAAACAAATATTTCCGTAGGGCCGACCTGCCACAAAAAAAAAAATACATTTGTTTCTAACATAACTTGTCAGAAGATGCATGTTTGTTTCAAAAATGGATTGAATTTGCTTTAAATGTGACGTTCGATTTGCTCCAAAGTCCAAACAGTTTTATTTTTGTTGCCAGAACAAATTGACAATTTATTTGAGTTTACCTGAAATATTTTTGATGTTACCATGCTTTTTTCTGCGTGTTTCTTTTGAAAATTCGTCAACAACTACTTTCAGATTTTTTTTATGGATTCCTCTCAAAATTCATCCAGATATTACTCTAAAAGTTCCTCCAAACATTTCTGCAGGAATTCCTCGGGGAGTACATATCTGTAAAAATGCTTTAGGAATTCCTCCAACAATTCCTTTCTGCAAGGAGTACTCCAAGAATACTTCCGACTTCCGAGAAGAGTTCCTAGATACAAAGATTTCTCCAGGAAATATTTCAAGAATTCAACCACGAATTGCCCCAATGACTCCTCCAGGAACTCCCTCAATAAAAACCCCGGGACTTTCTCCAAGGAATGCTCCGAGGAATCCAAGGATTTGCCCAGGTTTTTTTCCAGACAGTTTTTGAGGAGGAATTGCTCCTAGGAATCCTTCAGGAATTATGCCAAGGATTCCTCCAAGTTATCGTTTAGAGATTCCTTAATTTGTTCCTTCAAAGATTTTTCAATAATCTCTTCAAGGATTCCCCAGAAATGTGTCTAAAGATGCCTGCGCGGGTTTGTTCTTGAAAGAATACCCATGAATTTATAAATATTTACAACAGGTTACCCTCCAAGAAATCTAAAAATTTCCCTAAAATCTTTCAGGAACTTTCCAATGCGTTTTCCAAGAATTCCTTCAAGGTCTTCCCCAGGAATTGTTCCAATAACTTCTTCAGTGGTTTCTCCTTGGATTCCTCGAAGGTTTTGTTCAGGAATTTTCAACGGCTTTTTTTTCAGGAACTTTTCGAAGTATTCCCCCAGAAATACCACTTAGAATTTCTCCAAGAATCACTGCAAGTGTTTTCCCCCAAAAGTTACTCCAGATTTTTTTTTCGGAAAAAAATGTTTTTTTAGGAATCCGGTCTTTTGAAAAAAATATGGAAGAATTTCAAGGATTTCCTGAAGGATTTAATCACACTTTTATGGGGTCTAGTACGTTTGGCATAAGGCTGTTTGGCATAAGGACATTTGGCATAACGACGTTTGGCATAAGACATTTGGCATAAAGGACGTTTGGCATAAAGACGGCGGCTGTCAACTAAGCGCGAAAAGGAGATGAAAAAAATGTGTGGTATTCAAGGGTCACAGAGTGGCTGTGATTCTGTTAGTTTGTCTAATTCAAAATTAAAAAGGTTCTATTGGCCTCGTAAAGCCTTCGGGCGTCTAGGCCTGTCAAATAAAGAAATAGTAAAAAAAATAAAGGACATTTGGCATAAGGGACGACCCCTTTTATGAAAAGTTCTACATAAGTCTTGTTTTGTATCTGATTGTACTTAGATTAAACTAACATAAAATGCACTTTTCCGCAAAAGTCTATTTAAAAGATGGCATAAATTTGTTCGTGAGCGGCATTAGGACCACTTTGGTCTCACACCAAATGTAATAAAATCATACTTTTACGAAAAGTTCCACATAAGTCTTGATTTGTATCTGGTAGTATATGGATTAAACTAACATAAAATGAAAACCCTTATAAATTGGCTTAACAGTCATTAAACAGATGATGTTTTTCTGCAAAACTAGTCTTAGATGTGTGGAATCTGGTACCCTGATGATATATGTATCTTCCAGGAAGCTTTGATTTTAAGCATGTAGACGATGTGCTTTGCAGTAATGATTGGAATAGCTGAATGTATGATCAATGGCAAACAATTCTGTTAAAATCAGATCTTCAAGTCATCTGATATAGTTATACTGATCATGCTGTTGCATAGTATATCGAACATTAATTGTCGAAGTCATTTATGTGCTGGGAAAATATAATTCCAAGTTGGTGAGAATATTACAAACTGAGGGAGGGTAATAGGCCCAGTCAGACCCCTGAATTGGCAATGTAGGTTAGTGTATGGGAATGCCATTGAAGGTTTGTAAAATTCTCCTAGGCTTTCGAAATCCAACAGGGTTGCGGATAGGGGGAAAAGGGAGATTTTTCGCATTTGTACTGTAATCAGCCAATGTGATATTATCTCCTATGGGTTTGTAGTGCGAATGAATGATCTCATTCTATGGGAATTCGAACCTTGTAATGTATTTGTTATTAACTTCAATTTTTTAAGCTTGACAAGGTTTTGAAGATAAGCATGAGATGAGAGAATTGCCTAATAGTAGAAATCCTCTACATAGAGATGAGCGGAAGTTACATATGTCGATTCGGCAACGCTGTTCGTTTTGTTTACATCGACAGCCAACACTTGCTTCAATGTTAGATGTTCAAACTTTGTGCGTGTATTTGTTGTGGTTCAAGTTGTTTTGTTTACATTTTCTAATTATGGTAGAATATTTTTTTTCGAAATTTTGAAAAAAATAGCGAAGCAATCGAAGAAATCTGAAATTTATTGCAAAGTGTTACGCTAATCATATCGGCAGAAGTGAAGCAAGAAGCAGCAATGATTTTTTTTTCGAGAAGTGCAGCAACAAAAGTTTCGTAATAAGCATGAGCTTTTGAAAGCAGAATTAATTAAATTTTATCTTTTTACGTATTGCCCAGTGAAAAGACAACGCAGATGGGCGAAAGCCAGGGGATGCGTTGATAATAGCAGAATAGCAGAATAGCAGAATTAATTAAATTTTATCTTTTTATTAAACTTACATATACCGCCAATTTCTCGATATTAAAAATAAATAATTATAATTTATTTAGTGAGGACTGCAATACCGTTCAAACGACGCCTTTCTACGAACGATCAGCATGTTCATTTGGCTCACACTTTGACAGTTCTCTCTGCACGATTGGCTTACAATGGCCGCCTCCGCAGATCTCTATAATGTAGGATTACTACCTAATATGAAAGTCACATCGGCAAAGCTTTTACATATGCAAATGCTATCCATGGGATCATGTCTAGCTAATATGTATGGCAATGACTGGTTCTTACCTAGTAAGGGTAGTACAAGACCACGCGGACAATTCGATTAAAGGCCTAATTGGGGATAATATATTTTCCAGAACTGAGGGGACCTTTTTCCGGGATGACTGGCCTGTCGGAGAGTGTAGAAGTTTCCGTTTGTTATATGTAATTGACAAAATAAACAATCGGGCGCGTTTGCTTTCTATGACTTGCTTGGCATTTTGTGGATTATTGTTTTTTTTTTTGGGTTTTGGAAGGTATGCGATTCACTATTGAGCCTTAAAACTATTTTGCATTTGAATAGCATTGATATTGTCAAGTCTGTACCCAAGGATCGGTATATTCGCCTCACTCCATTCATATTCACTCGTCTTTGCTGAAGCGAATCGAGAAAGATGCAGCAAACGGATCGTCGTGATCAAACATGCAACCCCATCACCAGTGGGAAGCGATGAGCCAGCTGCTTGACATGAATATTCGTTGCCATTCGTCGCAGTTTGGATCGCAAGCGAATGAATGAATGGCGAATGGTGAAGAATGCTGGTGAGCGATCGAAGCGGCTATTATCATGAGTAGAAGAGCATTTCTGCATGTAATGCATACATTTTTACTGTATTGTTGCTGAAATGCTAGATTAGCAAAGAAAATAATTCGAAAACATCAAAAATTCGTATGCACAATATCAATCGAATCACTCACGAATCGCATTCGCTTGCGATGCGAATGTGGACGAATGAGTAATTTTCAAGTGTGGCTTCCCACCGTTCGCCGGAGTTTGCCGTCGTCGCTGACAAGCATACACACGAACCAAAGCGACAACCGTTCGCTGCTGACTGTCTTCGAATGTGGAAGAAGATGAAAAGTGGAAATCAGGAACCCTGTAACTGTACCAACACCCTGATCCCACACCAAAATACCCTTTTCCTATCCCATGGCGTTTATGTGGTCAGCAGATTCTATAACATTCCCCAGAAAACCATTCCCCAGAATACCAATCCCCAGAATTCCATTGCCCAGAAAACCATTTCCCAGAATGTACCATTCCCCAGAATGTACCATTTCCCAGAAATCCATTCCCCAGAAATCCATTCCCCAGAATGCACCATTCCCCAGAAATCCATTCCCCAGAATGTACCATTCCCCAGAAAAGCTTAATATACTCTGCTAAAAAGTTTAATTCGATACACAAACAGTAAAATGTTGATCATAATGATATGTCCCGGACAGACATGTGATACGAGTATGATTCCTGTACAACGGTACGCAGTGTCAAGAATTTTCAGTATGGCACTCATTTCAAGCGCAATTGTACAGTGATTCTTGTATCACATGTGTGTCATAAGTATTATAGGCAAGGATTTTAACATTATAGTGTTATTACGAGCAAATATCTATTTTTTGTACGGTATATGTAACAAATTAAGGTAAAAATGTATACATACATACATATCCATAAAAATATTCTACAATGGTTCAAACGTTTAATTACCATTGTACACAGTTGCATGTTGATCTTTAAACCTATCTTGAAAGTTCACAAACTATTAGTTGCGTTGCTATAAAATGTTTTGTTTTTGATAGATTTGTGAAAATTGTGCAGCACTTGTTTTACGATGAATAACGTTTTAAAAGTGATGTGCAAAATTTACAGAGAAAACGCATATTCTTCTGATGTTGTTCAGTGTACAAGATACTAAAGACTCAACTGACCACGTTTTTCTTTGCAAACGGTTGGAGGGATCCATCCCAATGGCTGTTCCTAATTATTCGCTTCAAAGGCTCTTCATTCATGCGGTATGAGAAGGGCTTACATCATTATTCCAATACTATGGAATGGAATAGAAAAAGTGAACATTTAAACAGTTTTAATGCCAACAATTCTAAATATTTTTAATGAAGAAGGGAAAAAGTATCATTGTTTTCCTTTTGGCATTCAAAAACCCAACAATGTTCCTTCTTTTTAAACAATATTCTTCTTAAAAAAGGCAATTAGTAAAAATTTTTAAATTATAACTGCTTACATTTTCAACATAGATTCTCCCTTCTTTTCTACATAGGCTGTTCTTTCGAATTGCACTTTTCAGGAAATTATGGGCATTATTACAACCACCGGTGTTAAATTGCAGTTATATTTATTATATATTTTTTTTTTCAAATTTCTAAACATCTGTGCTTGTGGTGCCGATTGTAACTAGCCTAAACATTGTAACTCGAAAGAACAGCCTATGTAGAAAAGAAAGGAAAATCTATGTTGAAAAAGTAAGCAGTTGTGATGCCGATAATTTCCTGAAAAGTGCAATTCGAAAGAACAGCCTATGCAGCAAAGAAGGAAAAGCCTATGTTGAAAATGAAAGCAGTTATAATTCCAATAATTGTACCAATTGCCTAAATTCTAAAAAAAGCTTGTTTAAAAAAGAAACAGTGTTGGGCTTTTGAATGCTGCAAGGAAAACAATGTCACCACAGACAAACAGACGTAACACTTCGAACATTTTTCGATTTAATTTTTAGTCTCGGAAATAGGTTCGCTTAATTCTAAAAGGAATGAATTTGGCCAATCATCAACTAGATGGCAGTAGTGAGCAAACGTCAAACTCAAACAAAAACTATGCGAGCGCCGCGAATTGGCAGTTGGTCAACTCTCAAATTTTCAAATAAACCGTTAAATCGATGTACGATGGCAATTATCAGAGTGTTACGTTTCCTTCTTCGTTAAAAAAATGTTTGAGTCGTTATAAGAATTGTTGGCATTACAACTGCTTATATGTTTATCAAAAAATTTCCCTTCTTTTGCATAGGCTGTTCTTTCCAGTTGCACTTTTCAAGAAATTATCGGCATTGCAACTGCTTACTTTTTTTAACATAGATTCTCCCTTCTTTTTTGCATAGGCTGTTCTTTCGAATTGCACTTTTCGGGAAATTATGGGCATTACAGCCTCCACCGGTGTTAAAATTGCTGTTATATTTATTTCGACAATGATTCTTCATAAGGGCCTAACTGACTTGATCGATTTCTCTTCGTCGATTCTCTCTTTCGCTAATAACTTGATCAAAACAAATAAAATCATTATTTTTTTGTTTCTATAGCAACATGTAGTCGTCTACTTCACATTTCAACCAAAAAATCTTTGGACAACTCAATAAACTTTCTGTGATAACACAAAAAGAGGATCGATGAAGAGAACTCGAAAATGTCAGTTAGGCCCAAATGAAAAATCAGTGTCGATTTCATATTTTTTCTAAATTTCTAAACACCTGTGCTTGTGGTGCCGATAATTACCTGAATAGTGTAACTTGAAACAATAGCCTATGCAGAAAAGAAGGAAAAAACTACGTAGAAAATGTAAGAAGTTTTGATGCCGATAATTTACTGAAAAGTACAATTCGAAAGAACAGCCTATGCAGAAAAGAAGGAAAAATGTATGTTGAAAAAGTAAGCAGTTGCGATGCCAATAATTATACCAATAGCCTAAATTGTAAAGGCAAATCATGCTTATTTCCGAAGTTTTTCTTGTCAAATAAGAATTTTTGGCAGGATGTTTCTTCCGGTGATTTTTTACGAACAAATATTTGATTTTTAGCTATTAATATAAACCATTCAGAATTAAAGCAATAGTTTTATTTTTTTCTGGGGAATGGTACATTCTGGGGAATGGATTTCTGGGGAATGGTACATTCTGGGGAATGGGTTTCTGGGAAATGGTTTTCTGGGGAATGGTACATTCTGGGGAATGGAATTCTGGGGTTTGATTTTCTGGGGAATGGTTTTCTGGGGAATGTTATAGAATCGGTCAGCAAAGACTATTCAGTAAGGTGGCCCACACTTATATGAAAAACAAAAAAAATCGAAAAATGCCAAGTCTTACCTCCTAAATCAGTTGTTTTGGACTCCCTGAAGGTACGTTCAAAATTTGAGCAAAATCGGTTGAGCCTAAAGGGGCGCTCAAAACGCTTGAAGTTTGTATGGGAAAACTTGGCCAAATGTATGCAGAAATTTTAAGTTTTCGAATTTTGCCACTAAGTGGCGCTGTAAGCGTTCAGTAATCAAACCCTTTGGTATTATTGTAGGTGACTATATGCCAAACAACTTTGTCGAAGACCGCAAAGTGATCTAACGTCTGTGAAAAAAGTTATACCCAAGGTAAAGTGAGGATAAACTTTATTGTTGTTTTTTCAATACATGTAAAGGAATAATAGCAATAATGAAATCTCAACACTTTGCCTAGGGTATAACTTTTTTCACAGCCGTCGGATCCCTTCGCGGTCTTCGACAAAGTTCTTTGGCATACAGTCACCTACAATAATTCAATTTGTTTATTGAACGCTTACAGCGCCACCTAGCGGCAAAATTCGAAAACTTAAAATTTCTGCATACATTTGACCAAGTTTTCCCATGCAAACTTCAAGCGTTTTGAGCGCCCCTTTAGGCTCAACCGATTTTGCTCAAATTTTGAACGTAGCTTCTGAGAGTCCAAAACAAATGATTTAGGAGGTAAGACTTGGCATTTTTCAACTTTTTTGGTTTTTCATATAAGTGTGGGCCACCCTACTATTCAGCCATTACCTCTCCTTATCATCGGCTTTATGGACTTACTTGCGCTCTCATTGCCCCACCAAATGCTGCAAAATGAAAATGAAAATTCCGCCAAACATTCCTACGTAAATTTCTCCAATAGTTCCAAAAATATATTGTTACGTCCTGGAGTTTGGGGTTGCCGGGACACATCGTCGTGTGCAGCTTAGTGGTTCACAACATATAGGCATCAATTGAATCAACCATTTCATTACGTATAACCTTAACTCATTGATTGCAGGGAAAATGCCGTGAGCTATGCGAACAGTACGCCGACTGTGTCACCCGATTGACCGCCTTCCTGGAGCTGGATCTCGACGTCAAGTCCCATCTGCCCACTTTGAGGAACATCGTGTTCAACGATTTCCGCCTGTTGGACAAAATGGAACTGTCCAGTGAGCAAAAAGCCATGTTCTACCGGTTGTACAAGTGTCTGTTTCAAGTCATCATTAAAGCCATGCAAGCCGACCAACAAACCGCCGCCGGGAAGGAAACGTTCGAATCCACCCCGCGACAAACCCGGCAGCACCTGAACAAGCGCGTACTGGAGCTGTTGCGCGTATTGATCAAACAGCTGCAGAAGTACGACGAATCGCTTGACACCAGCGTGCACATGTTCTTCAGCCTGTGCGATATGTTGCTCCTGACGCAAGCGGCCACGGCCGAACTCGGTATCTCCGAGCTGGAGGGCATCGTTTATGCCGTCGAACCGACACTGCTGCATCGGATGGTGAAATTTTTGCTCAACTATATCTTCTCCAAACAGTACGGTAAGTGTGCAAAATGTATGTGGAGGTAGTGGGGATATACTGTTTGTTTATGGGATTTTTTATTACGCTTTTGCCCTAAGACCGGGAACTGATGATAGGTGGGTGTTCATCGCGTGACCAGGACAATTTTCATATTTCACGTTCCTAGGGCTGGCAAAAAATCCAGTTTTTAGAGACATACGAATAGAACAATAATTTTTGCTCATTTCTCCTTACATAGAGTACTTAGTCATCTTTGTTCAAATAGGCTTTAATTTATTCTCAAGAAAACCATCAGAATTCATTTTTAAAGCAAGTGTATGCATATGACTTAGTCGCAGTCTTCTTCTTCAGCCTCCTTAGTTTTTCCTTGGTTTACGAATTTTCTGCTACAAGCCCAACGCCTTTTTGCACCTAGTTCATCTATCCTTTTATGATGATGATAGGTAACTTTGTGATTGACATTGAGTTATGATGCACTACCTTTGACTGAAGCTTATTCGGCGATAAAAATGGGTTTGGGAAAGAGATGCCAGAATTTTTCTAGGTTTGTCATTATATTCTAGGTTGGCAAGCAGCACTTGGGCTTGCTTGCTGAAGGATAATATAGGTGAGGATGACATGACCCAGTTTTGATCGTACTGTTGTATGCATTGTAATTATTTTATTAACCCTTTCCTTCCTACGACTTTGAACGACTTTTTTCTATGCCAAGAAAGCGTTTCGGAGAAAGTGCTTGAACAAAAGTTATTGCAAATTGGCCAAATTTTTCGAAATCAACGAAAAACATTTTAGCTGTAAATCAACAGTATTTTGATTGTTTATCAACAGTTCCACTATTGAAACAAGTAGTTGGGAGTAGGGTTTACCTAATAAGATTACAATCATATTCTAAAAACTATTGCATCATATTCACCTGATTTCGTTTGTCACGAGTTCGTCGAAAATCGATGGTGCTCTAGAGCAACCATGGGAAGTAGAGCGTTAATTTTGTCAGATGAGCCAGTAGTCCAGTAGTCGCTCATATTCCAATAGCTGCTCACCGTCATGAAAATGATGTTTATTGGCATAAATATATACCATTGTCTTCATCCGTAGGGTAGAAGCTTCAGTTTTGGCCAGCCCGGAGTTTTGGCCATAGTGCGATATTCAGCCTGTAACGATCTAAATTGGCATAAATTTATTTTTTACTAGTAGATTCTAATATAATAATATGATTGCAGCTGTTAAAACCATACATTTTGATTAAAAACTTTTATAACCGAGTAATGAGTTTATGGTAAAACGAAGTAAATTAAACTAATTTACCTAGTAGATTGTTGTTCAAGAGAGACGTAATAAAAAGATGTTTCGTTCAGGATCAGTTCACAATGTAAAAGAGAGCGAGGGCCAGCTCGCCATCTACTTTTATTAGATCTTTTACAAAAGAGTATTATTTACAAACGTACATTGTTCACGTTCCAATCAGAACGCTACCAAGGTAGCTTATCGTTTAAGTGTGGTATACACCACAGTTCTCCCCCCTTAACAATTCTGAAGTTGTACTATTCTAAGCTGTGCAGTTTCACAAAAAAATCCATTCACGAATCCTAAGCACCACGACAATACAAACAAACTAAATATTTTTGAGCATAGTCAAATAACATAATACAGATCACAACATTTTGTAATACGCAAATAACACTTCTTAACACATTAGGCACATTCGAAACATAGCTCTCAATTTTCGCCATTTGGCATCTCAGATGGAACATTTGCTCCTTAGTAGTCATCTTGTTCTCCAGTGAAAAACGCTCGATGTTTCCTTCAAATGCGATTTCTCCGTTTGGCCATTGTCTGACCTCGACATGTACTACGAACTTTTTCGCTCGCCATCCGTTTAAAACTCTGTTGTTCACGCCCGTCACATCGCATGCCGAATCGCTGGTGCAGTTGCATTCCATTGCTTTTAGTGCCACTTCAGTCGCAAATCCTGCCGCAAATGACCAATTAGCCATCTTAGAAGTACTTCCACGAGAACCTTTACGAAAAAATATAGAAAACACGCTTATTAATCAAAAAAGTAAAACAAATAATACCTTTTTAGCACTAGTCCATTTTAAAGCAATTTGGCCCATTATCATTATTCACATATTATGCATCAATATTTACTCACTTGTAGCTACACACATCTCCTATCCTATTCAATAGTTTGAAACGAAAACAACTCTTTGAGCACTTACCTACCAAACGCTGAACAAAACATACAAAAAGGACAATAGGTAGCACCGGGCCAGACAATTTTGCCGCAGTTGCGCAATGTGATTCCCTGTTCCACTCTGCTGATTTTACTTTTAGTTATATTTAACGACGTCAAATGGAGATTTGTCCACACTTCAACAGGAGGTTTCAAATGATGATTACTGCCTACCGCTTGGAGAGGTGCTAATACCGACAGAAATCGAACACACTCAATTTGGCAGATGAGGCAGATGCTGTGCCTTTAACGTTTTGTTTTTTTTTTTTTTTTTTTTATTTTGCACTAATCACACGCGTCTTGAAAGAGTCCTTTATTTTTCTCGTCGCCACTTTTATAACCGAGTAATGAGTTTATGGGGTCTCCAGTTAGCCTAGTGGTTAAGGCTATGGATCGCCAATCCGGAGACGGCGGGTTCGATTCCCGTTCCAGTCGGGGAAATTTTCTCGACTCCCTGGGCATAGTGTATCATTGTACTTGCCTCACAATATACAAATTCATGCGATGACAGGCAAAGAAAGCCCGTCAATCAATAACTGTGGAAGTGCTGAAAGAACACTAAGTTGAAGCGAGGCAGGCCAAGTCCCAGTGGGGACGTCGAGCCATAAAGAAGAAGAAGAAGAATGAGTTTATGGTAAAACGAAGTAAATTAAACTAATTTACCTAGTAGATTGTTGTTCAAGAGAGACGTAATAAAAAGATGTTTCGTTCAGGATCAGTTCACAACGTAAAAGAGAGCGAGGGCCAGCTCGCCATCTACTTTTATTAGATCTTTTACAAAAGAGTATTATTTACAAACGTACATTGTTCACGTTCCAATCAGAACGCTACCAAGGTAGCTTATCGTTTAAGTGTGGTATACACCACAAAAACCAGAAGAAAAAAATAATTTTCCTTAAAAAATCAGCTCCCATATATCTATTTTGGGCAGGGTGTTCTAATTTGGCCACTCCCATAAGAAATACACGTGATTGGCCAAAATCGAAACCAAAGCTAAGAATATGGCCAAAACTGCGGCAAGACTTCTATTTTGGCCAGTGCCATTTTTAATACAAGAATCAAGTATTGGCTTGATTTCTGCATTTTTCTAATAAAGTATAGATCGAAACCTTTCATTTAACACATTGGTAGTTTTCATTGGATTATTGGTTATTTTTATAAAAATAATTTCCCTTAGACTGGCCAAAACCGGTGCCCGCACCCTATATGATTCGGCACGCATATTTTAAATATCCGTGGAAAAAAGATTGTATTTTTACAGAGAACCTTGTTTTCTACGTTCGTGAGCGGCTACTGGTACACTGAGGGTACATACTGCTACAATAGTATAATGAAATCCTACAAATGTTCGATTTTATTTTTCGCGTAGGCGTCTTGTTATGAAAAATAGAACAGAAACTTACAATTGCACAATAAAACAACGTCACAACTTAACAACATACATCACATAACATAAATATGATCGTTACCCTAATGGATAACAAATTCCATTCATAGGATGACGAGGTGCCATAACTGTTCTTAAGCCATCAGTCATCCTAGAATTGTATTTCGTATGCCAGTTTGCCTATTGTTCACAGCATTTTCTGCTTACAAAGCTAGTTTGGTCTAGAAATGCTAATCCTAATTGGGCTCACAGATTCGAGTTTGCCCATAAGCTGATGTCCCTGCTAAGTGACTGTTCATAAACCCCGTAGACCAAATTTTGGTCATCTCAAACCCCCCCCCCTCCTCGTAGACTTTCGGCCAAAAACATTTAACTAACCTTGGAACCACCTACCTATTAGGTATTGCAACTAATATCTATGGTACGTTTTAACTTTGTTGCTGCACCAGCCACATTGCCCTTGAACCAACATGCAGTTGTTAATAGCTGTAGCATCTAATATCGCGCTTATCCGCCAGGCACCGTATGGTGTATACCGGCGGCACAGAACATTGTTACGTTTGTAAAATAGTTTTGAGAATTTTGCATGAGTTGCATCATGGAAAAATCTTTGAATATTACATGGAGTGTGTTATCACAGGATTGACTGATGGACCAAGAACAATAATCAAACCTCGTCGTCCTGGGATTGGACTCCGTTATACATTTGGATAACAGGGTACAATTTTTGTGGTGTCTTGCATGGTGTGTTTTGTGCATTTGTCATGTTCCATTCGATTTTTTCGTATCCAAGTGCCTTAATGTTTGGCCTGATACGGAATCTAAAATTAGAGGTATTTGTAGGATTCTGCCGATAGTTGTCCGTTATGTGCCCCCCCCTTCCGGCCCTAACGTGGGGCACGATGCATTTGTGGTGTTCTGCATAACTTTATTGTTACATTGGCACCCACCGTGGGAGGTTGTGCCGAATCGCCAAATCTCTTGGAAGAGTATTTTGGGAGAAACGAGTACATGTGAAGGGCCCATATAGCCGAGGCGGTAAACGCACGGGTATTCAGCATGACCATGCTGAGGGGGACGGGTTCGATTCTCGGTCGGTCCAGGATCTTTTCGTAAAGGAAATTTCCTTGACTTCCTTGGGCATAGAGTATCTTCGTGCCTGCCACACGATATACGCATGCAAAATGGTCATTGGCAGAGGAAGCTCTCAGTTAATAACTGTGGAATTGCTCATAGAACACTAAGCTGAGAAGCAGGCTTTGTCCCAATGAGGACGTTACACCAACAAGAAGAAGAAGAAGAGTACATGTGATAATACACCCAAAAGGTCGAAAATGGACATGACCGTTCGTAGAACCTCTATTTTAGTGGGTGGACGCTTCAAAAGTTTGGAATAGTATTTTGGGTATTGAGTTTGAAGGTGAAACTGTCTGTATGTACCAGTACCACCATATGTCAAGGACGACAGGCTCTAATCCAATGTGAAGATTTTTGTGATCTGTCTTTTCCTGGTGAAGAGTATCAAAAACAGAGACGGAGTTCGATGTCCAACTTATTGAAAGGCAGTGGTTCTCAACAATGTGTTTATTGGTTAGAGGTTGAAACAGTAAAGAAAGGATTTTTTGTTACACCCAACTTGACACTTCAGTTCAGTGGTTGCTGTGATCCACAAACGCTGTCTCCGATTGCTATGATTGCACTCCTCCTCAATCGGACAGGTTCAGCTTACTTCGGAGAAACAGAAAGGGTCCAGCAGGAAGTCCTTTTGTGAGTATATCGGCAACTTGCTCCTTCGTCGAAATATAAACCGGTTGGATGATCTTGTTTTGGATGCACTCACGAATGAAATGGAATCGTATATCAACATGCTTCATACGTTTATGCTCCCGAGGTTCTTCCGAAATTTTAATGCAAGATTGATTATCCTCGTAGATCTTCACAGGTTTATCCATCGGTATTCCAAGTTCTACCAAGAGATTTCTTATCCAAATGGCTTCACAAGTAGCTTGACTAAGAGAAACATACTCAGCTTCAGTCGACGACAATGCTACTGTGTTCTGCTTTCTAGATGTCCATGAAACAGTGGCATCGAAAATCTGGTACACAAATCCGGATATTGAACGTCTGTCTTCACAATCATTACCCCAGTCAGCATCAGCATATCCAATTAGGGCATCTGCTTGGCTACTGCGACGATACATTAATCCGAGATTTCTCGTTCCCTTCAAATAGCGAAGTAATCGTTTGAGATGTGTCCAGTGTATATCTGTTGGTGCCGATTGATATCTACTGAACAGGTTAACTGCTGCACTGATGTCCGGTCTTGAAGACAACGCCAGATATGATAAGCAGCCAACCAGTTCTCGGTACGGATGTTTCGTGATTGGTCCATTTCCTTGCTTCTCCAGTTTTAGTTGAGGTTCAAGTGGTGTTGATACCGGATGGCAATCCGACATTCCAAAATGGTTCAGTAGTCTATCAATGTACCGTGATTGACTTATCTTCATTTCTCCTCGATTTTGGTTGTAATCAATCTTCAATCCAAGGAATTGTTTCAGTTCGCCCATATCGCTCATTTCGAATTTCCTGGACAGCTTCCGTTTGATACAGGCAATTTCGTCCAGATTGTTTGAAATCAGCAAGATATCATCGACATACAGCAAAAGATAAACAGTAACATCTCCAACTTTACGAAAATACAGGCAGCTGTCATAGGCAGATCGTTGGAAACCCAGGCTCAGAATGAAATTGTTGAATTCTTCGTTCCAGCTTCGCGGTGCTTGTTTTAATCCATACAGCGATTTCCTCAATCGGCAAACCATGTTGGGTCCTCCTTCTTCAAAACCTTCGGGCTGCTTCATATATATTTCTTCCTTTAACGTCCCGTTCAAGAATGCTGTCTTGACATCCATTTGATGGATTGCACATCGCTTTTGGTTTGCCACAGCCAACAGGATTCGGATCGTAGAAATTCTTGCAACAGGCGCGTAGGTTTCATTGTAATCAAAGTTCTTCTTCTGCGAATATCCTTTTGCTACTAAGCGGGCCTTGTAGCGTTCAATGTTTCCATCTCCATCACGTTTGAGTTTGAATAGCCATTTACAGTCAACAATATTTTTGTTTCCTGGGTTTGCTTCCAAAGTCCAGGTTCCATTTTTCTTCAACGATAATAATTCCGACTCAATAGCTGCTTTCCAAAATCTCCAGTCGCTTCTTTTCTTCAGTTCATCAATGTTATTGGGGATCTCGTCTACAAATGCTTCAGCACTAAGAGCGTATGCCAACGTTGATTCTGCATTGTGCGTCATA
The DNA here is from genome assembly GCF_035046485.1 of Aedes albopictus. NCBI lineage: Eukaryota > Metazoa > Arthropoda > Insecta > Diptera > Culicidae > Aedes > Aedes albopictus. The sequence goes on from NC_085137.1 coordinate 160,278,152, forward strand.
TGATAATCGTTGAACCGGGTCGGTACTTTAATCGCTCGCTTCTGCACTGGATGCTCATTGAACGTTTCATCGGCTGGACGACCTCGTTTCCTACTTGGACCTTCCTCCGCGTCAAGAGTTTCACTTGCATCATCCGGTCTTGGAACAGGTTCATCTTCCGCTTCATAATGTTCAGCATCCACGTTTGCAGGTTGCACCTCTTCCAGACAATTTTCCGGCTCGATTACAATTCGCTCCTCGCTATCCAGTTCATCGCTAGACTCATCCACATCAGCAGCAGGAAATACTTTTGGCTTCTCCTTCCTTCTTTCATCAAATATAACGTCACGAGAAATAAACAGCTTCTTCTTCCGAGGATCCCAGATTCTGTATCCGCTTGTGGCATATCCGACCATGATGTTCTTCTCTGACTTTGGGTCCAACTTTCCTCGTCGCTGTTTCGGTACATGCGTGTAGACAATTGATCCAAACACTCGAAGATTGTCTATGTTCGGCTTCCTCGAGTACCACATCTCATAGGGTGTCTTCACAACTTCCAATGCACTTGTCGGACTACGGTTACTCAAATAAGTAGCAGCCAGCACAGCTTCACCCCACAGGCTCTTTGAAAGACCAGCATCACAGATCATCGAACGTGCCTTGTCCAACAAAGTCCTATTCATAGAAGAGTACTTCGCCGAAGCTGATGGAGACACTCCTGAAGTGAAAGCAGAGAAGAAGCGTAAACTCGAGCAACGCAGGAAGGACGATCGCAAGTGTAAGAGCCTGATTATCCATCGTATCGCTGATAGCCATTTGGAGTTCGTGATGGGAAGAGAAACCGCCAAGGAATGTTGGAAAAGTCTTCGGAATACCTTTCAACGACGAGGATTGGCGAATCGACTCTTTTACCGTAGAAGACTTGGGATGATGAAGCTGAAGAATGGAGTAAGCATGCAGAACCATCTTCTGGAATTCGACAAGCTTCTTCGGGGATTGAAGACGACAGGAGCAAACATAGAAGAGGACGATGCGATCACGCAGCTGTTGTTAACCCTGCCGGAATCGTATGACGGACTATGCACCGCTCTGGAAACCATGTCGTTCGAGAAGATTTCGTTGAATTTCGTGAAGAGTCGATTGCTGGAAGAAGAAACGAAGCGGAAAGTTAAGAATCAAAATTGCGACGACGAAGGACCTGAATCAGCGTTTGTCGGTAAGAAATTCAATTACAAGTGTTACAATTGCGGCAAGATTGGACACAAACGTTCGGATTGTAAGGTCAAACCTGAAGCCGGAAAAACGAGCCGTGAGTTTGGAAAACCTGGATGGACCAAAGGGGACGAGCGAACGTCGGCTGTTCCGAGGACATCGCGTTTGTTGCCACTTGTGAATCGGATATTGCTGGAGCTGCGGAGAAGTCAAGTTATACGTTCCATTGGTTCCTGGATTCAGGAGCGTCCGACCATATGGTGAAGGATAGGAACTGTTTTGAAGAACTTCATCGCCTGCCTCACAAGATATCGATTGCTGTTGCTGTGATCCACAAACGCTGTCTCCGATTGCTATGTTCAACACAACTCAGGCATCTGCTGCTAGTTGAATGGCTCCATCTTCGCTTTCTACGCCGACCAACATATGGTCCACATAATGCTGTTTTGTGGCCACTTCTGTTGTTCTAGCGAATTGCGTTGAGGTTTTTCACAAACAATACACAGCTTTGTGAACGGCATTACTTGCAACAACACATAAGTGCTAGGTGCATCGTCTTCGGAATCATCTTTGCATAAACAAATGGGAATTTTGGTCTTCTTTAGCTATTCTCACTTCTCATTCCAATCTTATGCTCCCGAAACCTGTAGAGAACATTGTTCAGCGAAACTAGCTGATGGGGACTCTTTTGCTTTGAATTTAACGTTTCCAGTCTTCGCAGCGCAATCCCAGATAATATGCAACCTTCTTGGCTTGTTTGTATTGATTACTGAAAATGTGCAGAAATACCAGAAGCGAACTTCTCCTGAAGTTCTGCTTTCGAATGTTTCCGAACAGAGCCCTTTTCCTTCGATTTTCTCTCTCACAGCAGTCGCTAACTTGGGATATTTGCCCATTGTTGATTCCATGGAATTCCGCTTTCCGTTTGAAGTACTTGTCTAAAGATTGTTGGTCTACTCTGGATAGCAGTGGCTTGCCAGGTTTGGGACACCAAGTCCATCCAACGATAGGTAGTCTTTCGATGCAAAAGCAGATTTGAAGGCACAGGACTGAACTCGACTCCACTAATGCACATGGTTTGTTTCTTTTCACAATCCAAATCTCCTTCGGATGAAATTAGATAAACATGTACACGTCTCTGTTGTTTACTGCAATGTGCATGAATGTCAGAGCAGGAGAGGAATTATTTTTTGATTTGTGAAAAGGAACAAACCATGTGCATTAGTGGAATCGAGTTCAGTTCTGTGCCTTCAGGAGACCGCGATAGTCAAGTCTCTCGATAGCTTGGAGTAAAGAAGCGCCCGTCTAGCGAACTGGGGCTCGTGGGTTCGATTCCCAGCGGAGCACGTGGATTTCTTTTCGCAGTTCAAATATCAATTCATTATCAAACACGTGTGCAACACGTTGTCAAACGTTGTAGTTTCCATTTGGCATGTTCTATTAGAATACCGGAGATTTGCACATTCAATTTTGTCGATTTATTTTCTGATTTTCTCTGACCTATGATTCCAATCTACTTTAGACATAAACAAAGATTTTTAATTTATTATATTTGACATAAACCTAAAAAAAATGTCCTTATGCACAAATCTTTCAATTCTGATTAGTTATGAGAAAATAATGATATCATCCTTGATATTATCGATTGAGGCAGTAAAATTTGCACAGTCAATGACATTTTTGTTACATTTTTCAACCCTGTCTTCAGTTTATTGATGACGAATATGAAGGTGATGGATGGATTTGAATAAATTGCGACGTTACCAGCTGATCATCATGCTGCTGACAGCACTATCCAAACATAGTGCCGTTTAGCATAGTAAGTACATAGTACAGGCTAGGAAAACGTTCTATACATGTATCACAACTGAAATGGCTTGCATTTTTTGCATGTCATATACCCATATACTGCCGTGAATCGCATATCTGTCCCATATGCATAGGAAATCCAGCAAAGATGGGACTGATATGCGATTCACGTCAATATATACGATTACAATGCACTAAATATCTGGCTCAAACCAACATCCAGTAGGTAACACTCTTTATGTTCTGCCGAAATTCGATATCAAAGGGCTTGCATGTTCTACCGAATGTACGGGTATAAATCACGATACCTTTTTCTCCTGCACCGCACTCGGTGCTTTCCTGACAGTGTGCAATTGCATTGTATACCTACACTAAAGGCAACCGGATACGAAAAACTCAGAGAGCAGGTTTTGCCCCGTTTGGAATGTAATGCCAGAAACCCCAATCTGACGCGACTCGACACCCGCTGCGGTGCGGTGCATCGCATTCGACCACGTGTTGAACGCGTCGCTCTCGCAGTTGGTGCCGCCACGCTGCCACGCTGCCTTGTAAATTAATCAGAGTGTGTCATGGAAAGGTAACCGTCTCCTTGACTGCCTGGAGGACAGTTGGAAAAATTTTCACTTCGATTTTCACCACCGAGGAACGCGGACGTGTGATTTGGACTTTCAAGCTCATCCTGAAGAAAGTCGGAAGCAGCGGATTTTTTTGGAAGAAGCAAGAGCACAGCCAGGATGCGTGAAATTGTGCACATTCAAGCCGGCCAGTGTGGCAACCAGATAGGGGCCAAGTTCTGGGAGGTAATATCCGACGAGCACGGAATCGACGCAACCGGGGCGTACTGCGGCGACAGCGATTTACAGCTGGAGCGGATCAACGTGTACTACAATGAAGCCACCGGCGGAAAATACGTCCCACGTGCTGTGTTGGTCGATCTGGAGCCCGGAACTATGGATTCCGTTCGGGCGGGCCCGTTTGGACAACTGTTCCGACCGGACAATTTCGTGTTCGGACAGTCTGGCGCGGGTAACAACTGGGCCAAGGGGCACTACACCGAGGGTGCCGAGCTGGTCGACTCGGTGCTCGACGTGGTCCGCAAGGAATCGGAAGGCTGCGACTGCCTGCAGGGCTTCCAGTTGACACATTCGCTGGGCGGAGGAACCGGTTCCGGTAAGATATTAAAATGAAGGTTACTTTTACTTTGAACTGATGATTTGCTTTTGCTTCATCAGGTATGGGAACGCTGCTGATTTCAAAGATTCGAGAAGAATATCCGGATCGTATCATGAACACGTTTTCCGTCGTTCCCTCGCCAAAAGTGTCCGACACCGTGGTTGAACCGTACAATGCAACTTTGAGTGTTCACCAGCTGGTAGAGAACACGGACGAATCCTACTGTATCGATAACGAAGCCCTGTACGATATCTGCTTCCGGACGCTAAAGCTGACCACCCCAACCTACGGCGATTTGAATCACTTGGTATCGGCGACGATGTCTGGCGTTACCACGTGTTTGCGTTTCCCTGGTCAGTTGAATGCAGATCTCCGTAAATTGGCCGTCAACATGGTTCCATTCCCGCGGCTACACTTCTTCATGACCGGCTTTGCACCGCTGACTTCTCGTGGCTCACAGCAATATCGCGCCCTCACTGTTCCGGAACTAACCCAGCAGATGTTTGACGCTAAGAACATGATGGCTGCTTGTGATCCACGACACGGCCGATACCTTACGGTAGCTGCCATCTTCCGCGGGCGTATGTCGATGAAAGAGGTCGACGAACAAATGTTGAACATTCAAAGTAAAAACAGCAGCTACTTCGTGGAATGGATTCCAAACAATGTAAAAACGGCCGTCTGTGACATTCCGCCGCGTGGTTTGAAGATGTCATCGACCTTCATCGGAAATTCGACGGCGATCCAGGAAATTTTCAAACGTATTGCCGAGCAGTTTACGGCCATGTTCCGGAGGAAGGCTTTCCTGCATTGGTACACGGGCGAAGGTATGGACGAGATGGAGTTTACCGAAGCCGAGAGCAACATGAATGACCTGGTGTCGGAGTACCAGCAGTACCAGGAAGCGACGGCCGACGAGGAAGGAGAGTTCGACGAAGAAGAGGAGGGCGGCGAAGAGTAGAGAAGGGAAAATTGTTGAAATTATCCGTTATCATCGTACTGTGAATTGAAGATCCTATTGTTGCAATTGCTGAAATAAAATCTTGTTCTCTTAAGTTTTATTTGTTTTACTGCGCTGATAAAGTGCCGCGTCAAACCAAACGCCATTTTTGCGCTGCCATGTGACTGCGTCAAAGTGAGAGTGGGAGCGCGCGTAGTATTGATGATATTCTCTAAGGGGCGATTTTTTACCCTGGCTTGCCTGTGCACCAGTTTGTGCTACCTTCCTCACTCCTTCGTTATTTTAAACGGGGACCTCAGTAAACGTCAAATATCCTGTGGGAGAGAGCAAGACAGCATCGAAGAAGGCTGCACAGGCTAGCTTACCAGTTTAACGGCGATGACATAGTGCCGCTTCAAAGTGAGAGTGGGAGTGCGCGTCCAAAGGATTTTCGTGGATTTGCTGTTGTTGATATTCTTTTTTGCGGCTTCGCACACGCGCACGGGACCGGATCACAACGTCCGAGGCCATACTGTCCCGGTCGTTAAGTCGCGTTTTTTTGCGAAATAAAGTCCAAAAGTTTGGGTGCGTCATAATATCCTATGTGCCTTCTTTCCTTGGACTTCGTGGCATACTTGTATGTTTGGACGTTATGCCCCGAAAAAATGCGCCATAAAGCCCTGGGACATTATGGCCTCGGACGTTATGATACTGCGCCCACGCGCACTCTCACTCTCACGCGTAACTATAACGGCACCCTAAGCAGAGGTAAAGAAATCGGCCCTTACGGCGATGCCATAGTGCCGCTCCAAAGTGGGAGTGAGAGTGCGCGTCCATAGGATTTTCGTGGATTTGCTATTATTGATATTCTTCTTTGCGGCTTTCGCACACGCGCACTCCCACTCTCACGCGTAACTATAACGGCGCCCTTAGTCTTATGGGCCTTTTCATTTGACGTCTTAAATCAGCTGATTGTTCGGGCGTTTGACAGTTCTTCTATGAAGATGACACGTTCGTGTTAGCAGCTGTTGTTCAAGCTTTGTAAACAAATGCATGCACGGATCTGTCACATGAAAAGGCCTATTTGCGGCTTCGCACACGCGCACTCTCACGGTGTTGCACACTAAGTGCGCTGTCATAGTGATTCGTTTGCGACCGCGTACGCGTTGCGGTCGAAGGAATTCCTGTTATTGATATTCTGCTTTGTTCATCGTTAAAACACACAAAGCGACACGAGTGACAGCAGCAGTCCTGCAAAATATCAGTCTCAGTGCCTGCTTTTCAGCCGAAAATGAATGACTGCGGCGGTCGTTTTCAGTTTCTCGATGTGAGAACTGACAGAGTCCGAGAGCTCCATTCGTGAGCGACCCAACAAGATAAATTCCCAATCATCCACACACTACTCATGCTGAAAGGCCATTCGTCTCAAGCGGTGGCTTGTGAAAGTGAGTGCCCTATAGGGCACTGCACTGTTTTGATTTTGTATGGGATTTTGACGTTTCCTGGCCTTTTTTTTTTTTTACTTATTCGTTTATTTGGAAGGCTAGGGCGCCACATGGGCATAACTGAGCCGAAATCTTTTGTTTTTTTACAATGGTTATACATTTTACAATTTATTACTGCCTTAAAACTATGTTAGTTTGGGAAGCCGAAGTACTCGCGGCTGTTTCGAGGTTAAGGATTGAAGAAAAAAAAAATGGGAAGGACGGATTTATGGGTTTAAAACTAAATTATTTGCTAACTTATACTAAAACTTTGATGGGACAAATTGTCCATATCTGTAACGGAACCAAAAAGAAAGGACTTTATCGGTAGAAAACGACAAGAAGAGGACAAACGGAAGGGGGTGACGACAGACAGGGACGAACAACAAAACCAAAAGGCGGACAACGAAAACAAGGAACGCACTACATCAAACTCTGACATCAACACGTTTCAAAAACTGGTAAATCAGGTTCATGTATTCCAAATCAAGTCCTGCCAACACTTCTCTAACGGGTTTCTGTTGTTTTCCTCGGACCCGGAGAATTTCATGTAGCTCAGATCTGACCTCACGATACTCATTGCATCCCCACACGACATGTTCGATATCCTGGTAAGCCACGCCACAGACACAGAGATTGCTTTCTGAGAGCCCAACACGGAAGGTATGTGCGTTCAACAAATAGTGGTTGGACATCAACCGACACATTACACGAATGAAATCGCGGCTCAAATCCAACCCTTTGAACCATGGCTTCTTCGACACCTGTGGAATGATGGAGTGCAACCATCTACCCATCTCCCCATCTCTCCATTTGTGTTGCCAGCTGATCAAGGTCTCCTGACGGGCCAATGCAAAAAATTCGTCGAAGGCGATTTGACGCTCATAAATATCGCCTTCGCTAGCGCCCACCTTAGCCAGAGAGTCCGCTTTCTCATTGCCCGGAATTGAGCAATGTGAAGGGACCCAAGCTATGGTGATGATGTATGAGCGTTTGGACAAAGCACTCAAGACATGGCGAATTCCTTTCAGGAAGTACGCTGAGTGCTTCATCGGTTTCATTGACCGAACAGCCTCCAGAGAGCTTAGACTGTCGGTAAAAATGAAGTAGTGCTCAGGTGGGAGAGTGCGAATGTACTCTAAGGTGTAGTATATAGCCGCTAGCTCAGCAATATATACCGAACATGGCTTTTGAAGCATAAAGGTGGCGCTATGAAATTCGTTGTAGACACCGAATCCAGTCGAATCATCGGTTTTGGAACCATCTGTGAAGAACTGTCTGGCCCCGCTAACATGCCCGAACTTACTTGCAAAAATTTGTGGAATACCTATGGAACGAAAAGATTCCGGTATACCAGTGATCTCATCCTTCATAGAGAGATCAAAATCCACAGAGGAGCTGTCGAAGTCTGAGAAGTTGTCACGATTGGTGTTAACCGGAGATGGGCTTACCTCCAGCGTCATGTACCAGTAGTACACACTCATAAAACGAGTTTGGGGATTCTGTTCGAGCAGCTTTTCGAAGTTTTCTATGACCAACGGATTCACAACCTCGCATCGGATGAGGAACCGGAACGACAACTCCGCAAAGCGGTCTGTCAGAGGCTGTACACCAGCAAGTACCTCTAAACTCATTGTGTGAGTCGAGTTCATGCAACCTAACGCGATCCGAAGGCAACGGTACTGAACCCGTTGAAGCTTCAGCAAGTGTGTTTTCGCCGCGGATTGAAAACAGAAGCTACCGTATTCTAAAACCGATAGAATGGTTGTTTGGTACAGCCTGATCAGATCTTCCGGGTGTGCTCCCCACCATGTTCCGGTAATAGTTCGCATAAAGTTGATTCGTTTTTGGCATTTCTGTATCAGATACACAATGTGCTTCCCCCAGGTGCATTTGGAGTCGAACCAGACGCCGAGGTATTGTGAAGACATGCTATGAGTGATTGTCTTACCCATCAGAACGAGCGGAAACTTTGCCGGTTTGTGTTTTTTAGAAAAGACAACCATCTCAGTTTTCTCCGGAGAGAACTCGATACCCAGCTTGAGAGCCCAAGTAGACAAATTGTCCAAAGTATCCTGTAGTGGTCCTTGCAGATCGACTGCTATTGATCCCGTTACAGAGACAACACAGTCATCCGCAAGCTGTCTTAACGTGCAGTTTTCCATGAGACAATCATCTATGTCTCTAACATAAAAGTTGTAAAGAAGGGGGCTTAGACATGAACCCTGGGGGAGGCCCATGTAGCTAATTCGTGAAACTGTCAAGTCACCATGAGCGAAACTCATCTGCTTCTCAAACAGCAAATTATACAAAAAGTTGTTAAGAATTGGGGAAAGGCCACAGTCGTGTAGTTTGTCGGAAAGAACATCGACACAAACTGAATCAAAAGCACCCTTAATATCCAAAAACACTGAGCCCATTTGCTGCTTTTGAGCAAAGGCAAGCTGAATTTCTGAAGAAAGCAACGCAAGACAGTCGTTCGTACCTTTGCCTCTGCGGAAACCAAACTGTGTGTCTGACAACATGCCATTCGATTCAACCCATTTGTCCAGTCGAAAGAGAATCATCTTCTCCAACAGCTTCCGTAGACAAGACAACATCGCGATTGGACGGTACGAATTATGATCCGACGCGGGTTTCCCGGGTTTTTGAACAGCTATCACCCTCACTTGTCTCCAATCATCCGGAACGATGTTGTTATCCAGGAACTGATTGAACAAGTTCAACAAGCGCCTCTTAGCGACGTCGGGGAGGTTTTTAAGCAAGTTGAACTTGATTCGATCCATTCCTGGAGCGGAATTGTTACATGAAAGAAGAGCAAGTGAGAATTCAATCATTGAAAACGGCCTATCCATGTCGTCCCTTTCGTCGGAAACATCACGAATTATTCGCTCCACGGGCACGGAATCTGGACAAACTTTTTTTGCGAACTTGAGGATCCATCGAGGAGAGCTTTCTCGATCCTCGTTGACCGACGACGCGTTACGCATTCTTCTACCGACGTTCCAAAGAGTTCTCATCGAAGTCTCGCGCGACAAACCCTCGACGAACCGACGCCAGTAACCGCTTTTCTTCGCCTTGATCAAGTTCTTGAACTTGCTTTCAAGGGAAGCGAACCGCTTGAAGTTTTCGACCGAACCGCGTTTCCGAAACTCTTTGAACGCCGCGGATTTCTCGCGATATATTTCTGTACACTCACTATCCCACCACGGATTGGGGGGTTTCCTGCGAACCGACGGACCTGGCACTGGTCGACGTTGTGCCTGACGCGCACTACTGATGATCAGTTCTGATAGAAACTGATACTCTTCCCGCGGTGGAAGGACTTCTACCGATTGTTCACCGTCGATAATTGCTTCTGCGTACTTCTCCCAGTCAATGTGCTTGGTGAGATCGTAGGCGATGTCGATAGATGGAGGTTGATGTGACCCATTGGAAATAGAAACAACAATCGGCAGATGATCACTACCATGAGGATCCTGGATAACCTTCCATGTACACTCCAGCGATAGTGAGCTCGAACAGATTGAGAGGTCTAATCGGCTGTTTCTAGGGCTGCCATCTTGAGCTGGAGGTGCCACTCGTGTAACTTCTCCGGTATTCAAAATTGTCATGTTGAAGTCGTCGCAGAGGTCATATATCAACGTTGAACGGCTGTCATCGTACAGTTCCCCCCAGCCTGTACCATGGGAGTTGAAATCTCCCATGAGCAGCCGAGGCTCGGGCATAACCGAGCAGATGTGGGCGAGATCCCTGCGAAATATTGCAGTTCTCGGTGGAAGATATAAGGAGGCAACACTGAGGGTTTTACCTCGGATAGTCACCTCACATGCGACGGCTTCAATGCCTGTCATCGAATGAAAATCGACTCTGTAAAATGAGTGCTGCTTCTTGATCCCTAGAAGCACCCCTCCGTAAGAGTCGGATCGATCAAGGCGAATGATATTATAATCGGGAAAAGGTAAGGTTACATCAGGTGTCAGCCATGTTTCGGATAGTGCAAAAACATCGCATTGTAAATTGTAAACTAAAAATTTAAAAACGTCTAATTTCGGTGTAATACTACGACAGTTCCAGTGTAGAACCGAAATCGTATCTTCGACCTCGGTGGTTAAATTAGCCATCGAAAGATACGATTGTCGCAAGGAGGGGCATTTTAGAAGCCAACTGCTTCAAAAGAGGGGTCACGCAAGGAAGAAGTCCTTTTACAATGTTCTTCACGGAGTCTGAAGCATTGAAGAAGCTGAGGATGATGTCTACAATGCCAGAGAGCGTAAACAATGGCGCACCCTGAGGTTGCTCCTGGTGCTCCGAATGCTGTCTTTCCGGTTGAGAATTCGAAAAACGTGAGACATCTGGGATTTTAGATGTTCCCGGGAGTGATGGAAAGTCTCGTTCGTCCTGGATTTTGAATCCCGGAGGGGAACGTTTTGTGGCTTTCTTACCACTCTTCAAATTTGTCATGGTGGGTTGGGGGTCGCTGCTAGGCAGATTCCGAGGTTTTTTGGTGGGTCTCTGGAGCCTCATCCGTTTCCTCGTTTCACCCTTGAAAACAAAGGGAACCCCGTCCCCGACCTCAGAGTCAGAGCCCTGATCATCGAGAGATAAAGACGAGTAGATGTTACGGGATTCAACGGTCGGGGCAGCTTTTTTCAGCATTTCGGCGTAGCTTCGCCGTGATCGCTGCTGCAGCGATCGTTTTTGATGTTTTTTCTGCTGTATGTACCTTGGGCAATCAATCAGATCATGTGGACGGTCGCTGCCACAATAAACACACTTGGGCGGCGTTTTACACGCACCGTCCACATGTCTCTCCCCGCATGTTGCACAGCGAGGTTTATTGCTGCAGTACTGGGCGGTGTGGCCCAGCTGCTTGCAATTGATGCAATTCATTACCTTCGGTACATACAGCCTCACAGGTAGCCGAAGTTTGCCAATCACCAGCAGATCTGGTAATGCAGATCCGGAGAAGGTCACAGAAAATTCTTCAGATGGTGTGTAAACCTTCTTCTCGCCCTCCTGGGACACCGAATGCAGTTGCCGGCAATCCAGTATCTGGACAGGAGGGAGAGAAGGGTTATGGAAACGACCACAGCCTTGCATGATCGTTTCGCAGGTCAAAGATGCGTCGGCGACCTTCCCCGAAATCTCTATCGACGCGCTTGGTAGGTAAACGAAGTACTCAAGTGTAAACAACTCGCAGGCCACAATCTCATTAGCGTGTTTTCGGTCGCCTACTGTCACCCGAAGCTTAGCTGTACCGACCATGTCAATGGAGACAACGGAAGAATACCGCTTAGTCAGATCCTTGCTGATTTGAACGGTGTTCAAACGTTTGCCTTTGGGTCGGAAGAAAACAACATATGGCCCGCCAAAGTCGGGAGGGTAGGCCTTGAGGCGGGGGGACGTCGAAACAGATTTACTGTTGGTGTCCATTGCAGAAGCACCAGGGTGAAGGGAGACAAAGGGATTAGCATTTACATCGCCTTGTTGGCTCGAGCAGTCCGATGCCAATAACGAAGCTTCGTTGATGCGGTACGATGTTCCCCCGCCATCATCATCATCGCCCATTGTGGTAGCTAACTACCACCACGGGTCACTCAAAAATCTTAAACTACCACTATCACAGGGACGAGAAATAATCAAAAAACAAGGGACAAAATTAACGCTACAGGAAAAGTGAGAAAAAACTGCTTATGTACCAAATTAAATCTAATCAAAGAGTCAGTGGAGAGGGGGGAACAACGAGAGGTAACTTTATGTACTTATCTTTGTGCACTCTGTTTAGCCACAGGCTCGACGACGACAGGTCCAAGCGATCGGATGGCCCGCACAGGGAGGAAGCGAGCTGCTGCTGAGCGCCCGACGCTGCGCTGGTGTGCGGCGGTTGAACGCTCTCTGCTCTTCTCTCGGTGGGCTGCTGCTGTCGACGACGATGAGCTTGGGTACTCACTGGAAGAAGCCGATCACGGCCGCGCGAGCGGCGCGGTGTGCGGGGGGTGCTGCACTGATGTGCTCGATAATCGGCCAATGCGCCACGTGATAAAATGAAAACGTGAACTTTACTCAAACTAAACGAACTTTTGCGGCAAAAATTGTGGCCTAGCCAACCGCACGCGTCCCACTAGGGATTTTCACTTCAACACTTGATCACTCGGAAAACTAGCACTGGAAAAAGCCACCGAACTGGATAGTATCGGGAGACAAACCGGACGAACGAAAAGTTGCGACTGTCTCGCACGAACGCTCGCCAAAGAGTGATTTCCTGGCCTTGTTGTTTACAAAATTTCAATAAGAGTGAAAGAGAAGGAGAGAACTTCGTGCAGAGCCCTATAGGGCACCGCACGAAATTCTCTCCTTCTCTTTCACTCTTACAGAAATTTTGTAAACAACAAGGCCAAGAAACGTCAAAATCCCATAGGGCACTGCACTGTTTTGATTTTGTATGGGATTTTGACGTTTCGTGGCCTTGTTGTTTACAAAATTTCTGTAAGAGTGAAAGAGAGAGAGATAATTTCATGCACTGCCCTATACAAAAACAAAACAGTGCAGTGCCCTATACGTTAGCACGGCACAATGGTCGGAAAAAGATAAAGTTCGGCCAAAACTCTTTTTATGTGTTTAATCGAAGTTATAGGTTGTCTAGATATGTTATATAGTATTTTTAGTGTTTAAAAAGGGGTATTCAAAAATTACGTAACTTCAATAATTTCAAAAACGGTAAAAATCAGTAAACCCCACATTTTGTGGGTTTTTTGTAAAAAAATCAATTTGAATTTAATAAAATGATCATCTTTCGATCAAATCCAATCAAGTTTGTTCAAAACGTGTGAAAAATGTGGGAAGATAAATTTTATTTCAGTCAAAAATGGTAAAATAACGTAAAATATATGAAAAACCGTGACTTTTTTAAAAAGCTCTAATTTGAAAAACTGCAAATTTCTGCAAAAAGTTTAAACGTTTTTATGCAGTTTATTGCAGGGCCCATATAGCCGAGGCGGTAAACGCACGGGTATTCAGCATGACCATGCTGAGGGTGACGGGTTCGATTCCCGGTCGGTCCAGGATCTTTTCGTAAAGGAAATTTCCTTGACTTCCTTGGGCATAGAGTATCTTCGTGCCTGCCACACGATATACACATGCAAAATGGTCATTGGCAGAGGAAGCTCTCAGTTAATAACTGTGGAAGTGCTCATAGAACACTAAGCTGAGAAGCAGGCTTTGTCCCAGTGAGGACGTTACGCCAAGAAGAGGAGAGGAGAGGATGCAGCCCTAAGCATGATGTTTAAGATGTACTATTCGAAATTGCGGCGACACATGACGACACGAACCGTTTTATAACTTAAAAATTACCAAAATTCCTAAGGTACAATATATGAAAATTTGAAAAGTTTTATGACATATTAATTTTGCACCATACGTGCAATCAAACAGTCCAATAACAAGCTTTCATATGCTGGATAACATAAAACATATATTCCATTCTCAAAATATTATTATTATACTTTTTTCGAATAATTCATTTTTCAATTTTATGACTTAGGCAACTTTGGCAGTGAAAATGTCATTGAAGTACAAAAGCTGGTATGCTTTTAATTAAGAATCATAAAACTACAATACATTATCTTTGTTATAAGGTGAAAAAAAGTTTAAAATTATCAATTCCGTTTTTTGAGAGTTTTGGCCGCCCCTTTGTATGGAGCCCTACCAATGTGACGGGTGAAAACACTCAACTACAGAAAATTGAATGGAAATTTAGCCCTGTCAGCTCTCGCTTTCAGCACGCTGCGTGCGAGTGTGAGTACCTATTTCATTTCGCTCCCGTGTTGCTGATCGGAAAGTAACTTTGACAGGGAAACCAAAACGGAGAAAATGAAAAAAGCAAAATATCGCTATCATAAAGGCCTGTCGAAAAATTGCAGCACTGGACAGCAGTTATAGTTACGCGTGAGAGTGGGAGTGCGCGTGGCAAAGCCGCAAAAAGAATATCAACAACAGCAAATTCACGAAAATCCTTTGGACGCGCTCTCCCACTCTCACTTTGAAGCGGCACTATGGCAGCGCAGTTAATTACCACCATAAAACTAAACATAAACAATATTAATTTGTTCTCTACATAACGTTCATCCCATCCAGATTGGCACGAGGCACCGGTTTTGAAGCAGAAGCAAATGCTTACCAAATACACGCAGCTGTACGATCTGCACAAGTCGCTCCCGAGCATCACCGACGCGCACTACATCGTGGTGCACTTTGCCATCGATACGGCCTTCGACCGGCAGCTGAAGGATCTGATGAAGGTTCTGCACCGGGCTGACCCGTCGCAGTTCTGCGAGGTCATTGCCCAGGCTGCATTCCAGCTGCTGCAGGGATACAAATCGGAAGTCAGTGTTAAGGTAAGCTAATGCCCAATCTTGCCGTAATGTCAAGAAAACAACCTTGGCCATAATATGGTCGTCTCAATTGTAGAGTTTCTTCAAAAAGTTCCAATCGTTCGCACTGACAAAGCTGACCGCCGACAACAAGGAGGAATACCACACGATTATGGCCAAAGTGGTGGAGAAAATGCTGAACAACCTGATGCACGTTTTATCCGATCCGGAACCGACGGTTGAAGTTAAGCGTATGTTCAAGCTGATTGAACCACTTTTGCCTGAAGTTCCCATTGAAGACCGGCTGTCGATGTAAGTCTCACGCCTTTTGATGGCTGGGCTATTGAATTATCAAGATCACACTATACAAATGTTTGTCTATTGTTTGCAGGGAACACCTTCTTATGCGGCACCCGGAGTACGATCGGTTGCGTGATGCAGACCGCAGAGCGGTTGATCGTTTTGTGGAGCGATTGAACCCCCAGCAGCAAGAGCACTAAATCGAAAAGGATCGGTTTTTTCTTTAAATGACTACACTTTGGACTGGATCCCGAATTCGTTTATATTTTTTTTTTTTATTTTGGAACTATACTGAGTTATTGATTTGTTTTCAATATAAGTAGATGGAATACATTGCCAAGGTAAGTCCCTTATTTTTTAATGTACGTACCTACCCAACTAACATTTATTGTAAATGTAAACGTCAACAAAGCATCCTCAATACGACTTGATGCTGAGTTACTGTGTTGTACATAAATATGGATGGAAGCTTCTATGCAAGCGCTATACCAATGAATCTAAAGAACTTAATCCACATGTAACAGTGACCCCACAATTTATGAATCGGCAAAAATGACCACAGTTTATGGATCACTCATTTGATCAACATGGTGATTCATAAATAGTGTACAAAATTAAGGTGCTTCATCGGTGTGGGGTCACTGTATATGCTGTGCGAGAAGCTTCTATGCCACCAAGTCATAGCGCTTTTCTCGGCTCCTATGAAACCACTAACTGAATAACATCTCGAGAAGGCGCTTTTGCAGCCTTTTTACAGTTCTTAGATAATAGTTATACGGCATCTCCAAAATAATCGATTAAATATAATTAGCTTATGGATACCGTGACGCAATACCTACATGTGGAATTGCAATTACAGTTTCTTACCGATTTTGGCAACACCCGTTTTTGTCTACTCCCGATTTTGGCAACACCCGTTTTTGGCAACATTTCCTTCCCGATTTTGGCAACACCCGTATTTGGCAACAATTTCTTACCGATTTTGGCAACACCCGATTTTGGCAACAATTTTTTACCGATTTTGGCA
Source organism: Aedes albopictus (assembly GCF_035046485.1). Lineage (NCBI taxonomy): Eukaryota > Metazoa > Arthropoda > Insecta > Diptera > Culicidae > Aedes > Aedes albopictus. Next base: position 160,294,448 of record NC_085137.1, read on the forward strand.
ACAACAAATTTTGACCAAAAATTTTTACCGAAAAATCGATTGTTTTTGTAAATGTATTTATATTTTAGTCTCACTCTTCTTCAAAAAATCAAAATTCATTAAATTTTCCAAAATCAACAATTTTACAAATCATGACGTAATTTATGAACGTCACCTACAGGGATCGTTTTATAACTTGTGAATAGTCCATATTTAAAATATAAGCCAAATTGACGTATAAAAGTTGAAAGTAATCCTCAAAAAAAATTACCGATTTTGGCAACACCCCAATTTGGCAACATAAAATTCACCTTGTGTTGCCAAAATCGGTAAGAAACTGTATCGCTTTTACAATTGAATAATTAAAGTACTTGCCGCTACTTGGAATAGAACTTCCGATCTCCGTATCCACTGATCCCGATGATGTCCTCGCTGCCACACTGCTATATATAAATATAGCATAGATAATAGCTCGTTTTGTTTTACTCCAGACAAGGCTTCATAATTGTGCCACAAGAAACCTTACCCAACTTCATCTTGCTGCATAAGCTTGTGAAGCTTGTGAAAGAGTGTTCTTGAAACAGCTACGAAGCGCTGCTGTTTTGTGTATTTGGCAATATTACAAAACGTACACTCATTGCACAATTATGGGTCACTCAAGGAACAACCATTTCATAATATGAATCGTTTTTCGTACAAAAATAACACTTTCATTATTTTTATTTTATATTCTCATCATTGAAACCCCTCTTTATTGTTTTAAATAAAAATCTGCTTGTAAAATTCACTTTAGGCGGTGAAAATTACTAAAATGTTGGTGAATAATGAAAACCACAATAATGGGTCAAAATTGGCTGTGTAACAATTATGGGTCAATTTGTTGCCTATTATGGGTCACTTAAGAGAAATCGGCTCAAAAATAATGTTTTGTCTATTTTTTCAATGAATGATCACTTATTCTCGATAGATCAACTATAGTAGAATCTAAAACTGGTCTCAAATCTCTTAACAAAGCGTGTTTTCACGATTTGGAATATTTTTTTTCAATATTGGGTCAAAATCTCCAACACAACCACCGATAAACGCCTAAAAGTATGCAATGCCCATGTACGCAGAACTGTCAATATTATGCTGTACAAAAAGTGACCCATAATTGTGTGATTTTCGGTGTTCCTTGGCACAATAATGAGTCACTTAAATTTTGCCAGAAACAAGCTTTAATTGGCTTCAATCACATGAATTTCTACATTTAGAACGTTAATTATACCTTTGTTCTGGTGACGATACCATTTCGCACATGAAAATCACTGAAGCTCGTTTTTACAGAGCTTACGAAAGCAGCGCACGCACTGTCCGATATTCACAATCGAAGCGTTACTTTGACAGCTAGTTTTGCGCCGAACAAAAAAATATTGAAAATATGTATGTTCTGATGTATAAGCCCGTATGCGATACGTATAGTGACACAAAACAAATCAACTTATGTGCGAAAAATAATAATAGCTAACAAAAGCTTGCAATTAATTAGTATTTATCTATTAAAGTGGAAAGTGACTAATAATTGTGTGTGACCCATAATTGTGCAATGAGTGTACTTTATAAAAGCAACTGTTTATTGGCTGGGACTCTTATTCGATTAGAACATCTTCCGGCAAATCTTCCGGAGTTGGATTAAAGTGCAATAAAAGCAACCCAAATAATTTCAAAGCACAGAGATGAATAGCTGTGAAGTATTTGTGTAGTAGCTATATTGCCCCACTCGCATTTGCAAAAAGTAGGAATTGAGAAAACGGCATTTGAAGTTTGAAAACTTGTTTCCATATTAAACTTTGAAAAATCGCCAAAATTTGAAAAATATTTCGATCATCTCGAAACTTTCACAGATTGCTTTGCTACGGTAGAAAATATTACAATCACTACAAAGTTGTTCAGTTTCGTGTTACGTAACACAAAAATCCATGATGGGACTGTTATGCGAGTACTTTTGATATGGGACGCTCATAACTTGGTAGTATTTTTTTTCACACATTGACATAAAAATTCGTAATTTTTATTGTTGTTTTTGGAAGTACATAAAAAATGATGACCATTCATAACGTTAACCTTCCTTTTGCATCACGTTGGCAGCAGCTCGCTGACGTAATGCACGGTTTGGGTCAAAAATGACCCTAATGCCAAAGGAGGGTTAACTCAAAAGTGATGAAAAGTCAAATGGGACTGTTATGCGAGTGGGGGCAGTATATATCCCGCTTAAAGTTTGTTTTTGACAATAATGTTTACATCCGACAAGCCGTGTTGGTATACCAACAGTTTCTGCATTACAACAGCTTCTAGCTGTAATGATATCGCATAACGACCTTCAAAGCGCTGCTGTTTGGTGGATTGTCAGTATTACGAATTGTACTGTATAGTAGCTAATGTTTTGTTAGTGGGGACTCCTATTCGATTTGTTCAAGTACATACCTATTCACATACATCTTCCGGAAAATCTCCCGGAGTTGGAATAGAGTGTAAAGCAGTAAAGGCAGTCCCAGTGACAAGTTATTGATTTCTGAAAATCGAATGTGATAGCTGTGTGGTGCTTGTTTTGGAGCCGTGTATTAACTTACGGTTTATATTTGACTAGCTTTCCTTTTATTCAGCGTTGACTGCTTCAATCCGATGGTTACACAACAGAAAGCAAATAACTGAAGCTTACAGCGCTGAAAATGTTAGTTGGGATATGTATTACGTATTTACTAGCTTGGGACAAAAATCAAATTCTCATTCCAATCAAACATTTGAATTCCATTCAGGTCCCATATGAACTGTGCAAATTATCAGTGCAATAGGTCATAGGGTTTACAGGGGAAATGTACAGAAAAAAAAAATCCCAGAGGTCGCCCCTTGTAGAAAATTTATCCACGGCTAATGCCTTCGCAGACCGCAGAACGATTGTTACTTACTTACTTTTAGTCCTAAGAACTCATGGCAGTAGGGGTAGGCGGGGCAATATGGACACCCGGGGCAGAATGGACACCCTCAATATTTTGAACTTTTAATGAATGGAGAATATAGTCTATTTATCTAAAACATAGTTTCAGGAAAGAAACATTCGAAATTAAACTTATACTTGATTTTACACGAAAAAGTTGCATCCTCCGTTTTTCGTGCATGGAAATTATAATTTTCGCACCATCTAAAATAAGATTTAGTGATTAATTCTGATATTTCTAGAACACATGCAAGTAGTTTTGCTGTATCTACATGCTTGACATGTTTATATTTTCTTCTTTATTATATCAAAAATCAAGTGTGGAAATATCTTCTGCTGCCGGGGCACTCACCTTTTTGAAAGAAGCGGCAAGGGAAAAATGTAACCTAAATCACAAACCAATCAAATTCTTTGATTTCAGTATATTTTCGGTTAAATGTTCACTACAGTAGACATAGGGTGAAACAAATTGGTCAAAAAACGACAGCAGTGGAAAATAGTTGTTCTAGGCACAGCTGTACATGTCGACAAAAACGAAGCTTTATCCAAAACAGCCTGTATTTAAATTAACTGAACAAAAATGAACTACTTCGGCGTATTATTCATCCATAATAGTTGTTTTGTAATGAAATGACTTTATGAGTGTAAATAATGTACGAAATCCGTAAAAGTCTCATGGTGTCCATATTGGTCCATGGGGCTGTCCATTCTGCCCCGTATGCTTGAAGACGGTCATGAAAAACTATCATTTTTCAAAACATTTTTTGAAGTGGATAAATCATTTTTATTCGTGAGCATTCTTATGCAATAGATGCTAAATAGACTTTAAAAGGATACTTGTATAAAACAACTAAACTTTTTTGACATCTTGCCGGGTAAAGTTGGCAATAACCTTAGGGTGTCCATATTGCCCCGCCTACCCCTACAGAGGGCCGAATTGAAAGATCTCTTTCGCTTCTGAATTTTTGTTGCTATCGGTTTTAAATAAAATCTACGATGGAGCTCCACGTACGAGATCCAATTGTGTGGCCACCATGAACGAATTATATATCGCAGGTATCTATTGATAACGACCTATCCGTTGAGTGTTCTCCACTGATACACACCAGGTTTCACTGGCGTACAGCAGCACAGATTTCACGCTCGAGTTGAAAATACGAATTTTTGTGCGTCTACTTATCTGATTGTTTTTCCATACATTTCTTAAACTCGCAAAGGCAACCCTCCCCTTCTTGATCCGTGCACAATCGCCGTCACTTGACTACCAAGATATTGAAAGCTTTCAACATTCTCTACTGTTTGCCCAACATTCTCTTGTTTGGTCTTGTCGACGTTGATGGTATACATACCTGCCGAGGAGCGATTGGCAAGATCATCGAGCTTGCTCTGCATATCAGAGCGCCGTTGAGCTAGGAGAGCAGCGTCATCAGCCAGTTCGAAGTCATTTAAGTGCTCCATGGTAATGGGCTGCTACAGCAACTCTCGATTTGGTTCACGATCAATCGCACCTACCAGGATCTCGTCGATTACGATGAGGAACAGTAGCTATGATAAGGCGCCGTCCACAAATTAAATAAATGGATTATGCCTAATATACATGCATGCCTCACTCCAGCAACGACCCAGATGGGTTCGGACAAAACACCGTTGTGTACTCTGCACGAAAATGCCCTGTACTGTGCTTCAATGAGGCCGATGATTTTCTCAGGGAGACCCTTGCGCCTGAGGGCTTCCCAAATGTTTTCGTGATTGCGACGGTGGAAAGGCAGGCAGAGAGATTCTTGGAATTCATTGATTTGCTCCAAGATGATACGGAGCGTGACAGTATGGTCCACACAGGATCGTCCGGCACGGAATCCTGCTTGCTGCCGCCGGAGAGTTGCGTCACTCTTCTCCTATATCCGATTAAGTATCACTTTGCTGAGAACTTTGAGAACGGCGCACAGCAACATTATGCCCCGCCAATTATCGCATACAGTCAAGTCATCCTTTTTTGGGAATTTTACTAAGACGCCTTGCATCCAGTCGACCGGTTTCCCATATGTTGCAGAATAAATGATGCAGCAGTTGTGCGGATACTACGGTGTCAGCTTTGAGCATCTCAACTGATATGCGATCGACCTCCGGAGCTCTGTTCGATTTCATGCTACGGATAGCTGTTTCTATCTCCTAAACCCTTGGAATCAGGCTGAGGTGTCGATGGCGTGGCCGACACTGGAAAAAAGTTTACAAGATGCTCGAACCAGCGTTTCAACTGATCAGCAGGGTCGGTCAATAACTGTCCAGTCCAGATGTGTTTCCACGTGTATCGTAGCATTCATCTTAGTCTCACTAAGGCGACGTGAGACATCGTAGAGGAGACGAATGTCGCCGGTGTTTGCGGCTTTCTCGCCTTCGTCGGCTAGGGAGTCCGCCCACGCCCTTTTGTCCCGCGTACATGAGCGCTTCACTTCCTTCTCGGGTGAACCGAATAGCGCTGACGGGCAGCGGCTTTGGCTGCTCATATTTTCGCTCACTTTATCGCGGCTTTGGCGTTCCTTCACTCGTCTATCTTCCTTCAGGTATAATCTGTGGCGCTCCACTGATCTTCTACGCTTCCACCTTCCTGAATATCCGCAGCACGGTTCTCCAGCTCCTCGAAAAAGGACCTTTTCACCGCAGCGTCTTTTAGTCAGCGTGTGTTGAACCGGCGCCCGATTTTCTCCTCTCCTGTCGATGGATCCTCGCAATGCGCAGCCGGATTTCGCCGATTAGGAAATGGCGGTTGGACACAATTTCGGCGCTACGTTTGTTCCGCACACGAAGAAGGCTCCGTCTGCATTTCTGGCTGATGCAGATATGGTCGATTTGGTTCTCCGTGACGCCATTAAAGGGAAACCCATTTCACTTTGTACACTGGTCGATGGGCAAAGAGCGATCCCCCAATCACCGCGTCATTGTTGCCACAAACGGAGAGCAGTTCTCGCTCATTTCTCCGAGACCATGGCGTCCCATGACGTGCTTATAGTCCGAGTTGTCGGAACCAAACTTCGCGTTGAAGTCGTCCTTGAGGATCTTGATATCACCTTTTGGAATCTTGTCCACGACAGCATTCAGTTGACAGTAAAAGTTCTCATTGGATCATGATAAGGTTTCGAACCCGTGTTCTAGATCTGGCCACAATTGTCATCTCATTAATAGGTTCCCACTTCACGAGCGCAGCGTGCGGGCATGAGCGCTGAACAGGGAACCACCTCCACGGTGTCGAGAAACGTGTTAACCTCATAGGGCAGAACATAGCAGAATTTGACCCGACGACAATCTATGCTCTCCAAAGTTCGTCCAACGGACTTCGCTCAGTCCTAGGATCTCAAGCTTCATACGGCATGCCTCATTGGCTTGTTGAGCCAGTTTACCCTGCTGGGCTAGGTTTAATATACATTCGAAGTTCTAATTCTTGTCCGTTGTTTCGCGTTAAAAGTTGTTGCCGTTGAATCAGTTCGTAAGCTTTCATTTTCGGTTTCTGTAACGGTTTTTGGGTTTCGAAGAAGGACAACAGTGCCCAGGCTGCACTACCAGCTAAGCACACAACTCTTAGCTGGCGATCTTTGTCATCGCTTGACCCGTGGAAGCATGAAGTAAGAACTTGTGAGGACCAGAGCTATGTTGGACACTCTCCTTATCGACTCACCGTTTTGCAGCCCGAAGTTTGTGCATGGCGTGTGATATTTTCCGACAAAACAAGCATGTAGTCCTTTCAGATTTTATATTTTTATCACATATCTTGCACAACGTAAAGATGATTTCTCTTTTTATTACGTTAAAAAATACAAAATAAATAATTTCCACCCTTTCAAAGGTGACTTATAAGTCGCTAAAACAGTTTACGTAAAGTTTAAACTCGACGGAGCCGGCGTCGTGTGGAGTTATACCGCCTATTATTCCTATATAACCTAAATTTAAACACAACAAACTGAAATGGTTCTCAGGAAGGAAAGTGGGATGATAGTGCTCTCGTAAAAGTGGATTTTTGGTGACTAAGTCCCGCTTCATGCGCTAAATACTGTGAAGGATAAGAAACTTGCTAAACTTCTTCCATCTGTAGTTCGATATCATCATCGTCATCGTCTTTGCCCATCAAAGCTTTTCGACTTTCATCCTTGTCCCGATGAGTGCTTCCTCCGGTTTTGCTGGCCAGATTGACTACGGGATTCAGAGAGTACAGGTATATCGCGTAGGACACGACGAATATCGCCAAAGCGGTGTTCAAGTAGATTGGGATCGAGAAGAGCAAATAGCTCAGCACAGCCGTGAACATCAGCTCTAGGGCACTGGCGAACGTTTTGAGGATCGAGTTCATGTACTTCAGGAAGAAGCTGGTGATAATCCCAATCGCTGCATTGTTGATCATGATCACGAGCACTTCGAAACGGAACACCTCCAGTAGGTGGTCCTTGGTGACCACAGCGGCCAATTCCCCGCGGAACATCAATATCAGGAGATTGCACACGATCGAGTCCAAGTACATGAACACATTCTGGACGTAGATATTGATGTCCGATCCCTTCCCCTTCAGTAGATATTCATTGTAGACCCCAGCCAAGCAAGAACACACAGTTTGCACCAAAATCAGAATGGCACTGAAGCTGAGATCGAATCCGGATATGTTCTTCCCTCGGAAGGTTCCGTCCATTGCCGCTGCAGCTGGATCTTTACCCGTGTCATCGTTGGACGTCGACGACGGCAGGGAAAAGTTCCACTGCTTCAGCATACAGCCGAGGGTCAGCAGAAACAAAGAAAACCATTGCTTCCGGCTTAGAGATTTCTTGAAGATTACCTGAAAGAGCACTCCGGTGATGACGACGCGAAGCTGCAGCAACAGATAGTACGTCGTCGGATCAAAGGTCGATAGATTCACGAAGGCCAGATTATTGTACAAACAGTACAGGAATGCCGGTACAAAGTACAACAGCAGAACGTCTCTACCCTCGACGACTTTCACCACCAGCGATTTGATCGAGTGCCTGGAACGAAAGTGTTGGGATCCCAGTTTAGAAAATGTAAATCCCATAAACCATCCTTCAACTTGTGATAATCACAAATCTGGCAACTGGTCTTCAGTTCTTTCAACCCTTTCTACAGCTCAGCCGAAGTATGCCTTCATGCAATAGTTTGTAACATTTTAAAAGAGTGATCCCCAAAGTCAAAATTTGGGACACTTGGACTCATTAATACTTACTCTCGACAGTAGAGCACAGTGGAAATGATTAGCTTCAGTACTTCGGTCAACAGCACAACCAGCACCGTGTTATAGCTGTAGCTGTTATCAGCCCGTTGGGAAGCAGTCACAAGAATTCCTAAAGAAGAAGTAAGTACAGATGGTGGTTGGTGGTAAAGTTCAGTCAATCACCCACGCCTGATGGCGTACAACATCCCCGCTGAAACTTACCCTGGCCAACGAACAGCGACATATAAGTGATGAAAATGAATATGCTCTTTTTGCTGGGGAACAGTTCGCCCCAGTTTATCCGTGAGTTCGTCATCTTTGTCCGGATGTTTTGTTTTCCTACATATACTATGTTTCGTCTCCGTACTAAAATTTAATCTTGATAGACGGTTCCTGCACAAACGAGTTGAAGATGGCTGATAGTCGAATGTGGGTGGCGTTGCACTGCTTGAACATAGTCCTCAATCTGCAATTCCACGCAATATTCTGGCGATTCCGACCAGCGGTATGATCTAATCTTCCTTTTCAGCGATGATCATCAATAGATGATCATTAGCAGAATGCACGCGAATCTGGATTCTGAATCACAGCATACTTCACCACTCGAGCGAACTGGTCACACCGGTAAACCTGAAGTGAAAATTGTACAACAATTTTACGGAAAAATATCTCAACTTTGTCCTACTTTTATGTTTTGGGACCAAGTCGGCCAGCGTATGACGGCGATTACAACGTCTGTGATGAGGCAAAAATAAACAAAAAACAATCCGTCGTCATCGCCGTGCGTGGTGACAGAAGCGAGACACGAATGAGGGAAAGGAATGTGCTCAAAACAGTGTTTTGCGCCAACATCAGAAAAGTGAACATGAGCCTCTGTACGAATTTGCCCTATCCTGCTCACTCCCACAGAAAATTTGAAAACAGCGCGCACAGTAAAAGTCACATTTGACTTTTACTGTGCGCGCTGTTTTCAAATTTTCTGTGGGAGTGAGCAGTACACCAGATTCGTGCAGAGGCTCATAATCGATTTCTTTTTCTTTTTTTCAAAATTAAAAAAATCATAATAACCCGCATAATCACAAACTGTAAATGCACTGCTTTACATACTGTAGATAACCATTAGCAATTGTCATTTAACCATTTCCTAGACTATCGGAGGTAACAGTAAGCTAACCATTCCATGTACAGATTTGCCAGTTTGACAAACGGTAATCTGCCAATTTACAGTATGTGGAATAGGCGGTTAAGATAGGTTACCATAAAAATTCGCTCGTTTTCTCGAACAAATTTTTCGCAATACAGTTAAGAAAATGGTCAATATATTATTTTTCAGACAATTCACTGCAAAGCAAATAGTAAGAGAATAGTTTAACAGTAAATCTAGAAGAAAAACGAAAACTGTATGGGTTATTATTGATGTATGGTCTTTCGTGGTATTTTAGGCGTATGGTATATGGTTCTGCTATACTAGAACCATTTAAAATAAAAAAGTACTTATGCGTTTATTGGATATTTTTATTTAACAAAATACAATACCCCATACTGGGCTTGGTAATACCTACAATATAATAGTAATTCCTACAGATCAAGTGGTAATTGCTGTGGTGAAAGTGGATTTCCATCGCAGGGAGCATTCATTCCCGCCCGCAGCAGGGCGAATCTTCGGTACTCCCTTTTGCGAGACTCCCCGCAGCCGCAAAGTAAGGCCGGATCAGGTTTCTCCAGTTGACTTGGAGTTCCGGAATCCTGCAAAACAATTCGCATCCAATGAAATATATCACAATATATAAAACAAATTTATAAGTCTTGCAAAACTTACCTTTGTTTCATCCAGACCGTGCTCACGGCGCTTGAAACAGTTATCCATCCGAGGAAAGTTTTCAGTTCACTGTTCACTCAGTTTGCGGGCGAAAGATTTTGTTTTTTTTTGTACTTATGCAAACATCAAAGTTCGACCGGAACAAATACCAATGCAAGCTACTATTTGGCAAACTGTTGAATTTAAGTGGCATACAGTGAAATGCACATGTGTAAGTATGTTGCGGATATAAAATCACAAACCGTTTGAGAATTGGTCATTCTATATTGCGACCATATCTTCTGAGTTTTCATCACTATATCATTCGAAAATTTCTGCACAATATGACATATTGTTACACCTTGGTATGTATGCAAACCACCGTTCTTTATGATCAATAGGCTCCTAAAGGCCTATCTCAATTTCTGCATAATTCGATCAAGCATTGATTAAAACGACATGTTTACTCATTTTTTAAGTATTCCTATTAGGTAAAGCCCATAAAATATATTTTCAAAAATTTTAATAATTTTTGCAACACTCCTTGTTTAGCACTCAATTTTGGGTAAATTTTGTTTACCGTGTATGTCAAACAGGAACATTTGTTGTCAAAAGTGAGTCAAAGTGGTGTTTTTTGCAACCCGTCGTTTCACTTTCGTTACGTCAAGGTTGACCTCGAATGTCAAACAAGACTTGTTCATCATTGTTTTATTTTCGAGTTTATTAACTATTCTGTTATTGTTCAAGTTCGGAAAAATTATCATTGAGATCAGAAAACCAAGCTCTTTCATGTTATGCACCAAAAGCGGGAAAATATTTTTCATTTTAGGACCCTATTGCTTCGAATTTCATATTTTCAACAGAAAAGAACCTGTTCGTGGTACAGTAACAGTTTGAGATAAAGAAGACATACTGTGTGGAGAATAACACAAACTGTATTTTGCTATGCGGGAAGGCATTTTATGAGACGTTTTAAATCAGCTGTTTTTTGAATGTTTACCAGCTTTGAAGTCCAACCGGTGGGCCCATTTATTTACATTTTCGTTAGCATAACATGTGATACGGGCCCATCCAATAAACGGGGTTTATTTATCTGCAAAAATGCGTCAATCCGCCCACTATAATTATTATCCGTAGACCGTGGTAATGTTTTTTTCATCTGCTAGTGACATCATAAAGCTCGGGGGATTGATACATGCCGCATTAGAAACCGAAACATCTCTGCCAGCAAAAATCTGATTGGCGCTCACCACATGTTATGCTACTTTTTGCGAAAACAAAAACATCAAATTTAAACAATAACATTGAGCGGCCCACCGGTAGAACGTCTCGTAAAATAGCTTATTGGCTTCTTTAGCGGTGTTGAGATAATTCCATATTTTGAATTCGCATGCAAAACTGAGCCGAAATCCAAATTTTCATGAATTTTGGTGCACGGGAACCTATTTAAAAATCAGTTTGAAATTTGTATGGGAGCGATTTGTCGAATCACCCCTCGTCGCATTTTGTACTGGGCGGAGCTGTCAAGCAGTTGGCCAGCTGTCAAAAGGTGATTTTGAAAAATCTCTTCGAAAGCGATTTTAGGTACCAAAATGAAGTTCTAAAATCTGAAAAAAATCATGGTGGTTCAGAAAAAGGTGCTCTTTCGTATAAAATCAAAAAATCAATACATTTTTCTTAGTTCAAAAACCCAATTATAGCGCATTTATTGTGGATTTACCGGCTACTCAGGGCCGGATTTAAGGGGGGGCCAGGGGGGCCATGGCCCCGGGCCCCCACATTTCAGGGGCCCCACAAAATGTTATTTCAAATGGGAACCGAAAAAAAGTAGTGCTAGAAACATCTTGATTTAATTTTTATCACAAGTACTTCTACTCTCAAGATGTGTGTGAAATATTGTGCTTCAAATTAGAAAGAAGCAGATGTTTGCCTTTTAATAGAATTTCAAACTTTTCCAGAAAGTTGTCAAGATTTTTAAGGTTTGAATTGATCACTCTTGTGAATTGCACAAGTTTTTTTTTTATCGAAAATACATGAGAAAATCTTCACCTGAATTCTTGATGAAATCTTAAACGCTATGGAATAGTGAGTCGAAAAGTTTCTGCTGAAAATTCGTGTTGATTTCTGTCGAATTATTGGTGTGTAAAAAATCCTACATATGTAGTTCTTTGAAGATTTCTATCAGAATAAAGAAAAGTAAGAATTGTGAAGTTTGATTTCGCTTATCAAACTTAAAAATTATTCAAATCGAACCCCAGAATTGTTGAAATATTTCTTTAAAGGAACAAGCAAGAATTTTAGGTTGGATTTAGGTGGAGATCTGACCCGATTTTCTTCAATATGATTAAATCCATGACGATTTTTTCTATCTGGCTTGAATGTGTAATTTAAGGCGACCTCTTAACAAAGTCATAGGTTCCTTATAAAAATTGCAGTAGATATTTGTGGAGGAATTATTGAAGTTTCCTGAAACATTTAAAGTTTTCCAAACAATTTTTATTTAAATTGGCTAAAAATTCGTCCGCCAAAGATTATTATGAAATATTATTTATTCTATTCAAACTAATACAGAAATTCCATCAGGACCTCGTTATGGATTTCCAATGAAATTTCTTCAGCAGCTTTTAGTAGAACTTCCGCTAAAAATACCACTATGGATTTTTTGCCTCTTGAAGTTTCACAAGGAGTTCTTAACAATTATTCTGCGCGTTCATCAGAAACTCCTCTCGAAGTCGCGTTAGGAATTTTTATGCTTAAGGTGAATTTCCTGTCTGGTTATCCGGAACCAGAGAATTTCACTACCGTACGGCCAACTGGGAGGAACCAAACGAAGAACGACGACTTGCAATTAGATTACTTTTTCAATTCACACTTTTGGGAGGGGAATTTCTGGAGACTCAAAATACACTTGTTGATCGGTTGAAGTTTCAAGTAGAAGAGAGCCAGACAGCTCGATTTATTCAATTTATACATTTGACAGCAGTGTTGCCTGCAATGCTGCGCATACGCTTACGCAGCCTTGTGTTTGCGTTAATGATGGTTGATGACTGAAATACACTCTAAGGTGTATTCAGTTAAGATGTGTTACATAGTATACATTAGTTCAGGAGCTCGATTTGAATAGGTCGTATGTGCTTTTGTCGATTAAAAATTCGATCAGTTGGATTCGCTTATTATAGCGAAAACCGTTGAAATTGAGCAAAGTTGATACATACAGCAGAATCCTCACAAAACAGGCTTTCTGTTCCATCATTAAAAGTTTGCAAAATATCTGCCATATTGCTAAATTGACTAAAATAAACTGATCGAATTTTATATCGACAAAAGCACATACGACCTATTCAAATCGAGCTCCAGAGTTCTTCCCTCTTGCAAAAGATTGAACAGTAATTCAAATTCAAAAAATAACATTTAGTAATATTCGAAATCATTATCTGATATAATCTTTCTAGTTCTTTTCGAACGCCGGGGTAGGCCATTAAGCTCTACCTGTTCAGACGGAAACTTTCTTTTTCTACTCTTACGCTTTCTGAATGCATCACTTGCTATTTCTCTATTACTTCTATCTGATATTCCATCACTTTGTCCTCTTTCTTCTGTATCACTGTTCCGATCTGGTAGCAGCCAGACATCGACTCCTTCCACAGGCGCTCTCTCGGGTTCGACGGTAGCCGGCATTGACCGACCAGTCTCGACCACCCGCACCGATCGTCTTGGCTGACCCGATCCATGGCCGTCCTTAACGAGCCGGATTTGTGTTGGATGCGCCGTAGTAGCCACCTCGTTTCCAACCATGATCTGTAATAAGTTTTTAGAAAACCGTTTTAAGAATGATGCTTTTATCCATTTTTCGCGTAAATGTGGAATGTTATGCTTGTACCACACCAAATCCCCTGGCATCAGTGCATCTAACTGATCAGTTTGATCGGTATTTTCATTTTGACTAGCTTTTGCTTCATCATTGGGGTTATGTGGTACAAGCATTTGCTTATAGTGTTTCTTTGGGTTAACCAAATCGATCAACATTTTTGGTGTATAAGCAAACACCTTTTCAGAAGGGAAACTACCTTCCAACGTCAAGTTATTCCCGAATAAAACGGTATCATAAAGTTGTGATAAAGCGTATCGTTTTTTGATTATTCGTGGTAACATTAAATGGATGATACAATATTATAAACGTGAATCATTTCAATGATTAGAGTTATCATATTCGGAATTTGAATGATAGACCGAATGGGTTGTTAAGTATAGTTACCATTCAAAAATGGCTTTTTTCACGAACAAAAATTTTGCTAAATTATTCATGTTATAATCAGTTTATCATTTATTTAACGATTTACCGAATAATAAAAACAAATATGAAATATTTCAACACTCTGCTTAACCGACTTAAAAAAAAAAACACCCCTGCAGTTTCCACTGCTGTCAAAGCGAGATCGAGGTTCGGACGTCAAGTTGTGTTTGTTTTTGTGCTGAAGGTTTTTTTTTTAACTTTGAGGGTCGCTACTCAGATCGCGATTCGAACTGGTGACTGGTGCTGGGATATCTATTTTCCTTCGCGCGTTGCTTGTGGACTATATCAGCACGGTGCTCGCGGTTCAATAAAAGCCCATGATGTGAAAGCAGCTGGAATATCCGATTTCAAGACTTACAGGGTAACCCGCATAGTTGTAAACCGTAAATGCACTATCTCGCATACTGTTTGCAACAATTTCCTACTATGCCTGAACAATCTGACATGTAATCAGTCATCACAGTAAGTATTATTGTGAGTATATTGTAGTAACCCATTTGACATATTGTTATGGGTCAAATCACAATATGGTGAATAGGCGGTTAAGTTAGGTTACAATAAAAAATCAGCATTTTTCTCGAACAAAATTTTCGTAAAACAGTATGCCAAACTGTCGACATATTATCCGTTTTCTGGAGCAATCATTGTATGTCAAAGTGTTGTCAAACTGTGGAACCATAAACTAATTACTTTCAATGAAACGGTCAGTTTATTGTACAACATGTTGAAGTGAACAGTATACTGTATTGTTTAAATACGTTTTTAAAATAAATTATTATGCAATTCACTATTATCGAGTAACTGGTTTCGAGAACAAAAAAAAACATGTCGATTTGCATCAAAATAACCCTTTGTTCTTCTAAATTCTGAACACATAATGCTGATTTGATTGCAATTGGCATGTTTTTTTTTTGTTCCTGAAAGCAGTTACTTGATAATAGCAAATTGCCTTAAAAACAAAGAAAATGATTAATAAAAAGCGTATATTTATAAAAAAAATATTGTGGTATTTAAAACGAAATTTACAAACATGTTGGTTGAGTTAAATCATAAATTTGGTGTAAGTTTTTGTTTTGCTCTGACCATTTTCTATTTAAAATCATGGAACACTTACACGGAACTACAAATCAACCCAAATTTAAGTTGTTTTGACGCAATCCCGGTCCTCCGTGGAATAACTCAAATTTGCGTCAAACAGCGAAAGTGATGAGTGAGTAGTTCTCGTTTGAGAGCGGCAAAAAAATTAACCCACTGGTAAGTTATTTTCACCCAACGGAGGCCTCAAATGACGCAAATTTGGGTTAACTCAAGAAAACCCAAATTTGGCTTCTTCCACGGAAGAGCAGCGGATGCGTCGGTGCTTCTCTCTTTGTTTTCGACAACATTGCGGTGGGGCGAGGGAGAAAACAACCCAACTTTGAGTTAAAACTAAAAGCAGTTTAGCCAAATTTGAGTTTTTAAAACTTATTCTTTGGGTTTTAATATTTTTCCGTGTAGGTATGCATATTGTGGATTTAGCACCAAATTGATGTCGGAAGTATTGCTGACTGCACCCCAAATTGGACTGACACAATAGTGTGCACACACCTTCAAAGCGTGATTGCAGCTCAGGGCCACGTCAGATCGAGTTGAGGTCTTCGGTGCACTTATTCCTTGTAAATGGAGGAATAAGTGCACCGAAGACGTCGAGACGATCCGAAGCAAATGTGCCCTTTTATCACACTTTTTAGAAGTTCCAAAAAAGGTGTGATAATCCAATTTGTGATGTAGTCTGCAATAACTTCATTGACTTCCGCTGACTTTCCTGTGCGTTGAACATGACGTCGGAAGTAGTGCGCTGTATAGTGAATCTGATGCTCTATTCAGCGCACTACTTCCGACGATATGTTTAACGCACAGGAAAGCCAGCGGAAGTCAATGAAGTTACTTCCGATATGATATCAATTTGGTGCTAAATCCACAATAATAACGCTTCGAGCCCTTTTAGCACTTTTTTTAGAGCCTGATTATTGATTTCCTGCGGGGGCGGGGGGACATCCAGTTCGAAATTGATCTTTGCAAGGAAGATCCGTTGCTATTTCGATGAGTTGATCCATCGGCTCAATGACTGCATCTTCCCAACAATGTTCCTCCACCTTCCGATTGCTGCTTCGTTCCAGCGGCATCATAATAGCGCCATCCGATGTGTGTTCGATGCAGTAGTTGCGGAGTGAGCCTACCGTTGTTCCGGAAAGCACCCAAGGGCGAATCTGGAGATAACAGCACTGCCGAATCCATTATGGGCGGCTGGGAGTAGGTTGTGGTTTTCATCTGGAATAAATTCAAGCAGAACGGTTCATTAGGCAAAGATTTGTGCAATTTCTACGGGAAGAGCACTCGGTATAGTATAAGATTTGGATGACTTACCTCTTCCGGTCGCTGGGGTTCAAGACATCCAGTGAGAAAAAGCGGGAGTTCTCGAGTTTTCCTAGTTTATTTCGTATTTTAATCTGTTTTGATTGCAAACCGCAGCGGCTGCGCGATGAAAATTTGCCAACACGCAAAATCTGTTTAATGCACAATGCTCACTACTATTAACGCATGCAGCAATATGCCAAACTGTTAAAAGTGAGTATTGCGGTAAAATAGAAAAAATCCAACGGGGTTGCGGTGGTTTCGACCGCCGCAGTCGTTCCGCAAACGTCAAAAGTGCTCGGTTCACGCTAAAAAGCTCTCACTCACTTGGTTGCCATAAAATTCAAAAATAATGAAAATTGTTTCATTTATGGTTTATGTAATGGCAATTGCTGCCACAACATGTAACTTATTTCTAAACTATATTAGGTGTAGTTTTAGCACTTTAGTATGCAACTGTACGCCATTGAACATAATTTAGACTTTCAACTATTTATTTTTGTTTCAAGGTTGTGTGCATACTTTTTGAAGTGTGCTGCAGTTTGACGTTTGCGGAACAGGTCCTCTTTGTCTTCTTCACTCCGCCAGGTTGGAAGATTTCTCTGGATAAGCAATAATTTATGGTGAAACATATATGTGTATGTGTGCTGTGCAAATGGAAGAACGAACCATTTGACAGATGTTGACATAACATTTCTACAATTTACGACAAAATGCATCGACCGACAAATTGTCAAACAATGTCTGGACACTTTGACAAAATGTTAAAATTAGACATGGGTTAATATTAGTGTTCTTTATTGTCGAAAGCTTCGGAATTCATATGTTTCAACACGAAAACAACTATTTGTGGCACAGTAACATCAACTGTAAGAAGACATGTACTGTTTGGATGTTATCACAAACTGTATTTTTCTATGCGGGAAGTTAGTTCAATTATTAGCCGACCGCGAACCAGGAAATTGCAACTACGTAGTGACCACCTATCATGTCGGCGATGTGCAGTGCCCTAGAAAAATAAGATTCCTTCCACGGTACGTTACATGGAGTTCCTTCCTGATGAAGTTTCCCATTCTGCCCAAATCGGCGGAGAGGATAATACGTGACTTCTCATCCCGTCCTGCGTCCCGTATAAAGCTGGTAATAAATGTTGGTGCAGAATAGAATGTTTCCCAATTTTAAAAGTGTCCTCTAAAAGTGATTATATCTAGCTTTTTCATATGTAGGAGACTAAAGCAATTGCTTCCCGACTCTCGCTAAGTACAGTGTTGAGGAGTTTTCACTCTATTAGTGTAAAAAAGTGCTGCATTTTCTTGTTTATGAAGAAAAAACTATTATAAACAATCATATAATCATCATTAGACGTATCATAATCATTTGTGCTATGATACCGGAATAGTATTGAATAGTTCCAATTTTACAACCAGCATTATTTAATCATAAAGCTATGATTATCTATATCATTATCATTCACTGAATTGAATGCGTATGATATGTACGATAACATGAATTGTAAAAATCTATACGGGTTGTTTCTATAATTAAATAAAAATAAGTTTATCTGATCTTCCAACTTCAACTCTAACATTCCTGGCTCTAAAAGAAATTTCTTGAGCACACCCAACTAACAATCACTCATTTAACAGGCACCTTTATGACGAATTAATTCAGCATAATGTTGAATAACATTTGAATTATTTTCGCGTACAACCTATGTTCGGGTTTTGTTCACACAAATTTGGAGAAGTTATTAAGCATCATGTTGTACACCAACTTAATTTTTTGCTGTTCAAAGCGTTTTACAAATGACAAGAAAGTTGTTATTAAGCTTTGGCAAAAATGACTGAAAATAAATAAAATGCAAAAATGTTGAACTCTCACGAGAGTAATTATTTGCTCTCATGTTGAGAACACCTTATATGAAATAAGAACAACCCGGGAGCTACTTGACAGCTGCCGAACAACGTCAGCGTACCTAAAAATTTTGGTCCGGGTGGTACTGTCAGATTCAAAGCGGCAAGCGCTACTTTTGAAAAGGACGAAAACCGACAATAACAAACCGAACAAAAATATTAAAACATTAAACATTTGTTGTTTCCGCTTTTTTGTGGTAGGTAAATGCAAATTAAGTGCGGCATGATGAATTTGTTTACTAGAAGCGAAAATTATATCTATAAAACAAGTAAAGGCAAAATAGTCGGCTTTTATAAAATTAATAAGAAACTCATGTTTTCTTCTAGCGCGGTTATTAAGCACCAGCAAGTAATAAATTAGCTTACTTATGCTAACATTTTACAGCTACATATCTGGTGGCCAATCCAAAATGGAAGTTAAAAATAATCATTTTCAGATTTTTTTTTCGAGTTTGATCTTCGGTTTGGTCTAGCATGCACAGTCACCAATTAATATGGAAGACCGTTTAAACATGTGTTTTTATTATATTTTTTACAACAACAAAAAGAAAAATCAAAATAATTTCAATTTAATGAACATTAGTTTTTGCACTTCTGTTGAATACGTCCTTTTGATACGAAACGCTAGCCTCTTGTTGGCTTCCACTCACCACGAAACAAAAAGATGTTTTCGCATGGACAAAAATTGTTGCGTCCGTGAAGGATGGACCCGTTGTTTACGAACAGTAGCGACATCTGCGATTTGCAAGTAGGTACGCGAAACTGAGCTCATCTGTCAAGTTACGGAGGGGTTGAATAAGAATTACATATAAAATTACCTTAATCCGGATTAGAACTCGAGACCTGTTGATTGCCAGTCGCATGCCTTCATATCTGCGCCATCCTAGAGATGGGGAGATGCAGCACCCAAAGCAAAACATAATCTTCCCATGACTCAATAATGATCACTCCTGAACTTGTGTTCAGCAGTGGTGAATTAGCACAGCACGCGGTAATCAACTGAACAACGCCTTATACTTCAACCGCTGTTCAACTCAAAACACGTGTTTTCCATTCTGATTTCGCTGTCAGTATTTTTATCGCACGGTGTTTCTCACCGTATCGAATGCGGCCAAAAAGTGTTGGTCCTTATTGAAGATATTGTTTCCAGACGAAATAATTGCGGTATGAAAATGTTTTCATTTTTATTAATAAATATCGATCTTTAAAAATGTATGACAATATGTGGTGCGGTATGGTCTTGGACATGGTGCATTCACAGCATCTGTTCAGATAATCTACTCACGCACAGTCGAATATCCGTTAAGCATTTTTTCTATTTATGCTTTTGTCATGGAATCTTGATATTATGTTCAATAAATAGTGCATAAGGATGTTTAGGGATATTTGGAATGTGTCGATTTATGAATGCTGTTTGGTTATCTAGGTGACTGTGGGAACAATATTCAGTAAACACGACAGCACGGAAATGTCAAATGCATTGATCCAAGTGTCTCGTACAATCGAACTGCTGCGGAAGGTAACAAATATAACAATCAAGGTACAAGATATCTTGTTACAGACTAATAATAATAAATGAATGCCTCATTTTTACGTTGATTACGTCTCTTGGCACTCAATGTTAAACTACATAATTCTATTCTGTTTCATTTTATGTGATTCGTTTAAAATATTGGTTCTTTAATAACTTGGTTGTCTAAACAGTTTTAGCCATGATTTATCCCATAATCCGAACAAAGTTCCGAGTCAAACTATGACGGGCTGAAGGCGTTTATCTGACAAGTGAAAAGCACATTGTTCAGGAGCATATGCTTATCGATACATCTGCTTAATAAGATGCAGACAAATGTTTTGTTAAACTCTTTTGTTAAGGAATCAATGCTTGTCGAATAAATTTCTTGTTAAACTTTTGAAAAGTGTTTTAATTTATCATTGTTGAAACCGACGAGGAAAGTCGAACATTGACTACTTTCTCAATTGAAAAATCATTTTAACAGTAATGTGTAGAGCATAATTTTAGTTCAGCTATCATTACCATTATTAAGCAACAATTCAGCAAGCTTGCTTGTTTGTGACTTGCAATTGTTAGTTGGGCATCTTTCACCGTCCTAACAAGTCGCTCCGCCTGGCCATTACTAGCAGGATTGTACGGAGGACTGTTCAAAACCTTTATGCCTTGCTTTTGAAGAAAACTTTTGAATGTATGAGAGTTGAAAGGAGGACCATTGTCCGACACTATGACGTCAGGCAATCCAAAGCGAGCAAAAAACTCAATAAGTTTCGTCAAAACCTCTGAAGTGTTTGTACCTTTCCTCATCCATTCTACCTCCAACCATTTAGAGAAACTATCTACCATCATCAAGAAAGTACGATGCTCAAAATGGAAAAAGTCGATGTGAACTCTGCTAAAAGGTCGCAAGGTAGGTATCCATTTTGAAGTTATGTTTTGCTTTGGAACGATTGCCATACTTGCACAGATGTCACAAGCAGCAACAAACTTTTCAATATTTGTGTTGATTCCAAACCAGTACACCGTTTGCCTTGCTAATCTTTTCATTTTGACGATACCAGCATGGTTGCCATGTAAAAGCTTTAAAATGTCGCCTTGTAATACCTGTGGTATTACAACCCTTTCTTGAAATAACAAGCATTCCTCAACGACTTCCAAATCATTCCGATTCGTAAAAATATCAACAAATTGCTTGTCTATCCTTTTAGGCCAACCATTGAGCATAAAATCCATAATTTTCTGTAAACTGGTATCCTTTTTTGTTTCTTCAGCAATAGCTGAGAAATCTATAGGCAAGTTGTCCCCAAAATTGATGCTTCTTACAAATTCTTGATCATATGCACTGGGAACTGCCACCTCCAATGGGAATCGCGAACAGAAATCCGCATTGCCCATTTTTGCGGAAGGACGGTACTGTATGTCAAAGTCATATACTGATAGTTCTAAAATGTAGCGTTGTATTCTTGTCACAAATATTGAATGCTTGCCTTCTTTACCAAAAATCCCCACTAGTGGTTTGTGGTCGGTAAAAACTGTAAATTTTTGACCATACAAATATTTATGGAATTTCTTAATTGTGCAAACTAGTGCTAGTGCTTCTAAATGTAATATGGGGTATTTCTTCTGTGCTGCATTTAACGAAAAAGACGTGAAACAAATTGGTTTCTCAACGTCGTCCACAATATGAGCAATTACTCCACCCAAACCATAGCCAGATGCATCTGTGACTACAACAATTGGTTTCTCAGGGTCATAGAATTCAAGAAAGTTAGTTTCAAGCAACATTTTTTTAGAATTTTCAAAGGCTTCATTGCAATTACTGTCCCATACAAATTTCACGTCGTTCTTCAATAAATTGTACAAGTAATACAACTTTGAATAAATTTGTTATAATAATTGATAAGTCCTGAAAAGGACTTCAATTCAGTCACATTTGTTGGAACTTTTGCTTCCCGTATTGTTGCAATTTTGCTTGAACATGGCGTTAAACCTTTATCACTTATCATATGACCCAAATACTCCAATTCAGTTACAAAAAACTTGCATTTGTCCCAGTTAATCTTGATATTTACTTGATAAAGTTTAGCTTTGCAATCCTTTAAGTCTTTTCCTGCAATAAGCACATCATCCAAATAGACGCAAACGTTGTCAATACCTTGCAATACTTGATCCATAACTTGCTGGAAAATAGATGCACTAGAGGAAGCCCCTTGCGGCAATCTATTGTAGGTAAAAAGTCCCTTGATTGTGTTAATTACCATAAATTTCCTTGATCGCTTAGATAAAGACAGTTGTGTATATGCGCCCTCCAAATCAAGAGAACAAAAAACCTTGCATCCAGCCAAACTAGCGAAAATATCCTGAGAAACAGGTAAAGGATAAGTATTTGGAATGATGAGCTTATTAATAGAAACCTTGCAGTCAATTACTAGTCGTATGTCATTATTTTTCTTCATGACAACAACTACAGGTGATGCCCACTCACTGGTTTGAATAGGAGTAATCACTTTCTCTGCTTCAAGTTTGTCCAAATATTTTAAAACTTTCTCCCTTAAACGATAAGGAACGTCGTAAGCCTTTTTAAAAATAGGAATGTCAGTTTTTAAAACCAAATCAGCTTCAAAATGTTTGATTGGCTTAGAAAAGTCCTTGACAAAAACGTCAGAAAAGTTTAGTTTGATTTCAGCTATTAGTGCTTCACTTTGGTTTACTGCAATGTTGTTCAATGGCATCAAATTACCAAAAAAGTTTCTCCAGTTGGGAAAGAATTCGTCCAACCATGGTCGACCCAGCAAAGGAATGAACTGGTAGTCACAGTCAAGCACTAAAAGCGTCAAATTAGCTGATTTACCATTATATTTAACTCTAACACCAACTTCACCAGAAACTTTTAACCTGGAACCATTTATCACAATCAGTTGCTTTGAACTTTTGACTAGAGGAAGGTCAAATTTAGAAGTGAACAAATTTTTGCCCATCACTGTAACGGAAGAGCCACTGTCAACCTCCATTTGCACAGTGTTCCCGAATAAAACGGTATCATACATCAATTGTACAGTGTATGATTTAGTTATGATTTGTGCTATCATAAAATGGATTATAAATCGATGATAAGACAAATCATTTTGATGATAGCAGTTATCGTTTTGGGAACTTTGATGATAGACCGAATGGGTTGTTAAGTATCGTTACCATTCAAAAATGCCAGATTTCTCAAACAAAAATTTTGCCGAATTATACATGTTATAATCACTTTATCGTTAACCTTATTATACGGCGAATGATAAAAATAAACGGAAATATTTCACGCATCTACTTTATCGACCGGAAAAAAAGCACACCCCTGCGGGCATTTTGTCGGACACTGTCAAGTTCAGCTACGATTACGTGAATCATTGTTTACTTCCACGGCGTTTTTTATTTAGAGGATCGGGAATCGAACCGTGAGATTGCCGTGATCAGTCTGTTTTGGTGCTTCTCGTGTGGTGTTTATTCACTACACCAAATAGAATCAGTGCTCGCGGTCGGCTGAAACCCAATGGTGTTCTAAAGGTGAGAGGAAAAAAGCAACTTTGGAGGCATGAATGTTCTTCTCGACGGATCGATTAAGAATGAATCCCCGGTGATAACCAATGCAAGTGCAGGTATTCAAAAACGGTTTAGTGACGACGAAGGGATGGAGGATGCACACGGGAATGCATCTATTGCTCCACAAAATCTGCGACATACAATATTCCGATATTCTTTACAATACCGCGGTAGCGACTCAACGTGGGTGTTTGGGAATCAGTCGTCAGAAATATTTTACCAAGCACCTCCGGATGAGACTTGAATCACAAGGTACGTTTTCATAAGCTATAGCATATTTACGTTTCGATTATGACTGTGGGATCTAAATGCAATAAAAAACACCATAATGATTGATTGCGTACAGCACACTCATTGAAAATGGATGATTAAAAATGGTTCAATAATCATAGAAGAAATCGTTATCATTAATAGTATGATAACTGAAAAGTATTGTATGATCTCATTTCAAACCCTTGAATCATTCAATTATAAATTTATTATTACGTATATCGTTATTATTCCACAAATGAACATCTTATAATATGCACGATACCATGAACCATAATTTTCTATTCGGGTTATTTTCAATAGAAACATTCAATAAACAGGGATCACTTATCTTATTAATAGAAGTAACATGCATACATTGTAAATCACCTGAATCATTGTCATCCGAATCCCAGTTACCGGATCTCAATCGGTCCAGTCGCTCGGCCAGCTGGCTCAAGCTTCCGGTACTGCTCTCTACCTCCTGGGTTTCGACGTGGTTGACCTCGCTGTTCCTCTCGTTCTTCATCTTGTAGCACTTCCTGCGTACGTGGCCCCTGCGCTTGCAGTAGCTACAATAGCGCTGATCTGCCGGCCACTGCTCGTCACTTCGCTGTACTCTGCGATTAGATGGGCCAGCAGATGAATCTCGGTGCCTGTGCTGCTGCGTTTGGGAACCTCGCTGGAATCGAACTCGGGAATCCTGTCGACGGGAATCCTCGACCGGCCGGATTTCTGGCCGCGCACCGAGTCGGCTTTTCACCGGGCCACGGCCTAAGTCCCTCACTCGCTGAAGAACAGCTCTTCTTCCTCCAGTCACAGGATATCTATCGTTCACAAAACCTACCAAGCCGACACCATCGTTGTTCGCCAAAGCTCTAGTATGAGTCGCCGCCATTTCCCAGGTAGCGATAATCTTTTCTGCTTGAGCAAGGGTCAATTTGGCACTGTCCTCAGTGAGGAGGCGATGCTTAATACCCCGGACAGACATGTGATACGAGTGTGATACACGTACAACGGTACTCACTGTCAAGAAAATTCTAACAAGACTGACTTGGATAGAGAGAATTATCAGTGTGGAACTCATTTCAAGCGCAAATTTACAATGATTCTTGTATCACATGTGTGTCATAAGTATAAGATTGTTATCCGTCAAGCCAACCAGAAGACGATCCAAAATGAGTCGGTTCTTCTGGTCGCCGAACTCGCAATGCTCAGCTTGGAGCTTCAAAGTAAAAACAAAATCGCTTGCCGTTTCACCAGGTTGTTGCAGCTTTGAGCTAAAATGGTAACGTTGTAGTAGAACAGAATCAGTTCTATCAAGACGTTCCTTGAACTTTTGAACTAGCAGGCAACTTCATCCAAAAGTGCCTCCGTTGGATACAGTTTTTCGGTCACGCTGAACAGGTAATCCCCGCCCAGCATGAACATCTGATCTTTCTTATCATTGTCCTGTACTTTATTCACTCGGAAATGGAACGTTAAACGACGCATCCATCCCGCAAAAGATTGGCCTTTTCGGCAGGGTTCAATATTTGGAGCCACTACATACGCCATTTTGCAAAAATCGATCGACGTCACGCTCACCGCAATTTACAGGCTAGGTATTGTGGATTTGGAAGAAAACCGAAGAATGAGCATCGCTCAAACTTCACTGCATTACTAGCGAACTTAAGGGGAAATGATACGAACTCAACATGGTAGTCAGAAGCATTTTTCCATGGTGAAAACAAAAACTAATTTCACACAAAATTCCGAACTTGCTAACCTATTGTACCCGTGCGCTTACTATTTTTAAATAAATTAATACTTTTCAGTTTGCGTTTTCGCAAAAAAAAAGCCGATCGACCAAGCGATCGACATTTGCGAAACAATTTTTCTAATTAATAGCGGCTAGCGTACCGTTTCACCTTAACCACCAACACATCAGGGATGCATGTCGGGTCGGATGAGGAATGACAGAAAGTTCGCTGAAAACTTCGCTTCGCTAGTGCAACTGGCGAACTCCGATTTGGTGCTGCGAGGTCAATAATGATCGCCACCCGGCGGGAAGAGAAAATGAATCGTCCAACACTCAGCGGGGGGAGAAAACAAACCGTCCGCCACCCAGCGGGAAGGGAATCACCAGCCACTCGTCAGGTATAGCGAAGATCCTGCAGCACCCGAAATCAACCGGATTGCTGCTCGCTGTGGATTTTTCCTCCAAAATAGAAGAAAGAAAGTGTTCGGGCCGATCGCCACGAATGATTAATTTTCTCCGTGCACCTTCAGCCGCAGCCTGCTGAGGTGCGCGATTCCAGCAGCACACAGCTGCGCGAAAGACAACATGTGATGCAAGCAACCGCAACCGCCCGAAAGGATCACGCGAAGGAAGAGTGGGCGCAAAAGGAGGAAAATTCCTATCCTCAGGCAAATTTTATTGATCGCCGTACGTCCGACGTGTTAAGACGTGTGTCGTCGCAGTAATTAGAAACTGAATTCGAATCAAATCAAAGTAAAACCATGTAAATAGTATGTAAATAGAGTGTAAAAACGTTAAGCCTGGTGTTTTAATTCCGGTTCTGGTTCCCTAGTTAAATGGTCTCTTCGGGAAGTCGTCGGTCCGCCTATGTCGAGAATCGTAAAATACAGTCCACTTGCGAACATAAATTTTGGTCCAGTCGAACCGGATCGTGTAAAGTGAAGTGGCTTTCCGACTGTTCCGGAACCGGATGAAGAACCAGGAAGTGAAGAAGTGAAGCAAAAATCCGAAAAAGTCGGAAATCCGTGGAAAATCAAACGTTCTCGGTGTGAGCAAAATGGCCGCCGTCGAAGTACAGTGCTGGTGCGACGTCACCATTTTGTGAAGAACAAATGTTAGTGCGCGGGCGCCATTTTGGGAAAGTGCTGATGGTCTAGTCCATCGAATAAATTGATTGAAGCGAGCAATTAAGTGCTCAATTCCCGGGGTGCTAAACCCTGTTAAGTGAATTGGCTGTTGTGAAGTTAGTGTTTCGGTTCTGCCACTGTGTCCGTTAGTGGAATCCGGTTGCGTGAGCATAGACTTGGTTGTGTTCCCAACCAACGTCGAGCACTGGGCTTGACATGAAGTGGTGTCCACGGTGGCATGCCGGAAAAAAGTGATTTGCAGCAGCAGCAATCGGCGGCGTCTGGAGCTAGTTCTGCACTTGGGCAGTCTACTCTGGATTCTACCACACCGCTAAGCAAGAAGCAGAAGAAGAAGCTAAGGTTGACTGAAAAGTTGGCCACCATGGAAAACATCCAACGACTCGTCCGTGTCCGCGGCGCGGCCAAAAGTAAGCTCACGCGTATCCTTAATACTATTCGCCCAAATGAAGAGGAGGTGGTCCAGCTGACGGAAGCTGAGATCAAAGTCTACATGGCGAAGGTGGAAGCAGCCCATAAGGACTACGAAGATGCTCACAATCAAATCGTGAACGAAGTGTCGGATGATGACTACGAACAGCATGAGCAGCTGTACGAGGAGTTCGATATCCTTCACGACACCGTTTCAATTCTGTTGGAGGATCAGCTCAACAAGGTCAGAGCCACCGCGGCAGCCGCAGCTGCTGCCACGACTGCGGCGCAACAAGTTCAGCAAGCACCGGTTGTCATCCATCAACCACTTCGCATGCCGGTTCCCACTTTCGACGGTCGGTATGAGAGCTGGCCAAAGTTCAAGGCCATGTTCAAGGATCTCGTGGATAAGGGTCCAGATCCGCCGGCAGTCAAGCTGTATCATCTGGACAAGGCTCTGGTCGGTAGTGCAGCCGGTCTCATCGATGCCAAAACGATCAACGAAGGCAACTACGCCCACGCGTGGCAAATTCTGGAAGAGAGGTTCGAGAACAAACGTCACGCTATCGACTCTCATATTCATGGTCTTCTGAATCTTAAGCGCATGACGAAGAAGAGCCATTTGGAGCTGCGGAGTCTGGTCGACGAGTGTAGCAAGCATGTGGAAGGACTCAAGTTCCTGGAGCGAGATTTCGATGGAGTAGGTGAGGATTTCGTGATTCATCTACTGGCGGCAGCATTGCACAACGACGTGCGCCATATGTGGGAGTCCACCATTAAGCACGGTGAGCTTCCCGATTACGACGAGATGCTGACGTTCCTGAAGGAGCAGACCTTCATCCTGGAGAGGGTTGAAGCCAGCAACCAGAAGTCATCATCGATTCCCATTAAGTCCGTGTCTGCATCCAACAAGCCGTCGGTGCAGAAGTCGTTTCGTCAAGCGAGAAGGAAACAAAGTGTGATTTTTGCGGAAAGGCACACGCCAATCACCAGTGCGCTGATTTCAAGGCTCTTCCTGTTCCGCAAAGATTGGTCAAGGTGCGAGAGCGCAACGTGTGCTTTAATTGCCTACGAAGAGGCCATCGAAGCGCCGACTGTTCATCGGACAAATCCTGCCAAAAGTGTAAGCGTCGGCATCATAGTCTCCTTCACGCCGAGGAGAAGCCCAAGCAAGATGCAGATCAACCCAGCAAGTTGGCCCCGCCGCCAGTTCCAGAGCAAGAAGGTTCATCATCATCATCAACGTCGACGACAGCTACGTGTTCCAGCGTGGCCACCCACTCGCAGCAAGTGCTGCTGCTCACGGCGGTAGTGGACGTAATGGACAAAAACTACCAGCCGCATCCGTGCCGAGTATTATTGGACAGTGGGTCTCAAGTCAATTTGGTGACGCAGTCCGTGGCAGATAAGTTGGGCTTGAAGTTGAATTCGTCGAACGTCACGATGTTCGGGGTCAACAGTACGAAGACCCAATCATCCAACAGTGGCACGGTGCATCTTTCGTCGAGGTACAGGGATTTCCATGCCAAGGTCAAGTGTCTGGTAACTGACAAGGTAACATCAGATCTGCCATCATCGGTTATCAATATCAGCGCGTTGGAGCTTCCCGCTGGTGTTCATCTAGCCGATCCGAACTTTTTCCATCCGAGCAAGGTGGATATGCTTCTGGGTAACGAATGGTTCCTAAAGTTGTTGCTACCCGGAGAAATTACTTTCGATGACAAACTTCCTGTCCTTCGCGAGACCCAATTTGGTTGGGTTGTTGGTGGAGTCTTCGAAGAAGGTGCGGTATCTGATGGAGCAGTTTATTCGCACACAGTCACGATGGACGAATTAAGCCAGTCCATTCAACGCTTCTGGGAAGTTGAAGATGTCGCTGATGTCGTCGAGCGTAGCAGCGAAGAAGAGGAGTGTGAGGAGCACTTCAAAGCGACTCATCGTAGGGATGCTTCCGGGCGGTACATCGTCGAGCTGCCGCTGAAGGAATCCGTGAGCGAATTGGGAGATTCCAGGCCGCTTGCATTAAGAAGGTTTCACGCGCTGGAGCGAAAGCTTTCGCAACATCCGGATCTGAAGAAGCAGTACCAGGATTTCATGGACGAGTACGAGAGTCTTGGGCACTGCAAAGGAGTGAACGTTAGTGAAGATCCATCAGGTATCATCAAGTGGTACTTACCTCATCATGCTGTGCTGCGGCCATCGAATACTACCACTAAGTGCCGTGTGGTGTTCGATGCATCGGCGAAGGTATCTGGTCGCTCGCTCAACGATGTAATGAAGATTGGCGCCATCATTCAAAGCGATCTGCAGTCCATCTCTCTTCGATTCCGTCTCCCGCTCCATGTGTTGGCTACTGACGTGGCCAAAATGTACAGACAAGTCTTCGTCGATCGGCGGCATACGCCGCTAACTCGTGTGTTCTGGAGGAAAACTCCTTCCGAACCGCTTCGTGTACTAGAGCTGACAAAAGTCACCTATGGAACGGCTTCCGCCCCGTTTTTGGCAACGCGGGCACTCTTGCAATTGGCTATCGACGAAGGCTTCAAGTATCCTGTGGCTGCTGACATCGTGAAGAATAGTTTCTACGTGGACAACGCATTGTTTGGGTTTGACGACCTGAACGAAGCAAGCGAGGCTCAAGTGCAGTTGATTGGCCTGCTCAAGGCCGGTGAATTCCATCTGCATAAGTGGGCTTCCAATAATCCTACGTTGCTGGAGCGGATTCCGGAAAGCGATCGGGACGAGCTGGTCAGCATCGACGAAAGTGGTTCAAGTGAAGTGATTAAAACGTTGGGACTAATGTGGAACCCAACTTTGGACGCTCTGCAGTTCATCTCCATTCCAACAGTGTGTGAAAATAGTGCAACAAAGCGGCAAGTGCTGTCGCTCATATCAAGAATGTTCGACCCCTTGGGTCTTGTGGCGCCGGTCATCGTTATCGGTAAACTTTTGATGAAGAGCATTTGGAAAGAAGAGTTGAAATGGGACCAAGAGCTCTCAGGAGAGCTGAAGAAAAAGTGCACAGAGTTCCTGAATGCGTTAAGAGGTGTTACCAGCCTTCGGATTCCCCGTCACGTCGTGGTCACTGGAGCCATTGCCTTCGAGTTGCACGGATTTGGGGATGCAACCTTGGAGGCCTACGGTGCCTGTGTGTACATCAGGTCAATCGCACCTGGTCAAGCTGCAGTAGTGAGGTTGCTGTGCGCAAAATCAAAGATCGTTCCGAAGACAGTGTTGACCATACCGAGAAAGGAACTTCTAGCAGCGCTTTTGCTGCACCGATTGGTGAAGAAAGTGCTGGCAGCATTAGCGCTGCCCTTTCGTGACATTTCGTTGTGGTCAGACAATCAAGTGGTGCTAGCTTGGCTAGAGAAGAACCCGGAACATTTGGAAGTGTTTGTGCGTAACCGGGTAAGTGAGATTAACTCTACCGGAAATGAATTCAAGTGGAACTATGTAAATACGCTGGACAATCCAGCCGATGTAGTGTCGCGTGGCCAGTCTGCCGACGCTCTTCAGAAAAACGATCTTTGGTGGAATGGTCCGTTGTTCCTGCGCAGTGAAGAATATCAGGTGGTGGTCCCTGAACCACTATCCGATGAAGATGTTCCTGAGTTGCGGCAGGCCACTGTAGCTTCAGCGGTGGTGACATTGGAGAAGCTGCCTGTGTTGCACAAGTACGAGTCCTTCAGAAAGCTGCAGCGAGTTCTGGCATACGTTTTGCGTTTTTGCCGGAATGCTAAGGAGAAGGCAGTCAACAAAAGAACCACCGAGCGTTTCCCCACCGTGTTGGAAATGTGCCAATCGTTGAAGGTCATCGTCAGGGTAGTTCAATCACTACACTTTGGTAAGGAGGTAGCCATTATGGAGTCCGGTGAGTACTGCAAAAGATTAAAAGCATTAAACCCCTTTTTGGATGATGGAGTGATTCGCGTCGGTGGACGACTGCGACATTCAAGTTTGCCGTACGGGGTGAAGCATCAGTGGATCTTACCTAAGAACGATGAAACCGTCGAACGGTTGATTCAAGCTGTACATCGTGAGAATCTACACATCGGACCGTCGGCGCTGCTGGCACAGCTCCGCCGGCAATTATGGATCCTAGGAGCTCGTTCTACTGTACGCAAGGTGACCCGAAATTGCGTGCGGTGTTTCCGGCTCAACCCTCCGTGTGCTAATCAGTTCATGGGGGATCTTCCCATCGCAAGGTGCGACAAGGCTCCCGCTTTCGTGAAGGTTGGCGTTGACTTTGCGGGACCCATGCTCATCAAGCAACGAGGAAGAAAGGCGTCTCCCCTAAAGGGATATGTCAGCGTGTTCGTGTGTATGGTCACCAAGGGCATACATCTGGAGGTAGTTGAGGATCTCTCGGCCGACGCGTTTATTGCCGCCCTCCAACGGTTCGTCTCTCGCCGTGGTGTCCCTGAGCAGATATTCTCAAGTTAGTTGAAAATCGGAGTTTTCGACTAGTGAAGTTGGATTTTTCTTCAAATGTGTGCGTCGGACCTAACTTCGGAAGTGGTGCGCTGTATAGTAAACCTGGTCCGCTATACAGCGCACCACTTCCGAAGTTAGGTCCGACGCACGGATTTGGAGAAAAATCTAACTCCGCTAGTCGGAAATTCCAAGTTTCAACCGCACGGACAATATTCTCCGACAATGGGACAAACTTTGTCGGTGCTCGCAACGAGCTGAACGAGCTCTATCGGCTTTTTAAGCAGGAAGCTACCGAGCTCAAGATTTTCGAGTTCTGCCAAACCAGGCAGATCGAATGGAAGATGATTCCCCCGAACGCCCCACACATGGGTGGGATTTGGGAAGCAGGAGTAAAGAGCGTCAAGACCATCCTGAAGAAGAAGTGCCAGTCAAGCCTCTTGACGATGTCCGAGTTTTCGACCTTGCTCTGCCAGATCGAAGCTCAGCTCAATTCTCGGCCTTTGTACGCTCCGTCTGAGGACCCCTCGGAGCTCAAGCCGTTGACTCCCGGTCATTTCATGATCGATCGCCCTCTGACTGCCATTCCGGAGCCCAGTTACGATGGAATCCCGGAAAATCGGCTTTCCAGATGGCAGTACGTCCAGCGCCTGCGTCAAGAGTTCTGGAAGCGCTGGTCCGAGGAGTACCTGCTGGAGTTACAGGTACGACAGAAGTGGAATAAGAAGAAGGAGAACATTCTACCTGGTACGGTAGTGGTTATCAAGGATGACAACTTACCGCCCCAACAATGGAAGCTGGGTAAAATCGAAGCAGCCTACACTGGAGCAGATGGATTGGTCCGTGTGGTGGACGTTCGAACCAAGGCCGGTATTCTGA
The DNA here is from genome assembly GCF_035046485.1 of Aedes albopictus. Classification (NCBI taxonomy): domain Eukaryota; kingdom Metazoa; phylum Arthropoda; class Insecta; order Diptera; family Culicidae; genus Aedes; species Aedes albopictus. The sequence continues at coordinate 160,326,963 of NC_085137.1, forward strand.
AGCGTCCGATCCACAAACTGGCCCCTCTACCTATACTGGACAACCGTGTGGCCAACGAGAACAAGGGTCCCGCGGGGGAGGATGTTCGGGCCGATCGCCACGAATGATTAATTTTCTCCGTGCACCTTCAGCCGCAGCCTGCTGAGGTGCGCGATTCCAGCAGCACACAGCTGCGCGAAAGACAACATGTGATGCAAGCAACCGCAACCGCCCGAAAGGATCACGCGAAGGAAGAGTGGGCGCAAAAGGAGGAAAATTCCTATCCTCAGGCAAATTTTATTGATCGCCGTACGTCCGACGTGTTAAGACGTGTGTCGTCGCAGTAATTAGAAACTGAATTCGAATCAAATCAAAGTAAAACCATGTAAATAGTATGTAAATAGAGTGTAAAAACGTTAAGCCTGGTGTTTTAATTCCGGTTCTGGTTCCCTGGTTAAGTGGTCTCTTCGGGAAGTCGTCGGTCCGCCTATGTCGAGAATCGTAAAATACAGTCCACTTACGAACAGAAAGCACTGTTAATAGTAAGTCAAAACAAAATGGTTGCGTTTCACAAAAGAAAATAGCAAATAAAAAGAAAACCAACAATGGTAATTGTCTTTTATGCTTTCACACAGCCTACGCCACCAAAAGCAAATGGCGTTTCACTCCTTTCACACCACCGGAATTAACAAAATTTTCACCGAAAATCACTTTTTTGCCCCCGTTATCACCTTACTTTTTCCCTTATTACCTCGGGATTTATGCTGTGCACCGTGTCGTTCTCACCGTAATTACTTCCTATCAGCGCCGCCGCCGCCGCGTGGATCGCGGATGATGGGGTGTTGCTGCTCCGAGTAGCCGTCCGAGTACGCCGAAAAAAAAACGCTCCGCCGCACCAGTTAACCTCGTCGCCACTTTCCTGTCTGGTTATCCGGAACCAGAGAATTTCACTACCGTACGGCCAACTGGGAGGAACCAAACGAAGAACGACGACTTGCAATTAGATTACTTTTTCAATTCACACTTTTGGGAGGGGAATTTCTGGAGACTCAAAATACACTTGTTGATCGGTTGAAGTTTCAAGTAGAAGAGAGCCAGACAGCTCGATTTATTCAATTTGTACATATGACAGCAGTGTTGCTTGCAATGCTGCGCATACGCTTACGCAGCCTTGTGTTTGCGTTAATGATTGTTGATGACTGAAATACACTGTAAGGTGTATTCAGTTAAGATGTGTTACATAGTATACATTAGTGAAGACACAGACAAACAGACGTAACACCTTGAACGATTTTCATGGAAATCCATCGCCCAGTTCACACTACCATCACCTGGTGGAAAAGTTGCACGAATCACTGTGTTGTGCAATACCGTCAACAGAAGGTGCTAGTGTGAAACGTCAAACGCATAGAAAAACGATGCGCGCACATCTGGTTGTGAAAGCCACAACTATGAAAATTTAAAATGATCGTTAAAAGCGTGGTCGATGGAAATTTCGCAAGTGTTAAAAATTTCAAGAGTACAAATCTGAAAAACCAAATGATGGATTGCCCTGAAAAGTTGATCGATTGGTCACCACCAGCGGCTGATCAATCGATCAACTTTTCAGCGTTGTGCGATATTTGGTTCTTTAGATTTGTGCTTTTGAAAATTCAAGGTGTGGCTTCGTTCTATATTCACCATAAGTTCCACAAAAAATAAACCTGGTAATCGGTGAGCAACTCTATAGATTTCATCAATGATTCCGCAAGAAATTCTATTTGAAGGTTTTGCAATAACGGCCCCAAAGATAACGCTATAAATTTTATCTGAAATTTATCGAAAATGTCTCCTATGAAATCTATTTTTAAATTTCTTAAAGGACTTTCTCATGAATTTTGACTTGATCAATGGAATCTAATACTATGAACACTCTCGGGTAACGCATCATTTACTTAAAAAAAAATTCTTTTACAATCGTCTTCAGACTAGATTTTCATATCTGGATGTCTGTTATGCTTAGTTTATAGTGGATGCCTTTTTTCTAGTTACGCTTTTTAAGCTAGGTTCCAATAACAATCCCAATTTTTTGAAGAATTTTCCATATTTTCTGGATTTTTCTACAATGAAAAAAAAAATCCTCTAAAAAGAGGGCCCCCACAACACTGTGGCCCCGGGCCCCCACATTTGTAAATCCGGCTCTGCGGCTACTTGTATTCTACCGGTCGCTTCAGTATGGCCTCCAAAGTAGCCGTTTTATAAAAAAAAATAACTTAAGGACAAGGTATTTGGAGTACATTGCTCAAAATTTCTAGAGCACTGTTTTTTTGAACCGTTGAACGGATTTGGATGAAAATGCATCACGCTAATTGTTCAGTGGTTGTCAACAGCGTGATGCATTTTAATCCAAATCCGTTCAACGGTTCTAAAAAACGGTGCTCTAGAAATTTTGAGCAATGTACTCCAAATACCTTGTCCTTAAAAATGTTTTTAAACATTTTTATTGTATGCGCTATTCCTCGTTGCCACTAGCTATTCAGCGACATTCATTTTTTGACAATCAAGTTGATTTTTATATGAAAACGGCTACTTTGTAACGGTTACTCAAGTAACCGGTAGAATACAAGTAGCCGGTAAATCCACAATAATTAGTTCACCACTGGACTATCGCACTAGTTTTCACGAGTGCGAAAACGCAAATAGAAGTGCGCGATTGCATCCAATCAACTTGGTGTCTTCAGAGCACTTATTCAGCATACATCGAAGAAATAGTGCGCCGAAGACATCAATTCGATTTGATGCAATAGCGCAGTTTTATTTACGTTTTTGAACTCAGTGCGCAGTCCAGGTGAACTAAATGCGGTATATTAAAAGTGACAATAACATACAAAGCTGAAAAGCGTAGTTCGAGTATCAGGGACACTCTCGAGTCCCTTCGAATCTCGCAGAGGGTTACGGCAAGGTGATGGCGATGGTCTTTCGTGCTTGCTGTTCAACATTGCGTTAGAGGGTGTAATAAAGGAGAGCTGGGATTAACACGAGTGGAACGATTTTCACAAATTCCGTTCAGCTGCTTAGTTTCGCCGATGATATTAATATTATTGCTCGTGAATTTGAGACGATGGCGGAAACGTACATTCGACTAAAGAGTGAAGCCAGGCGAATCGGATTAGTCATTAATGTGTCGAAGACAAAGTACATGATGGCAAAGGGCTCCAGGGAGGAATCACCGCGCCCGCCACCCCGAATTTATATCGACGGTGATGAAATCGAGGCGGTTGAAGAATTCGTGTACTTGGGCTCACTGGTGACCGCCGACAACGACACCAGCAGAGAAATTCAGAGGCGCATTGTGGCAGGAAATCGTGCTTTCTTTGGACTCCGCAAAACTCTACGATCGAATAAAGTTCGCCGTAACACGAAATTTACTATCTACAAAACGCTGATTGAACCGGTCGTCCTCTATGGGCACGAAACATGGACCCTACGTGCAGAGGACCAACGCGCCCTTGGAGTTTTCGAACGGAAGGTGTTGCGTACCATCTACGGCGGAGTGCAGATGGAAGACGGCACTTGGAGAAGGCGAATGAACCTCGAGCTGCATCAGCTGCTGAGAGAACCAACCATCGTCCATACCGCGAAAATCGGGAGGCTTCAATGGGCGGGTCACGTCATCAGGATGTCGAATAGCAACCCGACTAAAATGGTTCTCGAGAGTCATCCGACCGGTACAAGTAGACGTGGAGCGCAGCGAGCTAGGTGGGTCGACCAAGTGGAGGACGATCTGCGGACCCTACGCAGAGTGCGTAACTGAAGACAAACAGCCATGGACCGAGTGGAATGGAGATGGCTACTATGTACAGCAGAGGCCACTCCAGCCTTAGGGTGATCGGTAAGGTAAGTAATTCCCACCCAATAGGATTGTTTGCAGCCAACATCAATTGGGTTCCCCCATTGACAATGCATTTGAGTTCCCTAAACATTGGTAGTTTTTATTCGTGAAGAACTAGTGGAGGTGCGGGAAGTGCATTTTATTGTGGTTATAATAGCAAATCCAGTGATTATCCAACATAAAATAATGCTTTAAGGGAACGTTCAAAAATTACGTCCAACATTTTGGGGGGAGGGGGTGGGTCTAAGAAAGTGTGACAGTACGTGTATTAGGTATAGGAAAATAGCGTAACAGAGGGAGGAGGGGGGGTCTAGAAATCCCAAAAAACGATGGATGTAATAAATGAATCTTCCCTATGCTCAGGCTTGATAATATTCCTTGAAATCAAAAGAGTTTTGCATCATGCTCTAGAGCGGTGTTTTGCTTTTGCCTCGTCGCGAGGGAGCGAACGAACCCCAAACAGAGAGGCAATAAAAACTGAGCGAGGAAGAGGGGAACGAAAAAAGAGCCGATGATTATTTTTGGTTTTTGGGTGCGATTTTCGCCTCGAGAGTCTTTCTTTGTATGGGAGTGGAACTCGCGAGAGCTTTTTGAGTGTGAGTGGACGTGAGAAACACAACAAGCAATTATGAGTGTTGGACGAACTCCTCGCTGCGCGGCAAGCTCGCGCTCGGTGCTGTTGAGGATTTGCGTTGTGATTTCTGAGTTTTATTTTCACTCCTCAGAAAATCGTCCAAAATCGCTTCCTCATTTTCTCGCGAGGGAGTTTCTGTCAAGCCTGGTTAAAATGCATTTTTCGTCAAAATGCAAATAACTCACGAAGCTTCGCGAATCACATGCGAGTGCTTGCCAGCTTCGTTTACTCACGAATATAGAACTGCGAGTAATCTCGGGCCCCTGTTGTTCACGAGTATGTTTGTTTATAGATGTGTCTGCTCAGCTGGAATCAGGGAGAATAACCCTGTTATTCTCCTTATAGATAGTAGAGTAAACATAGATCCGCTAAGATGAATCCGTTGTATCCAAACGAACTGTCAAAATCTGTATCCAAACGAGCATGACGTCACGATTTGGACAACATCAATGGAACGCATGACGTCATATTCATTCGTCACACTTTTGAAAATTACTACTTACACGCTTGAAACATTTTAGTCAGCGGTGTCCGCGGATCTATGTTTACTCTAGTAATCCTACATTATAGAGATCTGCGGAGGCGGCCATTGTGAGCCAATCATGCAGAGAGAACTGTCAAAGTGTGAGCCAAATGAACATGCTTATCGTTCGTAGGAAGTCGTCATTTGAACGGTATTGCAATAATCGGAACTAAATAAATTAAAATTATTTATTTTTAATATCGAGATATTGGCGGCAATGTATGTTTAATAAAAAGATAAAAATTTATTAATTCTGCTTTCAAAAGCTCATGCTTATGACGACACTTTTGTTGCTGCACTTGTCGAAAAAACTTCCATTGCGCTTCTTGCTTCACTTCTGCCGATATAATTAGCGCATCACTTTTGCATTGAATTTCAGATTTCTTAGATTTCTCCGCTATTTCAACAAAATTTTGAAAAAAAATTCTACCATAATTAGAAAATGTAAACAAAACAACTTCAATCACAACGAAGTCACGCACAAAGTTTGAACATCTAGCTTTGTAGCAAGTGTTGGCAGCTGTTGTAAACAAAACAAACAGCGTTGCCGAATCGACGTATGTAACTTCCGCTCATCTCTATGTAGAGGATTTCTAGTTTACTCTATCTATAATTCTCCCTGGCTGCAATAATCTTCATCATTTTCCATCTCTGGTCTCCACAGGTCGATTAGGAGAAAAATCGATCATTTTTCGTCAATCTACTTTTGTAACTTTATTTTGCCCAAATTCCCCTAAAATCACCTTCATACCCCTCCTTAATATCTTGACATTTCGTTTTTGACAGTTTGCTGTTGTTTGTAATCTCGTTTACGTTTGCGGTCAGCTCTTCCTCGGGTGATTTTGCACAAATTTGTGAATTTTTAGTCGAAAAAACGGTGTTTTAGTGGAAATTTCATCGAAAGTGCAAGGTGAGCTAACGTTTTTCCAGTTTGCTGCGTCTATTTTAATGTTAGCAAAAGTTAATTCTAGTTTTCTGTTTCGGCAACAGTTTCTTCAAAACAAAGAGCATAGCGCCATGGTTCAGATTGAGGATTTCAAGCTGTCCAGCGAGTTGGTCGGACACAAGCTGGATGTGCGCTCGGTGGCCGAGGGGAAAGGCTTCATCGTGTCTGGCTCGCGCGATAAGACGGCCAAGGTGTGGACGTTGTTGGACGACGGTCGGTACAGCGAAACGGATACGCTGACTCACCATACGAATTACATCGGGGCCGTTTTGGTGGTCGAGGAGAACGACTGGATTTGCACGGCGAGCAACGACGGGACGATCTGTGTGTACAAGTATCCGGCGGCAGCGAAGCTAGCACCGTTGGTAGTACTCAAAGGGCACACTTCGACGGTTTGTGCGTTGGCCAAAGGAAATGCGGGCAATGTGTTGATTTCCGGAAGTTGGGACAAGAGCGCTAAGATCTGGACGGATGTTGGCTCGTCGCTTACTAGCTTGACTTTGGTAGGGCACGAAGCTGCCGTGTGGGCCGTGGGAAGATTGTCATCGGGAAAGTACGTTACGGGATCGGCTGACAAATCAATTTTTGTTTGGAACGAGAAAGGCGAGAAGCTGGTGGTGTTGAAGGGTCACAAGGATTGCGTCCGAGGCTTGTGTCCGTTGCCTGGTGGTGGCTTCTTGAGCTGTTCAAACGATGCGACTATTCGGCACTGGAGTGATACGTACGACTGCGTCAAAGAATTCCATGGCCACACCAACTACATCTACAGCATATGCCGGAGCGATTTCTGGGGAGAGGACATTTTCTTCACTGGCGGAGAGGACAGCTCGATTCGAATGTGGAGTTTGAAGGAAGGAGCTTTGGGGGAAGTACTGCAGTTGCCCGCCCAATCGGTGTGGTCCGTGGCGGCACTTCGGAATGGTGACATTGTGGCCGGGTCAAGTGACGCGATGGTACGCGTCTTCACATCCAGCAAAGATCGGGAAGCCCCTTCAGATGTTCAAGATGCGTTCAAATTGAGCGTTGAAGTGAGAGTTCAGGAGTCTTCCAAACAGCTCGGCGGTATGAACGTGAATGACCTGCCCGGGCCGGAATCGTTGCTGTCGGAGGGTCGTGAGGGCCAAACCCGGATTGTCCGTCATGCTGATGGAAAAATCTTGTGCTATCAGTGGGGCAATAACAAATGGGAATGCGTTGGGGATGTTATGGGGGCCACCGGTGGCGACACCGGAAAAAGGCTCTACGAAGGACGTGAATATGATTATGTATTCTCGGTGAATCTCTCGGACGACGACCCAAACCTGAAGCTACCCTATAACCGGGGAGAAGACCCCTGGTTTGTCGCCCAACGGTTCATCCACAAGCACAGTCTCCCCCAGGCCTATCTAGACCAAGTGGCCAACTTCATCATCAAAAACTCCGACAATACTCCTGTCCAGGCTTCCTCAACTTCTTCAAGCTCCTACGATCCATTCACCGGAGCGGCTCGCTACGTCCCAGGGTCGGGAACCAGCTACCAACCCAACGTGGCCAATACGGATCCATTTACCGGTGGTTCTAGCTACACCACGCAGACTCCGAATGTCGGCGGCGTGGTAGCCGGCAACGGAACAGGTGCCGGTAATGCAGATCCATTCACGGGTAGCTCGAGCTACTCGACCGGATCCACCGAGGTAAAGAAGACGAACACACATTTTCCCAACCGGCATTTCGTGACAATGGAAACGGCCGACCTTTCGAAGGTCCTGGTGAAGTTGAAGTAAGTATAGATTAAAACGGGGAGTTCTACCGTGATCAACTGTTCATTACTCTTAGACTAATTCCCAGCCAAAATGGCATTGTATCACTGACCAGTCACTTCTAAAAATATCATTCTAGAGAGTTCAACGGAAAAATCGAAGACAAAAGCCTGCAGATGTCGGACGACACTCTGGATGACATTGTTCGTTACGTCGGAGAAGTGAGCCAGGTATCGGAGCAAAACTCGGTTTGCCTGACTGCCCTCAAGTATCTCTACAACTGGCCAACGGAAAACCTCTTCCCGGTTCTGGACATCACTCGACTGGTGGTGCGCGATCCCAAGGCATGCCAGGAACTGTTCGAGGGTGACTTCATGAAGACCCTGCTGCAGCACATCAACCATCTGCCGGCAAACCAAATGATGGGAACACGCTGCTTCGTCAATATGATCTCGCATCCGGCTGGGCGGACCATCGTCACGGAACACATTCGGCCGATCGTCGAAAAGCTGTCACCGATCAGGAAGGGCAGCCCCAACCTGCAGATCGCCCTGGCCAGTTTCTATCTGAACTTGACGATGACCCAGCTCGATAAGCCGTCGCTGGATTTCTGCAAGGTGTTCTCGGATGCGGTGAGCGAGTTCCTGGACTGGGCCACCGATTACGAGGCCATCTACCGGGGCTACCAGGCGTTGGGTAATCTGATGTCCACGCCGCAGGGTTCGCTGGTGGTTAATCATTTACGAAACAATAGCGCACTGATCGATAAGATTCTGGTTAGCATTAGCCACGAGGTGAGCGGATTCGCCAAACTGAACGAGTGCGCCAGCTACCTGTACGAAATGCTGGCTTAAGACTGCGCTGTGGGAGGGACATTCTTGGATTGCGTCGATTGAACTTTTGAAATTAGCCTTTTTTAATGTAGACCATTGAATTGATGAAGAATAAAATGAGTTCGACAGATGAAGATATTTGATTATTGAAGAATGTTCCTTCAGAAATACGACCTACAGCTTTGAAAGAACATTCTGTTTGTTATCACAGGAACATCGAGAGAACTGGCAACACGGTCGCCTCAAAGGCAGACCGCGAGCTCAGTCTATGGCCTGAAGCACACAGACAGGGTCAAATATTTAACATGGAAAGAACTCAAGAAACAACATCAGTTTGACACTAATGAAAATTCGGTCGAGTCAAACAAGATGTTTAAGCATTGGTTCCTGGACAAATATTTGACCCTGTGTACTAGCAGCTTATGCGTGATTTGAGTTTAATGCGAAGCAAACTCGATCCCCAAATCTCTTGCCCAAGAGGACAGATTATTTAAGGAATTTACAGCATCATCTGCAAGTTGTCTTAGCGTGCATTGTCATTCCAGACAGCTATCAATGTCTTTCACATAGAAATTATAAAACAAGGGACTTAAACATGAGCCTTGGGGTAGGCCTATGTAGCTAATTGTGGAGATTGTCAGTTGTCCGAGATTGAAGCTCATATGCTCATATGTTTTTCTGACAACAAATTATACAAGAAATTGTTTAAAGTTCCTGGTAGTTCACTATTATGCAGTTTTTCTAACAATATTCCTATGAAAACTGAATCAAAAGCGCCCATAATGCCCAGGACAACTGAAGCCAATTGGTCCTTTTCCGCAAAGGCCAGTTGAACATCCGATGAAAGTAACGCTAGACAGTCGTTTGTTCCTTTACCCTTGAGAAACCCGAATTGTGTATTTGAGAACTGGTTTTGCGATTCAACCCAATGAACAAGTCGTGATAGGATCATTTTTTTCTAATAATTTCCTTTAACATGACAACATAGCCATTGGACGGTAAGAATTATGATCAGAGCTTTTGAATAGCTATTACTTTTACCTGTCTGCATTCTGGCGGAACAATGTTGTTCTCCATGAATGAGTTGAACAGGTCTAGTAATCGTCTTTTCACGATATCTGGGAGATTCTTAAGAAGATTGAACTTGATCATATCGCGCCCCGGAGTAGAATTGTTTGCAGAAAGAAGAGCGATAGAGAACTCCGTCATGGAGAATGACATGTCCAGAGAACCGTCTCTTGAGGAAGTTTCCCAAGAGGGCGATCTAGCAGGAACGGAGTGTGGACAGACCTTTTTTTGCGAAGTTGAATATCCAACGGTTGGAGTATTCGTCACTCTCATTAGTCATTAGAAGAAGAGCGGTTTCGCATGTTGCGAGCCACTCTCCAAAGCGTTGTCATCGAAGTTTCTCTTGAGAGACCCTCAATAAAGTGTCGCCAATAACTACGCTTTTTCGCTTTCAGCAGGTTATTCAGTTGTCTTTCGAGTTTAGCGCACTCTTGGTAAAAATCTAAGGTGCCATTCCTACGAAAAGCTTTGAAAGCATCAGATTTTTAAAAGATGCAACTGGGTGCAATCATCATCCCAGCCTAGTCTAGGAGGAATGTAAACGGAAGCTACGCAAAGATCTTTTCCCTTAACGTTCATTTGACAAGCGGCAATTTCTACGCCAGGATGAGTTGGAATTGGAATTTTATAAAATGAGTAACCTTTTTTGATCCCCAAGAGTATTGTTCGTGCAGTTGAAAATCGGAATTTTTGACACGCGAAAATCTTTGTTTCTCCTAAACCGTGTGTCGGACGTACGTCGGGCACAGTGCGCTGGATAGAGGGCCAGGTCCGCTGTCCAGCGCACTACGTCCGACGTTAGCTTTCACTAACGGATTTTGAGAAAATTCGATTGTCGGGTGTGGGGAAACTTCGGGTTTCAACCGCGACGACAATACTCCTCCATAATGATCATCTCGATCCTGGCGTATAATGTTGAAATCGTGGAAGTTGAGTTCGTCTTAAGAAGAAAGCCATGTTTCACAAAGTGCAAATACATAAGTGACCCAATTTTGCCAGCCCCTTTCCGGAACAAATTTTTTGCTCCCCTCAAAAATTTAAACAAATATTCATACTTTTAATCCCTCTATGTTTTGCCTTTCAGTAGTAGTTTGATGATGATTATAAATGAATTGCTCAATATTTGACCGTTAGATAATTAGATCAAAAAGTTTGTCGCAAAATGGGGCTGACAAAATCGGGTCCGTACTGTATATCACAATCTGAATTGTGAATAATTGTTATAAACGAGATAAAATCCTTTAAAGACATTTTCTTAGAGCAAGAGTAAGACGACCGAGTTTGAGCTTGATCATAATTGAACTAAACTTTATTTATATCAGAGTACCGTATTACCCCGCTAATACGACACCGACTGTTGTCGTATAACCGGGGTAAACTTTTAATTCGACAAACTGGTCACCCTACACCACCATGCTCATTGAAATTTGGCAACTCTATTTTTGTTTTTGTTTTGATTTTCGGATTTGTTATGAAACATAATTTAACCAAATATTGCGGTGGGGCGAATAAAAAGCTTGTTCTTTCTACGATTGTTGCCATCCTCAGTTCATTCCGGTTGGTCTCCCGGCGGTTTGGGTGTTGAATAGCACCCACTCAGAACTTTCGAAATTTGCGGCTGCAAGAGGAGTTGCTGCGGGTACGAGTATAAGCGCAATATCAAACTGTTTTGCATTTACAGTGTACATCGCTGTGACATTTGAACACTTTTTAATTCGACATGTGTCGTATAAGCGGGGTACGAATTAAAAAGTGTCGTATTAAAACTAGAGTCCCTATAATTAGAGTCTGGCGGACTGTCACTTTCGATCGGAGCCAATCGAGCATGACGTCATGGTGTCCTCACCGATAAATGCTACACCGTGACGTCATGCTCGATTGGCTCCGATAGAAAGTGACAGTCCGCCAGACTCTAACTAGACTGACTCTAATTAAAACGTGTCGAACCAGATGGGTAAGACGGTACATGTTTATCACTCATCGAATGAGAACCCGTAAGGGTTCGGCAATTACATCGAATGGAACCTGTATATTACAATTCCTTCCCCCTTTAGATTAAACATTTCTAAATTCGAAGTTGAACTTAATTTCCTTAAGGCTACTTAATTTCCGAAAGAAATTATAAAGTACTAGCTGCCCCTGCAAACTTTGTCTTGCCGTCTTCTTGTGGTAGTTTGACAACTCAAAATAGCACCGCACTCTAGATTGGTTTCATTTCGATCGTGTTGATTTCCTTCCCCGGTCATAAAAATCAGCACTTTATAAATTTTCTTACTTTTCTAGTTGATTTTCGTAACTTTTTGTACATATAAACACAGCCACCACGAATACCAATCGAGCCATGCAAGAGTCATGCCGATTGGTCCACCCGTTCGTCAGTTTTGTTGCCTCAAAAGAAATTCAAACTTATTTTTATACAGGGTGTTAGGTTCGTGAGTGCAAACTTTTTAAAGGGTGTTAGAGGACCATAAATGGAGAAAAAAATTGTTCTACGCATATGGTCAAATCTTAACCGTTACGTAGTTATTGAACTTCCCATGTTTTTGACTCTTATTGCCTTAACTGGCTATAACTTGAAAATGGTCAAACTTATCGAAGTTTTTTGACCCTTATTCGAAAGATTATTGAATTTTCTCTCAAATGGCATCTTTGAATCGATTGGTTTAGTTGCATAACTAAGTTTTCTAGAGCAAAATAGCTAAAAACTGTGTATTTTTATTGGTTTTTGTCAATTATCTTTGAAACATGCGTAATAAATTAAAATTCTTTCTGTGGCAAAGTTGTGGCTCCTGTTCCACTCTACAATTCGTTCTTTGACATCAAATTTTTATCTCTTATCGTTTTGTTGCAATTTCGATTTTAACATCACATTTCAGATCATAAATTTGCAACTGTCATGAAAAGCACTTTTTTGCGCATTGTGCCGCACAGTTAAATCAAAATTGCAAGAAAACGATAAGAGCTAGAAGTTTGGTGTCAAAGAATGAATTGTAGAGTGTAAAAGCGGCCATAACTTTGCCAAAGTAAGAATTTTAATTTATTACGCATGTTTCAAAGATAATTAACAAAAACCAATAAAAATACACAATTTTTAGCTATTTTGCTCTAGAAAACTTAGTTATTCAACTAAACCAATCGATTCAAAGATGCCATTTGATAGAAAATTCAATAATCTTTCGAATAAGGGTCAAAAAACTTCGATAAGTTTGACCATTTTCAAGTTATAGCCAGTTAAGGCAATAAGAGTCAAAAACATGGGAAGTTCAATAACTACGTAACGGTTGATATTTGACCATATGCGTAGAACAATTTTTTAACCATTAATGGTCCTCTATTGCCCTTTAAAAAGTTTGCACTCAGGAACCTAACACCCTGTATATATAGATAAAACAAGTAACACAGCACTGAACAGTTCAGCTTTTGAAGCTCTGAAACCTAATTTTACACGTTATTTCACAATTTCCCCATTAGGAACATAAACACTACGCTTGCTCCTAACCAATTATTTACAGAAACGCAATGAAATGCTCGATTCCAGTGGTATTCGGCTCCCCGAAGGTTCGATGTTATCATCGTCACAGTTGGACATCAGCCGAATACTGCTTCCGAGTTGATTGATCACTACTAGGTCCTTGCCACACTAATATTGGTTGATCGCCGACTCTCTAAGCTTGAACAGAACATCTCTTCCTACGCCTCCTCGTAAATAATAAAATACAACTGCATCCAGGCAGGAGGTGTTACGCAACATAGTAGGTAAATTTACTAAACAGTTGTTTCCTCAGGTCACGGTTAATAAATATATAGGTGAAAAATTCAGCAGCCGCAAAATCATTCAAGAATCGTCGAATCATCATATGGTCTTGGTTGATGAAGACTTTATGCAGGTACCATCGGCAGTCAGTTTTACGGGTTCTACTTATCGAAAAGCAAATACACACTAGCTTTGTTAATTTTTGCCTTTCTCGTACACTAAGTGTACTGGAAGTGTATGTTCACTCCAAAAATGACTTTTTGATAAAAGGCTCGTAGTGTCGAGTCACATATACCAATCAACTCAGCTCGATGAATTGAGATGATGTCTGTATGTGTGTATGTATGTGTGTATGTGTGTGTGTGTGTACAAATAAACTCACATCACTTTTTGGCAGTAAACCTCAACCGATTTTAACGACCAACGGTACATTCGGCGGTGAATCTGGTCCCATTGTTTCCTATTGAAAATGGTTCGGATCGGTCCAGCCGTTCCGGAGTTATGGCCATTTAGGTGTTCCGGAACGGTACCCCAGGAAGGGACCAGATATGAAAACGCATCAAACCTATGCATGCGACACATCAAACCATGGCATTTTCGATAACCTGATGAGCGGTAAGCAGAAAAATAGTCTAAGATCATATCTGAACCGGTAGTGTTCCGGAACCGTTTCCGGGTGTCCCGCCGGAAGTGGCCAAATATACAATTGAACCAAACCCATGCATGCGACACATCAAACCACGGCATTTCCGATGACCCGATGGACAATGAGCAGGAAAATCATCTCAGACCATATCTGAACCGGTAGTGTTCCGGAACCGGTTCTAGGCGTTCCACTGGAAGTGGCCAAAAATACAATTGAACCAAACCCATGCATGCGACACATCAAACCACGGCATTTTCGATGACCTGATGGACAATGAACAGGAAAACATTCTCAGATCATATCTGAACCGGTAGTGTCCCGGAACCGGTTCTAGGCGTCCCGCTGGAAGTAGCCAAATATACAAGTAAACCAAACCCATGCATGCGACACATCCAACCACGGCATTTTCGATAACCTGATGAGCGGTAAGCAGGAAAATAGTCTCAGATCATATCTGAACCGGTAGTGTTCCGGAACCGGTTCTAGGCGTCCCGCTGGAAGTGGCCAAATAAACAATTGAACCAAACCCATACATGCGACACATCAAACCACGGCATTTTCGATGACCCGATGGACAATGAGCAGGAAAATCATCTCAGACCATATCTGAACCGGTAGTGTTCCGGAACCAGTTCTAGGCGTCCCGCTGGAAGTGGCAAAACACACAATTGAACCAAACCCATGCTTGCGACACAACCAACCACGGCATTTTCGATAACCTGATGAGCGGTAAGCAGGAAAATAGTCTCAGACCATACTGAACCAGTGTTCCAGAACCGGTTCCGGGGTTCCCGCCGAAGTGATCAAATCTGAAAGAGGAACAAACCCGTGCATGCGTCACATCAAATAGCGGCTTTTTAGATTACCTAATGCAACCAGGCCAGCAAGTGTTTCGGAATCGGTTTTGAGTGGCCGGAAGAGGCCAAATATAAAAGTAAACCAAATCCAGGCATGTGACACATCAAATCGTGGCTTTTGCGATAACCTGATGAACAGTTAGCCAGAAAATAGCCTTAGATCACATTAAAGACAACTGGTAGTGTTCCGGAATTGGTTCTGAGAGTCCCATCGAAATTGTCAAACCCTGCATGTGACACCTTCAATTTGCAACGTTTTTGGTTAACCGATGAACAGTTAACAAGACAATAGTGTCAGACCATATTTGGTTCAGCCGGTAGTTACCCGGAATCAGATCCGGGTAGTAAAATGTAAAATTTAACCAAACCCATGGATGCGGTACATCAAATCACGACCAGTCTTGACGACATTCGACACTTTTTACTACCTTTATTTCGCTACCGCAGTCGTGTGTCAGCTTGCTTTGTTACATTCGTGCACTACCGTTACCTCTTACACACAACACGAGCAGTAGAACGAAGATCAATAAACATAAGAAAGGGCCAAATTAATGTCTTCTGACACGATGACATTTGTCTAATTCTAGCTTTACGCATAGATTTTCAGCCAATTCCGATTATGAATGTTAATATTAGTTTATTCTTGCATGTTGCATTGAATGCGACATATAGATGGGCAATATAGCTCTTATTATGGAAGAAGACAGGAATAACAAAAGCCGAACCTTCTCCTGAAGCCGCGTCGTGAAGTGCATTCGTTTGACATTTTTGTTTCGAACAGTAGTTTGATTGCTTGTGTTGCGAATGTCGGAATGACTGTGATCTCTAACAAGACTGATCACGACTTATCAACAACCTGATGGAAAAATAGGGTCAGCCCACATTAGATTTCCGGTAGTGTTGTGGGTTCAGCTGTGGCTTCGAAAGTGGTTAGAAGTAAAAGTGAATCAAACCCATACATGCGATAAATCAAATCGCGGTGATTAGGTGAAGGTGAAGAATTAGCAATAAAATAATCTCAGACCTAGTCTCAGACCATAATTGGGACAACCGGTAGTGTCATGGAATCAGATCCGGGTATACCACCGGAAATTACCAAATATAAAAATGAACCAAACCCATGCATACGACACATCAGATCGCAGATTTTTTGATAATCTAATGAACGGTTAGCAAGAAAATAGCCTTAGATCACATTACAAACCAGCTGTTGTGTAGCAGAACCAACGTTCATGTGAAAAATTAAATCGTGGCTTTGTTTAATGGCCTGATAAACATTAGGTATGAACAACAGTGACGAATAGGTCTAAGTTCTCATATATGAAAGAGAACAAAATATAGGCAAATCTCAAGCGATCTCATCAAATCGTACCATTCCAGATTACTAAGGTATAAATTTATAGACGGATGGGTCAACGTTGAATGGAAATATAAGAATTTGATCGCGTCAACAGAAGATGGCAGCTGTTTTAATGAATTTTGAGCTCTAAAACTATGTAAAATAAGTGTATTTGGTATGGGAAATATGTATCCAAGATAGCGGTCCAACATCCAAGATAATGGCCCAGTATTCAAGTTAGCGCCTATTTGAAAAGATTTTAAATTCTTGCATTATGGGCATATTTTGTATGGAAATATGTCCAGAATTCAAAATTTGTAATCAGAAAACCCAAGCTGTGCGCTGGTCTGCAATATGACTATAGTTTGAATGGGGAAGAATGCCGGTCTTCGTTCAAAACTGGTAACCAGAAAACCATAAACGATATGCCAAAATTCAATACGGTGACTATTTTGTGTAATTTTAGGTGCAGAATCCAAAAATGAATACCAGAACATTCAAGATGGTGTCTCAATGTTCAAGATGGCGCTTAGTTTAGTTGGGGTAGATATCCGGAGTCAAAAAATGATGACCGAAATTATACGGCTTCATAACACTTGTTTGGTTTGAATTTTGGATCGTTGTCTTATATTTTCTGAATATTGGATGTTCTGCTAATACAAAATGTATCCATATTGAGTAGATTTAGCAAGCAGTTTCCATTTTGTATTTATGTCAATGTCATCAACACGTCGCTTTAGTTTTGTTGAAAGGATATTTTAAAGCATGAGAAAGGCATCATCACCGCTAGGTGGATTAATAAGGGTTTTTTTTTGGATTTCACCTCTCGGCAACTACAATTGATCCTTTGATATTGTCGGGCCGCCACCAAACCGGACTTCGCACAATCAAGTCGCGACGCGACCCAACTCGCGACGTTTTATAATCATGTTAAAAATAGTGCGCATCCTTCCCGTTGTTGTCAGCAACACAGCGCACTAGATGCGAAACAGTTGTGACACTTGTGGACCAAGAAAATGACAATTTATGATTAAATGTCGGTCTTGATTCCAACCGGATAGATAATAAATAAAGCAAACCAAATCCTATGGCAGACAAAAAGTGACTGGTACTGCATAGAACGATTATGAAAAAAAAACATCAAAAAGTAAATGTGTAAAGTTTACTATAACAAAAGTATGCCTCTCTTTCTGAAAAATGAAACGGTTTGCGTTCCAACAGAAAAGGTCCGATAAAAGCGCTGTTTTACGCTACACCAAACAAAAACATCAATACATATGGACAAAACAGAAAGAGGAAAAACAGGTTAATCATAATAAAATGATTATCGATGCATTACTTTTGCTCACGTTTCCAAAAAAAATGATATGATAAACACGCTTTTTGGCAAAAATTTCAACATACATGCACCGACAAAATCACGCCAAAGGCAACTAACTACCGGGGTCGTGAAAGGCAACGGGAAGTTGAAATAAAAAAAAATACACTACATATCACAAACAATATCCATAAAAAATACGCAAAAACACAAGCTGGCAGCAAAAAAAATGTGGCCTAAAAACATAAAAAATCAATCAATTGTGCATTTGTCACATTGTCTAATAAAAAATATAGGACCAACGAAAAAAAACTGAACCAGCCCTGGCACAAAAAGCATATATGCAATTGCATAGCAAAATCAGCAACAAAACACTATTGTCAAAATCAACAACTCTCAGCTGCAAAAAGGCGTCAAGGTACCGTGCTGCCGGTGGAAGCATAATTGTCCCATGTGCATTTTTGGCAATATTGAGATTTTGCAGCCCATGACCATGTATCGTGAGGTACTATCATATGGGGAAATAAAAATAGGTAGTTTGTTCCGAAAATTGTTGAAAAAATGCATGGCCGATTTGTAACATTCTTAAAAGTGGACGCATAAGCGTCACGTTTCATTGGAAATCCTATGGAACTATAAAATCGCTCTAAAACAAAAAATAGTGCTCAAATTAAAAATTGGTTGATGTTAGAACACGATTCACCTCTTATACTTCATAGTAGAGACAATTTACTTTTTTCGAACTTTGGACGCTATTTTCTCGATTGTCTGTTTTTACACATGGGACATTTATGCGTCCACCGGCAGCGTGGTAAGGTGGTCAAATCCTGCTCTCGTATTCCGGCGATTTTAACTAAATAAGCGCAGGCTACCTCAGCAAGCAATAATGCACTTCCATTTCATCAAAATGCAACTGGAGAAACTAAAGATGACTCGCACAACAATGGGTAAAAAGGCCTTTCCCGCGTTGTTCGCTTTGCACAAAAACACCATCACTACGAGCGGACACTCAAACACAGCAATAATGCACAATGAAAGGGTACCCGGCTACATTTGATGCTCATAGCACTTAATTGAGTTGTGCTGAAAGGAAAAAAGTAAACGGCAAAACAAAACAATGTTTGCAAATGGAGGAATCCAATTGTGTTGCCACAGCACAAAAGTTACTTTAAAACAAATAGCCACTTAATCACTAAAAGCTCTAAAGTAATAGTAAAGTAATCACTAGGGTGCCAATGAAAATCGAATTTTCGAATTTCAAAAACGGGTAGTGCTCAAAAGTTTCGTCTCCTCAAAAAAAGTCCCCATGCAAAATTTCAGCTCAATCGGACTTCGCTAAGGGGTGGCCCAAAGCGGTCAAAGTTTGGCTGTTTTGAAACACGAAAAATATCCCAAGGTAGGGGTACATGAAAATTTCGAAATCGAAAATTTTTTTTTGATGCCAAATGCCTTAAAAGTGCATGAAACGTCGAGATCTGGTGTAATCTCAAAAAAAATTTTTTTGAAAA
Organism: Aedes albopictus; assembly: GCF_035046485.1. NCBI lineage: Eukaryota > Metazoa > Arthropoda > Insecta > Diptera > Culicidae > Aedes > Aedes albopictus. The sequence continues at coordinate 160,345,978 of NC_085137.1, forward strand.
AAATTGACTTTGTGGACTTAGAAAATTTTTGAGTTGGGGGAGTGAAATGAATTTGATATGGAGGATTTGAATTTAGTTGCTGAAATATTCATAGCAATAGTACTGGAACATGTCTTATATCATCGTTGGCAACTACTAGCATATTATATATCATATATCGTTAGGGTGGTTCACTTATTTTGCATTAGGGTTGTCCTTTTTGTAGAAAAATTAAAAAAAAAGATAATAGTATTAAAAAATCTCATATAACTGTAAGTCATTTTCAATGTTGAATATATATAATATTTCATTAGGGTGGCTCATTTATTTTTATTTAGGGTGGTTCTTTGAGATGGAAATTAAGAACAAAAAAATATTTCCAGAAAACTTACCAGTCATATTTTTGTATAGTTTAAAACCATGATTCTTTATTGGCATGTAACACTTTGTTAAGAAATTCCTAGACCAACATGTGGAAAGGGCGTAACAACCATTGCGAATTTCTGCTTCTCCTGTCCCTTCCGGGCATATCCCCAATTATTCATGAAATCTTTTATTTTCTTTTTAAAATTTTGAATCTTTTTTTTTTTTTTTGGTGCTTCACTTATTTTGCATAAGGGTGGTCCTTTTTGTTGAAGAATAAATAAAAAAAAACATAATAGTATTTGTATTGTATTTTCCGTTAGGGTTGTTTTTTTTTTGGAAATTAAGATCAAAAAATACTTCCAGAAATTCAGAGAGGTAATCTTTTTCGTATAGCTTCAAGCCATGATTTCCTACAAATCTTTCGGTGACTTATCAATAATGAGATATTCTCTAATTATTATCTCTCCTCTCGTTCTATTTCAATAATCACTGCATAGTGATTAAAACCGATTTCTATCTACAGAATTAAATATTGTGGTACGGACTACCAAAGGGATTTATTTACTAGAGAGGTTCATCTCATTGTAAGATTTTGAAAAGTTTTGTGAGACTAAATTCAAATATTCGGGTAAATATTTATTCAGCTGTTTCTATGAGGAAGAAGAGTTAAGTTTGAAGAGTAGAACTGTTTCTTGAACCCCTAAGATGGGGAAGTTTTTCATTAATGCGGTATTAGCAGATATAATTTACTTTTGCAATGGTCAAGGCCAAGCATGCCCGTACTGAGCAGATGAAATTTATGCTCTTTTGATTTACACCACCAAAATTATCGTATTCATGCAATCTTCCTACACTGAGCGAAAAATTCAATTCCACTGGAAATCATAAGTAGATTTTTTCCATCTAACTAAACATTTGAAACTTACATGATTGGTTAGTGAAAATATTCCACTGGAAAAATCCAATAGCATTTAAGTGAAATTTTTCACTACAAAATTTAATAAAATTTAAGTAAATTTTCAGTATATTTGGAACAACTTTTGGCCATTTTTGTTTTTGTTTTGTCTATTTCAAGATTATTAAAAAAATGGTTTGTCTCCGTTTTATCGGAGACCCCCAAACGGTTCCCTAGTAAGGATGGAAACATAAAAATCACAGAACATATTGCCATCATCACACTCATGCTTGGTTCGTTAGTGATGGCTGACAATAATTCGCTTCATTTTTCATACATTCGACTTCAGTAAAACCCACTAGAAAATCATATACATTTTACAATACAATACAGTACCAAATTTTCAATAGCTTTTCTTTGGAGTTTCACTAAGTTTTCAAGCGAATTTTACTTAATTCATTTGAACTCACTGAAAACATCATTTTTGAACGGTTACTTGAGTTTTTCCAGTGAAACTAAAATGTGTTTTCCTCTCAGTGTATCTTAACTGAAAGAAGGATGTTGAAATAATTTAAACAAGGTTACTGATAGACGAAAATTCTCGCGAAAGCCAAACAATTAATTTCAGTGTGTATCGTCCCAAATGTTCATCATAGAAACAACAACTCGTTCATTTACTCACAAAGGCGTGAATGAACTCATCCAGCGTGAGTGTGTTGCCCGCCAACTATCTGGAATGAAAATTGCGAGAGCGCTCTCGAACTATTTTCCATTCAGCTCCGAAAGATAATCTGCTCGAAAATATCGTGCTGATTCTCAGCTTTCATTCCGATTCCCACTCACGGCGATAATATCATCGGAATCGGCAGGAGCATGATGGGGAAGATTTCATCAGAAGCCCGTTTGTGTGCATTAGGGTTCGGAATTAGTCGGAAATAAAGTTATAAATTTGTTTGGTAGATCGAGGACTGACATGCAAGGGTTCGTTCAAAATTACATAACGGGGAGGAAGGAAACCTAGCGCGTAACGCTCTTCATGCAAAATTTTAAAAATTTGAAAATATAAAAGTTGTTTGTAGTTGGGGGTTTTGGGAGGCTGAAATTGTCAAATGTTGCTTTCCTTCCGATTGATTAGCAAATGTGTCATCAACTAGCACTCAAGTGCATGAAGATTTTAAATCTCGGAATTGGTTTTGATAAATATCCCGGGAGCGGTTGCGTCGTGTACTGAGACACGCATCATGAAAAATGCACGCATGTGGTACACCGCGTGAGCGCGGCGTCGCTGCAAGTAGTCAAAGCCGCGACTGCTCGAGGGACATTTATTGGACAAATGGTGTATCCGGTAAAGTTATTAAAAAATTCAAGGATTTACAGAAGATAGATCGCTTGATTCGTAAATGTAATTCTTCTGCTGAGTGGCACAAAAAAGCAAGCAATTTTGTCCAATTACATTATCTCTATCTAAATGGTCAGGATCATAATATGTGATAAATTAAATTTTAGTATGTTTGTACAATTTTTGATTCCTTCCTTCTCCCTCAGAGAAGCATGTTTTTTAACTATGTAATATGTATACGGTCCGACCCATAATCGTAGAGGGAGTCCACGCTTTCTACAACTACATCTTTTTTTACTCTTCAAACAAACATTGCAGAAAACACCATCCTTTTGTGCTCTTACCAGTGCATTTTGTATTACACAAGTTTAACTTGTAATACGAGAACGACCAATCCACGCTCGATGAAATGACTTTGCCAAAGGCACACACCTTCCGGTTCATTAGTTAGGTTTAAAATACCGTTAGAGTTGCTTACCAAGCTCATTTTACTGTAGCGCAAAATATGTGTCTCAAATATGTAAATGCATTAAGGTATAAACATGTGCATCTTTGGTGAGCATTATTTAAAGACACGGTATCGATACCGCGCTGCTTTTCCTTTGAATCGGCACTCGTGGTGATAAATTATTATCAATCGCAGTGAAAATTATCACCCGCGATAATAACTGCTCCAGTTTTCGCTTCCTTCGAATCGTTCACTTTCGAGCAGCGGTGCGAGAGTTGTGATCGATGAATGAACACCACTTCGAGAGCGTGAGTATCTTTGTTTACAAGCGCCACTGCAACCAGCGAGAGTTTTCCTCAGCTAGACAGTGACAGCTGAGTTCATTGCATTAGCGATCAAAATATGCACGGTGAGCTTGGGAATGCTTATCGGCTAAAAAATCATGGGGAGTGCTCCACGATACGATTATTGGTAACCTTGAATTTAAATGTCTTTTCGAACTGTCAAAAAACCGCACCGCGGTACCACACTGAGCCAAAAGCCCAAAATCGCATATTTTGCCCTATAAATCGGGGTATAGCTTAAAATTGTGACGTGCTGGAGCAAATCTGAGCCCGGATTCGGATTCAGCGACCCAAAAACTGTCAGAGACACATAAGTTTGCTTTTGAGACAGACGAAAATTTAATTTTTGTTTCGCCGTCTTATGTGCTCTCTCTTGTCCGGAATCCTTGTTGGAAACTGATATTACGCAGAGGAATAGCAAAATAGAAAAGGAAAATAAAAGTTCAAAAAATCAGATGTAATTTAATGTAATGTACCAAAAACCTATCAGCATGAATTTAGTAAATATCACAAAAACGTTCCCACTCTTCCGTTACGTCCCTTTTACTACGACCAGGCTTGTTCGCACTGAGCGTTTGAAAATTACGCTCTATTGATTTACACCACCGAAATCATCGTATTTATGAAATCTTCCTATCTTAACTGATAAAAAGATGTTGAAATAATTTAAATGTCTTTTCGAACTGTCGAAAAACCGCACCGCAGTACCACACTGAGCACACGGGGAGAATTTCACTCGGGTGAATTTTAACGCTCCGTGCGGCACTGCGTTAAGGGTTTTTTGACAGTTCGAAAAGACATTTAAATTATTTCAACATCCTTCTATCAGTTAAGATAGGAAGATTGCATGAATACGATAATTTTTGTGGTGTAAATAAATAGAGCATTGATTTCATCCGCTCAGTACGGACACGCTTGGCCATGACCATTGCAAAAGTAAATTATATCTGCAAATACCGCATTAATGAAAAACTTCCCCATCTTAGGGGTTCAACAAACAGTTCTACTTTTCAAACTAAACTTTTCTTCCTCATAGAAACAGCTGAATAAATGTTTACTCGAGTTTTTGAATTTAGTCTCACAATACTTTTCAAAATCTTACAATGAGATGAACCTCTCTAGTAAATAAATCTCTTTGGTAGTCCGTACCACAATATTTAATTCTGTAAATCGGTTTTAATCACTATATGGATGCCGTGATTAATGAAATAGAACGAGAGGAGAGATAATAATTAGAGAATATCTCATTATAGATAAGTCACCGAAAGATTTGTAGGAAATCATGGCTTGAAGCTATACGAAAAAGATTACCTAGTTGAATTTTCTCGAAGTATTTTTTGATCTTAATTTCCAAAAAAAAACAACCCTAACGGAAAATACAATACAAATACTATTATCGTTTTTTTTATTTAATTTTCTACAAAAAGGACCACCCTTTTGCAAAATAAGTGAAGCCCTCAAAAAAAAAAAGATTCAAAATTTAAAAAAGAAAATAAAAGATTTTATGAATAATTGGGGATATGCCCGGGAGGGACAGGAGAAGCAGAAAATCGCAATGGTTGTTACGCCCTTTCCACATGTTGGTCTTAGAATATCTTAACAAAGTGTTACATGCCAATAAAGGATCATGGTTTTAAACTATACAAAAATATGACTGGTAAGTTTTCTGGAAATATTTTTTTTGTTCTTAATTTCCATCTCAAAGAACCACCCTAAATAAAAATAAATGAGCCACCCTAATGAAATATTATATATATTCAACATTGAAAATGACTTACAGTTATATGAGATTTTTTAATACTATTATCTTATTTTTTAAATTTTTCTACAAAAAGGACCACCCTAATGCAAAATAAGTGAACCACCCTAACGATATATGATATATAATATGCTAGCAGTTGCCAACGATGATATAAGACATGTTCCAGTACTATTGCTTTGAATATTTCAGCAACTAAATTCAAATCCTCCATTTCAAATTCATTTCACTCCCCCAACTCAAAAATTTTCTAAGTCCAAAAAGTCAATTTTTTTCCAAAAAAAAATTTTTGAGATAACACCAGATCTCGACGTTTCATGCACTTTTAAGGCATTTGGCATCAAAAAAAATTTTTCGATTTCGAAATTTTCATGTACCCCTACCTTGGGATATTTTTCGTGTTTCAAAACAGCCAAACTTTGACCGCTTTGGGCCACCCCTTAGCGAAGTCCGATTGAGCTGAAATTTTGCATGGGGACTTTTTTTGAGGAGATGAAACTTTTGAGCACTACCCGTTTTTGAAATTCGATGGTCAAATTTTTCCCATACATTCCATTGGCACCCTAGTAATCACGTATGTCTACTACCAAAAATGCCATTAAAATGAAAGACAAAATCACATAATACAGTCATGAAAAATTGTCATTGAATAATGCAAAAAAAAACTAAAACACTGGTCAAACTGATCACTAAATGCACGCAAATCTTCAAAATTACAATTATGTCAACTATCCGCATTCAATTTGCTCCACAAAACATACAGAAAAATAACACCAAAAGATTAGAAAATCACTGGCGGGCGCAAAAAAAGCGGAATTGTTGTAGAAAAATTTCTCCTCGTCGAAACTGTTATAAACGAGATAAAATCCTTTAAAGACATTTTCTTAGAGCAAGAGTAAGACGACCGAGTTTGAGCTTGATCATAATTGAACTAAACTTTATTTATATCAGAGTACATGTTTATCACTCATCGAATGAGAACCCTTAAGGGTTCGGCAATTACATCGAATGGAACCTGTATATTACATGAATCAAAAGCTTAAGGGCGGACGGGACGGTCGGGGAAATATCCGCCATTGCTCTGTTGCTACTAAGATGGTAATCTCAGATTCTACTTCTACTCACTTGCAGTGCATATGCTGATTGTTTTTCAGCATCTTCAGTGCGATAGAACTCGAGATTACCATCTTCAAAATCGCGAGGCAAATTGTTAGAAAGAGAGGCAAGATAGGAAAAATAACACGGCGTCCCGTTTCACCTTAAACAGGTCTACTTTAGGTTTTAGGCTATGATGGTTCTACAGTAGAGTAATTAGCACAGTAATTACAGTAATTAAGTGTACTTCACAAGTTGAATTAGTCATCAAAAGATATGATCGAAGCAAGGAGGGACCATGAGGTAGTCAAATTCCGAAGATACTCTTCTACTGCTACCGCCATTGAAATGCAAGTTGAATAATTATAAAACTCACATATAAACTTCACTAACTATTATGTATAGCTGTTCGAAAGTGTAGTTCATTGACCAACGGATGAAAGTGTAGCCATGAAACAGTGGCAATAAGAGCGCAAGAGGTAATAGATACGTTTCAGTGAAATTCTGCCACCATTCCAAATATTCTAGCAATTACATCCGTGTCGTCCGCAAAACAGACAAATTGGCTGGATTTATTTATTTATTTATTTGGTTAATCAACAGGCTTATTTAGCCCCAATGATTTTATGTGTATACTTATTATCTAACATACAGAAAATACAATTTTTCTAACAAACACGGTGCAGAAACATGAAACGAAATAATTAAACAATTAACAACTACACAGCAAACTTAATAAGCTATCAATGATCCAACGAAAGGTATTCTAGACAAATTCAGGGTTCCCAGTAGCCAGTTCTCCGATGCACGAATTCCCGAAATAACAATCCAGTAGGCCAAGTAGATTCCATTACAGCTCTTTCCTTGTGCTTCCAGTCCACACCAACCTTGAAAGAGATGTAGCGCAGATCCTCGTAATTACTCCACCGGGGCATTAGTTTGATAACGTCGGGTGGATCGGTTGCTTGCAGTGATTCGGTAATCATCTTACTCATGGCATCAACAGTAACGTGCTTGGCTACTCTCGTAAAGAACATCCAATACTTTCGACGCCTAGTAGATGGTTCAGCTTTTGAACCCATCAGCAATTGCGTAGATTCGTTCATGTTTACTGACGATATTCTCTTTTTTTTTTAAGAGTGGCCAGGTGGAGCTGCAGGACAGCTGAAAGCAAAGCCTGGACCCTTTCCCTACTTTCCCCCTACTATGACCAATACTCACGATGGCCTAGACGATGTCGTCAACTTGAGCAAAGTGTGCAGTATTTAATATTGGGTCGTAGTAGTTATCAAAAAATACAGTGTGTTACTGTTCCCATCCCACCCGTATTTTGTGGAAGCTCTAAAAATGTAATGTTTTGATACTTTTCAAGACTACTCAGTGACAATTATCAGAACTAGCGTTTTTAGCCGGTATGGGCAACTAGTTTTTCTGACATCATCTCCAAACAATAATCAAAAAATATCCCAAGTTACATAGTGCATTCTGAAAATTATTTCAAGTTACATACCAATTTTGTTATGATGAACCGATGTTGGTCATCTACAGCACTGGAATCATCTTCAAATAATTCTCTTTTTGAGCTTCCATTCGATGTTGTGGGCAGAAAACTTATCAGTCGAACGCCTTATGTTAATATACAGTTAATGTATCTTATGTCATCGCTAGTCGTCTTTTGCTTCTCTGTGTTCATCTCTTGTATCCCTATGAAGTCTGAATTATCCTTATGTCTACCGTATCATAACATAGTTTATATTACATTCAAATTACTACAGTTTTCCATGATTCTAGATCCTGACAAAAGATCAAGATTAAGTTTTAATTCTGATCACATCATTGTTTAAAGCAACATAACTCCTGCTTTTTTGCTTTTATTGTCATAATATCGTCTAAGTAAGGTCGTAAGGCAAGGTCGGTTAGTTGGTTATTGTATTAGCAATTAAAACTAATACAGATCATTCATCAACTATGGTGTACTTATCCCTAACGGAATCTATAAAAATGAGAAATTAACTCATTTTAAAATAATGATTTTCTTCATAATCTTCCAATAGCAGTTAATTTGAATGTTAACATAAAAGCTTCAACTGTAAGCAAACTTGTCTTATTTTTATAATGCCAACTACATTGAAAACGTCAACGTATAGAACCTGTTACGATGTCAACCTAGTCAAGTAGTGAACCATTTCTGTCGAATTTAGTCAAGTCGCGATGTTCCGGCGTCAAAAATCCGTCTTACACGTGACCAGTGAATCTATTTGATGGTTAATCATACGTTGGAAACAGAAAAGTTATGTTCTTACCTTAGGTGTTTTTATGATTTTTACTCACGATTCCTCTTCATTCGATTCCGCTGTTTATGATGCATAGTGTTTTGCCTTCGGGCGTTGTGATAGAAATACTCGGAGTAGTAATAATTATTTTGCTCATGTAAAAGGAAGGGAAAAGAGAAGAAGGAAAGGAAAGGATATGATTAGTAGTTGTTATTCAGTACAGTAGTTTGAGAGGCTGTGGTGATACACTGGATTCAGTTTCTATATGGCTGGTCGATTCGCAAGATGAAAATATATAACAATCCAGTGTATTCACTAAATGGCTATTCAGAATGGTTCCACGGACATGGATAGCAAATCATTAAATATTGTAACATATCGGATGTGTTTTTAAAATGGTTCGTTTATGTAATGTACCCTTTCCATAAAATACGAAAACACGCGATCGCGAGATAATGATTTACATCCCATCTTCAAGGGATCACTACAAGCTCAATGCATCATTCTAGCCCTTTAGAATATCAGCGTTGATGAAACTGTTCAAATATTACGTAACATGCTTAGGAAAGATTGGATTTTAATTACACAAATAAATAGCATTACATAATCTTTCAACAACCTCTTACTTGTTCTCCCAAGAATCCTGCCTCGACCGAGTTGGCAGGACGCTGCCCAAACCCTCTCTGAACTGAAGGGCAGGGATGTTTACTGACGATATTCTCTGATGATTTGTGCTCGATTCAGGTGTAGAAGTAGAAGGCATCGTGAAGTGGTTTCTGTTTGGCGTTTGGGAACCACTACTCATCGTTTTCAATTCGGCGAAGCTCTGCTTTAGTGTTGAAACCTCAGATTGCAGTTGGCTGACAGTATGTTCAATATGGCTCACATGTTCGGCATCACTTCGCACGGTTGAGGCATTTGTTATTACCGTTTGTTGTTTACGGAACGAAGACAGACAATCGTCACACAACCACAGCACATTTGCGAAATCGACACAAACTCTTAGCTGGTACTGGTTCATTTGAATACAGTTCAAGTGGTATTCTTTGCGACATCCATCACAAACCATTCGTTCAGTCATACCACCGATACGCAAAGAACATTTATTGCAACCATACGACAGGCTCATTGTAGTGTTAATGCGGAGATATTAGCACAGACGGATTGGTTCTCGATAACAATGAATCCGGAGAGAAAGAAATTGAGATCACTTTTTGCACTATTTCGTTCGTTCGGTTGTACAGAATCGAATGCTAATTATACCGTAGGACGCGGCTTAACATTAGCTTGAACTCGAAGGTATACCTTTGTATACATTAAACAATTGCGATGTTCGGTTCACTGCAATTTCACGCGAAATACGACAGGCAAATTCGCACAAGACATTAATGCAATCAAAGCACACACACACACATTTCGTGATGATCGTTCCTCGGATCGACCCATAACACCCTCCAGAATGATGTTGAATAGTAGGTAGGAAAGTCCATCACCTTATCGAAGTCCCCATCGAGATTCGAATGAACTGGATAGTTCACTTGGAATCCTATTTTGCTATCTTATTTTGAAATATGATTCTATCGCTGTTCTGCACACCGTCCATCGTTAGTCTTATCAGTTTGGTAAACTTCTCGAGAAAGCTGCTCTCGCCCATGATTTTCCATACCTCTGTGCGTTCGATACTGTCATATGCCGCTTCAAAGTCGATGAACAGGCGATGCTTTGGGACCTGGTATTCACGGCATTTCTAGAGCATGTGTCGTACGTTGAAGATCTGGTCCGTTGTCGACCGGCCGTCGATGAAACCGGCTTGGTAACTTCTCACGAACTGATTTACTTTAGGTGATAGACGACGGAAAATGATCTGGGCGAGAACTTTGTAGAAGACAGCATTCAAAATGGTGATCGTTCGAAAGTACACATATATTAACTTGTCGCCTTTCTTGTGGATGAGATAGATTATCCCTTCTTTCCACTTCTTCGATAGCTATTCGGTTTCCCAGATCTTGACTATTAAACGATGCAGACAGGTGGTCAACTTTTCCGGGTCCATCTTGATGAGTTCTGCTGCGATATTGCTTTGTTTTTGAGCTGGTGGATGGCATCCTTAACTTCCTTCAGTGTCGGAGTTGGTTTGTTCCGGTCCTGTGCTGCACCAGCATAGTCAATTTCTCCGCTGTCTTGATCTTCCGTGCCTATATTCTCTTCGCCATTTAGGTGCTCGTCGGAGTGCTGCTTCCATTTTTCGATCACCTCAAGTTTGTCCGTCAGAAGGGACCCACCCTTATTCCTGCAGATTTCGGCTTCGGGTACGAAGCCTTCGCGCGATGCGTTAAGCTTCTGGTAGAACTTGTTTCATGTGAACGACACAGCAGTTTCATTTCCTCGCACTCCGCTTCTTCCAGGTGGCGCTTTATCTCAAGAAAGAGGCTGATCTTCCGCTTCTTCTTCTTCTGTATGTATCGCTCCACATTCTGTCGGGTTCGATCCTACAGCATTACCGCCAGCGCTGCGTTCTTCCCCTCCAAAACCGCTCTGCACAACTCGTGGAACCAATCGTTTCGTCGTACCCGTCAGTGCCTTGGCTGCGCTGTTGATGGCTGCTTTGACTGTACTCTAGCAATCCTTCAAAGGAGGCACATGAGCACGTCCCCGTACGACAACGCTGCCTCCGGTTACTTCAGATGCTCTAAATCGTACCGAGGCGACCGCCGGTACTGTACATTGCTAATAATAACTAATAGTAATGGTCAGAGTCGATGTTAGCGCCACGATAGGTCCTGACGTCCTCTAATGTCGGCGAAAAGCTCTCCATCAATCCGAACGTCATCGATTTGTGATTCCGTTTGCTTGATCTCCAGGTGTAACCATAAGGAAGGTATGCTGGAAGAAGGTGCTTCGATTTGAGCTGTAGATAGTTCTCGTTGGGAACCTATAAAAATGATATGTCGGTGGCTTCGCAGGCCGCCGTGAATACACTGGCTGCTCATGGTTGAAGAAGGCGTGTGCACCATAAACGTTCGGCGGAGAAACTGGGGGAACATCGGCCGAGACCGACGAAGATGGTGGATGTATCCAACATCATGGTAGGTAGGTATCTGTTTGAGTGTTAAATACACGATAGTAAAAAAGGTATCTCATTATGCTAAACGGGGTACTTCCTCCATAGACTTGCACGAGGACTGTCATCAATGGATTTTTGTGCGTGTTTCCGCGCCTAAATCCAAAAGAGAAGACCGTTGAACCGAATGTTTTAAACACGTTTTATTCCTTTTACGATCCACTTGTTTCACGAAAATAGAAATCCATTATGATTTTGTTTGAATGTTCTGTCTGGTATTGATGTTTTTGGAAAAGCTTTCGAAAATTATGAGAAAAATAAAATATAGGTATCTGCTGTTCGTTTTTCCAGTGCGTAACGCGCGCACGACCGCTTTTCCGTCAGTTTTCACTTTAGTGACACCCTATTTCCATACACGATTTCAAATCCCAACAGGATCCGATTCAGTTTAGTACCCTCTCCTTCCGAAATACATCCAATCCTCCTCAATGTATCTGTTTTTTTTTGTTATTAAATCAATCAATTAGAAATAAATCAACGACGGAACGGGAAATTATGAACCACCTTCAGCATTTTTTTTTCTGCGTGCATCTTAATTTTTAATAAAACTTACAAGGTAAAACTATAATATAGGCAAAAGGTTACTTCTTTTCGTTTTGTTTCAATAGAGACGACTTGTTTCCTTTTGTGAACTGAAAGAAATCGAGGTTTGCACTTAATTTTCACGTTTTGTTGCATTTTTTTTTGAGAAAACAATAGTACAATAACACGTGTGCCATTTGATTTTTTAGGTGCCGAGTTTATACTTCTTTTCACAACGATATGGCCATTTTGATTTGAATACTCGAATGTATTTTTACTATGGCTTGGATTCTGAAAATCTGGCAACACAGTCACACTTGAAACGAGCGAATCATTCTGAAGCAGGAATGAACAGACCTTTTTCGAAACTATGTAATACCGAATACATATCCCCTCCAAAGTACAATAGTTGTGCCAAATTTTTAGTTCCCAAAATCATTCCAGCAATTTCTAATCGAAATCGATTAAGCTCAATTTTTGTTTGCGATGAAAAATTAAGTTTTTGATTCCATATTGTTGTGAGAAGTAGCACATATTTTTCACGAATCTACCCTATTTGGCAAAACAACCTTTGAAGAACAATCTCCAAATGTAAAAGAAGAAGCATGATTATTGTTATGCCAAACGGCACTATGCCAAACGAGCTCGAGTTGCTTGATATAACGAAGTTGGTTGTAATTCAAGCTGTACTTTGCCTGATTTTTCTTAGTCTGTGATAATTTCAAATCAACTTGATCAAAATTATTTTCAAAAGGCGTTTAGAATTTTAAATGTGGGAACCCATGAAAAAAATTCTGTGGATTTTACCAGAAGAATTTCTGGTCAAACTTTGAAGAAATACAGCTTCCGAAAAGTATCGAAGAAATTCTGGCAGAATTTATTGTAGGATTTAAAACGGACATTTAGAAAAACGACAATTTTTCAAAAAGGGGACTTCATGGGAAATGGAATTCCCTGATTCAAGTTTTTCAAGATTGTAAATACCCTGTAATAATTTGGATATTATGGTCAATTTATGCATGAACCGTTTTTATGCCAAATGGGGTAGAGACTGTTTCCCATGGGAATGCACATAAACCGAAAAAGATGTTTTGCCGGAGAATTTATTTTCCGAAATTGTAGTCTTACTGTTAAACAGGTAAAATATAACTTACCAGATTTTTGCTTATTCACCATAAACTACTACTAGCAAACGTCGCGAAGTCACGTTAAACCTCTCTTAAAACGGGATTCGTTTTTGCTACTAAAAGAAAACAAAAAATAGCTACTAAAAATAATCCTTTCTACCGTCTGTAGTTAGTGTCCCCCCCCCCCCCCTTTTTTTGTCCCCCTCGCAATAGTTCAAGCTCACATCGCCGAGGTTAACGGTCTTCCGCTGGACGACCGAGTCGCTGTTAAAACCGCGCTCGCACATAAACTGCACTGGCATCGTGAGAACCGTAGCCGAGGCGCTTCGCATGCTTGTACACCTCGTTCGATGCGGCCGTGATGGGCACCGGCTGTTCCAGACCCTCCGCCATGTTCAGCGCCAGCTTGAGGTCCTTCTGCATGTGCTTCAGCGGCTGGTGGGTCGGGAATTCGCCCTTGATGATTGCTGTTGGATGGGGGAAGAAGAAACGTAAGAAGACCATTAGTAAAGAACAGATGTTAGCTTGTCTTGATTCATCGTCATAGGCGCCAGCAGTTTATTTATGGGCTTTGTGGTCTGGGCCCCGATAAAGGTGTGGATAATCAGCATGACCATGCTGAGGGTGACTGGTTTGATTCCCTGTCAATCCAGAAAGCAGACTTTGACCTAATGGAGACTAGTCTAGTGGCTACCGCCTCTGATTCATAGGCAGAAGTTCTACCACTTTACGCCGGCATCCACACATCAAACGTGAACCTCTGCCACCTTTTCCCACACATATCGACATACCGCATGAACTTGCGCGGACTTGTGTAAGTGTAGCTAAACTGGCAATACTGCCGTAGTAACTATGGATGATCAATCAAGCTTAAGCTCAAGCAGTTTACATATTCGCTGATCATAAAACTGATAGATATAACAGCTTTTTTGGGGCGTCAGCGTAGCGGTAGAATAGCTTTACAAAGCCCCTAGAGCAGATCGACTAACCAGCGTACTTCTAAAATACTGTGGAGAAGCACTGGTGGAAGCACTACACTATGGGTTATTATCAAGATTTTGGAGAAAGAAGTATTACCGGAAAAGTGGATGGAAAGTATCGTGTGTCCCGTCTACAAAAAGGGCGACAAGTTGGATTACGGGAACTATCGCGCGATCACACTACTGAGCGCTGCCTATCACCGACTGTAAGAGAGTTCGTAGGGCTATATCAGACTGGATTCATGGGTGAACGCACTACAATGGTTCTGATGTTCATCATACGCCAGGTGTTGTAGAATTGTCGTGAATACAACGTGCCCACACATCACTTGTTCATCGATTTTAAATCGGTGTATCGATGCATACAATCGATCGAGACCAGCTATGGCAGATTATGCACGAATACGGATTCCCGGATAAACTGATACGATTGATCAAGGCGACGAGCGTTTAGATCCCCTATGATGATCTTGACGTCGTGGTTTGGGCAGCAGTCATACTCGCGTTCGAGCTGCGCGTAAAATGCGTCTTTGTCATCATCAGTGCTTCCGGAGTGAGAGTTGTGCACGTTTATTATGCTTATGTTGAAGGATCGGCCCTTGATCCTCAACCTGCACATTCTTTCGTCGATCGGCCACCAACCGATCACGCGCCTCTGCATGTCGCCCATCACTATAAAAGCTGTTCCCAGCTCACGTGTGTTGCCGCAACTCTGGTAGATAGTATGATTACTTCCAAACGTTCGCACCATAGATCCTGTCCAACACACCTCCTGCAGCGCTACGATTCCGAACCCGCGGTCCTTCAGTATATCGGCGAGTATGCGGGTGCTCCGGATGAAGTTGAGAGATTTGCAGTTCCACGTACCGAGCTTCCAATCGCAAGTCCCTTTTCGTCGCTGTGGTCGTCGCCATCGGTAAGGTACACCGGGGCAAGTTGAAACAGGTGGGGCAAGATGAAACAGCGGGTTATCATGATGTTTTCTAATGATGATAAACAGTTTGATCGCCATAACGCATAGTTTTTGATTCAAACAATCTTTTAACGAAGGATAAATTACTAAATTGTATTGAAATCTGTTTCAAACTTCGTGTTTCATCTTGCCCCACCCGTTTCAACTTGCCCCGGTGTACCTTATCGGTTCGCATTCTTCTCTTGTTGATTTTCCGGTGTAGTCTTTTTTACGGCTGGCTCGCAGGGCCTGACACCAACCAACCCAGGGAGCTGGGCTTACCTTCTCGGAAGCTACGGGTTCTGCATTGGCATTTCCTCCAACTACAGTGCTGAATAGCTAGGCTCAAGCGCCAGTCTTCGTCGGGGGTGGTGTTTTTAATAGGCGCCCAAGAAATAATATTTTACCTGAGCTTTCACCCCATGACCTGAAGTTGTGGAGTTTGAATACAATCCATATCCAGAAACATCGGATGAAACCCCAGATGAAATACCACCAACCCTAAACGAATTTGAGGAAGATTGGTCAGAAGTGGAATCTACACTCGTTCAGGAGGAGGAGGAGCAGTCCAAGTCAGGCGATAGCAGTATCGAGTTGCTCAGCAGCACCGAAGAAGTTCCTGATTCTGTCGTGACCACCGACTTATCTTGACAGCCTCAACACCGACCGCAGAGAGGAACCTCTTCAAAATCTCTCTGTGGTGGACTGCTGTGTACTGTAAATGCCACTGCTGCTGCTGCCTTTTGATGCGTCCGTTCGTAGCCACTATCGTCTATCAACTGAATTGAATCCACAATGCGTTGCTCTTTTTGAATGTTTGCTTTTGTCATTAATTTCAATTTTTCATTGAGTCGGCTCATCAAACGGCGTATATTTTTCGCTTCAATCATTCTATTCTCTGTCTCTAAATATTACTGCATTTCCTCTCACCCCTACTCTCTAATCTTCAATTTTATTCTTTTCTACAACAGCTAGGCTGTCTTTTCTACTCGCCAGTTTGCTTCGATTTCCAGAAGTATGTCCTTCCGCCAAACTGCTCTATTTAAGGCTCCCCCAAACCAAGGCGACTTTCCCAGCGACACGATTTTTTATCGCCGCGATTTTTCTCAACGACTACAGCGATAGGTAAATGCGTCGCATCAACCATCTACACCAACGCGAAAACTAGTCACAAACAAAACTTAGTCGCCCCGCGACAGTGACGAAAATTGTGCATGCAGCGACCAGCGCCGCGACACACCGGCGACAAGTACAAAAATCGCTGCACTGTCGCTTGTCGCCTGCGACGACGTCGTCGCAGTGTGGAAGGTCCCCTTCAAATCAGTGCGCAGCGATTACGCGACAAAAACATAGCGACAAAAAGTCGTGTCGCTGGAAAAGAGTCGTGTCGGTTTGGGGGAGCCTTTAAATCAAGAGCAAAACTGTTCTTTTTACTCGCCAGTTTGCTTCGATTTCCAGCAAGTCTGTCCTCCTTTCAAACAAGAGCAGAACTGTCCTTTTCACTCGCTAGTTTGCTTCGATTTCCTGCATGTCTGTCCTTCCGCCAGACTGCTTATTTTCAAACAAGAGCGAAACTGTCCTTTCTATTCGCCACTTTGCTTCAAATTTCAGCAAGTCTGTTTGTACGGTGCGTCGGTTTGTATATCCACTATCGTCTATCAACTGAATTGAATCCATGATGTGTAGATCTTTTTGTATGATCGCTTTTGTCGTTCATTCTACCTTTCCACTGAGTCGGCCAGTCAGAAGGCGCATATTTCAAACTTCCGCCCGATACTCTGAATCGCAGAATATCATTTACAAGCAGCAATACAAGCCGCGTCACGTATAAAGAGGCTGTAATTGGGTTTTTAAATTAAGAAAAATGTATCGATTTTTTGATTTTATACGAAAGAGCACCTTTTTCTGAGCCACTAGGATTTTTTCAGATTTTTAGAACTTTATTTTGGTACCTAAAATCAATTTCTTCTTCTTCTTCTTCTACTCCTCAGGGGTGGCCAGACTGATGTAGTCTATACTGCCAAGGGTTGTCAAGTATCATGAAGCGTGTTAAGGGCATCTCCATCACCCTTGTATTTAATATCGGTCGCGTTCTATATTGATCTTTTTTGTCAAGCAATTAATAGTGGAACTGATCTTTTTAGTCAGTTATTACTGTAATTAGTTTAGATAGAGTAAAAAACCGTTTTTTTGTGCTAGGTTAAATTACGATTAATTTTAACAAATTCTGAAATATCTTCGTAGTCTTTAGTGGCAGCTTGGCTCAGTAAAGTTTCTATGTTGTTGTGTAATGTAAGTATTTTGTATTTGGCTCTTGTATGTGCATATTTTGGGCATATGAGTAGGATATGGTTGGAGTCTTCCTTTACCCCACACTGATCACATTTATCATCTTGTATTAGTTTCCATATGTATAGTTTATCTTTTGTTGCAGTGTGGAATGATCTAAGTCGTCCGATCGTTACTATTTGTTGTGTGTTTAGTTCTAATTTTTCGAACCATGGTTTGAATGTGGGTGTTTTCATTAGATTGTAATGTTTCGTACCTTTCTCGGTAGATATTGATGTGTATTCTTGTATCCAGTCTTGAAGGGCTTCTGTTTTTGCTAGGTTTAGTGTATCATTTAGTGGGATTCTAGTGTGTATAATTTGTTCACTTGTGCAACCTTCTTTAGATAGGATATCTGCATTTTCATTTCCTGTTATTCCCTTGTGACCTGGCACCCATTGTAGTTTTATTGTTTTGTTTGTTTTATTAAGTTTGTTTATTATGTTGTAAATTATGAAATTGTCTTTGCTGTTTTCGTTTTTTATACTTGAAAGAGCGGATTTAGAGTCTGAACATATTACAAATTTTTCTTTCTCTTTTGTTTCGATTACATCTATAGCTATGTTAATAGCCATTAGTTCTACGTTCATGATAGACATGGCTTTGTTTACTTGGCATTTTATTTTTTCGTTATTTTCTTCACACCATATTCCTATTCCACAGGCTTCTGATGTTTTGGATCCATCGGTATAAATTTTGTTGAAATCTGAGTAGTGTTCCTTAATATAATGACTGATTATATATTTAATTGTTTTATTGTTCATATTAGTCGTATTTATATCTGTTATTTCTTCTGTTATCATATTTTTTAGATTAATTGTTATATTTTCTTTTTGTTTGGTGGAGTTGCTTGTTAATACTATTAGATAGTTGTTTTCAAATATTATTAGTTCTAAGAATGTGTAGTGTTTGGGAAGGTTATTAATCTCTAAAAATTTTGATACAATTTGCGTTATTGGTTTATTGTAAAAATCAATTTCAAAGAGATTTTTCGAAATCACCTTTTGACAGCTGGGTAACTGTTTGACAGCTCCACCCAGTACTAAATGCGACGAGGGGTGATTCGACAAATCGCTCCCATACAAACTTCAAATTGATTTTTAAATAGGTTCCCGGGCACCAAAATTCATGAAAATTTGGATTTCGGCTCAGTTTCGCATGCAGATTCAGAATATGGAATTATCTCAACACCGCTAAAGAAGCCAATTGGTCCTGAGGCGAGATGTGGACGAGCTCAAATCTCAAAAGGAGAATCGCATTTGGGATTTGGGGAAGCTTCCTGCCGGAAGAAAAGTAATAGGATGCAAGTGGATATTTAAAAGGAAACTGATCGAACAAGACAACGTGGTGTGGTATAAAGCAAGACTTGTAGCTCAAGGATTCACACAACAAAAAAATGGAATTGACTACGATGTAGTTTTTGCACCGGTCGTCAAATCTGCTACCTTCAAGATTCTTGCTACAATTTCCGCCCAGATGAAGCTGTTATCGAAACACGCTGATGTCAAGACAGCTTACTTACACGGAGAACTTGTATGAGAAACTGCATTATGTGAAACAACCTGCAGGAATAGCTTCAACCGACAAGGACGAAGATAGTTTGCCACCTTCGCTCTCTCTAGTTTGAAGCAAGCTGCTTGAGTCTGGAAAACCACGTTTGAACATTCGCTATCCTAGCTGTTTGAATTCTCAGTTCCCCCCAGCAGAATTGTAAGGCCAGTAGTACACAAGGTCAAATATTTGACAAGGAAAGAACTCAAGAAACAACATCAGTTTGACACTAATGAAAATTTGATCGAGTCAAACAAGATGTTTGAGCATTGGTTTCTTTTCGGACAAATATTTGACCCTGTGTACTAGCAGCTTAAGGTATTTACTAGGAATAGGTATGTTTAATGTTTTGGTATTGAAATTTTTGCACCATCACGCTATAATAGTGTATAAAGAAATTTTCTCTGACTGACGAAAGTGGCAACTCCCCGAAGACCTTACAGCCTACCTTATACCTTACCAATGGTAGATTATAATCTATGACCGTAGATTATAATCCATATGATAGCTATTTTAGAATAGGCCGATTGCTAAATAAAGTACTTACCATTTCCCTTCTGCATAACCATTTCTGACGACATGCTTGTCAGTTCCAGCACTTCTAGGACGTCCTTCTGTTGAAGTCCCGCTCGATCAGCTGAAATGTTCAAAGCGAAAAAAAAACATACCTAAATGATAACTTCCGAAAAACCCCCCTTCCATCTGCCCATCTTACCCAACGCAAGCCCTTCGGCCAGTCCGGCAAGCATCACGCCGGAAATCATCTGCAGGACCAGATTCATCTTGGTGGCATTGCCCACGTCGCCCATGTAGAACGAGTTGCGCGAGATGGCCTCGAAGCAGGTTTGGCACTCCTCGAACAGCAACCGCTCGCCGGCGGCCAGAATGATCAGTGTGCCTTCCTCCGCTTGGTTCTTGGATCCTTGAATCTGTTGAGATGGAAATGTAGGGTTGATTAGCACCGATGGTTTTTAAAACTGAGACGTATAGGCCGAATCTTACTTGTGCTTCCAGATATCGCCCACCTTTGGCGATAATTTGCTCTGCAATGTCCTGTGACGTTTCCGGATCGACTCCGGTCATCTCGACGTATCCCTTGCCGACCAGATTGGCCGACATGACACCGCAATTTCCGAATACCAACTGGAAAAGGATGGGGAAAAGTGTTGTGTTAAACCGTTGCGTTTGTTAAGTCTGTTTTTGAGGATTGCGAAATCAACCCCCCGGAACTCACCTCTTTGGCAACCTGGGGATCGGCAACGCACGAGAACGTCACATCCGTCATTTCGATCACGTCCGATGGGGTGTCGGCGACTTCGGCGCCGGCCTCCTGGAACTTTCGGCACTTGGTGGCCGTTCGGTTCCAAACCACTACCGAGTGGCCCGAGTTCAGTAGATTCTTGACCATTCCGCAGCCCATGATGCCGAGCCCGAGGAAGCCGAACTTCAGATTCGAGGCCTGGATGTTGCGTGACTGGAGCGCGTTCGAAACGCTGGACATGTCGATTTCTGGCGTTGCCGGCCGGGCCACCGTTACCGGTCGGTTCAACAGATGCGAAACAGGTACGTTGCGACGCACCGGGGAGAAGGTGTCCAGATCCAGATCGCCGGCGGTGTCGTTGAGGATTTTTCGCTTGCGTTTGGGCGAAGAGGTATCATCCAAGGACGCCGCCGCTTTCGCTTTGTTCCCTATCGCACGGGCTTTGGTTGTCGAAGCAGCCTGGTGGAATTATCAATCAAATCTACGGTTAGTATGTGGGCTTATAAATTACAAAGATAACAGGGTGTCGATTCTAGATTAGCAGAATTGGTTGTATAACGATCGCCGGAAAACTATGTATGCATACGAATTAACTATTTTCCGGAATGAATCATTTTCCGGTTACATAAAATGCAATACCCGGAGCTGGATTGGTTTTCAAAGATAGTCTATTTCAATAAATATCATTTGATTGCTGATTTTGTTATAAATTTCACACCAAATTCAGATAGCAATCGAAACCCTGTATATCCGGAAGACAAAACACAACAAATCGGGCAAACAACCTTATCGACATTGAACTTGATGGGCAGTGAAGCACGTACTTTCTTTTTCGCTGCGGATTTCTTGGCCGGCGTCGATTTGACCGTCTCCAGTGCTGCCGGGGTCGATGTGTTGTTCACGGTTGTTTCCTCGCTGCCGCTGTCGTTGGCTCCTTCGCGCAGTTTGTTGAACTCCACGTCCGGATCGGGACGGTTGTCCTGCTCCGAGGCGAACAGATGCTGGAACTTTTCCGGAGCGGCAATAAACTCTTCAATCTGCTGGACGGCCTCCTTCAAGGCGGCCGATTTACACGAGGCGATCAGTTGCTCTTTGAACTCGTGGTATGACTTGATTTGTGTCTCTTCGATCCACGCACTGTGGGCAAGCATTTGGAAAACGATCGTTTTAGTGTATGGCTTTAATTTGCTGTTGTAAGGTTTTTCGAGGCTAACTACTGAAGCATTGCTATATTCTACACTACAGAGGGACCTGCAACAGGGGATACTTACTAGTTGTTAGATCCAAAGAAGAAAATACATTGAACGGGAATGTTTTTCTTGACGGTGACTCGTCGAAGCTCTGCCGGGGGCTCCGAGATACGGCCTGGCCAGGGCGAGAAGCCTTTCATCTTGGCCCTGAAAAGAAAAGATAAATAAAAATATAGAGCTTCTATTGTGTGGTTTCATTCTTTATTTAAAGCGGCCCACTTAGAAAACTACCTACTTTCAAATTAAACTTTTTAATCCTGCCACATTTAGGTTATTCAGTGTTGATTCTGCGAAGTCAGTTTGACGGTCCTGCTACTACGTACAGTTTCTCCCCAGTTTCGAATCTCAATATATATACATACATACTGCAATGGCAGTATATTGAGAAGGGCATTCAAAGCAACTGATGGAGTGATTTTCATTGCTCCTATCATAGAAATATGTACAAGCAAGTCTGTAGCTTACTTAGCTTCTTTTGGGAGGTTACCTCATTTGTTTTGGGCCAAGTGAAGCATAAGTAATCTTAGGCTGGACTATTGCAGCATAGATCCAGTGAATCATGTTAGGTCTAAGACCCCAGGTTTTTCCTAAGGGTTTTCTGCAGACCCAAAGGGCATTGGTACCTTTGGTTGAAACATTGTTTAAATGCGAATTCCAATTCAGTCTTTTGTCCAAAGTTACCCCAAGATGTTTAACTTCTTCTGAGAACTGAATTTGAATTCCATCTAAAGAAGGTTCAGTAAGATTTATTTTTAACCTTCTAGTAAAAGGTATAATTACAGTTTTTGAAGCGTTTACGTTTAATCCCTCCTCTCGGCACTATTTGATGGTAACATTCAACGCAGATTGTAGCCGGGTAGATATCGTGTCGTCATATTTTCCACGTATGTATCAGAATAGCTCATCATCTGCGTATCCAATAACCTCAAAGCCTTGATTGATAAGCTTCTTAAGGACTTCGTCTACTACTAAAGACCACAATAAGGGCGATAGTACTCCTCCTTGAGGACAGCCCTTCACAGATCTTACTGATAGTTGCGCACCTCCAAGAACGGAAGAGATCTCTCGATCTCTAAGCATCGATATTATCTATTCAATAATGCATTTATCCAAGCCCCTTGTTCCATTGCTGAACGCATTGAGCTGTATGATGCGTTATCGAATGCTCCTTCAATTGCGAGAAAAGCAACCACGGCTATTTCCTTGGCTTGAAGCGATTTTCTCAGTTTTGCTGATTAGCGACTGTAGCGCTGTTATGGTAGATTTGCCTGTTTGATAAGCAAATTGAAATTTGTTTAGAGGCATTTCTACTAAGCTGGTAGACTTGACAAAGTCATCCACTATTTTCTCCATGGTCTTTAACAGAACACAAGAAAGGCTTATGGGTCTGAACCTGAAGGCTTTTGGGGTTGTTTTGTCCCGTTTGCCAGGGATAAACACAACACGAACCTTACGCCACGCCTTAAGTATGTAAGCTAAACTAATACTGGCTCTGAATATTTCGGTTAAGAGCGGACAAATCGCTTCTTGTTGCCTTTCATGTTGAAGTAAAGCTGGTCAAATTCCATCTTTCCCGGCAGATTTGATAGGTTGAAAGGAACTCAATTCCCATTCGACCCTCGACGGTGTGAAGATTTCACAAGCTTTATGATAGGCATTGGTCGACCACGCATATCTTGCCTTATCTGAGTCCTGTTCTTCATCCAAATAAGGAATCGACCCTGGGAAGTAAGTTCTCATCATCACTTCCAGTGTTTCAGAAGAATCAACAGTAAGTCTTCTTTTTTAAGACTTCCAAGACCATTTGAATGGTCTTTCGAAAGGACTTTATGCAGCCTTGCAGCCGTAGGAGCGTTATTGATGTCTTCACATACCCGTCTCCAGGCCTTCCGTTTGGCTAGTCTTAATTCTCTGTTGTATTCTGTAAGGGCTTGTTTATACTGAACCCAATCAGGTGTAACTTTTGCTCTATTGAACAACCGTCTAGATTTCTTCCTCAGATCTGCCAGCTTATCATTCCACCAAGGGACATCCCTGTTGGATGACCTCTGTCGGATTGGGCAGCTAGCATGATACGATGAAATCATTTTATCAATAATCTAATCAGAGGCATTTTCCAACTGTGAAACAGACAAGATCTGCTCACTTTTATATTCATTAAATAAAAGCTGTAGTGATTCCAGTTAGTTTTCTTTGGGTTTCTATAGCTTTCAATTAAATTTGATCCGGCTTTATAATCGAACCTGATATGTTTGTGATCTGACAAAGATTCCTTATCAGAAACAGGCCAGTTCGCGATCTTATCTGATAGCAGATAGCTACAAAGCGTAAGATCTAAAACTTCCTGTCGAATAGCATCAACAAAAGTTGCAGAATTCCCTTTATTGCATATGTCTATGTTATTAGACGAAATGTAATTCAGGACATCATCAACTCTTTTATTAATATCTGTACTGCTCCATATGGTATGATGGGCATTTGCATCACATTCTATTACAAATTGGGCGTTTACTTTTTTTTTTGCAATAATTTACAAAACTTACGACCAAAGATGGAGGCACATCATCAGCGTCTCCCGGAAAATATGCAGAAGCAATGCATACCTCAGTTTTTCCCTGGATTGTTGGGACCTCCATTTTAATCGCAACAATGTCTCTTGTAATAAACTCAGTAATTGGGACAAATTTTGATCTCCTACTTACTAAAATGGCTGTTCTTGGATTAGACTGACTTTCGTCGTACAAGATCCTACAATTCTGCGAAGAGCAACCCATTACCCTTCCACTATTTACCCAGGGCTCTTGAATTAATCCCACGTCTAACTGTTCTCCAATAAATCTTCTGCTAAGCACAGCTGAAGCACCCTTCGCGTGCTGAAGATTTGTTTGGATAATTTTCAAGGTACTCATTTTTTTTTTTACTATTTACAGGAGAAAATAAGGTCCACTGCGTCATTGTTCCGTTTAACACAGTAAGGGCAAAATATGATGTTTTGAAGCAGCTTGGATACGTTCCGTCTGATGCAGATCCCTGTCTGTTCGTGAAAACCTGGAAGAAGAAGCAGTCGTTCATATTGCTATATGTGGACGATATGCTGATTGTAACTGACACAGAAGCAGAGTACGAAAGAGTTCGGAAGCATCTTGCGGGGCAGTTCACCATAACGTGCCTTGGAGATGTGAAGCACTATTTGGGCATCAAAGTCACCCGATCCGATGGACAGTTTTTCCTGAGCCAAAGGTCCTATATCGAGAAAGTTGCCGAACGATTTGGACAGACAAATGCGAAGCATTCTCCGATACCGATGGACCCTGGGTACCCAAATGCACAGCAGAAGGAGGAGGAGCCCATGCCTAGAAACGACGAGTTCCAGAGCCTGGTGGGCGCTCTTCTGTACATTGCGGTAAACACGAGGCCGGACATCGCCATCAGTGCTTCAATTCTCGGTCGCAAAGTAAGTCGACCAACGGAAGCAGACTGGACAGAAGCAAAGCGGACACTCCGGTACCTAAAGTCAACAGCAACTTTGAGCCTGCGACTGGGGTCATCCGGACCTCTCGAAGCGTACGTCGACGCCGATTGGGCCGGTGACAAAGCAGACCGGAAATCCAACACCGGCTTCGTCTTCAGTCTCGGAGGATCAGTGAGCTGGGCAGCCCGAAAGCAACCATGTGTCACACTTTCGTCGACCGAAGCTGAATATGTGGCACTTTCCGAAGCCAGCCGTGAGCTGATGTGGTTGCTGAAGCTACTGAAGGATGTAGGCGAAGAAGTTCCGGCTCCGGTGGTCATCCATGAGGACAACCAGAGCTGTATAGCGATGCTGAAATCGAACGGAGATAGCAAGCGAACCAAGCACATCGACACACGGTTCAATTTTATTAAGGAGTTGGTCAGCGATGGCGTGATGAACGTACGCTATTGCCCTAGCGAGGAGATGGTGGCCGATGGTTTAACGAAACCGTTGGCACGCGTGAAGATGGAGAAGATGCGACAGCGAATTGGTCTACAGACTACCGAGCTTGAGGAGGAGTGATGGAGATCGAAGCAACTCGGTGGTTACGGCACCAATCATAGTAGGCTTAAGAATTTGAATTGGAAATAAATGTTAGTTTACTCTACACTTTCAACCAAACCAGTTGGGTTTTATTCCCCTCTAAGAAAATACTGTGGAGGGTGCCCTGGTACTCCACAGGCACCGTTAGCGGTTAGGTTTTTATTAGACTTAGGGTATCATCGGCAGGTTTGTTCTCTTCGTCATGAGAGGTTTATGTTGGCCAAATTGCCTGAAACTTGATCATATTCAGCTTGGTTGGGAAGTATTTGATGCCAACTCTGAGTTCAACAGGTTTCATAAAACCTTTCATGATGAAGAGAACAAAACTGCCGAAAATACGTAAGTTCCCCTACTCTTAAAAAATTCTTTCAAGATTTTGAGCGTGGTTCCTGGAATTTCTTCCAGTGTTTCCTCCTGGATTTCCGCAGGATTCTTTCATGAGATATCTGTTCGAGTACCGTCAATGTACCAGTAGCCGCTCGTGTTTCAATAGCCGCTCACCGTCTTGAAAATGATGTTTATTGGCATAAACATGTATGATTGTCTTCATCCGTGTAGAATTCGGCACGCATATTTTGAATATCCATGGAAAAAAGATTGTAATTTTGCAGGGAACTTTGTTTTCTACAATAGTGAGCGGCTGTTGGAACACGAGCGGCTACTGGTACACTGAGGGTACGTCCCGTTATTTTTAGCAGAGGTTTTCCGATATACTTCCAGAAACTCTCGCTGGATTCCTCCCGAAAATCCATTCAAAACTATTTTCTAAGTTTCTTCAAGAATGTCATTGGTCGAGCCTTGTAGCCATGCGGTTAGAGTCCGGATGGATGAGGGTTCGATTCCCGATCCGAGCGATGATTTTTTTCGCGAGAATAGCTTTTTATCCGTAGCTACTCCGTGTTAGGGTTCGTTCTATCGGTACCGCCGCAGGCTGAAGACAGTGGCCGTGTCTTTCTTAGCGGTTTTTCGGGATAGCTATCTAACAGTTTATGGCGGGATTTTTACCGATATTTCTCTTGTTTTCCTCGCTGAATTTCGTCCGTAGCTGTTTTCAGGATTGATTCTATAACACTAGCCTAGCCAATTTCCTCCTAATGTAGGGTAGGTAACCATGAATCGAACCAAAATGCGGTTTTCTGAAGCATCGGGAATTTTGACTGATTTTTTCACCCACATGGAAATAATTTACTACGGTGAAATCTCAGGTATATGAAAGACACAGGTATTAGCTTTTCGTAAAGTGGTAAAAAGTTTACATTTGCACATTTCATTGAAAAATTCAATTATTTGTCAATAATGATTTTAATCTTAATTTGAACCATCGTAATCATAATTTGAACCAATTTTAATCTAGATTTGAACTACTGGCGGCAGCAGCTCGAGCAATTCCCACAACAGCCAATTTCATGCTAAACAACCCAAAATCACATGGATCTGCTAATTCTCATAACTATGTTTCATTAGGCAGTGGAATTTCAACTCAGAATGTTCGGAATTCTTCAGAAATTTGGATACAAAAGTTGGAATTTTTCATCTTCCAAGAGTAAACAAAGCAGCCACTAGCGCAGTCTGCTGGCCAACACTAGAAGCTCGCCCCCTCTCACTAGTTCAAATCTAGATTACAAATGGTTCAATTCAAGATAAGATTCTCCAAGTAATAATTACGTAAATTTGATAATTTTATGACAAACAATGTGGAATATTATTCGGTAAGTCGATTCTACGATGAATTTGCTTTCAATTAACGTATTCACATATTGCGTGTGATACAATGCGTGAGCTGTACGAGTGCACCGAAAATGTGCTTCCTCTGGGGGGAAATGGGTGAAATCGCAGTGATTTTTCAATTTCTTATTTTCAATGGAAAAAACGCTTCATTCAATGCTTTTAAAGTCGATTCTACCAGGTTATATTACGAGAATCCATTTACCAAACTTTTTGGGACAAGATTTGCCCAAAAAGTGTATCATTTTAATGAATTTCGAAATGGTTCAAATTAAGATTACAATTTGACTAGTTCAAAGCTTGATTTCTTACCCTACTAAATTATTATAACAGTTGCTTCCTTGACCTGATATAAGGTACTCACCAACAGGTTATCGTTAAGAATAAATAAACAAATTACAATTACAATTACCAGCCCGATTGACACTAGCCCGAATGTCATAAGCCCGAACGACACCAGCCTGAATACTACTAGCCCGAAATGAAAAATATGTTTTCCGAGAATGTGGTTTTAAGCGTCAAGGTATTTTTTTTTTCAAATGAGGTTGCGATTCAGAGAAAAAAAAAAGAAGTACATAGGGAGACGAAGTTTGGCCAATAATGACCAATGACCAAAATAGTTGTTAGGATGCAATCATAGCGACCTTGCTGTTATTTCGACTTACATAATGTCAGAACTCAGAAGAAAAGGGAGCAATCATGTCACAGATTGAAGCCGAAGAGCTTTTTGGTCTTGAAGATGAACTATTCGCTGGACTCGCACGACTTTAAAGCTAAGGACGGGAACTGGGCAGCCTTGTTATTCCATGAGTTTTTCAAAATTCCTCCTGGGATGTCCTTAATATCTCTTCTCGGGATTACTATTACCTAGAACTTTTTTCGAGAAGTCTCATTTTATCTCAGGTTTTTCCTGAAGTTCCTGTCGAGATTTTATCTCAGGAGACATTCTGAGGAAAACCCGTTGAAGAATCCCTGCAATAACTTTGGGAGAAATCCCTAAATGGGTATCCAGAATCTCCGGACAATTTTTGAAGAGTCCGGGAAGCGTTTTGGGAATAATTCAGAGAATATCTGTAAAAAAATTACAAGTGGATCACTGCAAGAAATCCGGTACAACTAGAAGGAACAGCCTGGCTCTAAAAAAATCAAGAAACTAATTCAATGAGAAATATCAGCAATAACTCCTGTGGAAATCCCCGAAGGCACTCTGAAAAAAAAATCTTAGAAGGAAGTGTAGGGTAAATTCAGAAAAACTCTGAGAGACATCTCGTGACCAACATCGCAAGAAATCTTCCGAGAGAAGTTCCAGGAGATACTCCGTGAGAAATCCCAAGTGAAATTCCTGTAGGAAACCAGGAAGGACTTTTCGAAGAAAGTCCACAAATTGTTTGAAGATATCACAGGAAAAAAAATGAAAGAAATCTCTTGAGAAACTCATGCAGAAAATTCGTGCAAACTTTTTCAGAAACCCTTGGAGGAACTTTAGTAGAAATCCCAGGAATAACTTCTTTACCAACACCGAAAGAAATTCTGGGAAGATCTTCTGGGGAAGTCCCAAGAGGAACACCGTAAGGAATCGCGTAAAATCTCCATGAGGAATTCCGAAAGAAAATCCACGATTTATCCCGACAGAAGTTCTTATAGAGAATTCGGGATAAATTCTGGTAGAAATCCTGCTAAGATTTCTTTGAGAAAAACACTGGAGGAACTCCGGGAGCAACACCGGGAAGAAAGTAAAATAGCATCCCCGAGAAAAACTTGAGGAGAAATCGGTTGGAATTCAGGAAACCTGGAAGCAATCCGGAAGTATACCTTTCCGGGAAAAATTCAAAAAGGAAAACCAAGAAAAATAGTATGAAAAATACGGAAGGAATTGTATAAGAAATCCTGGTAGATATTCCAGGGGGTATTTCAAAATAAGTTATAGAAAGAAATTTTGACGGAATTTCTGGTAAAAAATCATTGTAGCGAAATTTATATATGGATTTTTACTGTCAGGTTTTTATTCATACGACCTATTTTTTTTTTTCTTTTTTATCGGAGTAAAATTTCCCTGATTACTCAAGATATTCCCTGAGTATTCCAGGTTTTTCCCTATTAAATAAAATTCCCTGAGGATTCCCGGTTTTCCAGGTTTTTCTAGATAGTAGACACCCTACAAGGTACTCTCTCTCTCTCAAATTTTATGCCGCCGTCTATCACCGATTGCAAGAGAGTTCGTGGGGCAATATCAGGCTGGATTCCTGGGTGAACGCGCTACAACGGACCAGATGGGCGCCATCCGCCAGGTGTTGCAGAAATGCCGCGAATACAACGTGCCCACACATCACTTGTTCATCGATTTCAAATCGGCGTATGATACAATCGATCGAAAACAGCTATGGCAGATTATGCACGAATACGGATTCCCGGATAAACTGATTCGATTGATCAAGGCGACGATGGATAGACTGATGTGCGTAGTTCGAGTATCAGGGACACTCTCGAATCCCTTCGAATCTCGCAGAGGGTTACGGCAAGGTGATGGTCATTCGTGCTTGTTGTTCAACATTGCTTTAGAGGGTGTAATTAGGAGAGCGGGGATAAACACGAGTGGGACGATTTTCACGAAGTCCGTTCAGCTGCTTGGTTTCGCCGATGATATTGATATTATTGCTCGTAAATTTGAGACGATGGGCATCGAAACGTACATCCGACTAAAGAACGAAGCCAGGCGAAGACAAAGTACATGATGACAAAGGGCTCCAGGGAGGAATCATCGCGCTCGCCACCCCGAATTTCTATCGACGGTGATGAAATCGAGGCGGTTGGACTCCGCAGAACTCTACGATCGAATTAAGTTCGCCGTAACACAATGTTAACTATCTACAAAACGCTGATTATACTGGTCGTCCTCTATGGGCACGAAACATGGACCCTACGTGCAGAGGACCAACGCGCCCTTGGAGTTTTCGAACGGAAGGTGTTGCGTACCATCTACGGCGGCGTGCAGACGGAAGACGGGACTTGGAGAATGCGAATGAACCACGAGCTGCATCAGCTGCTGAGAGAACCAACTCATCGTCCATACCGCGAAAATCGGGAGGCTACGGTGGGCGGGTCACGCCATCAGGATGTCGGACAGCAACCCGATTAAAATGGTTCTCGATAGTCATCCGACCGGTACAAGAAGACGTGGAGCGCAGCGAGCTAGGTGGGTCGACCAAGTGGAGGATGATCTGCGGACCCTACGCAAACTGCGGAACTGGAGACAAACAGCCATGGACAGAGTGGAATGGAGACGGCTACTATGTACAGCAGAGGCCACCCCGGCCTTACCCTGATCGGTAAGGTAAGTATGAACTTTTCATTAGATCAAGGAAACAGATATTACAAATTATTAGACATCACTTCAGATGTGGAATCGGACATCTTCAACAAGTTAATTAAGCATCCAACCTTAGTCAGCTAAGGGAGCGGACAAAATAAATAAACACTTGTGACGTCATCTGTCACTAAATAAACAAAATATTGAAATGTAATTATTACATGAAAAGAGCAAGGCAATGCAGGCTTCTCAGTGCCATTAACGGCTTAATATATACGATACATACTCGTCCAAAATAACTACGAAATTAATCCAATCAACAATCATCTATCCACCAAAAAAGTTGCTAACAAACAGAAATGAGGTTATGTTTACCTAAATTACTTCTCCCGCTTCTTTTTCTTGCAGGCTGAAAAAGCAATTCCCTCCCCGTAATGATCTAGCCCTGGTGGTTCCCTGGTAACCAATCGCCCTACCCCTCCCATAAGAACCTAAAACCCCTTCTCCCACACCCCGCACGCACTTACCAGACGAGATCATTAACAGCGTAACCTTTGCCGTCGGTCATTTTTCCGGGTGACGCGCTTCAAAGCCTCAAAATTTGCTGACGCCTTCTAAATTTTGCACGAGCTGATAACACGACCTGCCTGCCACCAGCAGCAGTAGTCCCTCCGTTTCGCACGATCGTCCAACAGCAGAACGAAGAACGATAAGAAAACACCGACTTCAGTCACTGGGCCCGGAAGAGGAGGCCGCGCGAAAAAATCCTGTCCGTGGTTGTTCGCCGCTTTTTCGAATCAATCCAATCACACTCGGGCTCGGGCCGATTTCAAGTTGTTTCTGCGGCTTCGGCCGCAACACTTTCACCTTTTTTCACCGGTCGATCGACTAATCGTCACTTCTGGTCGGTTCCCGCAAGCGAACCGATGCGAATCGTGGCCGAATTTTGCGTTTTCCGTCCGGAATAAACTCGGAAAAGAAGCCACACAGTGAACGACGCCTCGTACGGTATGAAAATGAAAAGCTAAACGCGACCGGAGAGAGAACCGCGGTAATAAAAAATGGCGGACTTCGGTTGTTATGATTTTTGAAGTGTCGTTTGCTCGGTGGGGAAGAGTTGACCCGGTACTGAAAATCGGTGCCGGTGGGTGGAGTTGAGACGAATGGTCAGTTGAAACGTTTTATTCGGACGTTTTATGCACGGAGGAAAAAGGAGAGTCACACCAGCACATATTTTTTACATTTTTACTTGTGAAAATTGGGATTTGAAGTGTATTGGATTTTTCCGAGGGTTTTTCATCAATGTTTAGACTACAGTGATAATTTGAGAATCCATTGAATCTTTATTTCCCAAACTTAATGAAACTTATTTTGTTTACCTGTTGTGCCTCCGACGCCTCTGTCACGTACTCAACCGAACTTGTGTACGCCGCTGCGAAGTCGTGTGCGAAATTCGACCGTGATATTCGTGGGGGGCGACATATGCAGATAATCTTGATTTTGGACCATAACTGAATTATTCATGCTTTATTTCAATTAAATTAGAGAAATGGGCAATAATCGATTAAAATCGTCCATATCCGAGAAATCCGATAAAATCGATTATAATTTTGGCATTATCATCGAATCGAATATAACCGATAATGTCAAATTTCATCGTTTTTGTTTTTGTTTACAAAAGTTGTGATTACAAGCCGAACTTTGTCCAGAGCGTTCGAGGCTAGAACATCGAGCTCAGAAGCTGCATTAGCTGGTGTCACTGCCAGAGGATTGCGTGTCGACCGGGTCCAGTTATGAACGAATCGAGGAACGAATTGATTGCGTTCTCCTTGGCGGCGATGAAGTTATTGCCGGGAGGTTGGACGAATTGGAATCGACGCTTGAAGTTTGATAAGTTTGTTATTTGACATTCCGTTTGTAAGGGATTCTATGAGGGAGCTGCCGTACCGTCGTACACTTCCCGTGACCTTCGAATATTAATTTCTTCGATAGTGTGGCGGCTCAATAGAGTAAAATAATTAATAAATAAGTTTTGGAAATCTACAACCACAGATAATACAACATTGTATTTTTGTGCAAGAACTTCAGACGGTTGCTGTTCGGACTTGAACCAGTTTTCGAAGCAGCACTGTTTCGTGGCAGCTCAAACTACAAAAATTCTTTATTAGATTACTACACTTAATTTACTCTATAGTTTACTTACAATAATTGGTTTCTTACTCCTTCTTTGAACACCAAATAGCGTTTCCGTAGAGCGATCTACAATCTACAATTCACTTCCACTTTCTCCTTTTCAAACTTCTCCTAATATTTTCACTTTTTCTTCTCCTTTCAGGTCGCCGTCGACACGGACAGGATGGCAGTTGCACCGATGGGAATCTTATCCGGTTACAGTTGCCAACAGTTGCCAACAGTTGCCTTAAGGGGAAGTGCCCGAGGATTTGATGATGGTTTTGAACTTCGTTGGTGTTTGAACTGCGGCTTGTTCAGGTTTTCGATCAACAACCTTTCGTATTGATTCCAAGTCTAAGGCAGATCCGGTGCCAAGACTGTTGGATTTTCAAGCTGTATTCCCGAAAAGGAACCCCGAGAGGAACCCGCTGGTGCTAAAATTTACACGGCCTTGAAATGTTCGAAGGGTTGTGGTGTGTGGATCTATGCGCGGAGTTGCAGGTTTGTTGACAGTTCTTCAGAAACTTGTCATTGTGGCAGTTGCGCAAAACCAGTGCCGAAAATATAGATACCGGAGGGTCCCGTACTCAATTGAGACTATTATCTCTTCTGGCCAATCTTGACGTATTTGGCGATGTCGTCCACCTGTACTTCTCAGCTGTTCCATTCTCAGTGCCGGATGGGAACGGGAGCTGGCTTTTACTTCTCCAGAAATCCTCCTCGTCTGACTAACCATTCTGTCGAAGTGCTGGCATGGACGTTCATTAGATATAATTAAAATAACTGATATTTTTTAAACTCACCTTATTTATCCGACGAACTACGAATTCCCTCCCGAATTCCTATGAACTGGACAGAAGTTTTTGTTTTGATTACAGCTGATTAACGACGCCTGCAAGAGCTGTTAAGTTACGGCGTCGCGACGTTTCAACCGTTTGAGCGATTTCTACCGGTATTGAGCGATTTTCGTCATTTTATTCGATTTTTTTCAGATTATTTCGGATTTTAACCATTTTGTTGAGAATAAAAAGCGATAGAAACAATCAAAAATGGAGAAAATGGGGGGAAATCCGATGAAATCGATGAACCCTCTAATACCCAAATTTTTGATTTTGATCTAAATATCATTTTTCGCACGGGGGTGATCACTCTAATAATATTAAGGAAATTTAAATATATTTATTTGAATTCCATAATATGATGCTATAAAATGCATGACACTGAACTAAAATTTATTTTCACAATCACAGCAGTCACTGATTTCCAACGTATTTCTTTCATTGGTTGTGTCTGTCAACATAGGAGGTGTAAAATAATTTCAAAATTAAGTTCCATATTCTAATTCCGTCTGACCCCAATATTTTATCTTTCTAGGATTAAAACTTTGGACATTCTTGATGGAAATATTACTTGAAGAACTTTACCAATTGTACATTAGTGTGAATACGAGTAGCATCATGGACGTTCCAGGAATTCTAAACTAATATTCACAAGAACTCCATAATGATTGAAACTATTTCAGAGAGTCAAAACCAGACCAGCTTGGAAACACCAAGGCTTACATTATGAAATCCCATAGAATTTTATTTTGAAATTTTAAAAATATTGGTTAAAAATAGAACAGGTTGTGTTGATAGTAAAAAAAGAAAGGTGTTATTTTTTTCGGCCCAATGTATGAGTGAGAATGAGAATACTTCGGTTCAGACAAACAGTTTTGTATATTTTATTGCTTTTTATATTTTACACATGACAAGCTTCGGGAAATCCTGATTTGATCTTCTATTATAAATTTTCGAAATTGCAAAGCGATCCTGATCTGAGACCGTTCATTAACCAAGGAGAGTTTTTGAGGTGGCAATATGATAGGGCTGACCTAAGCCCATGAAGGCGAAAGGGGTTCTAAGATGCCCAAACTTTGGCCCATGTAGTTTGAGAACAGCTTTTACTGGTCTTTGAATATATATTTGCGCTTTCCACAGTTAGTGCAGAGCGATGTCCGTAATAAGTATAAATCATGTCTACGCGCGGCATAAAAAGAAGTCCTTCATCGCCCTGAAAAAATCGATAAAAATATCAGTTAAAAAATAACCTAAGCAGTGATTCCATACCTATGCGGATCGCACCCGAAACACTCTTTACCATGCACATTAAATTTTAAAAACAAATTAGAAAGTTGATATCCACATAAAATTACACTACCGAATTTTACATTTTCGTCGTGATTTTCGTTGACAGCCAAATAAACAAAATGAAAAAAAAATGTAAAGTCAAAGTTTGCTGAGACCAAAATTTCAGTTCATATACATTTTTATGGCATCATCAGAAAGCTATAAAAAATAAATATATTTAAACGTATGAATACGCATATATAATATTATTATTGGAGTGATCTCCCCCGTGATTTTTCGTCATCTTAAATCGATTAAAACATGTTTTGGAAGATGATACATTTTAATTCTCGATTTTGTGAATTTCAGTTTTTGATTTTTCTAATTTTTATTTTTGAACATCCCCATACTTTTATATTTTTCCTGAAAGCCTATTTGGGGTAAGGATTTTTTGGGATGACAACATTTTGAGATTTTATGATTATTGTTAAAATATTTTTATTTTAAATTTTTTTCATAAAAAAAAATATTTTCCGTGTAATTTTAAGGAAAACAATTTTAGTGTGTATTCGATCCCCTTAAACTATTAAACAAGGATAGAATGGCTTGGGAAAAATTTAAAATATGTTAATTGTAGCGATTCAATACAAAATAAACAATAACTTCTAAAAGGTGACCAAAACATCAATTTTTCAATGATTTTTAAAAAATGTAAATACGCTTTAAAATACAACAAAAACCATTTTGAGATATACAAAACAGTCCTGAATATCAGTCAAAAATATAAAAATTTTGATTTCCCACGAAACAAAAATTACAAAAATGCTCAAACTATACCCCGTCTAAAGGCGGGGTTGGGAATAAGAGGGTTAAAATCCAATGTAATGGAAGTTAATGGTTGATAAATAACCCAAATCGATTTGTGTCGCCCCCCTCAATTTTACGCCTAATTTATTCATGCATTTCTCCGTGCATTACGTCTGAAACGTCAAATTACGACCCCAAAAACTGTCAATTTGTGGATCACGTTCGATTGACATAAACGTGTTCCACAATTTCCACACACAAACGCGCTTCGCTGACAGCTTGTTCGTCGGTGCGAGGGGTGTTGCGCGGGGTACAAAAATCCCCCCGCATCAGGTCGAAACGGGACAGGAGGGTGAGCGAGCACAAGAAACAAAAAAAAAAATAAGAAAATAAAATGGCGATCTTTGCGTGTTGTACATTTTCGATCGGTGCGACTGTGAATGGAATTTTCTACTAGAAGCAGCCCGAGGAGTTAGTTTTTCCGGTTTGTACGGGTGCAATCCGGCCAGTTGCTTCGGAAGCGACTGTTAGTTTCGCGAAAATCCGCCCGGGGAAGCGAACCGGATGTGAACATTGGGACGAATTCCTGCTCCTAGTGGGGGAAAGTTTAGTGATTGGAGATTTTTGCTGACGGAGAGAAGACAGAGTGATATTTTTTTTTCTGGTGAGTGAGTGAACAGACGAACGACCCCCCAAATACGCGAACAAGCAGGCGCGAGTGAGAAGAAGAAGTGTCCCGTGTGTTGGGAGCTTACAGACGAAGACGACGGATCGGTCGGTCGGTGATCCATCGAAACGAACCGACGACGACGGGTGCGGTGGGTGCTAATGGGCTGCGGCGACGGAGACGGCGAAACAGGCCTTGAGAGTGGTCGGATTTTTATTTTCTAGTGAAATTCGTCGCGAATTAAAATCGGCACACACAAACATTCAACGTCGCCATCAGAAAGCAGAAGAAGCTTTGTGAACGAATGATTCAGTGTTTGCAATAAAGCTAATAATCAAGATTCTTGGTGCAACAGTGAAGGACAGTGGAAGAAAACGGAAATCGTTTTTATTTTTTTGCTTTCTGTGACCGCCGGAACCGCTTTCCGGAACATACTACGGATGGTGTGAGGGCAAGGTGTATATTTTTTTCCTAATCGTCACGTACGCGAAAGGAGTGAGTAAGTGAAGTTGGTGTGTGTGTGTTGGTGCTCACAGCACCAATCGGAAAGAGACAGAGGAAGAGCTCAAAAGACGTGAGGTGTCGCGGACGGACGGAAGGTTTTGTTTTGAACTTCGAGAGGCAAGTGGAAACAAACAATCGCGATTGTTCATCGGTTTGGCAGCTGGAGAATTTGGGAAACCGGAATTTCCACCCGATCGACGACAGAGGGAAACTCATTGATCATTCTGGTAAGTCGGACTTAGTTTACTTTTATTCTACCTAGTGTTGCCATTGTTTTATTAATCAGCAAATAGGTACACAATCGATATTTGGTGTTACATACCCTACCTACTTTTATTAATTTGTACCAAATTTGTTTCAGCGTACCTATTGCATCTTGCTGCCAACATTTCTTTGCGTTTACAGGGATGATTTTCCAGCATTGTTTTTCAATATTTCCATAGTCAAACTATAATCATTTTCAAATAACTTTGTTCCCTTAAAGTTTCATAAAAAAAACCTTACAAGGGGCTGTCCATTAATTACGTAAGGGTTTATGGGGGGAGGGGGGGTTTGAGAAATCTTACGCGCCATTCAAAAATATTTGGGTTCTCATACAAACAATCTTACAAGGGGGGGAGGGGGTGTCGAAAAATCGCAAAAAATCCCTTACGTAATTAATGGACAGCCCCCAATAGATATTTCAGAATCCTAATATCTCCAACCTAGATATCAATAAAAATATTTTTTTTTTTTGCGGAAATTCAATCAGTCAGTTTTTCCAGAAACTCCATCTCGGTGCTTCTCCTGGGGTTTCTTTCTATAGGGAAGAAACCTTTGAACAATTCCAAGAAGGAACTTCGGGATGTGTCTTTGAAAAAGCATTAAAGCACCCCATGAAAAATCCTAAAAGTACGTCTGGAGAATTTCCAAATACAAAAAATTTCCTAAAAGGAATTCCTAAAGGGCTATTAAAATATGTCCTGGAAGATTCCCAGAAGAAACTTCAGCAGAACGAATGATTTCCATAAAAAAATTATAATGAACATCTGGAAGATTTACAGAAAGATATCCTGGAAGATTCCCTGGCCAAGTTCGCAGGGGTTGACGGTATTAAAATGAAGGAGTTTAATTTTGATTATTGTAATGTAGTGTTCTTTAGTGAAACATATCACCTTTTTAACACTTTAATGCGCCTCCAACGGTTCATCACGAACTGGCTGCTGCAGATGGAGTATGGCTGATCATATGCATCAGACATGCTCGATAAACAGGAGGAACCGCCGGGGCTCAGTAGAGTCTATTCCCAAGCAATAGTTCCAAGTCGGTTGGATTTGAGAAGGTTTTGATGATCGTTACAAATCCTAATAAAAGTATTATAGGATTTGTGACAGGTCTTGGAACCTTTTACAGCCATCTGACTTCAAAATGTTGTTTGGGCTCTATTTCCCACGTTTCTCGGTTGATTTTTATTACATATTAATTTATTAATGTCATAGTCGCTTTTTCGAATTTTTGCAATGTTAGTTGGTCATATTTTCTTTAAATAAAGCAATAAAAATCGACCGAAGAATCAATAGTGGGAAGGAGATTTGCAGCACTTAATTGTGCTGATAGATTCAAAGCTAACGTGCGAACACTTAAGGACAAACGTCTTGACACCCCGCTTCAGCAGTGCATCAAAATTTCAAACGCATAAATCTCAAGAAGCAAGCTTCACACAACAGTGCATTTTATTATTCTGTTCTTGCTCACTTATAATAAGCT
The DNA here is from genome assembly GCF_035046485.1 of Aedes albopictus. Taxonomy (NCBI): domain Eukaryota; kingdom Metazoa; phylum Arthropoda; class Insecta; order Diptera; family Culicidae; genus Aedes; species Aedes albopictus. The sequence continues at coordinate 160,384,661 of NC_085137.1, forward strand.
TAAAATAAGAAGTTCAGTTGCGCTGGTTTTGTTTACGAAGAGATTTGTGCCCTCGAAATTGTGAGTAGGTGCCAAAGTCGGCCATTGTGGCGGCCATTTTGGGATTCTAACAAGTCTGTCCTTAAACGCATTGTTGACGTCAATGCGTTCGACGTGACATTTTGGACAAAAACTGACAGCTTTATATTAACTGAACAACGTTACTTGTGTATAACTAGGTTGACATTTCTAGGCTACGCTTGACAAAATGACATGGTTCATCTAGGTAGGACCGATAGGACAATTGAACGAATTTGAATATTTTTAATTGTATTTGTAGCGGGATGAAAGTTGACATGAAATCTTTATTATTTTAAAATTTTATTGCAATCAACTGACCAACTTGGCGTATTTTTGAACATCTAAGAGTTCAGAAGTTCAGTTACATGTTTCTGTGGATTTTGGACCGATGACAATTTAAGGACACAAGAGATGAACACAAGTAGAAAACGATTGCCGAAATCAAGAAAACAATTTGACACAGGATCGACTATATTTTAACATACAGGGTTCGATTGATTCGATGAAAAAAAACAACATCCGACAACTGACTTAACGAGCAGAAAAACATATTAAACCATACCACAAAATCAAAACAAGGAGACAAACACAAACCGTGTGACCATAACACTACATAGGCAAATCCTGACTGACTGATCAATTGAAAACTTTCCAATCTTCTGCCGTATCTTTCTGAGTCAGTTGCAACAGTGTCTTAATGGATATCATTTTCCGCGTACGGCTGGCAAACTGCTTCTGAAAGATTACGTACTTTTTTCTATCTTCGGGTCTAGTGTAGAGGTTTCAACTCTATTCAGAGTGCAGCTAAAAACCTAACAAAAAAAAATAAAGATATCCTGGAAGATTTTCAGAAGGAGGAGCTCCAGCAAAAACGGAACTTCTGGAGGTTTTTCAAAATAAAGTTCTAGAGGATTTTTAGAAGAAACTCTTGGACAACTCGCAGAATGAAATCCTGGTGGGAAAAGAACTCTTGGTGGATTTCCAGAAGAAGTTCTTGAAGAAATTCTAAAGTCGATTTCGTAGGGAATCCAGCAAAAGCTTATGGCGGAATCTAAAAACAAAACATGTATAATTCTAATATGGAGTCCCAGAAGAAAGAATTTCAGAAGAGTTACCTCAATTACCAGAAGAAATTCTTTCAAGAACCCCAGAAACGTCTGGGGGAGTTCCAAGAAGATTTTTTGGAAGAAATATTAACGGTTACATTGAAAACTTTAACAGGAATCCAAGAAGGAATTCCTGAAGGTATGCACGATGAAATTTCCGTAGAACTACCGTGGACGACAAGGAAAACATGAATGGTCTATGGATCGCCAATCCGGCCAATCCGCCCTGGGCATAGTGTATCATTGTGCTTGCCTCACAATATACAAAATCATGCAATGGCAGGCAAAGAAAGCCCTCCAATTAATAACTGTGGAAGTGCTCAAAGAACACTAAGTTGGAGAGAGACAGGTCAAGTTCCAGTGGGAACGTAGAGCCAAAAAGAAGAAGAAGAAGTGAATGAATTCTAGAAGAAATCTGTAAGGAATCAAAAGAAAGTTCCCTAACATATTCCGAAAGATAACCGAGTAGAATTGTACAGCATTTACCTAGAGGAATCCCAGAAGCATTATACACTATAACAGAGTAATCCCAGAAAGTATTGAAGAAATACTATGAGATAACGTGTAAAGGATCTATGTGGTTACGTAAGGGTTCATTCGCATATTATGTAACACAATATTTCCCAATTTTAGAGCCCCTCATTCCCCCATGTAACAAAGCTTTGGATAAGCAATTTTTAATTTTTGTTCGGAGCGTAACCCCTAAGTAGACCCCCTAAGCGTTACGTAATATGCGTACGCATCCTAAGGATATTCCCTGGCCAAGATCACAGGGTTCGACGGTATTAAAGTGAAGGATGTTAATTGTAATGCTTGTAATGAAAATATCACCTTTAACATTTTAATGCGCCTCCAACGGTTCATTGCGAACCGGCTGCTACAGATGGAGTATGGCTGATTTATCAGAAATGCTCGATAAACAGGAGGGACCTGCTGGGGCCTAGTAGTTTCTATACCCAGAAAACAGTTCCGGTCGATTGAGTCTGAGAAGGTTTCGAGAGTCGTTGTGAATCATAATGCAAATTTTTGTGTTTTGCGACGAGTCCTGGAATCTTTTTTGAGTCAACAGACTTTGAACTGTTTCCTGGGATTCCCACTATTCAGGTAATTTTAGCAAATACACTATACAAATATAAATTTAATTCAAATATGAAATAATTAGTAGTATTTCGCGTATTCAATTTGCTAATACATAGTTCTCAACATTTGATGTGCTTTCGTGATTCAATTTTCTCTATAATAACTCTATAAATAACTCTATAATAACTCTATAAATAACTAAGAAACTAATAGTGGGAAGTGCAGCATTTAACAGTGCTTGCTTATAGATTCGAAGCTAACGTGTGATCAAGACGAAATCGACAATAACTGACTACTTCGACTTTGACTAACGTAGACTATTTATGACAAATTAGATATTTTTACATTTTTCGACTGAGTGTATGAAAGGTTTTCTTTAATATGGACTTATTTGGACCGATGCTGATAGTGAGGATCAACGAAAATGGACATAACAAACACATCGACTATCTAACAGATCATAGGCACACCAAAGACTACTGAATTATAGGGCACAGCATAAATATGAACAATAACATTCTTTAAACCTTGACATGACAAAAAAAAATACACAAATACAAAATCGAGCATATGACAAAACCGAAACTTTCACACCTTCTACCGTAACCTTCTGAGTCAGCACGCAACAGTGTCTTACTGGACGACATGTTCCGTGCACGGCTGGTGAACTGCTTCTGAAGAATTAGCAATTAGATAAGTTAAAATATACTTAAATAAAAATGAAAAATAAGTAGATCCGGTTCGGGAAATAATTTTGGTTTCCTGTGGAACGACACAATGTACAAATTCACAAAACGGTAGTTAATGAAAGCCCTTCTATTAAGAGGTTTTAACCGCATTTTCAACACTACAGGTAAACAAAATTGCGCATTACCTAAATTCACAACGAAACAATCGAATCGTTTTCGTCCACTTCTTCCATCTGAATCAGTACCATATTGAGTGAACTTGTTGTTACCAGTGATTGTTGTGTAGATTTTCTGCCGGAAAGTTGATTTTGTTTACTGCACCTGACGAGTTTATTGCACCTAGTCCAGCACCAATGGGAAGCAATCAGTGAAGTACTAGATTGAAAGTAGTGAGCTGGATTTTTGTATGATGAGATGATCACTTCTCCATTTCTGCAATGAAATGGTGCAAACAACGTGGGTTATATGGTTTCTTGCCTAATTTGATGATGTTTGAGCAAAAGTTTGGGTAACTGTGTTGTTGAAGTTGCAAGAAATAAATAATACAACAACACAGTTACCCAAACTTTTGCTCAAACAGCATCAAATTAGGCAAGAAACCATATAACCCACGTTGTTTGCATCATTTCATTGCAGAAATGGAGAACTGATCATCTCACCATACAAAAATCCAGCTCACTACTTTCAATCTAGTACTTCACTGATTGCTTCCTATTGCCGGCACCAGTGCCGAACTTCCAGCAAAATCAAATGGGAAATCACATCGGCACCCATCTCTGTGCTGACGAATTGCACTCGTCCGCATGTAATTGGGAAGTGGAATCATCTCGGCAGGGGTCCTATTTTGGGCACTTTGACCAACCAATTGACACATTTTTTGGAACGCGATGAGATACGTTTAGTATCTAGCCATGTACAAAATTTCAAGACAATTGGTTTGGATTTGACTGAGTTATAGCGAAGAGTGCCCAAAATACCGGCCGCTACCCAAGTGGTTCGCTACCCTAGTTGTTTTGAGCACTTGTGCGGCTTCAGAGTGAACATGTAGCTCATTGACTGTGGGTGGATCCCGTTGCGGGACATGATTACCCACGGAAGTGCGTTTGGAAAATATGCGACAACGGCAAGTAATATTTCGATTTGTTTTGCTGTGAGATGCCGGGAATTGGTACAGGTGCCCAAAGAGTCTAAATCCCTAACTGTGGAAGTGTTGAATGAACTGCTGAAAGTTTAAGTGAAGCAAGCTATGTTCCAGTGAGAACCTAGATCCAGACAGAAGGAAAATTGAGGAACAATTTCTTTTGGCTCGCAGCTTAACTTCTTAACTATTCAGGGTTCTTTCTTAGAAGTTCTAGGATTCTTCAAGAAGTTTCTTCTGAGATTCTTAAAGCGGTTACATCTGAGATATTAGGAATCCTCCAGAGATTCTGTACGAAATTTTTAATATATACACTCCCGTTCAAAACTTTGGGGTCACCCCCTCAAAAACATGTCATTTTTTAGGCCCATATCTCCGCCAATTTGCGTCCGATTTCAAAACCCTAGGTTTCATTCAAAAGATAATAAGTCAAAGAAACTTTAAACATGATTTAAAAGAAACTTTTTCAAAAAAAATTGTATGTAAACTTAACCCAAAGTGTCCAAATTTTCTAAAAAATGAATATAAACTTACGGCAGTGTCGCTGGAAGTTGGGTCGACCAAATTTTAAGATGAGAGCTGTAATATGACCCATTTTCTATTAGCTTTCAACTGCTTTTTACAGAACTTAACTAAAAAATCTAGGAAAAAAGTTATTAAGTAAATTAATCCTTGATGTCATCGACCAAAAGTTTGGGGTCACCCCTCAAAATGCTGTATCGGCCAAAAGTTTGGGGTCACTATCGTAAAACATGGAAAAGTGATTTATTGATATCTTTGTCATCTTTCATTCAATTTTAATTCTTCTTGGCTTATTTGAAACAAAATAAATGATACTTACTGCATATACATTGAACCACACATATTTGTTGAAATTTACATACTAAAACTTAACGTAAAGTTGCCTCATTTTTTGAAGCGTGGTAAAATGTTCTAACTTTACATAACATTTTTATATACAAAAATCGTTAAATACGTTAAGTTAAAGACATCAAACGTAAATTTAGTTAATTATCTTTGAAATGAGCCAAAAATAATTAAAATTGAACTATAGATGACGAAGATATCACCAAATCACTTTTCCATGTTTTACGAAAGTTACCCCAAACTTTTGACCGATACATCATATTGAGGGGTGACCCCAAACTTTTGGTCGGTGACATCAAGGATTAATTTACTTAATAACTTTTTTTCTAGATTTTTTAGCTAAGTTCTGTAAAAAGTAGTTGAAAGCTAATAGAAAATGGGTCATATTACAGCTCTCATCTTAAAATTTGGTCGACCCAACTTCCAGCGACACTGCCGTAAGTTTATATTCATTTTTTAGAAAATTTGGCCACTTTGGGTTAAGTTTACATACAAAACTTTTTGAAAAAGTTTTTTTTAAATCATGTTACATGTTTCTTGGGCTTATTATCTTTTGAATAAAACCTAGGGTTTTGAAATCGGACGCAAATTGGCGGAGATATGGGCCTAAAAAAATGACATGTTTTTGAGGGGGTGACCCCAAACTTTTTAACGGGAGTGTACCTTCTGGGATTCCTCCCAGGGGCCTGTAGCATAATGAAAATTTTACTAATAATATTAGTCTTGTAGCTTGTAACTTATAATTTTCTGTTGCATAAAAATACTACAAGTACAAGTTACAAGTCCAATACTACAAGTCGGTTGGACTAATATTATTAGTAGAATTTACAAGTGTATGTTGCATAAACAAACTACAAGTATAAAATATTAGCTATGACTTGTACTTTTGATTACAAGTCTCAAAGGTCTTGTAAAATAATTTACAAGTTAGATTTAAAGTATTGCAGAAGTCATATCTAGTTTTGAATATACCGATTTACCATTGTGATGTACTCAAAAAATATTATTTATCTAACAATGTCAACCTTAATTCGATTAAATTTGGCAGTATGTATTCGAAACTCAATAAAAAGAGAATTGCGTTGATGTACACTTTGTATCCAAAATATAATTTCTGCTGAGTCCAAGTTCTCCAAAGTTTCTACAATACCCATCTTTGATTGGAGGTTCTTGGTAAAGTTATACATTATGGTCACTGCACAAGCACAGGTAAAGTTGCAGGTGCGAAATAAATTTAAATCAATTGCTTGTATTGCGCATCATTAAGCTAATCAAGAGCTACAATATACATACACTAACTCGAATCGAGTTGCGACATATAAAAGTAGGTAAAAGCTCAATTTTTGCATCCCAGATCACTTCGGATTTTAACAAGAAGCATAATACATGTTGCTAAATCTTTATACATTGTTTTTCAACCAGTACTATTAAATCTTTGGGACATTTTTACTAAAAATCTAGGTACTTGTAGTGCCATACTTTGTAAAAAAATATTTTGTCAGAGCGGCCGAAAATTATCCAAACAGCACATGCTTTTCTTTATCTATCGTATAAAGAATGCAAAACTTCGGAATAAATGAAGTTATTTCCGGATGTTACGCGGAAAATGCAGAATATAAATAAACATCAACTGCCATTTCAAATTAATAGTGAAGTGTCGGATGAATTTTGACAGGTAAATGAACCAAAACAACTTGTATTTTCATGGTCACTAATATTACAAGTGCTAATAATATTAGTGGAAAATTGAGCCTTTATGCAACACAAATTATTAGCACTTGTAATATTAGTACTTGTAACTTGTAACTTGTAGCTAATATTATTAGCCCGATTATGCTACAGGGCCCAGAAGTTGATGGAATTACAAAATTTCTCTAAAAATTAATTCCTCGACTTCTTCAGAAATTACCCCAGCAATTTTTTCTGAGATTCCTCCAGGAATTCCTACCGTGGTTTCACCAGTATTTCAATTCAGGATTCTTCTTAGAGTTCCTTCTGTTATTACAGTAATGTTCCGATTTTATCACGCCCTCCGCGCGTCAGTCTTTCAGTTTTCATTAATTTGCTGTTACATTTGAGAACAAATGTTTCCGCTCTTCTTAAAGATTTAGGAAGAATCCCAAAGTAAGCTTGGGAAGAAACCAAACTTTAAGAAGGAGCTCCTTCTGAGATTCTTCTTGAAGTTTGTTTTCTTCAAAAGTTTCCTTTTGGATTCTTCTAGAAGTTTCCTCTGGGATTCCTCCAGGAACTGCTTCCTGGATTCCTTCTGAAGTTCTTTCTGGGACCTCTGGGAATTATATTCCAGAAATGGCATCAGAGTCTTCTACAGTCTCCTAAAAGCTATTGCAGAAATTTCGAAGTTTTTCGAGGAATTTCTCAAAAAAAACCTTCGTAGGAATTTCATAACTCTAGAAGTTGAGTTATTGTATGAGGAATTCCATCTGGGGAAATTTCATAAAATATTTCTGGAGGAATTCATTTATCAAGCCCAGGAGGACTTACATTAGGAACACCTGATAGAATCCCAGAATGATCTTCTGAAGGTATTCCAGCAGGAATTCCTGGAGAAATTCAGAAAAGAGTTTCTTGGTGAAACGTTAAAGGAGTTCTTGAAGAAATCAAGCAAGCAGTTTCTGAAAGAATACCGGAGGGAATTGTCGAAGGAATCACGAAATGAGTTTTTGAAGCTATCTCGGAAGTATTGCTGTGTGCGTTCGTTCAAGATGCAAAGAATCTCGGAACGAATTCCTAGTGGAATTCCGGAAAGTTTTGGAGTTTGGGAGTTGGTTTCCTGGATGATTCTCAGAAAGAATTCCTGAAGTTATAATCCCAGAAGGCACTCTTGGAGAAATCTCGCATAGAATTCCTGGATTAATCCTGGAGGAATACCTGAAGAAATTTCGGAAAGTGCTCCTGAAGGATTCCCGTGAAAAAAATCCTGAAGCAATCCCCGGAAGAAACACCCGGTGAAATTGCTGGAACGATCCCAGGAGAAACTCCAGGTGTAATCTCGGAAGAAAATCCTTGAGGAACCCCAGAAGAAACTATGGAAATAACCTGAAAAGATTACCGGGAGAAATCCTAGAGGGTACTTCTGCAGGAATCACAAGAGTTTCTTGAGAAACCCCGAAAGGAATCTCTGGAGATATCCCACTTTGGGAACCACTTGAGGAATCGTAGAAAGACTCATGGAAAAATACGAGATGAAACTTCTAAAGGAATTTCAAGTAATTCAGCGGATGCATTTGATTTATGCCTTGGTGACGGCACCATAACACCCCTCCAGGAGGTCCTTCTGGGATTCCGTAAGAATTCAATCCGAGATTCCTCCAAGAAATCCTTTGCCGTTTTCTACACATTTATTCCAGAGCTCCTCCAGGAGTTTCTTGTGGGATTCCCAGGAGTTCTTCGTGGGATTCTTTCGGGGGTTTATTAAGCATTCTCTCAGAAGTTTCATCTGAAATTCCTTCTGAGTGCTTTCAAGATTTTTCTATGAAGTACTCCAATGATTCGTACATAGAATTTTTCTGTTTTCTTTTCTTAAGAAAAACCTTCTGAGATTACTTCAGTAGTTTCTAAATTCCTGCAAAATTCTATCCGAAATTTCCCTAGCATTTAATAACGAGATTGCTTCAGAAATTGAGATTTTTTTTTCAGAAATCTTGTCAGGAATTTTTTCTGACATCCCTCCAGGAATCCTACAAGAACTTCTTTCAGTATTCCTCCATAAACTTCCCCGGAATTGTTCGCAGCTAGTCGCGTTCGGTAATTTTTACCGAAATCTCAACTGCTGAGCGTTCGGTAATGGGTTTATACGGGATTGTTCCGAAAAGTGCTTCTGAAATTCTTTCAGAAGCTGCTTCCGGGATTTCATCTATGAACTCTTGTTTGGGTCCCTCCAAGAGTTCTGTTTGGAATTCCTGCAGATCCTTCTGTAATTCCTCCAGAAGTTCATTTCAGATTTCTTTCAAACGTTTCTAGTGAACATCCTCCAAGAGTTTATTAGGGAGTATTTTTAAAAATTCATCCTGCAGTTTTTATTTATGGCATTTCTCATTCCTAAAGGATTTTTTTGAAGAAATACTCCAGTAAGTTCCTTATGGATTTCCTCCAACAAGAATTCCTGGATGAATCTCAGATGGAACCTTTTAGGAATCTCAGAAGAAGATTCTGAAGGAATCCCAAATAAACCCCCGGGAGAACCTTATCAATAACTTCCTATAAATCCCACAAGAAACTCCTGGAGAAGCTGTGGAACAAATCTGTGGAGAAACCGCGAAGGATTTCTTGGAGAAATTCCGGATGGAATGCCTGCGGAAGGACCTCCTGGAGGGATGCCACCGTGCCGCCATCAAGTCATAAATCACTACTTTTTCCCATGCACACGAACCCCACATGTTGAATTCAATCAACTGGCAAGTCCGAATCGTAAACCACGAAACGTCAAAGACTTTGTAAAAAAATCCTTAGCAACCGCAGCATGCAGTGCATGCAGTCCACTGCACGAATTTATTCTGGCTTATTTACTCTCACACGAAATTTGACGTTTGAGCGGTGTCGGCACTTCGTGCAGTGGACCATAGGGCACTGCATTATTTTGTTTTTGTATGGAATTTTGACGTTTCTTGGCCTTGTTGTTTACAAAATTTCTGTAAGAGTAAAAGAGAAGGAGAAAATTTCATGCTGTGCCCTATTGTGTGAGTGGATTGTTGTCATGCAAGTAAAGTATATCGCTGACAATGTACGTGACAGAACTGATTAACATTGTTTACTCATAGCTTGAATACCGCCACTTGACGGGCGGACGTGAGGTCATCGATAGGTGGAAGCAGCACTTCGATCAGCACCCGAATGGCGTGAAGAACGTAGGCACGGGAGACCACGACAACGGAGGAAACGATGACGCCGGTGCAGCGGAGGACGGAAATGAACCAACCCCAACGCTGTGGGAAGTTCAGGATGCCATTCAAGTACGGTATCGTAACTGAACTCATCAAGATGGGCCCAGAAAAGTTGGTCACCTGTTTGCACCGATTGATAGTTAGGATCTGGGAAACCGAACAGCTACCGGAGGAGTGGAAGGAAGGTGTAATCTGCCTCATTCACAAGAAAGGCGACCATTTGGAATGTGAGCACTTCAGAGTGATCACCATTTTGATTGCTGCCTTCAGAGTGCTATCCCAGATAATCTTCCGTCGCCTGTCACCTAAAAAGAATGAGTTCGTAAAAAGTTATCAAGCCAACACATCGACGGCCGATCGATAACGGACCAAATCTTCACCGTATGGCAAATCCTCCAGAAATGCCGTGAATACCAGGTCCCAATGCATCACCCCAGACAACCAGTCGTCGTATAAGATGTTGTTTAAGATGTTAAAGTGGAGGCGAAATGCATACATTTTACATGCGCCTAAATGGAGGCATGCACGCATATGGCCTCCACTTTATCATCTTTTGCAACATCTTATACGATGACTGGTTGTCTGGGACCTGTTCATCAACTTCAAAGCGAAATACGACAGTATCGTCCGCACAGAGCTATGGAGAATCATGGACGAAAACGGCTTTTCTGGGAAGCTGACTAGACTGATTAACCGTTATGTGTCCGACAAACTTTTTGCTTTTTTCTACACCGTGCTTTTTAAATGTCGGCCACATCCCTAATAAAAATGTATTATACACTGGTGATTGGGTGAATGATTGTATCATTCCGTGTATGATCAAGATGATAGCCCGAAAGGGTTGTTAAGCACGTTGTATCATATTTTTCTATTAGGGATAATGGTTGATGCAACGATGGATGGAGTGCAAAACTGCGAAATTCGAAGGCGAAAGATTCACCCACACACCAAATGTACCATGAACAAAACGATAATAAGACCGATGTTCCTCTATGGACACGAGACATGGACCATGCTCGAGGAGGACCTGCAAGCACTCGGAGTTTTCGAGCGACGCGTGCTAAGGGTGATCTTTGGCGGTGTGCAGGAGAAGGATGAACCACGAGCTCCCTGCACTTTGGCCAACCCACCATCCAGAAGGTGTCTAAAGCCGAAAGGATACGGTGGGCAGGGCATGTTGCAAGAATGCCGGATAACAACCCTGCAAAGTTGGTGTTTGCAACTGATCCGGTTGGCACAAGAAGGCGTGGAACGCAGAGAGCACGATGGGCGGATCAGGTGGAGCGTGACTTAGCGAGCATTGGGCGCGACCGAGGATGGAGATCGGCAGCCACAAAACGAGTATTGTGGCGTACTATTATTGATTGTGTCTTGTCTTAGATGTGATGTAGAACAAATAAATGTATGTATGTATGTATGTATGTATTGATAATTTTTTATTTTGTAGGTTGGTAGATTAAATATTTAAGTAATTTTTAACAATAGTTTCGTTCAACGTCAACTTCTTTTATATAAATATCACCGACCTGAAGCCGTGGGTCAACTATTTCGAAAGAAGCGACGCTAATCTCGCTCCCGCCTATAATAACATCTAAAATCGCATGCACTAACATAGGTATTAATCTTCCAACACTGTGACTGACCCTTTTTTTCTTCTTTTCGATTATTTCCCTCCACAGGTTCAGAATACGTCGACAGCTCATCCACTGCCACCGAATGTAACATGAAAAAGAACTGTGAAGCATAGAGTAGTGTATGCGCGCGCGCGCCCGCGTTCAAACTTGTATCGGAAGAACACCAAGAAGAGTGTCCCTTCCAAAGCAGCACGACAGATGTAAAGACGGACGAAGAAACATCGGAAGGAAACAACCAACTAAGTAAGAATCATCCCCCAGTAAGAAAAAAGTCAGAAAGTCAAGGGAACATTTAAGAAGAACAAAAAACGGTGAGCGCGGTTCTTTAGCGCTCATCCGTCGCGTGACCGTGAATTAATCATCATCGTCATCACTACCACCGCCAACAACAGCAACAACAACAACAAATAAACGCCGGATGACGATGATGGCGAAAAGAAACTTTAAATCTACCCCTCTAGTGTGAAGCGTGCTCGCGCGGATGATCGCGGCGAGAAGTGAACGTAACCAGATAAGAGCGCAGTCGGCAAAATCGGTCCGGAAAGTAGAAAGTTTTTCTGTTGTTGTTGTTGTGTTGCGCATATCTATTTCAATTTATGTGAAAATTTCGTATGCATATTAGTTAATAGCTGTATTTACAGGGTGGCCACACACTCTTGGGATTTTTCCAGTGATTGGGAATTTTGTTTGTTTAGTTCTGACTCAGAGAAGGTATTCAATAAGATCGATGGATTCGATTTTTATTGGTCCAGGGACTTTTAGCAATGGATTTTGTTTTCTTGACTTCCTTACTAGATTAGGATTGAACAAGAATTCGCTAAAAATGCCTCGAAGAGAAATAGAGTTTCGCATTCCATTAGAAATTTTCTTCCTGTCATTCCACTAAATTTCTGCTAGATTATTCAGCAATAACGCAAAAAAGTATTTCCGCAATTATCACAGATATTTCTGCAAGATTTTAGGCATTAAAAAAAAATGCATGATTAATGTTGCTAACCACTACAACAATTATGTTAAAACTTAAGAAGTTCTCGCATTGATATTGAAATTAAATGCAAGGCTTTCCTCAACAGTTTTCTTTTGTTTTAAATTGTGAAAATTGTTTCTGCCGTTGCAATAATAAAATCGGTCTAAAATTTTGTATGAAACCTATTGACATGTCATTCTGAATTATGCTAGAAATCTAAACAATTTTATTATACTCCAGAACTCCTTTTTCGGGTATTTGAACAGCAGATATAACTAAAATATCCTCAGAAGACGTTGGTAGATTTTCACCTTGAAAAAATACATTCCTGTAAAAAATAGAAAGAATCCTACGCTAAGAGTTTTTCTTAAATTTGGCCTTAGCTAATAGGTATTTTTTTAAAAGAACTTGTAGGTATTTTATTTGCATCTCTACTTCTTATTGAGTTATTAGTGTTTAGCAGCAAACTCTGCCTCCTATTCAGTTGGAAAGTTTGAAAATATTTTGCATTTGTTAGAATATTGTGTTACAAAATTCTTTCTAACATCCTTTTAAAGCAACACGTCTTTTTATGGAGATGTGCGGGGAAGCTTTGGAGAAATATTAGAATTGCACATTTCACATTGTGTGGCCACCTTGTATTTTGGGGGAGACTATGAGCTAATAAGAAGAAGCAAATCAGAGCCTGATTTGGCGTCAAAAAGTGATTGGTGAAAAACATAACGTGTAACAATCAGTTTCGATCCAGCAGCCAGATTGCAGAAGCACTCTCGTTGTAACTGCCTACATATTATCATAGTGTGTTTGCTTTTTTGTGTTTAGAAGAGATTAGGAAGAATCAACGAACGAACAGTCGTGAAATTGGAAGCAAATGAAGAAGAAGCAACAGTGAAAGAATTCGGTGTAAAATAGAAGAAAAGTAGTGAGATTTACGGCGATCGACGATTCGCACGATATATGTGACTAATGGCTCGAATGAGCTCTCGCTTTTTCTCCATTTGGTGAGATTGCTGTTGGAAGGTATCCTATATCATCAACTACACGTTAACTAACCCATACCAACGGAACGTGTGGCATCTGTGCGGAATCGTTCCGTCAAAGTGAAGCAGTATGCGTGACCCGTCGGCGACGACGACGAAGAAGAAACTCACTCAAGCACATTGAGAAACACAAAGCACCGCACCAGTGCGTGTGGAACACCACAGAACAAACGGGACGGCTGGCGCAGAGTAATAACAAATCGTCACACACATTATCGTTGCGTTGTTGTTGCTGTTGTTCCTATTTAAAACAGTTTCGTGCGGATCGACCCACGACGACAACCGAATTGGAGAGGAGCGCAACAGTAGTGTTGAGGAAGAAAAAAAAAAAGGTAAGCAAAAACAACATTCCCATACCCAGAAACGCAGAAGAGACGACGAGACGCAAACGAGAAGCGATGATGAAATAAAGCGCTAATTTTCCCGTCTGTCCCGTGGCCCATGGTCTCTCGTGCCGGTCTATGTAGTTCGAGTCGTCTGGTCCTGAAGAGGTGAGCCCCTTCTACCACCCACCCCTCTGTCATGATTCGGAATTGGCCTCTATAGGATATTAATTACGTTACGAATATTGGTAAGGTTGCTTTTTGTATGCGAAGAAGTATCGGATGTGGTTTTCATAAAAATGTATTTGATTTACAAATAACATTTCGAAAGGATCTACCTTTAAAATGTAAACAAACTCGATTTTTTCATTATTCTTTGCATTATCTACCCATAAGCTACCCTATAATAGCTCGGTAAACATGCTACAAGCACTTCAATTGGCGATTGAAAGCAAAGGTTATGTCGTGAAAATTTAGCTACAAACTTTAGAGGCACAAATCTGACGAACGAAGCATCGAATCACTCCGCACTTGTTCATCCTGGCTTTCCTCACATGCAAAAAGAGGCAGCTTTTCCTAATGAGCGCATTTGTTTACGATTTTTTAAAATTGGTGCTCGTAGGGATCCAAGTTAGATATTGTGGCAGCCATATTTGTATCCTCTGGTGAATTCCTTAAGATTTATCAAAACCCCTCTCCCCCACAAACCTTTACGTAATTGATGGACAGCTCCAAAACTGTTATTACTCTGGTTCGTCACGAAAGGGTTATTCACATGATTCAGGTTTGCTTGACTTCATATTCAAGTGATTTAGGTCTTATTCCCTTCATATGAAATTTGCCCAGGTCAGATTCATTTCATATTCAAATGATTCGAGTCTGATCATTTTCTATTTTACATACTCACTAGCTCCGCCTAGCAGCAGAACTTTGAGCTAAACTGTCTGCCCTCCAAATGGCTTTCTGAACTACTTTGCCGAAAACTTGATCAGAAAGATCTTATCGGGATCGCAAGCTAAAAATGCTCATTTGTACATGCTCACTACCGTCACCTAGAGGTAGAATTGTGTACCAAATTATCTTCGAAGATTATCAGGATTTCTAGATATAACAACATGCATTTTATGGTTTTCAAGTGATGCTAAACTTTTCAAGATGTGTCACAATACTTTTTGTATTTTTGTTTTTAAATTTCTTTGTTTTTGCATTGATTGTCTTTCCACTAAATGGTAATCATGACAACTATTAGTACTATTAGTACATTGTTGGAAACACTGTGGATCTCAGTGTAAACACGCAGATGCTGAAAATCTCTACCAGTCGCTATAACGATTCTTTATCAATCCTCATACTGACCAACAAGTTGTGCGGCGATTAGCCAACTTCTTCTACCATTTTTATTCACTCTGGCTCTACGTTAGTGCTGGAACTTGATCTGCGACTTTCTTCAATTTAGTGTTGATGGGCTTTCTTTGAATGCAATTGTGTGGCACGCGTAATGATAAACTACGACTAGGAGTTTCTTCCTTTTGGTAAGTTTATAGGAGGATGCTTCTATGTATTTTCTAATAACTCCTCCAAAAGTTCATTTGGGATTCCTACAGCAGTTCTTTCTTCAAAAATTCCTACTGGTGTTCCATAGTAGATTCCTCTAGATAATTGCATCCGGGGTTTCGTGTAATTTCTTATTGAAATATCTCCTAGAGTTCCTCCAGAAAGTCCATCAAGGTTCGAGGAGTCTTCAAGAGTTATTTTGGGATCCCCCATGGATTTCTTCATGCGTTCCGTCTGAAATAGTTCCAGACATTTTGTCACGAATTCCTTTTGAGATATCTTTAGGAAATCTCATAGGATAGTTCTATGCAATCTCTTTGGAATCCATCTTGTCTAGAACTACTAGGTTTATCATAGGGGACTTCTTCCGAGATTCATTCAAAACAGTTTGTACAATTTGTCTTGGTGGCAGTAGCCCACAATACCACACTTGGATGGCAAGTTTTTGCTTGGATACCTAAAAGTCTTCCAGACGCTTGAGATTTCTCCTGGAGTTTTTGTTTTTTGTTACATAAAAGTCTTCCAGACGCCTGAGATTTCTCCTTGAGTACCTTCTAGATCCCAGGTATCCCCTCTTATAGTCCTCCTGGAGTTTCCACGGGGATTACTTCAGGAGTTCCACCAGGGTTTGGTATTTTCAAAGACTTGATTCAACATTTCATGTGGGGTTTCCTTCAGAAGTTCCTACGGGAATTCTTTCAAGATTTGTTTTCCTGAAACTCCTCCAAAACATCGTATTGAGTGTAATGCAGGATTTTTTTTTTTGATTCCTTCAGAAGTTCCTCTGGGATTCAATCAGGAGTTTCATCTGGGATTCTTTGAAAAAAAAAACTCCTAGCACACTTCCGCTAAATTCTTCTGAGATTTGACCAATAATTTCTTCAGGAGGTTGTTCTTAAATTTCTGTAGAAGTTTGTTTTGGGATTGCTGCAGAAGTTCTGTATGGAATTCTCCTATGAATGTTGGATTGCTTTCAGAATCTTTTTTTAAATTTTTTTCCCAGGATTTCCTAAGGGGATTTCTCTAAGTGTTCCTTCTTGCTTTCCTTCTGGAAGTTGTACATGAATTTTTCTGTAGGAAACCTGCAGTAGTCCTCCTCTTCTTGGCGTAACGTCCTCACTGGGACAAAGCCTGCTTCTCAGCTTAGTGTTCAATGAGCACTTCCACAGTTTTTAACTGAGAGCTTCCTCTGCCAATGACCATTTTGCATGTGTATATCATGTGGCAGGCACGAAGATACTCTATGCCCAAGGAAGTCAAGGAAATTTCCTTTACGAAAAGATCCTGGACCGACCGGGAATCGAACCCGTCACCCTCAGCATGGTCATGCTGAATACCCGTGCGTTTACCGCCTCGGCTATATGGGCCCTTCGTAGTACATATTGGAAATTCTCCATGGGGACCTCCTGAAAATTCACTAGAACCTCTATATGGGCATTCTGCAGAAACTCCTTCTGGAAATCTTCCATGATTACCTTATGGCTTATGGGAATACTTCAGAAGTTCTTTTTTGAGAATCTTTCAGAAGTTCATTTTAGTAATCCTTCAAGAGTTATTTGTGGAAATTCTCCTTGAATTCTTTTCGGGATACCACCATTAATGCCTTCTGAGAATCATGCGGGAGTTTCTTCTGGGATTCCTCCAAGAGTTACTTTAAGTAATCTATTGGAGTTGCTACTGGGAATCTTCAAGGATTCCTCCAGAAGTTTTATTTCGATTCTCCAGGAGTTCTATTTGGGATCCTCCTGCAGCAACTTCTTCTGAAAATCCTCTAGGAGTGCCTTGTGCGAATCTATCAGAAGTTTCTGCTGGGAACCTTCCAGAAGTTTATTACTAGGAATCTTCCAAGAGTTCCTTGTAGGGATCTTCCAAGAGTTCCTTGTAACGATGAGTTCTATTTGGGATACCTCCAGGAGTTCTTTTTAGAGTACCTTATGAGGGTTTCTCCAAGAGTCTTACAGAAGTTCATTTTGGAAATCCCCCAGCAGTTCCGTTACATAATCTTTCAAGGGTTTCTACTGGAAGTCGTCCGGGTGTTCTTCGTCAAATTTCTATCATATTGTGTTCTGATGTTATAATATTTTTCTATAACTAATTGAGGTTTAAACTAGATGCATCACTGCCGTGTGCAGCATAGTTGTCCCATGTTAATAGGGATTCCCATAGAACATGGGACAACTAAGCTGCACACGGCAGATCAGGATGATGTAAAAATAACTTCTGAGATTTGACCAACATTTGAATCGTAACAAAAAGTACACTGGCATAACTTATTGTGTTGTTAGCTGATCAAAATTATAATAAAACGAAATATAAATCTTTGATTCAATATACCAAGTTTCTATCATATTTTGATGCAACCTTGTAACAATACTATCTGAAAGCCAAAGAATCAAGACCTATATATATAATACAATGTGTTATCAAACATTATTTATCATAATTTGTTATAATATTCTAAAAACAGTAAGGATTTCAACCAGGATTTTAATACAGTGAGTTGTAAATATCATGGTTTGTTATAATTATGCTACATTGATGTTCGAAACTTCTAGTTGGGTTCTGATCAAGGTTCTGATAGCCCTCCTTGAGTTCTTCCATGAGTTTCTTCTCTAGATTGAGTCCCCTTTCGACAGAATCCCTTGCTAAAAATGCATTTAGGAAACTATAAAGCAACATCTGAAGGAATTTCTGGAGAAATCGCAAGAATAAATCCATAAAGAAATCTGGAGGAATCTAGAGTAGACATTCGTGAAACAATCCTCGGATAGAATTCCAGGATGAATCTCCAGCAGAATCAATAATGCTGGAATTACAGAATTGCTGTAGACATTTATAACAGAAATTCTTGTAGGTGTCTCTAGACGGTATTCCTGAATGATTCCAAAGATAGGATTCTCTATGACCAATTCCTTGAAGAAGTCCCACATAGGAATTATGGAGTTTTTAGAGAAGTTCTTTAGAAGAACGAATTATGGTAGAACTATTGGATAGTGGTGGTTGATACGGTGAACACTATGCTGCGAGGGTGCATATTCTGAACTGATTCCACTTGCCATCTTGCCATCAAACATATGGTAAGTTTCAGTAGACTTCAAGAGATTAGAGAATATTTGTTCCATCGTTAATGTGCCTTCCTCCTGATACAGTTACAATGTTCTAGAAAAAAAATAAAATCAGCCTGGAGAATTACGTTCAGATCCGGAGCTGTTGCTGCTTAAACCAAATCATCAAGATCCTTGCAGTTGGAAACTTTTGATTTTTTTCCGTCCAGACTGAGGCCAAAGTTGATTACTTTCGGAAAACAGAAAACATCAGCTTCCTGTTGAAGAAAAAAATCGCCCTCGACCAAAACTCGGTGGAAATTCCAAAACTGCGGTCAACGGTACACATTATAGTTCTACTTTTTGGAGAAGCTAGAGCTTTTTCAAAAATTAGGTTGTTTTGTTTTTGTTAACAATCTAATAGACCAAACTTCGGAGATATCCGGTGCGAGTGCGCATACTTAGGTAAATTTTGTTTGGTCTACATACCTATTTACTGATGGGTACGATGGTATCGATTCAAGACCTGTTCGTTTACTCAAGTTTTTTCGAAGATCCACTCTTTTCCTGATACGTTGATATTCCCACTAGCACAAATATTTACTTCTCCATACGCCCTTGTTCATATGCTCTGGCGCGCACTATGAACTCATCAAGCTTAGAAAGACACACCCACAAAAAGGCACGAAGACAAACAAGCAACATCATGCGACTTATGTACTGGGGATCCATGCCAGCAGATAATACATTTATCCGGTAATTAGGTGGCATTACATCTTGATGGACTGCTTTCACCAGTAAGGTCATTTTTCTTGCCACCCACATCGCTCCCCTGCCAGCCAGCCAGTCAGTCCGTGCTCTAGCACACCAACATCCAGCCGGAAATCAATCTTGAAAGCATATCTAATCTCAAATTACGGTAACTATGACCGATCCGATAGCACCGACTTACCGAACGAATGAACTTAGGGAATTGTTCAATAAAAACCGAGCTCTGATACCGATTCCGCTGTGAGCGACTTAAATCCTTTGAATAATTATCGGGTTTTGGAAGGTATAAATCCAGTCGGCTGCACAGCCGGACCAAAAAATTCCTGACAATTTGAGGAAAAATCAACTCTAACTACGAACGCAGGTCGGAAAGTCGATTATCGGAATCCATTAATCAAGGAATAAATCATTCTCCCATGGTAGACAATCGGCCTCGTCGTCGTCATCGGTTGGTCGACGTAATCGCGTTGACACCCCGATTCCTTTCGAGCCCGTCCAACTGTGACGGACGGCCAGAAAAACAGACGAACGACAAATGGAATCCCTTTCTTATAAAAGGGGTAAAGTGACGTGCCTTGTTACAGGATGTGGCGTCAACTGTTTTTGAACCGGATGATGTAGAGGTATTGAACAATGAAACGCTAGAACTTGTAGAGCTATCCCTACTTTCCGGATGTAGGCCATCGTCTTGATATTTCTAAGATAAATTAAGATGGCTACGAGTGTAACATTTGTTATGATCGAATCAATATTGTTTATTCTGTTATTGCTTAAATTTGGGTATTATACATGGCCGTTCGATTCCCGGTCGGTCCAGAAACTTTTCATAATGGAAATTTTCTTGACTTGATTGGGCGTAAGACTATCTTCGTGCCTGCCACACGATATACATATGCAAAATGGCCATTGACAGAGGAAGCTCTCAGTTAATTATTGTGAAAGTGCTCATAAAACACTCTGAGAAGCAAACTTTGTCCCAGTTAGGACGTGACTCTAAGAAGAAGAAAAATCAGGGAATTACAAGGCATTTTTATTTTAAGAATCAGACAGTCAGGGAATTTTGTTTGTCGTGAGGAAAATTTCGTAGCGGTTCGAAACAAAGTGTGAGTACAATAAAACTGGCAGAAAAGATGTTCCGATGAGTTTTTTTTATGAACCTGATACTGTCTTCCGATAATGATTTATCAGAAAACCATTGCTCAGAAAACGAGTTCCGAGAATTTCACTCCGCTGAAAACCATTCCTTGGAAAACAGTGAGAGATGGAACAACAAGGATGTTTCCATTTCCTGAGGAATTGAATTCCGGAAAATGGCTTTCTGGGGGGATGGAATTTTGAGAAATGGTTTTCTGGACAAAAATTTCGTTTCTGTGCCAATGAATATTGAATGATGATGAAGCACAGTGTGGCAGCCAAATGTTTATGTTTAAATTATTGATTCAATCCTGACTAGTTTCTTATTCAGTCAAGTAACACTGTTTTTTGGTGGATTTTCAATGGTGTTATTTACGGATTTGTAGGTAAATCTTTGACCATGTCCTGATTTCGAGATGTTGAGCAAATTACATGCCGTATCTTTTTGACGAAATATTTGTAAGATTTCTTGCGAAATCCATGGAGAATTTCCTAGGAAGATTCACGACATTTTTTTTTTGTGTAAAGCAGTGCTTCCCAAATTGTGCGCCACGGCGCCCTGGTGTGCCGTGAACATTTCTCAGGTGCGCTGCAAGCTCTTGACTTTTGGAGCCAAAAACAAAATCCTCAAAATTCAAAACAAGGAACGTTTTTTTTTGTTAAGTAAAACTAGTATCGCTTCATCATTTATTTTTTTCCAAAATCTAACAAGTGTAAGAATATTCTATGGAATTTTTGGAACCAACTTTATACATTTTTTGAGAATTTTTAGTAAAATTTTGGCATTTTTGGACATACTATGCCTTAGATTAGTTTGCGTTTTAACCATTAGCTTTTAGCTTGTACTTCTGAGTAAATAGTTCAAAAGAATTATTACAGTACTTTCCAGAATAATTACTTTCAGTTTGCTGGTCCTAATATGTCTCAAACTTCTGAGAAACATATTTTTTACTAAAAACACTATCGTAGAACACTTCAGCTATAAGCAAATTTTCGGTTCAGTACAAGAAAGTCGCAACTCAAAATTTTGTAATTGTTGTTGGGATTTTGATGGAAAATTATGGAAAACTATGCAACCTTTGATTTCATTAAGACCCGCTCCAAAATTAGTTGAGGTACGTGAGATTTGGAAATTTTTAATCAATTGTGTGCATCAAAGGCATAGCTGAAAGCCGTTCTTTCTTTTCAATGGTCACTCAATTGTGTCTCAGTCAGACCTTTCTCAAGATACAATCATTCAAGTTGGTCCATATCTAATGATAAATTAATTAGGTGAACTAGTAGGAGCTGCTTCGAAAGCCCAAATTATCATTCTTGCACAGAAACGATGAAATGATCCATCGTCAGCCATAATGGCAAATTAAACATTCTGTTTATGTCTAAGTTCATTGAAATTTGCCCTACTACTTTACTTAAGGACAAACGTCTTAAAATCCCGGTTCTACAGTGCATCAAAACTTCAGACGCATAAATCTCAAGAAGCAAGCTTCAAACAACAATGCATTTTATTATTCTGTACTTGCTCATTTGTAATAAGCTTAAAATAAGAAGCTCAGGTTCGCTACTTTTGTTTACGAAGAGATTTGTGCCCTCAAAATCGTGAGTAGGTGCCAAAGTCGGCCATTGTGGCGGCCATATTGGGATTCTAACAAGTCTGTCCTTAACAGTTTGAAAGGTTTTGTAACACCTGCGGAAATTTAGTTTTTTTTTGTACAAAATTCTATAAAATGAATTCAATTTATCCAGAATTCTGGAAGTATACAGTTTTAGTGTTTTCTTTGACATATTAGAAATCAACAGCTTGATTAATATAATTTTATTTATGAAATCTCCAAGAAGCGGAACCAAACCAGCCTTGGGCTGAATTTTCAAATTATAAAGAGTTAATATTAATGAAAATCATCGAGAATTTTTTAAATACATTTTGAGAAACTAAATTTCCTCGAATTCTTAGAAAACACTTGATTGAGTTTAAAAAAAGGGCTAATGTAACATGATCGATTTCTCTTCATCGACTCTCTCTTCTTCAAATTAAAGTGACAAGAAGCAAGTTTGATTGTATTTTTATACACTTAAACGAAATATTACATGGCAACCTAGCGTTTAATGGCCAAAAA
This sequence comes from Aedes albopictus, assembly GCF_035046485.1. Classification (NCBI taxonomy): domain Eukaryota; kingdom Metazoa; phylum Arthropoda; class Insecta; order Diptera; family Culicidae; genus Aedes; species Aedes albopictus. The sequence continues at coordinate 160,407,086 of NC_085137.1, forward strand.
CTGCAACCAAACTCGCATTTTGTCACTTTAATTAGAAGGAGAGGGTCGATGAAGAGAAATCGATCATGTTACTTTCGCCCTTATTGAAAATCAATCTAGAACATAGTTTTACACGATTTTGCATTTTTGATTTTGAACTGAAAGTCGTGTTAAAATGATGAAAATTATGTGTTAAAAATGTCGATGCGCCGCGCAAAAGGCGTCGCAACAGGAAAAAGTTTGGGAACCTCTGGTGTAGGGTATGAGTACCCTTCTGCAGCCTTTGCTCCTATCATCATCCTATTCCAAAAACAGACGATTCTAAGCACCGTTCTGTTTATTATTTTGCATGCTTACTCCTAACAAAAAAAAAAACGAATAGCGCTTATTAGCTTTGCTTTTGATAGGAAAATCGGAAATAGGAACACTTTGCTGAAGATGGGTTCCGTTCCTCTAGTTGATTTATTTAAGGTGAATATATAACGAAGCCACACTTCGAATTTTCAAAAGCACAAATCTGTAGAACCGAGGGTTGGTTTGCGCTGAAAAGTTGATCGATTGGTCACCACCAGCAGATCACCAATCGATCAACTTTTCAGCGTAATCCGTCTTTTGGTTCCTCAGATTTGTGCTCTTGAAAATTTGAGGTGTGGCTTCGTTATATATTCACCTTAAGGCTCAATCGCGTATTACGCTTTACGGAGCTGATAATCATGTTGGAATTGTTTATATATAGATTCATTCTTATTGAGCGTATTACTGTTAACTTTTATTCAGATTTTTAATAGGTGTGTATTAGAGTTAGAAAAATGATGCCCGACATAATCCTGACAAAATTTCTGATGAATTTCTTGATAGATCCTTACCGGGTTTTAGACTTCGTTTCTTGGCAGGAATATTTTTGTCAGATACAGTGTACGCAGAATATGGCACCGCAAGCGAAAAATAGGCAACAAAGAAGGCACGGCAACAACGCTTTGTTTTTTCGTTAGCAGATAATGACAAAATCGCTCCCGAGTTAGTTCACAACAAAAACGGTAGGAATATTTGTCTCGTTCTATTCACATCGTGATTTTCGCATTGTTTTGCAACTGAAACTCAACTCTGAGGATGGCAAGAGTCTTAATTCGTCCAAATGCTCATGAATTCGATGATGTTGGTCGAAAATTTCATCAGAAAAGCCGAAATATCGACAAACGCACGGCAAGCGATGTTTGTTTTATTGCGCTCATCGCTTGACATGCGTTTGTTGCGGAGCGCCTATGTTACCAACATGCACCGCTTAGGACAAAGCGTTTGTTTTTCGGCGTGATCTGTTTTTCGTACCCTGGTCAGATACGCCAGGAACTTGATACTTGAACTGGAATCGAGATTAAATTCTTTGCAGTGTTCCTCAAAAGACTCTTAGTAGGCTTGCCATTCAGAGAACTCTTGTTGTAGATGTAGATTTTTTCGAAAGTTTTTTAAATTCTTCTGGAGTTTTGTCGGATTTTAGGGGGATCTACTGAATTGTAGAACTGACAATTGCATTTCCCTGCACGTTAAAACCACTCAGCAGAATGTGTAAGCTTTACTCATAAGTGCATAATTTCCAGACCACACAAAAATGTGTAACAGTTTCATATTTTCAAAAGGAGCTCGTACACACGTCTAGATGCGAAATGTTGATTTTTTTTTTGTTTTCCAAGGTCACTAGTAAACCTAGCTAGATTGCCGTACATTTTTTTTTGCGAATTTAACGATTTTGCTGACACAGGAGCTGATTTTGTAAATGTGCAAGTGTTGCACATTTTTGGTGTAGTCTGGAAATTATGCACTTTAATGTTGAGCGGCGTATCGTGTGCTTTCTCTTTTTTGGGTTTTACGAGAAAGACGTAAAAAATCAAATTTAGAAGACACAGTGTGTGCCTAATATACAAATTAAAAGATAAATTTGTAGAAAAATGCCACATGTTTTGGTGCGATTCGAACCCACGCCTCCGTAATGCTAGTCTGGCGCTTTAGCCACAGAACAAGTTACGATTAAGCGGAATAGAAAATCAAACTGGGTTCGAAGCACCGCCCTAATTGGCTCCGTCTTTCACAACTTTATCTCTCTTTCGGCTTAGATGTCAATCTCCCACACGCGCGTTATTGTGCCTTCGAAATAACGAGCGTGAGCGAATTGCTTATGCGATGAGATTCGATGTCATATAGCTGAATGCTTCTGCCAATTAGTCTTGGAGAGGCTTTTAGAACCGTCATAAAACCTAATTCCGTTTATTTTGGTTTTATAATGTATCTAAGAACTTCTAGTAAAAAAAAATGTTACTTTGGAATATTAGCGAAGGGTTCACTATTCTTTACAAGCTCCTACACACCAAATTTTTTTCGCTGGAAATCAGCAAAGTTTTGCTGAATTTTGCCGAGCTGAAATTTCAGCAAACGATTCAGTAAAAAAATTACTGAAACTTTCAGCAATATCAACTGTCATCGTGGTTGTCAACGGATTACTGAATGATCAGCAATTTTTTACTGAATTTTCAGTAAACTCGACCGCCGTTGGTTTTGGCAGCAGTTTACTGAATAGTTTTAGCAAAATGGATAAAAATAATAAAAATAGTGATTAAAAATTCTTAATAAACAACAAAAACACAGTTTAGAATCCGTTTCGTGAAATTTATTCAATTTATAGGCGTCTTTGGGTGCATTCGTGGTGGTCGTTCTATGGCTTGTGTACTAACCTATTTCATGAAAAGAAAACTTTAGCATTGCGAATTAAAGACAATTTATTATAAATGTACTTACCTACATTTTCGCCTACATTGTACTTGTAATGTGTCAAAAGGTGTGATTGCGAGATCTGATTACATTTCGCACTATCTTTCAATGAATGTGGCAAAGTAATACACACTTTTCGCTAAAACATTGATTTTCACTTTTTTTTTTCCTATTTGACAACCGACCGACGTCGTTGATGACGGACGAGTTTTCTGGAACTTCAGTAAACTCGAGAAGTTTGCTGGTCTTCAGCTAACAAATCGAAACTACTGAAAATTTCAGAAAAATAGGTGTTTGCTGATTGTTATTCAGCAAAACATTTTGCTGAAAACCTAAACCGATTTTTGGTGTGTAAACATTATCTTGTATGTACCCTAACGCTAACAGTCCTCAGAATAAGAGAGTAGTAGTAACCGATGGGAACGATGCGAACGCGTTGTTTTCGAGCGTCTACCTTTATTCCTCGGAAAACGTTTATATGTCAAATTATGATAATTGACCATAAATTTCCGGAGCAGCAGAATTAAGATTAGGATAGCGGAAGAAAGGAAACCTGCTCCACGTTTGTCGCTCACACGCTTCAAACACTCGAGGTATCTAGCGGGCGAACTTCAACACATCTTTCGTCCGACGACCGGATGGTTGGGCAAGCACCGTCACGTTTCAGCCGCAGGCCGCCACAGGCTACACTCTTCAGCATGGCCCAATCTGCCTGAATGGGATGTCTGCCTGCTTAAGCTGCTTGTTTAGTGTTGTCTTTCCCGACAGTGTTGTCGTCGGAGAATGGAGGGCGGTTTTGGCGTTTATGAATCACCAATTGTTTTCCTTGTTTTTTTTTTCATGTTATGGGACGAACACTGGCTGACTGATAAACAGAGCAAACTAAAACTGCTTACCTGTAGTTATTTACAAAAGGCTGGTGTCACAGATTGTAAAACAAAACAACACGGGAAAAATACCAATTAGGTAGATGTTTTAGGGCTTGTATTCGATCAGCAGTCCATTAAGGGTCCAGGTGACAAATTTAGTTGATTTCTTGGGACACAAGAACATTTTATGATTTTCTTTTTCATTAAATCTTATATTGCCCCGAAAATGATCTTCATAACTTTGCTTACTGCTCTAATATAACTTTACACCTTAAACTGACTGCACATGTTACTCCTCCGTGATAGGTCTGAACTGGTATAAGTTGAGTTAAAAAAAAGATTCAAAGAAATAAGTATTGGTTCACTCTACTCATTCTCAAAGTGTAACTACAGCAGTCCATTCATACACATCTGATCCAAAACAGTGCCGGTGAATCCTATACATACAGTTGGGAAGTGAAATGACTGTATGGGTGTGACGATTGTTGCTGCTAGTGACCAAGGATACCTCTGCATTTGCACAACCAAAACGGGATGGGTGTTTGTTAGTACACTGAAAAAAATCTTCACATTGCTTTCATCTGATTTTCACATGGACTGTTTCCATACGCTTATCCATTGAATTTTATGGGAATATCACATAGATTTTGCGAAGTTATGTGATTTTCCAATAGAAGTTATGTGATTTCTTAATGACTTCCATGTACCGTATGGATTTCATGTGAAATTTCCAAAGAAATTTTCATCGGAAAATCCAATAACAGTTATATAGCCAAACTAATGGAAATTTTCCATGTGATATGTGATTTATTTTCTCAGTGTAGAGAAGGATAGAAGATTTGGAAGTCAAATTTGATTGGTGATGCGATTTAATACCATTAGTATTATTATTATTATTATTGTCTTTATTAATGAGGTTTTCAACCCTTGGTTGGTTCGCCTTAAAATACCATTAGTAGTATGAAACGAATTCACCAGTGTATTTGGCTCTTCCCCATTTGGCATAATGCGATTTGCTATAAAGGCCATTTGGCATAATGGCCATTTGGCATATTGCTGTTTGGCATAACACGAAGAACAGCCTTCTTGGTAAGAATGTGCATAATATTTGTTATGCCAAATAACCATTATGCAAAATAACCATTTATGCCAAATGGCTTTTATGCCAAATGGCATTATGCCAAACGGCATTATGCCAAATGGCATTATACCAAATGGGGTAGAGCCGTTTATTTAATTTGTAATCTGTTTTTTTATGATACACAAAGCGCTAATCGTATGTATTGTTCATATATAGTGTTAGGTTCCCTTTTTATGATCCTGCAAAATCTTACAGTTAATAATCCGTGTCGGGTATTTCCATCACTGCGACCAGTTTTTTGATCTATTGTGACAAAATCAACAGTTACTGTAGTATATATATTTTACAGTTACTGTAGTATATATATTTTACAATTTTGGTAGGCAAATTGTAGTTTTTGTAAGAAATTTATTACATTCAGTAGAAGAAAAATTAAAAAATAGCCATTTATAGTATTCAAAGAAGCCGATGTCAAACAATGTCAAATCGAACCCATAAGATTAAGTTATCGAATGATTGGCGCTAGGAAAAACCTCCCCCTAGTTGCAAGTCAACTTCGTTCCTGTTTGCTTCCTGTCACTTGTGTCACACAAATTTAATTTTTAGTCTTTTTTTTTGGTACCCTCACCACCAGTCAGCCAGCCGAACCGTGTGCCGCTCCCCATGAGTAAACACCAACGTCAGTCATCCGCGGCTGCTTCATGTGACCTGCTGATGATGCTCGAATTCTGTCCGACTTGGTGGTGGTGCTGGGGACCACGTCGGCCGTCATCATTACTGGTCTAATGAGTAAGCTGCGCTGGCAAACAGGTCAAAATGGGAGAAATAATATAAACGAACAGGACGTGCTCGAGTTGGGAAATGAGTAGATGTCCCGTCCCCAGAAGAAAACAGAAAGAAAACGACGACGAAGGATGCAAATTGAAAACTGAGTACATATCATAGATAGATAAGAACCCCCCAGTCAGTGTCGGAGAGGAGGTGGTAGAGGGCACTGATGACGGTCTGGTCCTGGTGGTTTTTGGCTCCGACTGCTGCCGGTGCCCGAAATAAAAATGGAAACTTGCTAGCTGCGAGGAAAAACCGGGAGAAGTACGGTGCGGGAGCAAATAAATGAAAATGAAAATCAACATCACCTTTCACGATCCGACCCTCGCGCGCGCTCTATCAGCACCTTTCCCGGAAAAACCGCTCAAAATATGTAAGCCAAAGATGCAAGGTATAAGTATGTAGCGGCAGCAGCAGAAGTAGGTTTGCGGTTGAGGAAAAAAAAAAGACAAAATTTGGATCCTGATGGCTGCGGTAAACTGGACTGAACCTGCTGCTGCGCGCCGAAAGTGGGATAAGAAGTGAATGAAGCGAAACCGGCAAGAGTATTCTCAGGAATCGCAAAGAAGAAGAAACATGGATTTTACTTTTCTTTGGTTTTGGAAGGATTTGTGAAGCGGGTTGTATTTACATGCAATCATGCACTTCGTTTAGATCAAGTTTATTGTTTATCTTCCTTATTCCTTATCGAATTCCTAAGGTCACAAACCTAGACGAACATTTGAAAAGGGCCTATCTGCTTTTTGTAAACAAACATGTTTTTGTCTCTGTAGGGCCCATCTGCGTCCACCCACGCACATCAACACCCTTAACAGATAGCTTGGAAAACAATCTTTCTGATAAGGGTGTTGATGTGCGTGGGTGGATGCAGATGGGCCCTACAGAGACAAAAACATGTTTGTTTACGCAAAGCAGATAGGCCCTTTTTAAATGTTCGTCCAGAAACAAGGTAGACACTTGATTTTGATCCATCCAGCCTTATACGTATAGTTTTGTCGGAAAACCATGCTTTGCCAAAATTATTTTTTTCACTGCTATAAAACAATGAACAGATAGTGAGTCTGCAGGTGATAGGGTCTGGGACCATTTGGGCAGGAGCACCTATTTTGGGCACTTGCTGCTACAACTCAGTCAATTTCAAACCGATTGACTTGAATTTTTGTACATGGCTAGATACTGTGCCTAGCTCATCGTGTCTCAAAAATCAAGTCAATCGGTTGAAAATTGACTGAGTTATAGCAGCAAGTGCCCAAAATAGGTGCTCCTGCCCAAATGGTCCCAGACCCTACTCCTGCAATTTGTGTAGGATCATACGCAGCGTAAACATCTGATCCGAACATTATAACCTTCGTTTATTACCATCTTCCAAGTATTTCTTCCACCTGGCTGACACCATTGTTGGCATCTTTCAGTAAATATCCACCTCGGTCATTGAATATGGCGTGCACTCTCTCTCTCTTCTTGGCGTAACATCCTCATTGGGACAAAGCCTGCTTCTCAGCTTAGTGTTCTATGAGCACTTCCACAGTTATTAACTGAGAGCTTCCTCTGCCAATGACCATTTTGCATGCGTATATCGTGTGGCAGGCACGAAGATACTCTATGCCCAAGGAAGTCAAGGAAATTTCCTTTACGAAAAGATCCTGGACCGACCGGGAATCGAACCCGTCACCCTCAGCATGGTCATGCTGAATACCCGTGCGTTTACCACCTCGGCTATATGGGCCCTACACTGGCGTGCACTGTGGTGCAGTATTATGCCGCGTATCATTGGCAGTTGCATAGATCCTCCGCATATCTTTTCCAGCCATGCTTTCATGCGCTTTAGCTATCACACTCTCTTCGTTCTACCGTTTTTTGCTGCCGTGGGGTCGTTTCTCTACTTCTCTTGTCGCCCTGCATCGCTCTATATTGAACCGGGTGCCGAGAATTCGGCTCCTCGCGGCATTCTTCTCGTTCCTCTCCCGTTGACACTCCTCGTAAAATCAGCCATTATATTAGCGTCGCTAAACCGCACCTATCACCTGTAACGCTGTTGTTAACTGTTTCGTGGATAAACTCCTGTAAGTTGTTGACATAACTCGCCTTCCGTATGTCTCGCCTATACCTTATCGTCTAGCTTTTGATGGTAATACGTAGTAATTCCTTCGACTGTCAAGGGCTGGATATTAAAATGTGGTCCTCTGTTACTTGAGTAACTTTCTCTGAAACCAGTGCGTCTTAATTTACAGGAAATCCGGTCAGTTGGTTGACTTTGCTGATCACGAGGTATCCATGTCATCCGCAAAACAGACAAATTAGCCGGATTTCGTGAAAATCGTGCCTCGGTTGTTGAACCCGGCTTGTCGCATAACACCTTCCAGGGCTACCCCTTTCCTTCTACTCCTCCGGTTGCTGTTCGGTCACCCAGATCCGCACCACCTTTCCGCCACCTTTCCGGGCCCATTTTGATGAGTTAAACTCCGATATCATCCTTTCCAGCTGATTGAGCTGCTGGATAGCATGCTCCCTGATGTACTGATCAAGGTACTGATGTAGTCAACTTCAGCTGCTTTGGTCCTCCATGCCTACGCTCTCCACACCATTTAGTACGGTAAAGGCTGGGTATGCTGCGCAATTCAGATCCCATTGTGATCCACTAGCCTCTGCCCAGCAACTCCTATCCCTACCTCCACGCGGTACCGGCCGGAAACTATGAGCAACCTTAGGGAAGATCGGGTAACCAACCCCGGTGGGAACTTTGGTCATAGGCTGACAGGGAAGGGGGGGGGGGTTTGCTTCGGTAAACCTGAGCGTCTGTTCTCCAGGAGGAGCGGCTCACAACAGCGTCTGATCCCCATGTTAGGGGCGGCTGATCTACGTCCGAGTGCCAGGGAAGGACTCTAAGCACAACTGTGCACTATGGTCCTCCGGAAAGTAGGGGGTTGGTGTCAGGCCCTACGAGCCAGCCGTAAAAAACCATTGTAACGGAAAATCAGCAACAGAATAATACGAACCGAGACCAACGGCAACGACCCTAGGGAACAAAAAGGACTTGCGATTGGAAACTCGGTAAGTAGAACTGCCGATCTTTCATCTTCATTGGGAGCACCCGCATACTCGCCGATCGACTGAAGGACCGCGGGTTCGGCATCGTAGCGCTACAGGAGGTGTGTTGGATAGGATCCATGGTGCGAAAGATTAGAGGTAATCATATTGAGGGATTTGCACAAAAGTGCACGCGGCCTATCGCTTCCGAAAGGTACAGCCGCGGTTTTCACTCCCTATTTACTTCATCCTTATGGGAAATAACATTGCGGCGTTTCCTACGGTGCGGCTGTTCCTTTCGAAAACGATAGACCGCGTGAACTTTTGTGCAAAGCCCCCTTTTGAAAAATTTCAACGACCGCGCGGTGTTTACGTTTCAAGAAATCTGACAATACCATCTACCAGAGTTGCGGCAATACGCGTGAGCTGGGAACAGCTTTTATGAGCGACATGCAGAAGTGCGTGATCGGTTGGTCACCGATCGACGAAAGAATGTGCAGGTTGAGGATCAAGGGCCGATTTTACAATTTCAGCATAACAAACGTGCTCAGCCCACACTCCGGAAGTACTGATGATGACAAGGACGCATTTTACGCGCAGCTCGAACGCGAGTACGATCGCTGCCCAAGCCACGACGTCAAGATCATCATAGGAGATTTGAACGCTCAGGTAGGCCAGGAGGAGGAATTCAGACCGACGATTGGTTAGTTCAGCGCCCACCAGCAAACGAACGAAAACGACCTACGACTCATTGATTTCGCCGCCTCCAAAAATATGGCCATACGTAGCACCTTTTTCCAACACAGCCTCCCTTATCGTTACACCTGGAGATCACCACAGCAGGCAGAATCTCAAATCGACCACATTCTGATTGACGGACGGCACTTCTCCGACATTATCGACGTCAGGACCTATCGTGGCGCCAACATCGACTCCGACCACTATCTGGTGATGGTCAAACTGCGCCCAAAACTCTCCGTCATCAACAATGTACGGTACCGGCGACCGCCACGGTACAACCTAGAGCGACTGAAGCAACCGGATGACGCCTCAGCATACGCGCAGAATCTCGAAGCCGCCTTGCCAGACGAGGGCAAGCTCGATGAGGCCCCTCTAGAGGATTGCTGGCAGTGAAAGCAGCCATCAACGACGCAGCCGAGAGTACCATCGGGTACGTGGAACGGAATCGACGGAACGAATGGTTCGACGAAGAGTGCAGAACGGTTTTGGAGGAGAAGAACGCAGCGAGGGCGGTAATGCTGCAGCAAGGGACTCGACAGAACGTTATAAACAGAAGCGGAAACAGCAGACCCGCCTCTTTCGGGAGAAAAAGCGCCGCCTGGAAGAAGCGGAGTGTGAAGAAATGGAATTGCTGTGCCGTTCCCAAGAAACACGGAAGTTCTAACAGAAGCTCAACGCATCCCGCAACGGCTTCGTGCCGCGAGCCGAAATATGCAGGGATAAAGACGGAGGACTCTTGACGGACGGACGTGAGGTTATCGAAAGGTGGAAGCAGCACTTCGATCAGCACCTGAACGGCGTGGAGAACGTAGGCACGGGAGCCCACGGCAACGGAGGAAACGACGACGCCAGTGCAGCGGAGGACGGAAATGAACCAACTCCCACGCTGTGGGAAGTTAAGGATGCCATTCACCAGCTCAAAACCAACAAAGCAGCTGGTAAGGATGGTATCGCAGCTGAACTCATCAAGATGGCCACCTGTCTGCATCGGCTGATAGTCAGGATCTGGGAAACCGAACAGCTACCGGAGGAGTGGAAGGAAGGGGTAATCTGCCCCATTCACAAGAAAGGCGACCATTTGGAATGTGAGAACTTCAGGGCGATCACTATTTTGAATGCTGCCTACAAAGTGCTATCCCAGATCATCTTCCGTCGTCTGTCACCTAAAACAAATGAGTTCGTGGGAAGTTACCAAGCCGGCTTCATCGACGGCCGGTCGACAATGGACCAGATCTTTACCGTACGGCAAATCCTCCAGAAATGCCGTGAATACCAGGTCCCAACGCACCACCTGTTCATCGACTTCAAAGCGGCATACGATAGTATCGACCGCGCAGAGCTATGGAGAATCATGGACGAAAACGGCTTTCCTGGGAAGCTGACTAGACTGATTAAAGCAACGATGGACGGTGTGCAAAACTGCGTAAGGGTTTCGGGTGAACTATCCAGTTCATTCGTATCTCGCCGGGGACTGCGACAAGGTGACGGACTCTCATGTCTACTCTTCAACATTGCGCTGGAAGGTGTGATGCGACGAGCCGGGCTCAACAGCCGGGGAACGATTTTCACAAAATCCGGTCAATTTGTGTGCTTTGCGGACGACATGGACATTATCGCTAGAACATTTGGAACGGTGGCAGAACTGTACACACGCCTGAAACGCGAAGCAGCAAAGGTCGGACTGGTGGTGAATGCCTCAAAAACAAAGTACATGCTGGTAGGCGGAACCGAACACGACCGGATCCGTCTGGGTAGTAATGTTACGATAGACGGGGATACTTTCGAGGTGGTGGATGAATTCGTCTACCTCGGATCCTTACTGACGGCTGACAACAACGTGAGCCGTGAAATTCGGAGGCGCATCATCAGCGGAAGTCGGGCCTACTACGGGCTCCAGAAGAAACTACGGTCGAAAAAGATTCACCCACGCACCAAATGCACCATGTACAAAACGCTAATAAGACCGGTGATCCTATACGGGCACGAGACATGGACCATGCTCGAGGAGGACCTACAAGCACTCGGAGTTTTCGAGCGTCGCGTGCTAAGAACGATCTTCGGCGGTGTGCAGGAGAACGGTGTGTGGCGGAGAAGAATGAACCACGAGCTCGCTGCACTTTACGGCGAACCCAGCATCCAGAAGGTGGCCAAAGCCGGAAGGATACGATGGGCAGGGCATGTTACAAGAATGCCGGACAACAACCCTGCAAAGCTGGTGTTTGCAACGGATCCGGTTGGCACAAGAAGGCGTGGAGCGCAGAGAGCAAGATGGGCGGACCAGGTGGAGCGTGACTTGGCGAGCATTGGGCGCGACCGAGGATGGAGAGCGGCAGCCACAAACCGAGTATTGTGGCGTACTATTGTTGATTATGTCTTATCTTAATGATGTTGAACAAATAAATGTATGTATGTACCATTCAGATGCTCATCGAAGTGCTGCTTCCACCTTTCGATCACCTCTTCTCCGTCCATCACAAGGCTCTTGTCTTTATTCCTGAACTAGCAGATCCAACGTGGCTAGCCACGTTCTTATAAAAAGGAGTTTTTTTATCCAATCAAGACAATCCTAGAACCTTCTGGAAGTAAAATTTTTGAAAGCTTCCTTGAAGGCTGATGTGCCAATGCATATGTGAGAAATTACAGTCAGCATAGTACATTTCATTGGAAGGCGCCAGAAGGTATAGTATTTTGTATCCAATCTTGGTTAGTATACGTCTGTTGTAGGGTTCTAATTCATGGTATGAAAGAAACTTCTAGATCTTTCTGCAGGATTGATGCAGCAATGCAACGATGCACCAATGCAAAAATGCAGCGATGCATCAATTAAACGATGCAACAATGCACCGATGCACCAATAATGCTACAATGTACCAATGCACGATGGAACAATGCCAAGAAAATACTGTCATACCGTGTAAAACAATTCAACGAAACATTTCAAAGCGTGACGGAAGGACAGACAACTCTGGGATTTCATATCTATGATTTTTATTCACAGAATGTTCCAGAAGGAAACTTTTTATAAGATTCCACGAAACCTATTACATCAATGCATATGTAAAATACTTCACAGTATTGGGCATCTCATTGAGAAGCGCCAGAAAGTATACTCTCAAGTATACACCTTTTGACTGTAAATGACTGTTGTAGGGTACGGACCCATAGAATAGAAAGAAAATTCTAGAAACTGCTGAATTGATTTAGACAAATAATGCTTCAGAAATCGATGAACGACCAATGCAACGATATATCAATGGAACGATGCACAAATGCAACGATGTTCCAAAGTAATGATGCACCAGTTCAACGCAATGCAACGATGTACTAATGATATGATGCACCAATGCAATGATGAACAAATTCAAAGGTGTATCAATGCAACGATGTACCAATGCACTGATGCACCAATGCAATGATGCACGAATTTAAAGATGCACCTTTGCAACGATGCAATAATGCAACGATGCATCAATGCAACGACGTACCTATGTAACGATGCACTAATGCAATGATGCATCAATGCAACGATGTGCCAATGTAATGATGCACCAATGCAACGATGTACTAACGCAATGATGCACAAATTCAAAGATATACTAATGTAACGATGCACCAATGCACTGATGCACCAATTTACCGATGCACCTTTGCAACGATGCAATAATGCAACGATGCAATAATGCAACGATGTATCAATGCAACGACGGCAACAATGCACCTACGCAATGATGTACTTATGCAACGATGTACCATTGCAATTATGCACCAATAGGACAGATCGGCGAAGTACTAGATTTGTAGTAATGAGCTGAATTTTAGTATGGTGAGAAGGTCAATTCTCCGTTTCTGCAATGAAATGGTGAAAAAAGCGTGGGTATTATGATTCCTTGCCTAATTTGATGCTGCTTGAGCAAAACTTTGGGCAACGGTGTTGTTGTTTTCTTAATTTCTTGCAAATATAAACAACATAGTTATCCAAAGTTTTGCTCAAACAACATCAAATTAGGCATGGAATCATAATACCCACGCTTTTTGCATCATTTCATTGCAGAAATGGAGAATTGACCTTCTCACCATACAAAAATTCAGCTCATTACTACAAATCTAGTACTACACCGAACGTGCCCCATTCAACACCATACCAGGTGCAATGCTCCAGTGCAATGATTATTGTAGCTTTTATTGTATGAAACATTTCAAAGCGTGACGGAAGGACAGCCAACTCGCGGTAAAACGGGTTTGGTGGTCTACTGGCTACCGCTTCTGATTCATATGCAGAAGGTCCTGGGTTCAATCTCTGGCTCGTCCTTTTCCTGCTACTTTGTATTTTGGTAATTCTCGCTGAAACCAGGCTGCCATTGACAACTGTGTTCATAAAAATAGCAGTGAAAGCCAATTTTCATACAATTCTGAGTCTAAATTCTCCTATGACCGATTGAGCCAAAAATTTGACGGTGAACTACAAATATGGTTGATTTTGTTATAGAAAAATATAGATTTTGGTTCACTTGCAAAAAAAAAACTGAAGAACATGTGAAAATGTTCAAAATAATAGCAGTAGTTTTAAAGTTTTTTGTTCAGCAATTATTTTTATTATTTTCATCCTGATTTGTAACCTCGACGAATGTTGTCCGAATAGCATGCGAAATATTTTTTCTCATTCATGCTGAAGCACAAGTTTAATTTGTTCCAACTGCTATTATTTTCAACCATTTCACATAGTGTTTAACTTTTTTGCAGGTTCTCCTAAAACATCAAAATTTAGTTATAACAAAATTGACCATATTTGTAGTTCACTGTCAAATTTTCAACTCAGGCCATAGGATTATTTTATGAATACAGCTGTACATAAAGTGTGGGATTTTTGTGCTTGTCAAGGGACTGACAAGGTGACGAAAATGACGATTTTGCGGCCAAAATCAAATGGCGGCCAAATCCAAGATGGCTGCCACATTTTTTTAACTTTAAATGAAAGGTCTATACTTTCCCTTCATAGAAATGAAAAGTTTTGTACCTACATGTTACAACATGAATTTTCGAGATATTACGCGATAAATTCAGTGGAATTTGATGGAAAATCGTCATTTTCGTCACCTTGGAAAGCAAGAGATCCATCAATTTAACCCAACCATTGTGGTTTTATCCTTTTTTATCATTTGCTAGCGAAAAAGCAAAAAAATAAATAAAACCCCAGACTTTATTTTAATGGCGGTCTGGTTTCAGCGAGAATTACCCATTTGTCTATTCACTTTTCTCTCTCGTTTACATTACATCTAATGTAAATTCGTATGCTCGTAGCCATCGCTACACCCAGAAACGGAATGAAAATTGCAATTTCTATTCCTTCCAGTTTTCATCACAGCATATGGTCAATCTGTCATATAACGTCTTCAAGTTTAGGTCTGACATCAATGCACCAATGCGTGAACCCTGTTGGCATTTCCCTCCTCTTCCCCACATTGACTTGCAACCTGACGCAGCAGCCGCCATTCTCGCCTAAAAGTAGAAAATCACCAATGCTCACTCACTAAAGATGCCTGTTCGTCCCAAGCTGCTATCTCATTGATTCCTTGTGTGAGTGTAGCTGACATGGTGATACTATAGTGGCAACTGTGGGCTGTCAATCAAGCTCAAGCTTTAGCATATTTTAGCTAGCGGTACGAAGCTTTTGCGGGATGTGCTTAGCTTCTTATAGACGGCACAGCAGTTCCATTTCCTCGCACTCCGCTTCTTCCTGGTGTTATTTTTTCTCCCAAAAGAGACGGGTCTGCTGTTTCCGCGCATCTGTTTGTATCGTTCTACGTTCTGCCGAGTCCTATGCTGCGGCATTACCGCATGCGCTGCATTCTTCTCCTCCAAAACCGCTCTGCACTTCTCGTCGAACAATTCGTTCCGTCAACCCCGTCCCACGTCTTTGCATCACTCCAGCAACTAGCCGGATGGGATCGGATAAGTCACCGTTGTGTATCGTATGTAAAGCGCACAAAAATGTCTTGTACTATGCTTCAGCAAGGCCAATGATTTTCTCTGGGATAGCTTGCGTCTCAGGGTTCCCCAAATATTTTCGTGATGTGATCTGACTTTAGTTGAAAGTATCGTACGATACGTATTCCACACATTCAATCAGTGTCGAGTAGAGCATTGAAACCTAACAAATTTGATCAATTCTTTGGTGAAGTTTGAGTTTCTTTGTCAAAATAGTGAACCAAATGTATGTTTTTTTTAGAACAAATGAATCCCTTAGGTGAATCAATCGTTTTTCCTATTAACTAACCTTCCATCCGCGTCGCGCCGGCCTCAGAGAAGAAGCACTTGGAAACAAATAGAAAATGAAGTGCAATGAAACGTGAACTGATGATGGCGAAATTTTATCGCTACCAACGCCGGCAACCGAACCGAAGCCAAGCAAGTGCAAATATTTATCCGATAGAGTGCTGCCGCCGCGATGCCACGAAAGGGTATTGCACCGACTTCATTTTTTTACATGTCGTCGAGGACGACGGGGAGGATGTCTTGTGCAATGAAGAACAACCGAACCTGATCGTGGTAAAAAAAAGGTTCGCAGGAAGCAATCCGGAAGGGTAAAGGCGTTAATCAGCTTCTCGAAAAACGCTGCGATTTTTCGATGAAGATTCCAAAGACGCGCAACGATTGATGCAATCACCCTCGTCTCGCTCAAGTGGAATGAAAATGAGATGTGCGAAGCTGGAGAGTGTGCGATAGAGAGCCAGCAGCGCAGCGCAGCGGTGGAGATTCTTCAAGTTCGACAAAACTCTTGACAGCCAACGCCAACAACGCAACGGGTCGGTTCGGCAGCAGCTGCTGATGCGGAAGCGATGGAAGAAACTGCGGTTCGCGCGCGAGGTTGGCACGGGAGTGAAATTAAAAGCGAAGAGATTTCAATTTGGCGTAATGAACTGGGATTGCGGTGATGTAACCGGTCGGGTGTGTGTGTACACTGACTGTACAGACAGGGATTGTATGAGGAGGAATGGCTAGATGGACGAGGAGAGATATGCTTTCCATAGTACGACTGGAGGAGAACACTTTGTAGAAATGCACAGTGGATAATAATGGAAGTTTTTCGCCAATATTCAGAAATATAAACTATTGAATTTTCCAAGGATGTTCCTAGAATCATAAACGAAGGGATCTACCAAGGATGTCGTCAGTCGTTCCACTTAAACATACCCCATTCTGGTACTGACAGTTCCTGTGGAAGCAGTATATTTTGACGATGAATTTTCACTTCGGGCCCATAGTGCCACGATGAACTTCCAGCGAAAAACGACTTCTGCGATGACGACGAGAATAGAAACGGAACGATGGGAAACAATTTAGGAGAAATTTAGGTGGAAGGTATTGCTGCTGCTTGCTTCTGGAGCTCGTTTCTGCTGGGTATCACCTTGTTTCGGTAACAGGCAGGTATCACGACGATCGCCTCGCGGAACGGATGAGTGAGCGCGTTTCTATTATATTCCGAAAGTATCCCCAATGGAGAAGGATGAGAAGTGTGCTCGGTTACGCGGCAGGCGTAACCAATGCATGCAAAAAAAGGAAAAGTTCTGCGCTTCGTCGTTGATGGATGATGATGGTGAAGTATGGGAAAAGTTTTAGGCAGCTGTTTGCGTCGCGGTGCTGCTTGAAGCACACACATAGTACCTACCCAAACGGGGTGCGGAAATATGGAAGGACGGTGGTCGGGAACTGGCGTTGTAACAGTTTCGTTGCTTTGATTGCAGCATATCATCATCGTCGTTGTCGTCGTTGTCGTCGGCAAGAGGCTGAAGTTTGATTGGCTTGTCATCAGCGAGAAAAGCGCTTTTGAGACTTGTGTACTGAATTGAATGTATAGGGATCGATCGTTGGAACATTGTTATTTGAAAGAGGTAGGGCGAAAACACTATAGACTTCGCTCCCTCAAATTCTGCTCTAATCTTCCCTACTTCATACATAAAAAATGGAATTTGTATGAAGGGGGCGAAGACTAGAACAGTGACGAAGTCTAGTGCTTTTACCTTATTATCTGTTAGTTATTTGAGCTTTTGATATACCTATTTACACATTTGTAATGTAATGTAAAGTTTATTGCTTATTTACACTAGTCATTATTTCCTTTATACAATGGGAGAATTTTATGTAAAACCTTTACTCCACTTTAGGCCATCTGAGACAAAACTGGCCAGGGACGGAAAAATTCACTTGGAAAGAGTTACCTCACTTGCTATTGTATCAGCTCAGAAGCATGCTATCAAAGCAGTGTATGTCGGACTTCTACCTTGTAGTTTTATCTAAAAGTTTGTCGAACAAAGTAAGGGTCGCACTCGTATACCAAAGTCGTGAGAGAGCTATGAAAGCAAGTCTCCAGGATGTGAGTGTAATTTATGTTAGCCTCGTGGAGAGTAGCCTTCATAGTTCTCTCCTCTCGACTTTGATATGCATGTGCGAACCTTATCCATGCTTCTCTTAAGGTGTGCAACAATTGACGAGTTTTCAAGGTGTGCAACAGTTGGCGATTTACCCTACAAGGTAAAAGTCTTCCATACACTGTTTTTTGAAAGCATGTCCCTGAACTAAGAAAATAGCAAGTGAGTGTAACTCTCTTCATGTGAGTGTTCCCGTCCCTGGCCAGAAGTTTCCCAAAGAGCAGCACAAAGAGATACTCGTAATGGTATAAGTTACAACAGATGCAATTGTGAAAGTATTACACCGATAGAGAAAAGAAAAACAATAATAGAGCTTGTAGACCTTGAAGGTCTTAACTCCAGAATAGTTTGGATGACCTAGATCACCAAGTGAACAAAGCAAAGTTATTAAAATTGCAATAGTAGGTTCTAAGAATAAGCGTAGATTATATTCCGCTAGCATTTGCTATAATAAAAATCTGCTGAGGTATACAGAATTGCTAATTCCAGAATAGTTTGTATAGCCTAGACTATCGCATGAATGTACCAAAAGCATTATACATAGTTGTGCACTGAGACCCCATCAGCAGCATAGACTTTATTTACTGTTTAAGCATGTAGATATTGTAACCCAAACTTCAAAGTGTTTTGGAGGCCATTATCACGGAATGTTCAACTACCACAATACCGATTGTTGCTAGTAATATTGCGAGGTCTAATGGTCATAAACGTGACTAAATGTCTTGAACAGAATGTAGTTCTTAACCCTCTATTTGCCATAGTTGTACTATTTTTTTTATCTCTTTATTCGTGGGTTTTCTGCCGTAGGCAGGTTCATCCCGGCATAGTTGTACTAGAGCACCATCGATTTTCGACGAATTCGGGACAAACGGAATTAGATGAATACGATGCAATAATTTGTCAAATATGATTTGATTGTAACCTGTTAAGGTTAACCCAACTACTATCTACTTGTCTCAATAGTAGAATTATTGACAAACAAACAAAAAACTATTGATTTACAGCTTAAAATAACTTTTGTTCAAGCACTTCTTATGGACATGCTTTTTTGGCATATAAATAGCCGTTCAAAGTCGTGGAAAGGAAAGAGTTGACTAAATCAACCCAGATAACCCAATTCATGTACCATGATTTTTTTAGCGGTGCTTTTAGGCTTTTTGAGTACGGTAGACTATGCTCTGTGATCATTCAAAGTATACGCACCAAAATTTTTAAAATGCTTCCAGCACGCCGAAAATCAGCAAAAGAAATTGCTGAATTTCAGCAACATTTTTGCTGAATTTCAGCACAACTTTGCTGATCAACTGCCAAAATTGCTGGATGGTTCAGCAAGTTGAAAAATAATTGCTGATACTCAGTAATTTGTATTGCTGAATGCAATCAGCACGCCAAAAATCAGCAAAGTTTGCTGATTACCAGCAAAAATATTTTGCAGTGTAGTAACGTTTGCATAAAAACAATGGACTTTTTTCATCCATTTTTCATGAAGTTCTTTTACACTGGAGTGTCATGTGTCGTGATCCATTGTTGTGAAACGGTGTTGAAAAATTCCATTTTTTTTCCAATGATTGTCTACTAAACACATACAATGCATTGCAGTGTATCTCTGTGTTCCATTGAGATAAAATCGTCCAAAAACTTATACGAATATATCTATGCAAATACATGGGAAGCTTAGGTGATTGTGATCACTTCACATTATAATGGCGCTTTCAAGTAGGGCAGCACCATTAAGAAAAATCGGTTAAATCATATTTTTTTTCTTTCGGTAACAAAATTTGCCTTATAAATTTGGTATAATTTTGTATCAATTGACCAAATGTTCACGGAAGATATCCTAGTTCATTCGTTAATATCATGGGGATGATGATATTCTGTTTTGACATGAATTCACAACGATGATTAGCATGACATAATTATAAGTCGAAATTTTATTTTTTTTTACGCTTCGGGTAACATAGGATCCTTATTTCCCAATGATTTTGAAGCATTATTTAATAAGAAGAAGTGAAATTAGGATTATACGCAACTAAATATATAATAGTTTCCATAGACAGATAGCGCAAAACGGTAAACATATCGAAAAAATATATCAACACGTTTGTTTTGGACTCCTGTAACCAACATTCTCACTAACTTCAATAAAACTGGCTTTTATTGCCTGTGCCAATTTTTCTAGCATAACCAATAGATGCTGTTTGTAAACAAAAATAACAAATTGTTTGCAAAATATTTTGCTTATACATTTTTCTAGCACATTTTGAAAAAAAGTCATTTTTTTAGCAATCATTGTGCTAGATTTGCAACACAAACTTCGAAGTGCTTTGGAGGCCTTAGAATAGTTCAGGAATGAAAACTTTAACCAGTGGCGATTCCCTAACCTCAACACTACCTGTTCAACGGATGTAAATTCTTGAATTTGCTCAACAAATTAGCTTGTAATTTGTAGATAATGAGGAGAATATTTGTTATCGTCCATTTTCAATTTGATTCTGATCCTGAATTTTCTGCAAATGCAAGTTTTAGGGTCGTTGAACAGGTAAAAAATGAGGTTACGAGACGCCACTGACTTTAACAGATCATGATGAGTAGTAATGCATAACATGCCAAGAGTCAAAAACGTTAAAAAAAACAAAGAAGATGTTGCATTTCTACCAAAAGAAGATCGTCTCGGGTGTTTATTGTAAATAATGTATTCCGTATCAGTGTCGTAAGAACGACTATCAAAAATGTAACTTGGATTAAGCCAGGTGTTGTAAGATACTTCTCTTTAACTTTTCCCTGGTGAGCATTATTTTCCTCAAATTTTCCTGAGAAGTTTACATTAAATTTCAAATCTTAACTTAGAATAAAAGAAATTTTCGAACAGCTTCCGGGAAACTGGGAGAACCGGCAATTTTTTTGCCATTCTGAGTGGCTTCCCTGCTCAATTATCATTCCTCACCTCATCATACTCCTCAATCTTCACTTCTCTCTTCTCATTCCTTATAATATTAAATTACATATTATGTAATTTACTTATCACTTAACTGCTCACTTCTCCATTTTTTCTCCTCGCTTCTCACTTTGCTCTATGCACTTCTCTTATTACTACTTACTCCACATTGCTCAGTTTTTATTGCTCACTTCTCACTCCCCATTTTTGACTTCTCATTCCTCACTTCTCACTCCTCGTTCCTCACTCCTCCCTCACTACTCATACCTTACTCCTCTCTTCTCACTCCTCTTCTATTTCACTTTTTATTTTTTCATTTATCATCCCACAATGCTCATTTCACACTCTTCTCTGCCCCAGACTCTTCAGTGTTTACTCCTCACAGCTTACCCCAACTTTTCATTCTTCACTGTTCACTCCTAATTATTTACCGGTTAGACTACATAAGGCCTGAGTGCCCTCTGCTGTACGTAGATCGTCCTCCACTTGATCGTCCCACCTAGCTCGCTGCGCTCCACGTCTTCTTGTACCGGTCGGATGACTCTCGAGAACCATTTTAGTCGGTTGCTATCCGACATCCTGATGACGTGACCCGCCCACCGTAGCCTCCCGATTTTCGCGGTATTGACGATGGTTGGTTCTCTTAGCAGTTGATGCAGCTCGTGGTTCAATCACCTTCTCCAAGTCCCGTCTTCCATCTGCACTCAGCCGTAGATGGTGCGCAACACCTTCCGTTCGAAAACTCCAAGGGCGCGTTGGTCCTCTGCACGTAGGGTCCATGTTTCGTACCCATAGAGGACGACCGGTCTTATCAATGTTTTGTAGATAGTTAACTTCGTGTTACGGCGAACTTTATTCAATCGTAGAGTTTTGCGGAGTCCAAAGTAAGCACGATTTCCTGCCACAATGCGCCTCTGAATTTCTCTGCTGGTGTCGTTGTCGGCGGTCACCAGTGAGCCCAAGTACACGAATTCTTCAACCGCCTCGATTTCATCACCGTCGCGTCGATATAAATTCGGGGTGGCGGGCGCGGTGATTCCTCCCTGGAGCCCTTTGCCATCATGTACTTTGTCCTCGACACATTAATGACTAATCCGATTCGCCTGGCTTCACTCTTTAGTCGGATGTACGTTTCCGCCATCGTCTCACGAAGCGGACTTCGTGAAAATCGTACCACTCGTGTTAATCCCCGCTCTCCTTATTACAACCTCTAACGGAATGTTGAACAGCAAGCACGAAAGACAGTCACCTTGCCGTAACCCTCAGCGAGATTCGAAGGAACTCGAGAGTGTCCCTGATACTCGAACTACGCACATCACTCGATCCATCGATGCCTTGATCAATCGTATCCGTTTATCCGGGAATCCGTATTCGTGCATAATCTGTCATAGCTGTTCTCGATCGATTGTATGTATCATACGCCGATTTGAAATCGATGAACAAGTGATGTGTGGGCACGTTGTATTCGCGGCATTTTTGCAACACCTGGCGGATGGCGAACATCTGATCCGTTGTAGCGCGTGCACCCATGAATCCAGCCTGATATTGCCCCACGAACTCTCTTGCAATCGGTGATAGACGGCGGCATAAAATTTGGGAGAGTACCTTGTAGGCAGCGCTCAGTAGTGTGATTCGCGCGGTAGTTCCCGCAATCCAACTTGTGGCCCTTTTTGTAGATGGGACACACGATACCTTCCATCCATTCCTCCGGTAATACTTCCTCCTCCCAAATCTTGGTAATTACCCAGTGTAGTGCTCTCACCAGTGCTTCTCCGCCGTATTTTAGAAGCTCGCTTGGTAGTTGATCTGCTCCAGCGGCTTTGTTGTTTTTCACCCGGCCAACCTCCTCCTCAATCTCTTGGAGGTCAGGAACCGGAAGTCTTTCGTCCTAGATCTGTTACCACGCCACCTTCGGTACTTGCAACGTCGCCATTGAGGTGCTCATAAGGACACATTAATGACTAATCCGATTCGCATGGCTTCACTCTTTAGTCGGATGTACGTTTCCGCCATCGTCTCAAATATCAATATCATCAGTGAAACCAAGCAGCTGAAAGGACTTCGTGAAAATCGTAACACTCGTGTTTATCCCCGCTCTCCTTATTACAACCTCTAACGGAATGTTGAACAGCAAGCACGAAAGACCGTCACCTTGCCGTAACCCTCTGCGAGATTTGAAGGGATTCGAGAGTGTCCCTGATACTCGAACTACGCACATCACTCGATCCATCGTCGCCTTGATCGTATAAGTTTATCCGGGAATCCGTATTCGTACATAATCTGCCATAGCTGTTCTCGATCGATTTTATCATACGCCGGTTTGAAATCGATGAAGAAGTGAAGTGTGGGCACGTTGTATTCGCGGCATTTCTGAAACAACTGGCGGATGGCGAACATCTTGTCCGTTGTAGCGCGTTCACCCATGAATCCAGCCTAATATTGCCCCACGAACACTAGTATTTTAGTAACTAGCTTGGTAGTTGATCTGCTCCAACGGCTTTGTTGTTTTTCAATCGGCTATTCTCCTCTTCAATCTCTTGGAGGTTAGGGGCTGGAAATATTTCGTCCTGCGCACGTACTCCTAGATCTGATACCACGCCACCTTCGGTGTTTGCAACGTCCCCATTGAGGTGCTCATCGTAATGCTGCCGCCTCCTTTCGACCACCTCACGCTCGCTCGTGAGGATATTCCCGTGATTATCTCGGCACATGTCGGCTTGTGGCACAAAGCCTCTGCGCGAGCGGTTCAGCTTTTTGTAGAACTTTCGTGTGTCCTTAGCGCGGTACAACTGTCCCTGCTACGTTATTCCTGCTGGCGCTTCTTCATCTGGAAGACTGAGCTCTGCCTGTTCCGCGCCTGTCTATAACGTGTCTCATTCGCTCTCGTACGGTGTTGCAGTATTCTCGCCCATGCTGCATTCTTTTCGTTTTTCAACTGCTCACATTCGCCGTCGTACCAGTCGTTTCTGTGATTCGGAGTCGCGAAGCCTAGTGCTGTAGCCGAGGTACTACCTATGGCGGATCGGATGTCCCTCCTGCCATCTTCAAGTGTAGCTGCGCCAAGCTGCTTTTCCGTTGGTTGGGCCACTGGTAGCTGCTTCGCGTAGTCTTGAGCTAATTCTACGTTACGCAGCTGCTCGATGTTGAGCCGCGGCGTTAGACTTCGACCAGAGGCACGTTCTCCTCCATTTTGGAAATTTGTTTCCTGGACTATAAAAAAGACTACAAGGTATACGTTTGAAAACAAGGTATATATTGCATTTCTACCAAAAGAAGATCCCGGGTTTTTACGGGTTTAATAATAAACTTCGTTTTAGTGGCGTAAGAACGATTACCAAAAATATAATTCGCATTTTGCCAAATATTTCCCCTGGGATTTTTCCCTGGAGAGCTTCCTTTCTCTCAATTTTTTCTGAGGTTACATTCAATTTCAAACCTAAACTAAGGCTAGAAATTTTCAAAACGCTTCCGAGAAAACTGTGGAACCCGGAAATTTTATTTGCCGTTCAGCAATACCGAGTGATTCCCCCCTCTGCTCAATTCTCATTCCTCACTTCATCTGGGTGTTCTTCACCTTTCATTAATCATTCTTTGTACGTAGTTTACTGCCGCGGGCAGCATGGTTTTCCCATGTTCTATGGGAATCCCTGTCAACATGGGACAGCTATGCTACATTGCTACAACCGGCAGTTTACTTCTCACTCTTTACTGCTCACTTCTCTCTTTTTCCTTCTCGCTTCCCACTTTGCTCTACACACTTCTCCCCCACTACTCACTCCACATTTCTCAGTCTTTACTGGTCACTTCTCACTCTTCATTATTCACTTCAAATTTCTCGCTACTCACTGTTTACTCCTCAATACTCATTTTTTACTCCTCTCTTCTCACTCTTTACTTTTATAGTTTTCATTTATCATTCCACAATGCTCATTTATCACTCCTCACTGCCATACACTCCTCACTTTTCGCTGTTATTTCTCACAGCTTAGCCCAACTTTTCATTCTTCACTGCTCACTCCTTAATCCTGATCGCTAATTTCTCACTCCTCACTCCGTATCAATTCTTGTCCGATGAGAACATATTTGTGATTATAAACATGTAACAGAAAAAAGTTGTTCTACTATACCGCTCTACTCTTATTTATAATTTTATTTTAAAATGTTTATTGGACACCTTGCTAACTATAGAAATTCCCATTTTTTCCGCAAGGACGAAATCAATTACCATTCCCACGCGTTAAACCATTATACGGATCGCACTCGTTCCGGAAAAAGTGCTTCTGCCGCCACTCAACTAAACGATGGCTTTTCCACCCATTCTACCGTCCCAAAGCCCCATCCCAACCCCATTTGTTCCGGCATCCAGCGCGGTAGGTAGCGTCGACCGACGACGACGGCGGCGTCGCACACTTGTCGCCCCTCGAAAGCTCTCGAAACGAACACTTGGCGCGTCCATCGCGCACCGCGCCGTCATCATCACCTACGCACCGACTGACTGTCGTTGAGCGCATAGTGGGTAAGGTGCGATGCAAAGAGTTAAGAGATCGGATAAGCGTCGAAGCACACTCTGTGGAAACTATATGCAGAGCGCATGAACCGCACATAGTAGATGAGTTGCGATGAGTGCGGAGATGCGATGGAGCTGCTTCGACGCATGTGAACGCAAGAGAAAGCAAGAGAACGCTTGTCGGGTATGGATTTTATGATTGCGCTCGTTGTGTATGTAAAGCAATGCGGATTTAATGTGTTGGGAATGCTAGTAGATAATATAAAATGCTTTAATATGTTGTTGTTTTTAAACATAACTCAAATCTTTCTCAAATGACTTTCATTTTGACGATCCAGTCGTAATAAAAATTTATCATACTGTCTATCGATCGCCATGTAAAATAACATACTTCATTGCATATAAAATAGTATTCCATCAAATCGTTTAAGTTTTTTACAGCATAATTTTCATATTATATGTGTAGGTATAAGAAAACATTTTATTTTCTCTGTTTGGGATTTAAATCAAGTGATCAATGTTTGATATGGTCGTTTGTTCAGGGCATGTTATTCATGTGCAAGTTAGAAAGTTTAAGGTTTTATGACATTCAACTTAATTGCTAAAATGATTCTGATTAAAAGGTTCTGTTTTTTTTCTTTGTCGGGCAAAACTAGATCCCTTAACGAAAAGAGTAAATAAACACGAATATTGACCATGCATCCAAATCATACTGCTTAAAACCAAAGAACACCGAATACAAAATTATAAATATTAATTAATTTCTCCAAATTTTAAAAATCATTCTCATAACATTCAACAAGGTACACTGAAAAAAATCCAAACTTAAAATTTATAGAGTCAGCACCTTTACAGTTCATAAGACTCCTCGAGAATTATTTTTATGTGTGTGAATATAAACATTATGTCAAGCTTTTTACATTTCATCAGATGACCAATAAGAAGTGTATACAGTCGTTTTGATATTTATGTTTGTGCAAACATAAAAATTATAAGGTTCTCTGTTATAGTTAAAAATTATAGAGGTTCACTTATAATTATAATGTTTGGTTTCCAGCCACGAATTGAAAGACATTTGCAACGGTCGGCAACAGCTCTCCATGTTGATTGGCAGCAGAAGGACAAGCGCTTCATCCAAAAATCTTCGAAGGCTGTCGGTAAGTAACTCCAATAAACGTTCACATTTTGCAATTCTAGCTTTGCTATATTTACAGGGAAGCATCGTAAGAACCGTGGGAAATAAGAGCGGTTACAAAAGCCAGCAGGAAAAGCCATCAAAAGCGCCAGTGCCACCGTTTGAGACAGCGCAAAACCCCTTCAACACCGATATTTTCGTGCTTCATGCTTCTGGCGATCCAACCTCAATCGGTTGCCGGACCACCGTCCGAAATTAGCGGCTAAAAATCTGGAATGTTTGGATTTACGGATGTCCAGTGAAAACCATCAATGCCATCTCCGCCAACCCAAGCACCAGCATGAGCAACGGGACGACGAAGATATGGACGGGATGTTTGATCGCCAACGGAATCAACGTCAACATCTTCACCATGACCTGCCGCGACCGATCCCTGTAAAAAGCTGTTTTCAAGGTGTTGTCTCGGGTGGTACGTCCGGACGATCTTCAAATTGCATCATTTGCGTAATAAAATATATGTATATATTTCAATTTACATCAGATTGTTTTAATCAAAACAAGATTGAAGAAACGTTATTAAATTAATTATAACTTTCATTTGAACAAAACGTTTAAATATTATGTTTGCATGGCTAATATAAATCATAAACCTCACACATAAATTTCATGAATCGTCATTAATAGTTTCTATTAGATTTGAAACATAACTGTCATAAGTGATACACGGTATAATTTTTATTTCTCTCTCATATAATATTTATTTGTGAATACAAATTGCAAAAATCTATGTAGTTTCACTTATAAAAGGTATACGGAAAATCGCCTCAGTGTATGTATGGTTATGGTTGATGTATAACATTATGGGTTTCACGCATTACGGGCTAAAACAACTTTTGTTGCTACGGTTTGTAAAAAAATGTTCATACTGACAACAATGAGTCATTTAACTAATCACTCTTAGTAATGTACACTGTACATATTTTTGGGCGAGGAATATGTAAGAATATGAATATGTTATGAATATTATTCAAACATGGAGAAATAATAGTATGATTTCATTGAACATCATGCAAAAATGAAACAAAAAAACGTATACATTTTTTAAATTGGATGCACCATCTATGTTTACTCCTCCGTTCAACATCCATTTTCTCCGAATTTCAAATGAATTTGGTTGCATACGGTGTTTGGGGCAGTTATGTTTGAATAACAATTGCAATTTGTAAATTAATAGAGACATGTCATGATTTATTAAAGCTTTTACACATATTTATTGAAGAATTTCAATTTATTGCTTGTGTACTTATTAGAGACATTTTTTCTCGTAGATATCGCCGAAAATTTTGTAATAGAAAAAACCTTTACCCTTAAATAATACATACCTGCCGATTTTGTGTTACTTTTTACCGAGACCAGCACAATCAAGTAGTCTACAAAATGTAAATTCAGTATAACAGTCTCATTTTGTTTTAAATTGAAATCAACACTCAGATAGCCCAGTACAGAAAGTAAAAATATGTGTATATAAAAGACATCGCTCACGCGTATATAATTACATTTTATACATTCTTTCTTAAATAATTAATTCAATAATCTCAATCTTGTACAGTTACACCAGATTTTTTTTGATCAGGTCGGTTTTTGCTATTGCAACAGGATCAAAACTGACTATGTTATAGCAAAAAAAAAACGGCTCGCGCAAAACAAAAAGCGGGTGCATTTTATCTTTCCGCTCTTATAGATGAAACGATCATTTCACTACCCACATCCAAAGAAGCGCTTCAACATATAAGCGACTTCATCGATCAAATCACGCGAGTCGTTGATGCGCACGAAATAGGCGAAAAAGGATGTGAAAACAACATGCGCACCCTCATTGAAAACCTCATGCACTATGGCCTATCAAACTTCCCTCTTCTCATCTCATAACTTATCGCATCCGATCGCATCTCACCTTACCCACTATGGTCACAGCCTGTGACTGTGACTGCACAAACTAGGACGTACCTAACCATACTGACTGCACACTTCTCACCTCGTTATTTTTACGGTTTCCTTTCTTTCTCCTGTTCCCATTTCAGAGTGCAACCTGGCTGGTCGCGTCGAGAGTGAGTGGTTAACCCCGGTCGCGACTTGAGATGCAACAAGATGCGCACCACTCGTCGGCATCTTGTACGACGGGTACGACGACGACAACAACACCGGTTCGGATGCTAGTAGTGCGACGACACACGACAACCGCGACCAGTTACAACGGCAATCACCACCCACACCACCGCCTCAACGGCAGCAACAATTGGTAGCGCCATCATCATTCGGCGGCAACAATTACCCCCATTACCACTACAACTACTGTCGTGTGGGTGGCAACAGCTGAGAGGGCGGTCGGTTTCGCGAAACGCGGGTTATTCGTACTTACAGTTGTGATTATTTGTCGGTGTTTTTTTTCTCATTTTGAGTAGTTTTTTATTTGTTTTGAAACTAGATCAGATGATTTCAGTGGAAGAATCACGTGGCAATCTGTTCGGGCGCAGTGAAAAGTGCAAGAAGTAAGAGAAGAATAAATAAGAAAATTGTGTGCACCGGAAAATTTATGGCAAACTGCTGCTCCGTTTCTCGGGGAGTCGTTGGGAAATATCGACCCGTAATCTCCGTTGTCGGTGGAGCACGGTATAGATATAGGTAGAAGCTTGTCGGTGCACATGAAAATCCATTGCAAGTTTTGTTAAGTTACAGAGCAAACAATCAAACTTCCAGTGGGGAAATAAGCCGCTCCGTAGTGTAAGTGCAAGTGCATACCACCCATGGTGCAGTAAAGAAAAAAAAAAGAGTGAAATAGTGAGATGCTAGTGCAAGGAAGAAAAAAAGAAGAAGCATGTTGGTAATCAAGTACGGAAAGGCTCACTTTCCATCATCGTCGACGTCGTCGTTGCTGTAACATGTAGTGTGTGTGCACAATGAGCAATGAAAAGTAGCAGCAACAAGAAGAGTAGCAGTAGCAGCAGCAGCAGCCGGAATCTGCATTCATTCAGCGCTCTTGCAGCAGCTTCGGCGGCAAGTGGCGGAGTGTTTGGCGGATTCGCAGGACTCGGTTCGGCCTCAGCGGGCTCGGCCTCGGGGTTGTTATCTTCCTCGTCGCTGTCATCCTCTTCCTCGTCGTCGCTGCTGTCGGCGGGAGGCGGAGGGGGTGATTTGGATATGAAAAAATCGCTGAAACCAAGGTAAGTGGAACGGGGGATGATAGGGGATGGGTTTAGTGGGAGGATGATTGGGACGATTTGTTTGGTTTGGAGGATGGAATATCGATTTCTGTTGAAACGGGATGATTGCTTGATTGCTTGCGTTTCGGTATTGCTTGATAAGCTGTATTGGAAGATTATGTTTCGTCTGAATTGCTTCTTTAGCTGATATCGTTTATTTAATATTGGAGCTGCAAGTCTTTACCGATCTGCTCAATATTCCTTACTGACAGTACTGTCCCAGCGAAAAAAGATTGAATAGAACTAGCTCAGGGAGTCTACATTGTTAATCAAGATCAATTAACAATTCTATTGATTAACGAATTAAATAATTTGTTTTGCATCATAGCTGTGCGAAAGCCTTAGATTTTCTTTAAGAACCCCTAAGTTTTACCATAGCAGCTGATGAAAAGTGGTTGGAAACTTTCAGTATTTTTTTACTACTTAGTTTGTGATCCTAGTCGGTTTTTTTTATGAATCGTCCTTAGAATCCCTGGGAAAACAAAATAATCATTAACTGGGAGATCTGCTCCTCAAAACTTTTATCAGTAATCGAATAACTAATACGAAAATCCAAGTTCTCGTCATAAACTTGAACAAGACGCTTTCGAGCTAAATTAAACAAGCTTTTCATAGCAGTTAAACACCAAAGAAATGCTCTTCAAATGGAGTTGTCCATTGGTGAAATGATAGCTTGCAAGAAACTATGGCATTGAACTTGGATGTTGTTAAACCGGGCTAACGAACACTACAATTGGAACAATAGGCGAAGTTTCTTATAATGATTTATAACAGGAAAATTTGAAGCTCAAAGAGGATAAGTTTGAGACACACATGTGAAAACATTGAAAGTACTCCGATTGTTGTTTGATTGTAAAAGATAAAATCTTAGAAATAATAATGAAAACACACTTTCCGTGTTCTATTGTTGTTTTCGCTGAAGGCCAGAAACATCAGTATCATTAACTACGATAATGAATAAACTGAGTTACAGGTGATGTATGAATTCTGGCCGATCAAATTATTATTAAACAACAGTTTTAAGGACAAACGTCTTAAAATCCCGCTTCAACAGTGCATCAGAACTTTGAACGCACAAATCTTAAGAAGCAAGCTTCACACAACATTGCATTTCATTATTCTGTTCTTGCTCACTCGTAATAAGCTTAAAATAAGAAGATCAGGTGCGCTGGTTTTGTTTACGAAGAGATTTGTGCCCTCGAATTCGTGAGTAGGTAGCAAAGTCGGCCATGGTGGCGGCCATTTTGGGATTCTAACAAGTCTGTCCTTAATGTGACGATCGATTTCTTTCAACCTTTCAAAGTGCCGGGTAGTGCCAGATTTTTCCCTGTACTACTGCAGTATGGTAAAACATGTCTCAACACCTATTTAAACCTTTGGGCCAGAGATGACATTCCGCACTGGAAGTGTGCACAGTGCAGCTCATTTTCATATAAAAACCGCACACACTTGCACTCACTTGCGGGTCTTTGATTACCGTTCCGGTCGGGAAAATTTTTTCAACTCTCTGGGCATAGTGTATCACTGTGCTTGCTTCACAATATACAAATTCATGCAATGGCAGGCAAAGAAAGCTCTTCAATTAATAACTATGGTAGTGCTCAAAGAACACTAGGTTGAACGTCGAGCCATAAAGAAGAAGAAGAACTTGCACTCACACTTTGGGCAAGGATGGGTCACATGTGCCCAGCCGAGTCAATCGACTATAACACACGTGTTCTGGACTAGCGAGGTTGCATCCAGAATAAGTGAAAATTCCGTCTTCAAAAGGTTAAACGAAGTTGTTTTGTTTGAACTTATCATTAAGCCATATTCGTCACTAGAATACTTTATTAAATCCATAAGATGATAAATCATCTATGTCGTCGTGCACGAAATTCTCTAAATATTTCTTAAAAAATTCCTAAAGGAATTTCACATGCAGGTTTTTCAGTTATTACTCGATGAATTTCGTTAGCAACATCTTCTGGATTTCTTCGACAATTTCCCAATGATTCTTCAGATATTCCCCCAGGGATTCTTGAAGATTTTTTCCAAAGATTTCTACAGATATTAGTCAAAATCTTTATTCAAAAAATCCTTCAATGATTCTTTTAGACATTCCTCCACGGATTCTTTCTGAAACTTCTTCTGAAATTCCTCCAGAAATATTTAAAAAGACTTCTTAAGGAGTTTGAGGAACATTTTTTTGAGTGTTAGCAAAGGATTTAATCATAAATTCTTTCATGGATTCTTTTTTCTTCAGAAATTCATCTAGAGATTTTTCAAAAAATCTTAAGTGAATTATTCTAAAATTCTTCCAGGGCTCCTCCAAGAATAATACCTTGCACAATTCCAGGGGTAAGAGGTTACTAAGGCCCCATCCATTAAGTACGTCACGGTCCTAAGGGGGAGGGGATGTTTGTGAAAGTGTGACAAGCAATGTATTAAGTATAGGAAAAACCTGTACAATATGGGGAGGGGCAGGGGTATCGAAAATTCCCTATTTTGGCGTGACGTACTTAATGGAGGCCCCCTAATAAATTTCAAGATGGCTTCTTTTTGGTACTGCTTCTGCGGTTCTTTAAGAAATATCTCCAGGGACTACTTCAGAGATTACTCCAGGATTTTTTTTATTCCTTCACAGGTTTTACAGAAGTGCTTCATGAAATCACACAAAACATATTGAAGAAATATTTCAAGGATAAAGGAATTCCTAGAGATACCTATGGAGACTCTAAAAAATGTTTTAGGAAAATTTCCAGAAGAGCCTGAATAAAATTCCCTGAAGCAATTTATGAAGTAATCTGTGGAGAAGTTTCTGCAGAATCCTCTAAGGAATACCTGGAGGAACTCCTTGAGAAGGCTCTAGAGGAGTTCATAGAAGAATTTTATGAGAAAATCTGAAGCATTCTTTGGAACAGTTTCTGGAGGCACTACTTGAGATAGCTCTAGATCCAGAGCAATTCCTAGAATTATTTTATGAGAAACTTTTTAAGGAATTCTAGGAAAAAATCCTGGTGGAGTTTCTTTGAAAATCGTTGAAGAGATTTCTAAAGGACATTCTTGAGCAATTTCTGAAGTAAATTTCAGAATGATTTCTGGAGGAATCCTTGAAATAATTTCTGCAGGAATCCAAGCAGAAACTGCAGACAAAGATATTGGAGAAGTTCTTGAAGGGAAGGGAAAGGATTCATGGAGGACATTTTGAAGCATGAAGAACCGCTGGAGACACATCTGGAGGAATTCTTAAGGACAAGTTCGTAAGAATCCCAAGATGGTCACAACAACGGCCGACTTTTACACAAATCTCATTAAAAACTAAACCAACGTGCGAAGGACCAACGAGATTCTTATTCTAAGTTTATTACAAAAGAGCACGGTCAAAATAAAAATTGCACTAGTGTCAGAAGATTACTTCTTGAGATTTCTGCATTTGAAGTTCTGATGCAATGTTGAACAGAGATTTCAAAAAGTTTGTCCTTAGAATAATTTCTTGCTAAATATCTGACGTTATAAGTGGACAAAAATCCCTGCAACATTTTCTTAAACACTCGCCAAAGGAATTTTTGGAGGGAATTCAAATTTGAAACAAATTTGGAAGTATTTTGGAAGTAAGAGATTCCTTCGAATCGGATTGCCTGGAAATGTGGAGATTGTTCTGCAATTATTCCATGAAGAATTCCTTGAGATATTCCTGGAGAAACGACAAAAAAAAATGTGGAAGGGATTTCTAAAAGAATCTCTGAAGCTATTTCGTGAGGGTCTTCGGAAAATTTTCTGTGAGAAGCCCTTAGGAAGGTCTCAATGAATTTCAAGAGAAGTTTGTGGTGCAAGCCCTGGAGGAATGTTTAAAGAACTTCTTAGACATATCTCGTGAGAACTTTCTAGAGGTATTTCTAAACTAATATTGGAGAGAATCTCCGAAGGAATTCCAGAAAGGAACCTCACGAAGCTCTTACAAAAGTTTAAGGAAGCATTCCTACAAGGTAAAAACCCTAATTAATCCACCTAGCGGTGATGGCGCCTTTCTCGGGCCTTCGAAAACACATTTCAACAAAACTCAAGTGACATGTTGATAAATATCGCACTTTCATACGTTGAACAAAAATCCATTACATGGCACCAGAAATCATATCGTTTATGTGGCTTTGATGTTTGAGCCTCAAACTCTTAATGACATATATGAGCGAATCCAAAGATGGCTGTCACAATGGCTGCCTTGCAAATATCGAAAGCACGAATCTCGTCATCTAAACAACAACCAAAGCTGAAGAAGCAGTTATTATTATTATTTATTTACGACATTTTACCCAAAAGTGAGCATTCGTGTCGGGCGAAAAAGCAATGAGCAGCCTTGCTCAATCTAGAATTCGTCCCTATATCAAATAAACCCATATGACATGGATTTAGAGCATAAAACGCCATTAAACAGCCACCATCCTGAAGCAGCCACCTTGGTGTTTGGGCCACCATTTTGCATATTGCGGTCGCCATTTTTGGACTCCAGACATCTCCCTTGTACCAAATATACCCATATTACATGCATTTAGGGTTTAAAACTGCTTTAAACAGCCGCCGTCTTGAATTTGGAGCCGCCGTTTTGGATTTTAGATCGCCCTCTAGGAAATTGTGGTCGTCATTTTTGGACTCCGGATATCTTCCTTATACCAAATATACCCATTTTTCATAGTTTTAAGGCCTGAAACTCCATTAAACAGCCTCCATCTTCAATTTGAAGCCGCCATCTTGAATTTTAGACCGCTATATTGGATATTCAGGCCGCCATTTTCGGACTCCAAACATTTTCCCCATACAAAATACAAATATTGCATGATTTTAGGGCCTAAAACTCCGTTATACAGCTGCCATCTTGAATTTGGAGCCGCCATTTTGGATTTTAGACCACAATCTTGGATATTCAGGTTGCCATTTTTGGACTTCGGACACCTTCCCCATGCAAACTATAACCATATTGCATGGTTTTAGAGCCAAAAACTCCACTTTACAACCGCCATCTTGCCTTTGGAGCCGCCATATTGGATTTTAGACCGCCATCTTGGATATTGAGGTCATCATTTTTGGACTCCGGACATCTTGCCCATACAAAATATACCCATATTGCATGGTTTTAGAGCCAAAAACTCCACTAAACAACCGCCATCTTGAATTTGGAGCCGTCATCTTGGATTTTAGACCACCATCTTGGATACTCAGATCACCATTTCATTCATTTCATTTTCATTTTATTTATTCAAACAAGTAACTTAAGACCTAACGTCTTTTTTATGTTACAATGATTTTGTGTAGAATAAGTGCAACTATTAACATTCGACCTTACATAATCATAGCTTAGTTAAGTTGTCTTGTATAATAACATAATAAGTATCTTTTAACTAAAGTGCTCAAAACATTTCCGTCTAAATCCCATCCCTGATGATTCAACAGTTAGTTCATTTGGTAACGAGTTCCAATACGCAACACCTCTTACAAAAAAGGAATTTCCATACTTGGACGATAGGTGCCGAGGCAAGATAAATTTAATACATCTCCCACTTCTACTAAAAGTCAATTTACTGTGTAAATAACGAGGTTCTTTATGTGCTATAATGCTATGAATTATTAAACATGCTCGAAGTTTGGCAAAGTTTTCGAAAGAACATCCTATTAATTTACATTGCAAGTGTGAAACATGGTCGAAACGCCTAAGATTGAAAACATATCTCACACAGGCATTCAAGGCTACACGGAGTTTATTCATCGAATTTGCCGAAGCTTGAGGTAACCATTATGGACTCCAGACATCTTCCCCATACAAAATATACCCATGTTACATGGTTTTAAGCCTTAAACTCCATTAAACTGCCGCCATCTTGAATTGGAGGTGCCATCTTGGATTTTAGACCGCCATCTTGGATATTATGGTCGCCATTATTGGACTCCAAACATCTTCCCTATACAAAATATACCCATATTGCATGGTTTAGGGCTTAAAACTCCATTATACAGCCGCCATTTTGAATTTGGAGTCGCCATTTTGGATTTTAGACCACTATCTTGGATATTCAGGTTGCCATTTTTGGACTCCGGACACCTTCCCCATACAAATTATAACCATATTACATGGTTTTAGAGCCAAAAACTCCACTTTACAACCGCCATCTTGCCTTTGGAGCCGCCATCTTGGATATTGAGGTCACTATTTTTGGACTCCGGCAGTGAAGAGAATTTTCAGACAAAAGAGGCCCAA
This sequence comes from Aedes albopictus, assembly GCF_035046485.1. Taxonomy (NCBI): domain Eukaryota; kingdom Metazoa; phylum Arthropoda; class Insecta; order Diptera; family Culicidae; genus Aedes; species Aedes albopictus. Next base: position 160,442,863 of record NC_085137.1, read on the forward strand.
AATAAGAAACAAACTGGTAACAGATAATGACATGATCCCGAATTTTTTTGTTGCAGACAAAAACGAAGCTGAATTCGTTGCGTACTTTTCAACTCGTGAATAATCAACCCAAAATCGAAACTTTTTGATGATACATCTTCAGCAGCGTTGCAGTGTTTACCGACTCGAAGTTTCCGTCCAAAAATCACAATGCATGGCTTAAAAATCTTTAAACTCGTGCTGCATGATCTTTATCCCATTTTTTTCAAGTTGGGACAAGCCTATGTCGCATTGGGTAGAATGTCGCAACAAATTCAGGTTGCGACATTGTCGTTATTGTTGCGCGATGGATGAATTTTGATTCACTGGACTCCGGACATCTTGCCCATACAAAATATACCCTTATTGCATGGTTTTAGAGCCAAAAACTCCATTATACAGCCGTAATCTTTAATTTTGGACCGTCATCGTAGAATTTTTGGTCTCCTGTGTTAATATCCGCACAAAGTTGTCAACCATACTGAAGGTTACAAAAATCGCCGCAGTTTGATGTGTCGCATGATGAGGCTTGATCGGGGACTTGGTTCAGTTTTATATGTGGCCAGTTCTACCGGTGCTGGTTCGGATCACTCAAATGGCCATAACTCCGGAACGCCTTGACCGATCCGGACCATTTTTAATAGCAAACAATGCGGTAAAATTCCGGTTCGATTCGAGCTATAATCCGAAAAATCCAATGGGAAGTGCCTTAAAAGTGAGTGACCTTTTTGTACACAGACATACATACACACATACAGACATCGTCTCAATCCGTCGAACTGAGTTGATTGGTATATGTGACTTGACCCTCAGAGCCTTCTATCGAAAATCCGTTTTTTGAGTGATCATATAGCCTTTCAGTACACTTTGGTGTACGAGAAAGGCAAAAACTGTATTTCAGAAAGAATCGTTGGAGAAATTTCTAGAGGAATTCCTGGAAAAACATTTAAAAAAATCCTGGAAATCCATGAGAATTTCTGGAGGTATCTTTGGAGGGATTCCTTTCTAAATCATGGAATGGGTTCCAGCAATAATTCCAAAATTCTTTGAAATTTTTTTGTAGAAATTCAGAAGGAACCTCTAAGCAACTCCGAGAGGTAGATACTATATTTCACAATCATAAATTTTGAGCTGCCGAACGATAGCAGCATATGGTGCGTATATTTTTTTTCGGTAACAGCTTTACCTTACCGGTCAGACTAAGGCCTGAGTAACCTCTGTTGTACATAGGAGTTGTCTCCATTCTACTCGGTCCATGGCTGTGTATCTCCAGTTCCCCACTCTGCGAAGGGTTCGCATATCGACCTCTACTTGATCGACCCACCTAGCTCGCTGCGCACCACGTCTTCTTGTACCGGTCGGATGATTCTCGAGAACCATTTGCTACCCGACATCCTGATGACGTGACCCGCCCACCGTAGCCTACCGATTTTCGCGGTGTGAACGATGGTTGGTGTTCTCAGCAGTTGATGCAGCTTATGATTCATTCGCTTTCTCCAAGTCTCGTCTTCCATCTGCACTCCGCCATAGATGATACGCAACACCTTCCGTTCGAAAACTCCAAGGGTATGTTGGTCCTCTACGCGTATGGTCCATGCTTCGTGTCCACAGAGGACTACCGGTCTAATCAGCGTTTTGTCGATAGCTAACTTCGTGTGACGGCGAACTTTGTTCGATCGTAGAGTTCTCTGCGGAGTCCAAAGTAAGTTCGATTTCCTGCCACAATGCCTTTCTGAATTTCTCTGCTGGTGTCGTTGTCGGCGGTCACCAGTGAGCCTAAGTACATAAATTCTTCAACCGCCTCGATTTCATCACCGTCGATATAAATTCGGGATGGCGGGCACGCTGATTCCTCCCTGGAGTCCTTTGCCATCATGTACTTTGTCTTCGACACATTAATGACCAATCCGATACGCCTGGCTTTATTTTGTAGTCGGATGTACGTTTCCGCCATCGTCTCAAATTTACGAGCTATAATATCAAAATAATCGGCGAAACCAAGCAGCTGAACGGATTTCGTCGTGTTCGTGTCCCGCTCTCATAATTACACCCTCTAACGCAATGTTGAATAGCAAGCACGAAAGACCGTAACCCTCTGCGAGATTCGAAGGGACTCGAGAGTGTCCCTGATACTCGAACTACGCACAGCACTTGATCCATCGTCGCTTTGATCAATCGTATCAGTTTATCCGGGAGTCCGTATTCGTGCATAATCTGCCATAGCTAGTCTTAATCGATTGTATTCTAGACCGATTTGAAATCGATGAATAAGTGATGTGTGGGCACGTTGTATTCGCGGCATTTTTGCAACATCTGGCGGAGGGTGAGCGTCTGGTCAGTTGTAGCGCTTTCACCCATGAATCCAGCCTGATATTGCCCCATGAACTCTTTTGCAATCGGTGATAGACGGCGGCATAAACTTTGAGAGAGTATCTTGTAGGCAGCGCTCAGTAGTGTGATCGCGCGATAGTTTCCGTAATCCAACTTGTCGCCCTTTTTGTAGATGGGACACACGATATCTTCAATCTATTCATTCGGTACCTCATACTTCCTTCTCCCAAATCTTGGTAATTACCCAGTGTAGTGCTCTAACTAGTGCTTGTACAAACAATATCTCAATCAGTCGGACATTGTCCCGTAGATGGGCTGCATCAAGTCTGAAACCGGTCGGCATCAAGCTATTTTTTTAAATTATTTTGACGATTGTAAGAACCATAAGTGTCGTGTCTTGTTTCGCATCTTATTCTTCAACTGCCAAACGAAGCACAGCTGTTTTTTTAGTTATTCATTCAAATTGTGTTACTCTATCGTAAAACAGCTGAATTTCCACGCGCATAGTAGTCGTACACGAACAACTGCATCTAATCGCAACTGGTTCATCGACGAAAGACATCTCCAAGCAGTCGTACACATACGACGTGCTGCATATAGGAGCACAAATCAATTGAGGCGTGAAAAGAGAAGCGCCATCCCACCGGTAGCTGCTGCACCAGAGTCGTGTGATCGTTTACAAGATGTGTGCATTCACAAACTGTTCAAACTGTTCACTGTGAGTAGTGTGAGGAGCAGTGCACTTAGCTCTCTAATACACTCGTCTCTGCCAGCCAGCCAACAAACGTGACTGACACTGGAGATCGCCGCGCTGCTCCAAGCACAGCGCAGTGCGGTGCGGTGGTTGATGTTCACTTTCATTTTTGTTTCTTTTTCATCGGACCGCGCGCGCCACGGATCGGGTGAAACAATTTCACCAAGACAGTAATACCTGTGTGTCTTTGGCACTTTGGTCGTCGAGATGCGAACTGATCCCACGCGGACCGAACCATTTGTGCCCTCCTCGCCGCCGCGCATCCGCCGTCCGATCATGGAGCACAATGGAATGCGCCCGTCCACCAGCCGTCAGTCTGCACGGGCAGTCACGGAGTAAAATTATTTCATTGCTTGTGAAATAGCGCTCAGGCCGCTGGCGCTGGAGGAATCCGGAAAATGTGGTGGAGCGGATGGTCGACGCGACGCGGGTATCGCAGCTGGAAAATCTCCACTCGGCAGCGAGGGCGTAAATGCGTCTGCTTGGTTGCTCTTCTTCGGTCGACCCGCCCGGTCAATGAATCGTATAATTTACGAGTTGCTCATGTTTTGCACGGGTCGTCGATTGGTTTCAATGTAGCAAATAGGGAAAAGTAAACATTCTTCAAGAATGCAGATGCAGCCTTCACGGAAATTAGTTGAGATCGCTAGGAAAAGAGCCCAGTAAATGTTCAAAAACCTATGCTTCCGACATTGGGTAGGAACCCCACTGCTGTCTACCAGCAATTATGTACTTCGCCTTGCTGGTGTTTCAAAAAATCCTACAATAGCATTGATAATTTCTGAATCGGCAATAAAACTGATTAGGCTAGAAATTCCGCTGAATATTGAAATTAGGCCGATATGTTTTTTCAGTGCAAAAGGATGGAAAAGATTCTCAGCGCCAAAACCTACCTTCTTACCCTCCTCCGTCCCCTCAGGAAGAAAGCAATATCCACGCAGCCACTCACTCTTTACGTTGCTCCTTCCTCGAGCCAAAATACGCGATAGCAACAGCCGGCGGCAGGCAAGCAACTTGTGGATGGGACGAGCGAACGGCAAGGACGGACGACTAGTAGCAGCAATATTTAAAATTCAATTTCCCTCACAGTTGACTTGTTTTCCACTAAGGATTTCGACATTCCCCCGGCGATTTTTCCTTTTCCGGTTTCCTTCTTGAGTACTCCTCCCCACCAGCGCACCGCTTCCGGCTGTGTTTTGCTTTGCTAGCCTTGCCCTGCCATGGGGGAAGAGCTTTCGAAAGGTTCGGTTCGTTCGGATTTTGCTGCTGCTACCGGTTTCGGTTCGATGCTATAGGTTAATCCATTTTGCTGAATCAAGCGAAATACTTCCTATCTTTGTGCTCTTCTGGGAAAGTTCGACTCTCTCCAAGGCTGACGCTGGGTTTGCCAGGCGAGGTTGATGCGTGCATGCATGTGTGTGTGTGGGTAGACTGTTTTCCGGCGTTTCCAAACCAAGTCCTCTTCGGTTGCTGTAGACGTAGAGAGAGACTAGGTCGACGTTTTCATAGTCCCGGTTGTCGTCTCGACGGTGGTCGTTCCGTATTCGAATGAGCTTTGTGCTAGTGAGGCGAATGTTGGACTTGGAAGGGAGTGCTGTTGCTGTTTGAGCAAAGAAATACCCTTATCGGCATGTAGTCGATTAAAGGGAGACATTTAATTAATACAAAAAGGAGCACAGCATTAGCAAAACATTTGGTTCTGTTCACTGATGGCAAAGGAAAAGGTAAACTTATTTGGAAGGTCTTTGTGTTGTAGATTTTGTCGGTTGCGAAACCAATTTGATTTCAGTGATGGTGCTGCTATCGTCAGTATCATATCGTCTTATACAAGTATGTTTTCACTATTAGTGATTGAATGTGCAATTGGTTGATTTAGATCGGTGACTCCCAAAGTGGGCGAAATCGCCCCCCAGGGGGCGAAAATCAGGCCAAAGGGGGCGGAAATTTGAAAACCCAAAACTGGGGGGCGAAAATACTGAAATGGGGGGCGATTTTTTAATTAATTGAGAAATATCAGAAGTAGTAAAATACAAGTCCAGAATGTCAATTGAATCATTAAAATTCCCTGGCATTTCAAGGTTTTTTTTTGTTTCCAAGATTATTAAAAAATGTTTGCTTCGAGATCGATTGAATTTTTGAAGAATTTGTGATGTTTATGTGGACTTTTTGGCAAAATTTCAAGAAAAAAAAGCAAATAAGAATGCTACACGAATTTTCGAAAGAATTGCTAGGGATTCTGAAGATTTAATAAAACGTATATGAAGAAACTTCGGTGGAGAAAATTATTTATTTATTTTTGTCCAAATTATGAAAGGGACAGATTTTTTTTGACTTGATAAGAAAGTTTTGTTTTTAAGCGTTTTTATGGAAATTTCCATCAAAACCATGCATTTTAAGATGAATCTTAGAACACTTTTCGGGTGAAAGTTGTCATACATTGTTTGAAAATAATTCAGAGAAGCTTCCCGGAGGGATTCAAGACATTGCTTATTACTAGCAGCTTATTTGCAAATTTTCCACAAATTCAGCGTTGAATTCTCTCAAAACCGAGTAATGACTGATAGATGTCTACTTATTTGACAATAAAAAGTTCTCCAATTCAGAGGAAGTTTGTCAATTTGGATCACTGGCCTTTTCTTTATTTTCGATTACTGAGCA